>NC_071398.1:52567230-53811713 GCF_022682495.2 Desmodus rotundus | reverse complement strand
CCAAGCGGTGCCAGTGTGCATGGGTTACCCCACCCCGGCTCCCACGCAAGGCAGAGCCTGCCTGCCCCCTGCCCCCAAAGTGCCTACCACTCTTGTTGGCAAACAGCTGCACCTCCTCCAGGGTATCCAGCTGCTCGTCAGGGCAGCTGGACACGCAGAGGGCGGTGGGACCTGGCCGCCCAGCCTCAACTTCCAGGTGGCAGGAGTTCATGAAGAACACGTGTCTAGGGGAGACAGGACACAGGAGGGGCATGACCGAGCAGGCCCCCGTAGTTAAAGGCCTCAGCAGGATTTAGCACGGGCACCACTGGGCCACCCAGAGTGTCCCACTGCTGGGGAGCCCCACCCCGTGTTCCCCACCTTCCCTTCCCTGAGCCAGCATGGCCTGGGGGGTGACAGCAGCCCTCACCGGGGACGCCCCTGAGGAGAGGGCGGGCTGACAGAGGCTCAGGGAAGGCGGGAGGGGCCCAAGCTTAGCCTGCTCTGTGAATCCACACAGAGAGAGCCCTTCTGCTCCTGAGAGCATCCACCTGTACCTCAGAGAACAGCTGAGCCCGGAGACCAGAGGCAGGGCAGGGGGATGTGGCAGCCAGGAGACTCCTGAGACCCCCGCTATCCCCCGCGGCTGCCCAGCCCCTGGGCCCTGGGCACAAGAACCAAGTGACGGCCACCAGGGGTCACATGTGGGGCAGCAGCGGCAGGCCCCACACCCGGCCCCACACCCGGCCAGAAGTAACAGCCCTGTGGGTGGCCCACTACGGGACGGACTGGGACAAGGGGTCCCACAGCTGTTTTCCCTCCAACTGGGGGTGGGGAGAGAGAGGCGGGGTAACAGGAGGTGGGGGACCAAACCCTGGGTGTGGGAGACATATAGTGCATTTCAGTGAAGTTCAGAAAAAGTGCATGTGGGACCATGCACCTAAATGTGCCACAGAGGCCACGGGAAGGGTCCAGTGGCACCCAGTGTGGCCCCTCACCACGCCGCCCACCCCACCCCCACCCCAGCTCCAGGGTCGCACTGGATCTTTAAAACAGCCTTGTGAGGTGGGTATGATAAGCCAAAGATGAAAACTCAGCTCAGAGAGGTTAAGTCCTCGGCCCAAGGTCACACAGCTGAGAAGTGGCAGAGGCTGAATTTGACCTGAGGGCTGCTGGGCCTAAAACTGTGTCCTCCCTGCACACCCCCCCTGCCCTTTCGTGAGGCGGGCTCAAGAGTTTTGAATGGGAACAGCTGCAGGCTCAAAACTACGGACACACACACAGCGGGAAACACAGCCAGGCTGCGGGCAGGGGACTGACTTGAACACTTACTTTTTCAGGGTCATGTCCTGCCCCGAAAGAGGGGCCCCTTCCACTGGGGGGTTCTTCTTGCCACACACGTTGCCAAAGCTGTCATGGCCAAAGAGCAGACCTCCTGGGGCTCCTGCCACCACGGAGTAGCCCGTGATGAACACCTGGGGAAACCGGGTGGCCCATGAGCACCTGGCCACAGGGCTGAGGAGGCCCCCCGACCCTGAATGGTGGCTGAAATGGAGCTGACTCCCCAGCATTGCTGCGTTTCTCTCCTCTAGCAGCAAGGCCCGTGAGGGCGCGGTGCACGCGACACCTCGGTGTGTATCTAAGTGTGTATCACACTTAGTGTGTATCACTCGGTGTGTATCTAAGTATCCCAGGACTGTGCTGCCTCTTTCTCTGAGTTCTCGTCCATCCGTCCCTCCCCTCTCCCTCCCCTCTCCCTCCTCCTTCTTTTCCCCAAGTTTCCTTCCTCCTCCTCCAGGTCTCTATCCACTTTTTTTTTTTGTCTTACGAGAAACTCTGACCCTCTAGGGTTGAGGCAACACAGCTCTCACACACACACACACACACCCTCAGGAATTCCACGGGACAAGAACATCTTGCAATGTACAGTCGCTTTTATCCCATTTCCTATTGAATGTGGAACATGTGAAATCCCACCTCAACATCTCGGGCCCGTAACAGGCGCTGACAGGTCGCCTACCAGACCGAGTGGGGGTGTCCCCTCACACAAACTTGTGTCGTGAGTTCAGCAACCAGCAGGCGACGCACCGACACCATCTAGCGCTCAGGACTGACTGTGGCACTCGGGGGGCGGGGCAGACAGTACACCTTCAACAAAATACCGGGGTGATACGACGTTCCAGAGCCAAACTTCTCAGATAGTCTGCCTTTGTTATTAGCTTAGAAACCAAAATAACGGTCTTCAGGTGCCCAGTGCGAACCAGAGACTGTTACTGGGGGCCAGAAAGCTGAAGGAGGCGGAGCCCAGCCCTCAATAAGCCTGGCCTAGAAGACAAGCAGGGCGTGGGCCCTGCGGAAATCCAGGAAGGGGCCACACCGCCCCCACCCCAGGAGATTCCAGGAGGCGTGGGCCACCTCTGCTGACAGATGGGTCACACCCCCTTCACTTCCTGGATGCCCACCAGGCTGGTGCACAGGCTGGCCTGGCACCCTCTCTTGCCCACCCAACATGGAGGTGCGGAGATCCAGCCTGGGCAGGGGAGGGGGCCCGCGCTTCTGCCCAGCGCACCAGAGACCTAATGACGAGGTGGCATTTTCCACTTGTCCACATTGCTAACATTAATGTCTCCCATTGGAAGCGCATGAGGAAGAATGGAAAGGGCTGGCGGGGGGCGGGAGGGGGGGGGGATTTGGGAAATCCTGAGTCCCTGCCACATCGCTACTACTTTCAACCACCCAAACTCTGAATTTCAGTCACACCACTGCAATCCCACGTGGTGGGAGACTCAGTCGGTGCACACACCAGGTAGGAGGGCACGGCCAAAGGTGCCGGGGGCGGCAAAGTGGAGTCTCGAAAGATGAGGCGGAAAGGGTGAGGTGGGAGAGGGCCCTGGGGGGGGAAGTGGAGCAGACGCCCGGCCCCGCGACTCCGCGCTGCGTGCGGGCCCTCTGCAAACATAAACCAGGCCGGCACGCTTTCCATCCCTCCTTGTTGCTCACCCCGGCCCTCTCCCAGGGCAGTGCCACCAGTAATCATCCCGTGACATGCCATCAAGGTCAGGACGTCACAAGACCGGGAACCTTGCCTGGCAGAGGCAGGAAAAAAAAACAAAACAAAAAACACTCCCTTTTCGGTTTTAAATGTCTGTGGTTTCAAAATGTCGTGGACGACGCTAAGAGACAGTCATTATTCAGATCTAAAGGGGGACGCAGGCAGGATGAGGCCTTCAGGGTTATTCTGCAGACGGCATGCCCTTTCAGGGCGCCTTCTGGCTCTGTGCCGCCTCTCAGGGGTTCGTCGTGGTTCAGGCTGAGAGTCTGGCAGTGATGTACTAGGTTGGAACCACAGTGGGGCTAAGGAAGACCATTAAATACAGTAACAGAGCCCAAGGTCAAAGCTGCCAGATGCAGACAGGACAGAGGCTCCCTGCATTTCCACACCAGCCACCTGTGGGAAGCTCCAAGGGCCCAGAAACTTTGGTCACACCTCCAAGTCCCAACCGGTCTGAAACCTGTTGGGAAAGTCAACAGGGAATGCTTTGCTAAAGAGGAACGGGGAAGAGAAGCATGGTCTTAGAGCCTATTCAGATCTAATTCTTTTCAACAAAGGTAATCGCTCCCTGGTAGCTACTGCCAGGCTTTATAATTTAAATACGAACCAGGCAGCAAACCCACGCCTCCCTTGGAACAGACAGTTGCAGGAGCGTGGTCTTTGAAGGAGCTGAGAGAGGCTTTTCCAGCCGTCCCCTGCAACTCTAAAATCAGCAGCAAAGCCTCCAGATTCAGCATCCCTAGGACTTGCCCTGGACTGAAATGGCACAGCCTGATGAGGTCTACTAGCGGTCACATACCTGGAAACTAGAAAAAAAACTGGGGGAAAAAAGAAACAAACAACCACCTACCCAACTAGAGAGTTTATAGCACAGGCCTGCTTCCCTGCTGGCTGCTAAACTCAGCATCCCAAGAACGTGTGTGCTCTCCTCAGCTCAGAGTAATTTTTTCATTCTGGGCTCACCTTGCATTTTCCTGTGTTGAAGGAACAGCAAAAACTCGAGTAACGTTTTAATTTTGGGGCTGGGATGGTAAAAGGGCTTCCACACAAAGGGCTTGGAGGAGATCACACATGGGCTATACAAACAATCCCTTTGAATGGGTGAGTCCTCTCCTAGTGTGGCCTGCCTTCTAGTAGGACGCCCTGCAGGAAAGGCAGCCCGCCCCTCCAGGTGAGTGAGACTGGGAGGCTGACACAGCTGACCAGAATCCCCAGGACAGGTGTTTATTTTGCCCAGTGGCAGGTGTCTCTCATTGCAGCAGCAGCTTTCACCTGGTATTGACACCCCCCCCCCCCCCCCCCCCCCGCTTCCCCAGGAAAGGGCCCAGGCGTGTGATTTGCATCACAGCACAATTATGTGGGGCCCGGCACACGCAGGTCCTGTCCCCGCCAGGCAGCCGCGCTTACCAAACCCGTCCAAAAGAGAAAGAACAGGAACAACCATGGTGTGTCTGTGCATTTCCTATAAATCTGAGGCCTCCACTCTCTTTGCCTGGGGGTTCTCTCTGCAGAAATCTTCCAGAAAAAAAAAGGGAAAGTTGAAAAAAAAGGGGGATAAATCACCATATGGGGGATCCTAACTTACCCAGAAACACAATCCAAACTTACTCAAAGACTGCTCAGAGAAACTTTTTTTGTTTTGTACCCTGGCCCTCTGCAGCTTTCACGGAGCTTGGAAACACCTGTCGCCCAGTCCCTACCTGGTGGTACACCTGGAGGTGGCCCCAAGACCGTGCCCCTAGGCCAGCCTCCCCCCAGCCTACGCCCCAGCACAGTGGGGTCTGAAGTCCCCTCAACCCCCCACCCCACCCGCGATGGTCAGCAGAGCTCTGCGCGCCAGGCGGGGCTTTATCCGCACGGGGCAGGTGCGTGCAGGTGGGGCCCGAGGCAGCCCCTGCCACCCCGCCCCCGGACCCTCCCTGGGGTCCCTTCCCTCCCCCTGGGGCGGCACTCACCAGGCTCTCAGCACCCAGGCACCGCATCCTGAGCTCTGGGCCAGGCAGCACTGGGGCCGACACAGCGCCTACGGCGGGAGAACCTGGGGCAGAGCGGCGGGCGTGGGCACAGCGCCCCCTGGTGGCAGCCTCCAAGCGCGGGCCCTGAGGGGTCGCTCTGTGGAGTCTGGTCCTGTGGGGAAGGAGAGGCCCCACCGCACCCCACCCCCGGCTGCTGTCCTCTCCAACCAGCGCGGGTCCCGCACGTTTGTGAGCAGGATGCAGGAAGCCTTAGCCAATCCGTCCCAAGAGGTAAAGACAGGTGCAATCCTGTGATCCTCCACGAACAGGCGAGTAGCTCTCATCTGTGCCAGATTCCGTTCTGCTTTGAAGGCATTACTAAAGAATCCACACGGCAGGGTGTTCTCCTTATTCTGCAGAGGAGGGAAACTGAGGCATGGGACAGGCGACATAGACAGTGAATGTCAGGGCATAGAGTTGAGAGCGGACACGCCCACAGACTCTCGAGGTGGGTCTCATGGCTCAGGCCTGGGGGCTTCCACCAGGACTCCCCCACAGCCTGTCCCAGAGACACCCAAGTCGCCAAGGAAGTAAAAGAATCAAAACCCTGGGGGGGGGGGGCGGGGCTGAAGTCAGCCTTCAGGTGCGAGTGCAGGGGGTGGGGGTAGGCAGCGTGCTGAAAGAATTGGAGGTTCTGCTCTTCTCTACACGTTGCCTTGGGACAGTCCTTCCCCACGCCTTGCCATTCAAATGTCAGTGGAATCAAAACACTGGCAGACCCACCTCCACACCCCCAGGGCGACCAAGTGACTGCCTCCTGTCTGGACCTGGCTGGAGAATAGTGATCAGAGCAGTAGGCACGCTGGGGGAACAGGCATCCCGGGGCCGGATAACCAGACGTCCGGGGAGTCAGCTCCTCTCACAAGAACACGACTGAGCGGCCCCTGCCTCTGAAACGGAGCTGATAGAGCTGGTGGGCTGAGGTTTTTAAGTAAGCATGACAGACAGTTAAGAAATGAGAGATGGCACTAGCGATATGATCAGTTAAGTATATTATGAAACTAAAATGAGTAGAACTATTAGGCAGAAAATGGAACGATTAGAATATTCCTTGATATTATTTATTAATAACATGGGGTAAATAGAACAGGTGCAGCTGAAGAGGAATTTGTGATTGGACAAGCAGTTTCCACTCTCTGGAGGCAGCAGGAAATGGTTTAAAGAAACAAAATATGGCAACTTATTTTAGATCTTTCAATTAATATCGAGGCAAGAACTAGAACAGAAGGGAGTGATATAAAAAGGGAGAGGGAGGGATATTCGAGACTAACAGATACACGTAAGGTTGAAAGGAAGACATAAACCTCAGGTGGGAAGGGCAAGTCGCAAGCCGAATATATGCATTTCAAATACAGTTTTTAAAATAGAAATTTCTTAAAAATCTGCTGGAGCCACAGACCAACTACCCAGCCAGCTCTCAGCAGGATGTCAGCTCCCGGTCAGAATCTCCATCACGCAACTGACCAGGTCGCCAGGTGACTGCACCCTTCACGGCTCACACCAAACATGCCCCTTGCCATGTCCATCAGTCCTTAGGAAAAACTTGCCTCATCTAAAAAAAACTACAAATATGCTATTTCTTGAAACACACCAAGTATGTTTATATTATTAAGTTCACAATAATTCTAAAAATAAAGCCTCACTGCCTTGAGAAGATTTGGAGGGATTTCTCTTTCTAGAAGCATTCTGGCTTAGAGGTGCAGAAGGAATGACGGACGTCAGGGTGTCACAATTTTCTAAATAGTCGGAAAAAAAGACGCCAGCCTCCTCCCAGTGAAGAAAACTGCCACCTATGAAGCAGTCATGCCAGACCCGAATCCAACCACCCAGTTATAAGTCATGCAGGGAATAGAGGAACAAGTCAAGTGACGCCAAGGGATGCCACCAGTAAAGCCGAGAATGGGCAAGTCTTCTGATAACAGAAATAGTCGACCCAAGGGCCCCAGCGTCAAATCTGGGCGGCCAGCCTGCCTGGGGCATGTAAACGCGCCCCACCCACCCGGAGCCCGTCCCTCGTACGTCACAGGTACGGGACGGGAGCGCGCCCCCCAAGCTCCCTTCCGAGCCTGCGCGGAAAGTGAGACGCAGGCGCAGTAGGCATGACCGTACCGCGGGAGCCCGCGTGGGGTCGCACAGGGCCACTCACTCGCCAGCGTCCGGCATGACGGGCTGGGCTCTCGCTTCTGCCCCCGCCTCGCTGCAGCGCCATGGAATGCCTGCGGAGCCTTCCCCGGCTCCTGCCGCGCGCGCTGGGGCTGCCCCGGCGCAGCCTGTGTGCCTTGGCTTGGGGCCTGAACCCCGGGCGCGCCGCCGCACTCCTCGGCGGGAGCCGGGCCGCGTCGCCGTGCGGACCCCGCGGGCCCCGCCTGGCAGGTACGGCCGCCGGCCCGCAGCCCGGGGACGCCCGCCCGCGGTGACCTCGGGCCGTTGCTCGCCCGACTGCCCGCCACCGCGCGTCGTCGGCCCCCCGGGTCCGCCCCTAGCCCGACTCCCGGCCTGTCCTTGCCGTCCCCTGCCCAGAGCTCTCCGCCCAAGTGCTCTGAGCAGCTTTGGCTTTAAAAACCAGTTTCACCCTGAGTCATCGAGATTGGGGTCCTTCACCCGAAATATTTGCCTTAGTTTCTCTCGCCTGTCTCCTACCTACCTCTTGCTCACAGGCGCGGTGACATTTGTCCAGGTAACGGGTGGGAACGCCCTTGAAAGGGAGACTTGGTGGTAAGAGCTACTCGGAGAAAGATCCGACATGGGTTTCCAGTGCAGACCACCAGGGGTTGGGGGAGGGCGGGAGGAGGACGCGGACTTAGGATTGTTTCACCATTAACGTTTCCACCCCTGGGGGAAGGTGGTGCTGATACTGCCGAGAAACGAACGGCATTTAAGTGTAGGCTTCTCATTACTGCACTGTCGTGGGATGAGTGTTCTCAGCTGTGCCCCCGACGCAGCCCAGCACCTCCCCCCGTCCCAGCTCAGTGGAGAGCCTGAGTCGGGTCCATCCCAGGTTCAGCCCATCTAATGTTTTAGGACATTGAGATCCAGAACCTCAGGCTGGTAACGCTTCACGTGACTGATCAGCAATTGCTGATTTACGCTCTGCCGCTCACCTCGACTCAGCTGATCCTTAGCGCGCAGTTTGTATTTTGCAGAAGGGTAAAAAGCCTCAGCTGCTAACCAACTCCACGAGTCACTGACAGTACGTAATGAGAAGGAATAAGGTTAGAACTGAGAATGTCTGCACATTCCATGGAGTCAATAGGATTACTGGGAAAGCATAAAATAATTGGTAGTAAAATAATAATTATACTGCTGCCCACTCCCCTTATGTTTATTATTTTAAACAGTGTTTTTCGTTAGATACTAACTTGACAATACTTCAGAGTTCACCGCAACTCAATCTAATCACGTGTTTTAAATTTATTTTCAAATAAAGACTTGTGTTCATTCCGGTTCACTGAGGTCTGCATCCCAGTTCAGTTGGCTGTTTTATAAGTAGTAACAATAAAGCGTTTCTGTGGCATATAAGTTAATACAAAGAAGTAAAGCCCGTACGCCGCAGAACTTACAGGTCAAGCAAATAATCCTGATATTGGAATGCTGAAAGCTCAGGAGTACTTGGGATCTGTTTTCTAAAATACATCTACCAAATAATTTGCGTGAAGGGCCTTTTTACATCATGCAAAAAAATGGACATTTTCTTTTCGTCTCAGAACACTGTGTTGTATATTGTTCATCCACCTCCGAGATAATTTTGAAGGAAAAGGGTGGTTGGAATCCATAATTATTCCACTGCCTCACCTAAGCCACTTTAAAAATCCTTCCCTGTTAAACCTAACATAATCACCTACAAATATTAAAATTCACACACGAGTGTTTCTTTTTCCCTCTAGGAAAAAGATTCAAAAAATATCAAAATAGTGTGAAGACCACATACTCTGAGTGTTGTGTCTAAGCTACACGTGGAAACCAGTCGTGCGATCACAGGGAACTCTTCTCATTCATTCTTCAGGTGAAATGCACCGGCTGAGAACCTCCGACGTCTCCCAGGCCACATTAGCCAGTGTAGCCCCAGTGTTTACCGTGGTGAGTACTTGTGGTTCACGTGATAACTTACGGCAAGTACTTCTCACACTTCCTACATCAGCTGGGTTGGACTGGTTGGCCAAGATTTACTTATTTTTTGCTTTATAATCAGTATAGTTATGAGTCTTGGTGCCTCTGTGTTTTGCTTCATCAGTGAAACTTCGCCAGTGACTTGGAGCCCTTCTTTAGTACCAAAACAGGTCGTTGGAGTCACAGTGCTGCGCTTTCTACCTGACTACAGCCATGCCTTGGAGATGCCGTAGGTTCCGTTCCAGACCACCACAGTAACGCTAGTGCTGCAGTAAAGCAAATCGTCTTTTTGGTGGTGGAGGTCTTGCCTTCAGTCTGTAAAAACCACAATGCGTGTGAGGTGTAATCAAGCCAAGCACAATGAAACGAGACCTGTCTTTTCGCAGGGTTGCCCATGAATCCATTAAGTCCTTGAAGCCTGTTAGCCGTGGAGGGGCTTGCCCTGTGCTGTGTCGCGTAACGTACGCAGCAGCGCTTTGCAGGACGCACAGTGTAGTAGTTAGGAGTGCGTGCTTTGAAGGGCATGGCCTCTGCCACCCTGAAATGGGAAAAGTGAATAAAATCACACAACTTTCTCTGAAGTGGTTCAGGAAAAAATAAAATAACGAGAGTCATGTGTATCACACATATTTAGGGAGAGAAATAAGGCCATTGGGGCAAAGTGTTAACAAAGAGTGACTAGGTGAGAGTTACATGGGAATTGGTTGTGATATTGCTGCATCTTTTTTGTAGGAAGTTTAATGAAAAAAATGTGTGTTTGCTTTGAGCCAGAGTTCCTAAATTCAAATCTCAGCCCTCTTACTATTAACTGGGTGGACTTGGAAAGTTATGACACCGTCATTGTGCCTTAGTTTTCTCATCTGTAAACTAGGGATAACGGTATCTACTTTATGGAATTGTTGTAAGGTTTACATTAACTCATGTGTAAACCCTCAGAATAGTGCTTCACACATGGTAAGCATTCACTAAACATCAGGCATTATAATTACTGTTATTTAGGCTTATTAACATAAGACTTTTTTTTTTGTAAACTGTATTTATGTACAACAAAATAGCCCCCAAAATGACATGTTAAAGCTGTCACTGCTATCCAGCGTTCCAGAAGACCGGCCAGTTTAGCTACACAAGAATACAAAAGTCCGACGCTGAATGTTGCAAGCAGGTTCTTTGCAGGTGAAACCATTGGCCACCAAGAGCAGTTAAGAAAATCAGTTGATGCTACTTGAAATAATGATACTTAAGAAAGGGAGCTAATCAGCTCACTTTTAATGTTACATTACAAGGTAAACATTTTAAGAAATCATAGTTTGTATGACCTTATTTTTCAAATCAGAAAAATCCCATTAAGCTCCCATTGGCTGGTGTGGCTCAGTGGACTGAGCGCGGCCTGTGAACCAAAGGGTCACGAATTCCATTCCCAGTCAGGGCACATGCCTGGGATGTGGGCCAGGTCTCCAGTGGGTGGCGCTTGAGGGGCAACCATACATTGCTGTTTCTCTCTCCCTCTCTTCTCCTCTCTAAAAATAAATAAAATCTTAAAAAAAAAAAGAAAAATCCCATTAAAATGACAGCTAAATATTGAGATGCAGAAATACTTAGTATAGTAAGTTGAAAGTGGAGGAGAGACTGCAGAGGAGAGTGTAATGTGAGTATATTTAATAGGGAAAGACTGAAGGGACAGTCAGTGATAAAATATTAACATGGTGTTCTCTAAAACGTCATTTCAGGCGACTAGCTTTATTTTACCTTTATTTTCAAATTTTCTGCAGCAGATGTATGTATTTGGGAAGGAAATTTAAGGAGGAAGGCTGTCTGTGTTACATGAAACACCAAGCTACGCTTTAACAGCGGTGCGTTGTGGCGCTCGCTGCGTGTTCGCCGAGGTGGCGTCTTTGCTGAGCAGCACCGAGCCGGGATGGGTGCTGTGGGTTTTGTCCTGTGAGGGACCCAGCATGCACGTCTCTAGGGAACTCCCCCGGCTTGTGTGGCTCCCACCACCAGTCTGGCAGTGCCTTTCTGAAAATGCATGCCGGCAGTACTCGGTGCGGCCCAGCACGTCGGGACTTACGGACTCTCATTGGACATCTCCCAACTTCACTGTGGACGACCAGTGTGCGGAAAAATGCTTCCTGTGCTTCACAGGAGACGAGTGCATCGCACCCTCTCTCCCAGCTGTGGGAAGAGGCCTTTTCTGTAAATCTTAATCGATTTGACACTGTCCAGAATCCTCACAGCCTCCCTAGACGGACGGGAGCGCGCGCCCTGCACAGCCGGCCGCCCTGCAGACAGAAAGGGCAGGAAGTGCATGGGGCAGGGCGGCGCTCCCCGGGACCCTGGCTTCCCCCCTGTTGCCGTTTTTACCAGCGGTGCTGCCCAGTAACACAACTGGATCACACTTCCAAGACCCGCGACATAGAAAGTCAGTCTGGTCAGCTTTGTGCGTGGAGGGAAGGGGATTTTTCCACCCTTGACGCGTTACCACCTTGCACCTGCAGGAGGGCGGCTGTGCGCGTCTGCGTTGCCGCCCTCGTGAGGCCCTGTGCTGCCCTGCAGCATAATACCACGAATAGCGTGCCGATTTGGGAGGAAATAATACTTTGTTTTTATCCTCTCTCTCCAGACGAAATTTGACAAAGATGGAAAGTTTACTTCTTTTGGTGAGTACCTCTGAGCTGCTTCTAAATTCCCGTTGAAAATCAGTGAGGGCAAGAATCCACCGGAAGCGCAGGCGGTGCTTTGAGATGCAGTGGGAGGGCCGCTGCGTTGGAGCCCGGTTCCTCCAAGGGTGTCGCGGCCGCGCTCTCTGAGGACGGCGTTTCTCCTCCAGAAAGGAAGAAAACCGACCTGTATCAGGAGCTCGGCCTGCAGGCGCGCGACCTGCGGTTCCAGCACCTGATGAGCATCAGCACCAGGAACAACCGGATCATCCTGCGCATGGAGGTGAGCGCGTCCCCCACCCCGCCATGGGTGCTGCGCAGGGGCCGGAGGCTCCGTGTGCACTTGTCTCCGGTTTCTGACGGAAGGAAAGGAGCTTGATGGATGGCAGACATTTGCAGTGAGCGCTCACGTGCACTCACGGTGCGACCTTAGCCTCCGGGACCGTGTTCCGGTCGTCTGGGCCGCCCAGGGACACCTCTTCACCGGAGGTTTTGCCTCGGCAGGAGCACTCTGAAACGCATGGTACCTCCCCGTTCTGCTCCGAGCACAGCAGCCCCTGCCCAACTGTCCTGTCCCACCCCCCCCTCCGTTCAGAAGTCACACGGACAGGAGCCGTTTTGGTGGCCAAGGGCGACGACTCTGACCAAAGCAGGGGACACAGGTCCCAGCGGTCCTGGCCCCACAGTGCCAGCGATCAGGACGGTGTCTGCCAGCAGGTCTTTGTCCGTTCACCTAGAATCAGTAGGAAGCAAGATGACAAATGCAGGCAGGCGTCACCCCGAGATTTTCTGCGGGAGGCAGTCTTTATTTTGCTGTCAGCAGCCAGCCCTTGAAAACCAGTATCTTGTCGACGGACAGATAGTAAAATATGTGGAGGCAAAGTCAGCAGAACTTTAATTGCATCAGTGGCATGTATATAGTTCACTGTGTAGTTTTTCTGTACAAAACTTCTCCTAATAAAATGTTGGGAAAATGAAAGAATAAAACCCTCAAGTTTTTATAGCACTGACACAGTGGCCACAGGCCACCCTCTGGTGTCCCTCTTCAAACAGGGAAGAGGTCAGCTTTCTCATTAGAACACATTTCTAACTCCACGGTGTTCTTTTTCTAAAGGCAATTTACTTTTCAAAATTCAAAAAATTTCTAAACTACAAAAGACATACGATATTTTATTAGCGTCAGGTGTGCAGCATAGGGCTCGGGCATTTACGTAGCTCACGAAACGGTCACCCGTGGAGCCGAGCACCCGCCCGGCCCGTACGCAGCTGCTGCACCTCCGACTGCGTCCCCTGGGCTGGACCGCGCGGCCCGTGACCGTTTCCACGTTTCCACGACCGGCGGTTCGTCCTTCATCCTTCCCCCTTCTCCATCGAGCCTGCCGCCCCTCCCATCAGCAGCCCACAGCTTATTCTCTGTGTGAGTTTCTGCGTTGTGGTTGGTTCTGCCTCTGTAGGTTCCCCGCATGAGAGAAGCCATGTGGCCAAGTAGCATAGTGCACGTGTGCACATCATCCTCACCCACTCATGCGTCAGCGGGCTCCTAGGTGGCGCACATCGCCTGGCCGCGGTGAATAACGCGGCCTCGAACGAGAGGGTGCGAGTCGGTGTGTTCGTGTTCTGCAGATACAATCCCGGGAGTGGGGTCACTGCGTCAGAGGCAGATCCGTTTCTGGTTTTCTGAGGAACTCCCGTACTGCTGTCCACAGCGGCCGCCCCCATCTGCGTTCCCACCCACAGAGCACAGGGTCCCCTTTCTCCACGTCCTCCCCCGCACGTGTCGTTTGTGGGCGCATTGATGGTGGCCACTCTGACAGGTGTGAGGTGATATCATCTGGTTTTCATTTGCGTTTCTTGGATGATTAGTGATGTTGAACATCTTTTTATGCACTTACTGGCCATCCGTACGTCCTCTTTGGAGAAATGTCTACTTGCGTACTGTGCCCATTTTTTTAAATCTTCATCTGAGGATATGTTTATTGATTTTTAGAGAGAGAGGAAGTTGGGGGGAGAAAGAAAAAGGGAGAGAGAAACATCGATTGGTTGCCTCCCATACGTGCCCCAATGGGATGGAACCCGCAACCTTTTGGCGCACAGGCCCACGCTGCAACCAGCTGAGCCACCCAGCCGGGGCTCCCTCCTGTTACCACCGCATGTGGGTGGGACCTGCCTGCTCTTGTCGCTGCCCCGCCACCAGTCTGGTCGTGGCTTCTTTCTGTCCATAGGGCTTGTGTTCAGCTCTTCTTGAGGCAGTTCTCAGGGTGGTGGTCCTGTACTTTAGTTGTAGTTTTGGTGTGGTTGTGGCAGGCGGCGAGCACAGTGTGGATCTACGCTGCCATCTTGACTGGAGGTCTGTCAGGTTCTAAATTAGAGCTTAATTGATGTATCTGCATAATTTCAAATTAGCTTAGTATGTTTGGGTGATATTTTAAAAAGGAAACATTACCATTTCAGCCAAACTAATCATGATTAATTTTTAAAGTGTACTGAATATGTGACTTTTAAGACCTTAACCTGTTTCCTTTATTCCCTATTTTTCCCATGATTACCCCGAGGTCTTAATAAATACATAGTTTGTTTAATTGCAGTTCTGTTGAGAGTGAGTTCAAGGTATCAAGATTTACATATATTTTAGGCTTCGTTCCTTTAAAAAAAAAAAAAAGTACAGAAAACAAATGAACAGTTTAGGCTTAACCCAAACTTAAGAGAGTAATTAAAACCTGTTTTGTGAATGTTTTTTTTTCCTACAGCTCGGTAACTTGCAAATGCGTATGTGTGTGTGTCCATATACCTGTGTCTTCTTTCCCCGCAGTATTTGAAAGCCGTGATAACTCCCGAGTGTCTGCTGGTGTTAGACTACCGCAATTTAAACCTGGAGCAGTGGCTGTTCCGGGAGCTCCCTGCACAGCTGGCTGGGGAGGGTCAGCTGGTCACGTACCCTCTACCTTTTGAGTTCAGAGCCATGGAGGCACTCCTGCAGTATCGGGTAAGCTTGTGTGCGCGGCGTCGTGCATCCGTTTGGGTTAACGCACTGCCGAGCTGGAGGGCGGCTTGGCGGCACAGAAAGACCATGTTGCTTCTGTAGATCGGCACGCTTCAGGGGAAGCTGAACGTGTTGGAGCCCCGGATCCTTGACACGTTGGAAGCGTTAGTAGATCCCAAACACTCCTCTGTGGACAGAAGCAAACTGCACATCTTACTGCAAAATGGCAAAAGGTAAACAGCTGTCTTACACTTCTCTCAGTAGTTTCCACAGTGAAACGTGTAGCAGAAACTCAAGGACAGATTAGTGTGATTACTACCTGTTTTTAAAATACCGGCTGCCCTTGCCGATGGCAGTGACCTCCTGTGAGTGCCGTCAGCGGGAGCGGGGCCACAGCGGGCGCTGCGCAGGGGGTGCAGAGGGACGCAGCGGGAAAGCTGGGTCCACTCTGTGAGGCGGCTGTGGCCGGGCAGTGGCTCTCAGTCTGCACGTTTCATACACGGTCGTTCACCGGGAGTGTGTGGGTGGGTCAGAAGGCGCTGTTCACACAGCGAGGTGTGTCTGCAAGTTCACAGCACTGATCCCTTCTGTGCGCCCGCTCCCCCAGCCTGTCCGAGTTGGAAACAGACGTGAAGATGTTCAAAGAGTCCATCCTGGAGATCCTGGACGAGGAGGAGCTGCTGGAGGAGCTCTGTCTCACCAAGTGGAGCGACCCCGACGTCTTGTGAGTGCGCATGCTGCTCTGCGGCTGCTCTCGGGGGCACTTCTCACGGACCGCAGGACACCTCTGTCTCCTGTGAACTGGAAGTCACTTCCTCTTCCGGGCCCACTCCAGTCCGTGTTTACTTTTCGAGTACTCCAAGTGTTTCATGTTTGTTCTCTGTAGCCCAGTCTCAGGAATCAGCGCACTCTTGTAACAGCATAGTTTACGCAGCCTGTCCAGACTTTTAAGCATTATCTGTATCCTGACAGATAAAAGGCTTCTTCTACCAGAAAGGTCTGGTGGCAGAAACTGCAGCACACCTGTCCCTCGTTTGCTGGCCATGCATCCGCTGGGTGGGCAGCGTCCCTGAGCCAGGTGGTGGGCAGCGGGTACGGGGAGGGGCCGAGGCCTGTGTGTCGGTGGCATTCGTCTGTGGGAAGGACCTGTGTCCCCCGGGGGAGGGCAATGCTGTGTGTGTGCGTTTTGTCTGTTTGGTTTTGTTTTCCCTGACTGGTGCTACTTTGTACCGGCTTGTTGGCATTCACATGTCGCATTTTCCTGTCACTGGCAGTGCAGTGGGCTTGCCAGCCTGTGCAGGGCAGGAGCCTGTGCCCGAGACTTGCCCGGGGTCGGGGGCACTGCCACCTGCAGCCCGGCCCTGGTCACAGTCCCAGACGGATCAGAGGCACGTGTGCTCACTGGTGGCTGAGTGCGACGTGCTGATTTGCAGTGTGGGGGTGTGCGGGGGCCCACACGGGGCTTGCGGGTGACGTGAGCTCTTGTGATTGGAGTGAGCAGAGCAGCGCCGGCATCGACCACGCGGAGGAGATGGAGCTGCTGCTGGAGAACTGCTACCGGCTGGCCGAGGACCTGTCCAACGCGGCCCGCGAGCTGCGGGCCCTGATCGACGACTCCCAGAGCGTCATCTTCCTCAACCTGGACAGGTGGGCGCACCGCGGGGCAGTCGGTTTCTGTGTGGGACGCTCACGCCAGGTGAGCCGGCAAGCAGGGAAGTCCACCCTTCGCCCCTCGCCTCTGCGTGGCCGCGTGTCCTCTACGGTCTGGGCTCAGCCCCCGTGTCGTCAGTGCCCCTGCTGCGTGTCGTGGGCCCGTGATCTCACTGTTGTTTCTCCAGCCACCGCAACGTCATGATGAGGCTGAACTTGCAGTTGACCATGGGGACCTTCTCTCTCTCGCTGTTCGGACTCATTGGAGTTGCTTTTGGGATGAATTTGGAATCCTCCCTCGAAGAGGTGAGAATCTATTATTTCAGTAGCCCAGGGGGTTGTTTTTTTAAGGTTTTGAAGGCCATTCTGAGGCAGGGGTGGCAGAGCAGAGACTTGGATGGAAAGAGAAAGTGGGAGGACGGCGGAGGGGACCACATGTACGACAGAGGCAGGAGCGAGCGGGCTGCTGAGGACCAGCGGTCCGAGTGGTGGGGGGACTGTGGGGCCATGCTCACCTGTGGAGTGCAGCGAGGGTTCCATTTCCTTTTTGTGGACGGGGCCCCGTCGGAGGTTTTGAGCCCAAACCTAGACGGTTGGAAAGTTCAGAAGTAGCCGTGTCCTCCTGTGCAGCATGCACTGACCCGCGTGTCCAGGCGGTGCTTCCAGGGCCCTGAACTGTCATGCCAGCCCCCGTCCTCCTCCCACGTCATCCTGGTTACGAGCCACTTTCATGTACATGACTCGCTGGACAAGGAAACCCACTCTGTACCTGACGCCTGTTTTCCACAGGAGGGGAGAGGGCCCGTGGAAAGCCCTTTCCGACCGTTCGCGCTTCTCTGTAAACTCTGGGGCAGTGGTAGTTGGGGAGACTCCACGGGCAGGAACCTGCCTGCGGGGCTGACCTGGGCTGTGCTCCCACAGGACCACCGTGTGTTCTGGCTGATCACGGGCGTCATGTTCATGGGCAGCGGCCTGATCTGGAGGCGGCTGCTGTCTTTTCTAGGGCGGCAGCTGGAAGCGCCTCTGCCTCCTGTGGTACGAAGGGCTTGGGGCCCGGCGGGAGGGCAGAGCGGGTGCAGCCTCCCCCATGTCCCACCTGCCAACTACATTGGCCCAGCTCCCCGCCCTCCGCCCATAGTGTCAGTGGGAGAGTTAGAGACGACGACCCATGTAAAGTGCTTACGAGCACCGTGCACCGTGCCCAGCCCAGGAAACAAGTGAGAAGTGCTCCCTCTGTGCGGAGCACAGAGTGAGTGCTGCACCTCTGGACACAGGCTAGTGGTCCCCAACCGGAACTGAGGAGTGGGCACGTGGCGTCCACTCGCAGGTGGCACCACTGGGCGGGCGCCCTTCTCCCGGCCACTACAGAGGGGTCACCTGACTGGGCCTTCTCTCCCCAGATGCACCCAGACTGACATGCTGTTCCCGGCTTCCTACAGGTGGCCTCTTTACCCAGGAAGACCCTGCAGGCAGACAGAAGGACAGACAGACATGGCTTCCGGCCGGATGGACTGGGGCCTGGTAGGAGTGTCCTCACGACCCGGTGAAAATGTCTTGTGCGGGTGTCGCAGGAAAGTCCTGGTACTTTTATAGAATCAGAAGCTTGGAAAAGCTACTGGTACTTAAGTTGTCTGGTGATAAAACGTGGCAGCAGCAGCCCTGGAACTTCACTGCCTTTTCGGAATTCCGAGTAAACCAAAGTGCTTGCTTTGTAAGAGGCCAGATTTCTGTTGTCTGCCAGCTTAGAGAGCCGTTTCTATAGAACCTGAGATGGAGGGGCTGATTGAACAATGGGTTGTTGTTTAGATTTTCCTTCGTGCGGATGGAGGAAAGTACAGTGTCAGGCTCAGCGCAGCCGGGAAGCTGGACAGACCCCAGCGTGAGCCACGTGGCCACACTGACGGGACAGGCAGCAAGCGACAGGTTGGTCTTAACAGGCTCGGGAGGCTTGTGCTCTGACCCTCCCCCTGCCTCGTTTTCTCATGCCCGCCCCCTTTTTACAGAAGGGGGTGGCATCAGCTTTAGGTGGATTCCAATTGGTTAACGTCTGTGGACATGGATTTGGGGCGAATTTCCGTTCTGTCGCTGGTTTAGCTGCTTTAGTCGGCCCCTGACCTACAGGTGGAGGTGTCCGCACCCCACCCTAGAATGAAACTGTGTGCCCCGACCCTGTGTCCCTCCCCCCCCCCAGGCTGGCAGGTGGGCAAGAACGCTGGGCCTGTAGCCCCTTTTGTTCCCACAGCCAGAGCTCTGGGGTCGGAAGGAGCAGCTGTCCTCCACGACGTCTTGTGTGCCCCTCCGCATTTCCGGAGGTTAAAGGCAGTTGCACTTTCCTCTGAGGTCGCATGCCTGGAAAGCACGGTGCAGCCCCTGCCCGGCCGCAGTGGGGGTGCTGACACCGTTAGGTGCTGGGGCTGTTGACCAGGGGGTCTGGTGACAGGAATAAAAACACTGTTCCCGTAGCTGACCCGAGAGAGAACAGGTGAGGTTCCCCGCACGCTGCTGTGGCTCTGAGCAGCCACGAAGGGGAAGTGGGGGGGCCCAGGCTGTGGCTGACACCAGCCTCTGGCATCGCAAGTCTGGGGGACAACAGACTTCACAGGGCACTCTGCTGCCGACTTTGGCCTTGTTGCGCCTTGTTGCTGTGGAACAATGACCACCACTTAACCACGACAGAGCCCTGGCCATCCAGGGCGTGGAACTCGGTTCGCCTGTGGTCAGTCCTAGAACGGGTCTAGTCTTTTCCTCCTGGTGTTGGTTTGTGGCTTTGGGTAAAGTGAGTGAGTTGTGTCTCGTCAACACAAGGGAAGATCACACGCCTACCTCACAAGTCTGACACACGCACCGACGTGGTGAGAGGTGCGAGTCCAGCTAAGGTTCCGACCACGGAGCCCACGCCCCACGTGCACCGACTTTTGCGGTTTTAAGTTCTGAATTAAAAACACACTGAGCACTACCTGCTCTTCGAAAGGAGGTGACAGAAAACCAGGTGCTCAGTTAGGTGAGGCGGCAGGCAGTCCCGTCCCAGGTGCCGCGCACGTGCACCAGGCCCGTGGAGGAGCTGGGTGCAGAAGGCCTCTCAGATACAGGGGCGTGACATCTCAGGTGCCCTTCCATGGCTTCACCCCGACATGCAGGCCGTGGGAACTGCTGCACAATAGCACTGGAAGCTACTTATTTTGGTGAGTTGTTCCAAGGTTGTATGTAGCTGTTTTTGGAATTGCAATATCAAACACTTTAAGCATAGGATTTACTTGAGTAATACCTGTGGAGGCAGGTCTGCTGGGCGGAGCCTGGCACGGGGAGCCCCTACCTCCTCCTGCCTGCCAGGCCTGCCCAAGGGGGACCCCAAGCAGTGCCCGTCCTCTGGCCTCGAAGAGAGCTGTTGTAGAGAAATTGCAAATATATGTAAATGTGATCTGATATCTTGAAATAAAGGAAATTTTGCGGTAAATTGTGTAGGTTCAGATTTGTGTTAATGAGACCGAAACTAGCGTATTTTCATTCAGAATCAGTGCTTGGAACTACAGGTAACACTCGTGAAAATTTAACCCACCTATTGGGATGGACACGGGACTGCCCTGTGTGAGCTGTCGTGTGGGCTGGCCGGAGTACCACGGACATCGTTTGTGAACATGGGTCAGTGGGGCTAGATGTGAGGTCCTGTAACTCCCGTGAAAAGCTTGCTCCCAGCTACTAGTAACACCCCCCCTCTGTGCTTGCTCTCTGGTGTGCTCAGGCAGTGAGGAAAATTAACCCTCAGGTAAAGAACGGGCACGTGTGAACACAGGCCTGTCACCTGCATCCTGGGCGACAGACCTTCCCTGAAGTGCGTGCTATCTGCCCATCCACTCTCAGACCCTTCGACCCGCGCGTGGAAACGGCTACGAAGTTCCGGTCCCCCGAAAGTAAACTTCCTCCTAATCAACAGCGCTCCAAATCCGCCGAGCTGTCCGACACCGTGTGCACTTTCTGCACAGCCTCTGGGGAAATGCTGGCCTGTTTACCTGCGCACGCTCACCTGCGCTTTAGCTCCTGGACCCTCGTGTCACCTCCCTCCTCAGCTAGACTGCCGTCCCAAAGACACGTCACTTTCTCCCCACTCCACCCCTTCCCGCCATGTCTCAGGGAGGCTCTCCCTGATGAACACAGAACGAGGGGCGCCAGTTCACACGCCACTGAGGCTGAAACCCAGGTGCAAGGGTCACTGGGGTCGTCATGTGTCAGCGCAGCCACCTCTCCAGAAGCAGGTGACAGGGAAGTTTGGTTTCTACACTGGCTCTTCACTACGTGCCCCGTGGAGAAGGCAGGTGCCCACAGGAGGACAGGACCAAGCCACTTGCCAGCAACCCCGTGCTGCTCCTGTAACCTTCACCCTTCCCTGTGCCCCCTGTTCCCCTCTGATGGGAAGGGGTCACCGACTTTGAAGGATGCTGTTAGGAGGAGCAGTGTGTGGAGGTTTTCCTAAGGGAACCAGAGGGACAGCAGGCCGCACGTGTCAAGCACGGGTGGTGAGTAGGACAGGTGAGCTGCAGAGGAAGCAAGAAGGGCAGCTAGGGGCATGAGGGACAGTGGGGTGGCAGCCTGTGTCATCCCAGTCCAGCTGTGCGTGTCTGCCCTCCCAAGAGCCTCGCCTCCTCGCGGGGTCCGCTGAGGCTCAGGGGATGTGCCTCTTTGTCCGCGAGAACGCCCCCCTGGGGATGCCTTGGCGACAGAGGGGCGTGGGGGCACAGCCGAGGAGCGGAGCGTCAGTCTGAGCGGAGGCTGTAGACGTGCAGTGCCCCCGAGAGCCGGGCGCCCAAGGAGCTCCTCCCAGCAGCCACGACGACTTGGTTCTGTGGAGACACAGCTGGCGTTAGACTGTCCCCGCAGCCAGAAGGCACACGAGGAAGGTGCTGGCGCAACTCGAAGCACCTGCAGCAGGGACCGTGCTGCCCTGTCACACCTGGGCTCGGAATGACCCTGCTCCTCACTCTGTCCCTGCCCTGCCCCAGCCAAGGTGTCTGAAGCACCGCTCCCTGACCACAGGAAGGAGGCGGGGCTGAGTCACACCTGTCCTGGGGGCTCTGAGCACCTCTCTGTCCCCAGCCTCGCGGGAAGAGGTAGGGACTGTGGTGGTGTGCAGCCTCCTCAAGCTGGGAGTCAGGGTGGACATGTGGGGAATGTGCATAAAGCACATGGGTTCTTGATACGGTCTGGTTTTCGGAAAAATGGGTAAAATTTAAATGGAAGGCACGCTTAGGACATAAAGGAGTCCTAGGGCCAGGCCATTTGCGAATCCTCCCTGTGCAAACAAGCCACCGCTTGCCGTTAACGCTGGATTTTTGTTACTGGGTGGCTCGCTTGTCCCTCGGGTCAAGCAACGGCCTTGTGCAGAGCTGGCCGCTAGGGGGCAGGCTCAGCACAGTTCTCAGCTGGGTTGGCAACGATTTCTTTCACTTCCCAGGGGCAGAATCTCACTGCTCGTCAACAGCAGGGACGCAGCTCAGTCCTGTGCCCTTTCCTCTCCCCAGACAGGTGCGCAGGCACCGGTTCACTGGGACCCGACCTGAGCCCTTGGGTGGTCTGCACCCACTAACGTTAGCACTCAAAGTGCGCACACACCTTGATGTAGCAAAGGGCATCACAAATCCCAGCCGCAGGGACATTTACACAGTTACACGGACACGCAGAACAGGAACGCTCACCACAGTGGAAAGCAGGGGACAGGGAGGGGATGCCTGTGGGGACGAGGGCCGAGGAAACACGGCAGAACGCCGCGCCTGGACAATCAAGTCCTTCACAGCAGAGCGCCAGGCTGTGTGTGTGTGTGCGTGTGCACACGTGTGGGCATCGGTGTAGGGGGTGGCCAGTGAAATGGAGGCAGGTGTGTCTGACTGTCCCCGGGTCACACGGGACCTCACACCACAGTGCCAGCCCGGGTGCTCAACCCCACACACCAGAGGCTCAGGGGACAGTCTCAGAGCAGCTCGATGGCCCGGGTCATTCACCCATGCAGTGACCATTTGGGGCTGGTGGGCTGGACAGAAAGGGGCAGCCAGAGAAGCCGGCCTTAGCCGCACGTGCCCACCCTGCTGCCCAGGTCGCCGCTGCAGGGTTGAGGGGCCACTCCCGGAGCCAGGGCACTGTCTATAGTGTTAGTGTGCATGCTCTTCTACTTTTCAAGTGAAAAAGGAAAAGCAGAAATAGGTACAGAATGGCCTCGGCTGGTGTGGCTCAGTGGATTGAGCGCTGGCCTGTGAACTAAAGGGTCGCTGGTTCAATTCCCAGTCAGGGCACAAGCCTGAGTTGAGGGCAAGGTCCCCAAGTGGGGGGCACATGAGAGGCAGCCACACATTGGTGTTTCCTTCTCTTTCTCCCTCCCTTCCCCTCTAAAAATAAAATCTTAAAAAAAAAAACAAACCCAAAATGAGAACATCCCAAGTCCCAGCCCTGGAACAGACAGATGCCAGAAGCACAGCCGCGGACCCACCTTGTCCTTCGACCGGACGGTGACCACGGAGCTCCCGAACCTCGAGCTGGCCTGTGGGATAGAGTCTGGGGTTACAATGGCCCCGGAAAGACACCCCAGAACATTTTATCAGCTTGAAATATGAAGAAAGGGCCATGTGTGCAGTTTCTCTTCCCTCCTTCCTTCCTTCCTTCCGCAGGCACTTACTTCCGGGGAGGTGAGCACATGCTGGGCCTGAAGGAGAATGGCGAGAAAGGGAGACTGTCAGTGTTACCCCAGCCTGTGTGGGGTTCTCACAGCCAACCTACACTCCTACCCTCTGTTTCCAGGCTTCTGCAGAAGCCTTACCAACATGCGCGCCTCTGGCGGCAGAGACTGCACTCAGAGGACGTCAGCTCGGAACAGACGTGCGGAGACGTTTACGTGTGAACATCTCAGCTAAGACACTCGATGGCGGAAGCACGCTGTGCAGTGTGGCACAGGGAGGTACAGAGCGGGCCCCGGTGGCACCGCGCAGCAAAGTCGCGCGTGGAACCTCGGGCCGTGTGAGCTTCTGTTAAAGACCCGCCCCGCCCCGGGGGGCGCCAGCTAGGAGTGCCCCGGCCTCCTCAGTCCCCGCTCTGCCGCTTCCCAGAAGGTGACTGGAGCCACTCCGCCCACATCTCCCATTTCTCATCTGTGAAGGGGACTAACACCAGCTTAGCGGCTTTGACATGGGCTCAGTAAGTTCTTAGAGAAAAACTCTAGGCTAACAGGCATTACATCTGCAGAGTGGGATTCTAGATAGAAGATTTTTAATTTTCCTTGAGCTGTCTTGTGTTTTCTAATGTTTTTACAATAATTTTTAGCTTGAACAGTGAATGAGGCTTATTTTTAAATTTGAAAACAATGGCCCAATATTTTAGGTCCAGGAAAGCACGTGGTAAAGCAGGGGCGGGAGTGGATGAAGCTGCCCTGGGCTTGTGGCCGGGCAGTGGCAGGTGTGACTGAGGTCAGTGTGACCCCGGGTCCGACTGGACTGGACCTGTGACACACAGCCCAGGGCCTGTGTGCGGACGCCGGGACCCGGTTCCTGTAGAAACGGCGAGCCCTGTGGCAGCAGAGGTGTGCATGAGAACGCTACCTTCTCCTCTGGACACGGGGACATCCAGGACTTGCATTTGCCTGTCACGTCACCAAAGATGGTGTGTTTGCCATTGTAGATGTAAACTCGGCCGTCCTCTCCCCCGATCAGCCCAGAGGTCATGTCTGCTATCCTCAGGGGGGCCGCCACGATGACATCATCTGCGAGCGAGACCAGCGGAGGGGTGTCAGGCTGCTCCATGCCCCCTACCCATGTCCCACCGCCCCTCCTGCCCTGCGTCTGCCCTGGCAGCCAAGGCTCCAGCTTCCCACCTGGTCAGTTGGTGACAGCTGGCGTGGCAGCTCTACTGTCACCTCCTTCGAGGACAGCTGCCTGGTGTACACCTGGTGCTGGTCCCACCGGACTCTACTTCCAGGCCCAGGGGCCACGAGGGGCCGATAGCAAGGGCAGGACCGATAGCAAGGGCAGAGCCTCACCGACCCAGCTCAGGACCAGGGCTGGGACGGGACTCAGGTGCTGGCCGGAGGCACGGTCCCTTTCCTACCTATGCCGTCGCCGTCCAGGTCGCTCAGGTGCAGCACGCCCCCGAAGCGGGAGAAGCGGCGGTCTCCGCTGAAGGTGCTGAGCAGGGACGGCTGAAAGTCGGGGGTCAGCTCGTACATCTGAGTGGCTCCCCCTTGGTGCAAGGTCATGGTCAGGAAGGCCATCTTGGACACGTCGTCTGGAATGAACCGCACACGTCAGGACCGCCACTCACACTCATGAGGACAGGACGTAGAGCACTGGTGGGTTCCTGCTCCCGCTTCTGGCTTCTGTCCCATGAGGGTTGTGGGTCCCGCAGACACCCATACCCGGCTGCAGGATGGGGCAAGCACAGTTGGTAGGGAGGTGCCGTGGCTTCAGCTCCAAGACCCAGCACGGTTAGCTCAGTGACACTGCCAGACAGCTGCCCTTTCCTGCCTGGCCCCAGGGCACCCACCACATGACCTCCTTTCCTGTGTCCCAACACCCCACCCCCCGTGTCCCTACCCCGACCCCCAGCCTTTGGGTGGATCCAGATTCTAGCCTTGCTCGGGGCCACCGCCCCGCCCATCACGAATGTCCACCACAGCCCTTCCTGCTTGTCTCTGGGCCCTGGAACCTATAGCCCCTGCCAACCAGCACCAGCTCCTCCTGTGGCATTGGGCTCAGGTGTCCCCTCCTCCAGGAAGCCCGCCACTCCCACCTGCCCCTTCACTGCCCCCCCGCCTGCTGTGTGCCGCCACAGGTCCCTTGTGCGTCCCCAGTGTCAGGCTGTCCCTCTACAGCGATGAGACCAGGTCAGCAGCACTGTGCACTTTGGGTGTTGCTGGGGTGGCACAGGGCCGCATACGTGTTTCCTGAACACATGGCTTCTGGACAGTGTCAAACAGGGCTACTTCGATGTTTGCCTATAGACGTGCTCGTCTGGGACAGGCTGGATGCCAGAAACGGGCACCTTCACTGAAACAAGGGCGGCGGGCGGGCGGCCCTCTGCGGGGCTCCCTGCAGCCGGCACAGTGGTACTGACGTCGGCACCTGTCGGTGCTGTGGGTGAACGGAGAGCTGATTCCACTGTCCCAGACAACCTCCCGCCCTGCATCTCACAGCCAATGGTGAACCAGACACGACAGAGCCCACAGCCAGCAGAGCCAGCGGCCGGGGTGGACGTGGGGACGGGCTGCTGTGGGACTCGGCACTGGGCGCTTTCACATAAAGCACAGCACCTGCCCTGCCCCAGCCGCCCAGGGCACCACCGTCACTTGCCATGTGAAGTCCCACCGGTCCAGAGCGGGTGACCCGGGAGAAACCCTCATTCCCTTTCTGACATGCTTCTGTTAGGGACCTGAGCTCCTGGGTGGTCACACAGCAGCAGCTGGAGCTCTGTCCCCACTCCCCACCCAGCCACAGGGAGGTGGCAGCAGTTTCTCCCTCTGGCTCCACCTGCAGCAGGCATTTTGGCGCCAGTTCTGGGTTCTGAATCACAAGATTTTGGGGGCCTCCAGCCCCAGCCAGGAAAGGAGACCAGACATACCAGCTGCCCTCCTGTGTGACTGCAGTGGGGGCTTGGTTGCCATCTGTACTGTCCGTGAGGAAGGAAGTGTGCAAGCCGGGGTCGGTCAGGCTTCAGGTCCATACCCCGCCCCCCTGGCAACGGGCCAGGGGCCACAGGACCTACCGTGTGTCGGGGCCCCGAGCAGCAGCACTGGCTTCCGGGCCCCGTTCATCATCACGTGGCCGCTGGACAAGGAGGTGCCCAGCTTCCCCATCGCCTGGGAGACAGAACAAATCCAAGTACAGCTCAGAACACGTCCGTGCCCTGCGGTGCCCCCCATCCTGGGGAGGGGGCTGGAGGGAGAGGAGGGCGGGCTGCTGCCCTACCTTATCCCCGGAGATGGTGAACCAGCTCTGGCAGTGCGGCGGGAAGTAGCCGTACACCCGTCCGAGGCTCTGCTTCTTGTCGTGCGTGTGGGATGACAGGCCCAGGCTGGAACGCAGCGCGCAGAGTGTCGGTGGCACGGGGTCAGGACCTTGCCCCCACCCGTGTCCTTACCCGACCACGGGCATGGCGGAGGGGGCTCAGGTGCAGGCCCACCGTTCTGCCCCTGCTGACAGCAAACCCAGGGACACCCAACCCAGCACGCCTGGTGTCCTTGTAAGAAGGGAAGGACCCCGGGGATGGGCAGAGAGGTCACAGGGGGAAGGCGGCCGTCTGCGGTCAAGGAGAGAGGCCTCCGGAGAAACCAGCGCTACAGACACCTTGACCCTGGACTCCCGGCTCCCGGACTGGGGGGAGTCTGTGTGTGGCCTTCCCTGCGGCGGCCCCAGCAGATTTCTGGGGGAATTCGCACCAGAGCCTTAGCTTTTACCCGTGGGGTAAGGATTGCTTAGCCCATAGCCCTGAACCGCGCCCGTCAGTGGGGCAGGTGCCCGTCCGTGCCGCCCACCTGCTGGCGTTCTTCCAGGTGGGGCTCCCCACCACCAGCAGCGTCCTGTTGTCCACGCGGATGCTGTGGAGGGAGTACCCCAGCCAGGCAAAGTCCTCCTCGCCCCTCACCAGCCAGTCGGCCGCTGCCACTGTCAGGTTCGCTACACAAGACAGGTGGTCACTCACTTTACGCCGACGGGGACAGGCCGTGGTTGACGGGCTCATGGGCCAAGCGTTTGCCAGAACTCCCAGATGCCCCCTCCCCGGGCCTCACAGGTCACATGAGAAATTTTTAAAGCTCAATTCCGTGGCGTGAGGGACGCTGCCGAGAGGCCCGGGTGCCGGGGGTCCCTGCCCTGTACGGGTTGATGAAGACGGGCCTGGACCCCCAGGTTGCGGCCTGTGTGCAGACTCTGACCGAGTCACTGGACAGGACACCCGCCCGTGGCTGGGGAACCGCCAGGAAATCTGGGTGAAGGGACACGAGGAGGAAAGGGGACAATGTGGATGCAGAATTCCCAGGGACCAGACCACTACCTCCGTTGCTGCGGCTGGGGCCGGAATGAAACGCAGCCACCATGCCCCTCTGCTTCCCTCCACCTGGCGCGAAGGGGGAGCCGGCCACCAGGTCAGGCTCGCCGTCTCCGCTCACGTCGGCGGCCAGGAGCGTCCAGCCCAGGTTGCAGTGTGTGTCCTTAGGGGAGACGGAGACCTCGTGCTCCCACCTGGAGCAGCTGGGGCGCTGCACCTGGCGGGGGGGGGGGGGGCCCACATACCTGACAGGAGATGGTGACATTGGGGGACGGCGACAGTCTTCCCTCTCGGGAGCCGAAGTAGACGTACACTGCGCCCTGGGACAGGACAAACCCCGGGCGGCGGTAATGTTGGCGCAGCCCAGACCCAGAGGGCCGCAGCCAGTCCCCGTGTGACACCAGTGGGCAGCAGTGCTGGGGCGGACACTCGCCCTGCTGCTGCGCAGCAACACTTGGATTTGCGTTTAAACTGCATCTCCACCAGGAGGCCCCTGAGCCCCAAAGCAGAGGCGCATCTGCCGCAGCCCCCCAGGGCCTTGCTCTGCTGAGCAGTGAGGGACCCTGCTCCCCACTCATGCCCGTGCCCCCAGCCCCCCCCTACCCCGCTCTGGCTCCGCCCCTCGAGCCTTGGACAGGAGCATCATGTGGGAGCCCTGGCTGCCTGTGAGGCCTGCTGGGCAAGGTCACGAACCATCCCCGAAGTCCCCACCCCGCCCATCTGTGTCCCATCAGGAGCAGTGACGGGACCCTCTCTGTCCTCCCACAAAGGGGGCAGATGGCTGACAGGACTCCACCACCTGGAAGTGGCTATGACAGGTGGGAGCCCAAGTGTGAGGACAGCAAAGTGTCTCACTCCGGGGTCACATGACTGCACCCCAGCAAGACCTGCCCTCACGTCTGGGAGGACAGATGGTCAGGAGACGGCGTGGTTCATGAGTCGGAAGGAAGTGTGAGGAGAGGCTGGGGTCTGTGCCCGATAGGACAGCTCCCGGAGCCTCCTCTGCTGGGGTGGCTGGAAGCTATGACCGCCTGGAACTCGTCACCTTCACTGCCACTCACCTCACGGGGGAGAGCATCATACTTGCTGGGCGTGGGACACTGCGAGGCCAACTCGAGGCCGGGGAGGCGGGAACAGGCGCCACCAGGCAACTGAGGTCACCTCAGGGACCCGAAGGGGGCCCAAGGTCACCCTCCCCAGACGCTGTGCCCGGCCCCCTGCCTGCTATCTGTGGAGGCCCTGTCCAGCACTGGCCACCTCCGGGGCTTGTCCCATCCACCCACCCACCCCCTGCCTCCCCCACCGCCCGCCTTACTTTGTATGTGAGCTGTGCTGAGCCCACTGAAGGGGCACCTACGGCCAGGTCGGGCACGCCGTCCTTGTTGAAGTCCAGCACGGCCAAGGCCGAGCCAAAGCGGCCTGCGGGCTAAAGAGACACGGAGACCCCTGGGCTGAGCCACAGCTCCGACAGCACCGCCGTGTCCCTGGGAGGGGACAGGCCTGGGCCGCTGTCACATGTGGGCTCCGGAACAGAACTGCGTGTCCCCATAAGCATGCCCACGACAGGCAGCTGCTCCACCCACATGTCCCACGTGCAGTGCCAGTGGGCACCGTGGCTCTCACACCAATGGCACAGCCTGGACCGTTCCCGCAGTTCCAGAAAGTTCCACCGGGGACACTGCCCTGCACGTTGTTCTAAGCACGCCACAGGGACTGAGGTGTTCTTATCATCCCCACGTCCACGGCTTACAGACGGAAACTCAGTCATTTGGGGACAGTTTTCTTCCACGGTGGGTTTTCTAGGTCTTTCCCCTACTGCCTGGAATCGGCCGAGATGGAAAGTGACTCAGAGGTTGAGGCTCGAGTGCGGTGCTGGTTGCTGGACGCACGTGCTCTGGGGCCTGCGGGCCACCAGTCGGCCAAGTGCTCCACACTGCGCGCAATGGGGCCGTGAGCACAGTGGGAACCCATAAACCAGAAAGTGTCCTCGGGGCACAGAGCAACAACAGCTGAGGACACGTCACCTCCCCGCCAATAAGCCCCCTGCGGGTTGGCCCATCATTCCCAGAGAAACAATCCTGAAGCAGGTCAAGGCCTGGGCTCTCCGTCCGAACTTCACAGACAAGGTCACAGAAAAGCTGAGAGCAGGGCCCAGGTGCCAGGTTCCCAGCCCCGCCCACGACCTTCTGTCCTCCCTTCCAGTCAGCAGGGGTCACGGGGGACAGGGCTCAGGGCCTCCTGCCTACCTCCTACCTCCGCGGGGCTGTAGAATTTAGCATCCACAGGAAGCGGCTGCCTCCAACCCCCATCCACAGGGCCCAAAGGACCCCAGCTCACGGCAGTGTGACGCCGGTGGCCAACGTCACATAGCACAGGAGTGGGTACAGTTATTGTGGAACTTCCTCATGTGGCATCAGAAGCTTCTAGAAAATGTCCCCTTGGGGGTGTGTGACCTTGCCCTCTGGCCAGTCAGCTCACTCACTCCTGGCGGACCCAGGGCTCCCTCCATGGGAGCCTGAACTAGATCAGAAACCACCGTATTTGTCATGCTCGGGGCCAGGCTGTTTTATTTTGTGTCCACAGCACTGAAGCCACAGCAGGTTATGGCCAGCCTGGGACAGGGACCCCGATGTGACCCAAACCCAGGTCCCTTCTCCTCCTGGTGCTTGACCCAGGGAGCCCGCAGTGCCACCAGAGTTCGTCACCTGTAGCCAGCGGGCTCTGCCTGCCCAGCTTGTGCCAGTGACGTCGCCTGGTAGCCCTCCGGGCCCTGGTGCTTCCCCAGCACTCACACGTGTCCACGTGGGACACCTGGACTGTCCCCCGTGCGGTGTGTGTGTTGGGGCCAACCACCTAAAAGCAGTGGGTCCCACACAGTGTCCGGAGCGGGGCTGTGTGATGGACCAGCGCCACAATCACATGAGATGTGGGCCGGGAAGCCTACGCCCCCCGACTTCTCTGAATCTGCTACCAAAACTCATCCGAAATAAGACAGTTACACAAGAAAACACAGGGTGGCTTCCTGTTACCAGGAAATCACCTGGCTGCTCAGAGCACTTCCCAGTTGCCTGTGTGTGGGCAGCATGGGGCCAAACCTCAGCGGTCGAGTGACAGCAGTGACGTGGATGAGCTTCCCATGGGACGTGCCACACGATGTCTGCTCTGGCCATCATTCTCGCCCTGCTCGCCATCCCCCTGGCCACCCCCCCCACCCCGACAGCACCCCGGGGGGCTGTGGTTGCTGACAGGAAGCGCAAGCGCAAGCGGTGCTCACCTGGGAGCCCTCCAGCACCCCGTGGGCCTCCTCGTCCAGGTCCAGGTCGATGGGGGGCAGGCCCAGGTCGTTGCCATAGATGAGGTACACGCGCCCCACGTGGATGTGGCCGGGGCGGCTGTAGCCTGGGGCGCCCACCAGCAGGTCGCCATGCCCATCCTGGTTGAGGTCGGCCGAGGCCATCACCCTGCAGGGACAAAAAGAGGACCTGTCGCAGTGTCCACTGACCCCCAGGTGAGACGTTCTTATCCTCCCATCTAGGGTCCAGCACTCCAGCTCCCCTCACTGGTTTTCCATCCTGCCCGGCCGCTGTGAGTATCGGTGTCTGAGGTTGTGCTGTATGTGACTCAGCCCCGCTCGCCAAAGAGAAAACCACCAACTGACCACCAACCACGGCGCCAGACAAGCCCAGAAGGGAGCCGCCCAGGCCGCCTTCTCGACGGCTCGGCGCCTGCCAGTCTGTCTGGTGGACATGAGCTGTGGGAAGTGATCCTTGACTCCCACCCCAGCAGAGAGCCTGCCCCGGGCTGGGACAGACACCATTGTCCCACATTCAGCCGTTTGTAAGCGAGACTCCGTGACCAGAATGCCTGTATTGGCCTGGAAACTCCAGGAGTCACTCATCTGTCCTAGTTCTTACTGGTCACACGGGGGCGCTGCTGTTCCCTGCCTTCTGGAGGCAGCATGCTGGCCAGGGAAGCCATGAAGGAGCCTCCTGTGCCGTGTGGCCACCAGCCCAGCTGAGGCCCGCCAGGGCCTTCTTTTGGAACAGTCTGCAAGGTCATGACTGTCCAAAGGAAGCCAGCATCACCTGCCACTCCTGGGGCCGGGGGCAGACGCAGGAGGGAACCCAAGAGGGAATGCAGTGTCACTTGGACGTGACAGGTGTCTCTTAAAGAAGGCATTTCAAAGCCTTCAGAAATCCACCCCTGTTGCCTCCGTAGGCCCTGTCCCAAGCCCCCTGCCCCCCACTTTTCTCTTTATGACGTCATCATCCCCCCAAACCAGCAACAATGTATCCCCAAGGACGGACACCTGACACGTCCTCCACGGCCCAGCGCTTCGGGGCTGGGGTGGCCCCGTACGGTGGTTAAACAGGACGACGGGCGTGAAGGAGGCGGCTGCACCTTTGTGCTGATTTAACCCAGTGAACATTTTCGTTGACGGCGAATTGACTGGAAAACAGGTGCTCACAGGCTGCGTCTGTCAAATGACACAGTGACACGAACAGGGAGCTAGACTGGAACCTACCAGCCAAGCCTGGAGTAGGGACGTGACAGGAAGTAAGACGCCAGGGGGCTGGACACGTGCTTCAGGGGCCGCTGGGAGCTGCCTGTGAAGATCGTCCGCAGGTTCCTCTCCAGAGTCTGGTACATGAAGGACAGGGAGTCCTGGAACAGAGGCCGGGCCGGCAGGTGAGGACGAGGCCCCCGCCCCGCTGGAGCTCTGGACCGATGCACACGGGAAATGCATTTCCACAGGCGCTAAAGACAACGCCGCTGTGCCTGTCACCAGGTAAGGTCACCCAAGACAGGCGGTGGGGGTGACAGTGGCCCCCCGACAGGCGCTGAGTGACGGTGGTCACTGCCCTGGTGTTGGGCCAGCAGGGAAGAGTTTGCCAGGAGTCGACCCCAGCCAACCAAGTCAGGACCATCAGCAGCGACTGTTGGAAGGTAAGGCAACAAAATCATTTTTTATGGACTAATGGTTTCCTAAAAGACCAGTACATTCCGGCTAGGGCCGTAATTATATTTGCATATACGCATCCTTTCATGTGAGAGAATTTGGGGGACAAGTCCCCCAACTTGCAATGCTACCTTGTTCTTAACATGGTCACTGCAGTAGCCAAGTACTAGAACCACCCAAGTTCAGGGGATGCGACCCTACGCCCACCCAGGGGTGACCAGACCATCAAGAGCCCCAGCAGCCCCCAAGCAGCCGGCTAAGAGCCGGGACAGCAGTGCAGGACGCTGGCAGCACAGACAGCGACTGCGCCTCTGTGTCCCCATGCCAAGCCCTCTGGCGGGCGACCCATGGTGGGCCTGTCCTCAGTCCACCCAGCTCTGGCTCCGATTCACCCAGGAGGCCGTCACGAGGCTCCCACCGTGCACCAGGCCCCACAATGGACCTCGGGAACGCAAAGTCCTTCCCTCCCACAGCTTTCCCTTTTGCAAAGGAGACAGACAAACTGCAGGTCAAAACGATACGTGTGTGAGGGGGCGCCCAGGATGGCAAGCCGTGTGCAGAGCCCGCTGCAAAACGTGGCGTGGAGCCCTTGTTCAAGAATTTCAAGGCGGGGACAGCAGACCGTTAAACGGAGGACGGGGCCCTGGGAGGCATGACTACCGGCTTCTGAGTGACCGCATCAGCAGCACACCACGACGTCGGCCCTGCCTGGGCCCTGGCCCAGCTCCTGCAGTCACCACTCAGTGTGCCTACACTGTTCTCCGGATATCAGGCGCCGTCCACGGTCCAACACCTCCGTGCCTCCCACCCTCTCACGGCGCCTTGTGTCCCAGGCGAACGAGACCACTCAGGTTCCTGAAACCCGGGAACTTTCCCAAGCCACTGCCAGCAATCCACACTCATTGAGGAAATACTCTCTGCCATTCAAGGCCTAACTCAAATGCCACCTCCTCCATGAAGCCTCCTCTGATAGCAGGGATACAATGTTCATCTTAGAGGCTAAGTATCCTCACCCCCTCAAATCCTCACTCACACATGATTACTTTTGAATTTATCAGCCCTGTTAGACTGAAGCTGTCTAAAGGTCAGTCTATTTCCCTTTCACTTCTGTCCCCCCCGAGAGTCTGTCACCTACAAATGACCTCAGGCACGACTGTCAGGTACGCCCAGCTTCCCTCAGGGAGGGGCGCTGCACAGGGAGCTGCAATGCTGCTGACGCACTTCGCACGAGGGACAAAAAAAGGAGGGACCCAGGGTCGCCCAGGGCTCCGCCGGACTCGCCGAAGGCCCCAGATCTGGATTTGCGTCTCAGGACGTCCCGCAGACCGGATTTGGAGGCCGAGGACCTGCTGGCCTGGCACCCGTCTGTGAGCGACCACACAGCCAGCGACACCACAGAACCAGGAACCACAGGAAGCCACGGGTCCCTCCCCGTTAAGGGGCAGGAAACGCTTACCGAGGTCCAGGAGTCCACACTGAAGACCACCCCTCGCTCGGTGTGCTGTATGTTTTTCCTGGTCTCTTTAGTCAGGGATGCAGTCAGATTCCTATGAAAATCATTTTTCTGTATGTGTGAGCCGCTGGAAAGAGAGAAACCGAACGGCTAAGACCGAGACACATAACTGAGTTGAAGAGGAGCGTCCAGTGAGTCACAGGGGAAAGGCCAGGAAGTGTTAACCCCTGAAAGTTGAAGGACCGTAACGCAAAGGAGCAAAGCTCTGGGAAAACCTTCCTAGGGGACTCCACAAGACCTTGTAGCAAACACACTTTCAGGCTTAAGAGCAGGTCTTTATGCAAAATATTGCTTACAGCCTCAAAGTTCTAGCGCACACAAGGTCTGGCTCCTTGCAGATTACTGAAGGAGCAAAGGCATTTCAGGATTTCACGCACGGTCAAGAGCTCGGTCCGCAGCTGCCGGGGAGCCTGGTGTGGGAGGGCTGACTCGTCTTTAACCGTGTGCAGGAACCAACTGTGTAATGAAGGGCATGTTCACGTGTGTGTTTTTACCAGCCCGCCAGGCTGACGCCTCGAGGAGCTGGACAGGCCCTGGAACAACTGAAGTGGGGGCTGGTGGCAGAAACACCGGAAGGGCCGCTGTGACACCGAGGTCGGACCCTGACAAATGGGAGGTCGTGAGCCCAGCGTAGCGGCACTGGGCTTGATTATAGCCGATTCCAGTAAACTCAACCGTGGGGCCTCGCAGGCCCGCAGCCCTGCACTCTCTCACGTATAAGCCTCCGCTGCAAAGCCCTCTGCTGAGCACCCAGCTCCCATTCCGAGAAATGTCTTGGCTGAAACGTCACTTCTCCAAAAAGCTCCCCTGTGCCTGGGTGAGGACACGCCATGGCCCATCCCAGAGTGATGGGCGTTGGCCCCCCCTGTCACACGGGAGGGCTCAGGGCCTACCCGGCTGGGCGCTGACGGGAGCAGGGCCCTGTCTCGCTCACCACGAGCACACCAACCCCTGGACTCGGATTTCTACAGCCAGAGAACCCCGCACAGCCTCCGTGCGGCCACTGGTGTGCTGGGCTCTACCCTAAGGGGCCACATGGCTCCAGTCACCCCCGTCTGCTCGTCTCCTTCCAACCCCACCGCCCCCACAAACCTGCAGCAATGTGTCCCCAAGGACACCGACACGGTTACGACACCAGCACCTGAGTCGGCAAGACCCCCCCCCCTCCAGCACATGTGTCCGGCCTCTGGCCACCGCCTCAGACATGGCCTCCCCGGGAACTGCCTTTCCATTGTGAAGTCTGGGTCAAGCTCGTGAGCGAGGGCAGTTAGGGCCATAGTGATGATACCACGCACTACCATGCACGCTGGCGGAGCAGCTCACTGATGTGCTCGTGACCGGACACCCGCTCTTGTGCACAGTCCGCACACAATCCTGCCTTCGGCCACCTGCTGAAAGTCTCCGGCTCTCAAGGGCGGGCCTGGCATGTGAACGGCTGTCCGTCTGTCTGTCTGTGGTCACCTTTCCACATCTGCCAAGCACCCTCCAGGCCAGCTCCTGTTTCTACAGCCCATCCTGGAACACTCACCTATGGGTCCGGTTCTGCTGGCCACCGCAGGTGATGAACAGCGGGTTCTCGGGCAGGTGGCAGTCCCTGGGGACACAGTGACATGAGTCAGGCATTTCTTTCTGCCTTCTCTCCAGATGGGGGCAGTGGAGCTGAGTGAGGGGTCTCCCGGTGACATAGGCAGCCCTGCCCCACGGTCACCCAGGCTTGCAGATGTCCCAGTCCCCGTGTCCCTGCCCTGCACGGCAGAGCTGCCTCAGACTCAGGAGCGGGGACCGGGGCTGGAACAGGAGGAGGGATGGAACCCAGGACAAACGCATCCTGTAAAGTCTTCCTTTGGGACAGCTTGCACTGAGAGAAGGCTTGTCCCCCGTCCCTCCGCCACCAGGAGGTTGACGCCCTCACAACCGAGCGGGACGTGGGAAGTGCTTCTGGCGTTAGCCGGAGTCTGGCTGCGGCCGCAACCACCATCAGTTCACGGCTTCCTTAGGGAAATGTGTCTTCCCAGCGACATCACTTTGCTTTGGAAGATAACCTATCCCTAGTGGCTATAACGTGAAAACGTACATTTTTCCTTCCTGTCACAGAGCTGGCTGTGTGTCTGTCTCTGCATCCTTCTCCAAATTTCCCATACGGGTCCATAAATTCTGAATTTCTTTGTGTGTGTAAAATGCAAGCAATTTATGAAATTTCTGCCTCGATGACTCAGGACGAGGACCCAGAGACAGGAATCTCTTCCTTCTCACTCATCTTCTCCACTGTAAACAAGGTCCAGTCACATGTCTCCCGAGCCCTTGGACAAGGGAACCACAAGCCAGCACCCAGGCTGTGTTCCCACCCTTTGGGGACTGTCACACGCAGGCTTTACAGGGCAGGCAAACGCAGGTCACTCGCCCTTCCCTGTCCGCCGGGTCCCTCACGGTGACACCAGAGCCAACACACACAGCCTGCTGAACCCCAGGGCGAGCAACCTTACTCCCCCTGCCAACATCCCTCTGACTGGAGCGGCTCTCAGGGCCCCACTCACAGGAGGACCCCAAGCCTGGGGGGCTCAGCCGCGTGGGGACCACGTGCATGGGGTGGGGGGCGGGGCAGTTCCCTCGAACCCTAGAGCCCGTCCCCCAACCACTCGTGTGTGGCTGAAAACCCAGAGCCTCGAGATCTTACTCGAGGTGCATTTCACCATTAAAAATGACAGTGATAGTGGATTGTTCCTCTCTGCACAAGGGTAACTCACTGAGGGATTCCCAGGCTCACAGCAGATTTGCCATCGAAGGGAACTGTGTCACATCCGAACAGTACACGGTAAGTGGTCAAGGTCGTCTGAATGCTCACAGTGAAGGGCAAAGGAGCATCTTTAGGGCGTGACCTCCCAGAGCCATACCTGTGCAGCCACTCTGACCTGTGAACCCCGACCCTGCCAGCTCCTTCCAGGAATAGCCGCCAGGGGCCCCCTGGCCTGTGGACCCTGCTGCCCGCCTGCCCCTCCCTGCCCCTGGGGCTGCCTTCACTGTTCCTCTGGCCAGACCCACAGGGCTACCCTCTCTGGCAGCACACCCCGCACCACGTTGGAAATGTGCCCCAAGAGGCCCCTTGGCTCCCCCCCAATGATGCAGAGGCTCTGGGAGAGCCTGAAGGTCAACTGCAGCAGGAAGCGGGGACGACCCCGTCTCCCAGCCTCCTGCCGTGTGAGTCTCTGGTTCACGCTCACCCAGGGCATGCTGGGAAGAGCAGGAAAGGGGCTGGAGGATGACCAGCAGTCCCGTCAGGGCTACACACCAAATTCCAACAGAGCCTGTGCTTTACCGTGCATTTGCCACCTTCCTGTGCAGGGCAGGGTCAGCTGACAAACCCTTTGCAGCCCTCGAACCCTGAGAGGCCGGCAGAGCTGCTGCCTACAGAGAGCCGGCCTTCCAGGGTTCTCCCCGGTGGCGGAGCAGGTGGGGCTCAGTGGGGGGTGGACGCCAAGCTACTTCTCTAGGCCACAGGCTCTGCTACATCTACCTCTCGGGCCCCTAGAACTGGAGGAACATGGGCAAATCTAACCCTGCGGGGGCTGGCTGAGCTCTGATTCCTCCGGATGGGGATGAGACAGGTGAGACTCTGCTTCTCGTCTCCCAGCAGAGACCCTGCGAGTGCTGCTGGGGACAGGGTGGTGGGGCGGGAGCATCCGGGAGCGGCTCACCTGGTCCCGTTCTCCAACATGTAGCTGGTCAGGCGGTAGATGTTGGTAGACCAAAACGCCATGTCGTCCAGCCCGCCGAGGAAGTACTCTTGGAATTGTTCCACCAGAAATGGGGACTTTCGGGAGTAAGTGGGATACAGCTGCAGCAGAGAAAGAAAAACAAGGACGTAAGTAAGCAAGCGAAGCAGGCGCTTCTCCGGGGATGTTTGCAGCCCTCTCTGTGCAGACTCTGAGGACTGAGGCCTTTACCTTGGAAACAGCCAGCATCTCCCCGTACCTGCAACACAACGACAAGGTGGACAGTGAGTTGTGGTTCCCGCAAAGAATGAAGCAGACAATGAGGAAAACCCCCCACCGACATGTATCCACTATCTCGTGGCCGCCTCGAAGAAGCCAAGTCCACAAACTGAAACCCACTCTCGGGGCACTGAGCCCCCGGAGCGTGAGCGTGGGCGCCACAGCGGGGTCGGCTGGGAGCTTCCCGCGGCCTCGCTCACATTTCCAGGAACTGGAGGTAGGTACAGTCCACGATGGCATTTCTGGGGATGGCCTCTCGGCCGTAGAGCTTCTTGTAAATCCCCAGGAGGTCTTCGACGGGCACGTACCTGAGGAACGCAGTGGGACAGAGAGAGAGTCGTGTGATGCTGATGCCACAGAAACAGCAGCAGCGACGTCGGCGGCCAGTTACCCCGCAGGCACCGAGGGCCAGAGCCTCGCAAAGGGCTTCCCACGGGGCCGCACCTACAGCCCGCGCCCGTGGGGCTGGCGCTGTGACAGCACCCCCCACCAGCCCGTCCAGAGAGAGGAGGCCGGGCACAGAGGAGTTTGCCAATGCGGCAGAGCAAACCCCTGGGGTCTTCAACATGTGTCTGGAAGGTCCGCAGTGGGAGGCTGGAGAGGACAAGAGGGACGTGGTGCTCTGTGATCTCAGAGTCCAGGAGCAGTGGACACGTTTCATTCTGTCCAGTTGAATTAGTCTCAAGAGTCGTCATTGCGAAAACACCCAGAACATCTCGCATCGACATCCTGCCTTTACCGTGCACGTGGAGGCGGTGAAGGGAAGTCCCGGCCGGGCCCCGGTGCGTGGACACGAGGCACTCTGGCGGAGGAGCAGCAGCATTGTGTGGTTATCACAGCCCGGAACAGAGGCGTCTCCCACCCTCATTGCGAAGCCCCTGGACTGTACCGGCCGGAAATCACCGGCCGATGAAACCAGGTCTCAGTACAGAACCTACTGGCGTCCAGTTTTTATTTTCACAAGAGCATGGGGGTGGCCCTTCCAATGAAAATAACTCAAAGGCTAAACAAAATAACAAACATTTTTTTATGTGAATCACCAAGCTAGCAAGAAAGTGAAAAATTTCCAAAGACCCAAACGGAAGTGAACCTGGAAATTCTGAGAGGGACGTGAGGGGGAGAGCCGGCTTCTGCCCCAGGTCCTGCCAGACTGGGACCTGGCGGAGCTCTGGTGGCTGCGGGCCGTGCGGCAGACAGGAGGCGGGAAGCGTCCCACGTGGGCCGTCCCTGAGGAGGCCACCTCAAAGCCGACACCTCCTGTGTGAGTGCCGGCCAGAAACAGACCCCACCCACGAACAAGGGCAGCAAAGAACCACCGGTGCTCCTCTGGGCAACGGAGAGAGGGGGACCTGCCCTGGCCTGGGCAGTCACGGCAGGGTCCCGCACCTGAGCCGCCTGTGGATTCAGAGAAGCTGCAAGGGTTGAATGTAGCTTAATGAGGTCCCAGGTCAGAAGGGGCCGAGACGGGCTGCTCTGCAGAGCTCGGCGCCCACTCCTGCCTCCAGGGACCGCGCCACACAGTAGGACCAAAGCAGGACCAGACCCCATGACCCACCATTGGAAATGGGCGTTGGACCCAGTGCAGACGCCACCATGTGTGGCGTTAGAGGGACTCCGAACGCTGCTGCTGTCACATCTTCCTGGGGCCCCCAGGGCCAGCTGGCCTCAGGTGCCCAGCAGGGACTCCCTGGCCCTGGGCCTGCCTTGTTCGGAGGCAGCTGCACCAGGGACAGGCGCACTCTGAGCTCTGCAGGCATGGTTCCCACTGGCCCTCCACGCCCCGGGGCTGGGGCACAGACCACAGGCCAACTGCTTAGCAAACATTGAGAGAAACGCACGCCACCGGGCAACCAGCGGGGAGCCGCTATAACATGGGACCTGGCAGGCGTGCAGGCAGCACACCCCTGAGAGAGAGAGGCCACCACGCATCAGGAAGGCTCGGTTTGCCGGAAGATCCACGGTTTGAAGCATGAATGTTCCTAACAACGTACTTGCAAGCTCACACACGGCAAAGTGACAGAATTACAAGGAGAGGCTGAAAACACCCACACCGTAGGGGGACTTTTTAAACAGATTTCTCTCAGTGACTGCTCAATGGGCCTCATTAAAAACACACAGAGACCGTCTCGTCTGTAGCTCCCGAGACGCCTGCCGGTCTGTTGCTGGAACTGGGAGGTGGTGCGTCATCTTACCGTTTTTTCTCTATAAATACACATTCTTTTCTAAGTTTGCTATAATTCGAGGAATTTTTTTAGGAATTTACTCACACTATTCTAATCTGCAGCTTCATTTTTCAAGATCTGCACAGCAGAAGACCCCCCCCCCCCCCCCCCCCCCCCCTGCGAGGACACTGTAAGCTCTGTTTTCACGGGGAGAGTGCATCCAGCTCCCAGAGAGGCCCCTCGGACCTCACACCAGCACGCACGCCGTGCTTACCAGTCCCGCGCGAGGTAGTTGAAGTTAAACTCAAACTGGCTCAGCACGTCGCCGCCTGCGTGGAGAAAAACATGGACACGGGCGGGTCAGTGACCGCACGCAGCAGGCCTCTCTCAGCACAAGTCTGCGCTACCCGAGCTGCCAGTTCTCGGCATCATTACGGGTTCCTGTCACTGTTTTAGGGACCAGCGTGTCTTTATGGACACCGGTCTTCTAAAATCTTCACTAGTGACACACTAGGGAAAAAAATCCCCACACAAGCAAAGTTTTTCACTTCAAGATGGACCGCAAGCATTCTTCTCAGTAAACGCCACTCACCATCTAGTTTGCAAGTTTAAAGGTAACTTACTACAGAAAAAAGACGGCATTTACCAATTTAAAGCTAATGTATTAGTGGACCCTACCTCATGAACTTACCTGATGTAAAAGTTAAGTGACTCTGAAGTTATGGCACAAGCCAATAAAATGAGATATATATATATATATATATATATATATAATTATTATTATTATTTTTTACAAATACACGAAACTCACGCACACACACAACTTCCAGGTCAGCTCCCCGCTAAATGCCTGCAGCCCAGGGGAGCTCCCGCTCCGAAGTGCTAGTCAGCACACGCTGCTGGCCGGGTAGGGAAAAAAGTACGTATGTGAGCAGAGCAGCGACCGCATCCCACATAGAACCCAAGCGCGGCAGAAGAAAGTTTGGCAAATGCACAAAACCGTACCGAAGTCTCCGGCCGTGTGCGCCTCGGAGTAGGAGCCGTGGAAGTCGATCTGAGGAAGGAAGAGACCGTCTGAGTGTGGCAGAGGGTGGCCTGCGGACTGCGGAGGTGGCACAGTGCTCTGCTCAACACTCAGAGGAACATCTAACTTCACTGTTTCATCTGTTGGCAGAAGTGACGCTGGCAGCTGGGTTGTACGCCCAGCACCCGGTAACAGGAAAGGCGCTGCGGACGCGTGAGGCCCCGCAGACACCCACAACCATCTCCACTGAGCCCCCGGTCATGCTTATCGCAGAGCCGGGTCAGCATCGGTGCGTGACCACGGACTCCCCGGAGCCTAGTCACTAGGGAAGGCCACAATGTCACCCTGGGGATATGGCATTTTCATATAGAAAATTAAAAAGAAAAGTAAAACCCCAAACACGTGGAGCTATTACTTTTAAACAGACCCATGTAGCAGGTACTCAAATCCTTATTAAGATAAACAGCTTGAAAAAAATCATAAAATTTCTCGCATACTGTTTGTCACTAAAGTGACATCACATCCGCTGCAGTTTTCAGTGCCCATCGGTTGCTCTGCCTGCGTGGACAAATGTCCCTGTAACATGGAAACCTAGCAAGTACGCGGTGGGTAAGAAGTCTCATTTCCATGTGATGTGACTGCCTGAAGCTGCCCTGTGCTTTGGAGGGTCCCTGTGTGATCCCAGGTCAGGCAGGTCACTCCCGTGAAGTCGCTGACCTGGGGGACAGGTACTCACGGCCGCCATGGTCCTCAGGAACCCCTGCTCAATGCCCAGGCTGTGCCAGCTGACATCTGCCACCATGTGAGATGCGACTCCAAACAGGAAGGCGACCAGCTTCTCTGTGTCCTGCCGCAGATGCAAACCTCAGTCGGGAGTCTGGGTTATTCTACGTTAATCCCGTAAGACATTTTAATGAGTGTGAATTCATCTCCATTACTGACACTTAACAAAAAGTCAGCGTCCAGTCCCAAAAGCCACAGGACTTTGTGACCTGTTTTGGAAATGCTTTCAGATTACTTAGTATGGGAGCAAAACGACTAAGTGCCACACCCTAAACTTTTAAAAGCAACTGCTTCAAGCACTAAGGACCCTTCTGCTGGTCTCAGGTGCTGTGTTTGGCATTGACAGCCCAGGGGTGAGTGACCCTGCGGGGGAAGGGGAGTGTTTACAAATGAGGTCAACACAGGTGCAGCAAAAGGACTTTAATTTCTGGGACAGGTGGCCTGCCTACCTTCCCCCAGGGACGGGGGTAGTTCTCCCGGATGTAATGAACGCTCGCGTTGAGAAAGGGGGTCCAGTGGGTGCTCTCGGACACCTCGTGGAATCGCCCTGAGGGGACAAACGGCACTCAGGAGTCTTTAAGGAGGAGGTTCCTGATCAGATCCTCCACCCCCAACCAAAGCACTGCATCCCCCCACAGCACCCCCCGCCAAGCCTGTGGTTCCTTCTGTGGTGTCAAAGAATGTCTCGGAAGGAAGAGTTGGGAAATGGGAGGGACCCTACGCTGGCTCTCAGCACCTCTCCTGCCACCTGGGCCGCCACAGAGGTTGGAAGTGCCTTCCAGCCTGGCCCTAAAGCTACAGGGATAAACTGTGTTTTAAATCCTGTGTCAGCCTCCCTCACAGAACGAAAGACAGAGACCCCCACGTCTTGCAGGCCCTTGAATTTATCCTGCTTGTTTAAAACGGCCCCGAGCACCATCTGAGTGGGCCAGCGGGGTCCCGGGGCTCCTTCGTTCCCACAGGAGGGTGGCAAAGACAACCGGCATCTGCTGTCCACTCAGGTAAGTTACAACTAAGAACTGGTTTTGCTGAGAGTTCTCCCAGAGACAGTGCACACAATTCCTTGTGCAGAACACAGTATAAATCCAGGATCACCGGGGCAGGACCCCCCCCCCACCCGACACCCCTCCCCCAAGCAGCCAGCGGACTCACCGAAGCGCTCCACCTCCCCTGCAGCAGACAGCCGGGGCCTCCCACCCACCCAGGGCCGGCAGGGCTGCTCTGCCCTGTCAAGCCCCTTGTCCTCGTAATTACAGAATTTTACTCAGTATTAGGTGAGCCGATGAAACAGGAGTACAGAAACAAACAAAAACTCAGAACATCTGTGCTGAAGAGGTGGGTGCTCGTCGAGAGGACCACACAGCATGGGGCCGAGTCAGGGACCCACCCCCATGGGAAACGCAACCGCCAGCCCCACCTCACCTCTCTCGCAGATGCCGGGGTAGAATGCGTCGGGAAACACGGCTCCGGCCTGGTATGCGTCCTGGTGCTCAAGTAACAGCTGGGGGCAGGAGCACAGAGGTTAGGGGGATGCTGCGCCTTCAGGTTGGGAGGCAGGACGATGGAGGGCGGGGGAGGGGTGGAAGCAAAAACAAACTTCACGTGCAACCCAACACAACGCCGACAGCATGCCGCTTCAGGTTCTTTCTCTGAGCACTCAGGCCCCCCAGCCCCCCAGCTGAGGCACTAGGCGGATGGTGTGCCCACAACTGCCCCTGGTTGTCAGGGAGACCACAAGGGCGCCTTCCCCAGGGCACAGGCTCTGCTATTGTCCCCATTGGGGTGGCGTCAGGGGAGGCTGCCTGCCCTCTGACCTCAGTAGAGGCCAAGTCCCACCCCTCTCAGCCCGGGGAGAGGGGGACCCTGACTTCCACCCCACTTGGCAGTTAGTGGAAGCATCCCCCCCGGCCCTTCCCTTGCCAAGTTGTGGCAGAAGCAGCAACTAGATCAGGAGGTTTAAACAAAACCCCGAGTCTCAGAGCCTAACACCCAGGTTCTGATCGCAGCAGGTGCCGGAGGGGCTCGAAGGGATGAGCAGCCAGTGGGCAGGCACCCCTGTGAGCCACCCGGCACCCCAGGGCTCCAGCGAGCATTCCCCAGCACACTCGACACACCAGAGCGAGTCTCAGCTGGGAAGTGGAAGCTACGAGGACGGACTAAACGGAAGTTTTTGACAAAATGCAACAGCTGAAATAAAAATCACCACCAGCAATGGTACACAGTGACCTGAGCGCCTCCCGATAGAACATCACTTCCACGTTTTACCACATTCCTACCAAAAACATGTGCAGCGGGATCTAACCCCCACGGACCAGCAGACAGAGCCAACACTCAATTCTGCAGAGGTACCAGACTGCTCTTTCCCAAAATGTCAAGGTCACTGAAGACAGGGGGGCTGGAGGGGCTGTTTCAGGTTGGAGGTGGTCAGAGGGCACGGACAAAGCAGCACAACAGGGGACCCGGGCCCCAGAGCGCATTCCCGAGACCACTGGGACGTGGGGAGGCAGCCAGGACTGGAGAGCAGGGGCAGCACCACGCTGACTCCCTGCACGGGCGGTCCCGTCGCACCGTCCTTGTCTTTGAGCCTCCCACAATGGTGAGTTGAAGGCCACTCCGGACCACGCCACTCGCCAGTGGCTCTGGGAGGATCGATGTACAGTGAGAGGACATGAGGGCGACTGGGATGAGCTGTCAGCAACTCGAGGAAACCGGACAAAGGGCTTACGAGAATTACCTATTTCAACTATCAGTTTTAAATTACTTCAAAAAAAACATGGGGAATTGGTCGAATCAATTGTGGCACATTTCGGGTAACAGGAAGATAGGTGATTGTTGAAAACTGTTCTGAGGAGCTTCACTGAGGGAAAGGCATCTCTAACATAGTAAGTGAAAAAGATGTTAGTTACAGAATAGTGTGGAGAGTGTACGTTTTTTTTTTTTGTTTGTTTGTTTTTGAAAAAAACCTGCTAATAAATGCAGAAAAGGGCCTGGAAATATGTAAAGCAAAATGTTGACATTGGTTCCCTGAGAGTTTCCCCCTCACACTGAGTTATCAGTTTCTTAATCAGTCACAGCCTATTTGCAGGGTGGGGAGGGCGGAGCAGGCAGGGGGCCAAACCGGCAGGGTAGGCAGGGCTGTGGCTTCCTGGCCACCACACCACATTCCACACGCCACGGTGACCACAGGGGAGGGTCTGCTCTGTCCTTACAGCCCCTGTAAACTGACACACTGGCTCCCCAGCTTCACACTTTTTCCCGTGTCAGTCTGGTTAGCGTGAGTCAAGGTCTTTCAAGGGCAGGCACCTGTGCATGTTTTGACGCAAGAAAACCCCAGAACCGAGCAAACTCAGACCTGGGATGTGCAGAGCTGGCCGAGAGCCGCCGGCCTGTGGGGACATTCATGCAGTCGGCCAGCCCCCTCCAGGCCACTCCCCCTGTGGCATCTCCCAGACTGGACCATTGAGCCACAGGTCACCAAAGAGTGGCTTTGGAGGGAGGAAATCTGCAAGGACTCCCACACATGGAGATTTAAAAAAAACCACCCATCTTTGTAAGGGGCTAGGGTGACATAATATTATAAAAGGCAGTCACCCTGAACTGTCTCCATGAATCAGAAGGGGATGGGTGAGTGTCCCAGGCCCTTGGTGCTGGCCAGTGACAATGCTGGCCTGGGAGTTGGGGCTCCCCAGGGAGTTGGGGCATGGGGCAGGACCCGGCCACCTCCCACGTGGCAAGTCAGTGAGGCACAGGGGAATCCTCCCCCAGAAAACCACTCGGCACGGGCAGGACCGAGAGCCCATGTTGTGAATCCAGTGGATTCTGGCTTCTTCCCTTCTGCCTCCTGTGTCGGCATCAGAGACAATGACAATCAAAAGCAAATGCTGCCTTCTCCTGGGGGGCAGTGACACCGTCACGTGGGGACCTTGGAATGAACAGCTGGAAGTGTTCAGGCCTCCTGCTGTCCGCACCCGGCCAGCACGACCAGCCGGGAACTCTGTGACCCCACTCTGCCCCCCAGAGGGAGCCAGCGTTAACCCCCCTCATCACACGCAAGGGCTTCAGAACCATCCTTGTCCCAAAGCATCACTAGGCCACAAAACTAGAGTAGTGGGTAGGGCCAGATGGTCTGGCTAATTTGAGGATGGCAGAAGGTGAGCCCAGATAATTGGGCCCAGACAGGTGGGAGGAGCCAGAAGGCACACCTGCGGGGACGCCTGGCTGTCAACATCCCTCTCTGCGGTGACACAATCTGCATGCAACACACGGAGAGTGAGGAATGTGTGACTGAGCTCAGGCGTGACCGCTCTTTGTAAACTCAAAGAGATGGGGCCATTCTTAAAAGTTCTCTCCCAAATATTTGTCCAAACTAGGATACATGGCATTAAAATGTCTCAACGATGTTATTTCAATGACCTACGTAAAGAGTTCAAGTAGCGCTGCAGGGGACGTGCACCTTTCACCCCAAAGTATTCGCGGTTTACAAAGAAAAACAACGGCTCTGAAGGCACTGTTTACAGGTCTGCCAGGACCTCTGTGATGGACAGCTGAGGCCCCGGGAAGACGACCCCCACGATACCTCTTTGTAGTCGATGCCCCCGTCCTGAAGGTGGAGAAACTCGAGGGCTCTGTGGCCTGAGAAACAAAACACGCAAATCCACTGAGTTCAACCGTCAGCTGAAAACAGAGCTTCCCAGACATCATTTTGAAAGGAAAACATGTAATTCTACGGCTGTAACTCTCACGGAAGTGGGAAATGAAAATTAGTTTGTACGCACCTGCAGTCTTCATCGGCCACCATCATCACAGATTCATACATTGGCACAATATGTTAACATAAACATCGTAACACCACCACACGTCAACTTGGCACAACGGCCTGCAGATCCTGACGGGAACTAGCTCTCTGGCCCCGGCTCCCTCCCACAGACACTAACGAGACCACCTTCCACGCCTGGGGAGAGTCACAGAAGACAGACGCTGGGACCGGCACGGGCCAGCCCACGGAAGGAGCTCAGGGCGCGGAGGCCCTACCATCACGGGGGGCCGTGGGACCATCACAGCTCAGTAGACCCACTGCGAGGGAGAGGACCCCAAGTGGGAAACACGATGTGGGGCCCAAACCGAGGCCTGAGCCCGTGACCCTCCCGTGTCTTCTTGTCACCAGGCTGCGTGGGGAGGACAGAGCAGGCTGAGGCCCCGCCCCACCCCTGCGCCCTCAGTCTTCTCAGAATCACCCAGAGATGGAACAGGAACGTTCCGTGTGCAGGGGCCGTTCAAAGGCGGCACCTTGTTTCCACACTGAGTCATGTCCAGGATTTTAACCCAACAGCAGCCGCAGTTGGCGTGCGCACAGCCCACGGCCGACGGGCACATCAGGTTGCTGACCCAAACCCCCGGAGGGCGGTTCTGTTAGTTAACGGGCAGAAATGTCGGCCGTCCCCTCGGGTGCTGCGTAAGACGTGAACCGAGATACTTATAAAACCATCTAACTTAGTAAATAAGTGCAGTTTTAGTTTCCTTTTACATGAAAATCTTCAAAACTGCATGTTAGAAGTTGCCTTCAATTACGTTCACACAAACATTTACAGCTATCTAATCTATTGACCTATTTTGTTTTTAGTATATATTAATCTATTAGGACCTTTGCTCAGCTACTGAAGAAAGGCAGGCAACGATCTGATTTTGCTAAAATTTCAGATTTCATCTGTTCTGCTAACTTTAAAACGTGAAGGATTTAAAGACTTGAGAACCCCCGTTCACATCAGTCCCCCTTCGGGGGGCACTTGCATCGTTTCAGGAAGTCCCACTCCCCTCGTTTGGGGGAGAGGAGTTGAGGGACCCGGCCGCTGTGCAGTCCACGGCAGGGTGGGGTTCGAGCACAGCGCGGTCCTCTCATCCACTGTCTCCCGGGTCCCTGGGAGCAGCGAGTGTTCCATGGAGAAAAAATGGGCTGGGCCATCTGGACCAGCCGCTCTCGGGTCCGTTTCCTCACCTGTGAGATGAGGGGCTGGGTGTGTGGCCCTTCAAAACCACAAGGCCCAGCGCCCACACAGTGCTTGCCTGCCCGAGCTGGTGCCCAGGTCTAAGTTACACTGATGAATTCACACTGTTTGCATTATGGTTCCGCTTAGTACCTCCTGCAGGTGGCATAGCTATAAAATGTTGCTGTTTTTATCTAGAAGACTCAGGTCCATCTGAAATTAGTGCGGAAACCGCTGTGGATGTAACCTCACCTGATCATCTTACCAGTGACTCACCTTCCTCGTTCATGGAGACACACGACTGATCCACATCCCGTGAGACCCACATCCCAGGGCCCCCGTGACCCACATCCAGGTACCTCTGACCGCGCCCCCGAGCCCGCGGGCACCGGCTACCTGTGCCCAGCTGTCCCCGACGCCTGTTGTCACGCCAGGCACCTCGAATGCCAGGGACCACGCAGACGCCCTTGTTTCCTTGCCCTCCCCGAAGCTGGCCACCTTTAAAGCCACCCAACCCAGGGGACTCACTCCTGTGGCCACACGTGGCCCTCCCCATGTACTTGGGAAACAGATTCCTCACCCCCCTTGTCCATCCCTCACTGCCCCCTTCCCCTCCATGGTTCTGCTTCATGTGCCTCTGGTGACCCAGCTGGTCACTCTTCCCCGCCTGCAGAAGCCCCAGGACCCTCCCTCCAGCTTCCTGCCCCTCCGCTGAGCCCACCCCGACCGTCCACAGTCCTGGCCACCTCCCCTCTGCTCCCGGTGGCCAGGACAACATGCGGGACGGGCCTCTCAGCCTTTCTGACCGATGCGGTGCCCTGAAGGCCATGACCGGTCGCTGGCACTCACCGATTTCTATGTGTGTTGAAATGCCACATGGCGAGCCGCCAGGGCAGAGCGCACCCAGCGCGATGAGCAGGCCAGGCCAGAACCTGCAAGCAGACAGGACGCCCTCATTCATGGCTCCCTGGTGCTGGGACTGACCCGGCAGGCTGCCGCAGGCAGCTCGGGATTCGGGCCCAGACCCTCCAGCTTCCCTGCGGGCACGTCATCAACAGGAAGCCCAGCCTCGCCTCTAAGTAACATCACCTGCTGGTATAGCTAGCTGTTTACTGTCTCACTTCGCGGGAGCAGCCAACAGGCTGCACCTGGGAGAGGAAGGGGGTGCACCTGAACACTAAGTGCCTCCAGGTGGGGGCACGGCCCTACCGGGGCCCAGACTCCGATTCCTCTCTAACTCGAAGTTGTGTGGAAACGCAAAGCTGCCTCCAAAGAGTCTTCACTTTCTAAACAGCCAGTGTCACTGTCTGCAGTGAGAGTCACCAGGCTGGCCGCCTCACCTCACAAGGGCAGATGGCCCGTGCATCCTGTCCCCGCCTGTCTCAGCTGCCCGCTCGCGGCTCGCCTGTGCTGCGCCTCCCGCGCGGGCCAGCTGTTTGATGACCACCCGGAGCGGCTTCTCGTTCCGTGTGTGGCAACAGATACCGACGGGTGCAGTTACACAAGAGCAGCCACTCCCGCTCTCCACCCGGCCTGTCCCCATAGCTGCCCCAGAGCCTGTCCCACGGCCAGATTCCTGCAGCCCGAGCCAAGACGCCCATCCCACTCGGGGTGGAGGCAGGGGCACCGGCAGGGCCGAGAGACAAGGGCTCAGAGCGTCCTGGGCTCCGTGTGTACCTGTTGTGAACCGTGAACTAGCCAATCCACACAGCACCTGGCCTGTGGGGGAAGGCAGGGAAATTCTCCATGGAGCCCATGGCGATCTAAAAGCTCGGGCATGTTACACGTCAAGAGCAGGAATGGAGATCTTAAGGGTGGGGGAAGGATCCTTGGCCTCAGGCAAGCCACGTGGGAGAGCAGAGTAGGAGGGGGGACCACCTGAGACCCTTAGGTGTCTGTCAAGTTTCCTCTGTGCCCTTAACTGTCACCTGCAAAGCCCCGGCTGGAACCACAGCTCTGCCAAGCTGGGGCGTCGGGCCCAGCTGCTTCGAGGCCAGGAGCCAGAAGCCGATTGTTTTGTTGGGCCAACGGGGCGTTTTACGAACTTAGGCCAACTTTCTTTGAATGGAAAAATTCATGCAGAAATTCAAATTTCTAGCTCTTTAAAAAATTAAATAAAAAAAAAAGCCAGCTCACTGGCTTCGTGAGCTGACACCCCATGTGAAATGATAATCAGCTGGAGTGACCCCACATCAGTGCAGGGAGTGGGGCTCCCCATGAACCCACAAGCTCCTGTTCGAGTTCCCCGGAGCCACCGCTCCAGAGCCGAGGCCCCTGGCGGCCACACCTCAGCTGACTGGACTCTGACAAATGACTGCTTGGCAGCCTACTTTCAGCCTAACTAGTGGCTTGACCTGGGCCAGCTGGCGTGACCTTGAACGATGTCCTGAACTTCATGTGGCAACTGCCCTGCCTTATCTTGCAGGGAGCCTCTGGCTCACTCACGGGCAGCCTGAGGTTAAGCAACTACCCAAGGGCACCCAGCACAGCGACCCAATTCAGCGTTTGGATTGAGGTGGCTCTGTCACCAAAGGCTGTCACATAACAGGGGCGCCCTGCTCCCGCCGATGGGGAGGATACCCACACGTGCCCCTGAAGGCACACGGAGGCCACCTCCACAGCTCAGGGCCGGCGCCCACATCCTCCAAGAGCAGAGCTGCGGGGGCCAAGGAACTCGATCCACCCTTGACAGCTGGGCTCACACCGCCCACCCTGTGGACCCAGCTCACAACCAGGGCGCCAGGGAGACACGGCTTTGGCAGATGGGAGAGGGAGCGGTTCTCCTGCAGCAGGCCTATGGGCAGGGGGTTGCTCAGGAATAGCTAGACATTCGAGCACTCCAGGGAGAAGGTGACACGGTCCCTAAGCATGCCCGCCCTAACCCTTCCCGACACCCGCGGGGACCCAAGCAGGATGCGCTAAGACAAAGTCCAGCCTGGCACGGCCTTGCAGAGCGCGGGAGAGGGCGCTACTCTACTCCGCCACCTGCCGCCGCGGCCCCGCGCGCCCCCGACCTTCGCTCCTCCCGGCGCGCGCTCGCTTGCCTGCTTCCTGCAGCCGCCGCCGGGGCCATGGCGACCTGCTTGCGGCTGCGGAGCTGCGGGGCCCCGCGCCTCCGACCGGCGCTTCTCGGCCGCGGCCGCCGCCCCGGCGCCGGATGCTGGGCGCCCCGGCCCGCCGAACTCCGTGCCTACGCCCCGGGCCTGGGCGGCCTCCCCGCGGCGCTGCTGCGCACCGACAGCTTCGTGGGCGGCCGCTGGCTCCCGGCTACCGCCACCTTCCCCGTGCTCGACCCGGCCAGCGGTGCCGAGCTGGGCCGGGTGGCCGACTGCGGGGCGCCCGAGGCCCGCGCCGCCGTGCGCGCCGCCTACGATGCTTTCTGCAGCTGGAGGGGCGTCTCGGCCAAGGTGAGTGAGCCCCGCGAGCTTGGCCGTCCCCGTGAAACCAGCCCGTCCCGGGTTGGCATGGCACACACCACGAGGAGTCACATAAACAAGAAACGAGACTCTGGACAAATAAGTTTGGAGCCCGGGCTTCGCACCAAGCACTGTGCCAGACGCTGGGGACACGGCCCGGCCCGGGAGGCCACACACGTCAGCGCGCCGGGAGGGGAGTGTCAGCGGCTCCTAGGGGCACCTGCCATGGTCCTAGGCTGCGGGGAGGCCACGCAGAACGCTGCATCCCGGCTCAGGGAAGGTGGGATGAGCACTTCGGGCTACAGCCACGCCACAGGGAATGAATGGGGTGAGCTGGGCTGTAGAAAGCTTTGTGGGGAGTGAGGGGGTCATCCGGGACCACCCTGTAGGTTTTCAGACAAATGGGGAAAGACTGCTGTGGGCTGACCTAGAGACACGGGGCATTGGCAGTGGGGTGCGCGATGGGGAGACTAGAGCAAGAAGAAAACTGAGATCGTCTTCCTTTTCCATTTACCACATGGCACCTGGAGCCAGCTGGTGGAAGCACCTCCTGCCTGCCCTTCAGCACCCAGCAAGGAGGCCCGGGTGTAGGAGTCGGTGCTCATCCACCCACGGATGCGCACCGAGCGCCCAGGTGCCCTGTACTGCTGGTGGTGGGCCCCCAGCAAGCGGGTTCTGCCTTTGTGGTGCTCCCCTGGGGCAGAGGGGCACGGGGCGGGGGGGGGGGCTCTCCCCTGCACACCACATATCTGATATCCAAAGCAGGGCAGTGGTGAGAAGCGGGTGCCTGGCGGGCTGAGAGGCTTGGGCAGAGGGAAGGGCAGGGTGCAGGGCTGAGCAAGGGCAGTCCAGCTCCGTCGCTGCCAGAAAGGACCCCAGACGGGCAGCTTACCCAGCAGACGCGCACCCCGGTTGTGGAGGCTGCACGCCTGAGCTCCAGCCGTGGGCTGGGTTCCCCTGAGGCTCTCCCCGTGGCCTGGCCGTCTCCTCCCCAAATCCTGTGTCGGGGTCCTGATGTCTTGTAAAGACACCCACTCTTCCCCGCTCTCCCCTCTGCACGCTCACGTGCCGCCTGGTCCCGAGTTCTAGCTCATGTGTGACTTCTGCCAGTGAGCCTCCCCCCACCTCTGCTTTGCCTCCCACCAGTCCAGGTCATGCCTTGTCCCCTGGAGGAGTTCAGGGACCAAGGGAGCTGACTCTGACCAACCTCACAAGCCAGGGCCCGAGTTCCCACGTCCACTGCCACAAAAATAGTGAGCTATTGTGACACCAGGGCACAAGCTGGTCGTCCCACAGTTCTGGAGGGTACGCTCCCTTGGGAGGCCCTTGGGGTCCTCTCACCTCCTCTGGTGACTAAACGCTGTGCTCAATCCTGGGCTGGAGCCCCCGAGTGCTCCCACCTCTCTCACAGCCATCCCAGGGATGATACTGGGCCCCCCCGGAGAGTTCAGGGTTGTCTCCTCAGCCAAGATCCTTAACCCACCTGTAAAGTCCCTTCTCCCTCTGAAGTAACCTGCTCACAGGTTCAGGGGCTGAGCGTAGGCACGGGGGGCAGGTGAGCATGGGATGCAGGTAAGCACGGGGGGGCAGGTGAGCATGGAATGCAGGTAAGCACGGGGGGCAGGTGAGCATGGGGCGCAGGTCGTCATTGGGCCCGCCACAGCTGAGCCCGGCACCTGCAGTGTGGGTTCCTTTCAGGGCCCAGAGGGGGAAACACTGTACAGGGTGGGTGAGGAGATGGGCTGAGGGGGCTCCTAGCTCACCATCCTCACTTCAGTCCTGCTGGGGGGGCCTAGGGTCAGAGAGCCCTATGACACCACCCATTGGAGCCTCCCAGGACCCCGGAGTCTCACTCACAAAGGCTGCCCTGCTCCCGGGCTGCACCACCACCACCTGCATGCTGGAGCACACAGCAGACATGTGTCCTTAGCTGGCCAGCCAGGACCCAGGCATCCAGGTGTGGGCAGGGTCGGCTCCTTCAGGGGCAGGCTGGGCGGGAAGGGCCTCCCCCAGGCCTCTCGCCTCGTGCCCCCCCCAGCACCTGCCCTCCGTCTGTGCCCACACTCCCCCTTTCTGTGTGACACCAATCACACCAGGCTGGAGCCCACCCTGACGACACTGTGTGACTTGACGACCTCTGTGAAGGCCCCATCTCCACACTGGGTCCCAGTCTGCCAGGCTGGGGGTCAGGGCCCCTTCCTGTCTCCTTTGGGGGCCACAGCTAACGCGTCACACAAGGTTCATGTGAGAGTGACCCCACTGCTGGTTTCTGGGTTTGGCCGGGCCAGGTCACCCCCTGCTGTCCACCCTCTCAGGGAAGTGTGGGCCCCAATCCTGCCGGCTGGCTCCTCCAGGATTTAATTTCTTTCTCTGAGCCCGGCCTGGAGATTGGGGTCTTCCACTGGGAGCTGCAACAGCCTGGCCTGTGGCCACTGCTCGCCCGCCTGGGGCTGGGCAGCTGCTGGAGGGCCGTTGTTTGAAGAGAACTGGGTGCCTCTTTTCTGGGGGTAGCGATGTAGAAGCCTTCACCTCAACAGCGCCCTCAGTGGGACACGCATGATCACACGGCTTCTTGTCCAAGACAAGTAGGGCATAGGCCCTCTGCTCCCAGGTGCAGTGAGGGCGGGACTGAAGCCTCACACCTGCTGCCCAGCCCGGCTGGACGGCAGCCCCACAGGCCGCGGAGAGGAGCCCAGCGATGCCTCTCCGCTGCAGGGACACCTCCCTGTTCCGTGCCAGCAGCTGCGCTCCGGGGCACTTGTGTCTCCAGGGGACTGTCTGTGGCCTGGCTGACCTGGACTTGCTGGGCCCGCTTTTTCCTTTTTTAATGGTTTTCCGTAAATGAAGTCCTATTTCAAAAATGTCTATTCTTAGAAACCATTTCTTCCGTAAGCTCTCAATCATCTAGTCTGTCCTTGTATTTGACTTTCAGCATTTGGAAATATTTTTTCACTGTGGACACATAACAAAATTTGCCATCGTAGCCACTTGTAAGTGGACAGCTCGATGGCATGGGGCACACCCGCAGTGTTGTGCCCAGGCTCTCTTCACAGTGTGCAAACCTTTCCTCACGCCACACACACCCAAGTGGGGGACAAGGCCACCCGGCCAGGGAGCTGTTGGAATAAGGACCTGGACGCGAGGATGTTGTGCTGAGACAGAGAAGCCAGCCACAAAGGACAGACGCTCTCTGAGTCCCCTCACCTGGGGTCCCTGGAGGACTCACAGTGCTGGGGACAGAAAGGGGGTGGGGGCGGGAAGTGCTCAGTGGGGACGGCGGTCCAGTTCTGGGGGACGAGAAGTTCTGGAGGCCGGTGGCAGGGAGGGTGGCCCAGCAGTGCGACCGCACTTAGCCCCCACCTGACGCGCACTTGAAAATGGCTGAGAGGGTTTTGTGTATCCGCAGTCATACCAGCTGTGTCCACAGACTCCCTCCCTCATGACCCACGACCGCCCCGCAGCTCTTCCTGAGGCCGGGTCTTTACTTGCTTCTCGAAGGGAGGTCGGCACCTCCCGGGAACGAGCCTGCGGCTGAGACTCCAGGAAGCTGAGGGTTACTGAAGTGTCTCTCGTACACTTGGTGCTTCACTCGCTCTCTACCTTCCTGTCTCTTTTTCAGGAAAGGAGTTCAGTACTTCGGAAATGGTATGACTTAATGATACAAAATAAGGACGACCTTGCCAAGATAATTACGGCCGAAAGCGTGAGTCCGGGGACCTAGCCCTACCCTCAGACACTGCCGGGGAATGTCAGACTGAGGGTTAGGGACGCTGCTGACTTCCGTGCAGCTTTGTGGCTAAAAAATGTGAGTTCCTTGCCTGGGGATTAGCTGTCAGTGAGTTGTGCCAGGCACAAGCTGCTTCTCATTGAAGCCGGGCAGTTATTTTGCTAAAACAAAACCCGCCTGTTCTGATTTGCTCTCCACCGTGTGCAGGAGGCAGGTTTCCAGTGGAGCTGGGTGGCCACGGCTTTCTCCCGCTTCCACTCTTGCTCCGTGTGACCGCTTTGGTTGCCCTGTCCTGTTTCACGCGTGTAAAGGCATGCAGGGGTTTTGCTGTCGCTATGGCCAATTTCACCCCGGTCACCTCGACAAGAAGGTGTCAGAAGGAGAAAAAAGCTGGCAGGCGCGGTTCTGTCCCCTCTAACGTGTGAGCGTCCCTCGAGTGCCGGTGCCGACTGTGCTCCGAGCTCATCCCTGTTGCCCTTCGATTCTGCACATGTCTCGGCAACCCCAGGGGTTTGCGATGGGAGCCTTTCCCACCCCGCTCGCGGCCTTGAATACTGAGAAAGTGCGCCCTGCTGCTGTTCCTGGGAGGCACTGACAGTGCCTTTTCTGCCTGAATTCAGGGAAAGCCGCTGAAGGAGGCGCAGGGAGAAATTCTGTATTCCGCCCACTTCCTGGAGTGGTTTTCGGAGGAAGCCCGCCGCGTGTATGGCGACGTCATCTGCACCCCCGCCAAGGAGAAGCGGGCCCTGGCGCTCAAGCAGCCGCTCGGCGTGGCCGCGGTCATCACCCCGGTACGCGGCTGGAGGGTCGGCAGGGCTTAGGGGAGAGGTTGCTCGCCCCTGTGGTGCTGCCGCCTGGTCCTGGTTTCTGGTCCCTTTGCAGGACGCGGAGGTATGTTTCCTGGTGCAGTAATGGGGGAGGCCAGCCTGCGGGTGGCAGGGGACATGTTCCTGAATGCCCATGCGTGGGTCCTCCCAGGGGCTCTTCTCAGTGGGCACGAAGGCTCCTGCTTGGCACTGCCAAGCACGTCTAAAAGAGCTTCTGGTCTTTATCATTTTTAGAGAGACTTCAGATATGACACATTTGCTCACGTGTCACAGTTCTGAGAAAATGTCATGTGTAGCGTAGGTTACGTGTGTGCCTGGTGCAGCACCTCTGCCCTTGTGGACGGGCTGCAGCAACCGGGTGCCCAGCTTCCTCTTGGCCACCACCTCTCAGAACCCCCACCAGGCCCCACGTTAGCTTCTGCCCGGGGTCGCCGGCTGCTCTCCATGCCCTGTTCCTTCCCACTCAGCACAGTGGCGACAGGCAGCCCCCTGCCGCCCAGGCTCCACTCCAAGCTCACTGCTTCCCAGCTATGTGGGCTTAGGCAAGTCACTTCACTGCTCTGCCTCGGTTTCCCCAAGCCTGCAAGTGAGGATCATAATACCAGCCTCATTGGGTTGTGGTAGGGATTTAATTAACTCTAATTTAACAGTGCCTGCCCCAGAATAGGCAAGTATCTGTCACAGTAGGAGAAGACACTGCCAGTGGAAGTATGTACATGTTGACAGATATCTCTACAGAGAGGAAAGTAGTAAGTTGCTGGCCATTTTCAAAATCACCTTTGCTAATATTTTGTGCCAAAGGGTCAGGAAACTATGGCCCCCAGGCCACACCCCGCCTGCTGCCCATGTTTGACAATAAAGCTTCATGGGGACACGGCCACGTGCAAACTTCCACATCACAACCACAGGGTGTTTGGGTCGGCACCTGTACATCCCACAAAGCCGAACATATTGATAAGTCTGCGACACCTGGTGTAGGTAACTGTACTGTTTTGAATTCTGAAACCACTCCCTGTCTGTAGGAGTCTCTGTCCCAAGCCGCTCGGCGGACGGTGTGGGTGCTCACCGGCTCACCTGTGAGGAGCCGGGAGCTGCCCTGCCCCTCAGCTGTGCGTGGGCCCGGCCGTGACCCCCGCTCACTGCCCCTCCGCCCCCCTCTGTCCACAGTGGAACTTCCCCAGTGCCATGATCACCCGCAAGGTGGGGGCCGCCCTGGCAGCCGGCTGCACCGTCGTGGTGAAACCCGCCGAAGACACGCCCTTCTCAGCCCTGGCCCTGGCCGAGGTGAGCCCTGGCAGAGGGGAGCCTGGCCGCGCACACGGGGATGTGGCCCGGGAGAGAGAAGCCGTGGGAAGCCTCCACCTCGCCCGCATCGCACGCTGGAGGGTGCTGTTTTAACTTGCCAGACGCTGCGCTCAGTCAGCATTTGTCCTCCGAGACAAAACGGTGGAGGGGGGACCTCCGACACCTGGCGGTGGCCCGTGTTTCAAACTGCCCTAAAAGTGATGTCTGTCCATCCTTCTTATTAAGCAGGCAGTCCTTGTGAGGTGACCACACCCGGGCATTTGTCACCTTTGGGGCCTCTCCCTTCTCCAGGTTGGTCTGCAGTTAGATCTTGTCATTCTTCCCCTGTCACTCACAGTAAAATCCAAGCCCCCTACAGTGGCCTTCAGGCCCTAACAGATGCCGCCTGCCTAGCCTCGCTCCCCGCTGCCCTCCCGTCACTGCGGTACCCTTTACGCATCTGCTCCGGCCACTTCGGACCTTGCCAGGCTCGGCCCCGACTCCCCCTGGCCGGAAGGGCTTCCCCGTACTCGAAACCAGGGACCTGACTGCTGTCCCTGTGGCCGTCACCACCCGGCTCCGCTCTCCCCTTGCTGTTCACCCCAGGGCCTGTGGGCGCGTGCCTCAACCTGGGGCCTGGCCGACCCCTCAGGAAGGGCACACGGGACAGCAGCCTGGTGCTGCGGTGACGACCACAGACCCGTTTTCTCTATTTGGTGGCAGTAAATGTGCGCTGTTCGCTTGTGTCAGAGGATGTCGCTCGCGCATCTGTACATCAGTGGGCTCTTTCTGCCTCCGCTGCCACCACGGGCTCCCCCCTCATCTTTAAAGCCTGGCAGTGTGACGTGCGTGCGTCTGTGCTCGGCGGCTCGTTTGGGTCTGTCCTCCAGGTGTGCGGAGTGCTCGCTCAGTCTGTGGGCTCAGGTCTTGAAGTCTGCAGAGCCCGTCCCAGACATGGGGCTCGCTCCCTTCTTCAGGGGCTCCGCCGTCCGCCTGTTGGGGCTTCTTTGTCACCATGTCCTGTACCTTTTTCACCCTCCCCCTAATCTTCCAAGTTACCTGCTTTGTCACTTCTGTGTTTCTTTGGCACTGTTACCTGCTGTGTTGATTTGGTCTCCTGTTCCTTCGTGTCTGCTTTTCATTTCTGGGAAGGAATTCTCGTTCTGTCCTGAGTCCCCTCACCTCACTTCTGAATCTGCTTTCATTCTGATTCATGGTGTCCTTTCAGATCTTGGGACAATTTCCTTACCGCCTCTTCCCGCAGAGGGAGGCACGGTTTCGGACGGTTTGTGGGCTTGTCTTGTTTCTGCTTTGGTTGCCTATGAGGATACTTTTCTGCTCTTTATTCTTTTTTTTGTTTTAATAACGTACAAGATTTGACATCCGTGTCTTTCTGAGCAAGCAGCCTGTTGTTCCAGGAAGTCCGTTTTCCTAACCTCATAGGGAGGCCTGGGCAGCAGGCGTCTTGCCCGTCACGGGCCTTCTTGGGTCCCTCGCGCCTTCCTGCTGTTTGCAGCGTCAGGCAGTCCCAGCCGCTGTTCCCAGGCGGCCTGCTCCCACTCCTCGGACACCTGTGGGCTGTTGGGGCCCTGCCATCAGACGTGTCGACAGCGTGTCGTCTCGCTATCAGTGGCACATTCCCACCCACGTGTAATCTGCAGTCGGTGGAGACTGTGTGTCGGCCAGCGTGTTGTGTAGTGTCCGCCCATCGGCCGCACGGCCAGGTGGCAATGCCTGGGGCTGCCCATCTGGACCCGCAGCGAGCTCCCCGAACACCCGCCTCCTCTGGAGCCAGTGTTGTGCCTGGACCAGCATGGGGCTCTTACTGTCATTGCAAGACGCCCTCAGTGGTGGCCGCCAGGGAACTTCAAAGACGAGGCCTGTTACTCACAGGTCCCCGAGGGCCGCACGGCCAGGTTTTACAGGTTCGCTCTTTGTTGGTGGGTTTAAAACATCATCACAGGAAGGTCACACGAGGGCCCACGCGGTCGGTTTTCATGTCAGCCAGGGCTGCTAACAGGAAGGGAACCTCCCAGGCGGGGGCGGGGGTGGCTCTGTCTCATCACAGGGCTGGCAGGTGCTTATCTGAGAGGCCTGAGGCAGGCCGGCCACCAGCCTGATGAAAACAGCTGTCGGGCACTCACACCACCTCTGTCTGGTAAACACCGTCTCGGGTGTTTGGGGCGGCTTCCCCACTGCTCCTCCTGTCTTTACGAGGGGTCAGAGGGACCGAGAAACTGGGCTGTTCCTGCCATTTTCCCAGGCTCCGGGTCAGATCTGTGTGGGGAACTCCCTGCTGGTGGGATTCGGAAGTTCATGTAATTCAGGCCACACCTCGTCCAGAGAGCTCCGCAGAGCAGGCAGCAGAGGGCTGGCCGCTGGTGCTGATCCTCCCGGCGTGGCCATGGAGGCCCGCCCCTCACCACCTGTGCACAGGGCTGCCTGCACACAGTAGGGCTCAGTGAGTGCTCTCACCACGCTGTCCCCTTTGATCCTGCAAGTGAACCGGAACCTGATTCTTGAACTCTCCTCCGATCTTTCCTAGGAAACGAGGCCAAGGTTGTCCTTTATCCTTTAACAGCAGGTGGCACTGAAACGTGCACCCTAAGCACTTTTATCCGAATGCTGTGTAACGACACAGTCATACCGTGTGGGCACGAACAAGAATCTCATTTCAGTCCCAAATGCACTCTGATCCTGTCCCCAAAGTCAGCTCAGTTTTTTCCTTTACTTCTTGGATTGACTTATGGATTTCTTTCTCTCTTCCGTTCTCTCATTTCCGCCGCGTGTCTGCTGCTCCTCTCCACAGCTCGCAAACCGGGCCGGCGTCCCTCCCGGGGTCTACAACGTCGTGCCCTGCTCCCAGAAGAAAGCCAAGGTCGTGGGGGAAGCACTTTGCACTGACCCTCTCGTGTCCAAAATTTCCTTCACTGGCTCAACAGCCACCGGAAAGGTATGTGACTCAGGAAGACAGGCCATTCCAGCATTTTCTCTCTAGAGCCTCTAACGTGCTCTCTGGCCACCCCGCAGGGACGGTCCCACAGAGCATGACAGCTCCGTCAGTCACAGTCGGGCCTGGTCGCCTCCAGAGAGACACTGGGTGGTGGGCGGTCTTCATGGGGGCTGGACACAGGTTCCTAGCTGACAACAAACTTCCCAGGGGAGTTGGGTGGCGAAGGTTCCCTTAGTTGTTGTATGCGAGGTGGCCGGGAGCCAAACATCTGTCTCAATTCTGGAACGCAGGATTCTTTCATGAGCTAGAATTAACAATTCCAGAAACCCCCAGTGGGTGTTGAAATGGATGTCTTAGCATTAAATGAAAATTGTATATAGTATACGGTACTTAGAGAAACAAAAAGGACTTAAGTGTTTGAAAGAGCAAAGGGGCAGGCGGAACAAGCTTCTATATCTGGCGTTTTCCTGCTTCCGCACCTGTGCGTGTTCCTGCCAGACCCGCACGCGGGCTCCTCAGATGGAGCAACCTGACCTAGTCTGCGAGTGTTTGCGACGCTGGTCGAGTCCAAACAACACGAGCGGTGGGAGGGGTAGTCCCGGCCGTAGTCACTTGTGCGCTGAGCCCAAGCACGGTGCTCTGGGAGCTGACCACCCCTGTGCCAGCCGCAGGGACTGGAGACCCGTCAGCTGTTCGGCTGGGGGAGGGGACCCTGCAGTGCCAGCCTCCTTGGAGGGTCCACATGCCACTGGGAAGTGGTTGGAGGAAAGAAAGGACTGGCTGGGAAAGAGCGTTGTGAACTTGGCCGTCGGAGGCACAGACGTTCCCAGGATGCGGCCCAAAGGCCAGCAACGCGTGGCTTCTCACTTTGCTCAGCAGACGGTCACCATCTGACGGCCCCCAGGACATTGCTGACCATGCTCCCGCCCAGTCCAGCTCGCCTCTTAAATTACTGACCTGGGACAGCATTTCTTCCAGGAGAGGGACAGGGGCCACTGAAGAGGGAGCAGCTGCTCCAAGCTGATCTCCGCAGAGAACCAGTGGCTGGGCGCCTGACCCTCAGACACAGTCTGGCCTCTAACAGAGTCCCCGATGGGGCCTGTTCTGGAGCTGCCAGCCCTGCCCCTGCCCCATCCAGGGGACTACCCCACCGGGGTAGCCAAGGAGACAGCAGCCGTTTACAGCACAGAACAGCTCATCTCGTCCTGCACCTAGAAAGGATCCCCCGAGCAGAGGACAACAGACTCGTAGGCTGACCAGTGACGCGGGACAAGTGGCCCGGCACAGGGGCAAGCTGGGCAGTCCAGCCCTCTCCCAGGCTTCGGGAGCTGAGGCCCAGAGGTCTGCAGCGGGGACCAGAGCGGACAGGGTGCCTCACGAGATGACAGCTGTGCAGGCTCAGCACCCATCCTGAGGACCAAAGGGAAGGACACGCGGGTGGAGGGAAGACACCGCAAGACGCTTCTGTGCCCAAGGCTGGGTGGAGGCAGGGGACCCACCGCGAGCGAAGCCAGGAGGACCAATGGCCCGGCACAGAGCATTTCTTAAAAATCAAAACAAATACCTAGCCTGAGTCCAACACTGAAAGGTTTAATCTTAAAGCCTGCACTGCCCTGTGGGACATTCCAACGCGAGGACCGCTGCTGCTGTGTAACTGCTGGAATGCCCCCCCGGGACACCCAGAGTGCTGCGGCAGAGTCCTCTTTCCAGCCGTGGATTTTCACCAAGAAGGGCCCCATCACAAACCCTGTGCCCTCAGCGTGCACCGCTGGGGGCCATTCCTAGCGTGATCTTGGGCTTGTGACCACTGTCCTCTGGCTGGACCGTCCGGGGTCCCATCTCTCCTGTGGCTGTGACTGGACAGAGACCTGCCCCCCGTGGTCCTGCGCAGCTTTCCTGGCCCATGAACACCTCTTACCGGGTATTCAAAGCCAGAAAGGCTTCCAGGTGGGCGTTGAGCAATTCTCCTTTCAGACTCATCCTAAGGTGACAGTCGCAGTGTTATGTTTGGTGGTGAGGCCTTGGAAACAGCCTGCACTTCCGTCAGAGGGGCACCGAACGAGTGAGTTGTGGAACAGCCGTGCAAGGGACTACAGTGCAGGCAGGTAACAGAAGGTGCTAGAAAGGCATGTGCCAAGGTGAGGGAACGTTCACACCACGTTGAAGGAGGTATGAAGTGTTGTGACCACGTTAACATGTCTCAGATACGTGGTTCGTGGGGGAGATGACGCAGGTTACAAGCTGTGGACTCCGCCATCCTGTTCTCTTTGAAAACACAGAAGGACATTATGGGGGGTAAGCTACGGGTTCTGGAATTCCGGGTGGTTTCCTCTCATCGCATCACGTGGTTTTGAAGCCTGTCACGTTGACTTTTTGAACAGGCAATGCACTTAATGTGGGTGGTTCAAAAACCCAGATGACAGAAACCTGTGTGCACCGGGAAGTCTCCCCCTGCGCCCCGTCCCCACTCCCTCCCACGTACGACTACGGAATTCCTTTTATTTATGTGTTTTAAATGTTTTATTTATTTTTAGAGGGCAGGGAGGGAGAAAGGAAGGGAAACATCAATGTGTGGCTGCCTCTTGCACGCCCTGAACTGGGGACCTGGCCTGCAACCCAGGCATGTGCCCTGACTGGGGATCGAACCAGCAACCTTTCAGTCGGCAGGCAGCCGTTCAGTCCACTGAGCCACACCAGCCAGGGCAGGAATTACTTCTAGTTTCTCGTTACCTTCCAGGGTGTCTTTGCCACCTACACGCGAAGGAGGACAGATATTCTTGCTGACCCCTTTTCTTGTGTGAAGCAGCATCACCTCTCCCCCGCTGTGCACCTGGTGCCCTTCGCTGTGGGGTCAGTGTCAGCACCGGCGGGGAGCTGACCCTTCGCACACAGCGCCCCCTCTGCTCTGCGTGCAGGTGCTGCTGCACCATGCGGCCGACTCCGTGAAGAGGGTGTCCATGGAGCTGGGCGGCCTCGCCCCGTTCATTGTGTTTGACAGCGCCGACGTGGACCGGGCCGTGGCGGGCGCCATGGCCTCGAAATTCAGGAACTCCGGGCAGGTGAGTCCCGCCGCAGCATGCTCCAGGGCCCGTGTGTGTCTGTGGTGTACGAAGGTCCTACCACCTTACTCGTCTCAAAGGAATCACCTTTCGGTTCCTTCCGTGGTCCATTCTTCTTCTTCCACTTTTTCAGCAAGGACTTAGTAAGCGCCCTCTCTTTGCAGGGATGATGTAGACACGTGGAGGCTCCCAGGAGAAATAAGGTGGAGCCTCTGCTTCAAGGAACTTCCTGGACCGCAGAGGCCTTTCATCAAATTGTTCTGTCTCTTCCACTGCTCCCTGAACCCGGTGGCTGTCGGTCTGCCCCACGGGGCTTCTCGGGACTGAGCAGCTGGCATCATCTCCTAGACTCACAACCCCGGGCAGCTGGGCTCTGAGCCCATGGCCCGCAGGAAAGGAGGGAGGAGAGTGTTGAGATGGCGTCTGGAAAAACTCCAGACCCTGCTGCCTAGGTCTCCTGCTTCCTGGGATGGTAGGCATGACCGGCCGCCTCGGCAGGGTACACCCCCGGGTGTCCCGGCCGCCACAGGGAGAGAGGCGGCTGACCTCACTCGCCTTTACAGGAACCCCGGCAATGTTCAACATCAGCTGATCCAAACCCCGCATGCCACGGGTGGGGACGTGAGACTTGAGAAAGACCTGAGGTCCCACATCTTTGAGTGACGACCCCAATTCTGCTAAGGAGCTAGGACCGTAAACGTGGGGTCCTGTCTCCCCCGTTCTACCCTAGCTGTTGCTGGGATCCTGGTTTTTTACAAAGTATCCGTACACACTGTCTTAAAGCACCATCAGCAAGCGGTTTTAAATGTATCCCAGAAACAACAAAAACTCCTGAAAGGTTACACATTTCACCTATTTGTCACAGTATAATATTCTACGTTAATTAGTTTTACCCTTGTTTTGGCCTTTGGTACTTGGTTTTTCCTAAACAAGCTGTATCAGTCAGCAGCTCGTTTTACAGTGGGGTGTTTCCTTCAACAATGTGTACCCTTCAGATTTCCACAATGAAGCCACAACTTCTGGGCATGTTGCTCTCAGCCAATAAAAATGCATCGGACACAAAGTTATCTATATACTTGTTTCCACTAGAAAAACACACGATTAAGAAAAATCACCAAGTTTTTCAGTGGTAACTCTATTTCCTGTAGTATGGTTATGTAACTTGAAAACATTAGGTCTAACAGGAAGGAAGCCAGGGTCCTCCCAATAATTCAGCTGGCGTGGAAAATGGTCTTGTGTCCGTGTTCAGGGTGTCAGGTCAGCGGGCACCCGGGAGGTCCGGCCTGAGGGTGCCCGCAGCCTTGGACCCCCGCCCTCTGGCCCGTCACTGCAGCACCACTGCCCCCAGGGGTGGTTTTCAGGGCGCATTTCCTGGTTTCATAATGACGTATTCAAGCCACTCAAAAAGGGTCAGGTTAGCTGCCCTTCCATCTTTACATACAGATATTTCTCTGCATGTTAGCCGCGGAGTGTGGAGCTGCCAGGGGTGGAGGGGCTGTGCACCCCTGGGGAGGGTGACAGCAGGTGGCCCGAGAGCCCGGGGAGGCGTCTGCAGGCAGATGGAGCAGCAGCCATGAGTGTATCAGTCAGCAGCTGCCCACGCTCCGCTCACCGGGTCTGCTCTCCTCTGTCTAGACTTGTGTCTGCGCGAACCGCTTCCTGGTGCAGAGGGGCATCCACGACTCCTTTGTGAGCAAGTTTGCCGAGGCGATTAAAACCAGCCTGCGCGTGGGCAATGGCTTCGAGGAGCGAACGACTCAAGGCCCGTTAATCAACGAGAAGGCGGTAGAAAAGGTAGGCTCGCTTGCTGTCTGCTCCATTTCACATGGTTCCATCGAAAGCTTAACTAGCAGAAGCCACCGCGGTAAGCTGCCCTGTATGGCTCTTTTGGAAACAGGGAAGTCACAAAAACCGAACTTCTGCCTGTTCACGTGGTCATGTGGCATCCTCTGGTTGCAAGCTTTCCAGCCTGTCGTGACACTGAGTCCCCAACAGATGCCACTTCAGATCTGTGCTCCCTGTTCTCTGACGGTGGTGATCAGGCCATCCCTCACTGCCCAGGAATTAGGATGTTGAAATGCAATTCTTTAATTTCCCAAAAGGGAAGGCCGGCCGGCTTTAGTTTTGAGATGTCTTCAGATTGAAAGATTTCGCCCATTGTCCCGTAGAATGAATGAAAAGGAAACCCCAGATAGAGTCTGTAAAACGTTAGGACGTCAGGAATGTAAAAGAAGGTCCTAGAGGCTCCCAGAGGGGAAGCTGCTTACAGGGAAGTGAGACGCAGCTGTGAACCGAGCTCTCCACCAGCAGCTGCGCTAGTGGAGCGGTGCCCCCTCGTTCCGAAGGGGGGACTGGATCCAAGCTCCGCCACAGCCGACACCAGGTGGCACGTCAGACACACGGGCAGGAAGCTCCAACTGTGAACCACGTCCAGCGCACCTGTTTCAGAACGAAGTCCAGGAAGGAGGACAACCTGGGGTCCCAGGCCCAGGGACTCACCCAGGAACACAGACAGCAGATCTCGGACAACAGCTGAGCTGGCAGGCCTGGGGGGACCCGGCCAAGGGGGACGTGGCAGAGCAGGGAGGGGCACCCAGGGCCCTCTGCTTGCCTCCCTCTGCAAATCTGGCTCCTCCCACCTGAAGGGACTAGGCTGATTGTTGTCAGCCTGCTTGGGACAGTTTCGGTTTTCTGCTGCTTGCCCTCTCCGAGATTCGGTCATTCCCAAGGGCCCTGCTCTCTCTCATCTCACAGGTGGAGAAACACGTGAGTGATGCCCTTTCCAAAGGGGCTACTGTGGTGACCGGCGGGAAGCGGCATCAACTTGGAAAGAATTTCTTCGAGCCCACCCTGCTCAGCAACGTCACCCGGGACATGCTGTGCTCCCACGAGGAGACGTTCGGGCCTCTGGCACCAGTTATCAAGTAAGATCACCCAGCTGGTGGGAAGACGGAGGGAAGAGGGAGGAAGGAGGAAACCCAGACAGAAACCAAGGTCACAAGCTGTGGGAGGGCAGGCTAGACGGGCAGCTGTGCTGCGCCGGCCCATTTATGATTGTTAAAAACTCGTTCTTATTTCCTACCCAGACCACAGAACTGACCAGGTTCTCCACTTTGCTTGTCTTGCTTTCTGCTGAACTCATTTGTCTTCTCGCCGGAGTGCATCCCTGAAGAGCTTTTTCAAGGGAATCTGTGGGAAATTAACTTTCTGTGACCTTATGTGATCTTTTATCTCGCATTCAAAGCAAATAACAATTTGCCTGGATGCAATTCTAGCTTTTACGCTTAGAAGAGACCTCGCCTTTGTCTGCTTACATCCAGGGCTGTTGTTCAGAAAGCTGATGTCGAGTTCCTGTTCCTGTGAAAGGACTGATCCACTTTCTCTCTGGAGACTTTTGAAACTTCTCATGGTCTCTGACATTCTTACATTTACTGGTGTGGAAGCATTTTCATTCTGAGGCGCCAGTGTCTCCCTTCAACACCTAAAGTGTATGTCTGGTCCTGGGAAATTCTGGGTTATTTTCCAAACATCTCTCTGCTTGCATTTGTTCTTCTCCAGCCTGGAGGAAGCAGATTATACAGAGACACATTTGCTTCCATCCTCCACTGCTCTTGTTGGGTCCCACATCTCTTCATCGGCTCCTGTGCCGCCCAAGAAGCTGCTCCCTCCACCTGCCAGCCCCTTAATCCAGCCCCCACCTCCCACCCCCACTGTGTTCTGAATAGAAGCAATTACCTTTTCATCCTCAGTCTCTGCTACTGGCTCTTCCCCATCACTGGTCCTTCCTGCTTCACTAGCGCCTTCTCTGTGGGTAGTTATCCACCCCCAACTCTGTTCTGTTCCCATTCCTGCCTCCACCAGCTCCGGTGGTGGCTTGTTATCTTTCTGGGTCTTGGAACCTTGGAGGTTTTGTCATCTTCCCCGAGAGCTCATCTTCAGCCCCTTCAAGGGTGAGCAGCCTTGGCTAGTGATGTCTGTCCACCTGGGGGTTGTGCTCCTTCCAGATGCACCCGGAGGGCAGAGGGTGGACTCTCAGGGTGGGAGCCTTTAGCATTTACATCTGGTCTCCACCATGCCCTCTCCGCAGGCGCCCTTCCCTGGAGGGTTTGCAGTTCCCTCTGTGATAGTGGGTCGGGGAGAAGGGGTGTGTGCTGGCTGTGGGGCCCCTGCTGCTTTCCTGCCAGGTGACAAGGGCCCAAGTCTACAGGTCGAAATCACCCGAAACCCCCAGGTGTGAAGGGAGGGAAGGCTCCCCGGAGCCCTGGCGCCCCTCCGAGGGACCACCTCTTGGCCTCTAGAAGTGTCCTGTATATTTGGCGCTCATTGGTGTGGAGGTTTTAAGGCCATGATCCCCTCTCCCCTCCAGCACCAGGAGACCAGAGCTGGTGCTGGGCTGCCTGTGCCGTTTCGTCCAGGGCCGAAGTCACCGTGTCACGTACTTTGTCGGCTTTGCCACCCTCTTGCCAATGGAGCTTATAGGCTATTCTGTCACTGGGAGATGGGCCACTCGGAGAACTTTCTCCTCTTTGCTTTAGTAAAAGGTTTCATCCAGAACGTGACCTTGTTTTCTCAGGGAGCAGAAGGGACAGAGTGGGACCCACCTGTGTCCCTGGACGGGTCAGCTCCACGGCTCCCCTTCACTAGTGGGGTCTGTTCTGACCACACCTGTTCCTCCGGGACAGAGTGGTGGGGGTTCAGTGACACCACCTCCAACATTGTCACTGCTGGTGTTTGTGCGGAGCGGGGACATCAGCCACGCTGCTTTCCTGTTCTCCAGCAGATACACTGGCCCTAGGGGACAGGGCTGGTCATTTGCTGAACAGGGGCTTCTCTTGGGGCCACCCTCCTGGCCACCCCCCCAAAACTGCCTTTTTTCTCCCCTCGAACTGGCCGGGCCCCAGAGGAGCCCAGCCAGCTCTGCCTGGTGCCCCCACTCCTGGGGGATCTCCGAATTTAGGAACTGGGGTGCGTAGAACCTTTTCACCCAGTTACAGCTCTGGGGCAACAGGAAAACGCCATTCGAGTCTTGTCCCAGAAATGGAATGACGGGGCTGGAAGGGCCTGCATGGGGCTTTGGACCGACCACAGTTGCCGTTGGAGCCGGGCCTGCCCCTCCGGATGGCCCTTCCCTACGTTAGGATTGCCTCTGGCGTCGTCACCCGATGGTGTGTGCTCCCAGGAGGTGGCAAGCTCCGCGGTTCTTTTTTAGGGCGTTTTGTTCAACACTGGATGTGCCGCGGGGCGCTGTACAGCAGCCTGTGGCCCACACTGTCCTCGGAGGGGTGAGCCGGGCAGGTGAGCACGCGGGCCTCGACCTCCAGCCCCACAGCCAGTGGTGCTGTGCTGCTCTCTGCGCTGCTCTGGGATGTCTGCAAAACCCATCACGTCCTGCCGTTACTGGGGACGTAAATCAGGAGAAAAGGCCGCTGGTTTTCTCTGCGCCCCCTTCCAGAGTCGGCTGATGATCCACGTTAACTTTGGCAGGTTCGACACTGAGGAGGAGGCTGTGGCGATCGCCAATGCGACTGATGTCGGGTTAGCAGGTAGGTGTCCATCCGGGCTCAGCGCCAGTTGGGTCACCTCTGAGGCTGACGCTGATGTCTGCCTGTGAGAGGCTACCCTGGGTTTGGAGGGCGCCCCACTGGAGCACAAAGGCAGGTCTATGCGGCCCCTGGATGCACACTGGGAGCCCTGGTGAGAGACAGTGGAGTGGGGCGGGGGGAGAGGGGCAGAGCAGTTTGTTCTGGGTGGGAAACCCCACGCAACCCCAAGTCCCCTGTCCTCAGGGGCTGGCTGCCTGGGAGTCATTCTCCCATTCTCCTGGGTCTGGGAGCTGAACATGAGGATGTATGGACTGAGCGGGGCGCATCTGGGTGACACTGTCAACAGCAAGGGGCCGGGACAGAGGTGGTTCTCTCCCGGCGTGGTCTGGAATCTGTGGGTTCTTAACTTCGTGTAAGAAAGATGTCATAACAGGAGTCCAGGTGATTTTGAGAGTGTGTCTATTAAAAACAGGGGCAGGGAAACAAAGGAAGGGTCTGAGATACAAGAGGCAAGTTCACAGCAGCAGGCATGAGCCCAGGCCTGGCGGCCTCAGTCCTTGGGGAAGCAAGCCACAGAGGCAGGAGTGAGCCAGCTGGGCTGCGTGAACTCGGGAGACAAGTTACACAGGCGGAGGGAGGGCGCTCGGAGACAGGTCCAGGGCGCAGCTGGACGAGCGGCCACTGCCCACCGCTGCCCTGGTGGCAAGCCTCCTGGGAGCCTTCAGAGCTCAGGAGAAAGACAGCAAAGATACACACCCGAGGAAAGAATGGGAGGGACGCCCTGGGTCCTCTGTCCCAGGAGGTTTTACCTATTTTCTAAAGGCGGGAATTTCAGGGGAAGTCTCAGGGGAGGATCTCCGTAGAATTTTCACCAGCTTTCAGGTGTGCCCTGTAGGAATCCTGACTCATCAGAGTGAGTGCACAGGTTATCCCCCCTCTGGTTGGTTTCATCTTCAAAGAAGGTCCCTGAAGGGGGCCGGACGAGGTGGGTCCGCCCTGGCAAGGTCTGGAACACGCAAACCAGTTGCTCCTAACTGTCCCGGCTGTGGAAATAAGACCTTGGGATCTCACTGCAAAGTGCTCAGCCAGTTTGGCCAGCTCTCTGTCCCAGTTTCCCCACTCTGCTTGCCAGGGGATTCTCCTAGCTGCCCACCATCCCACCTCACACTATGTCCCCGGCCACCCTGACCAGATCCCCTGTGCGCAGGCGACTCAGCAACTCCGTGTTGAGCGTCCACAGGGAAGTGTGAGGACGGACTCAGCTCTGGCTCTCCAGGAGCCTCCCCCGAGCGAGGGTCCCGCCACAAAGGGGGAGGACATGGCAGGCCGCTGAGAGCAGTGTCCCTCCTTTCCCTTTGTGACGGGGTGAGGGTAGAGAGAACCGTGCCCGCAGACTCTGACTGTGTGGAGACCAGAGGAGGGAGATTCTGGGCGCAGACAACCCAGGGAGCTGAGAAGTGAGAAAGGGAGGGAGGATTTGGTCGGCGAGTTTGGGGAAGACAGCTGGTCACTGGAGTGAGGAGAGGTGACACTGAAAACTGACCGAAAACACCCAGCGTTCAAATGCGCACGAGGAACCTTACTTCCTAATGACAAGGAGTCACTGGAAGGCGTGGGCACAAGTGTCACGTGGGCAGTGGGGCAGAGCTGTGCAGTACAGACCAGGCAGTGGGCCACGGGCACCGGGAGGTGACAGCCACTGTCCTGCTAGGAGACGGTGAGCACACGGCGGGAACAGGAGCAGGAAGACGATGTCCAAGGTTTGACAGGAAGAAAGAGACAGTCTTGACGAGGGTCTAGGTGGGAGCCCGGCCGGCTCCAGGCCTGCGCGATCAGGCAGGCATGGGTGCCGCCCTCAGCTTTAGACATGACCTCGTCAGAGGCTGTTCCACATGCTGGCTGTGTCCTTTCTCCCTGGGACAGGTTACTTTTACTCCCAAGACCCGGCCCAGATCTGGCGGGTGGCGGAGCAGCTGGAGGTCGGCATGGTGGGCGTCAACGAGGGGCTCATCTCCTCCGTGGAGTGCCCGTTCGGCGGCGTGAAGCAGTCCGGCCTGGGGCGAGAGGGCTCCAAGTACGGCATCGATGAGTATCTGGAGGTCAAGTACGTGTGCTTTGGAGGTTTGTAGGGGTCTTCTCTTCAGAAAATGAAGAGGAAGGCTGCCTACAGACATGCCAACATGCCATCCATTGTTCTAAATCAACCCATAGAGTATGTGAATTACGAATTTTGTAAAGCTCATCCAGTCCTCACAATCTTAAACAGGTGGGCTCCTGCCCTGCCCCTGACCTAACTAGGGACCAATGGGGTCCACGTGCCCTGGCTGCGGGCTCCCGGAGAGCCCACCACAGACAGTGTTGTGGGAGGGAAGGCCCGTCACACAGGCTGGCGACTGCCAGGACGTGGGCTCCACACCCTCACATGGCTCCGGAGCTCGGACCCAGAGGAGAGTATCACCTGGCCTACTGCATGCTTCATGCAACCAGAGCTAAGAAGGGTTTTTTATTTCCAAATGGGCGGGGGGGGGGACAACACTGTTTCATGACGCAAGACACTGGCACGGAACTCAGACCTCAGTGTCTGTACACACGACGTCGGTGGACCCACCACACCCCTCCGTTTACTTGCTGCAGAGAGAGTACGGCTCACAGAGCCTCAGACGGCTACCCCGGCTCCTGACCCAGACCAAGGTGGGGAGGGCGGCTTTCCCACACCTCTCAGGCATCGCTTTGTGTCAAAACACCTGCTGTACAAACAGCATCCTGTGGGGATCACTCTGGTGAGCTTTCATGAAGAACCGCCCCCCCGACAACACATGGAACTCAAACGACATTACGCAGGTGCCCGGCTTCCTCAGTCTTGGGGAAGCACTTCTCCATGCCCCACCCCGCGCGCACACAGACAGACCCTGACTTCTGGAGCACACCCGCACCTCTCACCTCTACCCCGTCGAGCGGCTGTCACGAACGATTTCCTGCCAAGTGTTCTTCCCTCCTTCCCCGGCTACCTGTGTTCCCGCGGGGACGCAGCTGCTTCTGTTTCATTGCTGACCCTGTGAGATGTGCCGCGCGATGGCCTTCTCTGAGAGCCGGGCCCAGGGATTTTATTCTTCTTGGGCCACTACCTTAGGCAGCATTTTGCTGGAATCATATTCACGCTTTGCCTCTCTCCATGCTACATGTTGTGGGATAAAACTTGGGAACTAGTTGGAAGTGTGCGGGTGTTATGTGTTTTAAGCAAGCACGCATACTCATGTTGTCCCAGGTTTGATAACTGTGTATGTGTATCGATGTCAGCAGAACTGTGCGTAATTAATAAACGTTGAATTAACAGAATTTCCTGTTCTGGTTTCGGTGTTTTTCTTGCCAGTTCACCATTTGAGTTTGTTTTGGGTATCAGACCCGCTCAGACAGGCATGAGGGGGACCGGGGTGCGCCACTTGGGCATCAGGGTTCTTGGGAGCTGGAGGCGGGTGAGAAGCAGCAGGTGCAAGGGAAGCGGAGGGCCAGAAGGCCCCTGACACTGCAAGGCAGCACGACTTGGGGCACAGCCTTTCCGACCTCACGGCGAGAGCCCCGGACAGCCTCTCCCCGCCCCCGAGGCTGACATGCCGAGTAGACCAAATAAAGAAGAGCTACCTGCAAGCCCCCTAATTGACCATCCGCCCGATGAAATCTCTCTGTGTGTGAAATTATTCTGAAAGGTAAGGAATGACGTGCCATGGCCCAGGTGACAGGGCTTTTCTTCTTTGGTGGCATTTAAATAAGGATGCATTTTACTTAAAATCACTAGCATCTTTGTACCCTTAGGCTTGGAGGGGTTCAGTCACTAAGACAGTCGCCACCAGACACAGGCCACCTGACCTGACAAATCCATGGCAGAAACAGTCGTGCCCGGCTCTGCACGTTTATATTGAAAAGAGACTGCTGCTTTCGTTTGTCTGGAGAAGTTAAGTGGAGAAAACGTAACAGCAAACCCACTCTTTTAAATTATTAAATTACCAAAGCTTTCCTTTAAGTATGTTTAATACCTAAAGATTTTGGCTGAAATACTTTGTAATTCTGATGGGAAATTAGGTCCTAGCTTTGGCATTTTACGTGGCAAAGGTGTGATGAGTCTGTCACCTGCGGTTCTACAGTTTTGACATGGGGTGACATTTCTCGTTTGCACACTGCAGAGGAATTCAGCCGTCTGACGCGTAAGTCTGTAACTGAGTTTATCGCATTTATTTGAAAAGTGATGTAAAATCGTGACACAAACCAAAATTTTACATAGGAGTAACTCCATAGTGTCTGTGGTTGTGGACTTCTTATAATTAATAATTTAAAGCATTGGATAGTGAGCATGCATTGCAGAAATAAATAAACACTACCATTCCTTTTGAAAATTCTTGGGGTTTTTTGGGGGTGGGTGGAGACTGCGTACAATATACTTTTTCTATTATCGTTAAAAACATCAGCCACGCCCTGACCAGTGTGGCTCAGTTGGCTGGGCCTTGTCCTGCAAACAAAAGGGCGCTGGTTCGATTCCTGGTACCTGTCTGGGTTGCAGGTTGAGCCCCACCCAGTCCGGGCACCTGCGGGAGGCAAAGGATCGATGTTTCTCACTTCGATGGTTCTCTCCCTTCCTTGCCCTCTCTCTAAAAATAAATAAAATGTTTTTTTTCAAAAAAGTCACTCACGTTCCTACTAAGCACCGGGAAAAAACACTAATATCTAACCGACAAAAATGTTTAGATGAGTGTCCGCGCAATAGCGCGTTATCACCTTCTCTCTTCACAGATAATGGAGAAAAGGAATGATGAAAAAACCGGTGACTGCTGATCTCAGGTTTCTGCTCCTGATTAGTAGCTTTTTTAAAAAAATTAAATTTACTTTGGAGAGAGACAAACACATGGATTTACTGTTCCACTTATTGATGCATTCACTGGTTGACTCCTGCGTGTGCCCTGACCGGTGATCGAATCCGCGACCCTGGCGCATCAGGATGACACTGACCAACTGAGTGACCCGGACAGAGCTTTGATTAGTAATATCTTGATTCACACCCAGCCCGGGGAGGAAGTGGGCAGGGAAGGAGCGAGGGGCCATTAGAAGGGTGTAAACTTCAGAGCAAGGGGAGGCGACGACATGAACTTGGGGGATGAGAGCGAAGGTGACACCCCTGCTGCTGGGCCGAGTGTAAAGAAACGACCCTCCAGGCCTGAGACAAGCAATCCCAAGGCTGGGGAAGTGCAAAGCTGCAACTGTGCGGACACCGGCGGCCCTGGAACCCGAACCGCCCTTGCGGGCTCAGAACCCGCCAGGTCCTAAGCTCCACCAACGCCGCAAACCAGAAGCGGAGAGTGCAGTCGGCCGCCTGGCGCAGAAGGTCCGCCCCGGCCCGCCCCCTCCCGCATGCGCACTCACGCTCGCCCTCCCGCTTCTCCTCCCCAGGACGCAGCCCCAGCCCAGGATGCGAGGTTCCGGCGGTTCTTACCTGCACGGTGACGGCGACCAGGCCTGCGGGTCGGTGTGGTCTGGGGTCAGCGAATACGCATCCAAGCCTCTGGGAAAGCGTGCGCCAGAGACTCACCTCCTGCAGCTCGCGGCCGTTACCACGGCAACGCGCGCGCCTGCGCACATGTGCCGGAATGTGCGGGCCCAGCTGCTTCTCCGCTGGGCGCTCTAAGCTCCAAACACCAGGCACAAAGGCCGTGCGCTCCCATCCTGCCGTCCACCGAGCAACAGTTTCACGGGAGCCCCACGCCTCCCGTCACCCTGGTCCGACAAGCCGGCAGCGTCCCGCTATTTTGAGCTTGTGCTACTCTCCGACGCCAGCCCCACCATCTCAACCTCAGAAGCCCACGAGGAAGGCTTCCTTGCATTGTTACAGCTTTCTTCTAATAAAAGCGCTAAAGCTTAAAGCTAAAAGTCCAGGTGTGGCCACGGGGGCCTTACTCCGGCGCTCCCAGCACGTGGCGGGACCGAAGGGGTGGGCCTGGGGGGTGACCACAGCCGGCTAAGCCCCGTCCCCAGTAAAACCGATACAGTAGCACCAGTACCGCACAGCTCGGGTACAGGAGACAACACGCGTTGAGAATAAAAACCTGTCCACAATGGAAACGGTGAAAATCGGTTTGGATGAAGAGGAAAAACGCAACCCGCCAGCTGGTCGGGCTGAGAGGTCAGCCTCAGAGAAAGCCCGAAGCACACGTGTTTTGATGTGTAATAGATAATGAAGTTGTTCACACGATGCTACTTTGGCCTTGTGTGAACACCCCGGTGGCTTCCCTGGGACCCGTGCGAGGCCGCTCTCTTGCACTTGTCCTCAGCATTAGGAGGGCATTTGCTGCAATAAATGCTAAGGACCAAATGACGTACCCTTAGTACAGCTTTTCCAACTTTGCTCTTGTTCATGGGCAGTCACTAAAATGCGTGATAAAAGAAGAAACTTTATTCTGAAGGTGGGAGACACTGAGGTCTAGAAGGTTGAAGTACATTCCCCATCAGGGCAAAATGGTACATAAACCTACTTTATTGGAAAAACCTGAGATTCAAAGTGAAAAACTCAAGGTATTGCAAATCAATAGGTTCTTAACTCTTGCCTTGTGTGAGAACTACTCACTTCACTGTTTCTGAGATTTTGTCAGGACAGCAGTCCCCTTGTCTGCAGCTTGTTACCCAAGGTCAGCTAAGGTCCAAGAACATTCAACCAAAAATTCCATAAGCAATTCTGAAGCTGTAAGCTGTGCGCTGAGTGAGTGCCAGGACAAAATCTCGTGTCACTCTGCTCTGTCCCACTGCAGACCCTCCCCATGCATTAGTGACTTAGCAGCCGCCTGGGTCAACAGATGGACCAGGGAGTTATCACAGGGCTTACGTCCAAGTCACACTTACTTTACCTAGTAACGGCCCCGAAGCAGAGGAATGGGGATGCGGGCAATTCCAATACCCAGGGAACAGCTGGAAAGCGCTCCCATTAAGAGAAAAAGTGAGTACAGTACAATAAGGAATTTCTGAGACAGAGAAAACGCCCACCTGTTATTACAGTGCATTGTTATAACTGTTCTACCTTATCGCTGTGGACAGTCTCTCACTGTGCCTAAATGAGGAATGAAACTTCACCACAGGTACGTAGGCGAAGGAGAAAACGTGGTATGGCATGGCTCCGGCTCGCTACTACCGCGGTTTCAGGCGTGCGCTGCGGAACGCACCCCTGCCCCGAGAGGAAGGGGGGTGACTGCACGAGGAGCACAGTAACGGGAAGTGTTTCACTTGGATGCTCTGAGTCATAGGAAGAAATGATATCCCTTTCACAGTTTTAAAACAATTCGGTAATTATTTAATCTAAGGCACACCACTACATTTCACTTCTTATGTGTAGCCTTCCATATATGCATAGTGATGTGAGCTGAGGTGGGGCTCTTCTAACTTCTTCTTACAAGGGAATAAGTAGCTTATACCCAAAACATCCCTTCTCACAAAAATGAATTAATGCTAAAATATTAGCATCCTGATTTTATTTTTAATGATTAAAATTAGAATGAACATATAAAACTCCTTTCCCTTGTCACTACAAAGACAATATTCTGTATACATTCAGCTGGTCTTTTTTGAGGTGTTTCACCTGTTAATTTTGATGCCCCTGCTGAAAATAAGGTTCTGCTGCATCTCATTCTGGTTATCACTCTCAGTGGCTTTCCTTTCTAGGCAGAGAAGCCAACGCAGCTGCGGCACTTCCTGGCTGGGGGAGAGGCAGTGTGGGCAAAGCTGTGCTCCCCCCAGCCCCCACAGGTGAGGCCGCAGTGATGGAGCCAGAAGCCGAAGGAGGGGAACATTCAATCCCATTATGGCACCAAAACACACTACCAACAAGTAAAATTCTCTTTATGGGGGAAAAGTCTCCTTAAAGCACATTTAAAAGTGCCCTTCACCTCTTGTAAAATAATTCAGTTTTAGAGTAGCAAAACTAAAAGGCTATTTCTCTTTACACATTTATTCTTCTCTCGGAAAAAAGTCCGGCGCTGCCATAAAACTGACTTTCATCCTCACCGAGCCTAACTCTGCTCTTTGGGCGACACAGCTGTGAACGTGAATTTGAGAAAGTTAAGGTAAAGCATGAGTTCATGTACAGCTCAGCAATCAGGCATGGCGAGCTGACAAAACGCAGCTCTGACACAGGAGGGCGGCCGTCTACTTCAAGGCAGACGACCGTGGCTTTGGACTTGATTATCACAGTTGTGAAATGGTACCAAAGATCCCGTCCCGGGGACTCAGAAACTGCCAGTTCTTTCCTTTTGAAGACTTACTTAACATTAAGTATTTTGGTTCCTGACTTTTACAATAAACCAGCTCTAAAGGCTAGCCCAGGGACAAGGCAACCCAGCTCCGATGGCCTTCGTGCCCCGTTGCCAAGAGGCCCCGCGATCTGAGCACAGGGGTTTCGCTGAGATACACGTTAACAGTTAGTTCTGAAACCTAAGGACGCAGTTCACGAAATGAAAGCACAGCATTTTCCTTCTCTTCCAGTGATCCAGGTTATTAATTCCTCCATAGAAAACCCGACTTGCTAGACAGGCAGGGGTTATATTTGCAAGCCCCCAGCACAGAACTACTCTGAGCACGGGAGACTGACTAGTGTTTGGAGAGCACTTCACAGTATCACGTCCAAGTTGCACAGGAGGCCCCAGTGATCGCTGGGGAACCTGCCGCAATCCAGTTTCTCCAGCCCAAGGAGGTCCAAACTTTGGGGAATGATGTGGCCGCCATCTGCGGCTGCTCTGAAAAAGATTCGATCGAAGCGATGCCTGCTGACAGCACGTATCCCCAGGTTCGAGTTCGCCTGGGTGTCCCACGTATACTGGCAGTGCTTGGGTTTGCCCAGAAACTCCCAGACGTCCGAAACGTTGCCGGGCAGACCGCCACACTGGGTGACCTGGAAAGACAGAAGACCTGTAAGACTCAGCGTTTCCCCCTAAGCTACAAAGCTGTCTTCACTAGGACGTCCTAAGTACGTTTCCTATCAAAGTGTCCCAAGTTACTCGTTAGCGCACCGACACAACGCCAGGCGTTTTTTTAAGTAGCTGCATTAGGAACCATGCTTTGCCACGTGACGAAGAAGCAGGTGAAGTGAGAACAGCAAGAGCGTCAGAGGAGTCTGGATCTGCCCCTGCTTCCGCCACCAACAGGTCCGTGACTCTGGGTGTCAGATAACATTCAGAAGGCTGGGAACCCGTGGCCTCGGTTATCGCTTAGTTTTTCAAAAATAAACATGAGTGAAAAGAAGACAAAACCGCAGCTCCAGTTATAAACTTAGAAGCTGCCGTCTGTGTGGTCCCACTGCCTTCAGTCGTACTTGAAATTTACTAACAATATTAACTCTTCCTCCTGCCATTCACCCTCCAGGAATCAAAAACATATAAGGCAAAATATTCACAAAAGTTACCACTTTAGCGTATACAGCTCAATGGCATTAAGTGCACCCACGTAACAGTGTAGCCAGCATACCGCCCACCTCCCGAACCTCCTCTTCGCTCACTTTAAAGTCAGGTTATTTTCTATTGTTGGCTTTTCACCGTGAGAGTTCTTTTTGCGTCCCTCAGGGCTCTGCGTGTCGTTTCGCACCGGGGCCACGCTAGTCCTCTCCGTGTCGTGCCGCTCTCCGTGCGTGTGCTGCGGAGCGAGCAGAGTTCTCTTGTGTTCTGAACACGGCTGGTCAGACACACGGCTCGCACCTATTCCCCCACTGCCCGTGTCACCTCTGCACCCCGCCGACCGTATCCTTTGCTGCAGGCAGGCTGTTAACTTTCATGACGTCGCCGGGTCTGTTTCTTCTTGGTTGTCTATGGTTCTGGCATCGGATCCCAGAAGTCACTACCGAACCCAGTGTCGTGAAGCTTTTCCCGTTTTCTCTAAGTTTCATGGTTTTAGCTCTTACCTTTAGCTGCTGATCCGTTTTGAATAAGCTGTCACGTAGGGTGTAAAGTAAGGACCCAACCTTGTTTTCGTGTGTGTGGATATCCAGCTCTCCAACACCATTTGTTGGGAAGCAGGATTTTTACGAAGTCATCAGTCACTCAACTAGATGCCAAGAACTGCTAGCCATAAACCCACCAATCCACAGACAAGCCAACGGAGAGCTTGGTATTTGAACTTCCTGCCAGAGGAGAGCCACACGATGCAAGGCAGAGCCCCACTCCTCTCAGTGGGCGCCCCCTCCTCAGGCCTCCCTCCCTCCTGGAGCTCTGCCTGGTGACCACCAACAGGTCTCCATTTCAATTCCCCTTAGTCTGATGTGAGCTCCGCCAGAGTCGGGGAAAAGGCGAGACCAGCGTGCCATCTAGTAAGCTCTAAATCTACAAAGGTCCTGAAAAACCCCAGTGTGTCCCAACTGAACGAAGCAAAGAGAGACTCCACTTCAGACCTGGACACGGTGGTACCAGGAAAGGGGGACAACCACAATGACGGTCCTAGCCATCACTGACTGGACCCACCAGTAAACGTGACCTCTCCCAAACTCCGCGTCACTGTCTTTTCTGGACGCCCCTGCTACCCCGCGCACCGCTCTGCACTGTGTTCTGTGCCATGAGTGTTTCCCGAGGACGGACAGGCCTCTTGCCTCTGCCTCCCTGTGTGAGGCACGGAGCACAGCTAAGTAACTACCTGCTGGGTCACACCCGGAAGGTCACTTATATGTGTCACCAGCTTTGATCACAAGGAGCCTGAATTAGTTTCCATGGCAATAACCTGCCCCAAAACATGGAACTGATGTTGCCACTCACTTCGCGATCCCTTAAATTTGTGTCTCCCGCAAATATCACGGTGGCTGACTCCGGAGCCTCCTGCATCTTCTTTAAAACCATTTTGAGTTGATTCATTCGTTCCTGGGCGTGCTCTCTGGTGCTCTCCAAATGGGATGTCATAAGGCAAAGTCCGTTTCCCGACACACTGGCCTGCAACAGGACACACCGTTCCAGTGGTTAAAACCAGCCCGAACGCTGAACTTTGACAACAGAATCTGCACAGCACCACCTGACCAGCACAAAGGGAAACCACCCAACCAGCACGGAGCTTCTCCTTCCAGGTCAAGGAAGCCTGAGGTGCTGCCCCGCTCCTGAAGGAGGCTCCTCAGCAAGCATCCACTAACCCTCCACTGTGCACCCTCCCCCAAGGCCCTAGGCTCCCCTCTCCACGTTCCCACTGCACCCCGGCAGGGCCATTCTTGCGCCCCCAGACTGATTTACAGTGTAACTCCTGCACACAAGATGGTTCCTAACCCACGGCCGCATCCTCCAGGGCCCGGCCCGCAAGTGCTCACAAAATGTCAGTTAACGAATCAGTCAGGACAGGTTACCATTTGCCATTGCAATGCCAACAAGGAAGCGTGCGCCACTCTTTAAACTAGCTGCCTGCAGACTCCAGTGCACACTCCTTCCTGCTGAGCATTCCCGGTCTTCTACATCTGAACCCGACCCGCCTGCCCACCTCTTGTCACAGCCACCCACTGTGCCCTCGACACCCACGTGAGCATCACGCCCGTCCGCACCGCGGAAGGCCTGTCTCCCACACACGATCCGCCACCTCCTATCTGCACGTTGGCTCACGGTGTCCGCCACCTGGACTGTTCCGATGTCTGCGCCTGACATACTTGTGGGCCCAACTCAAACACGGCTTCCTTCAAAAAACCTCCCTGACAAACCAGCTAATCTCGTCACAGGCCAAAAATTCCGGCTCGCGTGGAGACAGAGGTCCACGGGCTTCCTGCGGCGCTCACTTCACAACGTGCACAGATGTCGAATCGCCACGCTGCACACAGGAACGAATACCGATGTGAGGTCGCCGAACCTCCACTGAAAACTCCGGCTTGGAGCGCACTCTCCTTTCTCTAAGCTTCCCAGGCACATCACTAGCCCGCATCCACCCCCTCCACCCCGAGTGTGCATACCTTCCCCTCCTTTAGGTCCTGCACGCTCAATCTCCACCTCCACAATGTGTGCACACCCGAGGGCCCCGGGGCCTGCCTCCCTCGTGCAAGCCTCATGCAGAGCCCGTGGCGCGGGGACAGGGCACCGAGTAAAAACAGCGCCCGGAGGCGAACGTGGGATGTTACCAGCACTTTCACGTTTTAGGAAAACATCTACCGAATCAAGGATTTTATTTTCACAGGTTTGTCTACATTTGAAATTTACATAAACACTTACCTTACAAAGTTCTTTGGGACGGTTAAAAGACTGTAAGTGAGGAGCACACTCTTCCCTGAGGACACCAGTTTAAAAACAAGACAACAGCGTGGAACTGCAAATAATCCATTCTTTCTTTAAAAAGCGGCTGACTTTTAAAATTTACTTACATGCACACACAAAAGGTTTCTCATCATTTTTGTTTTTGGAAAAGGAATAATCTCTTGGCTTTTAAATGTCACTCTCGATTTCTTCAACATTATGGCTGTGAAATATCCTTCCGTATGACCTTCAAATGTTTATGGAAAAGAGTTTAAGTGGAGAGGACAAGCGTGTCTGCAGTTCATCACAGTTCCCCTACTGAAGACTTTATAGCACACGGGGACAGATACTTAAATGGGTCTCAATCTTAAAAGTAAACTATTTCAAAATAATCCAAGATGGCCAGCCAGGTCCCTGTGTTTACCTGCCCCCTCCCAAAATGTAACTGCCAGTGTGGGAGAAACATAAAAATAAACATGACTTCACACAAGTGCTGAAAATAGTTAATGGTGCCAACAGGAAACAAAAAAAAAAAAAAGAGAAAGAGAAATTTCTGAAAGAGTAGACAAGACTTCCACTGAGGCAAACTGACACGCACTGACTTCTCCCTCCGGGAGCACCAGAAAGCTACAGGGTGAACAGCAAAGGCAGAAAGGCATACAGTTGCAAGAAGAAAAGAACAGAAGTGGAGGGCAGTGAATGCAGGCTTCCAACAGTTTTTCAGAAAACCAAGTAGATGGAGGAGTGGTAACTGACTTCTCAGAACAGAGAGGACCAGAGAAAGAGGAAAAGGAAGATAAGGGAGGGAGGGAAAAGGGGAAGAAAGAAGAACAGAAGAATGAAAGGGAAAGGGAGGGGCAGGGAGGCAGGCAGGCCGGCAGGACGGGGACAGGGAAGTTTTCCAGAACTGAAGGTCACAAACCTCTACAAGTTCCTACCAAGTGTTGAGAACAGTAAATGGAAAAGAGACCCAAGGAGCACTGGGATTACAACAAAGACCCTGAAAGTTTAGGGGGTGGGGAGAGGACAGGAATTAGTAGGGCTTCAAGTTTGTAATTACCAATAATGGAAACCAGAAAACAGTCAATCAACGCTCTCAAAATTCTGAGGAAAAATGACTTCCTACCTAGAAATCTACGTCCAGACAAACTATCAACCAATGTGGAGAACAACAGGCATTCCCAAATATGCTGGGAATCGGACCCCCCCCACACCCCACCCCCGCCCCGGCTGCCACTGTTTCTCAGAAAGTGGTCCCAGAACGAGCTCCAGTGAACGAGGGCCTAGACCAAGGAGGAGGAAAGCAGGGGGTTCGGGGAACAAGGTCGCTACAAGACAAAACGAATCCCCAAGAGAGTGTAGAAAACACGCCCCACAGAGTGAGAGACGGAGACTCAGCGAGGACCCACTCCTTAACCCAGAACCCGAAACCCCATCCTATGTAAAAGTGAAAGTCAAAACACGGGATTTAGCCCCAAATCACGAAATGTAACCAAATACACTTAGGAAAAACAAAATAGACGGAAAATCAGAAAACTATAATTCAGAGTAAAAAGCTAGAAAAAGAAAAAATAAGCCCTGGCTGGTGAGGCTCAGTGGATTGAGTGCTGGCCTGCAAACCAAAGGGCCACTGGTTCGATTCCCAGTCAGGGCACAGGCCTGGGTTGTGCATCAGGTACCCGGCTGCGGAAGCGCGAGAGGCAACCACACATTGATGTTTCTCTCCCTCTCTTTCTCCCTCCCTTCCCCTCTCTCTAAACATAAATAAACAAAGTCTTTAAAAAAAAAGACCTCTTGAAAAAGCATAACCACATGAGACAAATATATGAAGTATAATTGAAAAAAAAAATTTAGAAAAAAAGCCTAACCATAATACAATTATCACACTTAAAATTTTTAATGATTAAATTCATCAAAAAGCTACTCAGTGCCTCGAATTTTGGCATTTTGGATTTTCCTGAGATATCACCCATTTCAACCACTTTTTCACAAAAATTAACATTAAGCTGTGTAAACTATTCTCCCACAGTTCTTTCGGTATCCTGTGTCTGGCTTGTTTTGCTCAAACTTACTTTGTTTGTGCTTTTTTTTTTTTTTTTTGGCCTGTGCTCCAATAGGCTAACCTTGATTTATCTCTTTCATTGACTTGTTTTTCAAAGAAAAGGAGAAGTTAAGCAACAGGAAAGGTGTTACCTGTAACAATGGTGTAATTACTCGCTCTCTTCTTTAGGAAGCTGTAATACGGGGGAATGACTTCCTGCAGAAACACTACATCTGGGCTGTACCTAATCGGAAACAGGGATCGCTGGTAAACGCCAGGTGTGCGTCTCATCCGCAGCTCCCCACAGCACAGAAGCAGCACGAGACCGCTGCCCCTCTAAGGCACCCAGCGCCAGTGTCTGTGTGGGCGGCCTCTGGCAAGTGTAAGACGAGGGGCCTGTGCTCTTCAACACACCCAGTGGCGATTAACTGAGAAAACACGCATGAGACAGCACAGTGAGGTTAAAACAGTGAGAGTCACCGACAACAGGAGCCAGGACCCTGAGTGCGCCCAATGGTCCTGTGCGCTGACGGACGCTTCCCGTGACATCACCTCATTGCACCCCGTAGAAACCGGACATGGAAAACTGAGCTCCGGAGAACAAGGTGGCTCACAACTGACCCCACAGGTGACAGCTGGTGTCTAACAAAGATCTTTTGGTAATTTAATTGTCATAGCAATAATTATATAGTGTCCGGCACAAATAACGCCCCTCTTTTTATTGCAAAATCTTTTAGAAAATCATAAGCATGTCATTCTGTAACACAGAAATTTCCAATTCAAGCACACACCATATGATATTTTTAGCTAAAATGTTCAAATTAAAACTACAAATTATCACACCCATACTATTAGCTTACCCCCCCACACTCAGGCAGGCATTATGGCTGCCGCACTCCGCATACAAAGGTCAGTAAGTAAAACCACAGAAGGAGGCTTCTAACAGAAATCAGCGTTCCCACCCCGCCCGCCCCACCAGCCCTGAGAGCAGGACTGAGTTCGGATCCCAGACCCTCAGCGGCTGCCTGTTTGCACACAGGTTGGACACATCCCCACGCGACCCTGAAAGAGAAATAGCGGCACTCACAGAGCTAAGAAGGAACACACCCCTTTAGCCCTCTCCAGCAGGTTACTTAGGTCCAGCCCATCAATGTTCCAGGTGATCAAGGAGAACGCGCTGCCGTCCTCCTGCCGAAGACTGTCGGGCGCGTGGCTTCCTGAGCAAGTGGGGTCTGCTGGCTCCTCACTGGTTAGGTCAACACTGGCAAGATCAGAATGAAACACAGCTTTGCAAATAATCTATGAACTGCTTAATTTTTCCAAAGTCTTTCATAATTAGCTGTGGCCCTCATTTCAGTTAAATACATTTAAAAAGACCCTAAAGTAGCCGCCAGTAGAAGCACACGCCCGGTGACTGAGGAAAACAGACTGGGTGCTGCCCAATGTCTGCTCACTTGGCAGAGCCAGCGCAGCGTCCTTCCACGGCTGCATCACTGAGATGGTTTCGTAAACCAGGACACCAAATTGGACTGTGACATTTCCAAATTTATTTGGATTCGTTTTAAGCCTGGTCTGAAAAAAGATCTCATCGTGGCAGGTAAGTAACAGCTGCATATGCTCCGTCATGGCCCGAGAGCTGGGGTCTAACCCTCTCCAGGACCCTGGGTCTCCGTGACCTGCATGGCCAATGGAACAATGAACAGGACACTGGGACCTCTGAGGCTTGGTCAGAAGACACCTGGCGGCTTTCCCTGCAGCCCCTGGAACACTCTCTCCAGGAACCTGGGCCGCCAGCTAAGAAGTCCAACTCCCTGAGGCTGCCACGCCCGCGAGGCCACAGGAGCCTGCTCCCGTCCACAGCCCCAGAGCCCATCCCACCTTCCACCAGCTCCACAGGGGCTCCAAGCACATTGCCAGTGTAAACTGACCCTACCCTGTCTCTTACGAGGTACTGAGCTATTTTCCAAGACAGCAGAACAAAACTGCAAGCCATGAAGCCCAAGAGACACAGAGGGGAAAATGTTGCAAATTATGCCCAGAACCAAAGGACCTAGTGGACAGAACCAGAACCAGAACCTGAACACTGAACCCTTTCAGAAGCGACGGGTCCGCTGTCCACGAAGGTCTGGTGCTGAAACCCCTTAAATCTTGCCCGAACCTTGGGTGGGATAACAGGTTTGAGTCGTGTCTGCCGTCTAATTGGCAGGTGAGTTCAAAGTAACACTTCCTTCTGTTCCCAGAAGCTGGTGCCACAGTTTGGCTTCTGCTCGCATCTGCGGAGAGCGCTTGCTTGCTCCTATTAGTTTTGGTATCGATTGGTGATTCCTGTCTGAAGTAATTATTACTATGGTGGTTCCCACGTGGTGCTTTTTTTCTAATTCCATCCTGCCTTCTGTATTTAGTATTTGCAATTCTACTGGAAGGACGAACGTACTGTTATTGGTATGGATTCTTTATAGATGAAGCCTCGCTGTCACTGGAGTAACAGGGGCAAGTGTGCATTTTACAGAAAACCACATTTCTAGATGGTTGCCCGCGGAAAACAATTAACGCAGGGCGCAGGCGGACTTCCACGCTACTTTGTTTTCATAGAGGGTTTTGCCTCATTCATTTGTTCGCAACCTCGCGCTTGCATGTTTCCTATACTTCGAGTGACGAATTGTAGACGGTTCCCGGACTCCCAATCCCGCCGGCGGGGCCCGGCGCGCCTCCGTCCCCACCAGGGCCACCTAAGCCCCGTCCGCCCTCGCCAACTCACCAGGACCCCGGCTCGGGCGCGGTCTCGGGGCGGTGTGGGACGGCGCCCTCCTCCGCCCGCGGCTCGAAGTAGGCGTTCAGCGCCCTCTAAAAAGAAACAGACAGGTGGGTGGGGTCGTGCGTGCCCGGCGCGCGGCCCAGTCCCTACCGGACGAGGTGAGCGTACTTCCATCTCCCAAGCGTTCTCGGTCAGGTAGCGCCGCGCCACAGCAGCCTCGCAGCTGGCGATGGTGGTGAAGTCTGCACACAGCAGGAGCTGCTTCTTCTCCGCCGGGTCCCCGTCGTCGAGCCCCGCCTCCGGCCAAAAGTCCAGACTGCGCTTTCGCTCCATCGCAGCAGCCGTTCACCGCCGCCCACCCCGCCGCTCTGCGCAAGCGCGCGCCCCGCCCCCGCAGTGCCTCCGCGTCAACCACCCGGAGGGAAAACGCGGCCCGCCCGCAGAAAGCGATTGGCGCGGTTGCGCAGTGGAAAGGGATGGAGCGCGGGGGTGGGGAGGACAAAACAGCGCGCGCGCGCGCGGTCCGGACGGGGCGGGGAACTTCAGTGCGCGAGCGCGGGAGGAGCGGGGGCGGCAGTGCGCGCGCCCTTGATGTACCTCTGCCGCGCTGCGTCCTCTGCGTCTTCTGCGACCTTGTGCTTTTTGCCAGTCCCTAGGCCCCCTGGCTCTCCGGAGCTTCGAGCTTGCGCGGGACCCTGGAGCCGGCGGACTGCCCAAGATGAGCCTGGCCAACAGTGCGCGGGAGGCGTTGAAGGCCATCGCCAGTTTCCCCGGTTTTGAGAGAGTTTTGGAAAAGGTATTGTGGGCGCAGCCGCGGCTTGGGATGCAGGGAGAGGAGGCACCGCGCTGGCATCTCGCTCGATTCTGTCGCTGCGCTCGTAGTTCAGCTTAGTGATCACGGTTACTTCACGGAGCGCCGTCTTGTGTGCGGGGTCTAGAGCACAGACGAGCCCACCTAATCGTCCATAAATAAGTATGGTTGTCCTTCGTGGAGACAGCACTGCGCTCGGTTCTAATGCCAGAAAGGATAGTAGCGCAAGCCCCCTGCGGCGCGAGAGGAAGCCGACCGAATCCTTCCGGGCGCGCCCGCAGCCCGCAGGGTTGTTACAGCTGAAGCGAGTCCGCAAACTCAGGTTCTGGGTGGCGGGGTGCGCAGGAGCCAAATAGCCCACACTCCTAGTGTCCACTACCTGTAGAAGAACATGCTCCATAGGAAGCATTTATCGAGAAGCACGAGTAACACACTTAACAGCCAACAAACTTGAGGGTTTTTTCCCATATGTTTAAATGCATTCATGCCTGTTTTCCTTCAGATTAGAATAGAGTACTGGGAAATTTGGAAATAATTTGGAAGTGGAGTTTAAAAACAAATCGACTGCAAACGAAGAATATAGGGCTTTGGAGCGAGGTCTCCCTCCTGGAACTCAACTTTTAGGCTGTATTTTCAACGTGTGTAAATAATTGTCCCTAATGATCTCAGGGCTTTTTTGGAAAACAACGGAAATAATACCTAGGGCTGGCATTCGTGGTAACTTGCCTTCCAGGAAGATACACCTGTTAACCCAAGTGTATTGGGTTTCACAGAAGGCGAAGTAGGGTTGATTAGTGGTACAGCCCAAGTCTGGGCCAGCCTGTCCAATAGACATGTGATGTGACAAATGCAAGCCGCATGTGGGATTATATTTTATAAGCCATATTTTAAAAAGCAAAAAGAAGTAGGTGAGTTCATTGTAGTGATATATTTTAAGTAACTCATTAGATCCCAAATAGTCTTTCTTTTAAAAAAATATTTATTTTTAGAGAGAGAGGAGAGGAGGGAGAAAAAGAGAGAGAGACATTGATCAGCTGCCTCTTGCACACCCCCAGCTGGGGACCTGGCCCACAACCCGGACATGTGCGCTGACTGGGAATGAACTGGCAACTTTTTGGTCTACAGGCCAGCACTCAATTCACTGAGCCACACCAGCCAGGGCCAGAATAGTCTTTTAACATGTAATCAATACCAAAAAGTAATTTCTTCATACTTAATCTTTGAAATGCCGATGCATTTTACACGTACAGCACCTCTTGATTCAGAGTGGCTTTGTGTCAGGCACTCAGTACCCTGGAGACTGCACAGGTCGACAGCATCGTAGGTGCTCTGCGTTGGCTAATTTGATCTAAAATAGGTCTTGAGGTGGTTTTGTGTGGGCAGAATTGCCAGGGGTAAAGTAGATAATGATGCATAGTGATCTGCAAATCTGGTTGTGAACAAGGTTCCTTTTACTGCAAATTTTAAGGTACTAACGACCTGGACGGGGAATTCTCCCTGGGGGTGACTGCTCCTGTGGGACTTTTGGCAGTGGCTGTCCAGAGACATTCGGGGTCACCACAGTTGGATTGGGACGGGAGAGCCACTCCCTGCATCCAGTGGGTAGAGGCCAGGGAGGAAGCTGCTAGATGTCCTGCGGAGCCCCTCTGCCCGTCCCCAGGGCAAAGCCGTCCAGCCCCAGTGTCAACGGTGCTGAGGTTGAGAAAACTTAACTCATCCTCTTAATCATTTACCTTGTCCTGGGTCAAAGTTACAAAAATCGCTACTCTTGTTTTTCCTGAGTGTGAACCATGCCTTTGTAGTGAACTTGGTTGTGTAGATCATGGGACTTCCTCGCATGGAACAAAACCCGTCTTGCTCTAAATCTCTATTTAACAACCCTTTACATTAAAGTCTGTTCAAAGAACTACTGTGCTTTTTGTATCGAGTAGTTTTGTCCCTCGGGTTTTGGGGGTTGACCACAAGGGCAGTGATATGGTCTGAAATTTATCAATGCCACGATACACAAATATGCCAACAGGTATCTCCATATTCATTACTGGCCACCAAAAAGGTCTAGGCACAAGAAGTACACAAGAAAATGATAAAGCAAGGTTTATTCAGAGACCTATTACGTACATGTCTTGATGGTCGTGTTACCTGTAAGGCCAAAAAGCGGGAATAACCTCGTGTCCGACCCCAGGGGAGCTAGGACAGAAACCAGTAGCTCTCTGTGAAGGAGTCATGACTTTAAAAATATTTTAGTAACAGCATGTATGACTTTATAAAATTAGAGCTTTTTGATTACCGTATTTATTTAGATAGCACTTACTGTGTGTCAGGCATAGTGTGCATTGCTAAGAGGAACTCATCTTTTTATGGCAAAAGGTACAAGTCAAACCGCATGATCTGGAAAAGAATGTCACCCTAAGGCCCAGTGTTGAAACCTGGCGTGCCAGTTAGAACGGCCGCAGACACTGCGTACTGGGTCAGTGGGCACAGCGCCGTGCACAGAGAAGGAAGTGGAGGCAGCAGTAAGCGTGACCAGAGGTTGTCCACCTGGCTCGTGCAGGTGCAGACCAGGAGACACCATCGGATTGGGTCCGTTGTGCTGTGAAAACGGAGGGTCGCGGCGCAGTGTGTAGCTGATGAGGAATTCGGTAGGGAGGGAGCGCTGTTACTCACTGCTCTGGGAAGGGAATCGGGCAGGTTTGTTAAAAAGGCATATACCCTTTCACCCAGCATCCTGATTTGGCAATCCTGGGCACATGGGGACACCTTTGTTGGCAATGGTGGAGAGTGTGGGAAGAGCATCTGGCACAGCCGTGGCCAAGTGTCCACATAGCTGCCCCGAGCGCCGACCTGAACTGGAGGAGTGGCCCAACACACTGGGGAAGAGGAGGATGAATTGCAAAGTAGTGTGTGAGATTTTTCTTGGTATAGAGAGAAAGGGGGACCCCTACATGTGTATGTTTGAGTGCACATAGAGAATGGGGTGACCCACAGCACTGACCAGAAGTGGGCAGGAAGTGGCATCTCTACTGCAATCCATTCAGGTGTCCTTGGGGCAGTCACCTCATAAGTTATGCAACAGCTCATCACCGTGGAGGGATTTACTGTATGTATGTCAAGTGTAACTGAGAAGTGTTTTAATGTAAACAAAGAAGAGACATGTCTGGGCAGGCAGGAAGGCAGGCAGGCATAATTAGCGAAATAATGAGCTTGCGTCAACACTGAAGCAATATTGTGGGGAAAGGGATTTGGCGTCCACTCAGAGCAACCATACATACTTCGGAAAATCATTTCAGCACTGGTGGTGGGTGACCCATTTCAAGGGAGATGATGAATTCACATTTCTTCTGCCTCGGACACAGACGAGGGTGGGCCTGTGCCCACCCTCGGGGATGAAACACTGCCGAATTGCTATTCCACTGTCTAGGCAGCCCTTCCTCCGAGCCCCAAGGTGTGCAAAGACCCAGCACCTTGTCACCAAGTGTGTGTGTCAGGACAGCTGAGCCAGCCTCCCGCCTGGCTCGCCACCTCCCGTCCTGCAGGGCTGTCTCCCTGGGGAGAGTGGCAGGTGGGAGCCCACGCTGCCCCAGGCCCCAGATGGATGGAGGCTGAGGCAGTCCCACCCTGTCTGCCCCTCCTCCAGGTTCAAGGCCACAGAGCCCATGTGGGAGAGCGCTCTTCCCAACATGACCCATGCGACACGCCTTCATGGCAGCCACCTTTATAGGTATTTTGGAACGAGCCAATAAAAGTGGCCCTTCACCAGCGTGGCAGGGGGGCAGAAACAGTGACTGTCCTGCTCCCGTGACCTCTCACTCCCCGACCACGAGGACCAGGACTGCAGGCAGCCCGAATCTCCTGCTGACAGCGGTCCCTCCGCCACAGGCACAGGCCTTCATGTGCTCGTCTCATCTCCCAGCCTCTCCCAGCCGGGAACCCACGCGAGCAAGCCAGGCATTGCAGCTCTTCCGAAAGGCGCCAGTGCCGGGCAGACGCATGTACATGCCCAAGAAAGGGCAGTTCCACCTGGTCCAGCCTGGGGCGTGGTGGGGTCTCCACCTGTGGCTAGATTGTTTACTGTCTACACAGACTGGCTGGCTCCTGCTGTAAAATCTCCTTTTCCACTGATTTACCTGTCAGACTTACCTGTCAAAATGTAATACTGTTTAGGATGGCGGGTACAGTATGGTTGGTTTCCGTCAGGGCCTTCTAGAGGATGAACAACGAAACCACTCACGTTGCGATCTGGGAGCTCCCCGTCTTCCTGATGGGAGCCATAGACCTAGAGCCTTCATGGTGAGCAACCAGGGAAACTCAAAGGCACTAGATCTGGGGCTCAGTTCTGTCACATCCTGGGTGACCTTGAGAATAAATCACCCTTCCTCATTGGATGGCACGTGGACAGTGTTGGGCACAGTGCCTGGCATATCAAAGTACTCAGTAAATGGCCATTATCTAGGCTCTAACCAACCACTGACTGCTTTCGGCTTGCCCACCCCTGGCACAGCAGACACACCCAGTGCTCCCCAGGTCTGGCCCAAGCCCCCCAGTGACAGACGGTGGGAATGACTGTTGCTGGGCCCTCTGGCCCTCAGCTCCTCCAACCTCTAAATGCCATGCTGCCACCCTGGCTTTTCCTAGTAACTTAAAGACACAGGAAACACATTTCTACTTCTGTTTTTGTGTTTGTTCTTAAAGATGTTTAATATAAAAAATTTAAGTGATTTTTCTACATTTTTTCGTGTAATCCTTTTGCATTGTGATACTGTAAATGACTTAAGAGCAGTCATCTCACTTTGCTGGATTCAGTTGTTACAAACTTTTTGTACTAAAATGAGTTTGTGGCGTAACATCATTAATTTTAGTAACTCACTGTATTACTGAATTTTTCTCATTTGTTTTTAAACTTGACTTAAACCGTTCATTATGAAGTAATTTTAGAAATTGCCCTGGAGAAACTAGGGAACACCCAAATTAACCTCTGTGGGTAGCAGACCACAGGGAGCAGCTGGCTTGCTGGTACGGTTTCCATGGAGAGAGGCCAGCCTGTTGGGTGCACTAAAGCCGACAAGCTTCAACGGGACGTGTGTCGTCTGCCAGAGGAGTGGACGTTGCCAGAGACTCCCACTGGTTTTCCTACGTGTTCCTTTGTCTTTAGAAAGTTTACCTGAGGGTTAGAAACCATGCTTCTGTCAGAGACAGGTGGGCAGCATTTGACTCTGTGTCACCTTTTCTGGGGTGACTCAGTTTAATCCTGTGGGGTTCTGACGGGCTGGCTGTTCGAGCTTTCCTAATACTACACGATGCTCACCATCCTTTTTGTCTGCATGTAGGTGACTCTCGTCTCTGCAGCTCCTGGGAAGGTGATCTGTGAGCTGAGGGTGGAGGAGGAGCACACCAACAAGTCGGGCACGCTCCACGGGGGGCTGACAGCCACCCTGGTGGACAGCATCTCGACGCTGGCACTGCTCTGCACAGAACGGGCCCTGCCGGGCGTCAGCGTGGACATGAACATCACGTAGGTAGCCCAGACGCACCCCCAGCCTCAATGTGCCTCGAGATCCACCCTGTAGCCCCCTGGCCTCCAAGTCTGGAAGTGGAGGAGCTAACTGCAGGGACTGGGCGCGTCAGCAGGAAAGGGGGAGTGACCTAACCCTCCGAAAAAGCAAACACTCGGCCTCCCACCCAGATGCTGGTGGGAAAACCACTGCCACACACCCATGGCTCAGGACCATTTCTTAGTCCCGACAACTGTTCAGGATGTTTAAGGCTGAGTAAGGTTCCAAAAGAAGTTGGAGAAATCTGCCTGTGAACGTCATCAGCTCCTTGTGACAAGGTGGCCACAGATGTCCAGTTTGTGACCCGGTGTGTCTCCCTGACGCACAGACATGCTCTGCAGGTTTAACTGCACCACCTGGGAGCAGCACTGCAGGGGGTGGGCGCCCCCAGGTCCGGAGGCACACAACTAGGCCCTGGTACAGACTAGCAGTGCTGCCCAGCCCCGTCCAACAAAGGGTGCAGGGCCCAGGGCTCCCCTCTCAGACAACTGGTATTGCCAGCTACCTGACTGAAAAATGGTGGGGGTGTGCTGGCAGAAGGTAGAGGGTGGTGGAAATGCAGTTACTAGGTGGGTAAGCGATCTAAGTCTTGTTAGGCAAACGTCAGAAACATCCAGGTCCTCTTCACTGTGGAAGTCGCTCACACTGAGGGTGCAAGCAGCACATTGCGGGGCAGGAGGCGGGCACTCTTTTGAGATGGACATCACAGGAAAACGTTCCCTGAGGTGCAGCTGTGGAGTGGCCCTGGCCTTGCCTTCCTCCCGGCAGCAAGACCACGTGGTGGCTGTTCTCTGCCTTCACAGCCTTTCGGGCAGTCTTCCGACCTGGCTCTGCTTCCCACCCTCTTGCAAGGCACTGCTGCTTTCACAGCCCTGAAGAGCACTTGTGATTCAGGTTTGGCCTTTCCAGGTGCGTGCTGACGGGACTAGGACATGGCCTCAGGATGCACTACGATGCTCCAAAAGTAAACGGGTGACAACTTAGGACCACAGGTGGGCAGGAAGGACACCTGTTGAAGATGTGTGCACACAATTCATCACCAGGACTGTTAAGGGCCTCACATGAGTTCCTTACAGTCTTTATATAGTCGCCTCAGAGTTAACTCACCTCAAAATACTGACGGGAAGTCTTTCATCAGCTCCAAGTAAATTTGAAGTGGGAAACGGGAAAAAGGAGTTGGGAGCAAAAACCCCTTCCTACGTTTATGGTTAAGGATAGGTGTGGGTAAGGGCCAGCCACTCTGACCTGAAAGGACAGAAGGCTCCCCGGTGTTGCTGTGTGGTCTGCACCAGGGAAGAGTTAGACACAAGAGGGCGTTTCTGCGATGCACACCACTCCCTTTTAAAAATCACTGCCAGTAACTGCCCGTGTACTGTTCCTCTCAAGGTACATGTCGCCTGCCAAAGTCGGAGAAGATGTGGTCATCACAGCGCATGTCCTGAAGCAAGGAAGGACACTGGCCTTCGCCTCCGTGGACCTGACCAACAAGGCCACAGGGAAGTTGGTGGCGCAGGGCAGGCACACGAAGCACCTGGGGAACTGAGAAGAGCGCGGCCCGGGAGACCCAGCAAGGGGTAACGAGCGCCATCTCACATACCTGTAACCTTCCAAATAAACTAGCACAACCAGAAGTAGCCAAGAAGCGCCTTCTTTAATAAGAGCACGGAGACCAGGTGGGATGTATAGGGTGGGGCACCTTTATGTTTTCACTTCAGGCCTCTTCACTTTTAGGTTTTAATCACACAGATGAAAAAAATCCTTAGCCCAATGCTTTCAAAACTTAGGTAAAGAAACCGGCAGGGCCACTTTGAGATAGGTTTCCTTAAAACTGAACTCGAGTATTAGGAGGAATAGAAATTAATGGTCAATTCTTAATGAAGCTTAGGTCCTCCTGAGCTCTAAAGTGCCATCTGCATTTCTATTTTTTAAACTCAGTTTCAAGGTTATGGAACTCCCAACATTCACGGGCCCTTGTCCGTGCTGAAAAACCGATGGAGCCACGTGGCCCAGAGCAGTCCTCAGGAAAGCTGGGGACAGCTTGCTGCGGCACAGGGACAGTCCAGCGTGTGTGCCGCTGCGCTGGGGACTTGCTACAGGACTGCCGTGTTTTCTTAGGGGCGTGGCATAAGCACCTTTTCTAGCACCTAGAATAAAACCACGCAGATCTCCGCTCCCTCAGATTGCAGTTCTGAAAGACTCACCCTGGCTGGTGGGGCTCAGTGGATTGGGCTGGCCTGTGAACCCAAAGGTCGCCAGTTCAATTCCCAGTCAGGACACATGGCTGGGTTGCAGGCCAGGCCCCCAGTAGGGGGCACATGAGAGGTAGCTGATGGATGTATCTCTCACATAGAGGTTTCTCTCCCTTTCTTCCTTCCCTTCTAAAACTTAAATAAAATCTTAATAAAATAAAAGACCATGGTCAGTTTGTTTAGTCCATTTCTCCAAAGTCCTACTGCCTATGGTATTCTCAGTATCAGATTTCTGTGTCACAGAGCCTTAATGGGTATCAGGATTAAAGAGCCAAAAAAAGCTGCTTTAAATAAATCTGGAAATGCAGTCAACAGTGAAAATTTGGTTCTCCGACAGGACCCCACCTAGGACCCATCAGAATTGACATCAACAGAGAACCACACCCAAAGGGCTTAAGGTCCCCCGCCAGAACGCATACTCAACATCTCACCAGGAGAAAAGTCGCTCAAATGCCAGATGAGAAACCTTGTATCTCAAAAATTGGCCGTCTACTTCAGAAACGCCAAAGTTGGTAAAGCTCAAGGAACTGGGTCAGATTAGGGGAGACCAGAAACCTAGCAACTGAACGCAACGCCCTGTACTGCAGGGAGTCAGAAAGCACTCTCAAGGGCATTGTAGGGTGGGGCGCTCAGGTGGTGGGTCCAAGGGGATCACCCTGCCGTTTCCTGAGTCTAACATGACTGAAGGCAAGAAACATGTAAGTATATGCAGAAGGACAATGAAAACCAGTGTGGGGAAAGGGTGCGCAGGAACTTTCTATTCTACTCTTAAAAACAGCTTTCCAACACTTACTCTAAAATAAAAACATAGAACCAATGACTGCTGAAATAAATGCCGAACCTGAACATTAACTAACCAGTGTTAATTCAACAGGGGCAAAGAGCAAAGGGCCTGGGCCCTGGGGAGCCGGAGAGCTGGTTATAAACCCTCCCCCCTCATCACCCTAGGCTGGGTCAAGCCCTGGTGTCCGTGCAGCGTCCTCAGATACCTGAAGACGAGGGCCCAGAACAGCGCCTGCCAAGGCGGACACTCCAAGTGTCACTGCAGACTGGCCAGGAAACGTGCAAAAGCATCTTGGAATTAAGTTTTTCCATGAAATGAGGCATTATAAGGCCAGACTAGTAACTGTTAAAAGCTGGCAAAACGTCCTTGATTCCTTTCTTGTTGAAATTACAAACCAAATGGCCGGGTTTTTCTTCTGAATTTATCGTTTAACCATGGACTATAACCCCTACGATCATCAGTAACACCTGCCCAGACACTCAGGGAAAAGAAGTTACCACTTCAAGTTTTGTGCATTCACCTGAACAGTCAGGGAACTTTCACCTATTTTATTTAGGTTTTCATTTTTTCAAATTCCAACCAGAAGCTAAATACAATTGGAAACCAGTAAGCACTAAGTTTTGCTCCAAAGGAGTAAAATCGTTCAGGTTTACTCCAATAAAGTATGCAACCCTTAAGCAAAGCTCTTCTTCATTTGAAAGGAAAACAAAACAAAACTATACAGTAGTCTTTCCTTATGTTCATTGCACGAAATGAGTTCTGCTTTTGTAACTGACACTTAATGGTTGTTTTTACAATTTAAGATGCCAACTTTAATAACCTTTCCTACTCCAAAAACCCTCATAAGTTTTTCTTTAGAATGGTGTAGAAACCAGTATTTCTGCACGATTCACTGGAATTTTTTTGTAATAAAAATCTCTTTAAAACCAGAAAACAAAACAAAAAAAACCAAAAGGAAAGCCCTGTACCCAGCGCGGTGTCTGCAGCCACGAGCACACTCCTGTTGCTGCAGACGCCACACCTGCTCCGCGGTGTCTGACCGCACCCACAGCGAGCCCTCTCCTAACAGCAGCCTGGGGAAAGAGATCTGGAAATGAAATGTGTGCACTCAGGAGTACCAGGAAACAAACTGGCCCAGTAAAACACGAGGCAAGATGCCTACAATGAGATGCTTTTTTCGTGTAAGATTTCTTTCCCGTGGTTGCATTTTTTCAACAACCACTTCTGGTCATCAGAATGAATCTGACAGTGCTCAGGAGCAACGGTGAATACAGCAAAGCTATCAAGTTTTTAAAACATTATTCATGCCCGTGACCTTCCCTTCTCACCCTCTAAATGTTGATGACAAATGTCAGAGGCAAAACCCAGCACGAATGGAAGACCACCAGGAAGGAGTATCACCTCACGCTTTCAGATACAGTAAGCATTTCAGTGTGCAGAGTCCTTCACTTCACATTTTTCAGATGCTGACGCAGCGCAGCGAAGATGCAGAGCATCTTCTTTCACACAGTCCGTGCAGAAGACATCTAATTTTTGTTAAAGTTCTGAGATACAAATGATTTTTAAAAAAATCCAGGATGAACAAGTTTCAAAATGCATAGTGTTCTGTGCATGAGTCCATTTCCTTTAAACTCTGAAAGAAGAAAGTGGTGAGAAAACAAGAAAAAACGGCCGCTGCACTCGATCGTCCCCCTCTGCTGGTCAGCACGCTACTCTGGCATGTACGGGTGGAGGTGGTCCTCTACCGTGCCCACCGCCCAGTGGGTCAGCTGCTCCTGTGGCAGGTAGAGGCAGATGCTGCACAACTTGAAGATTGTAGCTTTGTTTTTTGGAGTCTGGAGGGGAAAAGGTTTAACATACTTAAAACAACGAAGACCGTGACATAAGCGGTCAACTGTCCACAACGTCTGTCTCCCAGTTTATTGAGCACTTGTGGGCAAAGTGACGATCAACACAGAACAAGGGAGTAAGTGGTGGTTCTCACCCACAGGGACCCTAGGAATTCAGACTTTTCCATACCAAGTACAGGGAAACACAACTGCACGCAAGTATGACCACAAATAAAGACTTTCTGCAGGTGAGGTGATTGCAGGGGGCGGGGATATAAGAGGAATAAATGATAATGGAAAAAATACAGTAGCAAAACTAAGCAAAGTACAGGCTACTTGCTGAAAGAAATTAGGGTCCAAGGCATTCCATAGAGACAACTCTGAAGAGGTGTGAGGGCGTGGTTACACGTATGTAGAGACAGCAGATACGGTAAGAGCAGGAGTGGGGGGAAGACCAGAAACATTACCTGTTTCTGTTACTGTTTAAAAGATAAGACCTAAGCATATACTCAAGTAGAAGTCTAGAGAAAAGCTAACCACATACACTCCAAATCTTATTTTTAAAAAGTCACTAGGCATTACCACCTAACTCGGACAAGCATGTCAGGTGCTCTTACACATAACCACTCCAGCAAGGGGAAGGTCAACTGAGCCAGACCACCTCCCAAGGCCCCTAAGGTGGCCCTGGTGCGCCCACAAATCTATGCATGGAAGTGAGCCTACATGTGTGCACACGTGTGCCTGTCAAGGCCACCGCCTTACAGACAGCACGTACTCGGCTCCAAGGAAGGAGCCTGCCCCCACAGGCCTGGGGCGGGAGCTTCCAGCCAGGGGGAGGCTGCGTCTGCAGGAGAATCCAGACTCCAGGCCCAGCCCGCTCTTACAGCACCAGCCCTGCCACACGTAGCCTTTGCTCTAGTCCTTACCACGGCCCCACGTTTCGATAAAGGTTAATAATGAAGTATTTATTGTAAACTCTAAGTCACGACAGTCCGGTTTAGCCAAGGGTTAGGACCGGACAGGTACAATGTATAAACAAACATTATTTATACTGTCTTACAAATAAAAATTAACTTGCAATACCTGGATTGCTGCCTAAGTTGTAAGTCCTGATTTTAAACACATATGGATCTTTTGAACACAGTGTGCCTCATCCCTTTAGACTTTTATTTACTTTGATACAGGCCAGCGCTTCTCAAGAAATGCTACCGGTCCCAGGAGGCTGTGGTTCAGAGCACGGGCTCCGACTGAGCCGGGGCTAGCAGGGCCCGGGACTGCATACACCAAAGGAGACTTCGGGGGCTGCCGTCGGCAGGAAGCTGCAGGACCGCCGTTCCCACTCAAACCCCGCCGTCCACCTTTCAAAAGCCCCCTGCACCTTCTGAAAGCTCCCCGCACAACTCTGATGCGCAGCCAGGTCCAGGGGCCACTGCACTAGAGTGAGGCCCAGGGAACCTGCTTCTTGTTCAAGTGACTTCAAACCTAATGCAGTGCTAGAGGGGCACAGACAACAGTTTGGTAACCATAGGCATCTAAAACAAGCCCCAAAGGGGCCAGTGCTCACCTGCAAGTGCTGTCTGTCAATGAAGAGAAACACAGACTGGTTCGGATTGTTGACAACAATTCCAGTCTTGTCCTTGCGGCTCAGTACGTGCAGAAACTGTTTCTCATAGTCGCCATGATGAAACTCAAACTTAGCCTAGTGAAAAACACAAACACATACATGTGACCACAAATGTGTCACATGTTGTGAAACATGGCTGTGCTGCCCAACATGCTGGCCGGCACAGCGACTTAACTGACCCGGAAGGTCAAGCCCAGTCCTTTAGCAACACCAGCCGCATTTCCAGTGCCCGGTCAGGACACGCAGACGGTGGCCCCCATTGTGAACAGTCTCTTTGTCCCAGCAAGTTCTGTCCCTAGGAAGGCTGGGCACACTCTTTCAGGATTGTGTGAGGCACAGGCCAAGAGATCCACACACCCTCCCCAAGTCAGCTCACGCCCACCACACCAGAGGTCCTCCAGCCACAACAGCAAACACACTGGACAGCCGAGAACCGCCTCGTTCTCAAGCGTCTACAACCCAAACGCTTTCTCCCCTTAAACTACTGCATTCAAAAGGATAAAGGAACTGAAAAACTTCGTAGAATTTCTTACTCTACTAAGCATTTCTTAAGTCAGACCTATCCCAGGAGTTTTCACTTATTTAGGTGCTCGCCACACTTGTTTCAGAATACAGTACCTGAACAGGCCTAAAAGGCTCATCAGATTCCTTCCACCTAGAAAACAGGAGACAGACAATTTTCTCAATGTCGTTCCGGGGCCAAAGAATGAAATCCATCTCCTGAGTACAGCCAATCACGTCCTACAACACGACAGAGAGGAAGCAGAGGGAAAAGATCACTTGCAGACAGAGCTCTATCAGGCAAAGCCACACATTACGTGGTTCGACTATAAAAACCCTGCCCAGGGCACGAGGCCCACTGCGTACTGTTTCACGTTAAGAGGCAATGTCACAGGACTGCACAGAATCTGAGCAGCCCAGCACCTGATTCTAATTTTTATCTTGTCGAGTCCACAGTCACGCAACTACGTTCCTCCATCAGGACCTAAGTTCCCCAGCTGCAGCTGATTCTTTGTCTTTCTTTTCTTTAAAGTCCCTGCACCTTTACTTCCACTCTTCCAAACCAGAACTACTTAAGCAAAGGCACCTTGGAACTTCTCCACCTTCCTATTACCACCGAAATGCTACTGCTATTGCACGCTGATACCGCTCTCATCATCCCAGTGCAGCCCTCTGATGTCCAAGGCCAGCAGCCCTCCATCCAGACCAGTGTGTGGCACCTGCGGCCTTCTCCCCGCCCTACCACTAACTGGGCGTCTCCTGTGCAAACATGCCAGGTTAACTTCCAACGAGGTGCACCAGCTTAGAAGATTGGCACCAACAGTACCTTCCATGTGACATTTCTTATTTATTAGGGGTGCGAGGTTATTTCTGCCCCCCAGAAGGAAACCCAATGGACAATAATATGAAACACTGCTCACAGCAAGAATGGACATCATCATCAGTGTAATACCACAGAAGAAAAGTCACCTGTGTTTTATCTGAAGTCAGCTTTAAAGAGATTCTTTACCACAGTAACCACACATTCCTGGGGGGCGAGGGGGTGCCAGCTTAACTCACTAACACTCCCCAAGCCAAGACTTAAACCAGAACTCACCCTTCTCATGGACTGGTACCGAGGAGCATGGAGCTGCACCACATCCTTCTGTAGAAGCTCCATGGAACTTTCCAAGGAGTAGCTGGAATCTCGCACACCTTTCAGGATATTCTCTTCATAGTTATTTGTCATAACTGGTATAACCTCAGACACTTCAAAAAGTGCTGCCTTTTTCTTCTAAAAGGAAAAAAGTTTATTAACCCACCGGTAGGACACCACCTTCACACACAGACCACATCACAATGCCACGCACCTTTACTCAGCAGAACTCTTCAGATGAAGTTCTGCACTGAAAACATAGACTTTCCAATAGGCAAATCCTTTCATCCTCCCCTAACCCCCAGCCCCAACCCCACAGGCAATTATCAGAATGTTTAACCATGTGGTTTCAAAGCATTATGGTACCCACAGCAAGCCCTCGTTTTATCTTAAATGCTGTGAGAAACAAACACCAACTCCCTAAGGTTAAAAAAAACTGATTCACTCTTGAAATAATTTCATTTAACAGGTTCTACAAAGAGCTAAATTAAAATCTCAACTTTCAAAGACAAAGCTGCACAGATTAACCGCACCCCTTCCGAAAGCGCTCCACAATTCCACCCGCGACAGCAAACGGCACTTTGACCCCTCAACTTAGGGGTTCAGAGTGGGGTAAAAACCTGGGGAACTCCCAGTTCTTAATTAGACACACTAAGGTTGTTTTTCTGACTTGCAGTAAGCTCACAAGTACAAAAGCCCTAGTATTTCCCCATACTCATAACCTAGTCTCATGTCAAATAGATAAACTGTCAGTTATTGTAAGTTGGAAAAAACTATTTTTTTATCATGATTCTCCTTGACAACTTGCAACTCATTATTTGCTATGTAACTGTGGAATTCTAAGACCAGAAAATTAAACTTATGTATGTTCAGTCAGTCTACTCATACGTCAGACAAGCTTTAAATCCAGTGATGAGGTTCTGAATGAGTTCGCCATAAAGCGTAAGTGAAAGTTTCACGCCACTGCCCACCCCACACTAACGCGAAGTGGACCCTATTCAACTTTGGAACTGGACCCGAAGCCAGGAGTCGCGCTCCCGCCATTCAGCTCCGCTCCACCGCGGGACTCAGAGAACGCCCCCCAGGAGGAGACTGCGGCCAGCCACTCCTCAGGCCAAACTCCAACACTCCCACTGTTTTAAGAACTCACACAATCACTCGTGCTAATAAATGTCCATGGACTTTAAATTACCTTCTCCTTGAATACAAAGGCGATATACATCTTGAAGTCAAACTGGTCAGCTAGAGACTCTTTCTTCTTCCTAAGCTGAGCACGTAGTCTGTTCAGAGCTTGTTTCTTCCGGGAGTTCGGGTCCCCCATTTTCAAATGCAGGTGGTACTAAAGCCTTTGGAAATTGTCGCTAAACTATGGGCACTTTTTCTTAAGACTCAAGTACAACAGAAACAAGTCATTTTTTTTCCCCCCCTGCTAATATGATTGAGTGGCTAAAATCACGACTGTAACCCAAAACTGCACCTTCTGGCGATATTAGCAGACCGTCACATCACAGGGTCAAGAAATAAAGGTGCTCCCCAGTCATATTTGGACAACAACGTTTGGGGTGGGACGGGAAAAAGGAAGGAGGAAGGAACAAAGCAGCAGAGAAAATACTTGAACTAATTTTTTTGAAAATACATTTGGCTTAACTGCCAAAAGGCGGCCGTGTGGGAAAAGAAAAGCCTAAGATCAGGACTTAAGTGTGCACTAACACACAGCTGACACCAGTCCAACCCTTAACATCCATCCGGATCCCCCCCCTTTTAGAGAAGGGATTATGAGAAGGAACAGGGAGGGGGAAGTGTGATCTTAGCTTTCCGAGTACCAAAATAGAAAAAAAAAAAAGAAAGAAAAAAACCCACCAAAAAAACCTCCCAGAAACCCCAGAACAGGGAAGGTGAATGAAACGGAAATACCCGATTGGGTCTCACCCAGCCCGGCCCATGGCTGCAGTGCCTACTTATTCTCAGTCACTCCAGGTCTCGCTATTGCTATGTGTTGTCAGTGCTGTTATTGATTACACTTGGTGGTGAGCAAAGAGAACAGTGCAAAATCGGTCGAGAAGGACGGGGAGAGGTTCAGGGTTTCCCTGCAATCAACTACAGTGTATACCGGGGGCGGGCAGCTGCTGCCCGAAGGAGCCAGGAGGGAAAACAGCGGAGTCATTTCCAACTTCCCCAGCGCCCACATTTTCATCCTCAGGCGGCTGCGAAGGCTGCTGCCCAGGAGCACCATGATGGCAACGGAAAGGGGCAGAGACCTCGATGGAACAGTCCCTGCGGCTCTGTTCAGACAGCGCCCCTGGCACACCAGGGAGTTGGTCCCACACGCCCCAGAGGAGCCTTCCCTATGACCCGGCCCCGACCGAGACCGTGGGCATCGCTGAGGCAAAGGGGGCAGGTTCTTCTCCCAAATCTAGGCCGTGCCCGGGGGCCACCTGCCTTCCGTCCCCCAGGCCCACCCCCACCCTTTGCCTTCAACGGCAGCGACTCACTCGCACGACGGGAGACACTGGATCACTCAAGTTTTCTCTCATTTCATCGTGGAAACAATTCCCGCCCGGGTAGAGTAGGCGGGGCTGGGTAAAGGGGACGGGTCAGTGAGAAAAAAGGAATAGTTGTTAATAGTAATTACTTTTTAAAGCACGCCCACCCCACCCCCCAAGGAAACGAAGTTCCCGGACTCCGGATGAGCGCTCTCACGTGGAACAGACCATGCTTCCCGAGTGTGGATGGTTCAGGGCGGGGTCGCGGACCTACGCGGGCAGGCAGGGGGGCCCTCTAGCCGCAGCCCGCGGGCGGAGCGGCGGCGGCGGCGGAAGTGGCGGCGGCGGGGGCGCTGCTCGCGGCTCGGGCAGGAGCCATGTCAAGAGAACACCAGCAGCCAACGGAGCCCCCCCATCCCCGCTGCGGCACGCATTGGGGCCGGGCCGCCCGCGCTGCTACCGCCACGCAGCCCCCGCCTGGGACCCATAGTCTGGCTCGGCGCCCCGGACGAAGGGAGGACGGGACGGCGGCGAGAGAGAGAAAGAGGGGAAGGAGTAGGAGGGAGCGGTCCCGCGGCGGGGGAGGGAGGGAGCCCTGCGCTAAGGTCCGTCGGCGAGTCAACCCCAAGTAAAGTTATTTCAGTCCAAGCATCTGCTCTGAGTCCTCCTTCCCCAGGCGGCTCCGGCTCGCAGCAGAGCGGGGCCCGGACGGCGAGCGCCGAGCTGAAGGCGAGAGTCCGCGGCGGCACAGCCTCGTTCCCCGCCACCGGTGGCTGCGGAAGCGGCTGCGGCCTCGGCGACTCCGGGGTCCGGGGAAGCCGCGTTTGAGACAAGCAGCTAGAACAAACAACTTAAAATGGCAGCGACGCCGCTGCGTCACCCGCTCTCAACGGCACCGCCCCGAGCTCGCTGCGCCTGCGCGCGCCGCGGACCCCACCACCTGCGCGACAACAGAGAGAAGAGCCTCGGGTGGGCTGGTCGTCAGGCTTCTTCAGGAGACTAGGAAAGGAGTGCAGGAGGAGGGGGTACGAATAAGACTTCTCAAAGAGAGAATCCTTTGACGTAAAGCTATTCGGCCGACATTTCCGCCTCAAAGGGGAGTTTGAGAACTAAGGCTTCCCCCCCTTGTCCTGTATGGAGCGTCCTTGGGGCGGACACACGGCAACTTCCACTCTCTCTCCGCCCCTCCGCTCGGAAGTCCAGGTCCCGGGACTTGACCCCTCCCACCTCCTGTCGTCAAAGAGCCACGCCCCATGCCCTGCCCCGCAAAGCACCCGGATGAGACCGCCCTTCCGGGTCTCCAGCGCCTGTGCGACGCTCGCGGGGGGCGAGGCGGGGCTGAGCCCGCGGACAGAAAGGGGGCGGGGCGTGGGGAAGCCGGGGACCTGGTGAAGAAGTAGAGGGAAGGGCGTCCCGAGGCTGGGGGCAGGTTCTAGTTTCCTTCCGTTAAGGTGTCATTCTAACCCACTGATGGGTAGTCTAGGGTGGGGGCGGGGCGTCTAGCGGGGTCCTGCAGCAACTAGCGGGGAGTTCTTTTCCACTGCCAGGGATTTAAGCCGCGTGCGGCAGGAAGTGGCTCCCGCGAGTCCCTCGTGGCTCTCTATCCGTGCCTAGCCACGTGCACAGGAAGGCTGGGCGGGCCTCAGGCTGTGAACAAGGTCAAAGATGCCTGGAGGGCTGCGACTTGGGAGAAAAACACCCCATCATGCCGCATGGATTTCTCTCCCATGAGAACAGGATTTCTTTTGGGATCACCCAGGACCCCAGGCCTAGGTCGTCGAAATGTGAAGAAGAGTCCTGTGGGTCGTTTGCCACCAAATCGGAAGTCCTTGGCACCAGAGAGTCTTCTGTCCCGTTTTTGAGAGCTTTACTGTGCTGATGAAAACGCAGTTGTATTATTAGGTAATCAGCAAAAGTCAAAACTGGATAAAAACAAAGGCTGTGTACTCTATGGGCTACTCTTTGTGATAAAATTTTACAAGTCTGCAGGGTCTCCAAGTTGCTGCTCTTCATTTGGTAAAATCAAAATAGAGTGCCCATAATAACATTTTTTCACCCTTGACCCAAAAGGATCATTGGAACCCACCTTTCAATATAAACTTGTCGGGAACTAAAGGATGGAATTCCTAGGATTTCCAAATTATTGCTAACCTCAAAAGATAAAACTAGCATTTGGCTACTGCTTCCCTGATTGATTTTCACAATCGCATAAAGATTATAGTGTGGAAAACACATGGGTAAAATTGAGGATTTCAAGTAGTTTATGACTTTGGTTTAAAAATATATATATGAAATTAGCCCTAGGTAATCTCTGCTTGATCTGGCCAAGTGTGTTCCATAATCATCACCAAGAAGAGTTTGTTTGTTTTAGTAACACTTTTGTGGACCAAAAAAAAGGGGGTTCCATGGCAAGTAGAATGCGGCCTTGCCATGGAACTTGGCAAGGGCTTGCCTTAAGCGAGCCCTGTTCCTTGTGTTTCATTATTGAGGTGTAGGGATTCTCCACTCTAGCTACAAGCCTGTTATCAGATGCATGATTTGCAAATCCTCCCACCCATGCTGGGAGTTACCCCTTCCTTTCTCTTTCGTGGTGGAAGTCTTTGCAGCACGAAGGTTTGTAATTTTCACGAAGTCCAATTTCTGTTTTTTCTTGCATTCTCTTTTGATGTTTCCTCTAAGAACCATTGAAAAAGAATTTTACACTACACTACTATAATAATCATGAAAAGGACGGGTTGGAGCAGATGTCGAGGTAAAATACGAGGTTTTCTGTTTTGGCTGCTCTGAAAGGGAATTAGAGATGCTGTGGTCACAAGCTGAACGCCCCCCGACGCTGCCGTGCTCTGGGGCTGGGTCAGGCCTCAGTGAGATGAGTGGAGAAGTAGCAGCGATGTGCCCTGGAGGAGTAAGACGCTTCTAGCTCAATTTTCCCTGCCACTTGGGAGGGCCGTAAAATGGGAACAGTCATCAAAGGGAGTAAATCTTTATAAACCCATGACCATTGTGTTCCTCAGTGGAAATCAGTTAAAAGTCAGAACACACTTAACATCGAGCTTTGTGACCTGTGGGAAAAGTCCACTTAATTATTTTAGAAATGGCTTCTTCGGAGTTAGGCAACTTCAAAGGCAGTGGGTTGTGTGGGGTCTTGGCCAAGAACACCTGCTTAGTTTCCCCTTTGAGGGTTTAAACTGCACCGTTAGAAACACTGGAAGGCGTTTTCTTGGCTGAAATGCAGATACCACAGGAGAAGCTTACATTTTTCATAAAATAATACCTTGTGAAGGTTCCGTGCCAATCCAACACCCCCCCCAACCCTGTGGAAGGCACAGTCCACCGGGCTCCATGGCTAACCTTCCAGTCTCTAGGCAAAACAGCTCTTCTGCATTCCTTCCAAGTTAAGAAATGATTACCCAAACTATTCTTGTATAGCCTCAATATACTTGTTTGACAATAAGAAAGCAAGCAAAGTACTAATTGTTCAGAATGGAAGGGCAGATAAAGTGCTTCCCAGATAAGGTCAAGTTAAAGGAGTTCATCATCACCAAGCCCTTATTATATGAGATGTTAAAGGGACTTATCTAAGAAATAGAAGAAGATCAAAAAACTATGAACAGTAAAATGACAATTAACTCACAATGAACAAGTGAACCTAAAAAAAAAACACCCAAAATAAAAACTAAACAAACAACTAGAACAGGAACAGAATCAGAAATGGAGATCACATGGAGCATTTTCAGTGGGGAGGGGGAGGGGAAGATGGGGGGACAGGGAATAAGAAGCATACTTGGCATAAAATAGGGGAAGGTTAGGAATGGTATGGGAAACAGAGAAATCAAAGAACTTATATGGACATGAGCTAAGGGGAGGGAATGCTGGAGGGTTGGGGGGTGCAGGGCAGAGGGGGGATAAAGGGGGAAAATGGGGAAACTGTAATAGCATAATCAATAAAATATACTTAAAAAAAGAAAGCAAAGTACTTAACAACTGTTCTTCACTATTCTAAAAGGAACCATAAGCTTATACCAGTACATTCACTGCTGCACACACATTCTCTTCTCTCACACAGATCTGGTTTCCGAACATTTCCCTCTCACATTTATGGTCAGCAAGCATGCTAGATGCTCAGGAATTCTCAGATATTTTGCCCCTTCGTTAATGCTCTTCAGTTTATGAGACGCGGTCTTGATTTTTGGTCATATTTATGAGCTACAGCTTAGTAGGCATGTACACAGAACACGTGTGCGCTTGGACCAGCCTGGCCTGGGAACCAGTTCGGATACTCCACAGTGTGATCCCCAAAGCGGCAGCCCCAGCGGCCTGATCTCCGGACTTCAACCTCAGGTGCTGTACCTCTCAGATGACTGTCGTCGCGGGCTAACACAATGCCTCCGCCCGCAGGAACCACTCACAGAGCGCAGCGTTCGGGAACAAAATGATATAAAAACCAGAAACGTGCACTGTTTTGAGGCCTTGGCTTAACCCTTTCGGGGCGGGGGTGAACAGGTAGTATTCATTTCTCCTCCAGTCTCATCCTAATTTCACATAGGCTGAGTCTGTGCAAGTCAGTACTTATTTGTCCCTGAATTTGGAACACAGTTAGAAGCAGAGGGTTATTCAGCTGAGTCCTTAGCCCCACCATGGATTTTTCTTTACGTTTTGACCTCTTCTCCCCCTGCTTCCTTCCTTTCTCTCTCTCTCTCAACTTCCTTTTTTCCTTTTCCACTTCTCATGCTTTATGCCTGCTGGTATTATCCAAAAATGTTACTTGGCCCCTTGTATACACCCCTAACCCAAAGTACACAGCTTTTAGCTACTGAGGGGGTGTGCTTTCCTCCATAGCGAGAGCTCTGTACTTTGGGTTAGGGGTGTACAGCCTGCTCCCCAAACAAATCTGTCCGACAATTCGAGAAGGGATTTTTACCACTTTCTTTGCCTGATTGTCTCAATCTGTAAAAGACGAGGCAACTGCCATCAGGAATGTTGAAATACTTTGGGGTTTTTTCCTTCCTATCAAAAGGGAGTGGGGAGGAGGTATACATGTATGATGTATACGAGGGACAGTGTGGACAGAGCAAGGGCCCTGTGAGGACAGCACGAGAAGGCAGGCGGCCGTCCGCGAGCCAAAGAGAGAAGCCCCAGGAGAAAGCAACCCTGCCGACACCTCCATCTTGGCTTTCCCAGCCTCCAGGACTCTGAGAAAACAAATTTCCGTTGTTCCTGTGGTATTTGGTTACGGCAGTCCTAGCAAACTAATGGGGTGACCATGCCATGACCCGGGGGCCGGGGAGGTGCAGGAGGATGGGAAGGGGAGCCAGTCTGATTCTAACGGCAAGGCCAGTGGGGTGTTCCAGGGTGAAGAAGGAGCACAGGCCTGGCAGGGAGGCAGCGTGCAGGGAGGGTGAGATCCTGGAGTGAGAGGGTTGGGAGCAGAGGCCGCCAGGGAGGAGGCGGGGAGGTCCCCATGGGATGGCAAGAGGAAGCTGAGGCAACGAAAAGAGAAGACGTGGCTGGCACATGGGGTGGAAGCCAAGGAAGAGAGCCCTGGAGGGAGATCATGTTTTAAAAACGTAGTTGAGAGGTCGAGAGAACAAGGAGCCAGGAAAGAGCAGTGGGCTGGGCTGCGAAGGGGTCACTGCTGACTTCGGAGAACTGTGGGGGACAGGGTGGTCGGAGAGGGACGACGTCTCCTTCTAGAGGTCAGGTAGCCCTGGCCGTGTCACTCAGTCGGTTAGAGCATCGTCCTGATGTGTCAGGGTTCAGGTTCGACCCCCCAGTCAGGGCACATGCAAGAATCAAGCAACGAGTGCATCAACAAGTGGACCAACAAATCCATGCTTCTCTCTCTCTCTTTCCCCTCTTCCTCTCTTCCTCTCTAAAATCAATCAATAAATTGAAACAATAAAAATAATAACAAACGTTGTATTTTAGAATAATTTACAGTCACAGAAAAATTGCAGATAATAGGAGTTCCTATCCAGCCCTCGCCGAGTCCCCCAGCGCTCACATTCACAGCCTGGTGGTCTAGCTGCCCAAGAGAAACCCGGGGGGCGGCGTGTTACCAGTAACTGAACTCGAGACTCCTCTCGGGTGGCACCTGTGCCAGACTCGTGATTAGAAATTGAGCAGGTCGTTACGGCTGGGCAACCGTTCTGTAACAAAGCAGGCATAAAGGGGGAGCAATCGATTTAGTTTCCAGTTAGATTAAAAGTAGGTTATAATCACAGGCTATATCTTTTGAACCCTTCTTCCTCTTTCCTTAATGATTTTGTGAATTCATAAGAAAGAAGCCCCATCAAGACTATTTGATTATGAAAACAGGCTGACTGGGATGCTTTAACTAGCTCCGTGAGAGTACCCAGTCTGCCACACAGGAGGGAAGAGAAAAGGGGCAGCTGCTGTATTTTTAAAAGCCAACCAAGACCCAAACCAAGGCATCTGTGACTTCCGAGTAACAGCCGTTGTTTTACTTCTGTTAAATCTGTAGCTGGTACAGTTTTACCATATTTGGGGGGAAAAGGAAACTATCTTGCTTTAAGCTAATTCCTTTTTTTAAACCTCTCTTTTCCAATAAGAAACATATATTGGTTATTACAGTTCATCTTACATGCAAATTTATTTTCTGCTTTTTGTTGATTCGAATATCCAATTTTCTGACTTCATTTAAAAATAAACAAAATCAGAGGTTTCGGGCATTCCCTGGAGGGGTGTTTACAGTATACGCCCTGCAGATAAGTGGGGACCATTGCACTTGCTCCAGACTGTGTCCCCTCCCAGAAGTCATACATGGAAACAGAACCGCCAATGTGGTGGCCATCTGAGGCGGGGCCTTTGGAATGTGACCAGGTCCTGAGGGTGGAGCCTCCCGAACAGGACCAGCACCCTTAGAGGAGACCCCTGAGCCTCCCCACCCTGCTGCCACCTGAGGACATGCAGGAGCCAGGGAGTGGGTCCTCAGGCACCAAACCTGCTGCCACCGGATCTTGGGCTTCCCAGCCTCAGAACTGTGAGAAATATACTATCAGCCGCCACATCAATGGTACTTTCTTTGTCAGAGCAGCCTGACAGGATTAAGTCAAAGCCAATGCAAAGGCCTTTAAGAAACTGAAGTTCAACAGGAACCACTATCTGTGATAAAAGATAAATAACTGCGCTGGTACCCGGAAAAAGTTAGGTAAAAATCTCAAAAGCATTTGATGGGATCATATATTCCAAAGCTTGGGAAAGCAAGTCCTCTCAGAGCTCCTCAGTGGGTGGGCACATGGGTTAGGGCACCAACCGGATAGCATGGGAAACGGGCAACTAGGAAGTTGACCGAGGGGATTATTTGGAGAGGTGTGCTCAGGGTTGTGCCCATGGACAAACAGTGGCCTGAGTGGCAGCCACCAGGCCTGAGGGCAAGGGAATGAGCTTGGGCTGAACCCTGGGGAGGAGTGGCCCCCGGCTTCAGGGAGAGAAATGCAGCCACTGACCAGCGGAGGCCTGCAGCTCCTTCCTCACCCTGTGCCCTGCGCCAGAGTCTGCCCCTCCCAGGGAAGCTGAGTGGATATCAGGGACAAAGACAGATCAGTTTCCTAAGGTCAGCTTCCTGGGGCACAGAGAGAACGGAGGGAAAAATGCACGGTCCACCTCTGAGACCGGTGGACAGTATCGGTTTTCAGTGAACACCCTTGGATGCAGCAATCTCGCTGCTAAGAACTCACCCTGCAGAGAAACTAAACTGCACATCAAGTTGGAAAATACGAAACAGGAGCATTTTGTACGTGTGGAGAGCTTTGCTGTGTGTATGAGGCAGCAAGCGAGGCACTTGATACCGGGCCTCACGAGGACCCCATCATTGTCCCTCTGCTATTGCCATCGGACACTTAGGAAAGTCAGTCAAGCGAAGAGGTGGTCACAGAGTTAATAGGAGACAGCAGCACTGGGGTTTCAACCCGGCCAGTCTGACTGCGGCTGCCAGGGCTGCCTGGTAGCTTGTCCGCAAGAGCAAGAGCCTGCACACAAACTGGAATGACCCTGGGTGGGGCGGGGCAGATAAATAAGGTGAGCATTCTGCTAGGGAAGGGAGGGTCTCCCAGATGCACACCCTGGGGAGGGGCCAGAGCTAGGTGTGCACTGGGCGCCCACCTGCCGTGGAAGGAAAGGGACCCAGGAAAGCCAACAGTGCTCGTCTTAGTGTGGGAGGGCTGGGCATCCAGGGCAGATTTCCCAAGGTACGCCTTCTTAGTCTTGTTTTAATATTTTACTGTGCATGCTATTCTTCAATAAATACACGCAGTTAACTAAAAAGTCACACACACACACACACACACACACGCAAACATATTAAAAGTGCCACCCTGCTTTTTTAAATGGAGGAAATAGGTCAACGGGCCCAAACCTGTGAGAATTTTTATCAGTTTACTTGAGCCAAACGGATGACAATTGCTGGGGCGCAACATCTCAACAGGTCGAGAAGATGATCCAAAGAAGGGCAGTTTTGCACCTTTTTTACACGTTACCATCAAAGGAGGGTGCATGATTACCCGGCATGCATTGGAGATAGGCTGTAGGGGAGCGGGAAGCAAAGCGGGGGAGACCTCTGGGACTGGAGAGAGGAAAATGGAGACGCTTCTTTTCCACAGGTGGGTGCAGGACAGTAACTCTAGCAAAGGGGGGATTTGTGGTCTCCCTCCACTGCTGGGACTGTGCCCCGAGGGGCCTGGGGAAAGGTAATTACCTGCTTTGTTATTGTGGAGGCAGACCCACCACAGGCAGGCTCAATTAAGGTAAAGACTGGCCTTTGTCAAGGAAGACATGGGCCTGGGACAGGAGTTACCCCACCTAACTCGCTTTCAGGTAGAAAGTTTTTCATTTCAGACTCCTAGGTGGTTACTTTTGGTCTAAGTTGGTAAGGCCGCCACGCAGGCCTCCCTGGGCTTCTCAAGTGTAGTGTGTGGCCTCTTTTGGTCCACAGTTGCTTTACAAAGAAGATGAAGAAAAACACGTGGTTATTTCCCTTGCTCATCTTCACCCATTATTAGCATTGGTGCTAAGTCTGGGGAAGCAGCCGAGAACACGGTTTTTCCTGCTTCTTTTCAACTCAAACCTACTTTTTTTTTTTACATTTTTTTAAATATATTTATTGATTATGCTATTACAGTTGTCCCATTTCCCCCCCCACTCCACTCCATCCTGCCCACCCACCTCCCTCCCACATTCCCCCCCTATAGTTCATGTCCATAGGTCATACTTATAAGTTCTTTGGCTTCTACATTTCCTACACTATTTTTACCCTCCCCCTGTCTATTTTCCACCTATCATCTATGCTACTTATTCTCTGTACCTTTCCCCCCCCCTCCCACTCCCTTAATGACAACCCTCATGTTCTAGTTGTTTGCCTAGGTTGCTCTCGTTTTTGTTTTATGTGTGGCCATTAATAACTGTGAGTTTGCTGTCATTTTTACTGTTCCTATTTTTGATCTTCTTTTTCTTAGGTAACTCCCTTTAACATTTCATATAATAAGGGCTTGGTGATGATGAACTTCTTTAACTTGACCTTATCTGAGAAGCACTTTATCTTCCCTTCCATTCTAAGTGATAGCTTTGCTGGATGCAGTAATCTTGGATGTAGGTCCTTGCGTTTAATCTTGGGTAATGTAATGATGATGTGCCTTGGTGTGTTCCTCCTTGGGTTCAGCTTCTTTGGGACTCTCTGAGCTTCCTGGACTTCCCGGAAGTCTATTTCCTTTGCCAGATTAGGGAAGTTCTCCTTCATTATTTGTTCAAATAAGTTTTCAATTTTTTGTTCTTCCTCTTCTTCTGGCACCCCTATAATTCGGATGTTGGAACGTTTCAAGATGTCCTGGAGGTTCCTAAGCCTCTCCTCATTTTTCCGAGTTCTTGTTTCTTCATTCTTTTCTGGTTGGATGTTTGTTTCTTCCTTCTGGTCCACACCATTGATCTGAGTCCCAGTTTCCTTCTCATCACTATTGGTTCCCTGTACATTTTCCTTTGTTTCTGTTAGCATAGGCTTCATTTTTTCATCTGTTTTTCGAATAGATTCAACCAAGTCTATGAGCATATTGATAACCAGTGCTTTGAACTGTGCATCCAATAGGTTGGCTATCTCTTCCTCGCTTAGTTGTATTTTTTCTGGAGCTTTGAAGTGTTCTGTCATTTGGGCCATTTTTTTTTTTTTTTTTGTCTTGGCGCGTCTGTTACTTTAAGGGGCGGAGCCTTAAGTGTTCACCAGGGCGGGGTAATGCTGGTTGCAGCGCTGTGACGCTGTACGTGGGGGAGGGGCCGAGAGGGAGCAATGGCGCCCGCCTCACTCTCCTCCGGATTTCAATCTTTCACTCCGCTACCCACAATCAAACTGGGCCCCTCTGGTGCTGGTTCCCGAGTAAGTGGGCCTGTGCACACTCTAGGCCCCTGTGGGTCTCTCCAACAACCTCTCCTGTGAGGCTGGGAGTCTCTCCTGCTGCCGCCCCAACCCCCACGGGCGTTTTCAATCAGAGGTTTGAGGCTTTATTTCCCTGAGCTGGAGCCCTGGGTTACGCGGTCTGCTTCGCTCCCCGCCATTCGTCCGGTTTATCTGTGGGCGAATGTGGTGCCGCGGGGTGCTACCCGCTGCTCTGCCTGCCCCGTTCTCCACCACTCTGAGTCTGGCCCTCTGGGTTTATCTGTGCAAATGTGGGGCCGCAGGGTCTGCTAGTGCTTGGACTGCCTGCGCCATTTGTCCCACACTCCGCCAGTCTCAGTCCTGCCACAGCCACGCGAGTCCTCTCCACCCCGGTGCCTGTCTCCGCCCCTCCTACCAGTCTGGATGAATGTTTATTTTCTATTTCCTTGGTGTCGGTCCCCCTTGCTGTTCGATTCTCTGTCAGTTCTGGTTGTGCGAGGAGGCGCAGTGTGTCTACCTACGCCGCCATCTTGGTTCTCTCAAACCTACTTTTAACAGCCCTTGTCCTGGGCAGAAGGTGAGGGAACTGAAGCAAGCCCGAGAGGAGGGGTCACTTAGCCGGCTGGAGTCTGAACTAGGAAAGGCAGAGGTCACTGCGGGGTGCTTTTCACTCCTCTGTAGCTCAGCTGTGGCCTCACCCTCCAACCTACCTGCACACACCCTCAGGCACTGTGGGTTCCAGCTTCCCGAGCCTAAACCTGTCCTGCAGAGGGGCGGCAGTTACAGGAAGGCCCTTCAGAACGAAGTGGTGCCTGGTTTCTAGCCGGTATGTGGCCATGTCTCACACACCCAGGTGTGAGAGTCCTGTAGGAGCAGAGCCAGCTGGGCCGGGGCAGGGCAGGCGGTCCCACATGCCGGGCCCAGGGGCCTGAGCAGTGGCCAGAAGGGGCTGTGCTGCTTTATTGCTCTGCTGTCACCCTCTCAAAATTATTCATCACTTTTCACACGGGGACTCAAATCCTCACTGTGCACTGGGTCCCAACAGCCATGCAGCTGGGCCCAAACCTGCCCTTCTAACTAGCCAGCCGCACCGTCCCTGTCCTAGCTCCCACCTCATTCTCCTGCCTTTATAGGGCATAGGCCTTGGTCCTTTCCCAAGCTGTTTAGCTGCTCCTGGCTCACCCACAGAACTCACTTTTCTTCTCTTTCCACTCAGGAAGGAAGAAAATGATTCTTTCACGTACCCGTTTCAAAATTCGTTATCAAGCCTCTTGCAAGAAAATGGCCCTTCTTGGCACAGTAGAAAGTCACTTTGATCGATCCCTCCTTCTTCTCTGCAGTTTAAGAATGTCAACTATGAGCCCTGGCCGGTGGCTCAGTTGGTTAGTGCCGTCACAATACACCAAGGTTGAGGGTTCGATCCCCGGCCAGGGCACACGCAGGAACCAACCAGTGAGTGCATAAAATAAGCAGAACAGCACACTGATGTTTCTCTTTCTCTTTCTCTCTCTCTCTCTCAAAAAAGTCAACTATGTAGAATAAAGGTTGGCAAAAGATAGTCTTCAGGCCAAATTTGGCCCAGGGCCCGTTTTGTCCTGCCTGAGAGCTACCGAGGGTTTTTATATGTTTAAGGGTGTGAAAACTAACGAGCAAACAATATGCAATCGAGAAAGCCTCAATTATATACGGGCTGGCCCTTTGCAGAAGTTTCCCAGCCCCCGATTTAGAGAAGAGTGACAACCTGACTCCCTCTGCACCGCTGTCACAGAAGAGAAAAATGACCGGGAGCTTCAGCAAAAGCACCCTGTGGTCCCCGACCTGCACTGGGTCCTGGCCCTGCACCCCTCCTGCACAAGGTGTCACCCCTCAGCTCCCTGCCCTTGGTGGCCCAGAGGCTCTTCTGAGGGGTGCGGTCCCAAGCACAACACCTTCCAGGAAAATGTTGGTAGTTTGTGCCTTTGCCAGAAGCCAGCCTGCTGCCCAGTCAGGGCAGAAAGAGCCAGGGAAAGGGTGAGGGTGCTCCTGAGAGGGAGGGGCACAGCCGCAGGGGCAGATGTTTGCTGCCACACTGAGTGCAGACGCTTAGGGAGCTCAGCAGAGGGCAGTCCTCTGAGGTCTGCTGTCCGTCTACAAGGACCAGGAGCCCAAGTGTCTGGTGGGCAGCCGAGCCAGTCTCCTGAGCTGGTCTTGGGCCCTGTGGCTCCAGGTCACTGTCCCCTGTATGTCTCTCCAGCAGTCTGCACCCTGCTTCCCTTACCTACCCCGGGGGCCTTGCCCCTGCTCCTCCTCCCACAGGCTTGCTCTCCCTCTGCTTCCTCTGGCTTTCCTTGGGCCATTAGGGGACCTGTCTCAAGGGCCTGCCAAGGGTGAAGGGTGGCGGCTGCCAGGTGGGCCAGGTGAGGGTGTGTTGGCTGTAACTATGCAAAACAAAACCGCTCAGTGGGCCTGCTTTTAACCACCACACGCCAGAGCGGGGCAGCTCTCAGCAGCATGAGGTAAAGCACCCCTTCCAGGAAATTAGCACTGGCCAGCCAGCTCTAAGGACTGCCACTGCTACTGCTGAGTTCATGCGGGCACGTGAGCTTGCTGTGAGCATGCTCGGAAGGATTCCCCTTGCCCAGCTGGTGTCCCACAGAGTCCCTGGAGGCCCCGCTGGGACCTTCCCCGTCTCCAGCCCCTGCAGGACTGCACTTGCACTCTTAAACCCCAGATGCCAACGGCGCGGTCCAGGTGGAGAGACAGACAGACCTTGAATCACTTCCATTCTGTCACTCTCTGCGCGACCACTTAGAATTGTTGTCTGCTCGAAATCTAAAACAGTGAACGAGTAAACACTGAGAAGTGTGATAGTTTTGTTTCATAAGTACAATTTTTAGGTCATACTTGAAATATTTTACTGAATCCAAGTAACATTTTTAAAGTTGACATTTCTTCTTTTTTTAATGAACTATTTAAAACTGGAGAATGACTCAAGAACATACCCCATCAGTCGTACAATTCACTTTTTTCCCCTAAATTGTATCTTTTACATGCAATACAAAAGTATTCATGAACTTCCCCCTTGTTTGTACTGTACTTTTTAAATAATTTTATTTTACTCATATATGGTCAAAGTTTATTAACAGAAAATTCTCTCTTTCTGCACTTACTTTCTGGCCATTTTATTATGCACTTCGTTTCATGATTACGTAAATAACGTGTGTTAAAATGACGCACTCCAAAGAGCCTGTGGTCCATCCAGACAACGGAACGTTGTTCAGTGCCGAAAAGAAATGAGCTACGAGCCCAGAAAAGACAGGGAACGGACACTACATGCACATCACCAAATGAAAGAAGCCAGTCTGAAACGGCTACATACTGTGCGATCCCGATTCTAGGACACTCTGGGAAAGGCCAAACCATAGAGACAGTGAAAAGATCAGCGGCTACCACGGGGGAGGGGAAGGAGGGTTGAAGAGTTGGCGCCTGTCCAGGAGTTAGGTGTCTGTCCAAGGTCACACTGCGCGGCAGCATCAGGTGAAGGTCCGTGTAATCTAAGTCTGCTGTGTGTCCGGCATCGGGCCCGGGGAGGCAGGGGTGAGGAAGATGCTCTCTCTCCCTCCAAGCTGTGCAAGCTGCCGGCCCTGGAGCCCTTCCCCTGCCCCCACAGCGCCTGCCTCTCCTCCTCATCATTCAGGTGTCTGTCAGTCCTAGTGTGGGGAACAGGGTCTATTTTTCTTTGCTACTAAAAGTCTGAAGAATGTTAGTTTGGACATGCATTAAAGTCGAGTCTGCCCAGTAGGTGAGAAAATCAACAACACAAGTTTACAGGTTGTTAGATGAAGTTTCAAATTCAAGTTCTGTGTTTAGTTAGGTCAGACAGCATTGCCACCTAGTGGGCAGAAACACGTTCTCCCAGGAACTGTGGGCCACGGATATCGTTTGGTAAACTACTGTGAACAAGGTTAACCTTCTGAAACAGAATCGCAACAGGCTATTTCAGGAAGAATTCTGTTGGCCTGCAGCTTAGGAGACCTGACTGCTTAGTCCGAAGCGAACTGGGGTTTTTTCCGCATGCGGACTTTGAGGCTCAGTCTGACAGCGCCACCTGTGTGGGTTCTGGGCTGGGACTTAGCCTCTCAGTCTTGCAAAAGGGGAGTGAAAAGCATCTGCCTCCCAGGACCATGGAAGGGATGCAGGCGGATGTCCCACTGAGACAGAAGGCCAGACACAATGTGAGCACCTCTGCGACTGACATTTTTGGGGGGCAGGGGTAGCCATTAAAAAAAAGTAAAAAGACACAAGTGAAATTAATTGTGACTAGATATCTTAACTCAACATATCTAAAGTATCATTTCAACATGTAATCAATACCAAAAGTTATACAAATGTTTTACATTGTTCTTTTTGTACTAAATCTTTGAAATCTGGTGCCTGTTTTACATTTCAGTGAAGACGAGCCACATTTCAAGAGCTGAGGAGCCATTCTGCGGCCAGGGGCCATGCCCCTGAATGGCACAGGTATAGATCTGCATTAAGTTGTCACTTGAGCTAGTTGATCATGTAGCGGGAGAGCAGAAGGGATTATATCTAGCTAGGAGCCCCAGGGTCTGCAACCACCGAATTTTTCCTAATCTAGGCATCATCTCCTTTGAGACGTTGAAATAAAAAAAGTCAGCCCTGGCTGGTGTGGCTCGGTGGATTGAACACCGGCCTTCGAACCAAAGGGTTGCGAGTTCGATTCCCAATCAGGGCACATGACTGGGTTGCAGGTCAGGTCCCCAGTAGGAGGCACTTGAGAAGCAACCACAAGTTGATGTTTCTCTCCCTCTCTTTCTCCCTCCTTTTGCCTTTGTCTAAAAATAAATAACATCATTACAAAAATAATAAAAGAAGTCAAACACCGCTGAAATGCCTAAAGACAAGTCCTCATACCATTCCAGACTAACCGATACTACAAGCAAGTGCAAAGGATGTTTGGCTAAGCGGGTTGAAGGACACAAGGGGAAAATTGCCAGTTCCCTCCCAGCTCTGCCAGTTTTCAACTATAGGGACCCTTCCACCCGGTCCTCTGTGTTGCTCACCGATTTCACATGGAAGACAACGTTCCTTCCCAGCGTTTCAGCTCTGGAAAGAAATAACACCATTATGAACTTTGCTTCACGCTTTACCTTGGGCAGACAACCTGAATGTAACTTTTTATATACTCTCGAATATATGCTTACCCATTTGGGCTCTTGTCGGTGACCCTTTTCATTACGTGCTGACTGGTGACACAGGCAGTCAGAGTCCCTATGTGGACTGGCTGGCGTTTCAAAGTCAAGGGACATGGTGCTTGCACTTGTCACCGTTCTCACTCCGGAAACCCGGTTGTCTGATGTGTCCTTCATGAATTCAGATTTCATGCGTTATATTTTCCTCAAACACAGCCAGAGCCGTCCGACTACGCTTTGTACGTTTTCAGTTGTCGAGAGGTCCGGGGAGGGAAGTGGCCGGCAGGCACCAGGGTCGCAGGCAAGGAGGGGAAAGCACGTGTTCAAAGCGGCGCAGGGTAGAGAGAGACCTTCCCTCCTTCTGAGAATGAGGAGTCAGGAAATGGGAGTGCAGACTTCCAGACACCTGCGGCAGGTGTGACAGACGCCGGTGGGTCCGATGCACCACGTCCACAAAGACGGCTATGGGAGGATGTGGTGGAGCAGTAAGAAAAGCCGGCAGCAGGTCTTGTCGCGCCGAGTTGCAGGGCAGCGGGGTCCAGCATCTGGACCCTACGTGGTGCCCGAGCGCCTCCCGACCCCTAAGAGTCAAAATGTAAGAAGCCCGAACGTCAAGGCTCTGCCCACGGCGGGGAACTGACGGAACCAGGGCTGCACACAGACATGAGGAGCCGTGCGCTGCAGACGCGACACATCATCTCGCCGGTGTCGGCGGCCGGTGGAGGCGGCTTTGCCTGCTCCGCAGGGCGGTCCCGCGAGCAGTCTGAGGTCAGGACTCGGGACAACGCCCGGACCTCCTCACACGGAGACGCGCTGTGCCCACCGCGCCGGCGCAGGCAGGGGCGGGGCCGAGGTGGGCGGTGATTGGCCCGATTTGGGCGGGGCCCACCTCACGGAAGGGTCACGTGGCCGTCGGGGCGGGCCGGCTATTAAGCGAGCTTTTCCATCCGCGCGCTGAGTCTGCTCGGCTGCGGTGGGGGACGGGTGCTGCTCGGCAGGGGGCGTTGTGCTCGGCGCTGCGACCAGGACTGAGCCGTTCCCTTCAGCGAGTGAGAGTGGTGGCTGCCCGACCAGCTGCTTCGCGTTCCCGCCCGCCGGAATCAGCCCTCCCGTGACTCCGCGGAGCCGCGGTAAGTAGGGTTTTAGAACTGTGGCTGGAGCCGGGTGGGGCGGGGCGGTCGGCAGGGCACGGGGCTGCCCCATTGGCTGGGACGATTTTGGCGCGCTCCCTATCCGCACTCCCTATTGGCTGGCGCGCGCCGTGGGAGCCTGGTGTCCACGGCTGGTAGGGGACTAGAGGCCTTGCGGCCGGCGTTTTGCCGGCCTCTGCCCCGCGCCTGTCGGGAGGCGGAACGGGACGTCCACCCTCTGAACTAGCGACTGGCGATGACTGGGGGCGGTGGTGGGGCGCACATTGGGCTCCAGGAGAAGGTCGCCGGATCCTGGCCCCGGGTTAAATAGCGCCACTGGTGGTGGTGGTGACACTGGTTCCCCTGTGTGTCAACATTTCCTTTGGACCCAGGCCTGTGCTGGCATCTTTAATCTAGTTGAAAAGAACTGGAGAGTCAAGTAGGGCGCCAGGCTGCAGACAGGACTTCGACAAACAAGTGGAGGCTTGAACTCACCTTGATCGGTGGCTTTCAGCATTTGCGCTGTGACACGGGCGAAAGCACACTTATATCGCAGTTTAAGACTCAGCCATCCAGCTGCTTGGGAAGATTCGCGAAGCAGAACCAGCTCCCCACATGCCCTGCACTTAGACGTTTTCTCGTCTTTTCAATTTCATTCCGGTCAATTACTTTTTCCAAACTGTGTTGGTGACCCACGGAATGGTTGTGGGGTCCCAGGCCGACACCCGCAGTTTGGAAAACGTCATCTTGTCTGAATCTAGTGGATGCCGACTGGCATTTGCTTCACATGAAGCAGAATAGAAAACTGGGTGCATCTCCTGAACTTTGTAGTTTGTGTCTGTGTGCCAGGGCAGACGGTAACGTGCAGGCACAGTGGGTCACAGTCAAAGTATGAAAGTCCCTGCTTGGAGTGAAGGCAGGGCCGCACCTGGGGAAGGTCCTTTGGAGACCCCTTCTGCCTGGGGGTCATGGGTCGGGTTTCACTGGGTGGGCCCAGTGGTGTGAGTAATCTCATTACATGTCCCTTTGTCAGTCGTCCTCTCTTCTCAGCTCCTGGGGGTGCTGAAACACTTCCCACAAATGCAAATGCGTAATCTCATTTGATGGGATGTTAAGCCACTGACAAGTGATTGCTGGTTGCCAGAGCAGAGTTGGTCACTCAGGAAAGGGCTCAATGCAGGTGGGGTGCTGTTCTCTGGGATTGATTCGGGCGTACCCAGCTGTCTGTGCTTTGCCTTTCCTGGGACATTTCCCGGATCTGTGAGAGCCCAGTGTTTTGCCCAGGGCACCAGAAGGTTTTGTGTATTTGTTTAGAATATACACATTTTTCCAAGCAGAGTTATTGTGTGTGTGTATAAAATACAGATACTGAGTCACTACTGACTTCTGTCACTTCACAGTGGTCGGTGAGGCTGAGAAGAGGCGGTTCCACCGGGCACAGGTGAACATCTAGGCTCTGCCTCCAGTGTAGACCTCAGCCAGCTCTTGTGCCCCCAGGTGCACCATGCTTCCCGCCATGAAGCAGAAACAAGAAGGGACCCAAGGGCGCGTGAAGGTATGTGTCAGGGACACGTTCCTCTTCGGGAAAGCATGGGCCTACAAGTGTATTGACGTAATTTAGTCAAATTTAACCTGGCTGTAGTTTCTGCCAATTTTAAATCACTTACTTTTTGGCCAGAAGAAAAGTAACAGTAGAGAACCATTAAAAAATTAGTTATGGTCAAATGTTAAAATTCCTGATCCACAGACACGGGCTGTCTTCCCATTTATTCAAGTCTTGAGTTTCTTCCAACAGTGCATTGTAGTTTTCAGAGTATTGAGCTTCTCACTTCCTTTGTTAATTTTCCCCCTAAAATGTTTTATTATTAATGCAACGGTAGATGGAATTGCTTCCTTAAGCACATTTTCACTGGGCACACTGTTCCTGGGTAGAAGTACAATTGATTTTTGTATCCTGCACCCTGCAGCCGTGCCGAACTTGTTTATTCCAGTGGTTTCCAGTACCTTCCTTAAAGTTTTCTGTAAACAAGATATTATTGGTTATTGTTTTTCTCTTTCTACTCATGGATTCCCTGCAAATTGTATGCCAAACTCTGGGTGAGTGTGCTCCTGTGTGCTTTTTTTAAAAGAGGTTCACAGAATCTCAGATTGTTTTCTAAAAAGATTAAGGCCCATAATATATAAGAACCTTTTTGGTTGTGATGAATTTATTATTCCAATGCATCATCTGCATAAAGAAAATAATCACAGCAGTGTTATATTTTGGGGGTAGAGGCTATAAAGCTTACATTATAAAAGTTAAATCTTGGAAATTGTCTTCTCTTATGAAGGTTCCAAAGTTGTGTTTCTTTCTATTTGTCCAGAGACTGTGGACTAATCTAAATCACATCTGAGATGTGGGGGTGGTGTTTGTTCTCACAGTAGCTGGCATTTGTTCTTCAATTAAACCGTGAGATCATCAGCAGCAGGAGAAACTTGACCGTGGGAAGGCTGCTCTGGCCCGCGCTGGGCAGTGTGCGGCCAGCCGCTTTCTCACGGGGCTCCGGTGTCCCGCTCTTGCTGACCTCGTTTGAGGACCCACCGGTGTTTGCTATCCCATGGTGGCAGGATAACTAATGATTTTTGGCAAAACTAGAAAGAGCTTTCTGAGCAGGAAGTAGGCAGGAAGACATTTACGTATTACAAGGAGGGCTGTATTTTCCCCAAACAGTAGCGTGGGCCCCTTGCAGTCTTTAGTGCGCCTCTGGCCAGACATGCTGGCCGTCTCCTAGCGAGTGGACGGGCTTGAAGCCAGGCTGCTGCGGGGGGGGGGGGGGGGGGGGGGGGGGGGGGGGCTCTTCCTGGGCTTGGTTTTGTGTGAAGCGTGTTCTCACGCTGCATTCCTCTGGTGACACAGGGAAATGTGTTAGGGGATGGTCACGATTGAGGGACGTCTGAGACGGTCCTGAAGTTAGGGGAAGAAGTATTGTGCAGTGTGAATAATTAGCCTCTCCCCTCCGCCCCCAATTTACGTATTTTGTTGATTTTTACCATACATGTGTCACGTTTGGGTGATATGATGCACTCTTAGAATTTCTTCAAGCTTTATTATAATTTTATTTATTTTTTTCTTTATTATAATTTTAGGGAAATAAGTTCGTTCAGTTGGTTAAACCAGTGTCTTATTCACATGTAGGAGTATAAAAGTATATAGCTGACCAGATACAGGGTGGGCAAAAGTAGGTTCACAGTTGTTCGTATGGAAAACAATGCTATATTTAGTAAGTTATAACATAAGAATAAACTGTGTTTCCCGTGCTCACAACTGTGAACCTGTTCTGCCCACCCCGTGTCAGTGTTCTTAGCATTCTGTCCCCCTGAGTCTGGTAGGACTGAGGCCGTTAACAACCCACACAGCACTCTGTGACTGGGCACCAAATTCTCTCCACTTTCAGAGCAGCCCCGTCCCGAGGAGAACTCTGAAGATGATCCAGCCCTCCACCGCCGGGCCCCTGGTGGGCAGGGAGCACGAGGTACGCAGTGAGAGCTGTGGCGAGCTCCCCTGGTCAGGGACACCTGGGTCGCTGACGTTGGGGAGTAATGTAAGAATGAGTGTTGCGTTTTCCCCACCAAAGCGGTTTTTCTTTTAATTGTTCACTCGAGAAAGTTCAAATTTGGTGGACTGGAATGCTGGTGTAGTGTTGCTAGAACTGCGGTGACATAATACGTTATGAATTAACCTGCGGGAAGAGTGTTTGGGTGTTTCGAGGACGGAGAGGTAGATTCCCCCGTGGAGTTCTGGGTGTGAGTGGCGAAACCATGGATGGGTATGGCCAGATTTTTGCAGCTGGAAAATGCTGCCTTTCCGTGGTACTGAATTATTCGGATAATAAAAGTAGTTTCAGTTAAGCCTTAGACCCAAGTCTGATCCAAAAGAGTTGATGCAAATGAAATTTCTAAAATATACCTACACATTTTGGTAGAGTTTTAAATTGTGACTTTTTTTTTTAAGAGAATCCAAAGATGTAAAAAAGATAGATGAGTGCTCCATTTTTAATACATAAATGACAGAACCACCGAGCTTGCTTTTTTTATTTCTTAACAAATTTATTAAACAGTGGTTGTATATTCTTTTAAAAATTTCTGCGTAATTATATTTTGCCTCTACTCTGTCTTTGATTTTTTTCTTCTGATATTCTTAATTTTTGCTTTTAACCAATGGCTCCTCCTCCTCCTCAGTTTTTCCTCTTTTCTCTGGGCTCTAACAATGCGTGCTGTCCTCCTGCGGTTCTTCCTTCTAAACACACGTTCTTCAGAAGCTGTGCCTGCTCTAGCTTCCAAGTCCATCAGCTTTCTTATTCATTAGATCAAAATAAACGAGACTGACGTACGTGTCTCCCCTGTAGCTGGTCAGAGGCTTGTCCAAAGCGAAACATTGGGATGGCCAGTCAGCACCTAAGAAGTCCAGCCCTGGAGTTCCTGCTGCCCCGGAGCCCAGTGACAGCAAAGATCCCGCAGGGGTCACCCCGGAAGCATTCGACCTTATGGTTACAGGTACGAGAAAAATCGCTGCGACAAAGGTCAGTTTTATTTGCTATATCGATAGGAGTTCTGCCCACAGCCCCTTAAGCTGGGGACACTGTTACATAGTTTACTAGAATGTTTTCATAATATGTCTTCTGGTTGTAAATATACAAACACTAAATTTGGACAAGTCTTACTATTTCCTAAGATCCAAACATGGGTGAAATAGAAAAGGATAGTGATTAATATGGCATCTTGGATATGAGTCTTTTCAGGGGAAATAAAGTGTCTAGAGACTGAATTTGAAGAAGGGAAATTGAATGTATGGGGAGAAGAGAAAGGAGGGGCCGGCAGGAACGAGGCCGAGGGGAGGGGTGTGAGGAGCGCGCAGCGTGTGATGCCGTAGTTGCTAGTTTTTAATGGTGCAGCGGTCGAAGCCAGAGGGGAAGCTGGTGATGGGTTTTAACATTATGAAGGTCATCGATGCTGCTCTTGATGAAAAGAGTGGAGACGAAGCGAAGTGAATCGGCGTCCTCGAGGCCGTATGCCACCCGGGCTCACTCTCACGTGCCTGGAGGACCCTGAGGGGAGAGATCAGCCGACCCTGGGGTGACGGCAAAGTCAGGGAAGGCTGGCTGCGCAGAGGTCGAGAGGCTGTCCGGTCATACTGTGGATGAACCGTAGGGCTTGTGGCGCTCACCCAGGTCTGACGTGGTTACCACTGGTGGCACGAGATAGTCGGGTCACACAAGAGACAGGCAGCTCGAGGACACGTCGCAGTGCTAAAGCAGCCGCACGGGGACAACAATTAGTCCGTGTAACTCGGACACAGAGCTCTGACTACAGGCCTTGGCGGACTATCTGGAGATCCTTAAAGTGTTGGGAAAATAAAATAGAAAAACCTGGGCTTGGTTTTCTAACTTTACATTTGAAAAATGAGTGTTCCTAAGATTGTAAATTGTTTCTTAAATAGAAAAGCGTTCGGGGGTTGTTACAGCAGCACGGGGCAGTGGTGGTTTTCAAAGTTACGTGTAAAACATTAATTTATTTCAGAAAACCCATCCTCTCAGTATTGGAAGGAAATGGCAGAGCGACGGAGAAAGGCTCTCCATGAAGCCCTTAAGGAAAATGAGAAAGTAAGCACTTAACAGAGTTTGTGTCATTTTTATTTTTATTTTTTATCCTCACTCGAGGACATGCTTATTGATTTGAGAGAGAATGGAAGGGAGGGAGGGAAAGAGGGAGAAAGACATCCATGTCAGAGAGAGAAACACCAATTGGCTGCCTCTTGTATGGGCCCCGACTGGGGACTGAACCCACAACCCAGGCATGTGCCCTGACCAGGGGTCAAACCTGTGACCTTTTGGTTTATGTAATGATGCTCCAACCAGCTGAGCCACATCAGCCAGGGCGCATTTTTTTACATTTCAGTGTTCCATGTGCTGCTTAGCCTATTTGGATAGGGCAGTATAAACTAGCTGTAATTTCGGCCTGAGAAGAGTTTCATTAGCCAGACGACTGCTATACCAGGATTGTTACAGAGAAAGAAGCCTGTCGTGCCGAGAGCCAAAGACAGCGCCTTTGCTAGGAACTTCACCAAATGCGGCCACCAGCTGCATCCTGGGAGGCACGTCCTTGAGTTCACAGCAGGGAAATCTGTGGGGCACTGAACTCTGTTCGTGTCGTGCAGCTTCACAGAGAGATCGAACAGAAGGACAATGAGATTGCCCGCCTGAGGAAGGAGAACAAGGACTTGGCCGAAGTGGCGGAGCACGTGCAGTACATGGCGGAGGTCCTGGAGGTGGGTGTCTCCGCTCCCCTGGCCCCCCTCCCCCCCATGAGCCCGAGTGTGGTGAACAGGGCTGGGCTCTGCACTCCCAGCTGGGCCCCACTAGTCTGTTGAGTGAAGCAGGTGATGCATCCTGTTGGGGCTTCCTTGTCCTTGTCCTTACCTCTGAAACTGGATCGATAGGACCTGCCGCGTGGGCGTGCGAGGGGAATGGGGAGCTAGAGTAGGTGCCCGCCAGGGGCAGTGTCCACACCTGGAGTGACGGCCCAGGAGCGGTGAGGTGTTACTTATCATCATGAAGCAAGAGGACACCGGTTTTCTTACCAGAATGTACAAAGAATTAACTTATATCTGAGAAATCGTGGAAAGGTATTATGTTTCACAGTGGACAGATTTTTAGACAGTTTTTAATTGAATGCCAGTGTGACGTTACTGTTTTTTATAAAACTATTCGTTGGTACACTATATAAGTTTGGTCCCACCTGACTTTAAAATTTGGAGAAAGCTAATTTATAAGAATTAGTCTCATGATTGTTACCTTACCAGTCTTCCCCTAAAAAATAAGTCTTAAACTTACTCATGTTTGCAAAAAATCATCTTGCTGCTGAAAGACTTTCAAATAAAACCTTTTTCATGCTGGATTGCTTACAGTTTCGGGCTGTGACAGACTTTAATGTTTGAGGTTTTCATTGGGAAATACTGTGGTAGCACCTTACGTGCACAGAAGTGTTGTCCACAGCAGTTGGCAGCGAGGGAAGCTGGTCCTGCACCATGGGTAGTGAGAGAGGTACCGGTTCCATGTGCAAGCACGTCAGTACTTAAAAACCGAGTAGTTAGTGAGCTGCGCAACTTGGCTGAACTACGATCCGCATGGGGAGACTTGGGCAGAATGCTGGGGTTTGGGTGCCTTTAATCGAGAGACATCATGAAAAGAACCTCATTGGGACTCTGAGGTCAGTCGTATTAGCGTGCTGATAAGGGGCGTGGGCTTTGAGGTCGTTACGCTAAATCATTGGTTATTCTTTAAGAGACTGCAGGGCAGACGTCTGGCTGGCTCCGGATCACCAGGCAGTCGGGACTCGGATTCTGAAGAGGAGACCACCGCCGAGGATTCCGACGTGGAGGGCTCGGGAGCCGAGGGCTGTGCCGCGGAAGCCGAGTCTTCCTCCCCAGACGCAGAGCCCCCCTGTGAGTGAGGGTCGGGAGCATTTGACAGGAGAAACACACCAGTCAGGTTCGCCTCCACTGCAGTTCTGTTAGCAGAGCCAGTACCTGCGCACTGCGGGCTTGAGAACAAACCTCCTCGTTTGACCCTGGGACCATAATGCTGCATCAGAGTACAAGTAGCATGTATTTTTATCCCGTGGTGTTTTATGTAAATAGCGTTCTCCCAGATGTCAGAAACTACCGTGTGTGATAAATAAACTTCAGTTGTTCTTTTGAGCATCGCGTGTTTCTTGGGGAAATGAGATCTAAGGAATAAAATTTGTCTATCTACGGTTTTACGGTTCTCTTTCCATTCCTGTTATTTTGGAGGAGACAAGGAGAAGATGAATTGATATTTGTCCCTGTTTACACTGAAATAGTTGAGATTTTACCCCCCAAACCTGGTTGTTACCTGAAGCTCACCATAGGGACTGTTTGCCAGATGTTCCTCCTGAGGAGTCGGGGTGGAGGTGAGCTTGGCGCTGCCGAAGTGCTCACGCGCACCTGAGAGGCAAGCGAAGACCCCACTGGCCGGGGCGGTCAGACTCCTGGGAAGCTCACAGTGATGGGGATGGCGCGTGAGATGGGGCAGGTGAAGTCTAGTGCAGAGATGCAGGAATAGCTGAGGGTTCCGGAACTTTCTGTTCACTCGTGTCTCCTTTGATACAATACAAAGCATACATGTGTAGGAGGAATAAGAATTAAGAGCAGCGTAAAATTAAGTGGAGGGTTCCCGTAGGTCCTTCCAAAGAAGGAGGACAGTGAAGTACGCAGCGTTGGGACGAACGTGTTCTGTGAGGAACACACGAGGGCCTTGGTAGGAAGGGGCCGCAAGGAGCAATGTTAAGCTTAAAGGATTCCTTTAGGCAAGTTAGTAGTCCTTACAGATTTCGGTTTCCTTATTTCTAATATTGAGAGAAAGCCTACCTCTTATTTTGCTACGGTGCCTGAATGAAGTCTTAAAAAATGGAAGCTATCATCAATCTACAGCAAGAACATCCAATAAAAGATTCTGTCGTGAATAGCTGCGGGGTCCAGTGTAAGAGCCACTGAGCTGTATGTGGCCGTGGAACATCGAAACGTGGCCGCTGGGAATGAAGAACTGAGATGCCAGTTTCTATTTAAATAGCCACGTGAGGGTAGTGGCCACTGTTACACGCTGTGGGTCTCTGTTTCGGTACTGGTGGGGGATGGGGGCTACCAGCCTAGAGAGAGAATTGAAGAAGAGAGAGTGCTTTTTTTTTTTAACATAAAAAATGATGAAGAATTAAATCTGTGTTAAGGGGAGCAGGAGATGAGCTGAGAGGCTGTCGGAACGGGGAAGAAAGGGGAGAGCTACGTAGAATAGGGTAACTTGGAGAATAGGAAATATTTCTGGAGAATGCCAAAAACAGATTGCCAGGATTTGGTGGCAGGGAGCAAAGGAGAGGATTTTAAAATGTAAGAGTTAATGCTATTAATCGTCTAGAAGAAAATATAGGGGGGAAAGAATCTTAGTGACCTTGGATTTGGCAAACTTCTCAAATAGGACACTCCTAGTATCCACCTAAGAGCAAAGCCTACGTCCACATGAACACTAGTCCACAAGGGTTCCGTCCGCAAGGGAATGGGTAAGCGAACGGTGGTGTGTCCACATGAGGAGTGCGGCTCAGCCATAAAAAAGGAAGAGCTGCTGAGCCGGGCTTGGACCGGCATCAGTGGCGCTGAGGGAGAGAAACCAGGTTAGAGCCCCTCCTGTGTGCTTGCCTTTAAATACAGCCGTGAGACTCCAAACGCCTTCGACAAAGCAGAGTAGTTGCCTGGGAGTCTTGTATGCAGGGGTGGGGGTTGTCGGGGATGAATTTCAAGGGGAAACTTGGGTGGGGTATGGATGTTAGGGTTCCAGCACCCGGGAATTGTGGCCCGAGTTGACCGGGAGAATTTGGAAGGATTGCCTTTAGACCATGAATCTGATTTTCAGTTAGATATCAACTGTGGGAACGTCGGCCTGATGGGTAAGAAGGTCACCACGTGCTGGTAGCCAGGAAACCTCAGCCCCAGATGGGGCGACAGGACACAAGTGCAGCCCCGGCAGCGGGCTGAGGGGTGGGTTAGGACTTGGCATGTCTGGGTGCCTGGGTGTAAAGTCGTGTAATGCCCCACAAATCCTGCCAATGCCCCTTGCATCGTCCTGTGACTTCCCATTCCAGGAACTCGGCCTTCACGGGGTCCTTTTTAAACGGCAGTGCGTGCCCTCACGTTGTTTTTGCAGAAACTGGAAGCTGACCTGGGGGTGTTCGAGCACCTAAAAATAAAACATTGAGGGAGCCTCTATTGGCTTCTGTGGTTTATTTCCGTTCCCCAGGGTCGTCCCTGGGAGCCTGGCGCACAGAAGTTAATTCCTGTGGAACCCGATCAGGAAATATAGCACCTGTGCGAAGTTCTCCGGCCAGCCGTTCCAGTTCTCGCTGGCCAGCAGCTGCAGGTGGCTCTTCAGGACCTTGTGCTCCTTCAGCTCCTCCATGAAGGCCAAGTTATTGCATGTCATGACAGAGAGGACGTAGCACGTCCAGAATTTCACCAGGAGGTGGCTGTTGATTTCACTCTTGGAGGTCGACTCCAGTGAGTCATCAAAAAACGCAGTGAGAATGGGGATGAACTTCAGAAACTGGGCCCGGCGCTGGCTGGCGGGGTCCAGGTAGCACCAGCACGCCACGCTCTGCAGCAGCAGGATCCTGGGCTTCGGTGCCATCTGGTGATTTTGCAGCAAGACGGCCACTTCCTTCATGTACTCGGCCGCGAAGCTCCCTGCCACCGGGCCTCCTGCAAGACAAGCATTCGTGTTTCCAGAAGGGATCTGCGGTCCCTGGCGGCCAGTGACAGGCGAGCTCAGGTGTTCCTATTCTGGTTGCTACATATGGACGGACACTTGGGTACTTGGGAACGTGTGTGGTGACAAGGAGTGACGTGAGAGGCTCTGGGAGGTCCCTGTGGTTGGGTCCCCAGGAAGCCTGTGGTCACCCAGTAAGTCTCCCTCGCGGTTTCATTCCTCGCCCTCCGCCTGTAGGACTAGAAAAAATCCCAGCGTGTTGGAGCAGCAACGGGAAAGCTGGGGGGCTGAGCCACAGAACTGGGTCTGGTGGCCAGAGAGGTCGCTCATGAGCTCCACCCTCCTCTCCGCATCTCCTAACCTGTGTCACAGCCAGCTCCTGCAGGGTAGGGCCCACGTGCCTCCTGAGCTTTTCCCTGCTTTGCTCGTTGAACCCCGCCTGGTCCGGGACTCCACTTTTTTCATATGTATACCTGATCCCCGATCGTCCCAGTCCAAACCACAAACTCCAAGAAGGTAGGAGCTGAGAAGGCATTGTGGGGACTATTGGATGGCAGGGCAGCCGGCATTGTTGGCCGGAGTCTAGCTCTGGAGTTTCCACTGGGCCTGCATTTCTCTTATGTCCTAAGAATGTCCTAGTCAACGTTAAAGCCTTAGCTGAAGCCGGGGCATAAGCCTTTCCCCTTGCTTCCCACTGCCCGGCACAGCTGGAGCTAAGCCACATCAAGTTAAAGGGCTCCGACCCTTTTATAAGCAGCTCTTCCCCCAGTGGGGGACGCAGCTGCATGAGGAGCCAGGCCCAGTGGGAGTCTCGGTTTCCTGTCTTCTCCCCGGTTCTGTGGTCCCCAACGCTGGCAAACAGTGAATGCTTTCTCTCACAGACACATTCTGTGAAAGATTCAGTCTACGAAACTACATCTAAGGAACTCATTTTCCCACTAAAAAAAACATGGACACTTAGAGCTACCAGCCAGAATTTCTAATGAGGAGTGAGGGGAAAACGGAGACTAATGTATGTGAACAAGAATAGAAAAAAATGTGGGAAAAAAAAGAACTTCTAATAAGGATATGTGTTGTTGAAGACTATCAATCAGTAACATGTCATAGCACATCCTGAAATTTATGAGGGAAAAAAAAGGAATGAGTTTGGACTTAATTGTTAGACCGCTGCGTGTTTAAAAGGTTTGCCACTTAATTTTATAGCCATGCGGACGGTAATCGCTGCTTTCCATGGGCGCGCCCGGCGGCTCACCTGGCATGTGTTTTAAGAGCAGCAAGTTCTTATTTTTCTCAGCTATTTTCTGTGCCGTTCATTTTTACAAGATAAAAAAATGAAGTTGTCTGACTCACTAGGTTGGAATTATATCAACTCAGTGTAGAGCCTCTGATGTTTTTTGTAATAAGAACTTTGACAGTTAATTTTAGTTTATATATATTTAATGAATAAACGCAGGGAACCATGAGTCATTTATTTGATGGACACACTTAAAAAACAAAACAGATCCTTGAGGAGAAAATAATTGGTAATATCTTTTGTGGTGCAAAGACAAAAATGCTAATAATTTAGCAAAGGAAGTGAGTGCTATTGGAATTTTAAGGCGAGAACTAGGGAGATCGCGAACTGACAGTGTTATAAGTGGAAGGCTTTCGAGACAGCTGGGTAAGCCAGTACCTGTGAAGGCCAACAGACCGATTTGATAGGCAGCCTTGGCCCTGTTTTCAACGGCTAGAGATTTGTTCTTCAACACCTGGCCCAGGACCACCATTTTTTCTTTGTGAAAAATATTCTCCACTGGAGGGATGTGTTCTTCCTCTTCCTTCTTCATAAAAAAGGCCTTAACGTTGGTGCTCCAGAAGTTCTGCAGGCACTGATACAGCCCCACAAAACACTGACGAACCTGAGCTGAAAACTGCATGTGAGATGCCTGGGCCCTGGCCATTGCGTGGACGGGCCGGCTGGGCTCCCGCTCCACCGCTGGCCTGCGGGAACAGTAGCTGAGAACTCCGGAGCGTGTCACCTAGCAACACAGTAGAGAGGCCCACACGGGCCAGGGGAGCAAGGGGTGCTGGGCGGTTTGGGCCGGGGACTCGGGTACGTGATGATGCTTTTGACCTTTGAGTAGCTCCCAGTCTCTTTTCTCCTGGTAGCTTTACGAGATATCTGAGCAGTAAGTAGTATTGTCCTCCTTTACGAAGGAAGGAATTTCACACTGAGAAAGAGGTGCAGTGCGCATGTACCAGCCAGCTCCAGAGGGCGTGTGGAAACAACACAGCAGACTCGGCCTGAGACTAGAAATTCAAAAATGACTTTAATTGTAACTTACATGATCGAGACAGTGATGGATACAAATGCCACAAAACTAAAAGCACCCCCTTCACCAAAAAATAAAATACAGACGTGAATACAAAAGGGATGGAGTCAATTACTCATGCAATATTCAAAATTTCTTTTTAAAAAACCACAAATCAAACCAAAAACTGTAATATTTGTGATTTAAGGTTCTATAAAAAGAATCATTTCAACCATTTAACATAGACCAAAGACTAAACATACTAACTATAGACTGTACAACATACTTTAAAAGGAAGGTTATCAGCATATATATATAATATTTATAAATGTACAAGTATGTACACACAATATAACTTCACAGTCAAAAGGACTCTTTGCCAGGAAGCCTGGCAAACAATGTGAACTTCAACATGAAAGCAGAGTTGCTTTTCAAGGTCTTGCTAAAATGGAAATATTTAAAATGACACCTACATGGTATTGTATACAAACACATCCAGAGAACAGTTTCAGTTACACTCACACGTAATTTGATATCTTGGCATTTCCCACCTCCTATACTCTTAAGAGGAAGAGAGGTTACTTAGTAGGAGCTCCTGAGAGGCCTTGCACTTCACCTTGATCAGAGCAGTGAGGGCGGCTGCCCTGTGAACTGTTTGGCCAAGGGGACCCCGCGGGGGCAGGAACCGCCCCTCAGTGAGCAGTGCGGCAGGCTCCCTGATCTCACGGGAATTGTCACAGAAGCAAGGACCCCTTTTGATGTCCCTCCACCTTCTGCGCTCTCCCACCTCAAAGACCATCCCAGCCTTCTGAATCCAGGACTTTTGGGTTTGATTTGTCTTAGCAGCAAAGTACCTCTATTGAAAAATATCATTTAAAAAATGGCTCTTGTTTTTGAGAAAAAAGAAGCGCTCTGCGTCTTTGTTTTCAGCGCATGAGGGAGCGATCGTGACCAGGTGGCCCGGTGTCACCCACCTGTGTTTTTACCACCATGGGAACATGCTTTTGGAATTTTCAGATGAAGAAGAGAAACAAACGGAAGAAATAGTGGCCATTTGAAACAAGGAAATGTAAAAAACATTAAACTCTTACAATGTGTCATTCTACCAGGTTCTGCAGGCAAACTTTTATTTGAAAGAATTCTTTTTTGTATTTTGCATGTAAGGGAAAGTTAGGTAGCTGGCGCGGTGTAGGGGCGGGGTGGCGGGGCGCGGGGAGCGGTGGGGGCGGTGCTCAACCCTGAGAGCACCTCGGAGAACTGCAAGCTGCACTACACTCACCGAAGCATCAATCACGGGACTGGTTCACGCTTACAGAAGAACTTCCAAAAAAGTACAAAGATGGCTATGTTGAAATTCCATACACAGCAGGTACGAGGGGCTCTTTTGCTGAGTCTTGTCGGAGGCTGCCAACGAAGTGATGGACGTGCCAGGTCAGACTCGCCCCCCCCCGCCCCCCCCCCCCCCCCCCCGCACTGGCTGCAGGGGGGCGTGGTGCTGTGGCACAGGAGGGAATGCTGTTGCACCAGGGCGAATTCCAGACGAGCTGGAGACCCAGGCCAGCTCCGTCACAGCACCGCTGGAGTCAGAGGCCCTTGGTGACACAGCTCCGAGGTGGCCGAGCCAGCTGGTTCAGAAGGCCGTGGCCACCTCTGTCCCCTGATGACCTCCGACGTTGACGCTGTCTCGAGGGAATTTGTCCAGCTGTTCGTATGCCAGCCGCCCGTCGTCTCCTGGGAGACAGCGCGAAAGAGGAAGACAGCGTGAAAGAGGAAGACAGCGTCAGCTTGACGTTTCCACTCCTCACTCGGGATAAGGAGTCAGAGCCCGCTGTCTAGAGAGGGACTGCTGGTTCTCGCTAATGTGAACGTGAGGTCGGGAAAAGTCACCCTCTGCTACTGTCAATTATGTCGTTATGTTTGCGCTAAGGCCAGAAGCAAGAAGGATGCCAGGGGGTGAAACCGGGAACCTGTGGGCACGCGGTGCTGGGATTCACCTAACAGATTTATCCCCGCAAACCGCACGGAATCCGTTTCAGGTGTGTTGCGGACGTCACCACGGCAGGCCCTTGACGTCAGAGCATGCGACTTCTGTGTGACTTTGACTTTGACATGTTACATGCTGGCACATCTAAGTGGACACTCATAAAAGTCAAATTTCGGCTTTCAAACTTCAGCCAAAAAATGACCGTGTGCCACGGAAGCGTGGTGACGATGTCTCCCACCCGCAGCGGGTTCCATCTGTCAGCAGGCCAGCCAATGTGTGTTTGTAAATTATTTGACTCTTTTGCTCCATTTTCCCTCTTAAATATAGTATCAGAAAATGGGAAAACGAAGTACAGATGACTAATGATAAGAACTTTTGTCCACTTAATTCAGAGACTAAGAGGGAAATAATTAGCTGTGCTCAATCAGAACTCTATTGTGAAGAAAAGCAAGAGGAAAAAGACCGACATTGTAGAAATGTATTAATATTGGTGGGTTTTAGACACGCAGTAGATGTATAATCTACTGCAGTGTCGGGACACAGAGCCTCCCAGTACATGAGTCTGAAATAATTCATTCCTTCGGAGGCTTTAGAAGGTCACATCTCACTCCAACGAGAGCAGAATCCCCGGAAGGGGGACTGGGCCAGGTGTGTTTGGAGTGTGACCTGGTGGTGCGAGAGGGCTTGGCCACGTGCAAAGAGCTCGGGCCGAGTGGGCAGGTGATTCCTCCTGAGCTGCTGTCTGTGCAGCTGAGGTGACTCGCTGGGCAGGGTCAGCCCTCGGAGGTCACACCGCAGAGACCCGCAGGGGTGACTGTGCTTCACAAATGCCTGGCTTCTCTCATGGTTATTCCAGAACACAAAGGAAGAAAAGCAGCTCAAACTAATAACAACCCAGGCACGTTTTTAGGGAGAGAAATAATTTCTGTGCCCTAAGGACTAACTCTGTTGTCCTCTGAACAGACACGTCGGCGAAGGTTTCTGTGCTGCGGCGACATACTCAACCCCAGGATGGAGCCTTATGAGATAAACGGTCACCCAGGAAGAACACTAACGAGGTGACGTTCACAGGGATGATAGAGGCCAGGGACTCTCCGTGACCTTGGTAGGCTCCTGGAGTCGGACCAGGGTGGCTTTTCCCCACTGGTACCGTTGACCGATTACAGCTGAGGACTCCGTGCAAACAGTCCCATAGAAAGAACTCACCCAGAGCCAGGAGCGTTTCCGAGGCCACCTTCCTGATCTCTTCGGTGTCGGACTGACACAGCGTCACCAGCATTTTGATGCTCTCCGTGGCCTGTAGGGAGGAGGCGGGCAGTCAACAGCACGTCCTGACATGCACGTCAGGGCCACATGAGACTTCGCATCTCAGAGCCGGCGGGGAACCTCCCACCCCCACCCCACCCCCGCCCAGCTGGGTGTCAGGAGCGTGGGGACAGATTCCTGGGCGCCCCAGGGGGCTGTTCAGGAATCAGGTCTACAGGACGGGGCTGAGGGAGGCAGGGCACGAGTCGGGGGGTCTCTGCTGGGAGGTGGTCGTGGGCTCCTCTCAGATCCAGGAGACTGGAGGTGGGGTGAGATGGGTGGAGTTTGGGGTGACTCCTACTGACAGCAAGCTGGGTAATAGAGGAGACAGGAAGACCAGGCTGGGAAATGCTGGGAGTAGCTGGTACCCAGGGAGAACTTGCGGAGGGGAAGAGGCTCCAAACTGCACGCTGAGATTCGGGGGAGCTGATCATGCAAACAATTTAGGGTTTTATTCCTGGGAGAAAGCTGGGCTCGCAACCCAGAGGTGGCAGTGCCAGGGGCCGGAAGGTGGCGTGGTCAGATCCGGGGCATTTTGCTGGCGAGGCAGACGGGGACCAGCATTGGGGGTCGAGAACCGTGGGCTCTCTGGCTTGTGTCCGGTGGTGGGTGTGGGCGAGGAGCCCTGCGCCGCCCTGGCTTACTCTGCCTGCGGCGTGGAGCCGTGGCCGGGCAGGGTTTGGAAAGGGTCCTTCATTCAGCACAGAGGACGGCCCTCCAGGAGGAAGGGACGGTCTGGGCACCTCCAGCATGCTGAATTGTAGTCCTCTGCACAGGCTTCCTGGCCCTGCTGTTTTTGTACCCAGCGCCACCTGGTGAATCATCCCCTCCTCTCTCTTTTGGGGAAGACACACTTTTCTAGTACTGACCCCGAAGCAAGCGAAAACATAATTGTGTTCCGAAACAAACGGACTTTCACAAAACGGTCACCTTTAGTTACTGTTTAAAGGAAAAAAAAAAAAGAACTCCACACTAACATAGAGCGCAAAGGACTCCAGCAGTGCCGCCAAGCCAGGCCAGGCACCTCAGGGCCCCGGCCCCTCCCTGCACCAGCCTCACCTGCAGGCTTCGCAAGGCCAGGCAGGCTGCCTTCTGGAGCTGCAGGTCCGGTGCGCTCAGGGCTTCACAGTAATAGAGCACGGCCTGCGCGGGAGGGAGGACAGTGTGAGGACACGCTTGGTAGCTGTGTTAACAGTTTGTGTCCCTTTTACTGCCCGAGAGAGAGGCTACAGGTAAAACAGGACACTCTGCATGAACTTCAGAGCACAGAACTCCATCACAATTCTTGTTTATTTAAAGAGCTGTCTTTTTAAAAAACATTCAATGCACAGGCAGACATTTAACTATCACAATACAGTTTTTAGTTTAAATTGGTTTTCACAGGGATGTGAAGTTCCGCATAGGAAGCAGAGTCGATAATAATGTAAGAACTCTGGCCGGTGACAGGTGGGCATGAGGCTCATCGGGGGACCCCTTCGCGGACGACACAAATCCCTAACCACCGTGAGGTGCGCCTGAAAGTAATGTAAAACAACACTGAGGGCCAACTGTCATTGAAAAAGTAAATTTCAGCCTCAAAAAACTGTTTTACAGAGTAAGTATCATTAATAAGCAGAAGTGAATTATGATATAAGAGAAAAATGGCAACCTGTTCAGAGCAGGTGACGGGAATGAGGCTGCCTCAGACCCGCGGCCGCAGGGGTTGCTGCCTACCTTCTCCCTGAAGTGCTCGCTTCTGGCGGCCTCGGCCAGGTGGAGCCGCACAGCCTGGCTGATGCCGCTGTGGTCCCCGGTCAGGAGCAGAGCCAGCGTCCTGAGCACCTCCTGCTGGGCCGGGAGGCTGTGGGCGGTGAGGCCCCCGACCGCCTGCAGCAGCTTGTCCTCTCTTAGCGACGGCAGGCTCTGCACCAGGGAGACTGGAGGGCGGTGGGGGGAGAACCGCAAGGAGCTCATTATTGCTGTCAGCAAGGGTCCAGCAAATCCCCAGGGACAGACCCCGGTGCCTACGACAGAGGGTGTGTCTCCCCCAAGTGAGAACAGGATGGGTCACCCCCACGGCCCGATTGAGGCAAATGGCAGGTCACACTCGGGAAAGTGGACGTGGGTCTCCACAGCATACGGCTACGAGAATAACTTACTGAGGGGCTACACCGTCAAATGGGAAAACACTGAGATGGAAATCCAGGCACACGCTTGTTACTTACTGTCTTCCTGATACAGCACACCTGTCTTTAGCCACGTCCCTGGGGCAAAACCCAGGCCCCGCAGGACCCCCCCTCCCCCCCGCTGCGTTCTGCCTGTTGGCGCTCAGGCAGCCGGGCGCTGGTGGAGTCCCGGTAGCGGTTAGAGTACGGAGTCGTCTGATAAAAGGCAGGATTTGGGGTCCCACTTGGACAAACTTTGTCCCACGAGTCAGGACTGTGGGCGAATCCCCACCTAGAGCCCCAGGCGCGGCCTCTGTCACCCACAGAAGCTTCAGGGCAGGTGTGTGTGGCCTGTACAGACGGGACATGGAAGCTAACTTCCCGTTCTGGAGACACAGCGGCATCCTCCACGCAATGGCCACATTTGTGAATAAGAACTTTTTTTTGCTGTAATCTCCTATTTCTCCTGCTGGAGATGTTCTTGTAATTTCACTGTTTTCTAAATAACTGCCATAGTTAAAAACGCAACTAAAAACCACGACCAAATAAGACGGGAGGCCACCCCTCATCAATGCACCAGACCGCGTCTCCACAGCACACGCCCCACCTTGCTGGGCCAGCTGGTGCAGGTAGCTCGGCAGGTCGCTCACGCCGCGGCTGCTGAAGTAGCTGTGATACTGGAACACGGTGATGACCTCCCAGGACAGGCTGGAGGGTGGCAGGGGCTCCGCTCGGTCCAGGATCTGGGACACCAGGGTCCGGAACACTGTGCGGAAAGAGAAGACACGAGGCAGCTTTTCAGAGATGTGGCCGTTTGTCCATCCGTTTGCTCCCTTTCTCACTGTGGGACAGGACAGAGTGGGAAGCACACGTGGACTACCCTCAGGGCACAGCCGACAGCGTGTGTGACCCCACAAACCTGCGTGACGACCACTGGGGCCCCGGCAGGTGTCCTTGTGCCACTCCCACGCGGGCAAGCCGGCCCGGCCTGTTCCTGACCCTCGTTTCGGTGCAATCGCAGTTAGGCACGCGGGCATCCGACCCCTTTCACTTGTCAGACTGTCCGGGGGGTCCATCCCACTTGGCCCGTCCGCAGATCCACGAGGACTTCTCGGGCACACCAGTCCCTACTCTGTGAGCACAGCACCCAGGGCTGTTTTGTTCTCTCAGCAGTGAGGACTGCAATTGCTGGAACCCGGGGGTAGGAGGGGCTTTATTTAGCGCAGTGGGGGGGTGATGTCCTTGGACAGGACCCTGTGCTGGTGACATCCCTACTCGGTAGTACAGAAACAGTGCTTTGCAGAGTCACTGCTGATGTTGGAAGCAGAGCATGTCTGGTCTTTCCCTCTTAATGAGGTCTGGGCCGGCAAAACCCTGTGTTGGGGCGGCCGAGGCAGCGGGGTGGCAACCCGGGGACTGAGTGCTCTCTTCTCTCCATCGGGGCCCACCTGGGTCTGCGAGTTCCGGGAAGTCTCTGTTGATGGCTCTGGCGAAGCTGGCCTCCAGCTGCCGGACCACCCTGTCCGCTGAGCTGTGGTACGCGCCTGCCGAGCCGCAGCACTGGACCCAGAAGGACAGCAGGGGCAGCTTGTTGTGGAATTCGGGAATGGCTGGGGAGAGAGCGAGCCGGTGTAGCCAGTGAGGCAGGGGAGGGGCCTGTGTGGGGCAAGGGGGCTTCACTGCGGGCCCTTTGATGGTTTGGTGTTTTTTTTTGTTTGTTTGTTTTTTAAAGAGAGAGGGGAAGGGAGGGAGAAAGAGAGGGAGAGAAACACCAATGTGTGGTTGTCTCTCACACACCCCCTACTGGGGACCTGGCCTGCAACCCAGGCACGTGCCCCTACTGGGAATCAAACCAGCGACCCTTTGGTTCGCAGGCCGGGACTCATTCCACTGAGCCACACCAGCCAGGGGTGTTATGTTTTGTTTTGTTTTTAAAGACTGCTGGTCTGCAGGTGGCCTGAAGGACCCAGAAGTCATGAGAAGGAGCTCACGCAGCCTGGGCAGCAGGCCGCGCTGTTGACTTTCTGTGACAGAGACCCCGTGCTCTCGTCTCCTGTGACATCACCACACAGACGCACAGGGTCAGAGCCCCTTTTCGAGACACCTGCCACAGTCCCCTGCTCCTGGCGGGTCGGACACGGGGGGCAGGGTACACAGTGTGACCCCCCGGGCCGCCCCGGCTCCCTCAGAGAGAGCCGGCTTGGCTGCGCTCCACTGTATCGGCTGAGGAGCCAACGTGGGGGAGGTAGGGCTCTCGTCTCCGCAAAAGGCCCTGTCACCCGACCACACCAGCTCAAAGGCACCTTCCCCCGGACAGGTTCCCCACCTAAAACTCTCCACCAGGGACCCTCACCCACCAAGGCCATGGGTCCCTATCGGGCCTGGGAGCGTCCTGTGTTTGACCCTCGGCCACCGTGGGAGCCGCTCTCATCAGCTCCAGGACACCTGACTAGGACACCACTCTAGTCAGGTGTCTCCCAACGGACCTGCACAGGCAGACATAGCCCATGAGACTGCCTGGGGGTGACTCGGGTTCTGGTTGTCCATTAGTGCCCATCCGCTGGACGTGGAGGCCCCCGCGGGACCAGGGGTGGGTGCTGAGCAGGTGCCAATGAGACCACTCAGCTGTGGGGACAGCCCCCTGACAGCCCTGCTCTGTGAGCGCTTTTCTGCTCCCCATCGGTGGCCGAGCAGAGAGCAGTCACAACAGCAGAGGGATGGCTGTGTCGCCAGATGCAGACAGGGGTGGCCTCGCGGGACTCACCTTCCACGACGGAACTGACGTTCCCGCCGTTCTCGTCACTGACAGCTGCCAGTCGCTCCATCACCTGGACTTGCCTAGAAAGCTTCTCTAACAGGTTTCTTGCCACAAAGGGGGTTTTGCTCGAGAAAACGATTTGCTGAGAAAACAAACAAAAGCACCGTCTCTGGTATGAGGTCTGCAGCGCTCTCCCTCCCGGCCTTGACTGAACTCACATGGCACCCTTGTTCCCCCTCGGGGGCTCCCCATTCCTGATGCACTCAGACAGGCCTTTGCTGCTTTAAGGGGTTTTTTGGTGCCTACATTTAAATTCTGGAGTTTTTTAGCAGTGTTGCCACCAGGCCATGGTAAATCCATAAACCCTCCTGAGAAACGCGGAGGGCGCACTCGGGTTGCATATCCGTGCGTCTGCGGAACGCGCTGGAGTTTTTGACAGCGCCGACCTATTTCCTTGTTTTCAGGCTGAGAGCTGGCCGCACGGTTCGTGGTGCTCAGGGTGGTGGTCCGTCCCTCCCGCCATGACCACGAGAGCTCGGGGACCAGACGCTGGTCAGAGCCCTGGGCCCGTGCAAGTCACCTTCTCCCTCACAGTGATCCAGGGGCCTTGTCTTACAGAGGGGTAAACTGAGGCACAGTGCAGCTAAGGAAGCTGACCAAGGCTGCCTACACAGTAAGCGACTCACCTGCGTGCAGGTCGGAAGCGGGAGGAAGGGCCAGAGGAGGGGAAGGATGGGGGACCTGTGCTGGGGGATCTACCTTTGTGTGTCCTGCCTACCTGGTGGGCAGGGCTGCAGCTTTTGTACCTGTGCCACCCTCTGGCCCTGCCTAAGGCGTTTGGCCTCAAAGACAAACAGGATTTTCCAGCCCACTGAGTCACTCCGGCCAGGACTGAACTCCTTTCTTTGAAATGTAATCATGGGCACTATGTCCTTATGGGATGTCCATTTCTACCTCTCTGCAATGATGGACGGAATGAGCATGCAAACTCACTGATTCAGGAGTGGGTGCGAGTTAAAAAGTAAGATTTTAATCCTCACTCCCCCATTCATCTTTATAGCGCCTCTTTCGCTCTGCTAGTGTGGACTGCGCCATGGAAGAGGTGAGTGGTTGTGACCGTGGCCTCATCTAGGGAGAGGCACCGCCCCGAACTCTGCGCCCGGAGCAGTCCCTGGGACAGACTGAACGCTCGCCCCTCCCAGAAGGGGGCAGCGATGGCCCACGCAAGAGCCCCTTTCCCACCAAGAGGAACAGGCGGTTTGCTCGGCAGGGTCTCGGCCTCGGGGAGGACAGGAGCAGTGATAACTGCCGCACTCAAATGGCTACAAGTAAAGAACAACCTTTACCCACTTGAGGTGGAAAAAAGAACCGCACCTTCCGCCGGAGTGGTTCAGCACCATGGCTTGTGAGCCTAACAGTCAACAGTGGAGACTATCAGGGGGCGGGGCGGGTCTGGTCGGTGACAAGTGGTGGGGGTGTCGGCAAGCTGGGGGAAGAGCAGATGCAGGGGGGAGGAGACTGCGAGACCAGCTACCAGGCAAGGAGGAAGGACTGAAGCAGAGCCTGGGGGCGGGGGAGAGGACACCCCCCCCCCCCCCGGGAGGATTTCGAAACACGTGCTGCACTGTTGCAAAATTTTAAGTGGTAAACGGTTTGATCTGAGAAGAAAAATAAGCTCCACGGTGTTCCAGATAACAGCTCACTGCGGTGGCTAATGGCTTATAAAGTGTTCCGTCGGGTTGCTAATGGCTTATAAAGTGTTCCGTCGGGTTGCGCATCAGCACTTATCCAAGCGGGGGACCAACACTTGGCAGCTTTTAGCTCCCCGGGTGCTGGGACGCTCCCCGGGTGCTGGGATGCTCCCCGGGTGCTGGGATGCTCCCCGGGTGCTGGGACGCTCCCCGGGTGCTGGGACGCTCCCCGGGTGCTGGGATGCTCCCCGGGTGCTGGGATGCTCACTGGATGTCTTCAAGTCAGCGTGTGGGCACTGACACCCGCTTTCAAAGCCCATTTATAGGTGGCAGAAAGCAAATTCTTTCTTTTCTTAATCACATTATTCCCATCTATTATCGAATGGCTTCAGAGTGACAGCTAACCACATTGGTCCCCCTGGCGTGTGGGGTCCAAAGGGTGGGCTTTAGACGGGAAGCCCAGGGTCACGGGAGGATGGGCGCATCCATCTGAGTTAAAAATACTTATTTTTTTCAATCCTCACCTGAGGATATGTTTCTATTGATTTTAGAGGGAGAGAAAGGGAGAGACAGAGAGATCAGTGTGAGAGAGAAATATTGATTGGTTGCCTCTGTACGTGTCCTGAATGCAGATCCAGCCCACAACCCAGGCACGTGCCCTAACTGGGAATTGAACCCACAGCCTTCTGGTGCCCAGGATGACACTCTAGCCAACAGAGCCACCTGGCCAGGGCACCATTTGAGTTTCTGAGCTGGCTCCCGTCAGAGCAGGACTGTCCTCTGGCGGCTGAGTCCTCCTTTCCCCAGCAGCCCTGCGGGCACCTGACCCAGCGGACGCCCCGCCCCCCTGCCCCCCACCGCGGCCCTACCTGCACAAGCTGGGTGCAGTGCTGCAGGTGCCTGACGATGGCGATGTCCAGGCTCTCGTTGCCTGTGGTCAGCGGGAGGGGGCTGCCGGCCACGCTCGTCCCGACACCCGTGTCCTCCGTCAGCGCCTCGCTCACGTGCACCCTGGCCTCCGGGTGCACCGGCCGGTAGCTGTGGGAGCGACACGTGGACACCCGTCAGCTCCACGACGCAGCTCGCCTAAGTCCCCCACAGCCGCTGCCTGCCTTTCGGAGACGACTCCTTCCCTCGGCCTGCAGCCCGCCTCACGTCCGTCAGAATGGACCATGCGGACAAACTGCTTCTGGAGCTCTCTGGAAACTCAAACTCACATTGTTTTGTGAGCGGTAAACGTGGCCTCAGAACCACCTGCAAAGCGTCTCACTAATTCGGCTTCGAAACCCGCCTCCTGGGGCACTTGCGAGGGGGCGGCCTGCCCGCCCCCTGGGAATAGACCGTCCCCACATGTCTGGTTTCCCCAGGGCAGCTCTGCTGAGCTGTGGTCTGCCACGGTGCTTCCCTGGCCTCCAGCCAGCTCCTGCCTGAAGAGGAGGAGGGAGGAGGCTGCGAGCAGAGGCCGGATGTGTTCTCAGGACGAGAGCTAAGCCGTGTTTGGATCGTTGGAGACGGGGCTTCCTTCCACCTCTTGGGCTGTGTTTAAACCCCACGGCTGAGCAGTTACATCGTGGGGGGCACTTCCATTTAAAACTAGATCTGCTGCATCAATTATTTTATTCTGCAATGAGTCCGGGTGCTGGGGAGGGGGCTGTCTTGTTCCACACGTGGTAGAACGACCGGCAGAGACGATGACCAGGCGCCCAAGTTCACAGGGCTGGGCAGTGACCAGGCACCCAGTCCCAGGCTCCCAGCTGCACAGGTTAAGGACACCGGGCACCACAGCTAACACCAGAGCTCACGCAGGTCACGTTTGCCTCCGAGGGGAAAGGAAACCCCCAGCTTTCCCTGTGACAGTGAACACAGGGAAGTCGGCACACATCTCAAACACAGAAGCCCGATGTTCGCCACGGTCCCCAAAGCCGCTGAGGACAAATAGTCAGACTGGCCCGATCGGGCATATTTAACGTCAGCCTTCCATGACAGATACAAGAGCCGCGATGGTTTTGCTGTTGAAACGCTTCTCCAGCAGGGGCAAGTTTAGACCGGTGCCTCGCCTGGATCTGTCCCGAGACAGCTCGAAATGATGGGCATGCAGGAAGACTCTGGGTTTAAGCGGCATTTCACAAACTCAGCTGAGTTAGGGGCAGCTCAGCGTGGAGTGGAGTGCAGTGGAACCATTACATTCGCGGACGCCTTTTCTCGGTCATGCCCTGAATTTGTTCAAGGGACACATTCCATTTCTCACTTTTTCTATTGGAAGAAGACACCCTCCAGGATCAGCGACACCCCCAAAATGTAACCACCGCCCCAGGGAGGTTTGGGAAGGCCAATGTCAGATGGGTGGCGGATCAGCCCGCACCTTCGGGAAAGGTTTTTTTTTTTTGCAGCACTTGGGCTTGTTTGCCTCCCTGAAGTTAGACACCGACTCCAAGCTGTCGTCAGAGGACGAGGAAGCCCATGGAGCAGATGACAGTTTCACCTGCCTCTTCCCTTCCCACCACCTGCCCAGCCCAGGGAAGGCGACCGCCCCCTGCAGGGCTGAGGTCCAGTGACGCCATCAGTCCCCCTTCCTTCTGTTCTAAATCAGCTGTGTTCTGCGACTACACCTGGCTTTGACAGGCACTGATGAGCTTAGGCCCCCTGCAGAGACACCCTGGCGGCAGGGAAGGGGAGGAAGGGGTGGGACAGCCACCTGCAACTCAAGAAGGACGGGAGACCGATGCCAGGCGAGGCTCACCTGTTCTTCTCGGTCTCTGTGTCTGAAAACACGGAGTCCGCGCCTCCTCCGACCGTGCCCCCCTCATCCGCGTCCTCCTCCTCCTCCTCCTCCTCCTCCTCATCAAAGTCGGACGTGTTCAGGAAGTCGAAGCTCTCTAGCGCACTCTCCACGGTCAGACTCAGGCTGGAGGGCGTGCTGCGGCTTCCGGAGGGCTTGCACTGCGAAGGCAGGGCACCAGACAAGGTCAGCAGCCCCTGAGGGGACACTGTCAGCAGCCCCCGGGGGTGGGGGTGGGGGAACCGTCAGCACCTCCTGAATAGGAAACATGGCACCCACTTTGACCGACAGGGGACAGGCTTTGTTTTAAGTGTTTGTTTTATTTTATTTTATTAGCATTAAAAACACATTTAAAGTCTTCATATTAAAAAAAGAACAATGAATCAAATGGCACAGTATGTGGGATTTGTTCCAAAACAGTGCAGAGGGAAGGAAGCAGGTAGAACAGACAATGACATTGGCCATGGGTTGGGCACAGGGTGGGAGAGGGAGCGGCACAGGAATCTGTTACATGTTCGCACTACTTCTGTTTGAAATTTGTGTAACAAAAAGTTAAAAAATATATATATAACCAAAAAGCCCTGGGAAGCAGGGCCGCCATGCCTCTCTGCCTAGACAACCCCAAGTAAAACAACCGAACAGAGACGGACAGAGCTGTGGGCTCGGTGCTGGGCACGAGCCCATCTCTCCTTCCCTGCGGCCATGTCCTCCCGAGACAGCAGCTACCAGCCAAGCAGCTGCCGGCAGACTGATAAGGCGACTCCCAGCAGCAGAGGACATAGCCGCTCGCCAACCCGCACTCCCTAGGTGAGCGGCCCCAGAGATTCATTTACATTCACAGCGTCTAACCCTCCTGGCCAGTGGAGGAGAGAGGAAGGCTGGGCACCTGGAGAGGCAGCCCAGCCTGTGAAGAAGCACGTCCCGACATCTCCCTGATCAGGCCGGGGGCCAGGGGGACAGACCTGTGGCCTGGAGACCCCTGGGGTGCTGGACAGACACACACACACATCACAGACAGAATCACACCCACGGCCATGGGCGTGGACACAGGCTCCTCCCAGTATGGAAGGGGACGCTGGGGCGGGTGGAGGGGGGAAAGTCCTGCGAGTCAGAAGAACTAAGTGTCCTCCGTCCAGGCAGGTGGCTCTCCTTGCCGACTTCCGAGTGCCAGGCAGGACGGCCCCGCAGGGCTCTGTGTCTGACACCCAGGGCCACAAGAGCGGACAGCTTTAACAGCAGAGCTGCTCATTGGCCCTCAGGGATGCCCATCGGAGAGGCGGCGCCATCTAGTCCCTCTTCCTCGGGGCGTTTAGCATCCTGGGAATGTGAAGGGAAAAGAGAAAGCCTCCTCCAGCCGATGCTTTAGCTCTGGCTGGAGACAAAGCCCCTGCCTGACCTCAGCTCCGAGGCCGTCCCGCTCCCTGCTTCTGCCATCTTCTCTCCTACACCTGTCACCTGCAGAACCTGATCGCGCTCAGTACTGGTATAAATACTGATCTGCACGAAGAAGGGGGCCGCAAAGGATTCTAGGGGCAGGTGGTTTGGGAAGGACAGCCGACTGAAATAACACTGGAGAGGAATCCGTCACCGCCAGGTTTTCCCAGCACGAACAGGTGGCTTGCTCAGTGTCTGCTGGTGGCCTGAGTGACACAGCGCCCTGGGTGCCTGGACGCAGGAGCTGCCAGCACCGCAGCCACACTGTAAGGCGCTGGCTTTAGGTGTCTTAGTCCTTGACGTCGGACATGGCGGCCCACTGAGCAGAGCGGGGCAGCGGGGCAGACAAGAGCTTGTGGTGGGGATAGAAGGTGCTCTCCCTGGAATCCTAGATAAGCGGCCTCTGGGCACGAGCCCAGGGTGGGTGCTTCTTGGGTGTGTTGCACAGAGAGCAGAGTCTGCGTGCCCTTTGCTGCATCTGGGAGGCTGTGCCCACAAAGGAATCCGTCTGCCATGACCGTGTGAGGCCCTGGACAGGCAGAGCAGGGTTGTCACCAGCCCCGGGCATGGCTCCCTTCCAGAGGCAGGCCAGTGGGACCAAGGGAATGTTCTTCTGGGGGGACTGGGGAGGCCACGTTTGAGGACAGCCACACACAGGGGTGCAGTGGTGCCCCGTGGTCGAGTTCCGGCAGGTCACAGGCACCTTATTTTGGAGCTTGTCTTCCAGAACAGGCCGCCAAAGAATGGCTCTTTCAAGAAAAAGGGTCCCAGCTCTCTTCTCGATCACGACATAAATCCGAGCGAAGAGGCAGAGCACACAAGAAGTGGGATTCGGGACAGGAATTCACGTTCTCTCCTCCTGGGTGGCGTTATTTAAAACTGTGGGGGAAGGGATGCCGGGGCTGCCCATCGGGGCTGCTGGCTCTGACTTCAACCCGGGCACACGCTTCCAGAGTCACCTCTCAGTGGGATCACGGTGACCCCAGTGCCACCGTTCACATCTGGGATGAACAACTCAGAGGCTGAAGAAGTTTGGACATTCTTTAGAATCTAGAGCGGGGTGTCCAACCTTTGGCGTCTCTGGGCCACACTGGGAGAAGAAGACTTGTCTTGGGCCACACAGTAAATACACAAACACTAACGAAAACTGATGAGCAAAACAAGGTCTGTACATAATTTTCGTGATATCCGCCCCCACAGATAAGCCAAAAAGTCGTCTCATTCGGCCCCGGGGCGGTGGGTTGGATGCCCCTGCTTTAGAGCAGTTAATTTAACTACCAATCACATTCGTTAAAAGTTCATCTGTTGTCAGGAAAATAAAAATTGGTATTTGCTACCGCTGGTGAAAACCAATGCCATTTAAATGGTGATTACATATGGATCTTGTGAAAGGACCAGGTGAAAAATAAAGATGCTATTTGAAACAGGAGGTCGGCCTAAGACGCCTGTCTCCCCGCCCAACCCAACGCCCCTGGAAAGGACTTACTTTTAGGATGTCATCCAGATGCATCACTTCGTGGTTCAGGTCCTGAAACTCCTTGTACTGCTCCTTGTGCGGCTCCAGGGCGAGGAAAAGCCCGTGGAACGCATCCTCCAAGCTCCCGTCGAGAAAGGCGCGGCAGCCTTCCGATTCGCCTCCGACCGAGCCCTCGAACAGCAGCTTCTCCGCGGCCGCCGGCACCTCGGCGGAGGTGAGCCGCTTCACCAGCTGCTTCGTGATGTTGCCTTCAAACGTGTCCAGCTCCACCGGCTTCAGCTCCGAGGTCTCATCCGACTCCTGCAGCAGCGCCTCGGCGACATTCCTCTCCAGAAACAGGCGCTCGGGCGCGGTACCGGAGGGCGCGCGGCCGGCCTCGGCGCTTCCCGGGCCCTCTGCATCCTCCTCCTCCTCCGGGGGAGCCCGGGGCGCTGGGCCGCCTCCCGAGGAGCTTCTGGAAGACGCGGAGCCGGAGTCGTCGGGGCCCTCGCTCTCGGAGGCCGGGCCGCCCGGGCGCCGCTCAGCAGGGGTGATGGTGATTTCGGGGTTGGCCGCGCACGCGCTGGAGCGGCCGCCGGCGGGGCTGGCGGGGCGCGCGCAGTCCCCGTTGGGCAGGTCGCTGAAGCTGAGAGACAGGGGCGTTTTCTGCTGGGCAGCCTTTCCGTTCTCAAAGATGTCGTCAGACAGATTCGCCTGCGGACGACAGGCATCGCGTTATGATTTTAGAGAGAGGGGAAGAGAGGGAGAAAGAGGGAAACATCAGTGTGTGGTTGCATCTCCCCTGTACTGGGGACCCGGCCTGCAACCCAGGCACGTGCCCTGACTGGGAATCCGTCCGGCGACCCTTTGCTTTGCAGTCTGCCGCTCAATCCACTGAGCCACACTAGCCAGGGCACCGGGTGGTACTATTTTAAATACGGGCAAGGCATTGGGCGTGGTGGGCTTCCAGATAAAATATAAACCCATTAACATAAAAACCCAGAACTTGCGTTGTAGAAGCATTTTGTGTGTTGGTTTTGTGTGTGCGCATCTGGCTAAAGAAAAGAAGCCTTTACAAGCTCTTTTTCCATGTTGAATAGGTGAAAGTTCATTGACGTTTTCTTGGCTTTCAAAATTTTTATTTTTTCCAAAGAAAGGGCTGGCTGCCTGGAAAGGAAATTGTTCCTACACCCAGGACCTCACACTATTTGGCCGACACAGTTAAAAGTAATATAACCTTTTTTTTTTTTTTGCATCTAGCTGAAAAGGCTCCAACATTCATGCTATTTCACTCAAAAGATGCGATGCTTTGCTCTGCTTTGGTCCTTGTAAATAAATCACTGTTTGAAAATCTCTACCCCCAAGTCCCAAGCTCTTGGGATACTATATGAATTTTGTAACCAAATCACGGGCGATTCAAGGCCAGAGAAACATTGGCATCGCGTCTTCGAGAGGAGAGAGACGAAACACCAAGATCTGTCGTCCAGGCCTGTGGACCCAGCACCCACCGCTGGGTGTCCGGGCACCCGAGCTCTTGGTCCCCCAGGTGGGTCAGGCAGCTGCGGCTGGGGCAGGGCTGGAAGACAGAGGGTGGGAATATCCAGGTAGCCAGGAAGGTTCCCTCGAGCGGTTTCTGGGTCAGTGTCCTTACCCCCCGGGCTGGGTGGTGTCCAAGTGCCCAGTGTGCGCTGGGGGACGTTCTCTAATTATCTGAGGCCCGGTCTTTCGACACAGATGATCTCTCTTGGATTCCAGATCGGATTTTTTAGGTAAATGTGTTCTCTTTTCACTAATAAAGCGTTGAACTATCACAACAGTGCTGGGAGTGACAAGTGCTAGATAGAGGGGAACAGTGTGTTGGCGGGGGCAGACAGAAAGACAGCCTCCAGCAGTGAGGCTGGTGCTACCTGCCCCTGACCCCTGCGGCCAGGTCACCGCAGCCCCCCAGGCTCATCTGGCTGGGAGGTGACCTGAACTGGAGAATTCCTGCCGGGGCTCCAGGGGCTCTCGTGGAGCCTCTGCAGACGGTGTGTGTCCCCACGCGGCGTCCCTGCCGCTGTTACTGAGTGTTGAACAGGCTCCTCAGAGTCGGGAGTGGGTGTGGGGGGACCCCCCTCAGGAGCTGCAGAGGGGCCTCCTCGCTGCGCTTGTTTCCTCCCGGCTCCGCCTGTGCAGCAGGTGCAGGGGTTGGGGGGGCTGTGTGTCAGCACAGGTGTGAGGTGATGAGGGCGTGCCCAGCCAGGGCGCTGCCTCCTGCACCAAGCCAGGACGGGGATGCATAGGAGGAGGGGGGGTGCATTCTAGAAGGATCTGTGTGTGAGTGTGAGTGTGAGTGCAAGCGTGAGTGGGTGTGTGCATGCATTCTCCTGTGATATTCCCGACTGCGAATTAAAGAGTCTTGTATAAACACGACTATAAGTAACTCTGAGAACCTTTTTACATAAAAACCACCCTAGTCAAGTGGGTTTCAATCCCCTGAGTTCCTCAAATGCCAGTTTTTCGACGTGAAAACCGTGCACAAAGACTGGGAAAACAAGTTCATCTCTGGGACATAATGTCTTCTCCGACCTCAGGCGTGACTGGGTTTTGTGAGAATGAAACCCTGGTGACCACGGATACCTTTGCCACAGCAGAGACACACCGCAGCGCGACAGCAGGGAGCATCAGGAGAGAAAGACAAACCGCCTCTCTACCCATGGCGCAGGTGGGGGCAGGCCAGCGGGGCCGTCACCCAGTGAGCCAGGCGGAGAGGACGACAGGACGGGAGACACACAGAGCACACAGGCCACCAGCCCGAGCCGCACTCACATAGGACTCTGGCGCAGCCTTGGGCCTCGGCCTGAGGGAGGGCAGGTCGCACACAGAGCGGCTGCGGCGCAGCTTGGCAAAGAGCGTGTCGCGCAAGGCACTCAGGACAGGCAGCCCGGGCCTGTCTGGGGAAGGGTGCAGCCATCTCTTCCGGAGCCAGGGCGAGCCAGGAGGGGCAGGGAAAGCACCAGGTTACCGGATTAGCGTTTCGGCAAGCGTTTCTGACGAAAACACCCACGTCTTTCAAATGCTCATCTCCGAGAAGGTTCAGGGAAGTGTTATTGTCCAAGAACCAGGTAGCGCGGGGGAGGGGACAGGGAAGGCAGAGAGGCTCACACCTGTGCGTGGACCACAGGCATCTGGGAGAGTCCCCGAGTGAGCAGGGAGAGCTAAAGAGTCCTATCGTCGGGAATTCCTGAGAAGCCCTAATGCCGTGCGCCCAGCACGTCCGCACTCCAGAAACCCCACTGCACTTACGAAGAAGGAGTGGTCTTTGAAGGTGGGCGTCTCCGGGGTGCCCTGGCTGTAGATGGACATCCTCCTCTGCAGGGCGGCCGCTTTGTTCCCCGCGCCTGAGGACGGAGTCACATCCTCCACATCGAACGGACTGGAAAACAGCAGGTTCCCGTGAGGGCAGATTGTCACAGTCCCCGGCCCGCAGGCCAGGAAGCACTTCGTTTTACTCGAGTCCATCCTAACCCGCGGACAGTTTCTTCCACATTAGTTCACTGGAGAGGCCTACGTCCTTATGTATGTTTAAAGGGAGGACTGCAGGCAGGAGGCGGAGTGGACTGTTATGAAATGGGGCATCGCTGAGGACAACAGTGATGGCACAGACGGCGGGCCCTGTGAGAGGCTGTCACAGTGAGTCGGGGTGGGGCCCGAGCGCGGCTTCAGGAACAAGCCCCCCGGATGCCGAGGGTCCATGCACCACCTGTGACCAGCACCAGCCAGTCATGCTTGTTTTTATGGGAGGAAACCACAAAAAGGGCTACTTACTACCAGGCGATTTCCAGGTTCAGTTTGACGGTGCCGAGGTCATTGATGTCGACAGCCACCACCTGAGGCTCGGCTGCAAACAGCTCTTTGGTCTCGCAGGTCACGCTGCCCACCAGGAGGTGGGTCGCCAGCCCTTTGACCTCTGTGACCTACGGAGAGAGCGAGAGGGCATGGCCTTGGGGGTGAGTGGAGGCAGCAGGTAGGGCACTGGTGCAGTGCTGACGTCGGAGGCGGTATCCCCGGCCCACCCTGCACCGCTGCCAGCTGCACAGAGTGGCCGCCTCGCCATGGACTGTGGGACCCACATGTGGTCACCGCGATGGCACTGGGAGACACCCAACAGCCAGGGGCACTCTACCTTGATGGAGATGAGCCCGGTGATCAGGGGCAGGAACACCATTTCCTCTCGGTCCCAGCTCTGCCTGCCATTGACTTCGATTTTGCCTTTCAGCTTCCACCGCTGCCGGCCGTACTTCATGAAAATCTGGGGAGGCACCACACGGCATGCGCCCCGCTGCCCCCCTCACCTGCCTTCCCACCAAACAGCACCACCGGAGGGCAGGGGCGAGAAGCAGCCAGTGCCGCCTTCCCCACTGTCCTCGCCTCCACATCTCCGGGGCTCCGGTAGGGGAGCTGCACTGAGAGGGGCACAGCGCAGGTCCAGCTAGCTCGGTGACCAAGACGATCTGGTCCCGACTCCCTGCCTAGGCAGCTTGTGGAGGTCAGTAGTCCTTTCCGGGCTGGAGCTTCCTCAGCAAAGGCAGGTCTTAGCCCTGCCCACTCTCCTCCTGCGCCCAGGGTCACAGGCCTTTGACAGGTCAGAGCGATCTTCTTTCCTAGACCAGCTCAGGGCGGATGCTCAGGCACCTGGCAGAGACCAGGGAGCCCCCACTGTTTCCTTGCCGCCCAAGCACCCTCTCTACGTCACTGTGCACTACCGTGGACCCACCAATGGGAGAGAAGGATCTGTTTCTCCATTTTGCTGTTTAGCCAATCCTAGAGGTTTCCCTGCTTTGCTTTCTCCCGCCCCCCTGATCTACCACCCGCGGATTCCCCGCAGTCTCCTAGATTCTAATGTATAAAATAAGCTGCAAACTGCTCTCTTCTGGTGCATTTTCTCCACCCCTTGAGATCTGGCTTCCCAGCATGTCCTCAAAGTGTGGGCTCAAATAAACTCTTATAAAACTTTCCTATGTGTTTGCACGTTCTTTGGTTGACACATTCTTAGAAGAATTGAGGGGTGAAGGGTCATGGCGTTTGCACCTCACTCTATAATGGCTCAGCAAAATAACAACAATGGCCATAGTAACAATAATAATACAGCCAACATGGCATTGTGTTAAGAATCAGTGAGTCAGGATGAAAGTTACCCTGGGGGGGGGGGCACGCATCACTTTCCAAACCTTCTTGTCGGCTTCGTTCCCCCCACCCCAATAACAGCTGTGAAGAAGAAAGATGATTGAAGAAGCAGGATGACAACTGCTGACCCCTCTCCCTCGAGCCCTCCACCCAGACCCCAGTGCGGCAGGACACTCACTTCGTATTGGTCTCCGGGACAGAGGCGTGCGAAGCCGGCCAGACCTGCAAGAAGCGGTGGGACGTGAGCTGCAGCGAGTACTTCCGTCTTTACGATCGCACCCTGACTTCGGGACAAGTCAAGTGTCAGACCTTTGTGAGCTCGTGCAGCGAAGTTTGGGGCTGTCCGTGGGTAGGGCTATCGGCAGTGGGGTGAGAGGGGCTTTCTGGTCACAGAAGGCTGTTCAGCGGGGGCTGCAGCTCCATGTCCCTTTGGGCCAGTGTGAGGCCCAGGCAGACTCCAGGATCATGGAAAACTACCCAGAATATTCTCATGTAAATACACTGCTCTCTTGCTTCCCTTTCTGTCCTGAGAGGTGCGATTTCGGGGGAGGGCCTCCCGTCTGGGCTGAGGTTCACGGACTCATCTGCTGGCCTCTCCCCAGCTCACTGGCTCCGGGGTTTTCCTTGCCCTGTGTAACTGCAATCCCAACCCCTACCATGTTAGGAAATCTCCCAACACGATTGATGGCCACCGAAACCAAACTAGGGACGAAGAAACCAAAGCAAACCAACCAACCAAATGCCAACCCCCTGCACCCCAACAAGAAGGTGGCATGTCTCCTTTCCTGCCCCACCCAGCAAGTCCCTTGTCACAGGATCTGCTCATGTTTGAGACCCAGCGTGACAGCGGGTGTGGAAGGAAACCTCAGACGAGGCGCGCGCTACCTCGGGCCTCTCAGGAACCCCTGACCTCTCCTTTTTAGGTATTACTCAGCGCTCACCCCGTGTGGGGATCTAGGCTTTGGGGCAACAATCTGGAAATTAAGGCAGACTTTCCAGACACCCATGATACACAGCAGAAGGTGGCCCAAGCCCACAGGAAGGAGCTGCGGGCTGTGGGGGGGGGGGGGGTTAAACCCCAGGTGGCTTCTGCTTTACCTAGCAGCTAGCCTCCTCTGGGTAATTCACCTAACTCTACTTCCTTCACCTTTGAAAGAGGGATAACAGCGTCCACCCCCTAGGATGGTTTGCAAGGCAACCCGTCGGGCACACAGTAGGTGTCGGGCACACAGTAGGTGCTCAGGGAGTGGCGGTGAGTATACACGCCGGGGTGTGGTGCTATGTGGCCTGCACAGTTCATCCGAAAGGTGTCATCCGTAAGAACAGATAGAGCAGCTCGGCACCCGGGAGGGGGATAGACAGCAGAAGGGGACCCCTGCTCTTGGTGCGTTTTGAGGTTTTCTAAGGCTGTGTTCCTTGTCTAATTACAACACGAAGAAACTGTCCCATTTCCCGTGGGGTAGTTTCACGGCAGAAGGGAGCACGTGACTGACGGGGTTTCACCTCAGGGACACAGGGCCTGGGTGACAGGACAGCCCCAGGTGCAGGGAGTGGCCTGTGTTCATCCAACCTTTCCTGAAGGCCAGCTGCGTGGCCAGGAGAGACCAACCTGACATCTGTGACCTCTGAGTTCTTGGTTGCTTTTGTATCTGTTAACACGTGACTTCACCCCCGCGGAGTGATGGGGACGGTGTCACAGCATGTTTTGCCTTGCATGCAGAAAGAGCCCTGCTGAGGTGTGAGACTGGACCCACGGACATGGCCAGTGGTAGGGTGATGGCCAGAGAAGGGAGGTGGACGCAGTGCCTGCATTGCCAGATCGGTCACTAGATGGCAGCAGCTCCCCAGTGTTTGGAGCCCCTGCCCAGCGCTTCCATTGGGAACTGCGTTTCACTAACAAACCCAGTATTTCCAGACGCTCTGCCCTCTCCTGAGCGTTGCTCCTGTGCTGGGCATCCCTCGGACTCAAAGGTCCCGGGGGGGAGCCTTCCTCCGCCCAGACAGGGGAGCGGCAGGCACCCGCCCTCCGGTCTCCGGGACCCCCAGCAATCTGGCCCCACCCTCCTTGTCCAGCAGGTGGCCCTCCAGGCCAGTGGTGGCCCATAGGGACGCAGCCTATTGTCTTTATCTCATTACCTCCCCACACCCCTCCACAAACGGGGGTTTCTGTGTGTTGGGGGAGGGGCAAAAAGGGAAGTGCGCACAGGTGTGGCTGGAGGAAGCTGGGCTACCAGGTTTGAGGATGTTATGAAACATCCTCCGTTTCTGTGTTGGGTGGTTATTTTTTTTAACAAAATGAAGAACAGATAAGAAAGCAGCTAACCGCCCCATGGGAGATTTCCGGGCAGTGGGAGAGGGCTTGTTTATGGAGAGGGGGGTGTTTCCGTGGAGAACTTTCAAGTTCTTGTGTTAGATTAGGGAAGTGTGAGTAGAGACATCTATCGTGAGAAAGGAGAGTCAGCTTCAGGCCCGAGAGACCCCCTAGGGGAAACCCTGAGTCCAGAGAAGCTGAGGTGCTGACCAGGCAGGACAGAGACAGGGACAGAGACGCAGACAGACGGGCAGGAGACACAGAGTCCTCAGTCCCCTAGTGGACGTAGTCCGGCTCCAACATCACCCTCTCACTGACCGCCGGTCCTGCAGCTCCAGGCCTGGTGGGTGGGGGTCCCTTCACACCCGCCCACTCCCAGGTGCCCGCATGCCAGGTGCCATCCAAGGAAAGGCACTTTGTTGCGTCCACTCAGCTGCGTCGGGACAGCCCTGCTGCCGCCGGCTGGCGAGCGATGTACGAGGAACCAAGGGCCCTGGGTGTCAGTTTCAGGTCTGACTCCAACTCACAGCCTGACTTCACAGCCTGAACCCCCATATTCTATCGATAAGGTGGGGAACTTACCCCCCACCCAAAACGATGCCTGTGGGAGGAGTGAGCAGCAGAGGAGGGGGGAATACGGCAGGCCCTGTGTCTACAGGGAGACGTGTGTGGTCTGAATCGCTCTTGCACGCGAGGCCACGCAGAGTGTGTGAGTCTGCGTGGCTGGTGCCCGGGGGTCGGGGCAGGAGGGGAAATGTTTGTTTTCCAGATTCGGCTGCTGACAGAGTCATTCTGAGAGTATATGTAAACACACAGACATATTTCTGGCTGGGTGGCTCGGTTGGTTGGAGCGCTGTCCCACACACCAAAAGGTTGTGGGTTCGATCCCCAGTCGGGGCGTGTACCGGAGGCAACCGATTGATGTTTCTCTCTCACACTGATGTTTCTCTCTCTGTCTCCTTCCCTTTCTCTCTCCCTTCCTCTCTGTCTAAAATCAATAAACGTATTCCAGGCTCCCCCACCCCCGACTTGCTGGGGTGGGGCTGGGCCCAGGTGGTTTTGGAACCACTGACTCAGGTGAGGAACTGAGGGACATAAGAATGGACTTCGAATACAGATGCCAAGCCCAGCAGTGAGCTCAGTGTGGCCCCCCGTCAGAAATGCTTTGAGGAGGGGGCTTTCTGGAGTAAACACCAGAAAGGCAGCGGAAAAAAGAAGGAAATGCACAGACCTCTGGAGGGGTTTAGCACAAATATGATAAAATTTAAAAACTGGTGGGTAGTTCATAGGGAACACGGCACCCCAAGGGCCAGTTTGAATGGCACCAGGAAGAGGCCGGTAGAGAAATCAAGAGTGTGGGGCATTCTGTGGGAGAACAGTTTCCACAGCAAGTCATGGGGACGGAAGAACAGGGCGGGGACTATTTTAGATGAAGGGAACCCTAGACATTTATCCAATGACCTCTCATGAGGCCTGGCCCCTGTTTGGGTCCCAATTTGAACAAACCAACTGTACAAAGCATTTTTGAGACGACGGGAAATTTGACAGTGGAATGGGCGAGCCAAGGCCCATTTGTTTTATGGCCGCGGGGGGTGCTTGGTGGCCTGGCTCTGTGGGGAGCTGCCCCGTTAGAGCAGAATCTTGCAGCCTGCAGGGGTGGACGCCCGCATCTGCGCTTTCTTTCACTGACAGGCAGGTTCCGTCTCATCAAAGCAAAAACAAAGAAAGCAGATGAAGCAAACGCGGCAAAATCTGGCTAATTATTCAATGTAGGTGACAGGTTTCCGGAGGCTCCTTGTGAGAGCCACTCCGCCTTCGTGTGGCCGAGGTGCTGCCACAAGAAACATCTAAGGGAGCAGGCGAGCCCAGAACGGAAAGGCTCCGAGCATCAGTGAACTAGCAAAAGCGGGAGGGCTGAGTGTCTTTGCGAGGAAGGGAAAACCAGTGTGGCCCGGAGCGTACCTTTCATCCTGATGGAGAACTCCCCCAGCAGACTCTCCAGCTCCACCTCCATGGCACACATGTTCTGTGGGGGAGGGGAGACAGTGCGGGTCAGAGCTGGCTCCTTCCGCGCAGACTCAAGGCCCCAGCCGTTGTCACAGCGTGAACCCTGCACGCACCGACCCATTTGCAGTGAGCATGAACCCTGGGGCGCACCAACCCATTTCGGGTGAGCGTGAACCCTGGGACGCACCCACGCATTCAGGATGAGCGGGAACTCCGGGGCGCACTGACCCGTTTGGGGAGGGCTACTCAGCACCGCCTATGGGGAGTTCTCCACAAAGTGTCAAACCCAGGTCTGGGCAAAATTTCCGGTGCCCAGGAAACTTTGGAGCACAGAACAAGTTAAATTATACCATAACCCCCCAAATCCAGAGTGTGGGGTGTTCTGTGAGAACTGGCCTGAATTCTACAAAACGGCAGCATTGAGGGGAAAAACCTCTAGATAACAGCGACTACCAGCTGAAGTGTGCTCACCGGGATTGCTCCCTGGTTTCTGAGCAACCGCATAAACTGAAACAGTGATAAAGACACTGTTGGGTGAAACGGGAAATCTGAAAACGCACTGGGTCTCAGGTGGTGCTGTAGCGTGACTTGACTTTCTCAGCCGTGACAATGGGGTGTGGGTGGTTAGGCTGGGGGCACGCGTGTATGTGGGTCACCGTTAAGAAATCCGTGCAAAGTGTTCGTGGGATGAGGTGCCTGACACCTACCGTCGACTGTTTAATGACTCCGCAAAAACAGGAAAACAAAAACTGGGCTTAGGAGGGAGGGAAAACACAGGTGGAAGAATGTTACCCATGGTTATGTCTCGGTGAAAGTGTCGGTGTCCACTGTATTAGTCTCGGCTTTTCTGTAAGTTTGAAATTTTTCTTGATAAAAAATTGGGGCATAAAGAGCCCTGGGGCTCCACTCTACTCCACGTGGGTGCAGCAGGGGGCCTGCCCCCACCCGCCAGTGCTCCAGCGTGGTTCTGGTCCGACCAGTGTCCTGCCCTAACCCTGATGATGAGGGAAGTGGAAGCAGGAGGGACCCATCTGTGCGTGTGGGCACGTGCGTGACCACTGGCCCCACTTCCTCGGTACCCGAGGGCCCGCACACAGCCATCGGAGCTGGAAGTGAAACGTGCCGGGGCCTGTGTGCTGCTTGGCCCAGTGAGCTGTTGATGCTGAAGCTTGGGGCAGCCGCCCCCAGGGCAGGGCAGCTCCGTGAGCCCTGGTGGGACTGCTGCTCCTTGGGCTTTGCTTGCTGAGGCCTCGGGATGGGTTTGTGGGGCTGGAGGCTTTGTTCTGTTCCCAGCCATTGCTCTCCGGAAAGCTTAGTCGCTTACCTAGCTTAGCAGAGCTGGGGGGTGGAGTGGGGAGGGGCACTTCCTGCTGCCTGAGCTGGCTGCAGAGAAAAGCTTTGAGAACAAAGTCTCTGGATTGTAAACAAGTTTCTCCCTCGCAGCGCTGGGCGTCTCTGTGAAGGAACGCGTTTCACTTTCCAGAAACATCAGCAATGTTGTCACGCTTGTCAGGGTTGCCACCAGGGTCTTTGAAAAGCGGGGCAGCTCCTGGAACAGCTGGGGGCCCCCACGGTCAGAATTTCCCTCTGTCTCACTGCCTCACCCTTGAGGACTAGTGCCACCTGCTAGGGCCCCCAGAGCCACTGTGCCCTGAACGTCCTTATTTGTGTAAAATCCTGGGTTTTGTGATTCGGAGGAAGGTGCAAAACCCCTGAGGTCAAGTGAATTATAAGACACCTGGGTGCTTTCTTCTCTAAGACAGCCCTTCGGTGAAATTACTTCTACGGCTTTGAACTTGTGAGCAAAGCACGATGTCTTGGCTGTGGACCAAGGGTGGGTCCTCCTGAAAGGACCTGCAGATGTTCTGGGACAGGCAGCTCGGCAGCTTGGGGACTGAACAGCCTCTAGGACTGACAACTGTGCTTGGGCGGGGTGAGCAGAGGTCGTGGGGATGTGGGGAGAAAGTCACACTATGTCCACTAGCCTCTAACTAACAACAGACACATCCATATGTCTTGAAGGCAGAAGACAGGCCCCAGGTATTCCCAGTACCCGCGACTCCAATGGGGACAGAAACCATGCATGTTTATTGCAGGCACCTTGAAAGCTGTCTCCATCTTCCCCTGCTTTGCACCTCATGATTCCCGCTACCTGGGGCCAGCGTTGGAGCATGTCGTCTGATCCGAGGTCCCAGGAAAGCAGCAGCCTCGTACTGCAGCTCACGCTCGGTTTCTCCCCGGTTTTGATACTAACTGTGCTGACAATTCTGAAGTAACTCTGTCTCAGCATTTCTTTGGATGCCTGTTTTCATTTTCTGCACTTAAAAAGCACCATCCTGAAGGGGCACTCAGGTGAAGAAGTCCCGTTCTAGAGTAAACCCGGTGACGCCCAGGCCATCGGACGTCTGTCACCCAAGCGGTCCCTCGGTCCCGGGGCTGACGCAGACGCCCAGCTCCGGGAATGCTCACCGGGCGATGACTAACTTGACCTCTGAGCAGCGCTTCCTGGGGCGGTGAGAAGGGCTGCTTTAATAATTCAGTCATTTCGCCAGAGGCGCTGGTGTCAGGTGGCCCTGGAGGGGCAGAGACCAGCCTGTGTCATGTGCTGGGGCCCAGGAGACAGTCAGAAACCGGGACAGCACTTCTGTCCACGGCTCTTTGTCTCATCTCCCTGAAGGGGAGAAGGGAAATTCCTAGCAGTAAGCTGGTCGTGGGCAGCAGGGGTGATCGGCCCTGCCCGGTTCAGTCGGCTTCCGGAAATACAGCTGGAGGAGACTATAAGCTAGAGAATTTGGAAGTGATTTAAAAACCAGGGTGCTGCGTCTTCCTCAGTCACTCCCTGGGATTTCGACCAGCATTTGTGGTCCCCACGTGCACAGACCGCACATGCTGGGTCAGCCTGGCCAGGGAGGGGCCCCGGGGCGTCCAACCTCTTGTGGCTTAACAAGCACATGAACGGGCTTGTCACCCGGTGCCGGGATGGCTGCCTGACAGGTGACGCTCCGGGACTGCCAAAGCAGGTCCTCTGGAGGCCAGCGAACCACTTGGGTGTCATTTTAAACAATTCTACTGTCAGCCTCAAAAAAAAAGCAAGCGAGGCAAAAAGGCGGGCCTATCTGCCTGAAGAGTGGGGTGAGGTCAGGGCAGGTTGCGCCCTGCTCTGGGCAGGCACCTGCAGGCGGGTCGGGCCGAGGGCGGGGGTCCTACCTCAGTGTACTCCTTGTAGCTGCGGTGCACCTCCGACAGGCTCTCCCGGGCAGCCCTGCTGGCGGGCGACGCGCCGAAGGCTTGCTTCATTTTGCTGGCCCCATCCTGCAGGCGTCTTTGGATACAGTAAGCTTCGTAGAGCTCGTCCACCTGCCAGGAGGAAGCGGGAAACACGAGGGAGGTAAGTCCTGGTCACGCAGGAAGCAGCAGCGGCCGGTGTCATGGCCTTGGAGCAGCGTCGTCCTTTCAGAGACCTAGCCCTTTCGTTTTCGCCACGGGGATCCACTTTCTACGTCAACACGGACCGCTCCCTGAGCTGCCTTTCCACGCGCACGCAATGGGAAAGAACCGCACGTGGGCAGACCACCCTCGGCAGGCGTGGAAACCTGCACGCACGACAAACAGAAGCCTTACAGCTTGTCCCCGCGGGGAAGACCTGGGAGTGCGCTTGGCTGTGTTTGAAGAGACAGCATCACAGGGTGGTAACCGCAGACCCAGATCTAGCACCTTTTTTAAAAAAGAACTCGAGGCAAGTCACTAAAAATGATTTCTGTGAACTCTCGGCTCAACAGTGAAGAGAGAGAATGAAGTTATTCTCGAGATTAGGGTGGTGCACGGCTGTGAAAACGTATCAAACTGAACACTTAAGACCTGTGATGTTTGTTGTATGTAAATTATAGCACAATTAAAAAGAATAAATGGAAGCAATGGAAATGAGCGTTTTCCCAGCTACACTGCCACACCGAGGCTTCTAAACCACCCCCCACACTCTACAAATGACAGCTGATCACACTGAGCACAAGCCTGGTTATCACTAGTGCTGCTAGGGCAGGAGGGGTTCTCTGTCAGCCAAGGCCTCTCTGACACCCACAGGACATTGAGCCACGTGTGAACACATTTTGCAGGGTCGGGCCTGGGAGGCAGCGGCCAGAGATGCTGCTCAACGTTCTGTAAAGCAGACGATGGCCCCACTGCCCCAGAATTACCCCGAGCTGCCAGCAGTGCGAGGTGGAGGGCACCTGTTTGGAAGGTACTCCTGCCGATGGGGACAGCGACAGTCCTGTGCCACCCCCTGCTACCCACACACTCCCCGCAGACTGCCGCGGGACTTGTCGGGCAGGTAGATGGCATCCGCAGAAGCAAGGGGAGGCTGTGGCTTCGGGGGGCTGTCCCCGATGGAGGATGGCCTGAATGTCTCATTGCGGTGCCAGCTTTGTTCCTAAGAAGGGGACGGGCACAGTGGAGCTCAAGAGAAGGTGGAGGTGAGGCTCGTGGACTTTGGAGGTTGAGGCTTCCCGTCTGTTCTGTTGGTGGCTGCTCATGGACAAGCATCACAACCACTGCTAGAGCTGGTGGCTCCCGGTCACTGCCTCCTCCTTCCGGAGGGCACTGGCACCGAGCTCAGTGTGGACACACGAAGACCCTGACGGTGGTTCTCTGGGCCAGAGAGGCCTTCGTCACTCCTTCGTCCAGCGATTCACTCCATTGTGCCAAGAGGAACTGCCAGACTTGGGCCAGAACAGAACGTTCTCTCGTCTTTGGGGCCTATGGGGGTTGCCTGTGATGAAGAGGGGGGTCTAGGCCTCAAGGGGTGGCCTGTCTGCTAATGATATCTTTTGGTGAGTGACTGGCCTCAAGGGTGGCTGCTATATTTTGAAACTAAGCTAAGACTCACGGGGCAAGCTTGTTAAGTGCGGATGCCCAGGCCCTGCTCTGAGATGCGGACTCGGCAGGTGAGGGCAGAGCCAGGGGTCTGGAACGTTCAGTGACCACGGCAGAGCACTCCGGCATGGGAGAGGCCCCACCCAACTTCTTCTAGGAGTGCCAGAGCTGGGCCTCCCTCGTGGCCGGCTAGGCGGCCACCCCTGTGGTCCCGGGGGATGCCCCTCGACCCTTTCCCCACCAGAATCTCTGCCACTGTGACCCTTTCAGTAAGAAAATTTCTCCCTGGACCCCTGCATTGGCCCTAATGACCCAGCCTGTTACTTTGCATTTAAAGAGAAGTATATTCTTTGTTTGTGTTAAATGTCAGCCTGTCCCAGCCAAATGGAGTCACACTTTAGGATACAGAGTAACTCTGTGCATCTGAGCAGAGCTGGCCCATCTACAGGTGAGCGTGTGACTAACCTACAAGTTAGCAGTGGCTCTGCGTCAAATAAGCGGATTGGCCAACTCATTCGATTGAATATGATCTGGTGGCATCCTGTGTATTTGCGCTGCCAACAGGGTGCCCCAACCTCCAATGACCACGGGGACCACTGCATCCCACAAGGACGGTGGAGAAATACACACCCGCCTAACACTGATCTTGTTTCCTTGTGGTTTTCCAAACTACACAGAGAAACCGGTCAAAGCCTGCCCGCCACCCAGATACCTCCTCGTGGCTTCACTGTTTTAGTTACTGAGGGCGGTGGAAACAGGAGCCATTTTGATTAGCTGAGGTGGTGGGTGTCTTTTGAAGTGGGAGGGTGCAGAGGCAGCAGCATCCATGTACAAAGCCATCTCCGCATTTTAAAAGGAGAGGGTTCTGCCCTGGCTGGTGGCTCATTTGGTTGGAGCATTGTCCTGTAGACTGAAAAGTCATGGGTTCAATTCCCAATCAGAGTACATGCCTATGTTGAGGGTTCGATTCCTGGTTTGGGGTGCACACAAGAGGCAACTGACCAATGTTTCTCCCTCGCATCAATGTTTCTCTTGCTCTCTCCCTTCCTCTTGCTGCAAAATCAACACACTTGTCCTCGGGTGAGGCTTAAAAAATAAAAAAATAAAAAATAAAAGGAAATGATTCTTCGGATCATCAAGATTGAATACAGGAAACCCCCCCGCCCCCCACCCCACTGCCCAGAGTGGAAGGCTGAGGTCCATGTTGATGGTTCAGCCCAGGGACCTGTGGCCTAGACCCAGAGGTTTCTGAGTCCTCGGGCAGAGAGGCTAACCCCCCAGCTCTGCACTTGGAAGAGAGGCTGACAAGTGGGTGGGAACAGAGACTGGCCGCTGTGTCCTGGCAGCTCCCACAGGAGACTTCTTCTGGGGTGCATCTCCTGCCGGTGTTCAGAACAGGGGCGACAGCCTGGCTCCCCACTGGCTGGTCGGACCATCAGTGAGCTGTGTGTAGGGCTCAGGGCTAGATGTCAGGGACCAGTGCCTGTCCGGGGGCCACTAACGATGCAAAGGTTCCTGGAACCCAGGCGGCATGAGGAAGCGTGCAGGAACTCAGAACTGGAGAGAGACTCAGAGAGGCACCGGCCAACGTCCTGAAGTGTGCCGATGGCCTGCGTGAAAGAGTGTCGGGGGTGCCGAGTTGTGTGGGGGGCCGGACGGTGAAGCCAGGCAAAGGGATGTTTCCTGCAGGCCCAGTTTGGCTCAGTGTCTCCTCTCCCCAGACGGGGGGAAGCTCTCGTCACCATGGCTACTGGGCCAAAGTGTGGCCACAGTACTCGGGGGTGCCAGGATCTCCGGTCTCATTGTTTCTCCATCTTTCCTGCCTGTTGGTCCTAATTGCTAATCAGCTTAGGAGTCAGTTAGATCAGAAATGCTCCTTGGACAACATGCTCTGCTCAGGCCCAAGGGGACTGGTCAGCAACAGAAGAAGAACAGGCAGAGACAGCAGAAAGGGCAATTACCTTGCTAATGTGGAACTCCAGGCGTCTCATGTATCTTTCAATTGCTTTAATTTGCTGGAATTAAAAGGAGAAGTGTGAAAAAGCACAGCCACGTACAATTCAACTGGTCTAGCCCAGTGATTTTCAACCTCTCTCGTCTTATCCCCAGAAGTGCCCCAAATGTTGAGCATTCCCCTCTCCTGACTATGTTGCTACTATTCCAAGAGTCTCCAGGATCAGTCTGAGCACGTTGTTTAAAATACCGAATAAATGTTCTGCGAGATGGACTTGGTTGGTTGTTGGAATCTGTTTCACATCAAAAAGCCCAATCACATGGAGTTTATTGGATTTCTGGCAGAACAGGATTGTATTGGAAAATAACCAAATTCCTCTGTAATAACACGTTTGATCAGCTCAGAGATGAACTTTTTCCTTCCACACTTACTGTCTCTGAAATCGAGGTCCATTACATAATCGCCACGCCTGTGCGTGCTCACAGGTAGTCAGGGTAGTTTCTGCATCGTCTCTTCGTTTGAGTTACAAATGTTAGTATTATATGCATTAGGTCTAATTACTCCCTCAAATGCCTGTGAACACACTGTACCATGATTCAGCATAAAGGGCGTTGTGTGTGCAGAAGGCATGAAAAGAGACAGCACCCCATGTGCCTAAAAATAATCTACATTTAAAATAAGCTTCAGAGATACTTGGCACTAAGTACCAAATACACATTTGAAGTGAAAAGAAAGAACTGTGTCTTGGGGTAACTGGAATCTTTTTTTTTCCCTTGGTGGAACAGAGGATGATGGGGCATTTTCCAATCAAAGATCTCTTAGATTTGATCAACTCTGATAGTTATCATTTATGGAGACACATGGGCAGAGCCCCCGCACACTCGGGAGCCTCCGAAACTTGCCCGAACACTCAGAAACCCTACCACTGGGCGGCACTTTTTCATAAAAGTACTATTGGATCTGAAGATCGTGGTTGTTATTCGCCAAACTCATAGATAAAAGCATGTATTTTTCTGGGCTTAGAACCGCCATCACATCGCTGGGACACCCTGTCCGTCAGTGGGGCTCTTGGCCTCTGCTCGAGGACACGGGGTTTTACGTTCGCCCCAACGCCGAGTGGGAGCTCACCTTGTCCAGGTCGTAGAGCACGCCCTGCAACAGAAGCGAGAGAACCTGAGTCAGAACACAGCTTCCTCCCCGTTGCCCCTGGTGGTCACCGAGGGGTCCCCTCCGCACACAGTGCAGTGATAACCAGCCCACACGGTTCTGCTGGGGCTTTGGACACTTGCTTTCACAGAGTGAAAACCCGAGCTATTTAAAGTGCCAGCCAGAGGACTTTTACTTATGCTCCCTGCCTCTGCAGTGCCACCCAGACCTCCCTGCCCCTTCGGGCCTTAAGGGTTTCTCTGGCTTTGAGCTCTTTTCCCTCACCTATGGAGGGACACCCTTCCATATTCCCTTTTTACATTTTTACAAAATTAGTGGTGTGACCATAACATGTAGCTGTGATACAGTTGTTAAAAGTGCACTTGCCTTCCTGTGTAAAGATGTGAAATCGGCATTTAAGGAGTCCCGAGGGCTATACCATGCCTTTCACGAATTATTTTTAGAACAAGCTCACATCCTGCGCGCTTCCAGTATCATGGGGAATCGGTTCACATCCCGCATCCCCCACAGGGAGGGTTTCTATGCAATGCAGAAGCCCCTCCTTCCCCTCGCCATTGTCCTCCAGGAAGGGACATTGGTTACCACTGAGGACTGCCAAGGGCATCCGAATCCTCCGAAGGTCATTTCACGGGACTTCCACGTGGGTGGGGCCCGCTTATACACGGCAGCACTACAACATAAAGCCCTGACCTTCTATAAAGCCTTTAAGCTCCAGCCCTTGAAAAGGACAACAGTTTGCCTGTCAGCCCATTTCCTGAGAAAGAGATAGCAGAGGCCAATGGGAGGGAAGTGGCGCCTCCTGGGGACCCGCAGAGTTCTCCTGGGCTTTCTGAGATGATAAGGCGTCCTTACGCGTGAGCAGAATCATTGAAAATAGTGGCTGCGTTAGAGACGCCTCTCCACCCAGACACACTGTCACAAGTCGTTCGGGGAGAGGAAATCAGCACCGTCTCCACTCAGGGGCTGGCTTTTCTTCTCTGACCTCACTGCCTGTCACATTTGTTAAAAAATCCGAGATAAAGCCAACGTCTCGAGTTCCCGATTCTGTACCAATCACCTGCCAGGGGAACTCCGACTTCTCATTTCCTTTAGTTAGTCAAGGGAGGGACATAGGGAGTATTTTCTGATTATAAAGTTCACCTGCATAAACATGCTGGGAAAATACGCAAGTGTATTCAGAAGAAGGCATTAAAATATACGTCAGAAAGCAGACAGTACTTTGCCCCTTGGATCTGCTCTTCTAGAAGGTTCTTTCTACCTGTCTCCACGCAGTAGGAAAAGATATTCAGCCAAAAAACTAAAACTAAAAAACCATAAGCCCTGGCTGGTGTGGCTCAGTGCATTGAGAGCCAGCCTACAAATCGAAAAGATCGCTGGTTCGATTCCCAGTCAGGGCACATGCCTGGGTTATGGGCCAGGTCTCCAGTAGGGGGTGTGAAAGTATTTCTCACACACTGATGTTTCTCTCCCTCCTTTCCCTTCTCTCTAGGAGTAAATAAATAAAATCTTAAGATAAAAAATAAGAACATGGTGTTAGCATCCCATTGACTGGCTAGTACGCACCAGGCGCGAGTTCCTTTTCATGTCTTTTAACTGGGCATTCAGCTTGTCCAGCTCCGTCTGGTGGACCTCCAGATACTCACTGCAAAGAGAAGGCGGGGCACAGCCGTGAGCCCGGTGTCCGTCCAGTGGGCTCCAGGGCCACTGACCCCCTCCGTCTGCAGGGGCACTGGGCCCTGAACCTCACTCTGTGGAGGGCGAGGTTGGGGGGGAAGAGGCGCTGCATTTTCCCAATCTCCCCACCTCACGAAGTCTCCGGCAGCTGCGTCTGAGACTGTCCAGATGGTGGAAGAGGAGGACCCCCTGAGGCCGAGGGCCCAGAGCAGAAAACCTGGGGGGGAGGGCAGACAAGTGCGCAGCCTCACTGGGCCCGGGCTCACAGAGCTCCGTCTGGTTCAACACAGCACAGGCTGGAGACTGTCTCCATGCGCTCGGGAAGGTTTGCTCTGGGCAGACGGTCCCTGTGACATACTCGGGGCGGGTTCAGAACCTCCTGCGGCGACCTCTAAACCAGAGCTGCCAGCCCACACCGTTGCGTGGGATCAGTCCTCTACAGAGGGCCATATAAACGCGTTACTCCTTCGGGTCTCCTTCAGGGTTAGGGACCTCGAGTCGGAACCCAATACATGTCCCACCTTTGGGACTCAGTGAAGGCTTCCCTGAGGAGGGTGCGAGAATAAAACACCTGCTACAGAAACAGGCATTTAAAAATGATCTCACAAGGCTAGTTTTCTCCTCTGACCTCCATCCCTCCCTCCCTCCCACCCCCCGTTCAGACAGGAAAAGGTGCAGCTAGTTCACAGTGAGGCTTCACGCGCTTACTCAAGTCCGCCCTTCAAGGCCCGGTAGACCTCTTCCACCCGTCCAGGCTGAGGCTCCTTGGGGGGGCTGTTGTTTTTGTGTCCTAAGTTGTGCATTTTCTTCAGTTTGGCCTGAGGCTTCTTGACAGCGGAAGAATTTTCAATGAAGGAGTTACATCTGTGGAAAGAAAAAGGAAATCAGAAATTGTAGCTCAGGCGTCAGAAAGCGCTCAGTGGAAGAAATGCCTTTCAGTTGCCCCGTGTGTGTGTTCGTGGCTTTGCGGGGAGGTCACAGTCCCTGCACAGTGGTCCATTCGAGCCTCCTCTGTTTCGTTTCTGGGTGTTCGACTTCCCTGCTGAAATCCAGGAGCTCTGCTGGGTGGTGGCTTCCTCGAGCCCAAGCCTAGCCTCAGGTAGCGTGAGCTCAGAGTGAAAATGCCTGACGCCACCGAAACCCCACAGGGAGCCAAGGACACACGCAGGTGGAAATGACTCTCAACAGAAGGATGTAAACCAAGTAAAACACCTGTGCATTAGCACGTCAGGCACAGCATCTATTACATTTGACTAGTGTGTGAGTGACTACCTCTTTGATAAAGAGCCACGAGCATGGGATGGGACATGGCTCATTCTGTACAGCATGATAGTAAAGCAAAGCACGTGGAGCTGAATGACAGCATTTTCTTGAGCTTTGTTTTCACGGAGGAGGTTGTTTACATGTAACTAACGCCCAACGTCTCTGTGAGTGGCAGGGGGCAGTTACGATCCACAGATGCCTCTTCTGGATATTTACCCGAAGAAAACAAAAGCAGGGACTCAGAAAGATTGCTGTGCCCTCTGTTCACTGCAGTGCTGTGCGCAACACGGAAGATAAGGAAGCAACCTCAGTGTCCCTCCGGGAGCCAGTGAATAAAGCAACTATGGGGTGTGTGTGTGTGTGTGTGTCTCGTGTGTCGTGGAATAGTACTCGGCCATGAAAAAGGATGAAACCCGGCCATCTGCGACAGCATGCATGGACCGAGAGGGTATTGTGCTGAGTGAGATAAGTCAGAGACAGACAGACGCTGTATGGTCTCACTTCTATGTGTGGTTTTAACTCGCACGCATGCACGCACAAACCACGCTCACAGCTACAGAGAACAGATCAGTGGTGGCCAGAGGTGGTAGGCAGTGGTGGGGGGTGAGCTCCATGGGTGACGGGGGTCAACAGGTAAAGAAGAAAAAAACTGTATCCATTCAAACCAATGAGAAAAGGACAACACGTGGTGTTGCAACAGGGACATAAGAAGCCTTTGTCGTTCGGTGAGAAAATACACAAATATCCGCTCAGGCACGAGACACGAGTCACCTTGTCATCCCCAAAGTGAATACAAAAGGGACAAAACTTACAAAGGGATGTTCAACCTCAGGAGGGATGACATAAAAAACTGGAAATGATTTTTAGAAAACCTCAGTATCCACAAATACGTGGAAAAAGCAAATCTGTTTTTGCTGGGGAGGGGCAAATGGGTTCAGACATTTGGAGGTTCTTTGGTGATATTGACCAAAAGACCTTAAAAAGAGAAGGACCAGGGGTGGGGGGGTGGGGAGAGCTGCACCCATGTGTTGGCAGCTTGTTGTCAATCTGCAGCCTTCTCCTTTGCAGGAGACACTCTAAATGATAGAGAAGAAACTGCAGCCCTGGCTGGTGTGGCTCAGTGGACTGAGTGTCAGCCCTCGAATTAAAGGGTTGCCAGTTCGATTCCCAGTCAGGGCATATGCCTGGGTCCCCAGTAGGGGGCACACAAGAGGCAACCACACATCGGTGTTTCCTTCTCTTTCTCCCTCCCTTCCCCTCTGTTGAAAAATAAATAAAATCTTTAAAAAGAAAGAAAGAAACTGCAGCGCTTCAATGTGGCAGCTTCCACCTTTCCCATCAGAGATTAAGGTAATGCACGCGTGTGTGAGTGCATGTGCACGCGTATGAGTGTGTGCTGATTAGGCCACGTGCACACAGACGCTCGCTCACTCTTCCCAGCATCCACGCTCCCGTCCTCCTCAGTGGCTCCTGAGAGGGCCCCCATGACTTGCCTGGACCGCCTCTCCTGCAGGCCGCTGAACCCCGCGAAGGACTGGCTGCGGATGATGCCATTGGGCCCCCCTGGTGAGCAGGACTGGGCCCCCACCAGCATGATCTCGGGGAGTCTGGCTGGCAGTCCTGTGGGCAGGGGACAGGTCATGGCAAATTACAGGCAGGTTCAGACAGAAAACGCCGCGCTTGTCAACAGCGAGAGAAGGGCAGCGGGAGGTCAGGTGAGATGAGTCACTGGGCCGTCGATGCTGGTTGACCTTCCTTCCGCCACATTGTTTTTAAGCCAAAGGGCTCAGCTCTCAGGGGAAGAGAGACAGCTACCTCCCGAGACGTAAGTAAAAATAAATTACACACTGTCATCGGGCACTTCAGGTCTTCTTTAGGAATGTTTTTGAAAAACAAGGTTCAACCGCACTTTCAAAAAACACGAGCCCTTTGTGATGTTCACATGCCCTCAGCAAGCAAGAAACAGCAGGAAGCCACGTGTCGGACGGTCCAGGCAGGCCCTGCATCGCACCCAAAGCCCAGTCTGAGGGCCCAATTCTGCACTCAGAGGTCGCCTGACCAAATCCACAAGATGCCTTCAGAGGGGCGCTCACTTAAACCTGTCCTCCCTTTTCTGCCCCTGAAATATATTTGCAAAGATATGATCAAGCTGCTCTCGTGACCCTACAAAATCAGGGACAGGAGCGCCCACGAAAGCCTGGCCATCTAGGCTGTGATGAGAACACAGAGAAGAGGGAGGGAAGGGGAGCGGAAAACGCCGCCTGGAGGGCTCCCTGCTCGGACCCTTGCTGCCTTCTCTCAAGACTTACCACGTGGGGCTCAGACATGCGGTCAACACACAGCCGCAGCTGGGCAGCAGCCCTGGGTCAGCGCAGGTGGCGCCATTGCCCGGACATCAGGAAGTACGAGCGCCCGCACTGTCTAGCAGGTAACCTCAGTCCAGATTACAGGAGGGGCTCCTGTCCACACGGAGGCGACTGTGACTGATTGAGTTGAATCAACAATTGCCCCTTAAAGCCCCAGCCAGCGGCTCCACAGAAGGGCAGAGGGAGGAGGTCCCCAGAGATTGCACACAGAGCCCCTCCCCCCGAGGCAGGTCTCTGAGCCCCACCCCCTCCAGAAGAAAGCCCCTCTGGGGTTCCTGGGCCTTCTTGCAGGCTCGGGTGCTGACTCCCTGGCCCATCAGGCCGGCTGTTTGATCTGAGCTGGACCTGCAGGCACCCATGGTGGTGGGGGTGCAGGGGAGGCTCACACTGTGGACATTCTCAGGAATTTTTAAAGCAGTGAAGGGGAGGTATGTTGTGTGGTAAAATCAGGGTCTGCCGCCCAAACGGCGAGGCCACAGCACTTACTAAGAGGTCCACCCACTTTTCACTGAAAACACCTCCTTCTGTTCGGAAAGCATTGCCAGGTCACACACAAACGTGTCGCACATCCCAAGGAAACACTAGGCTTGGCGTTCTCTGTGTGTTCGATATTTCTATAACCAAAATCCCGGCCAGAAGTCTTGGTGGAGCAAAGTTCTGTTAGTATTGTATCTCGCTTCGTAAATTAGGCCTACGGCATCATGGAACTCTGATCCAGGAGAAGACGCACAGTATTGGAAGTATTTGAACTGTGTGATTGTCGTGGGCTTGCTAGAGATTATATATTTTTAAACAGAACGATTTTTCTGTCTTCTGCACAAGACCCCTAGTTTCAGCTCTGGTGCCTGGCGCCCACTCCCAGGCCTCCTGACGGGACTGCAGGAACCCGGAACCAGGTTCGGGTGTTTTGAAAAGGTCCCCAGGCAATTCTCATGCTCAGCAGAGAAAAGGGAAAAAAATGCCGCCAACTTGGTTGACATTTTAAAACTCTAGTTACAATAATCTACTCCAATTTCTCAAGTCCAACTTTTAAAATATGCTATTCAACCTTAAATAAGCTTCTCTTTGCAGAGTTTAAATGTCTCATTCTTGGGGATAAAACAAATGTTTGTCTGGACTCTAAGAACTGTGAAATGCTTTGGGGCTGAGTAAAGTCCTCAGATGTTTTCCAGTATTTACATGTTGAACGGGTGGCCAGTGGGGAAGAACCTCGGTGAGCCTTTCTGGTCCTAGAAACGATTGTTATCTATCAGGAAAGAATTCGGAGAGCCAGTTTAGGCTGGGATCTCCAGCTGCAGTCACTTGCCCTGCAGGCTGACACACCTTGACTCACGCCGGAGGCCAGTCATAAATCCTGCGTGCGTGAGCTTCCCCATGCAAAGGCGGGTCTGGGAGAGAAGAATGAGCGGGCTGGGGAGGAGCAGAGACAGGGCATTAGGGCCAAGGGCACACGGAATGCTCCCTGCCCCCCAACTCCCCCCAACTCTGAAGTGGGCCAGAGTTCTTTGTCGCTGGTCCCCCAGCCTCCTCCGCCCATCCTCCACTGCCATGCTCCGTCCTCGTCTTTCTGAAGACCCCACTCCCACCCCTCAGTGCCCTGAGTCTCCAGGCTGCCCCTGGCTTCCTAAAAGCCCGGCTTTCAGCAAAGCCTCCCCTGAAGCTACACTGCGCATTCTCAGATGCGAAGGACTCAGAACTTTGGGACCCACAGCCTTCACCTAAAGAACTGCTGTGTCCCCGCTGGCTGCCGGTCCGGTGTCCCGTGGCACCCGAAGCCTGCGGGGCAGCTTGGCAATGTCAGCTAAAAACGTAAAAGACACTCGTCCTTTAACCCATCACAGCTACTCTGTGGGATCTCCCGTGGAGACAAACTCAAGGTTGCGAAGAGGCTTGTCCAGGGCTGTTCACGACAGGCAACACAATGGCGGGAAAGCGAATGTGGAGCAAACGCATGTCGTTACAGGAAGGATTGCGGTGCGTGCGGAACAGCGCGGTCGCGGACACCGAGGAGCCGTTAAAGGCAGTGCAACCGCAGGCCAGGATGGGAAAAACAATGTAAAAAGCATCCGGGAGTAGGGAGGCCTGAAAGCAGACTCGGGCAGACAGTCTGCAGTGTGGCACAGAGAGGTGGGCAGGGACACTTTAATTCTGTGTTGATTTTGACCGAGGAACGGTGTTTACGTGCTATTCCGAGGGGACGAGGCTCCGTTTGGAAACCACAGACTAGAATTCTGGCGCAGGCATTCCTGTGGGTCTGATTAGCCTGAGTAGTCTCCAAATTTGCACATCTGCTCCGGGGGGCCCACAGGTCAGTCGTGCTAGGGGAAGGGTCCTGGTAACCCAGCGACAGGTGACCCGCTCCACCACCTGCCAGGCCCGAATCTCCAAGCGGCCCGGTGCACGGGGAGGCGCTGGGGGCATCGATGACCAGCCTCTAGGCCGCTGGAATGTCAATATTGAGTGTTAGCGTCAGGTACACAGGGACCCATTCAAGCAGGTGGGAATCACTAGGTTGGTTTCGGTTTCTCCGATTGGGGCGGGGGCGGGGGCGGGGGCGGGGAGAAGAACCAGACAGTGTCGCTCACAGAAAACTTGGGGTGCATTTCATTGCTTTCAACTCTCCCCTCTCTGTTTAAAGCACAGTAATTTTGAGCATGAAGCTAAATTCTGTATCTTGCTATTTTTAATCAAATTCTTGTTTAAAGCTAGGTCGAGAGGTTTATAAATTAGCTTTTTTCTTAAACTATCTTTAAAAGGATACTAAGGTCCCCCCTAGATTCCCAGGGCTTGTGTGGACAATAAAAGGAAGTCCACCCAGGCTCCGTTGGATCTACTTCTGATCTCTGGTTCGCACTTCTGGCCCAGGGCAGAGACAGCACCGGCGAGGCGGGACCGGGGACTTCTCTCTGGGACTCAGGGGAGGACGTTGGCATCTGGGTGCCTAGACTTCCCGGGCAGCAAACGCCGTGATGTTAGAAGCAACGCGGGAGCTGACGTCACTGCCTGGGCCCTTGGAGAGGAAGGTTTTTATGGCGTTTTCACCTTTTTACTTAACCAAGCCCTCTGTCTAGTGAAGCCACAACATGTATTTCTGGAAGGTCCCCCCACCCCCATGATAGGAATGTAAGAGGTGTTGTCACTTCCAAATGAGGCAGTAAGGATCGTCTTAGTTCTCCCCAAAGCCTGTCTCATGAGGGGCGAATGTCAACTTAATAACCAGGAGTTGCCAGGTACAAAGCGATGCCACGTCCACAGGTGGGCTGAGGCCACCGTCTGAGACAAGGCAATGACCAGAAGGAGAGCGGGCAGGTGGTCGGCGTGACGTGCCGGCAAAAATAAAAAGGAATGTAATCAGCGCAAGTGTTTGTGGCACCAAGGATGGGAGTTGAAGGCCTGGGAGCAGGAGAGAGCGTTTTGGGGCTGGGTTGTCGCTGGGCGCCCTCTAAAACTCTGTATGATGGTTGCTCAACCGTGGACATTTCCTAAAACCGAAACCGTGCACTTAATAGTTCATGGAACGTGAATGTTATGTCACTAAAGCTATTCCAATCGCTACCCATGTCTAGAAGAAGTCATCATCCCTTTGACAGGAAGTGCCAGGAAATCAGGACCTGACAAGGAAAAGCTGAGTCAGTAACCTGAGTGCCGAAGGCTTTGGCGGTTGGACACTTGCCCCAACGAGACCTCGTGAGGCGCAGGGTGCTGGCACTGCTGCGCTTTCTGAGTCATTTTTCGTTTATATCCTCACCCAAGGATTTATCCATTGTTTCCAGAAAGAAAGGAATGGGGAGAGAGAGAAAAAAAAAACAAAACCCAAAACAAATACTGATTGGTTGCCTCCCGTACACGCTCTGACTGGGGATCGAACCTGCAGTCTTTTGGTTTACGGGATGACGTTCCAACCAACCGAGAGCCACACCAGCCAGGGCTGAGCTGTTTCTTAGAGCCCAGTCTGTGTTCCTGGCTCCCCTCCCCTAACAACACGCCCTGTCCGTGCCTCCCTGCATCCTGGTCAAGAGCAGCAGTATAATTCAGTCGTCTGAAAGAGGCACATGGACCAGATATAAATAGTCTGCTAGGCTAAACGATTATTTAAGAAGAATCCTAAAAATAGGTATCTGCTTATTATACGGTTGCAAGGTACCTATTACAGAACAGTTGACTAATCTTTAAAAAAATAAGTAGGTATATTTAAGTCATGGGCTCTTTTTTTATGTGCTGCTTTATGTTGCTGCTCAGTTGTCGCCGTTGTCCGCTGACCGGAGGGTAGATGTCCGCTGACCGGACACGGGCCGGGGACCTCGTGTCTCCAGAACAGCTCAGCACAGCCCCGCTCCTCGTGAGGAGCCGGAGAGGGGCCAAGACGGCCTCTCGGGCAGGGAGTAAACTTGCTGAGCCTCAGGTTGCTGCCTGTAGGGTCTTTTCTCCATGTTCACAGACACACTTCGTAAGGGTCCACAGAGGTCTGGCCATCACTCCGTCTTCCCTTCACAGGGCCACCTGGACATCTTCAAACCTGACTTCCTATCAACCCCATGGAGGCTTTCTAAAAGGTCAAGTGCTTGAGAAATGCCAAGACGACCCTCACGAAGACCTAGGGCCAACCAGCTTGGAAGAAAAGGGAAGCAGCTCATTTTCGGATCTCTGGAAACTGCTGTTATCGGTTCTCTTTTCCATGTTTTCCAAAACTCCATCAGTCGACACGTAAGCACTAAGTCCATGGTATATGCTCGACCGAGCAGGATTCTCCTGCATCCAGAGCCGAAGGGAACTGAAGCCTGCCCTCGGCGTTAAACTGCTGTCGTGATTTAATTAGAGAAGGTCCTAGGACTGTACCTGGCAGACGGGAGACCGTTGTGATGTAAGAAGTGACAGAGACAACCATGGGGTGGCTCCCACTTCTCAGGCTCCACGGAAAACAGCGAATCAGGGAGCAGAGCGCGGACTCTGCCGTCCGTCCAGCTGGCTCCATGCACAGCTGCTTCAGGGAAGCCCGGCCTCCCGCTCCACCACAGAGGGCCTGGCAAGGTGTGAGTGGGGGAAGACGCCCATCGCCTGCTACATCATAAGTGAACTGCTCATTTTAAATGCTTTAAAATGACAGAGCTCTCTCCAAAGAGAGGGGGATGGATGAGAGGAGCAGCCGGTGGGGTTTCATAAAAGGGAAAGAAAGGATGCGACAGCCAGGAAAGCAAGGAACCCGCAGTTTTATGAAGATAGCTATTTTTAGACAATTAAAACACCTAACACACTTTAAACACAGGTAAGAGTTAAAAACACGGGTATTTAGGGAGCCCCGTTCAAAAGTCAACTTTTAAAATAGTATTTGCTTTTGAAGCTTACAGAAAAGTTGCAGGAAAAGCACAGAAGCTCATGTATGCTTTACCCAGGTTCACCATTTGCTGATGCTCGCCACGTCTCACTGTGACCCCCCCGCATGCACCCACGCATGCACGTGCATGCACACACGCTATTTCCTGAATCATCTGAGAGCAGTTTGCAAATGTGATGCCAATTTATTCTTTTTTTCACAGTTGGTTTTGAGAGAGAGGAAGGGGGGGAGAGAGAGAGAAACATTGATTTGTTGTTCCACTTAATTGTGCATTCATCGGGTGATTCTTGGATGTGCCCTGACCAGGGATCAAACCCACAACCTTGGCGCATGGGGACGACGCTCTAACCAACTGCACTACCGGCCAGGGCTGGGAATTTACTCTTAACTAGTCAGGGTGTTCCCTGGAACACGGACATCGACTTACAAACCTCAGTGTGATGACCACCCGGGGGATTTAACACCAATACAACACTGTTGTCCAACGCACAGACCTTCCTCACACCTCAGCAACTGCCCCAATAACGCCCTGTAGCTGGGCCCCAGCCCCACTCCGGGAGCCCGTCCAGGTCATGTCTGCCTCTCCTCTTGCCTCAGGTTGTCTCCTGTGTCTGCTGACCTGGGACAGTCCTTGGCCTTTTCCTAGAATCCAGACCAGTAGTTTCCTAGGACGTTCCTATGTCCGGGTTTGCCTGCTGTTTTCTTGTGCTGAGACTCGGGCTCTGCACCTGGGGCAGGGGCGTCCCCTAAGTGACGTTGCCCCTGCTCCAGGCATCGCCTCAGGAGACGCCCGGAGTCACACAGTCCCATGACTGGCGGTGTTGGCTTTGGGCACTTGGTGAAGGCGTTGCTGGCCGGTCCCTCCCTGGAAAGTTACTATTTTTGCCCTTGTAAGCGATAAGTGGCTGGTAAGGAGGTATTCTGAGGCTATGCGAATATCTTGTTTCTTCAACCCTGGAGCTGGAGCACCCGCTGGTGATGCTGGCGCATCAATCATACTGTGACGGGGGCGAAAACGGTCTCTTGGAACTCAGTGTTTTGAACTATAAGAGAGCACTCTCCTGAACTCGTTTATTTGTTTGTTTGTTTGTTTATTTCTTCACCGTCAGAATTGCCAGGACGGACTCCCTTACTATATCATTCGATGCAAAAGCCATCTGGTTTTTGAAGCATTTTCTGGGCAGCTCTGCAGAGGGGTCTTGCCTGTCAACCACAGAACCGCGTTACTGGTGGGAAGTAACAGCGGGGGCTCACTGGTATTCTAATTATTTTCCTGAACACCTCATCTCTTTAAACATGCAACCAGCTTCCTGTGGCTGGGCCCCACCTCCTGCACCAGCTTCATTCATCCTTAGTGGGGCGCAGGAGAGAACAGCACTAGCCAGCGTGGGTCCCCCTGAGTCAGCGCCAGCTTTTCTTGTCACTAAAACCAGGACAATAACCCCTAAGTCAGCAAGGCTGTTACCAGAAGGAAGCAGGATGGTGCCTCTTACTCACTCGGACTTGCCCTTTGAAGCTGCGTTTGACTTCATCAGTCTGATGGAATGCGGTCACTACAGAACCAGGTGAAGAGATGTACTGAATTAGAGCAACCTGACATTACCGCTCTCCTCTTTTTCTCTGTTTTCCCCTCCAGGAAAGGGCAGCAGAGCACAGGGAGCTATTTTAAGAGGCTGGCTGAATCACTCGAGGGGTGAAGAAGAAACCTTAGTAGCACGTCCACTCGCTGGGACAGCCAACGGCAGGAGCTGCTAGATAAAGGACAGAGATTTAGCCTGGGGAAATGAAAACCCTGTTTTTCTTCCATTCTGGCAGATTAAATAAACGCAGGGAGTAGCAGCCAGCCTTGAGGTGATTAGAAGGGAGATGATTCAGGCCTCAGAACTCGCTTAAATCTCACAAGGAGCTGAGTGGGTTTTGACTAATGTTGTCATAACTAATTTTAAAACACGACGTTAGAACTCTCATGGACCTTCACTCGATGCAAACCAACTGTTCCCTGCCTTCTCTCCCTGAAAGAAAGGCCATTTTGCACCTCAACGGAGCCGGATGCTATCAGCAGTAATAAGCAAATTTGCCTATTGGGTGTCCCACCTGCGGCCCAAGGGCCACATGCAGCCCAGGATGGCTGTGAATGCCGCCCAAAACAAAACCGTAAATTTACTTAACACATGATGAGATTTTTTTTGCGATTACATGTTGCAATGTATTTAATGTGTGGCCCAAGACAACTCTTCCAGGGTGGCCCAGAGACACCAAAAGATTGGACACCCCTGCCTCTATGGAACCCATGAATATCAAAAGGGAAAAATTTCTTGGGAACATCGTCCTCATGGGCAGCCTGGCAGACACTGTTGAGAGAAACATATGCACACCCCAGAGCCTCATTTTTTTGACCATCAGTTTCAAAAACAACGCTTGGTGCAGAAGAAATGGTCGGGGGGCTGGCGTTACAGCCCCTCAGGCAGTCCTGCCTGCAGCCGGCTCGTCCCTGGAGCTTGGGGACTCTCTTCTAGCTGATGGTGATTGCAGCTTCTTTACTGCCAAACAGCACCAGAATGATACCGACATCCTCTATTGCAATTCGACTCGACTGATATCACCATTTTGATGAGCTCACATATCTATTGTTTCCATCAGAACCGAGCTACATCTTTGGAAATCCTAAACAAGAAGCCCCATTAGGTTCTGGGACAACGTGATGTGCTTGTTCCCGGGGGCCCGCACGTGGCCCGACGCGGAGTTCGCTAACCGGCAGGAGAGGCAGGTAGACCGTGGAATCGGACTTACAAATTCAGCCTCGTGGAGTACTTCACCTCCGAGAAAGGACAGGAACTCATCTTAAAGCTTTTCCGATATGGCCTACACAGTCAAATGAATATGTATTTCCTGTGGTCAGTTAACTTATTTCTGGCCCACTGAGCAGGCGGGTTGGGTTGACGGAGGGTTGGCGGGCAATTCGGCGAGGAAAAATACCACGAAAGACGCGCTGGGTGATGATTGGAGGATCTCGGCCTCCGTTTGAGCCGGAGGTCCCCGCAAAGCCCTCGCACCGCGGAGGTCACACTGCGCACTCCACACTAAGGCAGCCCTTTCTACGGGAGTTACATGTGTCATTTTATTCCGGTTGTTATGACAACACTTTTGGAAGCAGCACTTCAAATGCTTAGCATTCAGGGTCTTATTATAGACTTGAAAACAATACTGAGGGTGTCACAGCCCCAGGGCTTTCGGGGGCCATGCTCAGGAAGACTCTTTTCTACCAAAAAAAAGTAGCAAGGGCTCATTCAGGGGAGGGAAGCCTGAAGATTTACGGGGGAAGACATGATTGTTTTTCACAGTCCATATTCTGGGGTCGCATTGGTGAACCCCATCTTCCTTCAGGACCTTGTGTACTCACTCTCATTTTTAATCCTCACTCAAGTATGTGTTTATTGATTTTAGAGAGAGAAGAGAGGAGAGAAAGAAAACTTCAGTGTGAGAGACAAACACCAATTGGCTGCCTCCCAACTGGGGATGGAACCCGCATCCCAGGCATGTGCCCTGCCTGGGAATCGAAACCCTGACCTTTTGGTGTACGGTGTACGGGACGACGCTCCAACCCACTGAGCACCCCAGCCAGGGCTGTACTCAGTCCCATGATGACAGCCAGTGCCGGCAGATTTTAGGTCCATAAACAACTTCGGTTGCTTATTAGCTACTGGGACGACTTGTGTGTGAGACTCTAACTTTATAGGAAGACCTCCCAACGCCCGGTTGTTAGATTGATAACGGATAGATTAATAATGGGTAAAGGGATACTGCTGCTCGAGGGACCCTGCTACATGAAGTCGAAGACCTGTCGGGTTTGCCCCACAGTCTGTTAAAAGTGTAGAAATGTTTGTCATAAGTTTTTAAAAAGCAACATCCAAATAGAAAGAGGATTTTACTAAGGACACGAGCCAGTTGAACGCTGGCACTTTCTACTCACTCTGTGCTAATGGGGAGAAACTCATGAGTCGTGTTTAACTCTCTCTGCCTTGAAGTGAGTTTCTCTGACAATTTGACCGTGTTCTCCCCAAATCTGCAGCTCTCTGTGTGAAGTTGGGGGCACCATCCCTACACAAGCATGGCCGATAAAAGGAAAGGAGGAAGACAACCGCAGCAGGCGGTTCGTGCCAGAAGACCCCGTGGCAGGAAGTCAGGGGGCTCTCGCAGAGCAGCACCCACGTCCGCCTGCCGCGGACACCGCGGAGCCGAGCGGCTTCCAGAGGCCGGAGTGAATGCGCTTTGTGGGGAGATCCAGCCAGTGAAGCTGCCCCAGCAGGGAAAGAGGTTTCACGACTGGTTCTCGCAGCTGCACTCCAGGAAGAGCCCATGGGAGTCACACCTGCTGAGCTCTTTTTGGTTGACCAGAGCAAGTAATTTATCATCATCCGCATACCAAGCAGGTAGGTACAGCGATGGCACACACCTAGATTACCAGGAAAGCAGAGCCACGTTCCTTTCTGTGGTCCTCGGGGTAGTGCGTTAGCTGCCACGCGCCACAGTCTCCAACTCTTTCCCCGTTCAGTCCTGAGCCAGTTTTCCCAGAGGGTCAGACCCGGTTTCCAGAGCAGGAAAGTGCGGGGTCCAAGGTCTTTCACCAGACTACTGTCTCCCCGGTGCACCCTTGGGCACCTCACTGTCGCTGGCTTCTGACCCTCTTGTCGCTGGCGCCAGCCTGGAACAGCTCAGGGCGTCCAGGCACATGGCCGGCAGACCAGGCAGGTGTCCTCGTGGAGACAGCATGTCCCCGCTGCTCCCCGTGTGGAGCACGTCGGGATGCAGTGACCATGAGTGTGGTGAGTGCGGGACAGATCTAAAACCCGGTCACCCCTGCTCTCCCGGGCTGGGTGCAGACGGGTCACCGAGAAGGGAAGTTTGTCTATTTTCTGCAGAAGGAGAAGGAAGTGTGGTTTGGCCTTTTCGCTTCGGGGTCTCTACGCTGTCCCTCTTCAAAGGGAAAAAGAGGCCTATAATCTGACTACTTTAATACGTTCCAGATTCACCTAATTTTCCACTCTAGCCCGGCCACCGCCTGTGTAAACACAGTGACTCTGGACGGGGATCTCTCTCTCTCTCTGTCTCTCTCTCTCTGTCTCTGACTCGGAGCTGTGTGCTCAGGGAGCCTCTGATCTTGCCTCTTCCCCTGGCTCCTAGGGAGATGCCTGGGGGAGTGATCTGAGACTCTCGCTGTCCACAAGGGGACAGAGAGGTTGATAGCTGTCAGGACTTACAGGGACAAATGAACACCTCAAGCAAACCGGCCGTGTGAGCTGGCGAACAGTACCCACGCTCAATGAAACCACGACACAATCTCCCCACAGCAAAGGTCGGTGGCCAAGCCTATTGACAGAGGCCTTCTCCCCCATACAGACCTTCCCAGGGGTTTAGTGCCAGATGCTGAATTTGCAAGAATTTGGAATAGGTGACCCATTGGTGTCAAAATACATAGACTGGCTCACCTTTGGTGGCCACACTTCTGCTTGTGTCTCTAGTATGACCAGGAGCCTCAAAGAAACACCTTCACCAGGGAAGAGAGTCCCGATGACATTTGTGTTTGCAGATTGCTCTGTCCCAGGTGCAGTGACGTCTCCTCCCTGTTCGGACAGTAGCCCTGGGGGGCAGTCGGGGCCGGGGGCACGACTCCCTGCGCAGGTGAGGAAGCTGACTGGCCGGCCGCTGTTCCCACGAGACTGTGGCCAGCACTGCACCAGTCGGAGTTTCTGCTTCCACGATGTGGTCTTGCTTCTGCCCACCTCCACTGCCCTCCAGCTGAGAAAGCAGCAGTCCCCCCCGTGCCCATTTCTGAATGTGACTTTCTGTCCCCCTGGAGTGGCGGGTCCACCATGCCCAGAATACCCTGCGGCCCTGCCAGCATCACCAGTACTGATCAAGTGCTCCGACGGGTCAAGGGCAGGTGATGTTTGTCTCACATCACGTCCTTGCCTTGCATTTTCTTCTCCCATAGCCACTCCCCACGACGAGGTCTCTTTACGGGCTGATAACATGGTGTAGCGATCACAACGGCGTTTTGCATTCAGCGAAAAAAAGGGGGTGATGTTGCTGTTCAGGGGTTAAGGCCCTGTCCCTTGTTCTCATGTGGTAAAATCCAGAAAGTCACAACCACTTTTGGGAACTGAGTTCTTGGGTTGATTATGAAGACTTCTACTGCACTAAAATAAACATACAACCCACATCCCAGCCTCCGCACCTGACGATTGACAGAATTGTCGATAATCGCTAGAAAGCACCTAATGAAACACCACATCTCATTGGGAGATTCTCTAACCTGGCCGATAGCAGAGTCACCTGGAGAGCTTTTCAACACTGTCGTTGTCTCAGCCTTTGCCCCAGGGACTTTGATTTAGTTGACCTGGGGTGGGGCCTGGCAATAGGAATTTTTGTTTACCCTCATCTGAAGGCACGCTTACTGAGTTCACAGAGTCGGGGAGAGGGGTAGAGAGAGAGGGAGAGAAACATCAACGACAGAGAAACATCAGTCTGTTCCCTCTCCTATGTGCCCTGACTGGGAATTGAACATATGACCTTTCAGTGTATGGGGTGATGCTCCAACCAACCGAGCCACACCGGCCAGGGTGCAATAGGAATTTTTTTTTTTAAAAAAAGTTCCCCAGGGTTTAAATTTTCCGTGTGCAGACAGCACGCAGCAGTCGCCCATCACATTTACCTCCCATTCTTTCCCTATGGCATTATGGAAAAGAATTGAGTCATTAGTGTTCTCCAGTTGCCTGAGTCCAAAAAATACCTGAAAAAGATGTCACAAGCCTTTACCAGAAAAACAGGATGACGCTGAATTTCTTGTCAAAAAAAGGGGGAGGGGGGTGGTGATGGTTCTTGGAATCTCAGGATTTAAAAGAAAAACATTTCCACAGGTCAGGATCGGAACTGGGGGATCCTCTGTTCTTCTGTTTCCGACGCTGTGCCGGGAAGGCGGACTCCAGCCCGCCAGGGTCTGGGGCCCGGCTGCGCCGCCACACAGCGTGGGCGGGCCAGCTGCTCCAGACCCCAGCGCCCTCCTCTGTGAGGCAGGAGGATGAAAGGCCCGCCTCGGGCTGCCGTGGGAATCAAGTAGGTTAATGATCAGAACGTGCTGAGAAAAGTGAGCGAGTGCACGCTATTTTTATTGTTACAGGAATGAGGGCGCCTCGTCCAGTCCAGTCACTTCCAGTTTAATCAGGTCTGTAGACAAAGATCACCGGTTCCTGCCCCGGAGGCAGACAGCCTCGGAGGAGGTTGACGTCAGGACACTGGTTTATAAGGACTGTGCCTTCTCAAGTCTTTTGAAGGTCAAATTAGTGAACTGAGCTCGTCTTCCATTATAGTGACTGTAATAACCATGGGGTCGGTGGTCGTGAGATAGTTGATTTTCCTCCTTAATACCGCGCAGGGCCTGAGGACGCTTTCCGGCGAAGCAGGCATTTCTAACGGTTGGTTTTCTGTGGCTGGGTCTGTTGGGTGTTTGGTGAACCCCCTCCAGACAATTGGCCACTCCAAACATCCCTGTTTTCAGAAGCTGCCATTCCCGCTGCCTGTCTCTCCGACCGCGTCACGAGCTGGTGGTGCGCCACGTGCCAAGAATGCTGACTGTGGGTGTCGCGTGCAAGCAAGTGGATGAGCAGGATAAGGAATGGGAACGAGGCCACGCCTTTCAGAAATGACATGAAATCGCAGTAGAATGTATTTTGATACCTCAGAGGGACAGCATTTTTTTTTTCTGCACCAAAAATATATCCCTGGGCAGGATGGGCTCTTGTTTCCGAGTCAGCCGTGCAGGGTCCCAGCCCTGGGAGCAGATGCGCTCCAGCTGTTCTGCCTGGGGCATGCAGGGTGACATGAGACGGGGCCATGGCGGAGACAGGTGGCTGGACACAGTCACGGCACCCCCACCTGTCAGCCACCCTCCGGGTCCCACTGCGTGCCACATCTGATCCAAGGGCAGGGTCCAACCCCCCAGTTATGCCAGAGTCAAAGCAAACAGTATAAGTGAGAGTGATTGTCTCAGTCGGTGAGAGAACACTTACACTTCACACCTGTATACACCCCGTGTTTCCTGGGACAATTTCTGCCATCTGGGCTCTAACAGAGGGTCTGAAGCTACACAGAGTCTTTGAAGTTGTCACAGCAGGTCTGTACAAGGCAGAGAGAAGCAGCAAGTGAGGAGAGGCAGCAGCCAACACAAGAGCTCACACACACTCGTGCGCACACGGACATGCCACGGTGTGTGGCGTGTGTGTGGTCAGATCATGGGTCTGCAGTCACACAAGTGGTGTCACACCCTGCTCGGTTTCCTCTTCTGTAAAATGCGCTCGTACCATTTATGTCTAAGGGTTATGGGGACTCGAGGCCTGTGTCGTGCAGCCGGGCACAAAGTGTGTGCTCAGTGAAACTGGGGCCTGTCATCACTGCCATCATCATCATCGTCGTCATCACCAAGGCCAAGGATGAAAAGACAAGTGGCCTTAAACAATACGAGGTGTGTGTTTTTATGCTCCGCTTTATTTCGCTAATTAAGTTGGTCTTATCTGAAGCTAAGAAAATCTCAGGTGATACATTACAGCCTGCCTTGGTTATAAGATTGTTAGGAAGCTGCAGCTGGGTGGTCTGGGCTGGGCCCCCTGTGAGGGGTCGGGGGCAGGGCTCCCTGCTCACACTGGAGACCAGATCTGGTGGTGGCATGGGACTCTGCTGGGCCAAGCTGGATTCGATCTAAGGAGCTTGATCTAACCTCCTCCACGTAAGCTTCCACGTAAGACACTTCCTTTACAATCTATTCCTAGGGGGACTCGCCCTTCCAGAAATGGCGGTATTTCTTTCCTGGGAGAAATGTGCATCTGTCTTTCCGAGAGCAATAACCTACTGTGAGTGATAACCTACTATGTGCCCTTTTTGCCAGGCTGCCAGGAAGTTCAGCGCAAACATGCTGCTCAGCCATAGCACAGACACAAGGCTTTCAAGTCAGAATACTGACTTTTCCCAGTTCTTCCTTTTCATATTTGTTCTCGTTTAAAAAATTTTTGTATCCTCACCCAAGGACATTTTTAAATTGCTTTTACAGAGAGAGGAGAGAGAGAGAGAAACATCGATTGGGTGCCTCCTGTAGCACCCTGACCACGGATTGAACCCACTACCTTTTGGTTACGGGGCCACGCTCCAACCAACTGAGCCGCACTGGCCAGGGCCTTATTCTTGTTTCCGGTCGTACATTATTGTGGCCTGTCTCAAAAATGGAAAAGCCAGAGTGTGATTTTCTTAGTAAACTTTCACCAAGTCTTACTCTGCTCCCAGCAACCACGTGGGTGCGGAGGAGCCCAAGCAGCTGTCCCCTGCTTGACAAGAGTCACGAGGACATTTCCACCCGTGTCCATGTGGTGCCTGTCATTTCTTCCAGCTGCAGTATTTGCTCTAGTTTGGGTTTCGGAAGCCACTGGACCACAGCGGTTCAGGGATGACGCGGTGACTGGTGACTGTTACTGTAACTCCCCATCAGCCCCGACAGAGGAGATGACTGTCATTCCCTCGGAATTATTCCTGTAAAAGAATGAGCCCGGGAAGGTAATTTCTCCTACACGGATTTCAAATATGGGCTCTTCTGCAAAAGATCAAACAGGACTCAAGTCAGTGAATCAGAGCAATTGTTCTGGAAATTATATGTAAAGCTTGCTGCTCCAAATCTGAGAACTCTATCTGTGAATCAAATCCAAGGAAAAGAATACTTCCATTTAACAAATCAAGGTAATTCTGCCCACGCTGGTAGGGCCCTCAGGAGTTCCTGATAATGGAGAGAGAGAAGGGTAAAGTGTGTGGATTAGCCAGGAGGGCCAGCACCCCACTTATTTCCCTCCGCAGAGACCAAGCCTGTGTGAGCCAACAGGGACCTTGTCTTCCTACTTTCCGTAATTAAGACAAAATCGACCAAGGAGTACGTGACTTGTGGGTATGGATTAGACACTAGTCCTTATAAAAGGGAAGCGATGGTCCCCTATTTCTCTCAAGTTTGCTTTTTCTCCACTTTCCTCCCTCTTTGTGGGGTTGTTGGTTCTCAGAGACATCGTGAGGGACAGGCAGCCCTTTGTGGGAGGGAGGAGGGGGCTGGCCCCCTACATGGCATCACCTGTCAGGAAGCCTCCCGGGGTACCTTTGCAGATGCACCACTGGCTTAGCTGGAGTGACACCCCTTCCTTCCAGCTAGGCCGTGTACGAAGCCCCTTGGAGAAAACCAGAGTCCTGAAGAGTCCCATCAGTGCCCTGACGTTAGCGACAAACTGACCTGAAAGCCGCATGGCCAGTCTGGGCACCGAGGGTAAGCCGGTGACCCAGCCACCACCAGCTCAGCTCCACGGGACAGGTCAGGCTCAGGGGGCGTGCTGCCCTCACAGCTACGGTGGGAGCTCTGAATTTGGGGTGCTTGTGCGTTTGCAGCCACAGCCTGAGTTTATAATGGAGCTCCGTCCCTATAATTTATAGGGTAATTCGGAGATGAGAACAGAAATGATCTCGGGTTATTATGAGGACTCAGTGCGTTAGTTATTACGTGCCCGGTGCCCCGGAAGTGCTACTAGTGATAGCTGTGATCAATCTAGAGAAAGTTTTTATTTAGATTGGCATTTCACCAGGTACGAGGAACTTTATGTCAACATGTCATGTGACGTACACGTACGCACATCTGTAATGGAGATTTGCCTTTATTTTTGAAAATTACAATGGCTCCCGAGGCCTGTGTGCCCAGGAGGGCCTTGCCTGGGGACCCGCGTCAGAACCACGTGATTTAGTTAAAGGAAGCCGGCGCAGAACATGGGGACGGTCCTTTGGGCCCAATGCAGAATCCAAGTGCAGGTCTAGCTGGGTCGGTGTCCCCCAGTGACGTGGTAGAGAAGTGAAGCCAGCGCCCAGAGTGGGAAATGACACGGGCCCTTGCTGTGGCGCTTCCAGCACCTGCAGCTTGCTGGCCGTCTCTGCAGAGACGCGAACCCGCTGAGCGGCCGCGGCCGCTCCACCTCCCCTTGCTCTGCCGTTCTCTCCCCCCAGTGGGGGCCAGGCCATTCTGCAGCGGTCTGAGAGCCAAACAAAATCACATCTGGGAAATACCTTAATGTGAAAAAACACACTTTGAAACCCAATCTACAAAACAACCCAAAACAACGCTTGAAAAAGAAACACCACGTGCCCTTTCCATCCCGATTTAGGCTGGAGACCATTAGGACAAAGGGCAAGCTCTTTCTGGGGTGTCACGGGAGCTGGGGCAGAGAGCCGCCCCTGACCTTCCTCACGTCATCACTGCGGCAGGTTTCCGCTCGCTACGTGCGGTATCCAACCGAGAGCAAGCACCAGTTGGTAACAGGAGCAAACAGCCAGACTGTAGGCTCCCAATGACCTTGGCTTTGAGCAGGCCACATGTCGGTGACAGGCGGTGGTGGGCAGGCAGACTCAGTCGCCCCTCCTGCTCCCCAGCATCGTGAGCGACTACCTGGAGCAGAGGACAGTGCGGGAGGACACTCCACTCTGGGCTCTCTCAGCGTTCAAGCAGTGGCCTTGGACAGGCCAGCTCTCCCCGGGGCTTCTTTCCTGCCTTGTGAAACCAGGGACGTGATGTGGGTGCTGCCTCCCCTGCAGGGCTGTTCCGTGACTCACATGGGACAGTTGATGTGGAAGAAGTTGAAAACTGCAGCAATCCACAAACACACAAGGCATTATTGCTTCGACTAACGTTTTTATGTACTATCATCAAGGGGACCTTGAACTTGAACCTCAGGAACTGAGAATGAACCTCAGGTACCTCAGGGAAGGAGGCACGTGCAGGAAGTGGTGGGAAAAGCCAGCTTGCTGGGGCAAAGGGACTGCCTCCGGCGCCTGCGTCTCAGGGCCAGGTCTCGGTGTCTGGGCCCGGGCCCTGGTCTTCTTTCTCTCCGTCTCTTACGAGGGTCCCTGATTTGAGGCCACCTCCACAGTCAAGGCCTGCAAGGTGTCTGCCTGGACCTTGGGGCAGCTCCCCTTGGAAGGGAGTTGGCCTGATTCGGGCCTGTTCACACTGGGTGCTGGGCTTGAAACTCCTCAAGCTACTGATTCCTCTTCCTCCCCCACCACACAAGCCCACGTGTGTGAGGATTTAATTCCAAGATCCATGAAGAAGGGGTTTCTCAGGCTGATAATGGGGCAAATAACGGGGGAAATAGCTGGAGAAAATGGGTTTCAGATTTGGTTATTCTGCTGCTGACGACTGTCCACTCTTTGCTTCACAGGGAGAAATTCAAAAGGAATAACATAGGATGGTGGTTTTACTCGACGTTTTTTCTGCTTCTGACTGTGGGGACCAACCCCGTTATTTGCTGCTGTGTGAGAAACCACCCAGATGGAGCGGCTCAAACAGCAAAGGGGTGTGGACCCAGGAAGGCCTTGGTCGCTCCTGCAGGCAGAGGTGGCCGGACAGGAGCCGCAGGGGCTGGACGAGCGGATCCTGGCCGGGCCCCCTCGTCTCCTCTGGTTGGCTGGGCCTCTCTGTGTGCTCGGCGGTTTGGGCCTGGCCGCAGCCTCAGGATGGCCAGCTGCTCCCATGGCAGCTGGTGGCTTCTGGGGCAATGGTCCCAGCCAGCAGGGAGAAGGAGTGAGAATCACATTTTCTATTGGTGACAGTCACAGTTTTGAGGGGAGGGAACAAATGCCTTGTTTCTCATGGGAAAAGCACCAGAGCCACCTTATGGGACGAGCCCTGGGAGGCAGACAGCGCGGATGCCATCTCTGGGAAGTCTCGCCCACCACAGGGGCTGCTGTGCACGGGAGTGGTAAGCTGCGAAAAGCAGCTGCCTGTCCCTGGGGCTGGCACTCACGTGCACCCCGTCCCAACACCGCCCTGCGAGGGACCCCCAGCAGCCCACACCGCGACTTTGAGTCCGTAAAGCGGACAGCCATTCTGACGCCTTCTCCTCTGAGCCCGCCCCGCTGTAAAAACCTAAGAACACTTGCTCAATGCCTCAATCATCTCAGGCATCCGCTTCTGTCCCGCCACATGCCGCCGGCCCTCAGGGCAGGAGAGACTGGCCGCTGTGCTGTCCACATCCACCTGTGGCTCCCAGGTGTCTGTGACCTCCTGGGGCAGCTGCACGGTGTGTGTCACGTGACGGACATGCACACCACACTGGCACTGGGCCCGGGAGCTGAAGGCCTGGTTTCCCAGAACCCCTGGCGGCGAGGGTCTCCACCAGGGGCCGGTGCGCAGGATATGAAGGCAGAGTGACGGGGAGGCGACAAACCATTGCTCACTTAGGGGCTGGGACGGCGCCCATCTGTCACTTTGCAGGGAGGAGGTCAGAAGTCTGACATGGGTCCCACTGGCTGAGACGGCGGTGTCCACGGGGCTGTGTTCCCTCCTGCAGGCCCATGTCCTTGCCTTTTCTCGCTTCTGGAGGCCACCTTGTTCCTTCTGTGGTGGCCTCTGCCCCCTTTTAAAAGCCAGCAGTGTTGTGGCAGTCTGACCCGTCCTCCACCATCTGGCGACCACAGCTGGGACTGTTCTCGGCTGGAAGCGCAGATGCAACTAGGCTGGGCCCACTTGCAGAATCCAGGCTAATCTCAAGGAGCTTGACTTCGTCCCACCTGCAAAGGTAAGGCAATGTCCCAGGTTCTGGGGTCAGGACAGGGATGTCACTGTGGGCTGGGTGACACTGTGCTATGCTCTGTTCCTTCTGACGTCACCGCGGCAGCCACCTCCTTGGACTACCTGGCTTTCTGGGGTGGCTCCCAGCTGGCTGTTTCCCAACCACGACCGTGGCAGCCTCGCTCTGGAGCCCGCAGCTTCTCACACTGGGCAGCCTCTCGATTGTCAATCAGCGGCTGTTACTTGCCCAGTTTTACCTGCGACTTTCAACGGGGTCTGCAAAGCTCAGCCATGGTGAGTTTGCCCGGCCCTCCGACCACTCCTTCCGGAAGCCGTGGGAGAAGTCTCTGCAGAGCGACTCCTCTGCGTCTGCAGCGGAGCCCCAATGGTGTTCTTGGTGCTGTTCCCACGCGGGTCCCTCCCTCCCTTTCCAACCTCCGCTTATCTCTGAGGACAGAGCACCGCACTCCATTAGGTGAGAGCCTGGGAAGATGGGGGTCAGTGCCGGGTCACTAAAACGCTACCAATAACCTTACAAACGACAAGTATAGCCTTGCCATTCAGGGGCCACCATAGGGCAGTTGTCCCAAAGTCCTCACTTCAAGTGGTTCCCCTTGAAGCTTGCGTAGCAGTGGGGTAGCTGCTGCGTCCCAGCAATTAGCCGGTGGGCTGTCGTGGTGAAGGCCAAGGCCGCTCCAGGCTCCCCACATGGCACAAAGTGGGGATGTGGGTGCTCTACAGGGAACAACCTCCCGGGAGAAGCATCGGCTACAGGAAACTGTCACTGAGAATCTGTCCCCTTCAGAGGAGAAAAGCGCATGACCTCTGTGTCACCTGTGTTGGTTTTGTACTTGCAAGGCACCCCACCACGTCCTTGCCTCCCTTCCTCAAGCCCTCCTAGAGGACAAGGACAGAGGGGACAGGCTTGAGCATGGTGTCATTGTTCCTCAGTCCCTCCCGGCACAGTTGGATCGAGAAGGAAGTGATCGCCTCCAGCACTCAAGGTGAAGGCCAATGGCATTAAACCCCAAAGACAAGCAACACAGACAAGCAAGAGGTAGGAGCCATGTTTCTCTGCACATAGGTTGCTCTTGGTGTGGCCATCACCAGCCACAGTCTACCACCACCATCATCATCAAGCACCCAATTTCACAGCTGGTCCCTGCTGACCCTCCTCACCATCCAGAACATCCCCACCTCCAGTGTGGATCTGAAATCTAGGTCACGGGCTGCTAGGGAGGAGTGGATGCCTGGTACCTGCCAAGTGGCACACGAGCCCCGCGGATACAGGGAAGGACAAGACAGACCCCCCATGCCCTCGGGGGGGCTCCCACCTTCCTGTCTTCCCATGTGGGAAGCCTCCCATCTACCTGCAACCTCACAATAGGCCTGCGAACGAAACCTTCAACAACTCCACGCACAGCCTCTTCCTCTTCCTCTGAACTCCTCTAGCCCTGGTTTCTAGGATGACTGTGTGTCTAATTCATCACCGAAACGGGAACACTTCTGGGTGAAGCGGGGCGCTATTAATAATCACGCTGCCACCGGAGACTGTGCCGGGCGAGCCAGGCACACACCCGACACAGGGCCCCTCCTGCCTTTCTCAGGGGCTGGGCTCACCCCAGGCGGTACGGTCAGTGTCTTACACTTTTCTGTTGCGTGAAAACTTTAACTGGCCACTCCCCGGAATGGCTACGCAGCAAACACGTGCTTAAGTTGAAAAAAAAATTAGCGCTCCCCTAGATTACATCGCCGCCGTAGACTTCCAGTCCACCTCAGAAATAAAAATGACTCTTAGTCAGTTTATTATACAGGGTCTGGCAGAAGTAAGGCCTGCCTGAGCGTGGTGGGCAGGGCCATAATGTGAGTGTGAGGATGTATAGTTTTATTTGAACACATCCCCTAAAATGTCGTGTGGTGGGCTTGTGTGTTAGGCTACCGAAAGACAGGCTGATGATTTTGTGTTAGAAGAGTTTGTAATAAAAGAGGGGTGTTATAGGTGCTGGCCCCTGTATTTCAGGATGCTAACTAGTGTGGAAATCGTTTCCTTCGTCTGGCCCCTTCCTCTCGGTCTGGCAGGGGCTTGTTTTGAGTTCAGGGAATGTTACACCTTGTTTGCTTTTGCTGCTGGAAGAATTTGGTTTTCTCTGTAATGCAGGTAACGAATGTGTGAAAACACTCATCCCCTCCACTCGGTAGCCCTGGCCGGTGTGGCTCAGTGGGTTGGGCGTCATCCCACCAAGTGACAGGTTGCCGGTTTGATTCCCCATCAGGGCACACACCTGGGTTATGGCTTTGATCCCCAGTCAGGGTGCACATGAGGGGCAAGTGGTTGATGTTTCTATCCCTCTCTTTCTCTCTCCCTTGCCCCGTCTCTAAAAATAACTCAACTAATTAAAAAAGAAAAAAGAGAGAATGCACAGTAAGGGAAACAGAGGTGGTGTCCAGGGCCTACTCGGAGGGCGGACAACCGGCATCCGGCCACGCGTAGCATGACCACTTCTGGACAGCCTGTGGAAACATCTGATGAAGACGTCTACTATTTTTAGGGCATATTTCCAACCAGCGGGGGATGAGCGTACTGTGACCCCGAAACCTTGGCCATCAGCCCAGAGGGGAAGGGCCTGTGGGTGTTTCGACATTAATTCACTCGAGATAAGCATGCCGAGGGCTCTGGCTCCCTCGATGTGGCTCCCGGGCTTCCATATGCACAAGGGGCAGGATTTCGTTTTGGGGAAAATGGGCCGGGATGTTCTCTCTGAGGATGTGGACTCGAGAGTGGAGAGAAACGGAAAGCAACACACTCCTGAACGTCTCCTTTCTGAACGGATCTTTCTAGTAACCCCATCGTAGGTGTTCCCGTGACGGCTGCTTTGTGACACGGTGCTCGACTCGGTTTGCCTCCGGGAGGCCGGTCGTGAGCAGTCTGCCTCTCTGTCCCTCGTCCCCCACCCCCAGCCCCAACTCCACCGCTTCCTTCTCTCTTCTAGGCTGTATTCTTTTCTGGGTGAACAGCCATAAACACGAGCTGTCTATCCCTTCCCACACAAGGAGCTCGGCCAGGGGACGAAAACAACCTCGGTGAGGAGCCTGCTGCCGGCAGAGGCCACCCCAGCGGAGTGTGGAGTCCCCGTTGCCCCGAGCGCCCAGACTGTGCTGCAACAGACTCTCACTTCCTCCACTGCTGCCTCCCCAGAAGAGCAAGACACTGCTTTTAGACTTCCGGCTTCTTTGCAGAATGAAAACAAACGGCTTTTTATTGTTTCTCCCCAACCCAATGAATGCAGTGACCAGTGAAATAAAACACTGGTTTACAAACTCTTCAACTTGAGGGGCTGTTGGTTTCCCGATCCCACGGTTTAACATGAAATGTTCCAGCTACATGGCTCACCCTCCACAGCAAGCCAATCATCCACAAATTAAACCAAAACAGAAGACCATTTGGTAACCAGGGACGTGGTTACCTTCGGAAGCGGGCATGTGGTGGGTATTGCCTCTGGGCTGTTGGCCTTCGCCATAGTTGGGATGTTTCCCACCCAGAGACTTCAGATGGACGGCCAGGCCCCAAGCTGCTGGATCTCACAGCTCCAGAGTGGAATTTTGATGTGAGTTTAATTATCAGCCTCTACAGATCTAAATCCTCTCTCCTTCCAGGCTCCTTGGCTGCTCCAGGGCACCCCTGCTGGAAATCATTTCACCGTGCAGGCAACAGAAGGAAGGACAGCCCGTCTGCGATTTGTGTCCCAGCGGGCACAATTCTGTGGGGGTCCCCGCTGCGTGCCTTCAATTTTCCCTGCTCCGGCTTGCTACTTCTTTACGTGTATGCGAAAGACAAAATGTCCAAAGCAAAATCTCACGTGGGGGTGTCAGAGGGAGAGAGGAGCAGCACCCAATGGAGTCTTTGGAAAAAGCAACATGTAGACCCAGCAGGGTTGCACTGAGCAGTGTCCCGCGTTGAGGGTTTCAGAGTTTTGGGAGCAGGAGACTTCAGGACAGACAAACACATGGCCTTCCTGGGGGACAGCCATGACTTGGCAAGATCTGACCCGAAGGGGTGCTGAGCCAGGAGGCAGCCCCCCCTCCCCTCAGGGCTGAGATGGGAGGAAGTGGGGGTGGGGGAGGCATTTCCTCTGGCAGCTGTTACCCTGGGGAGGCACCCCTGCAACGTGTTCCTACGGAGGGACAGAGCTCCCTGCTGCTTCTTAGTGACCCACCAGAGAGCAGACCACCGGTTCCTAGCAAGTCCCCCCTGACACCCCCTGGCTGCGTGGCGGCTAGAACACCCTGGGATGGAGACACAAAGGGGTGGATGTGGGTGTTAACGGGGAACTCAGAGGCTGGTCCAGAAGGGCTGAAGGGGCGGGGCCAGAGGGGAACTCAGTGAGTAGGGATACCGGGCTGGGGGTGGCGGGGATGGGCAGGAGGTGAGGAACAGTCTCCGAGCGAGATCTACCTGATGGGGGGGAAAGGGCAGTAATGGTTGGGTGCCGGATAACAAAGGGGTGAACGCTCACAGCAGAGGTCCGGCCCCACACAGGCCAAGCACACTGTCTTTGGGAATGGGGGACAGGACGAGTCGGTCCGAAACTTCAGCCACGTGCGTGGAGCTGAGCGGCCGTGGGGAGCGAGGAGGACAGCCGGCCAGCGTTCTCTGGGAACGGCAGGACTGTTCCCTGCGGCGGCGTGTGCACTTCCACTCGGCCTCAGGAGCAGCGCGTGTGTGCGAGCGGATCTCCAGGATAAGACCTGGGCTGCTAGTCTCCCCTCTGCACCAGCCCGCCCCCCCCCCAAATGAGCCGGGTCTCTCAGGTTGTCAGCTGGGCCCCCTGCTCTGGAGACAGCTGTCACTTCCACTTCGCACCAAGGACCTGCACGGGCTCTCCGCCACCCTAAACCGGCATGGCTCCTGAGAGTCTAACATCGAACAGCACCCACTCCCTTTAAAACGAGGCGCCCCCACCCCTCACCCCCAGGTCAGAGAGTAGGTGTGGTCCCCAGGGGACAGTTGCAGGCTTCCCCTCTCCAGACCCCTCCCCAGCCCGGAATCGCCGGCCTCAGGTGCACCACCCCTCCCCCACCTTTCCAGCTGGTTGGCATTCTCCTCCCAATTCTTGCCCACCCCCCACCCCCACCGCTCTGAGATCCAGACCCGCGGGGAAGAGGCCGGTCCACGGCCAGGCTCGATCCCGGCAGCCAGGGGGCAAGTGACCCCTGGGAGCCCGCGATCTACGACCCCGGACCTGAGGCGGGCTCCCAGGACGCCTGCGTCCCATTCCCACGGCACGGATGGAGGGGCCTGTGCGTCCCCAACTCGGGCACTGCCCCGGGCTCCTCACCCCACTGCCCCCCGCACCTCAGTTCTGTCTGTGCGCCCCTTGCTGTCGGCAACGTCGCATCCCTCGGGAGGGGTTGCACACCGAGCCCCTCAGCGCGCAACCCGGGACCCGGTCCCAACGAGCGCCCGCCTGGCAGACCCCTGGGGCTGAGAGCAAACCCAGCACGACAAGGAGCGAGGAGAGCGGTGCACGTACCTAGAGAGGATGGCCTCTTGTCATGACAGGGGCGCGGGGAGACTCGGGCGTGTCGGCGCCGTGGCAGCACCTCGGTCCCAGCGGCTCGGCAGGTAGCTCGAGCCCGCCTTGGGGCGCAGGGACAGCGAGAGTGCCGGTCCCCACGCAGGGTCTGCAGCTCTGTGAAGGTGAGCGGCCGCGGAGCACAGAGGAGCGCGCAGGGGCGGGGGCGCGCGCGCGGGCCGGAGCACCGGGAGCGCGCGGGCAGCGGCGCCACCCGGCGGGCGGGTGGTGGAGACAGCAGACCGCTGCCTGAGCCGGCTCACGCTCGGAGGCCGCGCCAGGGTCGCCGCCGGCAAACCCGCGCCCAGGCCGGCGCCCTGCGGGACAGGACGGGGCCCGCCCGCACGGACTGGCCTCCCAGCGACCTGGGGTCTGGAACAGAGGCGGTGCGTGGAAACGGTGCTCATGTGTAGATGGGTGTGTGGTGTGGTGAGTGACCGCACGCGGTGTGGGTGGGGGTGGCAGCCTGTGGGAGTCACGCACCCCCAGCCTGTGTCAGAGAGGTCTCGTCCTGATGGGGACCGACAGTTGTTTTCTGACTGACTGGTAGGTTTGCGCTGCACAGGAAGCTCCCCTGGAGCAAAGCGTGGGCCTGTCCAACAGGCAGACACACTCCATGGGAAGAATTTTGGGGAGTGGAAGGCATGTGGGGCCCACATCTAAGACCCAGAAACAAGGTCTTAAATAGGGATCTGTGCCTCAGTTTCCCTGTCTGTGAAGCCACCTCACAGAATACATTGTGCATTTAGAACACGTTAAATAGGATGCCCTGCAAGCGCACCCCCCCCCCCCAGCGGGGGACTCAGTCCCTGAAGGGAATTAGTAGGAATCGGTGACCAGAAGGGACCCTCCGAGGATGTCAACATGGAAAACACCCACCTGCAGGGGTGACCAGGAGATGTGACCCCGGCCTGGAATGTGAGCTGCACACACCAGGGCCAGTCAACCTGTCACAACCACGGCAGGACGCAACAGCAGGGCTCAGTGTGCTCCATGGACCGTCCCATGTCTGTGCCTCTGGGCCCTTTGTCCCAGCTGGCTGGTTCCAGACACCCACCTCCCTCTGCCCTTCCTCCGACGGACAGCTCGAATCCCCATGGAGACATTCCTTCCGAGGAGAGCACTGGTCTGTCCAAAGGAGACAGTTTAACCTGAGTGACCCGCCCCCCCTGCACTGCCCCAGTGTCGGTGTGAGTTCAAAACAACCCCACGTACAGATGACAGCTCTTATGTCAACACGCTGTCATTCCCTCTAGGTGCAGGCACTCTGCTCAGGGCGGGAGACGCAGGTGGACCCCGAAGTCCTGGAACCATCCCTTGGAGCCTGGCAGGGAGGACGGCCCTGAACACGAGGTGGGTGTTATGGAAGAGGGGGTCCCGTGGGTGCTGTGGGAGTTCTGGGTATTTCTGAGACACAAGAAAGACCGTTTGAACTTCAGCAGCAGTGAACGTGGTTCCTTTGAACAGCTGAAGTGTATTCTGCTCTTCTCTCATGGGTGTGGTTGAAGTCAGTTTTGGGTTAGGGGACAGACGGGACACGCCCCCTGGAATATTCCTTGTGCCACTGATCAGAGCCGGTGAACACGCAATGGTCCGAAGGGCATCCAAGGGGCAGCCAGCTTCTCTCCTGCACTAGAGCTTCAGATACTAATGCAGAGTTCGGAACTCGCCCAAACACCCACAGGGAAGGCAAGCTGAAGCTCTGGTTGGCAGGCCGCAGAGATCTGGTTATAGCCATCGACCCCCATCCATTACGTTCCTGCCTATTCCTTCTGCCTGTGATGCGGGTGCCTTCTGGCTTTTCCTGTTGGGCTGGTTGACGAGGCCCGGAGTGAGGTTACCGGGTAATCTCTTTTCGGTCCTATGATGCTAAGTATCCACGTGGATAGCAGATCTAACGCCCTGATTTGGAAAGTCCTTCTCTGCTCTGTGACCGTCCTCTGGAGGCCTTTGGTCACCCAAAGGCACAGCTTGGAGGGGTGCCAGTCCTAAGATCTCCCCACTCCTGTCTCACAGGGTCGCTCTCCACCCTCCACCTGCTCATATCTGCTCACACCTGCTCACACTTGCTCATTCTCCATTTGCGCGCTGACCCATCTCCCTTTCTTTATCTTTCTGACGCTCTAATTTATAAAGTGCGTAAGGACCACCCTTGGAAGGAGTGTAAAATCCAGTGCCTCCCCTCCCCAGCACTCCGGTGTGGCTCTTGGAGCCTGTGCCGTGCCAGCCCTGAGCTCGTCCTTTGGGGCTCCGTGTGCAGGAACAGCTGGGAAGGGACTTGGACTTGGCGTTGAGACATCTGGGTTCTGTCTGGGTTCTGCCTGTAGAAAACGCAGGCAGTCCCGGCTGTGCCGAACGCACTGTTCTCGCCTGTCCGGGGAGGGTTTGGACAATGTGACCACCTAGCCTCCTTCTGACTCGCACATTTGCCAGTTCCTGCTTCCGCCTTGTTGCTCAGGCCACTTCCAGGGCCCAGAGGGTCCCTGCTGAGAACTTCTGTAGCTTCGGCGGCTCTGATGTTCGTCTCTGAGAACCTGCCGGGCCAGGGGGGCCTGTCACACAGCACCTCTTTGACGTGGCCTGCAAGTCCCACGTCCCCGGAATATGGACGCCCTGCCACACCTTCCTTCTGCCCCAGCTATTTGGTGCCCCCTCCCCCCCCCCATTCATTTATCAGCTCCCTGACGTCAGGAGTGGTGCTCAGTGCCACCTCCGTATGGTGACCCCCATGGCGGTGAGTGCAAGGGACAATCAGTAACTACCAACGAGACAGGGACGAGAACTGCACCATGCCCCTGAGGGCTCAGCCACCTTTTCTTTTGGAGAAAGAGCGTTTTCAGGCCATGGAGCTGTGCCTACAGAAGGACACTTCCTCCTCACTAGGGGCAGCCGGGCCTTGCTCAGGGCCCTGAACCGCGGGGAGCAGGCCCCCAGTGCCTCTGCCCGGGTCTGGCACTGAAGATAAGGCCCTCTGGGGAGTGGCCCAGAGGGCCACTCTGCCATTCTCACTTATCTGCCTGCACAATGGGAAGCGTGTGTGGCCAACACCCAGGGTAGAACTGACGTCTCTCGCTTCGCCCGGACCTGGAGCCTGACTCCACCCCACCTCCAGCCTCCCCACCCAGGGACCCGGGGGCTGCGTGGCTAGAAGACCTTCAGCAACATGTTCAGAAAATGCCCCACGTGCGGCAGCCAGTCCCCCTCCAGCCAGAGACCTGCGGTTGGGTTCTCGCGCGTTATTGCTGAATTACACGTAGAAGCCATTTTCTGCAATGCTGTAATCTAGGCCAGCCGTTCTCGATTTCTGGTCAAGACACGCGACACAATAACATAATCTAGACTGGCCATTTTATATTTCATATGTTTTAGATTATATGTAACACAAGCTACATGAAACCCCTTTATAGCTTTAACAAATCATCGAGGACCTCGGGGACCCCCTGAGAGGGTCTTGGGAAGCCTCAGGGGTCCTCAGAGCTCATTTTGGGAACCTCTGCTCTTGGGTGACAAACACTTTGGCAGAATGTTAAGTTCACTAGTTCCTAAGCCGTGAATCCCATAAAGCCGAAAGCAAACGGTATACATTTAATTGAGTAACTGTTACTCAAAGATGTTAAAATAAGTATGAAATAATTCAAAATGAGTTTAGAAATTATCAGAAGCTATTAATACATATGTGTAAATACAGTGCTAGGTACTGGATACGTAGACTTTTAAGGTTCTGAATTGACTTTCCCTTTATAATCAATCCTTTTCTTTTCTCTCATCATGGGGCCGGGGGTTGGGGAGTGGGGGAGGGACACACAAGGAGAGACTTGTCTGTAAGGTCCTCTGAGCTAATTTACCTATGTTGTGGCCCCAGGCCCCTTTAGTCCCCCAGGTGGCTATTCCTGTTCTGGTTCCACCTGTCTCTCTCCTTGATCCTTGGAGGGACCATTTTCAACCTCTGAGAAGCCGGAAGGGACATGGGAGAAAGGGAAGGAGGTGGGAGGGCACCTTGGGCTGGCTATGTCCCCTCCAGGCACCTGCTCCACAGCTCTGTCCCCTTAAAGGTTCTCACACCCTCTCCCACCCTTTGGACCCGGCAGCAACGCTGGCCTGAGCATGCCACTGGGTCCCCACGTGCCACCCGCAGCTTTGTACATCATCTCTCTGTAAGTCACCCTTCCTCCAGCTGTTCTAACTGAGGACAGCTCTGACAGGCACCAACACCTCTGAGTTACTGGAAAAAATGTGAAATCTCCTTTATCCAGTCATTCCTCCTTTTAAAATATTTCTGCTTTAGGGAACCCCTTTAATTATTTTTATTTCTTCAGTTTTAGGCCAGAGCTGTTGTTACATGGAATCTCTTCATTTAATTTATTTCCTTCTCACTGCCTCCAGCTACACAAAGAACCTTTCCAGAGCTCACTCCCTTTCTCATGCACAAAGTTGAGGCTGTCGCTTCAGGAGGGGTTGCAGGAGGAAGTATAGGGGGAAAAATTTAAGTAATTAAATGGGACTTCAAGCTTTGTGGCTGGTGGTTAGCTTTCCCAGCCTCCATGGATATTATTTTGGAGTCCAGTTCACCTCTGCTCCAGTCTCCGTGAGGCCGAATGACCAGTTACTACTATTCAGACAAAACCAGAGAGTGACAGAGAACACCAAGGAGCTTAACCGCCCCCCGGGAAGGACCCTGAGGCCGTGCCTGAGGGTCCTCCTGCCCAAGGGCTCCGTGCCTGGATGGCAGCCCTCACTGCTCTGCTCCCAGGCAGTGGGCTGGCTCCTGCGTGCTCAGAAGGCGTGTGCCTGCCCTCTGCAGGCCTGGAGACCATTCAATGCCCTTCTGGCTTCGAGGCCTAGCACCCCTGTGCTCCCTAAGCCACCCCTTCACAGCTAACACTTCCCCCACTATCATACACTTTATACCCAGTCAGGGACTGGAGACTAGATCACCCCTGGGCCCCGGAGACTCTCCCTGCAGAGGTGAAAGTGGAAATCCGACCCCGTCCCCAGCTGGCTCAGCCCACAGGCCGATGTGGAGCAGACGCCAGGCATGGCCCCTGCTCCCTCTGCCCTCATCTGCTCACACACAGCCCTCGTCCCAGGCAGAGCGCTGTGACCACGGGACACGGCATTGTCACCCTCCACAATCAGCCAGGCCAGCAGGGAGGCTGCAGCATCACCACGCCCTTGACAATGAATTCGTCACTCACACCCCTGAAGTGTCATCAACTGTCATGTTCAGAATCCATCCTTGGGGCAAAGGCCACTGGCGGTGAAAATTGCACAGCAGTGGTGACACATGCCGGGCCTTTGGCTGAAGCCAGTCTCCAGAGAGTAGCCTCTCTGAGCAACCCCCTTAGATACCTTCCCCTGGATCCTGTCCAGTTTTCATGGTGGCAGCAGGAAGAGGCTGACTCAGGCCTGGGACAGATGGCTTTGGCTTCCACCGACCCCCTACTCTGCCAGCCTCAAGGGGCTCCTTGAGGAAGAGAAACTGAATGCCTGCTCTGCACCCAAGAGTGGCCGAGCCAGAATGGCGCTGCCCCCACCGGCACTGGCCTCATGGCCCCAGGGGCCGCTCAAGGAGGGATTCAAGTTCAGCAGCTGTGGGTTGTAGGCCATGTGCCCCTGCCTTTCAGACCCCAGTCCACAGACAGGCCACTGAGATCCTCACCACTCCGAGAACACCGGCCCCTTGTTGGCAGACGTGAAGCCTTCAGCTCCAGTGCCTGGTGGAATGCAAATATTTGACTAGCCGTCTCTGTGTTTGGGAGTTGCTGGCATGTTCCCTTGTCCTGTTAATAGTTTTCGAGGACACGAGAGACTCTCTTACAGGAGGAAGGACACTCTTCCCCAGGATTAGGATAAAGAGAGGCGACTGAAGACATTGCTCAGGGGGCTTGACTTAAAACAGGAGCCATGTGCCGACTGCTAGTTCCTGACTGTCGAGTGGCCCTGTGACCCAGGGAGGCCAATACATCGCCTGGGGAAGGGCGGAGGCAGGGAGGTTGGCAAAGGGACTGATGCCTTGCCTGCCTTCTCCGAGGAGAGCAGACCAAAGGCTTTGCAGGTCTCGTCCAGCTCAGATCCTATGATGTGCGGCCTTGAAGCAAAAGGGCACTGAATGCCGCCGGCCAAGTGAGGGTGGAGATCAGGCGGAAACAGTCTCCTCCACGAAGCCTGCCCTCTGCTCTGACCTTTCCTTTAATGTCCCCTCCGTGTGTGAGAGCAGTTTGCATTGCATTCTTGAGCTGCCAGCTCTACGGAACAGCCTGCGTAGGTTGCATAGCTCAGTCCCCAGGAGCTGCAGTTAAATCTATGAATGGTTTTCCTAGGTGCTGCCTTATCATCAACCTTTCACCTGACACTTCCTGAATGCCCACTATTCTGGGTGCTTGGCGTTGGATTTCACGGAGTCATCCACTATTTATAGCCACAGGGCAAATGTAATTGTCCCAAACTGGCCCCCTGTGGCCCCATCGCCCCTCCTTCCCCTGACCCCCAGGCTGACTCCCTCCAGCAGGCTCCCAGTTAGTGCTAGGCCTGGTGTGGTCCCCACCTCTGTTTCTGGCTTATTTCAACAGTCTCCTAACTGGCCTACCTGCTTTTGCCTTTTAGGCCTCATCTTTGTTTCCAAGACAACAGTCAGAATGCTCTTTTTGAAAAGCAAATCAAATTATGTCACTTTGCTCAACGCCCACCAGTGACGCCCACAGAGTAAAACTCAAAATTCTTACAATGGCCTGTAAGGTTTCCCAAGGCCTGGACCCTCCAAAACCTCCAGATCTCATTATTTTCCGCCCTCTGCATGGTCACATCACGCAGCTATCTATTGCACTGGCCCCCTGGCTCTTTCTGGAATATTCTTCCCCGTTCGGCCAGGTCAGACCTACAGCTCCTTCAAGCCTCGGGGCACTTGCCAGTAAAGCCTTCCCGGACTTCGGCGCTCTGCGTCTCCCAGGCACCTCACTTCCCTGGAACTCTGTCTCCCCACCCGACATTCCCTGTTTTCACTTGTTTGGCTGCTGCCTGCTCCACCACAGTATAACTTCTCCAGGGCTGGAGCTGTGTTATTTCCCCGTGGATCCCAGGAGCTGAACACAATGGAAACTGGCACAAGGCAGACATTCGGGGGATGTCTCTAAACCGGTGGGAGAACACATCTTCTTTCTCCGAATCGTTCATTAGCTCCTGAGGGGCAGCATCTTCCAACCCCAACTGTGACCTAACTGCCCAGTTCTGTGCCCCGGTCACAGCTCCTGCCGGCCAGTGCTCAGCAGGCGTTTGCTGATCGGCTCACAGCAGGCCGACCCTGTTCCCTGGTGCTCTGCCCCATCCGTGGAGCATGAAGCAGCAGAGTTAACGTCTGTCCTCCCATGTGAGTGTGCGCACATTAAGATATTTACACACCAACACACACGCAGCTTATCACGATTTCCTCCGGGAGGCTTTCCCATTGAAAACACTTAAAAAGCAATGGAAGTAAAAACAAAACACCACCAGAGGGGACATTGTGAAGTTTTCATATAAAATCTTAATTTTTTTTTATCCTCACCCGAGGACATGCTTATTGATTTTTAGAAGAGGAGGGAGGAGGGAAACATCGATGTAAGAGGGAAACATTGATCAGTCGTCACCTCTTTTACGTGCCCCAACCACAGACTGAACCTGCAGCTCAGGCATGTGCCCTGACCAGGAATTGAACCAGTGACCTGTTGGTCTACAGGACGACACTCCAACCAACTGAACCCCACTGGCCAGGGCTAAAATCTTAATTGTTAATTACTGTCCTAAAATGCTGTAACATATATAGAATTCAAATTTCAGTGTGTTTCATCTTTGTATTAGAAACATTTTAACAAATAAAGGTGGGGAAGCAGTTAACTGTGGTGTGTTTACAGGAAGTAAATATTTACGTGGGAAATAGGGTTTTCATATTGTTACGGACACTGTTAGAGAGAATAATTATCACCTCCTGGGTCCCTGACCAAGGCAGGGGGACTCTGTCCGAAAGAAAACCGCCATAGCCTCTATTACTCTTTCATGCTCAAAGGCTTCTCAGAGGGAGACCAGATTGGCGAGAGCATGAACAATGGGTAGGAAATCACTCTCTTATTCTGTGCCAAGCGGTGGAGTTATTCTGAGACCCGCCTTGGTCAGCTGGCGGAGATGGAAGAGCAGCGGGCTTGTTCATTCATGAGCAGGAAAGCATCTGGGAGTGAGCAGTCTCAGTAGCTCTGTCCTCATCAGCCGTGTCCGTGTCAATCACAGGCCAGGAGTAGAAGAGGTGATTGTATAGACACCGGAGGCGGGGGCGGGGGAGGGGGGAGTTGGATCAGCTGAGAAAATCACGGTTAAAGAGTAGCTGACACCTACACAGTAAGCCCTTAATGGTTTCCCATGATCTCACACACGATCCCCTTTAACTTCATGGTAATATCTTAGGGAGATGACCATCGCCACAGTCATCATCTTCATCACATCCCCATGACCACCACCAACATCACCACCATCAATCATCATATCATCCCCATCACCACCGTCACCATCGTCACCGCCGCCATCAATATCATCTTCACCACATCACCGTCACCATTGCCGTCTCCAGGACCACCCCATCCTCCTCCTTCTCCTCCTCACCATTATCCTCATCTCCAGGTGAGAGAGAGAAAGTGCAGCTTCTGAAACGTTAGGTAATTTGTCTTCAATCAAACTACCAGTACGTTGCACTAGGTCTTTTGAGCCCATATATTTTGCTCTTTGCACTCTGCTACCTTTCCTTCCTCAGCTGGGAATTCTCAATGGTAAAAATCAAAGACTGAAAAACAGCAGCGGCCCTAGAATTTCTGTCTGCAAAGTACTTAGCATGGCAACTTCGCGGCGGAGGCGGAGCTGGGGGGCGGGGTCTAGTCTTCCGCCGGAGGCTGTTTGCAGAGCAAGAGTACAATATTTTACTCAGACTGTCGAGTGCAGACCATTCAGAATAGCAACGTGTTCTGAAAAAGCATTCTATTAAGACTTAAAATTCTTATTTAGTTTTTAGTGTTTAGAGACGCTGATGGAGATTCATAGGGGCTGAGACACGCCCCACCCTAAAGACATCCTTGGCACCACTCAGCATGTAAACTGGCCATTGAAGGGGCTGCTTTTCCTAACACTGGGTCATGTGATTGATCTGAACGTGGTTTAGAACGCCTTCCACAAATCACACCTGCATCTCTGATTCTTCGACGTGCTGTTCTTCACATCCCATCCTCCCAGTTCATTGCACTGTTATAACTAGGAAGAAAAATCCCACTGCAGACAGTTTTCCAGCCTACTCCCTCTCACAGCTCCCCGAATGCTAATTTATCCAGAAAACAGAATGATGTGCACCTGCTCAGCCAGCTGACTCCGTTTGTGATCCGAAAGTCAAGTTATCTCCTCCCTGCCTCTTGGCTCATTGCTTCTTCCCCGGAATGGACAGTTTAGAGTGAAGTCAAGAGGCAGGAGGGACCGGCTGTTTGAGTTGTACAGTGTAAATATTTAAACTTTTAACTCCCACGGATCCAAAAAGGAAAAATTAGGGTGAAAAGATATCCTCCTAACCTCCTCAGTTTCCAGAAGGCAGTACCTTGTTCTTCCTCCTCTTTATTTGATTTACAAATGATTATTTCCCAGGGTTAAACCTCGTCATACAGCAGAGGAAACGCCCCCGAGATCCTTCCTCTGTTCACCAGGTTACCTCCTCACGAGAACCTCTACAACTCTCGCCACACTGTTTTCTCGCTTCCTCAGTTGGGAAAACAGAAACCTCCCCCACTCCAAAAACTCATTTTTCTTACTTTTACATTTTAAGGAACAAAAGTTTTACTTTACAAGGGTTCATCACCGATCTTTCAGCGTCTCTGCCTGAGGCATTTGTTAAGCAAGCAGAGGCAAGTGGGAAAAGCTTAAGACATGGAACGTCCACACGTGAAAGATTGACGACCGTATAAATCATCGCTAATTTGCCTGCTGGAGTAAAACCGGCTGTTCTACCTGCCTCTTGACTGCTTCTCCAGCAGAGCTCAAAATCTTTCTCTAAAACACAATCTAAACACGGTCACATAGGTTGTTCTTTCTTTCTGGACGGGGAATTCAGGGTGACTGACAAGATGTGCTCTCGGCACGCAGCACGAAGTGAAGTGGTTTTCAGTTCCAACACCCTGGTTTGTCTCTTGACAAGGACCGAACACGCCTGAGTCCGGGTGGCCCCTCCTCCACCCTGAGCACCTGCTGTGGGGTCATTGGCCTCCCAGCCAGCCGGGCCACACCTGTGCTCAGCCCCAGCACAGCCCGGGACCCACTGATCTTCGAGAAAGTGCGCGCATGCCCAGCATCCTGCCAGCACCTGCATTTGGGGGTTCATTTTCTTCTCTCCATTTTTACTCGCTAGGATGAGTCACTATTGTTTTGTTTTGTTTTGTTTTTCTTTCTTCTGGAACTTGAAATAGTCCTTTCGGTTGGACTCCTCTAATACCTTTTCCATCTTTAGAACCTCTTCTGAAATCAACCGAATTGTAAACATCTTCCCCTAGTGCCACAGCTATTTGGCAAGCAATCAACAGGCAACGTTTAGCCATCTGCGGCAAAGGAGAAGTAGGGTCCACCGACACCGGCTAAGCACCGCGGGCCACATGAGGTGTGGTGAACCAGACGGGCCATTGCTCTCCTGAGTGTGCTGACTTGCGCAGGTGAAGTGACCGCTTTCAAGGAACAGGGGCCGTGCTCCCGATGAGTTTCATTCTTGACACAACAACTGCACTTTTTTTTTCTGTAAAAACATTGCTTGGACACATGTGTAGTGGGCAGGTCTACATATACTTGGACTTTCAGCTCAAGTCCCATAGAAGATAAGGTCAGTGTGCTGCGTTCCTTCCCTAAGAACACTGCTGGCAGCTCGCAGAGACACTCAGCGAGTGTCTGACATATTTGTGTGACAGTGAGCCCTTGCTGGCCTTGGCTGATCTAAGCAGGTGACTGTGTGGTCCCTGGAGGGGGGACTGGTGGCTGAGAGCCCACGTAGCTGCAATGCCATGTGCTATTTCAGTGCGTGCTCCTAAGAGGACGCCAGCTCCTTGGCAGTGGCTGCAGGAGCCTTCCTGGACATCCCTGGGAAGGGACCGCTCTGCGGGAATCCAAGGCCAAGGTCACACAGGCATGAATTACTGCGGGGGCAGGGGAGGGGGGCCATGTCTGCTCCAAGACCCAGTGACAAAGAGCGCAGGGAGGATGGCTGCCAACCAAAGCTTTTGTCCAGGAATCCAGAGTGGACATTGTTCCAGGCAGCTGGGGCACATAGTGAAAGCAAAGAGTGGCCAAGTTTTCTCAACCTAGGAAACCAGGGCAGCCTCTTCCCGCCCCTCCTCCATGCCTGTTGCTGGGGTCCCCGGAGATCCCAGGTATGGGTGTTTTTGAGAAAGGTCCAACATAGCTGAATAACAGGGATCTCATTCATACGACATGAAATGGGGCCTCGTTGAGCAAAAAGCTCCGACTCTCCAGCCAACGTGCCTCTGCTTTGCATACTTTTTCCGGAGACTATGACTCAATCAGTCTGAATTTTTGGGATTATTAGTTTTGTGCATAATCTTAATCTAATCTTGCTTTCGTCCCTCTTTCTTTTAATTTTGGCAAGGGCGAATATACTTCAGTAAACAACGTCAAAGTATGCCAGACTACCACAGATTGTACCATTGTTTACCTATTTAAAAAAAAATCTCCCTTGGCTTCCTAAGCAGTTTCTACAGGAAGACAGGAAGTGGCTGTGGGTTCCCTGACCCTTCTTTTCTGGACACACCTTTTGCAGTTTTCTTGCTCTCTCTGAGCTGAATGTTTCCCTCCCTGTGAATGGGAAGTGCTGCTCCCTTCTTGTTCTTGGCTTGGGGACAGGAGAGAGGGTAGCTTCAATGTGAGTGGCATTTTTTCCCAGCCACCTGCTGGTCTAAGAGCGTCAGCTGGTCTGAGAGCGATAGTCGAGGGCGCTTCCCTTGGCCCGTTCCCCTCCACTGTGGAGCGTTCTTCCTTGTAGAGGTTGGAACAACTCTCCCAGAGGCAGGGACGTGGGATGGGAGCATTCTCGCACGCCGCACCGGCTCTGGGGAACTTCTGATGGCCTGGCCCAGCTTCCCAGGCCCCTGCGGTCTTTCCAAAGGTGAGATCTTAAAAGGTATGTGAGTGTCCAAGGAACAGAGGAGCCTGAGAAACACTTTTCACTGATAACTGTGAACTTGCGGTGCTATTATTCCGGTCATTGCGCTTGACCACGAATTCCCGAGCAGAGCTGAAAACAGAGGCAGTCAGGGCTCCGGTTCTGAGGGAGGAAGCTCTCACTGCAGCTTGAACTCGGGCCAGCGAGTAATTCCGGCTGCTAACCCACCGAATGACCGCCCCGTGGGGGTGTTTCCTCCCACACACCAACCCTGCTCTGTACTTGGAGGCTGGCCCAAGGCCTCCACTGCGCCTGGCACTTTTTGTCTACCATCATCATCATCAGGATTGTTATAGTTATCCCTACTATTATTACCCCCCGCTCCCCAACCCCCGCCAGTACGACCAACCCGTGCCAGGCTGGCTGGCCCGGAGGCCCAGGGACAGAACTGATGCAAGCCCTCTCGTTTGACGAGTTTGAACCCACAGTGACAGGCTCCTCCAGCCCCAGCTCACTGGGCTCTCAGGTCCTTGTGGTCAGGTCCATCACTCCCCCAGGGAAGGGTAGTGCACCCGAGACCATCTGCTTCCTAACCAGCATGAAGACGGCGGTGGTGGTGGTGTTTGGAAAGCCAGACTGTGTGTGTATGTGTGTGTGTGTGTGTGTGTGAGAGAGAGAGAGACAGACAGACAGAGAGAAACAGAGAGATAGAGAGACACACACACACACAGAGAAAAGAGAGGGGAATAAATACCAGGGTCTCTCCAGCAGTAGGTGAACGACAGCCACTCTCTCTCCCCACAGGTGACCCTCCCTCCCCAGGAGCACAGCCACACACCAGTGCCTCTTCGTTCTGTGAACCTTAACATTTTCTGTAACTGCAGAACACAGTAGCTGAAGCAAACAGGATCTCAGGAAGGCAGGTAAAAAAATATATTTGTGGGCACAACCCATTGTTTTTCCTCCCCAGGTCTTTATGTGGTCCATACATCTAGATGAATGTATTTTTACTTTTAACCAAATGGCCCTCTGTTCTAAATCTGTGTGCCTAAGGGGGAGAGAGTCCTTTAACAATGTGTCCATTACAAGGAAATACGGTTGCCTTAGCAACAAGGTTCTCGGCATTTTTCTTCCTTTGTGTTAAGGAAACTCATTGTACCCAAAGCGTTTTGCGCTCTTAGGCCAGCGAGGTGGGCCGGAAGCCCGGCTGACACCTGTGGACACGGGAGTCTCTGAGGTGGAGGCAATCCGCCGTGCGGAAACAATGCTGCAGCGCAGAACGAGATCTTAGAGGACGTGTGCCCCGGCCTCCTGTTTCAGGGGAGATTGAGGCCCTGAGAGGTTGAATGGCTCGTGGGGGACTCTACAGACAGGTAGCCGCAGGTACAGGCCCCTGACCCCTTCTCCAGGGCTGCTCCCCCCACTGCAGACCTCTGAAAAGTTGTCTCTCAGCTCCAGTTCTGTAAATAAGTCCTATCCTGAATATATTCAGGTAGCCGGACGTGTCAAAAACCTCTGTACTGAATCTCTTTATGCGTCACTTTCCAACCTGTTCTGTAGAGCCGCGTGTGTGAATACGTAGTGGGAATTAGTGTTTATTGAGAGCTTCCTGCGTGCTAGGCAAAGCGCTGGCCCGGTAACGACCGCTAACCTGCCCATCTATGAGGCTTGTACTCTGTTTTATAAGTGAGTAAACCGAGGCACGGCGAGGTGAAGTGGCCACGCCCAGGCGCTGCAATCCCAGAGAGGCGTTCTCCCAGTGACCCCACACAGAGCTTGCTTGGAATGATCAGCCCCTGGACAGACTTCCACGGAAGCTGGCAAACATGAGCCGTGACTCTGGAAATCAAACACAGACGTGCCAGATGTTGGATTTACAAGAATCCTGTCCGTAATCTTCGGAGATTAAGTTAAATGAGACAATCAGTCTGGAACGTAGAGAAGTGTGATGCCAACATGAGGAAGCTCGTTGGAACACATCTGCACAATCCTACAGGTATTGCTGTCCCATGTCCCCGCAAAGGGCACTGAGGGTTAGCAAAACAAATAAGTTGCCTAAGTCCCACAGGCAGTATGAGGCCAAGTGAGAATTTGAATCTGAATCTTGCCCGCCCCCCAACTTGACTCTGTACCAGGCCTGCTGAGGTTGAAACAATGACCTTAAAGCTCACGGATGCTCCACAGAGGTGCTGGGCTCCCAAGCCCGACCCGCCCGGCCTGACCCCTGCCAGGTGGGGCGTGCAGCCCGCACTGCGAGCACAGGCCTGTAGGTGGCGCTCATTAGCACCGTCGCGGGTGACACCAAGTCCTAGCTGTGATCATTTTTTAAATCATGAAGGGAGGAAATACCAAAGTAGGTTTAACCAGAGAAAACACCTCCAAGTAGAACAATAGACCCCGAGGTCCAACTGCAGTGGCTCAGACTAAAGCAACGCTAGGGACTCTGGCCAGCAGCCACCAAGCCCCAGTAGATTTAAGCTGCCACCAAAACCCAAGTCGTGGTTTTAGACATTTCAGAGGCCAGGACCAACCAGCAGAAAGACAGACATCCACATGTTCAACTGCGAGAGGATCTAGTAGGTATCTGTGCCCTTGAAATTACCTTCAATGAACTTGAATACTTGGGTAATCCCCCAAAACTTGCTAGTGCTCCTCCAGAAATCACTTGATAGAGTTCTTGAAAAGTTAGACTAGACATGGTTTCTTAGGGAAAACAACCGAACTTCAGAGGTCCCTGAGTCCAGAATACCGCTTATTCAGACAGCTCCCCAAAGTCCCAGCCTACGGGTCACTGTTGTAGGCAGCGTTTGAAGATAACAGCGGCAGATGACCATTTAAAATCACAGCCTTCCAGCCACATCCTACTGCCCGGCTCTACCTGTGGGAAGCAGTGAAATAGGAAGGGAAAGTTGGCCGTGTGCCAGTGGGTGTCCCGGCTGCACATCCGGCCTGGAAAAGAGAGGGAGAGGCAGGGGGAGGTGGGGTCCGAGGAGGAGTGAGGGAAAGACCCAGGGTGGGTGGGGCAAGCAGCGCAGGTCAAAGCAGCGGGGGTCCACCTGTCCACCGGCTGCTGCAGGCTTCCATCAAAGTGCTGGGTGAGAGAGCACAGGAGGGGAGGAGGGAAAAGATGTAGTTCTATTTTCCAAGCTAAACTCAATCTGGTCTAGTCGTGACAAAATAAGTATATAGAGCCATGGTTCCACTCCCTGGTCCCCGCTGCTCTGTCCCAGGTTCCCTGGGCGTCCAGAAGGATACCCGCCATGACCATCCCGTCCAGAACGCATGTAAGAAGGTCCTCAAGTCCTTTCCCAAACTGGGTAGGAGTTTCCAGCACATCAGCATGGCTCCTGGCAGAACGACATATTTATTTACCTTCACCAAAAATATCATCCTCTTCATCGACCAGGAACTCCTCGGGGTCCAGAGACTGCGCCATGGCGAGGGTGGTCTGTGTGCGGCAGGCAGGGGCAGGTGGTCCCAGCAGTGGCCCTGGCGTCCCCACTGCCACACTGCCCTGGGTGGTTTCCTTCCCCGTTGCCTAAGCCCCGGGGAGGGCAGCTTCCGCTTCAGCCTGAGAAAGCGGCTTCATTCATATGAACAGGCTGCCTGAGCCCTTTGCAGCCTGAATGCCAGGTAGGGCCATCCTCAGACCCAGAGGGAGGAATTTTCCTGGAAGGGGTTGCACAGCCGGTGGGATCTCCCCACAGATAATGCTCCAAGTCCGAGCCCCATGAATTCTATTTCAAAGCCACAACTCTCATTGTTCCTTAAAGAGGAAGGCGGACTCTTTAACTGTCGTGTGAATCTGCACACAATGAGTCATGTTGAAAGAGAAGTGCTCACGTTCTCCTGAGTTGGGTTTGCTTCAATGACAATGTAACTGAAAGAAATGCGGCCGCCCCGGACCTGGCTTTCCCTGTAATTAGTGACAGTTGTCCTTTCCCCGTGCAAACATCTTGTATTTGGAGAATTGAACCTTGATGATGCTGAACCCTGACGTACAAAAACCCAGTCTCTTACTGGGCCCATTAAATCTATGACCAATAAATAGATGACTAGTCTGGGTCAGACAACTTCCATTTCACAATATTTTCCCGGCCGGATTCTTCGGACTTCATCGCTACAGCGGACGGGAGAAAATGTCCTGCGGCAGGCGGCTCCTCCCAGAGGGAGCTTCTGCGTGCGTGCCCGTGGCCGTGGCATCACAGTGGCCAGCTCCCCGGCACTGAGTTTGCGTGGCCTTTCAAACCCAGTTCTCGAGTGGTGTTGCCCCTGCATCGGCCGGTTTCCCAGGCTCTTAGCTGAGTTGTTAAACCTCCCAGCAGGTCAGAAGCTCAGAAAATGCAAATGGGGAGGATGGAGGGGAGCCTGGTCCCCAGGGGTTTCCTTCTGGTGACTTCATTTACTAAGGAGGCTGTTGTGATAAGTGGATATATTTCAATAGGCTTTGTTTTCAGAGCAGTTTCAGGTTCACAGCAAAATTGCCAGGAAGGCAGAGAGGTTGCCCACACCCCCTGCCTCACACCTGTACAGCCCCCCTCATTGGGGACACCCCCATCAGAGGGGCGCAGGAGCTGCCCCTGAGGAACCTACACCGACGTGTTGTCGCCACCCAGAGCCCACAGTTCAACGCAGGGTTTGCTCTCCGTGTTGCCCGTTCTCCAAGTTCTGACAATTACACAGTGTCATGAAGCCACCATTACAGAATCATACGAAGGAGTTTTATGGCCTGAAAATCCCGCGTCCTGCCTCTCCATCCACCCCCAGCGCCTGGCCGTCGCTGAACTTTTCACTGCCTCCACAGTTTTGCCTTTCCCAGCATGCCATGGCGTTGGAAGCACACAGCATGTAGCCTTTTCACATGGTCTCCTTTCCCTGTGTGACATGTGCGTGAGGGGCCTCCATGTCTTTTCATGGCTTGAGAGCTGATAGTATTCGATTGTCTGGCTGCTCCACAGTTATCTGTCACCTGCGGAAGGATGCCTTGGTTGCTTGCAAGTCTTGCCAGTTGTGAATGAAGCTGCTATATCCATGTGGGGGTTTTGTGTGGACGTACGTTTTCAGGCCCTTTGGGCCAGTACTGAGCATCGTGTGATAAGGTAAGTTCGATTGTCTGAGAGACCTGGGCTGTCTCCCATAGTGGCCGCACCGCCTGCACACCCAGCAGCAGTGACGGAGCCTCCCTGCTGTCCCACGTTCTTGTGGCACTTGGTGTCATTAGAGTTCTGGACTTTGGACATTCTGACAGCTGTGTGCTGGTCTCTCTTTGTCTTAACAAGGGCTCCTGAGGAGCCCCCTGGTGCTACTCTGCAAGCAGAAAACCTGTTCCCTCTTCCCCTAAGTGCACCCTTGAAAGGACACCAGTTTCTCCCAGGCAGTGGACAAGACACAGAGCTGGACAAGTCCGGCCTTGAGAAAGCACCCCCCGGAGGCACTCTGGCAGGTAGCTGTGAAGGGCTGCCTGAGTACCAGCAGTGGGCTCCTCCACCCCCCCCACCCCCCCCCGCAGCACTGGTTGCTGCAGGGTCCCCACGACCATGCACAGCGTGGGCCTGCTGGAGCCACCCACTGCCCACCACCCAGGCTGGGACCACCCCAGGGGAGAGTTTGGAAATGTGTGGGTGTTCAGGCTTGCACAATGACGGGGGTGTTACTGGTATCAGTGTCTCGGGAACCTTCCTGCAAGGCACGGGGTGTGGCTTGCGCAGAAGAACTGTTCAGCCCCAAATGTCAATCATGCCCCTCCCCCACTTGGCTGCGGCCTTCCTCTAAACTTCCTTCGCTTCCCCACTTCCCGACTCCCCACCGCCCTTCCCCCAATGCACTCAAGTGACGTTTGTGGTCAAGGATTGCACTTAATTACCTAAATTAAATGAATTACAAGGGGCCTGTAAGACGGTGCAGCCACTATGGAACACAGTATAGAGCTTCCTCAACAAATTAAAAATTCGACTGTGACATGGCCCAGCAATTCCACTTCTGGGCATTTATCTGAAAGGCTTAAAAGCAAGGTCTTGAACGGGCACTTGCCCACCAGGTTCGTCGCGGCGACGTTGACAGTGGTAGTCAGGGTCCAGAAGCACCTAAGGGTCTGCCGGTGAGCGGGAGGTGCTGTGCGCACACAGCTGCATGTCATTCAGCCTTAGGAAGAAGGAAGTCCCGCCCTATGCTACGACATGGCTGAACCTGGAAGACACCGTGCTAAATGAAGTAAGCCAGTCACGAACAAGACAAACACTGTATGACGGCACTTATATGAAGTGTCTAAAGTAGTCAGCGTCGTAGACACAGGATGCAGACTGCTGGTTGCCAGGGGCCGGGAGAGGGGGCCTAGGGGTTTGTTCCATGGGCAAGCGGTTCCGCCAGGCCAGTGTAGAGAGTTCTAGACTCTAGAGATTTCTTGGACAGCAATGTGCCTAAAGTTGTCAGCATGGCCACGCAGACTTAAACAGCAAGAGGACAAGTGAGTGTTGTGTGTTTTATACCGTATGCAAAACCGTGGGCCCCTGCACAGGACACTGGCTGTGGCCTGCGTTTGCTGGGGCTGGAAGAGAGGATGGGTGTCCCCGTTGGGTGGCACAACACTCCTCACCCTTTGTCCTTGTCCTTCAATCTTCGTGACCCCAGAGGTGGAGGGTCTCACCCCGTTTACAGATGAGGAGCTCACGGGACTTGTGTGGGCACACACAGGTATGAGCGGCCGGTTGGACTAACGCCAGCGCTCGAGCCACTGCTCCCAGCACAACAGCTCTGGGGTAGCTGCGGGGCATCGGGTCACCCCGGCATCCCTGGAGGTCTCTCCCGCCTCGGAACCACCCAGTCAGCAAGTTGGTCTAACCTGCAGGCCCGTTTCCTTGGGGTGGGTGGAACTGTGGATCCCAATTCCTCTGTTGAATCCTAACCCCCAGGACCTCAAAGTGTGGCTACGTGGAAATAAGGCCATCGCTGATGTGACGCTGCCAGCCAGCCGGCAGACACGGGGCAAGTCGGGAACACCCCCCTTTCTCCATCACAGAAGGAGCCGGTCTTGTTGACACCTTGACCTTGGACTTCCAGCATCCAGAGCTGTGAAGTCATAAATGTCTGTTACCTAAGCCCCCCCAGTTTGGGGCGCTTCGTTATGGAAGTCTCCAGAAGAGGCAGAGAAAGTTGTGGAGCCTGTCCTCTGGTGGGACAAAAGCTCACACTGGTGACATTTTCTCCCTCTGAGCACTTCACAGGTGCGAAGTTATTGTTTTTTAAACCGTAAACCGTGCAAAAAGTTTCACAATTAATAAAGAGCTAATCCTTATAACCTGAATTCTCACATCACAAAATAGTAATGACCGTGTCAGTTTTCATATGTCCAACATAACGTGCACAGTCCCTTCTATGTCCACTTAAAACGTTTCCCACGGTGGCTGAAACACAGTAGGTGTTTCTCGAGTGGGAAAGAATGTGAAATGATTAGGGGTGAAATGTCCTGAAACAGAAAGGAGAACAAAGTAGGAAAGAGGAATTGAAACTATGTGGAGTGGTTGGAATCAAGGAAGAAAAAGAAGGTAAAAAAAACCCCATTGTACCAGAAATAATCTTATCTTTGGGTGACTCTGCCTATAATAATACATGCAATGTGTCAAACCGAAGAATGCCGCAGCCAAGCTGCTAGGACTAAAGGGGCCTAGTTTTTAATGGCGTTCCTGCTTCCATGCGGGGAAGAGGCGGCACCCACTTCTGGGGTGACAGCCCCCCGGGAGGCTGTGCAGGCCTCCGTTCACCTCACCGCTTCAGGGGCATCTCCTGGCTGTAGGGACCACCTGAGGGTCACTTACAGCAGATGCTGAAGAAGCCTGTAGGACAGGATCGTCCTCTTCAGTAGGACCTGCGACAATGAGGGGAACTGCCCAGTGAACAGCCCTGCTCTCCACTCTGGCAGAAGCCTCGCCAAAGGAAGCGATTTCCCACCGGCGTGCCCCAAGAACTTTTAAAACATGCCGTACCTGCCTCTTTAGTCGGGGCACTGACCTCTTTTCCCTGAGATCGTTAAAAAAAGAAAAGAAAAGAAAAGAAACAGCTAACACAACAATAGCTGTCTGGTGTGAACAAGTCAAAATTATACCTATTTTCTTGTCAAATGGCAAAAATATAATATTTTCTGGCGTGTAGCAGAATTTCAGTGATTACTTGATGAACCGGGTGGAAGGGCGCTGCTGTGGTGAGACCAGCACAGGGCGTGGTTCCCACTGCGACAGCAGCGGCCCAACTGCGAGGTCGCTGAGTCAGGAACGGCACCCAGTGACGCCTTCCAGGGCCTCGGAGGGGCTGGTGCGGGGATCTGACAGAACAAAGCGGCAAGCCCGGCTGTGCTGCTCCCCGGCCTTTCGCCTGGAGATGCGGAGTCTGACTCAGACCTGCAGTTCGGCCCTTTTTCTTCTCCGCTGTCGTCCCCACACAAATTACACGTTCACGTGTGTCCGTGTGCCCGTCAGCACAGATTTAGAATTATGGCTTTATGCAGCTGCCTTTGGAAAAACCCGGGAGGAAAGTTATACGCAAAAATGCACCCGTACGGTCCTGTATATTTTCTTTCGCTATTACCTCTGCCACGGTTCTTTATTTTTACTGTTTTTATGGCTTCAAGCTACTGTCCAGCGTCCCTTCATTTCGAGCTGAAGGTCTCCCTCGGGTCATTTCTGATAAGGCAGGTCTACACTATGCTTCTGCTATAAACAAAATTGCGCAGCTTTCGTAGTTCTGGCATCGGACTCGTTTCTCCTTCACTCTTGAGGGTGGGTGTCGCCAGGTACAGAACCGTTGGTTGACACTTTATGTTATGCCCTACCTTCTGTCCTCACGGTTTCCAGTGAGAAATCACTTGTTAGTCTTACTGAGGATCCCTCGTTCGTGGTGAGTCATCTCTCCTCTCTGCTTCGAGGTTCTCTCTTTGCTGTTGGCTTTGACGGTCTGATTATCATGTGCTCCGGTGTGGGTTTCGCTGAGCTAATGTGGAGTGGAGTTCATGGGCTTCCTGTATGTACAGACTAATGCTTTTCCTCAAGCCTGGGATTCTTCTGGTGACTATTTTTTCAAACATTCTTTCTTCCCCTTTTTCTCTCACTTTTCACGCTCGATGGGGTCTCACACAGTCTTCTAAAACTCTAATCATTTTTTTTAATGTTTATTTTCCTTCTGTTCCTCAGTCAGGATAACCTCAAACTTTTAACTCAGCTGATTTCCTTTTTTGACAATTTTTCTGAGAAGGTGCCTTAATAAGCTGAAATTCTGTTGGGGGAGGGGGCGTGATGGGGAAGAAGCACAAATTCAACAGGAAAACATGCGAAACACATCCAGATCTTGAAGGGCATGCCCATGCATGTTTTATGTGGCCAATGATGACACGTATGGTGACATGGATTGGTGCAGACCTCCCGTGGAGGGGGCAGGGCCAGCACCCAGGATCCGGGGCTGGGAAGCACAGGGCAGCCGGGCCCTGGAGTCTGAGCATCGCGGAGGGAGTCCCGGCAGTCCCTCACCTGGGCGGGGACTAACTTTGTGGGTTGTGGCCCATTCATCTCCTGACCTGCCCCTCCTTAGCCTCAGCCAGAGTTCCATCCCCTTGGGGAAAGCCATGAAAGGAAGGATTTAGAATTGGGGACTTGCTATGTTCTGATTTTGGCCAAATGTTTTTGAAAACTCTTCCCCATTTGGTGTCTCTTTAATATACAGGGTCTGGTAGAAGTCAGGCCTGCTCATATGTGGTGGGTAGGGTCACAATAGGGGTGTAATAATTTCTAGTTTTAATGTGAACATTTCACCTAAAACGTTGTATGGTGTGCTTGAGTGGGATATGGTTCTGTTACAGAATGACATGCGTGTGGTTTTGTAATAAGAGGTTGTAATAAAAAAGGGCGTTATTTGTGCTGGGCCCTGTAGATCTATGTCTCAGCGACCTGTGGCCATACAGAAGACAGAAAAGTAATTTTGGGCAAGAGATATTTCAAAGACTACCTTCAAAAAAGGAAAAAAGGAAGGAAGGAAAGAAGGGAGTGAAGGAGAGAGGAGAAAGAGAAGAAAGCATGAGAAAAGGCAGAATATTTCTTTTTTGGAAAGAAAATACTTCCAGATTGCATGTTTTTTTGAGAGGTTCCGTGGGAGGACCTCCAGAGATACTCCCGGAGTGGAAATTCCAGCCATCCTGGAAATCCCCACATTTGCCCCCGGGGTGCTGTGGGAAGGCTGCCGGCAGAGCTGGGGCCTGGATAAGCCTTCAACACCTTACGTCTCACCCCCAGTTTCCGGGTTCACCTTCCCTGGGCTTCACACCTGCTCCCAGGAAAGGCCTAAATGCATCTGAGTCTGTCTGCATGAAGAAAGTGGAGGTTTTGGGCTAAGGAATCGCCATTGCTCCTGTGTTTCCCCAGGCAGTCTGGACCCCGAAGGTCCCTTCCTCGTGTGACGTTCTGTTCTGAAGTGCACACCACAACAGTGGAGCCGCAGCGTGGAGGGAAGTCAAGGCGTGCCATGGCCCAGTGCACTGACACAGGGCCCAGCCCGGCTGGGAGGGCCAAGGGCCCCGTTGTCCTGACCCTGGCCCTCCCATGTTCCCAGGCTATCCCCCTGGCAATGGTGTTAGGCTTTTTCCTCCAAAGAACGGAAGTAGCAAAAGCAGCTTCCTTTCATCTTTGAAAACAGTGTGGCCTGGACACAGCTTCACGCGGGTGGAGAAAGAGGCGACTCAACCGTCCTCCGATGCTGTACCATTCACTGAGCAGCCCTGAACATCACCGGGCAAAGGGAGCTGCCCTCTCCTCCCTTCCCTCTAACTAAACGAAAAAGCTAGTGCAGGAGGAGAAGGTGGAAGGGGGGCGGGGAAGGAAGGAAGGAAAGAGAGGAAGAGGGAAAGGGGGAGGAGGTGACTTGGGATCAGGGAGCTGGTGAGCTCAGCCTTCTCTTCAGAGCCTCTCGGCCTCTCTCAGATGAATGCACATGGGAATTTGTAGTTTCTAATAAATTTGCCTATTTCTATAAACAGTGCCCCCTTGACGTGTGAGCCAAGGCTGCCAGGGGAAGCTTCATCATCACCGGTGAGTCTGCATTTGGAGGCACTGGGCTGCCCTCTCCCTCCACAGGCCTCTGATTTCTCTCCAGCAGCACGGGCAGCCTGTGGCTGTGCCTCCCTGCACAGGCGTGTCAGCCCCTCCTCCTCCCCTCTTCAAAACAAGACCTCTTTTTCTTTTCCTAGAACCATATCAGGCGTGATAGATTGAAAAGTGCCACCCATCCTCTCGGGGACCACAAGCAGAGCTGAGTGGTGAACCAGGCCCGTAAACAAGGGCGTGGACCCGAGCCAAAGCTGGGGCTGGAGGAGGAGAAGCAGGAAGGAAAAACCCCTGCGGCTTCAAGGGGGAGGTGAGCAGAGGGCAGCCGCCCTCCAAAAACAGGAATCAAAAAACAAAACTTGAACCTCACGAAACAACCACGGGGTCGAAAGCTTTAAAGCTGTTTCTGCGGCTGATTTTAGAGACTTCTTCCATTGCCCCAGGAGCCCCAGAGTTATGAACCCCAGTCCTTCCAAGTTCAGTGTGAAGGTGCAGGGTGGAGGGGAGGAAAGGGGGAGTATGATGTTCATCTCCCATCTCTGCACAGGAAGGGTGTCAGTGCCTCTCAGAACACCCCGACCATCGCGTTCTGGAAAGTGGTTCTGTCGGGCCAGCTTCCTGGGAGGCCTCTCAGCTCCTGCAGCAAATAAGGAAAATTGGAGAGGCTGGTTCAGGGCAAACTGAGGGGGGTAGGTGGGTTTTTTTAGCACACACTTTGCAGAAGCCAGAAGCAGTATGAATGTCAACTTCCCGCTTTCTAATCTGTGGATTTCCATCTTCTCCCATCATGAACTCGTGTGGTGGAGATGGGGTGAAAGAGAGGCCCCAGGGATCAGATTCCTGCCCAAGAGAGCAGGAGGCCAGGACTCCTTTGCCCAGGAAAGCCCAAGGGCATCAGCCCACCCTGGGGAGGGGGCAGCCAGTGGAGAAGTGTTAGAATGATGGCTGAATTACGTTCTTAGGAAATTTCATCTGGATGTGTCAACAAAGTACAAAAAGAGCAAGCCTTGGGTACTGTGTAGAGTGGGGTGGAGGGAATGGGGGAGGGACAGGTCTTCTTATTTGCTCCTTAACTTAGATGTGACCTCAAGCACAAGTCCACAAATGCAGCCAGCTGCCTGGGGCACCCACGTGGTGTGGGTGTTATTTATAAAGTGGTATAAATGTCCTGGGTGCTCGGACGGGGCAGGGCGCTGCACAGGCACCCAGTGCAGATGCGGTAGCACCTAGCAGGGTTTCTTTCACCCTGCGGCATCTCATAAGAGCTTCACCCGAAAGGAACGGGCGACCAGTGATGGCAGATGTGATGTGATAGTAGTAATCCTAGCACATTCCTGCTGGGACCAGCTAAGCCTGTGAGGGGAGGCGTTGGCCATGCAGGTCTCCAGAGCAAGGCCCCTCCCTCCCTCCTCTCCAGCAGTCCTGTCCCTCTCGGGGAGCCTGGGCCCCGTGTTAGCTCCTGCATGCCCTCAGGTCTCATGGTTCCTTCCTGGTGATGACCTAGATACCAATAAGGCGAATTTCTCCCAAGAAACTGAGTGGGTGTCGCTCCTTCTTCTGAGTTCCCCATGAGGGAAGATGGGGAGTTTGGTGTGACCGTCCTCACTTTACTAATGGGGAGACTAAGGACAAAGAAAGAGGCAGGAGGGCCCAGGTCACGTGGCCCAGACGGCATGTAGAGCAAGCCGAAATGTTCTCAAGGGGCAGGTGAGCTAAGGCTGGCCTCCCCGCCGGGGAAGTTCTTCCCGGGATGGCCCACCGGCTCCGCTTCAGGGAAGAGAAAACACATTCACGTAAAAAAAGCCGCAAGTGCGTGTCCCAGAGGGGCAGAAGGACAGGTGGGGTGAGTCGGGTAGCTGCGTGGGGGCGGACTTCTCTAACTCTCATTTTCTGTGCTGGCCTCTGCGGTCTCCTGGAACACGGTCTAGGCATTAGAGCGGAGGCCGCAGGACCTAGATAAAATGGGTCAGTTTTAGACTTCGAGGTCCTGGGAGAAACACATCAAGCAAGACCTTCAGTTCTGATGGAGACCAGTGGCCCCCAGACCTCTTCTAAATGAAGGAGTGGTGATTCCACCCTTCTCAGGTCCCCTAGGTGGTCAGACTTTAGAAGGTTCCTCCGACACGGACGCTGGAGGGTGGGCACGCAGCTTTGCTCTGCGATGCCCTTTGTCCGCCTCCCCACATTGGAGAAGCTGCATCACAGGGGGTCTGATGGGGTTTTATGTTGTGAAGGCCTTGTGTTGCCTTGCAAGGACCGCAGACCCCAGGCCGTTGTGAGTGAGGCACAGACGGACCTTTTCCCGTATGAGCTCATCAGCAAGCCCATGAGCACTGCAGTTGAACAGTAGGTCATCCAATTCCAGAGACAAGGACATGGCCTCCCTGAAAGGATCCCCTGGAAGTGCTCTCAGATGGACCCCAAAGCGAAGCTTCGTAGCCGTGATTAATGGATCTCCAGCCCTTTGCCCCAGGTTGCTGCCCCCAGAGTGCCCTCCCCACTTCCTCTCTTTAATGCACTCAAAAGAAAACTCTATAAAAGACACTTCACAGAAACATTAAAAACTGGTGTAAGGGAAATTTCATGGTAGGGCACAGTAAGAAAGTTGGGTTTAAAAAGAGGTTTAGACCTTGCTTCTTGTATTTTCTGGATAAGCTTTTTGTGGGTCCCTCATTCGGACTGCCCAGCCCCGGGGTGATATTTAGTTCCCTGTTCTTTCTGCTCCCTGGGATAAGATGGCACATGGGAACGGAACTTGTGGCGAAGATAACCTGGCCACAGCAGGGCCCCGCCCCCCCTTCCCTTGGCTCTGGTTGTAAATGTGTAATGAATGGGAACCGTGGGCGTCTGCGTGTGGGCAGGGCGCGTGGCCACACAGCGTCTCCAGAGGAATGGACAGCATGCAAAATTCATGCCACTTTTGAAATGCGATGAAGCAACGGAGAATTCGGTAATCGGATTACCACACTTTTTGTACTAGGTTGTGCTCTTTTGCACAGTATGTAAGGACGCAACACAGGAAACCTTCAAAAGAAGGAAATAGGACGATTGAGATTGTTGGCTGGCCAGATGGTGAAGTAAAGGGCAGAGTAGTAGACACCCCACCCAGCCAACATTTTCTCACGGCTGTTATCTCTGTCTTCAAGCCTCTATGACTCTCCCCTCTTTTGTTATTCTTTCCATTCATCCATTATCCACCCATCCACCATCCATCCATCATTCACCCATTCATCCATGATCCATCCATCCATCTATCCAACCACCCATTTATCCGGGCTTCCATCTATCCACCATCCAACCATCCATCATCCACTCATCCATTATCATTCATCCATCTATCCATCCACCATCCGTCATCCATCTACCCATCCAACATTTATTGAGTACCTTGTCATTGTAGCTGTTAGGAACAGTCTGTCACAGGTATGCCGGTAAAAGTTAAACAACTAGCTCTTGGATCGGGGAGAGAAGCATGTGGGTTCAAGTGTTGTTCTGAAGGAGCATGACTGGACAGAAGGTAAAAAGAAGGGGCATCAGTGATTAAGACCTGGCTCTTGGCTTAACCGACGTGGCCCGCATCACCATCCCTGGCTTTGATAGAAACGTGGGTGATCCCCGGGCTGTGTTCGCCACGCAGAGGAGAGAAGGCGACGTTCGCCTTCATCACTCATGAAACCCACTCTGCAGGAGGTCTGCCGTTTCTTGACATGGCGAGTGTTAAGAGTATTATCTCTGGTGGTGGGATTATGCACAATTAAAAATATTTTTACATCTTTAGTGAGACAGATGTCATACACCCTAAAATTTATTCATTCAAACTGTGTTAGTCCAGTGGTTTTTGGTATATTCAGAGTTGTGCAACCCGACCGCAATCTAATTTTAGAACACATTCAAGAACTCAGTAAGACACCCTGCCGCCATTAGGAGTCACTCCTATTCCAGCCTCCCGCCCTCACCCAGCCCCAGGCACGTCGGGCTACTGACCGTCTCCCGATGTGTGTACGTTTCATATACGTCATGGGATTTACGGTCCCATTTGCTTCTTTCACTTAAAATGTTTGCAGGACTCGTCCTTGTGAGAGCGGGGGCAGCATTCCATGCCCTTTAGTGGTTGGATAACTTTTCTTCGTACGTTCACCACCTGATGGACTTTTGGGTTTTCTCCACCTGCTGGCTATTATGATAAGGCCACCGCGAGCACACGTGTATAGGTGTTTGTCATCGGCCACACGTGCGGGTCTCAGTCCCCAGTCTTCGTTGCCACTTGCGTTGCCTCCTTTTCCACTGTAGCCGTCCTCGTGGGTGGGAAGTGCTACCTCCTTGTAGTTTTGGGTTGCATTTCTCTGATGACTAATAATGTCGGCCAATTTTTCATGTGCTTATTGGCACATAGGTCTTCTGGGGTAAATGTCTGTACAAAGTCTATGCCCATTTTAAAATTGGGTTACTCATCTTTGCAGGACCCCTTCTTCATGTACGGCGTGCACAATTCCCTTGTCAGCCATGTGAGTTTCATGTATTTTCTCTCACTCTGTTGTGTTTTCTTGATGATGCCCTTTGATACAGAAAAATTTAAAATTTTGATGAAATGCTATTTATTTATATTTTGTTACTTGTGCTTTGTAAGAACCATTGTCCAAACTGAAGTCACGTTGACATTTGTTCCAATGCTTTCTGCTAGGAGTTTAATAGTTTCAGCTCTTACGTTTAGGTTAGGATACCTTTTCAGTCAATTTTGACCTACGGGGAAAGGGAGGGGTCTACCTTCATTCCCCTGCATGGGGCTCTCTAGCTGTCCCAGCGCCATTTGTTGAAAAAATTTCCCCATTGAATTGTCTTGGCATGCACACGTTAAAATTTGTTCTTCATACTTTCCTTTTTTCCCAACAATTACTGAAAGAAAAGAAAAAACATCAAATGTGTGCTTTCTTCTTTTTTGATGGAAGAGACTGTCCATCCTTGGAGACAGCATGCACACCGCAGGCCCCCGCTGAGCCGCATCACCCGGACGCGTCTTCAGACCACCGCTCGGCCCCGAGCTCAGTGGCGAAAGAGCCAGTTTTCTCTCCATCCCGCCGGTTTAGGGTTTGAGAGGGCACAGCCACGTGGTAATTCTAGCTGTGCAATAGAGTAAGAGCCCCTCAGAGATGGCCAAGGGCTCCCCCGAGGACTCGACGGGTTGAGCAGGCAGGCGAGGTTACCCTTGCGCCGGGGGAGGAAACGCACACAGCTGAGCTGTGATTTGATTATGACACAAGCTCTTTTCAAGGTCTATGAAGAAGCACCTATGTCTGGTTCTACACATCTGCCAAACGGACCTTTAAACATCCTTCACGCCTGCTGATAGCAGAGTACTGGGCGACGTGTAACATGCCGCTAATGGTATCCCCTGTTAATAGCTTTCAGAAAATCACCTGAGGGGATAATCTCTGAGAAGAAGATACATACAAAAATGTGTTACTTAAAATAGGCAAAAATGGAGAAATATTGCAATGCCCAAGGAGTAAGAGCTGGATAAACCGATTTATAGCGACGCACCGCAGAACCCTGAATGGTAACCCAGGGCCTGGTAGCACCAGGCGGTAACCTGTGCAAATGCGTAGGCTGATGAAGGTTGCAGTGAGCAAACAGAATTCGCGTAGACACCTTCACTGAAACGGTCTAAGGATGGATGGACGCTGACAAATCTCAGAATTAATTTAGCACAATATTAATACCCATTAGATCTATTTCTACAGCAAAAAAAAAAAAAAAAAAAAAAAAAAGAGGCTGCTTAAATGCCGAAAGGAAATGAAAATAAAGTCTTTCTGAAAGCCCAGATCAACACCACCGTAGTTCTGAGGCACATCTTTTTCTCAGTTATTTGCCAGTGCACTGAATCCTTATTTTAACATGTAGGAAAAAAAACGAATGAGCACTTGGAAAGAAGAAATTAAAGGATTCTCAGAGTGTAGCCACTGAGTCTGTAATTCTGAGGAGTACAAGCAGTGCCTCCATGAAGCCTTGCTTCTCGGAGGAGGACCACTGAGTACGCGTCCACCTGTGTTTTGGGGTGAGACACGGTGAACTTTCGGTCTTGGGTGTAGGGCGGTGCATTGATTTCCTGGGGCTGCCGTAACAAACCACCACAAACTGGGGGCCTTAAAGCAACAGAACTGCATTTTCTCACAGCAACGGAGGCTACAGGTAGGAAGTCAAGGTGTCAGCAGATTCCTTTCACCTGCTTTGAGGGAGGGTCTGCCCCTTGCTTCCTCCCAGCGTCTGGTCACCACCCTGTCCCCCTGGTGTTCTTTGGCTGGTGGGCACGTCATTCCAGTCTCTGCTGTCTTCCCGGGGCCTTCTCCCTGTGTCTCTGTGTCTTCTCGTAAACAGACCAGTCCCGCTGGGTTACAGGCTCCGCCTACTCCCGTGTGACCGCATTTTAATGTAATCGCCTCTATAGTAACCCGATTTCCAGATATGGTCACACTCTGAGGTGCTGTGTGTTAAGACTTCAATATATCTTTTTAGGGTGACATAATTCATCCCATTACAGGTGGCCTTGGAGTTCATTTAATTAGTATACTGTTCTGATCCATTCCAGAATTTTCTCAGGGCTGCCCAGGACAGGCCCCGGGAGGACCCGCTCAGGAATGTGGGGTGGATTGCCCCAGTGGACCGCTGGGCTATCTCCCTGACAGGGGGCTTCACTTCCGGCAAACCAAGGGGGTAAAGACGCTCAAGCCCAAAGGGTGGAGACAGGTGGAAGTTCCCCCTGGAGGAGGCCACGCAGAGCTCGTGTCCTCGTCCCTCACTCAGCCTCCTCGGTGGAAGGTGAGTGACTTGGCTGGTTGGTGGATTGGCAAGGCAGCTCTGAGCAGCCCTAACCAGCCCCTCCTCTCTGCTTCCGGTGTGTTCTCTGCACACCCTAAGTTGTGCTGGGCAATGCTCCCTGGGGGTGGCCAGCCGATGTCCAGCGCTGCTGTGGCTGGGAGGGTAACTCCGCCTAATTCTGGGGGGACAGGATTAGCCCATCGCTTGACCAACAGGACTAAGCCACAAGCTCTAGCCTGGCCTTTTCCTGCACTGGAAACGTGTAGGGATAGTCTGATTTTCTTCTGCCGACTCCCTTGTCTAAGTCTCAATGGGTTCCAAGTTCAGGGAGCAAAAAAAGAAGATGCCTCTCTAGGTTTCCTTGAACCCCCAGAAAAGGATGCAGGCAACTCATTTTAGGTACTCCCTCCACACCGTCAGTACCAGAGGGGATGCACACACCGGCGCACTGGGACACACCCTCACACAGGGATGTGACGGGGTGAGGGTTATCCACCTCCAGCTCCCAGCCTTCCTCTCCCCACAGTCAGGAGGGAGCGGCAGAAGTGCTGCAGCACAAAAAGGGGCAGTGGGACAATAAGGGGGACCATGAGGGGGACATCGCCCACATCTAGCTCCTACTGTGTACATTTATCCATTGGTTGACACTTAAAGAGCCTCCGCTCTGGGCAAGGCGCCCTCCTGGTCCCTGCTGGGAACGCAGGAGCTGTAAGGCAAACACAGTCCCTGCTCGAGGATTTCCCGTCTTGTTGCCAACACAAGGCAGATAAAAAAGACGAGTTCCAGCATGGGGCAGGCTGCGGGCCAGAGTGCCGTGAAAGTGCGGAGGAGGAAGGGAATGCTGATGGGAAGTCGGGGGGATACCAGGCCGGAGTGGGGGACAGGGTGTGGAAAGGTCCTGATGTTCTTGATATTTTAATACGCAATTTGAGCAAGGTTTAAGGAGTCTGCTGTGTGGAGATCCGTGGGTGGGGGGAGGCGGCCAAGGTATGACGTCCAGAGGGCTGCTGTGGAGGAACCTGGCCTGCTGGAGTTCCAGCTTGACTCACTGCGTGCTCCGGGCGAGTCACGCGCCCTCTGCGAGCCTCAGTTTCCCCAGTTGTGTGCCAAGCGCTGCCACAGGCACTGAGGGTACAGCAGTAAGAAAAGTCCCTGTTGATTTTGCACTCACTGCGGGGCACAGGCGCTGTTCTAGGCGTTCCGTAAACGCTGCGTCCCATTCCCAGACGCTGCGTCCCATTCCCAGAACAGCCCGTGCGGTGGGTGCTGTTTCGCCCTCTTTGGACAAGCGAGGGAGGGAAGTGCGGTCCACAGTGGCGGGGCACCTCCTGCAGGTCTTGCAGCGGACAAGTCACAGAGCGGGACGCACGCCTGCCCTGCACCTGGCCTGTGAGGTGGAGGGTGCACGGAGGGTGTGGCATAGGACCTGTGGCTGCGACGTGGGGGGATGGCCTTGACCGACAGCTGAAAAACGGCAGAATATCTTCCAACTGCCATTCTTTTCAGTTTGCTGCTTTGCTGCTTGAATATGTTGCTCAGAGTTGAAACAACAGGTTTCCACATGGCCCTTGAAGGCCTTGCTGGAGAGATGAGTACAAAGCTACCCTGACATAAGTTATGGTTTGGGGAGTCTGGAGACGAATTAGACGGGATGCTGAGCCTGGATGGAGGGCAGAGGCCGTGGGGATGAAAATGGGAACGAAAGGGAAGGGGCGGACTTGGAAGACACCACTGAGGGATGAGCGTGGTCGGCACCAGTTAGAAAAGCTTCCTGTGTGGTCTGTCCCTGGGACTTTTCGCCATGGAAACGCAGAACTGAGGCTCTTAAGGGGTTCTGCAACCACCACATGATTGATCTGTCTGTCGTGCCAATGACACAGCTGCTAAAAGGAAGCCGTCGATCTCAGGGACGTGTCCCTTTGCTGTGTCATCTGTCTTTTCACTTGGTTTTCACAGTGACGGGTACTGCTTGGAGAGGTGGGGAAAGAAGCTTGAAGTTGGTTCTCTGTAGCAGTAGGCTTTCCGCTTTCATCTGCTCACGGGATGGCGTTTGGAAAAGGGCCCTGTGTGCTAAAACGGAAGAGTGTAGATTGCCGTTATGTAGAAAGTGATGTAAATCTTGTGGTCACCTCAGTTCTATGAAAGTGTCGTAATAGAGAGAGGGGTGCTCATCTGCTAATCTTCAAGAGGGGTGTTAGCAAGTAGGCAGCCTAGGCTGAGTCTTGCCTGCATGGGCTTGGACGTCTTCGGGGGCCCTTGTCCTGTGTCCTGTAGGTGGACAAGGCTTCAAGTCCCTTGGTCCAATGGAGATGGCGGACTCTTACAAACAGTCTGCAGATCAATGATTTTTAAAAAGTGTTTTACCGTACAATAAAACAGAAAAAATGAAACAGCACACAAATCTATAGGTAATGAATTTTTATGGGGCAGACACCACTGTGCTCCCAGCTAGGGCTGGAAGTCCCCCAAGCCCCCTCCACGTGCCCACCACTTCCCCGATCTAAATGACATCACCTGGCAGACACACTCTGGATCCACCAGCTCTCTGTCTTGTAGGGTCTCCAACCCTGGGGGTCGGCAGGAGTCTGATTATCACACAGGAATGAGCTGAGCGCCTTGACTTTGCCCAAAGTCAACGGCGGCAGGAAATAAAGCGATCGCCTCACGTGGAGAAACAATGAAACTGGATGGAAAGCAGAAAAGGGAGCATGAGGTCTCGCTTCTTCTCACTCTGGCTGTGTTCCACTTCCTTCTCTCTAGCTCCACAGGAGGGACGGCAGCTGTGGGGCTCTCTTGGCTTTGCACGTGACGCTCGGGATCTCAAGCCGGGACCCCAGGGCACCCGCAGCATGTTGACCAGGTGAGCAGGCGGCATCAAACACTCCGCAGACCTGAGCTAACGCACCTGGCGAAGCCCCTGGTATAACAATAACAATAACGATACAACAGAGACGTCCATATAACCGACCGAGTGATTCTTTCCAGGACTGAAACATTCGGGGGGCAATTTCTCAGGGAGCACGGGAGCATTTTTTTATATCAGCTACCGAAGTAAGTCACCCTTGTGATCTGGGAGATCACAGACCAGACTTGCATGGGGTTTTATTGAGTCTCGCCATCCTTATCATTACAGCATTAAGGTTACAAAATCCCCGAGCCCCAGGCCCGAACGTTTGGTTTAACGCGTGTCCCGGGCGTGCAACGCAGACAGCTGGGGTGCCGCGTGACGGGCCCTGCTGCGAGGGGAAATTACACCTTTGAGGAGGATGAAATTGGGCCTGATTGAGTTAATCACTGTAATCACCGGCATTGTGCAGAAACGCAGCCGGGAGGTTTTTCGTGCCAACAATTATGCCCGGTGAAGTCACGTGATGGGAAGGCTGCCCTGCGTGTGCTTCTGCCAGAAGGGGCAGGAGGCTGGAGAGCAAGCGTGGTCCCGGCGAACCCATGCCACATGCACAAGGAGAGCCAAGATCAAGTAACGGGCTTCCTTAAGTCACTGTGCGGTACCTGGACTTGGTCATGGCAACGAATCTGTGTCTAACTAAGTAGATTTGTGTGCCATCGTCCTCAGAGGGGACTATCAGGCTGGGCACCTGGCTCACAGCAGGAGCTCCGGGGTATCATCGCCTCTCTCCAAGCCCCTCGGGGCCCTGGGGAGCTGTGGGGGAGTGATTCCAGACCAGCACCCTCCTTATAATTCCCTGTGACCCTCAACACCTGGAGGGGCTCCCGGGGCCAGTGCCTCCCTCCCTCCTGTTTCTGCGGATTGACTCAAGTGGCTGACCAAATGGAGGGGCGTCACCCCATGGGGAAGTGGTACAAAACTGGGAGTGCCAGTCCATCTCTGGGGGAGGCTTTGGGGAAAGAGCAGGGGCTGTTCTCATCCCTGTGGCATCTCAGGGCCCTGGCTGGGCAGGGCCCACTTGTTTTCCGGGAGTTCTGGGCATGAGAGGGAGGCTGCATGTGCAGGGTGCACGAGTGGGCAACGAGACAGGAGGATGTGGGGGAGTTTGGGCTAAGACATTGCCCAGGAATAAAGGACAGAGGCATCTTGTCCTCTGGCACCACGCACAGAACAGCCGTGGCAGACAGAAGGCGGACTTTGGAGACCATCTGCCCCACCCCCTTCAGGGGCTGCTGAGGACCAGGGTTCGAAACCACAACTCAGGTGTGTGTCCTGACCAGGGACGACGCTCCAACCAACGAAGCCACACAGGCTGAGGCATCTTTTTCTAGCTTTCAAAACTCACGCCATGTGTCCACGGGCCTATGGGCAGGACCGTGCCCCTCGGGAGCCCCCAGCACCAGGAGGGCTATGCTTTCTGCCAGCCAGACCCAGGGAGCTTCCCATTTCGCAAAGATCCCGGGGACAGTCATGCAAATCTGGATCTTATTCTTTCTGTCACAGACTCGCTGGGGTTGAAAAACATGACTTTTGTGGCTGGTGGGAAGCCTCCGGTTCCGCTCTGCTGGGGAAGGGAAAGGTTGGATCTGAGGACCTCCTCCACATTGTGTGGGGACCCGGAGCCAGCACAATGGCCCATCTGTCATCCACGTGACTAGTTTTCCCTTGAAAAAGTACAAGCCACCCTGGCTGGTATGGCTCAGTGGATTGAGTGCGGCCTGAGAACTGAAAGGTCGCCAGTTGATTCCCAGTTAGGGAACGTGCCTGGGTTGCGGGCCAGGTCCCCAGTAGGGGGCGTGCAGCAATTGTTGCTATTTCTCTCACACATCAACGTTTCCCTCCCTCTCCTTCTCCCTCCTTTCCCCTCTCTCTAAAAGTAAATAAAAAAATAAAATCTTTAAAAAAAAAGGAAAAATAAAAGAGAAAAATTACAAGCCTATTTGAGTACGGGCAGCAAGATGGTGAAGAGCATGGAGATTAAAAGCACAGATTTTTAAAATGGACAGGTCTGGGTTCAAATCTCCCCTTATCCCTTTCCTGGCGCCTCAAGTCACCAGCCCCCAGCCACACTTTCCTCCTCCACACGGTGGGCACAGAAATGCATTCCCCACAGAAACGGAGAAGGTGATGTCTCTGACACATGGTGGGAACTCCATGACTGGAAACAAACATTAGTATTGCCACCGGGTGACTAGTGAGCCCGTTTTGACCACCAGGCATCGCACTGGAGGTGGGACAGCTGGTGCAAGAGGAAGGGTCTAGGAGGAGCTACGTCCCCAGGTTAACCCCCTGTGCCAGGATGCACTGGAGAAGCCCAGACAGCCCCTTGGCCTTGAGGATTTAATGCTGACCCAAGCTTCTCTCTGCTGTTCCGTGGCCCATCATTGCTGATCCCAGAGCTGCTGAGATGCTGCTGAGAAACTCGGGAGACACCTGGCATCATTCTGAATCGCTCTCAGCCACTTCACCAGGATCCTGGAATCTGCAAAGGAAGTGGAGCTTTCTCCTTGCCCCAGCGGGCGCTTCCACGCATCAACGCAGTGAGCAGAATGGGGACACTGGGGCGTCTTCAGTGGGACCCAACAACACCATGTTTTACAAACACATGCAATTTTAGAGAAATGGATTTTAGAAGTAGAGTTGCGTGCTTCCCCGAAGGAAGCACAAGGTCTTGGTCAGGCTGCGGTTCTCCTTTCTTTTCCTCGTGTTGTTACGACCACAGCTGCCACCACGGTGTGTGAATTAGGGAAGCGGTTGGCCCTCACACCTGCAAGGTGAAGGGAGAATGGTGGGCACTCGAAGCTCCGAAACTCTCCACCTGCTGAGGCACAGGTGCGCATGGGTTGAAGGCAGGGGCGTCATGGAGTCACAGCACCGGGCACCGACACCTCGCTCCACTCCTCCAGCCGTGTCCCTGCCCTCAGCAGGGCAGACGTGTCCCTCATGCTGGAGCTGGGGAGGTGAGTGAGGCTGTCGGGCGGAGCAGAGATGCAGAGGGAGCGGGAGGGGACGGGACGTATGGGGGGGGCAGGCACTAGTCCTTGCTCTGGTCCCCTGAATCAGCACCTCCATCCATTGTCCCTGGCATCTCTCAAACTCTTATGCTTCCTTTCTCTGGGGTCAGCTCCCCACCTCTGCGCAAGATATAACAGGGGTGGGTCTTGAATACTCGGGATTCTCATCTCTTGGCCTGCGCCTCTGTGCGCTCCCCCATTTGGACACAAGGGTGTAGCGCTTGGATGGAAGCCAGCGGGGTTACAAAGCATTTTATCTGTGCATAAGGTTTTCCATGACTGCTGTCTGTGTCCCTGGCGTCCACATGCCTCAAAGGGAAGGAGAAAGCTCTTATCAGTCCAAATGTTTTCCCAGGTTTCCCCTCCCTGTGGAGCCCCGCTGGATTCTCCAACAAAAACAGTCAGCAGAAATCCTTGCTCACCCTGCATACTCCCCTCTGAAGCAGAAGGAGTTCTGCCTTTAGGAAGGGAGGGGATAAGGTCAAAGGAGACGGCGCAGGAGGAAAGGGCCTTCTTTCTATCTGGGCCTGGGGCGCTGCTCCTGGCCTCTGGCTGTGCCCTGACGGAGCCGGCTGAGCAGGCTCCGGGGGCAGTACTAACTAGTTGTGAATCCACCGAGGAGGCCCAGGGTCTCCTGCAGGTCCCTCAGCAGCACAGCCTGTGCCCTGTGTTTCTTCGTGGGCATCCCCAAGGGGCTCCGGGGCCACGTTGCCTGGGGCCAGCCCCTGCCTTTCCTGATTCATAACTACATCCCCTTGAGCAAATCACTCTGCCTCTCTGTGCCAGAGTTTCGCCATCTGGAAAACACAGGTCCTAGGAGCCCCTCCTCATAGGGCCGCCCAGAGGGTTCCATGAGGCAGCAACACCTGTAACAGGCTCGGAAGGTGTTCTGGCACCCAGCATTGAATGCTAATTATCATCCCCTGAGCCCAAGGTCGAGGAGAGAGGAAGGGCTCGCCAGTCCCTGGTGTGGCAGAAACAGTTTGGCAGAATTTGCCCCAGACACGGCCTGGGGGGTATGAGAACGGATGGATGGAAAGTGACTGGAACCCAGAGAATTTGCCCGAGCTGCCTGCTTTCAAAGGTTATTAGTGTCTTAGCAATTGCCGACTTCTAAAACATCTTTTCTCTTTCTCTCATAAGAAAAGAAAAAACAAAACAAAACAAATTTGTGGCAAAAGTTCATATAATTCCAAAGGATAGAAAATGAAAACCAAAAGTATTCCTTAACAAGACCCACATTCCAAGGACTGTTAACAATTACTGGCTTTGTTCACAGAAAAGGTTGTGGCTTCTTCCAGGATTCGCATTCTTTGAGCTGGGCGGTCTTTTCACACGGAATGAATTATTCAGCAGTGAGTGTGACTAACACTGCCAGTGTGAGCGGCACTGATTCAGGGACGGGTATTTTGGTTCCGTTTCTAAGTGACTCAGCTCGCTTTGTTACTAGGCCCTCGTCACATTCATGCTCGATACGTGTTTTGCATTTTGCTGATGGCCTATTTCTAAGGCTAAGCGTGAACTTATCACATACTCAGGCACTGGGTATTTATTTTGCAGAGAGAAAAAAAAATATCTTAGCATCTACATTTCCTTAGACGTGAAAGGAGAACATTTGATCTCGGTGCCTCGCGTGCCGGGTGACTTCCCGAGAATCAGACCGCTTGGCAGAGGTCCCATTGTTCTGCGTGACGTGGATGAGGCACCGCGTCAGTGTGCCCGGTGGCCATCGTGGGGGTCCCAGAGGGGGTGAATATCGTCATTCAGAACTAGTTAAAATATTGTACGTAATATTGTATGTTTACTCACAACTTTCTAATCTATAAAACTTGAATAATTTTACAGTAATTCCTCTGTCATACAGAGAACAGACCGGGGGCTGCTGGAGGGGAGGATGCGGGGGCTGGGTGAAAGGTGAAGGGCGTGGGCAGCCCCGGTGGGTGGTTACAGAACAGTCACCAGGGTGTCAGGTGCAGCGCAGGGCACGGGGTCCACGATGGTGTGATGGCCACGGGGCCAAGGGCACCTGACTCATCGGCGGATCCCTCTGTGAGGTATGTGACTATCTAGCCATGAGGCTGTGCACCTGAAACTATGTAATATTGTTTGTCAGCTGTGATTGAAAAAATAAAAGCTCCTATCCACAGACTTCCTGGGAGGACCCCAGGAGACAAAGCCCTTGGCCTGTGTCTGGCCCCCTAATAAGTGCTCTGTGGAAGAGAAGCTTCAGTTATGGTTGGCGTTTGCATGAACTCATCCATGACCCAGGAAGTGAAACCAGACCTGAGGTCTCAGCCCCGAGACCACTTTGCAGAAACAGAGGAGAGAGGGCGGGGCGGCTGGCTGCCCCTTTGCCCTGCTGTCCTATGCACTGAGAATGTTCCCGACTGTAAGAGGCTTTCTGCGAAGTCTCGAATCCCTGACTTCCGGCTGATCGGGAGCCGAGGCTGGCTGGCGGGGCACAGGGACAGCTGTGCCGTGTGGCACGAGCTGTCCCTCTGGTACAGCCAGTCCCAGTCCCCAGCCAGGGAACAGAGGTCAGGACAGATGTGTAGGGGCCTGTCAGATGAGCCCTGGTGGAAGGAGGTTCCACGAGGGAGCGGCTGACAGGTGGTGTCGTATGGGAAATACCAGTATGTGAAAGAAGCCTCGAGTCTCTTCCCTGGAGTCACAGATGGAGGCTCCTGGACTGAAGTAAGAGGCTCAAGTCAGCGGCTTGGTCCAGTTACTGAAAACAGAGATGCGAAGGGACCCCAACGGAGACCATCAATGTGCTTGTGACCGGGTCGCCCCGGGCGGGCGGGAAGGACCAGGTGGTGTAAAGCTCAGGCATACGGTGTCCATGAATCAGAGACACAGAACTGCCAACACACCGACCCGTCCCTGGGTCCCACTGCCCTTGTCCTCTGGTGGCAAGTGTGGCTTCGGCCTTACGGGATGAATCAGAAGTCCCCGGAGGTTGGCGCAGGTCCTCACTGCCATAGCATCAACCTAAATGGAGGATTCTGTCCTCCATACTGAAAATGTTGGTTAACCCAACACGTCCAGCAATGCTGTACTGTCCCGTCACCAACAAGGACCTCAGCCACAGCAGCCACAGAGCATTCTTGCGCCCTATTCCAACTCAACATATAGACAGACTCGCCGTGCGTCTGTGAGGTGCCGCAGGGCCTCCACCCATGTGCGTCTTCCTAGGATTCGCTCAACACTGATATATTGTCCTCTCATTTACCTGTTTACCGGCAAAATATCCCCAAATAACCAGTGTCTCAAGGTTTTGTTTGAAAGAGGCACAAGGAATCTGTCTTATCTTAGTAAAAAAATAATTGTTAGCCGTGAACAGAGTCAGAAACACAACCCTTTCTCAGAGGGGATGAAGGACCCATTCAGCTTCTGATGAATGTGACAAGTATTTCTAATGGGGTTTAAAAAACTAAATCTCTATGGACATGGTATTTTTTTCACCAACTGAAAAATGTGCCACAACTGAACTCTTCCCTGTGGGTCTTTTCTTCATGGTCACAGAACCCTGGGGTCCCAGCCTTTATACAACGTCTTCCTCTGACCATGGGGACTCCCTAACTTGGTGGTATGGACTGGACATTCGTGTCCGCCAAGTTCAAGGCTGAGACCTGCCCCCCAGCATGATGGTGGAAGGAAGCGGGGCCTTTGGCAGGGGCTGAGGGTGTGAGGATTAAGCCTGAATAGAGCTAGTGACCTTATAAAAGATACCCCAGACACCCTCCCCCTAACGCCTTTTTCCATGTGAGGACGTAAGCAGATGCCCCGATGGCCCGGGAAGGGTGTTTCACCAGACACCAAATCTGCCCACACCTGGCTCTTGGGCTTCTGGCATCCAGAACCGCCAGAAACACATTTCTGCTCCTCACCAGCCACCCGCTCTGCAGTCGAGCGATGTTCGTTCAATGTTCCTCATTAATGAAAATGTTTTCCGAGGATAAAAGCAAGAAAACATTGGGAAACAAACAAAATGAAACTCTTTAATTCCACGCCCAACACAGAGCTGCTGCAAGTTTTATACAGTCCCTTCTAAACTTTTAGGATGTTGAATCCTTACTTGAAAATATTTCTGTTAAACAAACAAGAGCTAATTCTAGGAAAACGAGACTATCCCAGAAAATCATAAAGGGAAAGCAATTAGAATAACCTCTAATCCCTCCACCCAGAGATAAATAGTTAACATCTATAAATCCAGATTTTTCTTCCTTCATATACCAATATATATTTATTTTTTTATAACTTAAAAAAAAGATTTATTTATTTTTAGACAGAAGGGAAAGGAGGGAGAAAGAGAGGGAGAGAAACCTCAATGTGAGGTTGCCTCTCGCACGCCCCAAACCAGGGACTTGGCCCGCAACCCAGGCATGTGCCTTGACTGGGAATCAAATTGGCCACCCTTTGGTTCACAGGCCAGCACTCAATCCACTGAGCCACACCACCAGGGCACCAATATATGCTTTAAATGAACAATTTCTCAAAGCTTTTATGCCTCTGTTGTGCCTTCACTCACTCATTGTTCACTCAACAAGTGTTTATTGAGCACCTACTACATCATGGCCAGCAGTGTACTGAGGTTAGAGCAGTGGGCGGGGTGCAATAGCCCCTCCTGCTTCCCTGACCTTCACAGCACAAAGGCAGAGTCAGACCTTAAAGCCATCATTACTAACTTTTCTTGGGGAACAAGTTGCACTTGTCTATTGACCTTGAAATTTCCTCTCCCTTTCAAACCTCTCCTGCTCTCTAAGCCTACAAATCCCGATGACCCTGTACTCTCTGCTCCTCAGCAGGTTGTCACTGTGATCCCAGTGAAGGTGCCCTAGGACCCCCTACCCCTTTCTGTGCCTGTCGCCCCGGGTCCTGCCTGGTCAGGTGAGTCACCAGCGTGGAGGCGGCCACTGAGCAGCCTCGCACGGGTCTGACAACATCTGCAAGAGCACAGGGAGGGGAGGCGTTGGGAACGGACTCAGGTGCGGCTGTGTGAGAGGCTGGCAGAGTGGAGGGGACGCCCACTCTCTTTTCTGGCTGCTTTGGGGAAAACAAACAAGTCTCGCCTTTGCTGAAAGCCGTGAGGAACTGCCCAGTGGCCCTGGGCGGGAGGCAGGGGGTCTCCTTCCAGGTTCAGAGGGTGCTTCGCTCAGTCAAAGCCGGGGCGGGGGTCTCTGTAGCTGAGGGCCTAGGCAGGTATCACGTTCACGTCACACAGGCTCCTCCTCTGCTTTGGCTCTGGAGACATGGACTTTTTTTTTTATATACTCCATCATCCCGCCCGTGCCCTGCCCTGTGGGCCTGGAGCTGTGGACACTTGATTTTCTGGCTGTCAAGGACCACCCGCCGTCCTCAGACCTCCACTGAGGAACCACTGCTTCGGGTTGGGAGGGGGGGGGGAGAGGGGAAAAGCAGCCGGACTCCCAGGACATGTCCCTCTGCTCTGAGCGCAGGCTCACCTCCAGGGGGGAAGCTGCGAAGTGTCCCAAGAGGCCAGTGCCGTCCCAGAGCGAGGTGTTCGTGAAAATTCACAAAAATAGTGTCCCACCTGCTGAGCAGCTGTCATCTGTGTTCACATTGCATTTCTCTTTTCTCTCGCTTTAAAAAAAAGTCATTAAATTAAAAAGTCATTCCCAAAAGGGAGTTCTGACTTCTGATTGGATAATACTCAGGTCATTATTCTCTGAGCACATGATGATTCTTCTCCTGGTTCTTCAGTGGTGGTCTGAGGACAGTGGGTGGTCCCTGAGTAGCTAGCAGGCAAGCATCTGCAGCTCCCCTCAGTCTTCAGGGAGGGGCGGGGGTGGGGACCGTCAGCACCTGCCCTGCCTGGAGCAGCAGTCACTTCGGCCCAGGGCACTGTTACTGTGAGTTCCGAGAAGCTAGAAATGTGGATTTTTCAAAAATATGCCAGTAACCAAATTTTTAAAAAAAGTTTAACTCACTTGCTTGTGGGGGCCAAACATGGAATTTGTGGGCTGAGTTCAGCCCCAGGGCACAAGTCTGTGACTGAGGCTGCAGGTGGCCTGGGAGCTGGCTCTTTTGTACAGTAAATGTAGGCGATTCAAGTCGGAAAGGGAGTGTGAGGTGCTTCTCGCAGTCCGTCTAGTTCAACCTCATGGTCCGTGTTAAATTCTTCCCTGGCAGACGGCCACCTGCTTTAGGGAAGGCAGGAACTCAAGCCAGACTCTCGGAGTTTCCGTATTGGTTTCTTGTTTTTAGGAAATTGTGGGATGATGGTTCAGTAAGGAGCTGGAGGTCAAGGGGGGGTTGAGGGGATCAGGCCAGAGACCTGGGGCTAGAAGGGGCTTCAATGTCGACTTTTTTTTTTTTTTGGCTGATTCTCCGTTATGGCTCACCATAGTATTTTATTTTAATCCCCTCCCCAGTTCATTAGACTGTATCAGCATGTTTGGGGCTTGGGTTTTCCAGAATTCACAGAGGTAAATAGAACTTTATTCTTTTTTAAAAAAAGATTGTATTTATTTACTTTTAGAGAGAGGGGAAGGGAAGGAGAAAGAGAGGGAGAGAAACATCAATATATCGATTGGTTGCCTTTCTCACACCCCCAACCAGAAACCTGGCCCACAACCCAGGCAGGTGCCCTGACCAGGAATCGAACCGGTGACCTTTCAGTTCACAGGCTGGTGCTCAATCCATTGAGCCACACCAGCCAGGATAGGAAACAGAACTTCAGATCTCAGAAGTGCTGTTGTCGGACCCCTGCTTTTCACAGATGACGGAACGAAGATCCACGAGGTTTCAACTGCTTGATGAAAGGCACTTCGGACGCCTGTGGCGGAGTCCCAGTGTCCTTAATATTTCCTCCCAAGGGTCCGGTTGCCACTCATGAGTAGGGTCCCAGTGAAACTGCGACCACCTTCACACTCCTGTAGCCTGTTGTGCCGACTCTCCCCAGCACTCACTTTCTGAGGTAGAAGAGGATGAAAACAACAGCAAAAGCTGGTGCCCACGGACTTTCTGAGCTCCCTTCGTGGAATGAGGCGATAAGTAACAGAAGCCATCTACAAGGAGAGCCAGCTGGAAATTACGATTCTGCAGGCTGGCAAGAACCACAGATAATCCCCACCCCCAGATAACTCCCCCAGTGCCCATCCTCCACGTAAAACCCTTTTGAGAGCTGCTAAATGTTGCAGTAACCAACCTGTGTTTCTCTCTCTCTGCTCACCCTCTGAAGGAGAGTTGGCAGAGAGTGGAAGGGCGAGGAAGAGGAATGAAGGTCTCAGGGAGCCCCTAAGTCACTGCGATTGCAGCCTGGCACACCGTCCTCTGAGCTGAATTCTTCCAACCACCTGGACAGGGTCAGACAGGGCCCAGTGGCGAGTGGAGAGGGGCCTGCGGGGCCACGCCGCTGGCCTGCATCACTGCTGTTGCTGCCCGTGTTGGGGCGGTGCCCACACGCAGACTTGACAGGCTGACATAGGATTAGGAACATGCAGTACAGGACCTCTTATGAAACAGAGGGAGAGTTGTGAGTCACACCACCGTCCACAAAAGCTGCGGTTCTGCGGGTCACCAAGACGTTTTCCACCTCCATTCTTGGTCCTTCTCTTCAGGGGTACACGGTTGCCCCATAGTACTGAGCTGACCACGTGGAAGGGGATGCCATGGCCAGGGACCAGAGCGCCTGAGCTGCATCATTCACACAAGCCCCACGCCAAACCCCCGCCCGCTTCTCCAAATGTAGTCAGGAACCTTCCGAACCTTTTGTGTGAACCCGGGAGGGATAATCGTCTGGCAGATTCTGACAAGCGTCTCTTCAAGGGCACATTTGTGCTGTTGAGAGGCCCTGGCAACGGTTGCTGGGTCGTCATGGCAACAGACACCCGCGGCACATCAGCTTCTGCAATGAGGGCAAAGTCACAAAACCTCTCCCACAGGGTGGGAAGGAAGAGCTCTGAGGGTCTGGACCCCAGTGGAAATCTCGGAGGCTCTTCCCTACACTCCGCAAAGTTCCGGTGTGCACCAAATCCTCATTTCCTTTCCAGACCCCGCTGACTGATGGGCATCACACCGTGTAGTGGGACCCGGGGGGGAAGTGCCTCTCATGCTGATCTCTCCCGGAAATCCATTTCGCTGGTTTTCCGTGGAGGTTCTGAGGGGCGTTCCTTCATCAGGGGGGAGCTGGAACTGGAGGAGGGCTTTCACAGGACTAACAAGGGGGGCTGCGAGGGGGGCTGCATCACGGTTTGAAAGCCTTCTCCTGAAATGCAGTTCCAAAAACAAATGATAACTAGCGATTTGTTGCGGCCCTTACTGAAGCATGGGGCACCCGTGGTACAGCAAAAGGATGTCCGCCCACGATGCTGAACCATTTAGACTGAGTGGACGCTGGCTCCCAGCAGGTGCCCCTCAGCCACGGAGAGCCGAGGGGGAGGGTGGGCGGTGTTCCCTCCATTAGCCTGAGGAGAACCACAGGGACTCTCTTCTGCAGGTTCCTTTTCCATGACATTTGTTGTGACATCGAGAGTTCCACAGTGCGACTGAATTGCCATTGGAATGCGTCCTGGGAAAGAGTAGGAAGGACAGGAAGGTGATCGCCGAGGGACAGAGTAGTCGGGAGTCTGGAGCACTCTGTACCCAGAGGTGGCATGAGCATCCCCGGCAGCTCAGCGAAGTCCCCTGTGTGATGATGCTGAAGGTTCCTCCACTGGTCCTCACTTCTTTCCTTCCTGCAATGATGCACGCTCAGCAAATCAGCTTTGATCTTAAAATGTCAAACTGTCTCCTTTTAGTCTGCTGTCCTATCTTTAAAAAAAACCCTCACTGGATGATATGTTTATTGATTTTAGAGAGAGAGGAAGGGGAAGAGAGAGAGAGAAACATCGATCGGTTGCCTCCCCTACGTGCCCAGACCGGGGGTTGAACCTGCAACCTTTTGGTCTCCGTGACGGTGCTCCAACCACCTGAGCCACCCAGCTTCTGCTTTCTTATCTTGCCATTTAAAAACTATTTATGAATTCCAATTTTTTAAAAAAATGTTATTGTTATTCGATTACAGTTGTCTGCATTTTCTCCCCACCTCTCCACCCCACCCCAGCCGAACCCACCTCCCTCCCCCAACTCCACCCTCCCCCTTGATTTTATCCATGTGTCCTTTATAGTAGTTCCTGTACGAATTCCAATTTTTTTAAAAATTAAAAATGTAACAGTTACAATAAACAATTACAAAAACCCACTAAGGGTAAAGAGTCCTGTACATCTTCTTGGGGATTCATCCTCTGGTCTTACCCTTGGACATGGGAGGTGGACAGGCTGCAGGGAAAAAAAGAGCTAAGGAAAGTGACCAGCTTCTCAGAGGGCTCCGACTGGAATCTGCGGCTGGCAGACGCTGGAGGACTCACGGGGGCTGGGCACTGTTAGAAGAAGTGACTGGTCCCTTTCAGGCAGAACAAAAGCTCTTGTTTGCTACAGTCGTTCCCACCCCCTCACGCCTCCTCCAGGCTGCCCACCTGCTAACTTCTGCTGCCTGCTCTGCTCAGGGCTGTTGCAAGCTCACAGGTGGGGTGAGGCTCTCCAGTGGTCCTTCTTCCTGGTGCGCATGGGAACTGCACCAGCGCTCCCACCCTGAGCTCCGGGGCCTGCCCCCGCCCCACCTGCTGGTCTCTGGCCCTGCCTAGTCATCAGTCCTGTGCCCTCCTTCAGCTCTTGCTTGTTCTCTGATGGGGTCCTGGCACTGAGTCGTAACCAAGCAGTACACCCTGGAGGTTGTGGCCCGCTGTTCTGGTGTCCTTGTCCAGGACAGTGGGGTGGGCATGAGGGAGCCTCACAGACCCTGGTCAGCTCTGTGATGGGCGCAGGCGGAACGGTCAGTGAGAAGGCCTGGCTGCAGCAGCCCCAGCCCAGGGTCACACTGCTTTCAAAACCAAAGGCGAGCCCACGGTACAGCATTTAGAGCGCCTCCTGACAGGTTGACGTTTGGGTTACTGGTAGAACAGTAAAAATGCACATGTTGGCCCTGGCTAAAATGTGGGTCAGTGGGCTGGGCGTCGTCCTGCAAAAGGAAGGGTGTCCGGTTTGATTCCTGGTCAGGGCCCATTCCTGCGCTGGGGGTTTGGTCCCAGTCGCAACTGATCAATGTTTCTTTCTCGCATTGACATTTCTCACCCCCTTCCCAAATAAATATATAAAATCCTTTAGAAAATAAAACAGAAACCTCCACACGTTTTCTGCCTGAAACCTGTGACAAGCTTGTCACCAAGCAGGGTGAGCAGGCACACACAGGCGATTGGATAGCACCACCCTATGAAGCTGTGGGATTGATTTAAGAATCTGGTAACAATGCCATTTCGTATGGCTGCCCTTACAACCCGCCAGGAACTTGGAGGTTTAAATGAGGCCGATTTAGTCTGGAGGCGGGGCCATGGGCGGGGAAATGAAAAATAAGATGTCTCTTGGTGAGAAAGACAGCAACAGCAGAAAGGACTCAGGTTTGCGGGATGTGAAGTCAGAGGCAGGTCACCCCCACTTCTCCAACCTCCCCTCCCCCAGTCTGTGCCCACCCGCTGAGCACCCAGCACAAGCCAGAGAGGGAGAAATCAAGTCACATTTGTCCCTACGAAGCCCCCAATCTAGTAGGAAAATAATGTAAGTTCATTATCGCTAGGTATGAAATGAGGTTGTTAAATAGGCATGAATCCTGGGAAAAATCCCAGAGTGAGAGAGAGCCGCGTGAATGTTCTTGAGAACAAAAGTTGACAGGTATAGTGAAAAGAGCCCACAGCTGGGACTTAGCTTTGCCCATGAAAGTTAAAAGCTGACTGTTATATAAAACCACTTCATAAGGAGCTATGCTTTCACAGAGAAACACTAGCAGTGGACAGAGTGTTACAGAGTTGCTTCTTCCTGGTAAGACCGGGGAAGCTGTTTTATGTTGGGTTAGAAACACTGTCACATGGCGCCACCTGCTGGTGACTACCCAAAGTGCTTGCCTTAGCCTTGCCACGTAAAAACCTGGGCCCGGGGCTAGCTCTGGAAGCCTCCTCACTAATGCTTTCTGTCAAAGCAGCAAACTGCTGTGTGTTCCCAGAAAGTGAGAATCATAGCGTTTGAAGCAAACTCAGTGATACCCAGAATAACCTGCCATCAAAAAAGAGAATGTGTACATGATATTCGTTGGATAATATTGAATTTCTATTATATAATAATGGAAATTCTTTAATAACAGAGCTTATTGTTATTGTTTCTCCAATTCTTAGAGAAAAGCAGGGATTCTTTCACGTAGAATTTTCCTCCATCAATGGTGTGATTACATTGCATGTCCCAGCGTTTCAGCCAACAAATAGTATGTATTTGTTGAAAATCTGTGCTGTAGACCTTTCCCCATGCACCGTACTGCTTAACTTGTTCCTCCCATTCCCTGTGCTTCCCGTCTACTCGGAGCAGGATCTGGGTTCCTGGCCAGGGTTCTGGGCAGACTGGCTACTCACAGGTGCTGCCGTCTACCTCCTGGTCACCACGTCCCGAGGCACAGGTGTCTGGTGGTCCCACCTCAGTGATATGATGATCAAAGGGTGGGTTTGGGGGTGTCTGGCGCACCCCTGCACCATGAAGTTCCCCAATAACTCCTCAGTGAGAGTTGGGCATCCACTGGCAATCATCGTCTTCACCCACTATTTGATGAGGGCCGCACAGTGGCGACTTCATAGATTTTATCACTCCTTCCGGGTGGGTTTTAGCTGGGATTCCCTCGGGGTCTATTTAGTTCACTTGAAAGACAGTTCGTACAGGGAAGGAGGGACCAATAGGTGGTTTGTCTCTTTTACAAAGTTTAGAATAATAAGTTGGTGTCCTAGCCACCTCCAAAGGTGACCACTGCGGTTTTGTGTGTGTCTCTATGAAGTCATAGATTGTTATGGATTTGATGTATTTCAGTGGAGAGCAGGCATTTTTTCTTTGGAAGCCCAAACTGCCCTCCCTTTCGCCAATGTGTATATGTTTAACATAATGCTTGACTGTGTAGCAAAGTGGTTAAGGGATGAGGCACACTCCTTCCCTCTCAGGACAGATTGTTATGATTTTCAAGGAGGGTAATTCATCAGGATGTTTCAGAAGCCTTAAAAATATTGGTACCCTAGCGTCCAACTTGAAGGGGACTTTTCTACGAAAATACTGAGGGATGTGGATGATAATTGTACAAGGATATTAATTCTAGTAAACAATTACAAAGAGATATCTGTAGGCTTCGGCACATTTTCATGACGGACTATTATAGGTGCCGTATTAAAAAAGAAGCTTTTGAAGAACTTTTATTACCAGGAGGCCTTTTGAGAAAGACAGGAACAGATAAAGAAGTTCATCCTTTTCCCTGACCCTAACCCCTAGCGATAGTCTTGCTTTGCAGGAGGAAGGAGTAAAAGATCTTTTGAATTTAAACCAAATTTCTGAGGATAAAATTTCTTTCTTTAACAACTCTTTTAAAAACATAATTGATTAAAATAAAAAACTAGTGATTACTATTAATAGTGAGCACTAATAGCCCTGACCGGTGTGGCTCAGTTGGGCATCATCCCACAAAGTGAAAGGTCATCAGTGTGATTCCCGGTCAGGGCACAGGCCTGGGTTGTGGGCTCAGTCCCTGGTCGGGGTGAGTATGAGAAGCAACCAATCAATGTTTCTCTCTCACATCAGTGTTTCTCTCCCCCTCTTTCTTCCTCCATTCCCATCTCTCTAAAAATAAATAAATAAAATCTTTAAAAAATAGTTAGAACTGATCAACAAATTCAGCAAAGTTGCAGGACACAAAATCAATATACAGCAATCTGCTGCATTTCTATACACTCATAATGAACTAGCAGAAAGAAATTAGGAAAAAAATCCCATTTACAATTGCATAAAAAGGAATAAAATACATAGGAATGAATTTAACCAGGAGATAAAACACCTGTTTTTGGAACAGCAATAAAACACTGAAGAAAGTAATTGAAGAAGATACAAATGAGTGGAAAGATATCCCATTCTCATGGATTGGAAGAATTAACATCATTAAAATGTCCATATTGCCCAAAGCAATCGACAGATTCAATGCAATCCCTATCGAAATTCCGATGGCAGTGTTTACAGGACGAGAACCCTAGAATGTATACGAAACCAAACCACAAAAGACCTTGATTAACCAAAGCGACCTTGAGAAATTAGAACAAAGATGGAGGCACCACAGTCCTGATTTCAATCAATTTACAACGCTATAGTAACCAAAACAGCGTGGCCCTGGCATAACATCAGACATATAGATCAGTGGAACAGAATAGAGAGCCCAGAAATAAGCCCACATGTGTGTGGTCAGTTAGTTTATGACAAGGAGCCAAGAAAGTACAACGGGGAAGATAGTTTCTTCAAGAAATAGGTTCTTGGGAAAAGCGGAGAGCCACATGCAAAGCAGCGAAACTGCAGGGTCACCTTACACCACACGCAAGTCAAAACGGATTAAAGACTTGAACATGGGCCCTGAAACCAGAAAACTCCTGGGAGAAAACAGGTGTATTTGGCTGGTAGAATGGGTTTATTAGATCTTTACATAGGTACGCGTTTGCCAGTTTCATTATTTGAGGTGTCACTGATTCAGATTTACACCACCACAGAAAGGGGGCTCGCACGGACCGTTGCTTAGCAGATGAAACAGGAAGGTCCTAGGCGCCGGCTGAGTATGTGACCCTCCGGGACACTTTGGAAGGTCAATAGGTAAACAGTGAGTTTCCAGTTACGAATCCTTCTTGTTTATCCTTACAAACAAGAAGCCTGAGAATTCCTAGAAGGCAACACTTTTGTTACTCTATTTTGAGCAGCTGCCCTTTTTTCTTAATCTGCACGTTTTTAAAAGCGAAGACTATTGATGTGTACTTTCTAGGAAATCACTTGTATGGATCTGGAACAAGAGTCTCCCTGTAATTTCTTTGACTTGGTGGCCGTGTACTGTGTAGTGCAGATGACAGAGGCCTTCAGTGGCCAGACCACGGCAATTGCAAGAGGGTAAATGGGGGGCAGTCCTGAGAATGGAGTGGGGAGCCTCCGGAAGGGAAGGGGTGCAGACGCTGGGCTGGCAGCCAGGAGGGGTCAGTTCTCTGGGGGAGGCTGGGGACAGGAACGGACTGCGTGGGTATCCCACTCAGTCCAGCACCTACCTGGCCACTGAGTTTGGGGCGGGGTCTGTGAGCTCAGGATGGGGTCTGTGAGCTTGGGGTGAGGTCTGTGTGCTGAGAGTCACGGTCACATGTCCTGACCCAGTGATGCCTAAAAGAACCACTTGGGCAGGTGGCACCGTTTGGATCTGTACGTCTCTTGTCATCAATGGCTCTATTTTTCAAATACTTAAAAAAAAAAAAAAAAGAGTAAGCCTGTTAAAAACTTCCTCATAAATTATATTTTTTAAATTAAAAAATGAACTTGGAAAGGTACGCCTGGATCCGCTAGACCAGTGATTTTCCGCCGGCGAGCTGCGCGAATCTGGAAAACACGCACTGCCTGCCGCTTTTTCAGGGGCACGGACGGACCTGTTTCCCCTGGACGGTCAAATGACAAACGACAACAGCCGACACAACAGTAGCTTTGCGGTGTGAACGAGTCAAAATTGCACGTATTTTTTGGGTCAGGTTGACAAAAAGCGTATATTTTTGGTGTGTCACAGAATTTTGGAAATGAGTTTGTGTGCCGCGAGATGAGAAAGGAGGGGCTTCGCTGCGCGAGGCTGAGACCGGAGGGATCGGCGTGGGTCTGCCCACTGACGGCATTCCCATGCAGGGCATCTTGGCTAACGCTCACGCCATAGGGGGCGGGCGGGTTTGTGTGCCGTGTACACCCGCCAGTCTTAGTCAGGTGGACAAGCTCTTGGCCCCCGACACCCCGGAGGAAGAACTGGACTCGCAGAGAGGGTTGTATTTAGGTGAACGTATTTCCAGAGTTTCCACCCCTAAGAGCCTGCTTCCCCACAACTTAATGCACTCGCTTGATGCTGCTGAGAAAATGGGCTGTTTCGGTAATTTTCTGCGTCCCACCAGACCCGAGCTGTTGTTATTCTCCCGGTGGACTTCTGGGCTGTGTGCCTCTGTCTGCAAACAACCGGTCTGACAGCCGGAGGCTTCGCAACCCAGCACCAGCTCCCAGTGCACGGACCCTCTGCTGCTTCCATCCCCTTCCTTCCTGTTGCTGCATTTGTGTGTCTCTGCCTCCCCCACCCTCCCCCCACCCTCTCCCGGGTCCGTCCTCGTCCCCTGCTGGAGCCGGCTGACATATCTGTCCAGATCAACCTGCCCACAAAGAGGGCAGTTTCCCAACCAACAAACCCTGAATTATTCAGAGTCGCGCCCTTTCTCGGGTTTCATCCCTGTTTCCCGGACAGCAGGAGCCAGAGCTGGCGTTTGGCAAGGACACCTGGACTGATCATTCAGGCCGGAGGGTCAGGCCGGTCAGCTATTCTTCTGAATGATGAGAAAATGGGTAATGCCGTGTTTGAAGGTATTTAAGTAATTATTGCGTCCGTATGAATACTGGGGTCCCTAACACAAACCACGGCTGAATTCTCTGATTGGCCGAGTGCTGGTCACACATGAGGAGCTGAGGAGACGCTGAGGCCCTGGGGTGGCCACCTGCCTTCCAGGCTGAGGCTATGCGGGGACCACGCTAGCCGGTGGCTAGTCTGGGCCTGGGATGATCTTTGACCCCTGGATTATGGAGACTGTCCTAACAGGTTTATTTCTTTGTTCTTTACACGTGGGGTGACCCTCTTGCTTGCCTCCTGCCGAATCTTTAAGCTTTAAAGGAAACTGATACCAAGAGAGGATTTTGAGGGTGGAGCTCAAACAGAGAGGCCCAGCCCAGGACAGCGACTGCAGCCCGAGGAAGCCGACATTCAGGGCCAAGTCTGACCAGACCCCGAGGTGACCAGTTGACCTGCAGCCCCGGGGGCATGGGTTCTGGCCTAGGGTGTCCAGGTCATGCAGCCATCTGGCTTCCCCAGGCTGGAGCTCAATCTCAGGAGGAGGAGCCCCAGAAAAAGAGAGTCCCCCACCCTGCCGGGGAACAGGTCTGCCAGGCAGAAAGCCGATAGCACGCTGAGTGGCTCTGTAAGCTGACGCTGGACCCACAAGCGGAGCCATCTGCAGAGTGGTGGCCCGGCATGGAAGGTGGCAGCTGGGAAGGATGCCTGCACACCCCTCCGCAGCCCTTGGCCCCCTGGCCCTCAGCATCTGGACTCGGACATAAGAGACTCCCAGACCTTCCTGTGGCCCAGGGCGCCCTCCAAGGCTACGTGGGCAAGGAGTGGCCACTGGGTCCTTAGCTCCTTGTTCTAACAGCCAGTCCATCTGGCTACCCACAGGAGGGCCCTTCAGAACCTTGCCCGAGCTCCCAGCCACAGGCCTGCACTGCCCGAGTCAGGGGAACAGCTGTGAGCAGAAGGAGGCGGCGAAGCAGTGCTGACACTGGAAAGGTGGTCACAGTGGAGTCTCTGGGACGTCAGTGTCCCTGATCTCAAATGGGCATCAGTGTTGTCACTGTGGACTTTTCAGGGACAGAAAAGTGGCCTCCACCCCTCTGACTGGGGTCCACAGAGAATGTCATCCCGCTGCCTCCTCTGGCAAAGCTCCACCTAGACGTGGGGTTCCGCTTGGGCCACGTCACCTGGACACATGTACTTGTGCAGAGAACGGCCTGGGACTCTGCTGTGGGGTGGGACACTTGCCCAGCTCCCTGAGGGCAGGGGTCAGTGCACCTGGGGCCAGGGCGGGCACGAGGTGGGGTGAGGTCAGGGGCTGAGAGGGGACTGTCTTCTCCAGCCTCACATTTCCCCAGCCCCAAAGCTCGGTGGTGGCCATGGTCAGCCCTTTATGGGGCCTCACATCTCCCCGCTACCAGTTCTAGTCTCTCAGACATCAGGAGGTACCACCGCCACATGTCAGGCACCGCACCAGATGCTCTCGGTTGTGTTTCTTGAAGCCCCCAACAACACCGTGAGGCTGGTACCGTTGTAGTGACCACGCTGTGGCCAAGGCTGTGGGCACTCAGGGAGGGGAGTGGCTCATGCACAGGCCGGTAGCTGAGGCTTCGCGGAGGACTCGAAGCTGGGTCTCCGTGTTGGGAAAGCACACGCCCTCTCTGGGCTTTGTAGCCTTTCACCCCCCAACTTTAGTAGCCAAAGGGCACGAGGGGCCCGGGCGCCCTCTTACCCATGCCCACGCCACAGCCCCACTCTCCGCCACTCTGTCAGCATTCAGAAAGTCCAGTCACCGCCAGCTGTGGCCCCGTCTCTGCCCCTCCCTGGGGCAGCTCTCAGTCCTGTGCCGCGATTCTGCCAGCAACCCTGGAGCTCAGGAGACCCTGAGCCTCGGGGACGCGGTCCGGCCAACACCCTCACTGCAGTGGTGGGGCCCCTGAGCAGAAGACGCAGCTAACTCACGCCGCTTCCACCCCACGGAGACTGTGTGATGAGCGATGTGTGTCCGTTTCAGGCGGGAAATGTGGGAATCGGTTCAGGAGCAATAGGAAACAGATTCAGGTTCGGCCGCTGAGGCAGCGCTAACTGATGATCAAGAGCCGCCTGTGCTGGAGGGTTCAAGACGGGCCGGCCTCCTGGGGTGTGGGGGGGAGATGGAGATGGAGAGAGTGGGGGTTCGTTGGTGACATGGACACAGCCGGGGGGCCACATGCGCCTCCCACTGCCATTCAGGGTCCCTTTTGTATAGCTGAGGGAAAGGGTGACTTTCTCATTTTTCTCAGGGACAGCATAACCCCAGGGGCAGCAGTGCTGGGGTTTCCGAGTCCGGGACACAGACCCGGGAGAAGCCTCGGAGAAAGGGGACGGGGACAGGCGCCCCAGGCAGGTTTCAGCTGCCACACAACCGTGTCCAAACTGGTGTTGGCAGCTGCTGCGCCGCTCTTGTCCCCTCCGTTCTCGCTGCCTTCACCCCTGCCCACAGCCTCGGCCCTCTGCCGTCGGCACATGCACAGGCACCCATGTGTGGGGGCAATCACCCCAAAACACGGTGCTGGTCCGGCTACGGTTCCTGATGCTGAAGCGGAAGGGTGTGACCGCCACGGAGGAAGGTCGGAGCCACCTCCGCCTCGGACGGTTCTGCCAGAGGCCAGGACCGGCCTGCCCCGTGCCAGCCTTGGACTAACACGTCCCGACACGTCATCAATTCACGTTATGCGGCAGAAAGCCCAGCACAGGGCCCTGCTGTGAGCCGCACAATTTGAGTAAAATTTCTCCAGGCCTCCCTCCCGCCCCGAGTCCCTGTTCTTCGAGGGCAGGCGACTTGCCATCGGGAGGCAGCCCCACAGCTGGGGCCTCGCCTAGAGTCCCTGCAGACGCAGAAGGAGGCGTCTCAGGACTGGAGCTTGAACCCAGGCAGGCTCGGCCGGCAGAAACAGGTGACTCCCGGCTTCCCCAGCTCTGCTCAGGAAGGACTTTGCTGGGGGCAGGTCCCGCTACGTTTGGGATCCACCCAGCCCGACACAGGCTCCTGGGCCCCAGATGGGGATGGCGGCTTTTACCCCAGGTCCTGCCTCTCATCCATCTTAATTCAACCGCCTGCACCAGGGTGTCTCAACACCCAACTCAGCTGCGCTGACCCCGCGTGGCGGGCCTCTGGCGAGACCAACGCCCAGCACCGAACCCTTTCGCATCGGAGCACACGACTGGTTATCACAGTACTGCACACATAAGGAATTCCTTGCCGATGTCGACATGCAGAGCTTTCACTTAGAAATTAGCATTTTTTTTTTTCTTTTCTTGAACAGTTGTGAAAACTTACACCCCGTGGGACCTCTTCCCCATGAGAACAAGGTGGTGGCAGGGGATGGTGGGTGCCCTCTTGTGGTGGGACACAGCAGTCCCCTCACAGCAGTCTCTGCCACTCCTGTCGCCTCCCAGACACGGCCGAGGCTCAGCTGTAATTTCTCGCCCTGGCTTCCTGTTGTTTTCTCCTGACAGAGGTAGGAAGTGAGCTGCTCCCCCAGCCGCCTGGCCCCCTTGCTGTTCCAAGTTGCTGACACCTGAGATCAACAGACCTTCCCAACCACAGACATACACAGCCTGTTGCCTGTGGGTGTGGAACAGGTGGGGCCCGTGCCTGGGCCCCCCCACCCCACCCCAGGTTACTTCTGCACTGCGAGCTCTCTCCAGTCACTGTCCCTGTACATTCAGGGGACCCCCCCGCGGGAGTCGGATACGTCACAACACGCACAGCTGGGTCCTTTCAAGGGAATGTGAGCTGCTGTCCACAGAGCTCGCCTGTTCCAGCAACATCGCTGAAACCTGTGGGTCAGACGTCACCTACCCATCATAACAAATTTCTAGCTTCACCCGACTCCTCGACGGGTGTCCCCATGGACGGACCGGGGAGGAGGAGGAGAGGCCCCCTGCCGCTCGCCCCTGTAACTCAGCGTATTTAGTTACCTCGGTAGGAGCGAGCTGCAGGCGGGATGCAGGAGAGGAGGGGAATGAAGGTGGACACTGTGGGGGTGCAGGAGTACAGCGGGGACTGGGGACAGCCGCCGGGGACACTCACGGTTCAGCTGCCTCCTCCGGATCCTGTCCCTCCATGGCCGGCTGCGGATCCAGTGCAGCCGCGAGCGCAGCACCATGGCCCAGGCGTGCCTACGGCCTTTGCATGGCAGGTGAGCAGGCCCGCGGCCACAGGAAGCCGAGGCTGGGCGCACACAGATCACGCCGAGCACAAAACCCTCTTCTGTTTTCTCATGGCTGAGGCTTCCGCTGACTTCTTTTATCTCGTGACCCTCCTCTCTCTTCCTTCCCTGGGCTCCCCCAGCGACGGCAGCTGCGAGCAGGCGGCTCCAGGGCCATGTTTTATGCATGAAGACGTCGGGGCGGTAATTTATCCTGTGTCCACCCCACGTCACAGGAGCTGCGGTGCAGAGGCCGGGGGAGGGCAGGTGCGTCTGCTCGCAGAGAGGCCTGAAACGGGAGCCCTCTCTCTGTGTCAGGGTTGCAGACGGCTCAGCTGCCAGCCTCAGGGGCCGCAGCCCCACTGCTTTCCCTCCGGGTCCTGGCACCTGGGACAGCGCCTGGCACAGCGCCTGGCACAGGCGGCCGCCAGTCCGTGTTTGTGGAGTGAATGAATGGCTCTGTGAAGAGCCCCCCGTCAGGTCACCCGTCCACAGCCCACGCTTGCTCTCCACCCACCGTTGATGCTTCGCTGTCCCACGTGGCGGCCTGCCCGGACCCGATTTGTCAGAGCTCTTGTTTGTGCGCTGGTTTGTTTTAACATCCAAAGAGTGAGTAAGCTTCTTGGGGGCAGGAGCTCTGTGTGTGTACCTCCCCCTGCCACACACAGGGGCTCACAGGACATGAGTGGCATCCGGGAGCGGCTGGGACAGCGTTAGTCCACCTCTCCAAGTCTCCATCAGCCCCTTCTCAAGCTGCCCCCAATAAATACGCGGTCTGACCAACCCATGCTATTGGCTGTAAGAACACAGGCCCTGGCATGCTGCACCCTCCCGGCAGGTGGATGCCTGGAAGCCCCTCGTTCAGGCGCTCTGGAGCTGCACCCGGGAGGGGACGCTTCACCTGCCCATGGCTCGCTGGGTCCACGCTTTTCCCTCGGCCACGTCAGGTTGCTGCAGGACTGAGCTGTTGCTGATCAGGGCTGAGGAACTGTCCTGCCACAAGGCTGGAGCTGGAGAAAGTGACAGTCAAGTTACCACATTTAGCCCAAGATAATCCATAAGCTTGCTGAAGGCCAAAGTGCTGTCATCTGTCATTTGTGTCTCTCTCGGTGTCACAGGTGGAAAAGGGGACGGGGGTGGGGGGGGAATGGCTGTGAGATGGGAGGGTCGTAATCACAGCTGACCAGAGGCTGCTGTGGCCACATCGCTGTTCTCCGGACTTTGTTCTCTCATCTTAGAATGGAAACAGCCTATGGACCTCACAGGGATTCAAGGGGACATGAGACAGGGGCTGGTAGGGTCTTGGATGGGGGGTCCTCAAGGGCTCAGGCTCCTCCTCCAACAAGCTCCACGGCAGGCAGCAAGGAAAGAGCCTTCCAGGGCCCACTTGCCTTCGTGCAAACGCTCTGCAGCCTGCTAGGCACCTTGATGCCTCGACATCACTGTACCTCAGTTTCTTCATCTGTCAAACGGGGAGATGACCTGGGGCAGGGGCAGCAGGGTTGGAGGGGCCTTTCCTGTTCTCTCATGAACCTCGGTACAAGTATTGTCTGGGGGCTCCCCACAGTCATGCAGAGTGGGCGGGGAATGGGACAAGGGGCAGAGGACCCGTCGCCATCCTCTCTCCCTGTCCCTTTGGGTCAGATGGACGACGCTCAGATCCCCGGCTCAGACCTTCTTGTCCCCTCTTCCCCACGCTCCCAAGCGCCCAGGAAAACACATCCTCCGATGGGCGTTTCCAACTGTTTGAAGTGTACAACGTCAGTTTCACCCTTGTGGGGCCTGTGCTGCTACGAAATTTTCTTAAGTCACAGAATTTATGGCGAAAACACAGATTCTGGCAGGAGCTGTGTGTTAAAAAGAACATGGGGGAAAGCATCATTATGGGATCCCTCCTTCCAGCTCATTTGTGACACGTGACAGCTAGGTGCTCGATGGCGGAGAGAGGAGCGCAGCGGGCCTGTCACCGCCGTCCTGGGGGGGAAGAGGCCTCCCGACCCTCGGAGGGGAAGGCAGACTGCTGTGTCCGGGCCCTCTGCTGCTTTGAAAGAGAAGCATTAGGAAAAACTTGGTCTCAGTCAAAAATAAAGGCTCTCAAACTGCAGGGGCAGTGACAGCTCAGCGGGGACTCTGTCGCCCGTCACAAACATGGACAAAAGGATGGAAGCTCTGTTCTTCCCTGGAAATGGGAAAGGCTGGGGAGCCAGGTTCCATTTGTCTGGTCTGTCTGTCCACTCTGCTGTCTGCCCTCATCAATCAAGCGCTCCCATAGAGGTCGGCTTCGTATTGCTATAAGTATATATAGGACTTCAATTTTCCAATCCTTATTGGGTATTAACATTAATAATTAGTAATCATCACTAACCCCATTTTACAGATAAAAAGTGAAGGGTAAAGGGTAGTCACTCTAAATAGTTGTATAGTAATCATTCTCATGATAATCCTGAGCCCATTTTGCAGGTGTAAAACCGAGGCACAGAGAAGGTGAGTAATGTGCCAGAGCCACACACCTAGCAAGTGACTGATTGAATTCAGGTAACCTGGCTCTGTGTTTAACCACAACCTATGTTAACTCTTCAAATTGGGCAACTAAAATCCACTGCAGGTGATGATACATATTCAGGGCTGCAGTCTGGCCAGACCGTTCCATTTTTGAAATATGTACCCTGTAGCCTTGGCAGAGACTTAGAACATCCGGCAACTGTTGGAGAGTTATCTTGGGCAAGATCAACACTCTCTCATTTTAGAGAAAGTGAAACCGAGGTTCAGAGACGCCAGGGGTGTGTCCCAGTGTGCCCAGCGCTGGTGGGCGGGGCCAGGCTCCACCCTCCCCACCCTCCCCACCCCCAAGCCTCAGCACTGTGTTCTTTCCACTGCTGCTCAGACCTGACTTCACAGGAGTTCACACGTTTGAAGGAAGATTTTTTTCTTTCTTTCTTTTTTTCTTTTTAAGATTTTATTTACTTATTTTAGACAGAGGGGAAGGGAGGGAGAAAGACAGAGAAAACATTAAGGTGTGGTTGCCTCTTGCATGCCCCCTACTGGAGACCTGACCTGGTCTGCAACCCAAGCATGTGCCCTGACTGGGAATCGAACCGGCAACCCTTTGGTTCTCAGGCCAGTGTTCAATCCACTGAGTCACACCACCGAGGGCTGAAGGAGGATTTTGTGGAAGAGACAGAGAATTTCGAGTTGGACTGTGAAGGACAAACAGTGAGGTGTTTACCTACTCAGATACTGCCCCCCCCCCACGGCCCCTCCTCTCAAACTGCCTCTTGTCCTGCTCAGGGAGTGCCCCACCTTTCACCCAGTAGCTCCAGCCCCGGGCATGGCCTCCCTCCTTCCCCCTCGTCCATCTGTCCATCCTCATTCAGCCAGCAGCCGATCCAGTGCACTCCAGTCCCGGTTACCTCTCAGATCTTCCCTCCAGCTCTCCCGACAGTCACTGGCCTGGCCCACCTGCCATCGCCTGTCACCTGAGCGGCCACTGTTGAGCGCCCAGCTGCCCTGGGGGCCTGTAGGCAGCATGGCTCCAGGGTTAGGTAGAGGATGGACTCTGGACTGTTCCCTCTCCAGCTGGGTGACCCTGGCTGGTCACTCAGCCACCTGAGGCCTGTGTGGCCTTGTCCTGGGAGAAAACAGCTACAGCTCCTGCCCCATAGGTTGGGGGGAGGACCCATGACTCACCCAGGGGAACACGGCTTGGTGCGCTGCCAGCTCTGACCAGTTATTAGCCATTGAGTTGCTCTTGACCTCCTCTTTCTCTGTGTGGGCTGGTTTCTCTGCTTCCTTGTGCCTGTGTCTGTGCCTAGCCACCCCACAGTGGCCACCTCCTAAGTCCTCATCACCCCGTGCAGGCCAACAGCCGACTGAATGGATCCTCTCCGTCCCCCAAACCAAACTCTCAGGGGAAAGTCTGGGCTGGGCTGAGGCCCCAGAGGTAGATGGAGTCAGCTGTGGAGGGCTGACTCACTCATGCTGGGGTGGGGGTGGAGGTGACGGGGTGGAGGTGATGGGGTGGATGTGATGGGGGAGGAGGTGATGGGGTGGATGTGATGGGGTGGATGTGACATGAGAGGAGGTGATGGGGTGAATGTGACGGGTGGAGGTGATGGGGGAGGAGGTGATGGGGTGGATGTGATGGGATGGATGTGACAGGGGTGGAGGTGATGGGGTGGAGGTGATGGGGTGGATGTGATGGGATGGATGTGATGCAAGTGGAGGCGATGGAGGTGGAGGTGATATGGGAGGAGTTGACTAGGGAGGAGGTGATGGGGGTATTTCTGAGAGACAGAAGAGGTGTCTCCATGGGCTGGTTAATCCTCCCAAAGCCATGAGCCTGGCAACCTTGCACTTCATAGTCCCTGTGGTGAGTCCCGAGAAGCACCAGGGTGCCCATGCCGACACCTGGCGTCCTTGTCCCCGACCCCCTGTGTGCGTTTGCTTAGCTGCTCTGTATCTCCTGAGTTGTGAGCCAGCGGACCTGGGGTTATGTCCTCCTATCCTCCGGGTGGCCCATCACTGGGGACAGCAACCTGCCTGTGAGGCTGTATGAGAGCCCAGCGCCCTGGCACCAAGTGGGGCCACAGCAGAGGTCCCTGGGATCAGGCTAAGCTGGCACTGGGCCTCTGTCCGGGTCCCTCTTCCTGGCTGCCCAAGAGCTTCTCCTTAATAAACAACGTACACCCAAGCCCTGCTCACACAGCCTGTTTCTAGGGCTCCATTTAAAACAATACTGCAGATGGAGAGAGTCTGAGCTCATCAGAGAACCGCTAAGGAATGTAGCTGAGCTCCACGGGGAAGGGCCTCTCTCCGACCTACCTACCGCTGAGAGTTCATTTGTTCCATACCCGGCATTCTTGACAGCATCCCACCCAGTGGGAGAGGGTGCTGGAAGCCCTTCCTCTGCCCTTCGAAAAACTAGGAGGGTTGGGTGCTTATCAGAAGAGGAAGGTCGGGCTGGAATGTGACCTGACTTTGCTGCCCCTCCCCCCCCAGAGGAGACAGCAGTTTTAACTTTCAGAAAATAGCCTCTTCCTGCCAAGTCCAGCTGCCTGTGTGAAGGCTGAGTGGGAGGGCCCTGGGTGGAGGGGACACAAGGTGGCTTGCCTGGGACATGCTGCCGTTGTGGCTGACTCTTACCTGGTTCTTACCTCATTCTCATTGCAGGGCTGATCCTACGTGTTACAAGGACGAGCCCAAGGTCCGATTTCCATGAGGAATGTTCCCAAGTGGAGGCATCACATGGGGCCGCTGTCCTCGGGCCCTGGCGCCGGAGGAGCTGCGTGGGGCCTCAGGGCCGGTCCTTGGAGCCGTGCCAGTCCCAATGATAGGACAGGAGACTGGCCCTGGTGAGTGGAATTTGAGTGCCTCTAGTCCCTAATACCACTTGAGAATATTCCAGCCACCCCAGTGTGACGCCAGTGACGAAAATACTGCAACTCTCTGAGCTGAAAACATGTCTGTTATTAAGATGTCGAACTTCCAAGAGTGATAACACATTTCTCTGTTGCACTAACCTGGACTTGGGGTGCAGGTGTCAGAAACGAACTCGAAATGACACGTGCAAGACAGGATTTAATTGGCTTGGTCATTAGGGTAGACTGGCTTCCAGCATAGCAGATCAGGGGCCAAAACGATCCCATGAGAAATCTGCTTTCCATTCGGCACCTTTGCTTTGCTGGATTGGCTTGGTTCTCTGTGGGCCCCCAGCCGCTCCCAGTCTCTTAGCAACCCCAAAAGAAGGCGTGCTCAGCCCTCAGCCCAGCCCAAATCCCAGGGCCGCTTCTCATTGGCTCAACTTGGGTCATGTGGCCTCCAGGAACCAATCATGGTGACTCTGGTTGATGAGGCCTAGAGGCATGCTGCTGGCGTGGGAACAGGGATGGGGCTTTTCCCAACAGAAGAGAGAATGGGTGATCGGAAGGCAGACTAACCCGGATGCCACACTGACTGTGCGTTTCCTGCCTCCACGGTGACAAGTCACAGGGGGTAGCCCTCTATGGGACGAAGCAGAGATTGTAAAGCGAGGTCCAGAGCGAGGGCACAACTTTGGGAAACGCGGTGGGCGTGGGGCAGCATTAGGGCTCCCGAGGACCTGGGGGACAGCCCCCTCTTAGTGGCTGAGCACACTGCAAGACTGTAGAATTCAGGCGGCTTGACAGGTACTGGGCAGGGGAGGCGTGGCGCGCACGTCTCCCACCAGCAAGCTGGCTTCCCCGGACTGGTTTAATGGGAAAGAATCTATTAGAATTTTCCATATCATAGACCATGTCACGCTCACATGTGGCCTGGCAGGGATAAGGATGCAGCTAGGAGGGACATGGAGTTTTAGTTGCTGGATGCCCCAACTTGTCATTTAGTTGTTCCCACGTAGGGATCACAGCGCCACCAACAGGCAGCTGCGATTACGGAGCTTTGTCTTATAACTGAGGTCTATCCTCGTGTTTCGCGCTTCCGAGGAGGGACCTGTGTTTGGAGAGGTGACTGGTCTGCTGTCTGGTAAGAGGGGACCCAGGACAGAGACCCCAGTCCGGGGACTCCAGAACCTACATCCGTAAACCTCACATCACTGCCGAGAGTCTGAAACCGGGAGGAGTTGGGATGCAGGGAGGCTGCAGGAGAAAAAAGATGCAGGTGTAGAGGAAAACCCAGGTGTCCCCTGCACCCGCTGCGGGCCGGGCCAGCAGGCAGCAGACTGAGAACATGCTTCTTTTCATTTGCTGAAGACAGCAGTGTGGGTGAGGTGAGCACACACTGACTGTCTGAACCAACACCACGGGGAGAATCCATCCTCAGTAAGGATGCAGGAGGACCGCAGTAAGTCAAGGCCATCCGGGGCAAACGGGACATGGGGTCATCTGCACTAGAGCTTCCCACAGTCCGGAGTGGCCTCACTCCCACAGCGGGAGTGGACAAGTGTGGACCCATCCTCAGCCGTGTGCGCCACCCAGCTAAGCTTATTTCCAGACACAATAAAGAGGGGACAAAAGACTTTAAATAATTAACTCACTTAGTTCTGACAACAATGTAGCAAGACAGTCCCGTGGCTTCGCCTCAAGATTGGGGCTCCACTCTGTGACCTGGGGCAAGATCCTCAGGGGTTCACAGTCTGCTCAGACAGCGACAGCTTTTGCTGCGTCTGGGCCACTGGCCCAGCGCTTCCTGGAAATTACTCCTCTTGTCCTGGTGACAGCCTCACGAGGCAGGGGCCCTTATCACCTCCAAGTGGCAGACAGGGCCTGGACCCCAGAGTCACACAATTCATAAATACCTAATTGCGGGGTTGTTTTCGTGATTAAATGACCTGATGCTCGTTAGAAACTTAGCGCATTGCCTGGAGGACAACGGAGGGCTCTGAATACATGGAGGCCGGAGAGAAGAACTTAGGATCCAGCCTCGCTGTCTGACACTCGTAATCAGAAGGCTTGTGTCTTGAGCCCCCATGTGCGTGCAGGACCCATCACAGGCAAACCTTTCATCGTCCTTAATATCTGAAGAGCACAGCACCGCTGACCTGACTGACCAGAGAGCCCCAGGGATCTGAAGTGCCCGGCAGCCCTGCTGCAGCTGGGGAAAGACAAGGTCCATGTGGATTCTCAAACCCAGAGTCATCCACCAAAGTGTCCTTGGGGGACAGCCGGCAGGGAGTGGGCAGTTGTCCAGTCCTCCGAAACTGAGGCCGGGAGCTGGGTTTCCCCCACCAGCTGCTCACCTGTGTCCCGAGAAGCCTTCAGCGTCCCTGAGGACGCATGTTATGGGCACATGGGGAGCATGCTGCACGCTCACCTTCAATCCTTGTGAAGGTCCCTGGGTTGCAGGAGACCGTCTGAACCGCCTCCCCAAACCCGGAACCCTGGGTTCTCCCAGGCAGAGGGCACAGGACCCACACTCTGAGTCCCTCTACCCGAGGAGGGCGCACCATGGGGCCAGGACCAGGGCTTCCTGGGCAGCCAGACTGGAGTTCAAGTTCTGGATCCAGGTGGGTGGTATGACCTCGGGCAGGCTGGTTACTTTGCTCTCTGAGCCTCTGTTTCCTCGTGGGTGGTTTATGGATGAGGAGACCCTTCCTTATAACTTAAAGAAACAGTGTATGTTGTATGCTTAGCGGAGTGCCTGGCAGTAGTAGTAGTAGTAGTAGAGTTACATAAATAAATGTTAACTGTTGTTACTAGTAAATACGTATTGGAAATTAATCTCCCTTCCTTGCGGAGAGGTCTGGGCAGGAAAGCGGGGAGGACCGGGAAGCTGTTGGGTGCCCACGAGGGGCCCTGTTGCAAAGGATGGAACGCCTCCAGTGCTTCCCCCCCCCCCCCCGCCCCCCCCAATAAGGGACAGTCACGTTCAGCTCAAAACCAAGTTTTAACTTCCTGCTCTGCAGGCTCGGGGAAGAGTCAGAGCTTCCTGGAAGAAGCCTCCCCCTTCTTAGCTACCCCAGAGGGTTCTGACACAGGTGGGGTGGGCAGGGTGGATCCTTGCAGGGCATCTCGGGAATGAGGACCGGAGTGGGAGGGGCCGGAGGGGAGCGCGTGGATGTGGTCCTCTCGCGCCACCTGCCGGCGACACTGGCCCATGGCCGGTCATGAAGTGGGGACCCTTCTGGAGGGAGGACCCATCCAGGAAAATGAAAACGATTCAGGGCGCGCGTTTGCTGCGTTCAAACGACGATTTCCGGATCTTCGTATTTCCAGAGCGGGGCTCCTGAGATGCGAGACCACAGCAGAGCCCAGCAGCTGCGGCTTCCCTGCCCCTTCCGACTTCGGGACACCACCCCAGCAGCAGCTCCTGCGGCTCCCCGTGAGTGGCTGCGAGGCAGGTTGCACGGCATTCAGCTGCCTGCACTTTCTGGGAATGGGCAGATCCTTCCCCTAACCCAGCCCCTGACGCCGGTCTTGCCTCTGCCGTTTCCCTTCTCTCCGGACCTTGGTGACGCTTGGTGGCAGGGTGCCCATGGAAAGGGGCTGTGTTCTGGGTGTGCTTTGGAGGTGGAGGTGCAGGATTTGGAGCCTCAGTGGGTGTTGGAGCGAGTTGTGCAAAAGATGATGTTGTGGCATTTGGTTTAACTCATGGAAATGAGATAGGAGGTTGGAGAGGGCAGGAGGGCAGGTGGTGTGGGGGAGTCACAGGTAGGAAGAACCGCCTGGGGGTTCCCGAAGGGAGGCCGCAGGTCTGGGCGACAGGAGGGATTGTTCGATCCCAGAAGGGGGACAAAGATCGACGTGTTGGTGAGAGAAGACATCCACCTTTAAGAATAATCTTGTGTTTGCTCACGTACATTGTAACATATACCGTCATCTACCTTGGTACTCGTGGGCTTTGGAACTCGTCAAACCCGCTACTCGTCGCATTTTGACGAGAAAAAGACGTTTCAGCCCTCAGCACTTGCTCTGGACTCCTCGCACGGGCTAGAACTGGTGTGGGTCGGTTTTGGTCCTTGTGGGTCTCAGCATTCTTCACGAATTTCAGAACAAACTAACAGTGAGTACCGAGGTATATGGTACATTCATTCTTTTAGCAAAAGTTGAATATTTTACTATATACTGTAAGTCACAAAATATAACTCTCAAATTCCCTGCATTTTTTGTTACACATAATGTGTAAGGTGAACCATAATCAAACATCGTTGGTGTTAATCAGTAAACAGTCGAGATTTCTATTACAAAGTGGGTCATCAGAGATCTAAGGAGATACGTTTCATGGTGGGATTCCTGTAGCTTCAGAATTTAAGAGGTAATATACATAATCAGAAAACTGATTTGTGAGTGTGTGTGTGTGTGTGTGTGTGTGTGTGTGTGTGAGAACTGGAAACACCGACATGTGAAACAGAAACCTCGTTACCAATCCCATTTTCCTGGAATGTGTTTGTGTGTATTTGTCCTAATCCCGTGAACGCCGTAAACAACTGCGGACATCAGCGGTGACGGCGAGATTCACGCCTGTCTGACCACTGAAATAATGTTTTCACATGTTCACAAAAGGGTTTCCTAATTTTTTCAAGATATAGATCTTTACTGTTGATTTTTCTATTGATTTTGACTTTCATCTATACATTTTATTAATAGTGCTCCTATTTTTATTAATCAAAGATCTATTTGTTAGAATTTACAAGCTGCATTAAGTAACAGATTTTGTCACTGCATCAAAATAATTCCCATCCCCGTGAACTGATCCTTTTCAGAGAATTGTGTCTGGAGTAAGTGGAACACTGACAATCTGGCTACTTAGTGACCCGCAAATGTCCGCTATGTGAACGTCCCACAGACGAAGTGAATCATTCCAGTGACATCAGACTCTTTGGTCTAAGCCGGTGATGTCCAACCTTGGTCACCTCCGGGCCCACATACACCAATTACTAAAATTCTGTGGTGCACCAAAAGTATATTTTTTGCCATTTTTACAAAAAAATAGGTATGATTTTTATTCATTTACACAGGACAGCTTTTGTATTGGATGTTGCATTTTGTGGTTGTTGTGGTTTATTGCTGTTTGACAATCTCAGGGAGAAGAGGTCAGTGCCGAGGACTAAAGAGGCAGGAACTGCATGTTTTACAAATTCTCACGGCACGCCAGTCGGAAATTGCTGGTCTAAGCTTCTTGTATCTAAGATGTGACCCATAAATTCTCGAACCTTCCCATGAATTAGAGATATTACTAATGAAGAACAGGATGAGTCTCATTTTAGTACTTTTCATTTATCTATTGCCTTGGGGCAAATTTTTGTTATTGTTTTTTAAAATTATTTATTTATTTATTTTTAGAGAGAAGGGAAGGGAGGGAGAAAGAGAAGGAGCAAAACAGCAATGTGTGGTTGCCTCTTACATGCCTCCCACTGGGGACCTGGCCCACAACCCAGGTATGTGCCCTGAACTGGGAATCGAACCGGGGACCTTGGGTTTGCAGACTGGTGCTCAATCCACTGAGCCACACCAGCCAGAGCTGTTTTTATTCTTTAGTTCACATTATATAGTCCATGATGCTGCAAGGTCAGTGAGGACCCTCCGGGGACTATGACTTTGATCCCTTCATCCACTCTGTCTGCCTGGAATATTCTTTCTACCACCCTGCCCCTCCACGTCAGCGTATTACAAACTTCACCCAATCGTCAAGCCACTCTCTGAACACCCTACCTGCCCTGAAATACTCCCCCTGAGCGTAATGCTCTTCCTGGTCCTCTCAGAAGGTCCAACGGAACCTCTTTCTCCCCGGTGTCCCCAGCCCACGTCTGCCTTGTCATCTCGCCCTGTGGGGGAGCCCTCAGCACCGCTCTGGCCGGTAGTCCTGACTGAGGCCGCCCAGCCCAGCGCCACATGCTGGGCTCCAGCAGGGGGCTTCCCAGCTGAAAAGAATGTCCGACTTAGGTCCTCAATTCTGCAGGTGAGGCTGCCGACACCTGGCTTAGACGCAAGTCCCGCTGACCGCGGGAGACAGAAACTTGCTTGTTCTTTCTTCCTTGGAAGCAGGTTATGAACACAGACGCGTGTGCCCCTCGGGACACAAGGGCAAGTGCGTCTGCTTTCCAGAACTTCAGAGTCCGCTGAGCGGAAGGGGCAACAGCCATCTGGGGAATAAGTGGATAAACACGGAAACGAAAGTGTGAGTCGAGGAATTCTCATCTTATAGTCCCACTGCGTGATCTTCCCGGTCGCCAGTGTGGGAGAGCAGGGTGGCAGTTGGGTTAATGAAGCCTCAGCACAGGCTGGGCGGCAGGCAGGGCAGCCCGAGGGCAGAGGGGTCCCGTGGAGGTGTCTCCGTCTCATTCTGTTGTCACCCTCTTGCCCTCCAGGTTTCGCGGCCAGTTCTCTTCATTTGGTCAGGGTTTTGTTCTGAGCGCTCACTGGCCGCCGGTGATGACTTTTGTCCTGTGTTTTCATTGGCTGTGTGCTTGCCTCAACCAGGCCAGCGGGCCCACGGACGGACGAGGGCTGGATGTCGTCACTACCCACTGCATCTATGTAACCTTAGCTCCTCTCCTTCCCCCGGGGCGGGCCTCCTGACAGGCACCCTCCTCCTCAATTTAGGTGCCCCAGGGAGTCCAATGAGATGCAGGTGACAGTGTCCCCCAGACCTGCGGGAGGCCTGGCTGGGGACGTCTTTGGTCCGAGCCCCTCACAGCGCGTCAGGAAGGACTGCCAGTTGGGAGGCGTGAGGGGGAGTTTTATTTGAAAATGGTTCCAGAACCTGTCAGAGAGATAAAGGAGAGATGAGGTTTGGATCCCTCCACGCCTGCTGTGTCACGGGGTCTGTCGGGTTCCGGTTGTCAGCCCTCCCAGAGAAACGCGTTTTGGGGCTGGCCCAGCTGGTGAGGCAGCTCAGCACCCACCGCGTTTCGACCCGGCTTTAGGGAAAGTGCAGGTGTATGTGCCGTGCCCGCTGCTCCAGGGCCTGGACCGGGGTGGGGAGGGCAGGGACCTGGGCCACCTCCTGTGTTAGTGCCGGGAAGCGGGGCCGGCTTCCTGTGCCAGGACTGGGCGAGCGGCAGGGCCTCCGCGCCACGTGGGCCCTGGGTCCAGCAGCCTCACCCCATGCTAGGAATTTGTCCCGAGGAATCAGCGTTTATTTGCCAAACCGTTGTTTCCAATAGCGAGAAGTTAGAACTTACAGGGAGTCATACAGGTAGAGCAAACTGTTCCGTGAACACGCAGGTGGCAAAGTGTGCACAGCATCATCCTATCTCTATAAAAAGAGCATGTACGCCTACATGCTCTTAAACAGAACCAGACAGGCTAGCTGGGCACTAAAATATGAATTGCTCCGTCCGGGGAATGCGATTATTTGTGGTTTAAATTCCTCCTTCCGTTCTAAATATCGTATCCCATTTTCTACAGCAGGTACACACTGTTTTCACAGCCACACACACATCGCAGTTTCAGAGCAACGGAGATAAACCGGGCTGTGGCTGCCTCCCAAGATTCCTTGTGAAACCCCCAGCTTTAGGGCCTTTGTCATCCGGACACAGGATAACAAAACAGCCTCACACGTCAGTATCCTAGAAGCTTCCAAGATGGTAGATGTTTTCTTAAGTAACCCCGAGAATGCCCCCCAGAGCTGCCACACCCAGTCCTGTCTCCCCGGAACAGGAAGTCAGGTGTACGCTCTGTGGAAAGTGACCACAGCGGGGACTGTTTTACAGGTGCTGACATGTGTGAGGTTGACGTGTGCATCCCAACCAGGAGGGGGACCGAAGGCACCCTGATGAGCCCTGGCCAGGTGGCTCAGTTGTTGGAACATTGTCCTGTACACCGAAAATTTGCAGGTTCGATCCCCAGCCGGGGTTTCTTTGAGAAAGAAACAATCGATGTTTCTCCCACATGGGTGTTTCTCTTTCTCTCTCTCAAATGAAACACATCCTTCGGTGAGGATTAAACAAAGATACACTGATGGGTAAAAAGGCGAGCTGTAGAATGTATGCGCTGGGCTTACGTTACATTGGCAACGGTGCCCACCCCCCAACTACATGGGGAGTTTTGTGGAGAACTGATGTATCCAGGGCAATGCTGATATGCCCCGAACTTGGCCTGGGATGACCCCCACGGAGCTGTTACCAAAGGCTGCCTTGGAGGGCAGTGGAGGGAGAGGCAGGAAACAGGATTTTGTGGGGCGGGGTTATTTACTTTTTATTTTATAGACTTCTACATCCTTTACATTTTTTATGATTTAAAATGCTTGAAAGCAAAGAAGTGAAAAAGAAATTTTAATACATTTCAAGCAAGCTTGCGAGCTCAAGGGTACAAGGGAGGTGGTGGGTTTTGCTTACTGAAAATGGAATTCCTGCATTTTTCAGGGGGTCTGAGGTAGCGGTAAGAGTGTGTCTCCCTCTGGTGACTCCTTTGCAGATGTAAAGAGGGCCAATGGGCCTTTCTGTCATTTCAACTCAAGCATTTTGACTATAACCTTAAGGTCTGATGCAAGGGACTCGTGGGTTTTTTTTTTATCCTCACCGGACGGTATGTTTATTCATTTTAGAAAGAGAGGACGGGAGAGAGAGAGACATTGATGGGAGAGAGAAACATTGATCAGCTGTCTCCCACAAGCACCCTGACTGGGGATCAAACCCACAACCTAGGTGTGTGCCCTGCCCGGGAATCGAACCTGCTACTTTGGGTGTATGCGAGGATGCTCCAAGCAACCAAGCCACCCCGCCAGGGCAAACCGGACTTGCTTTAACAGGCTAACAAAGGCAGGCAGCTCCAGGAGTGGAGTCTCACAAGTCCGTCGGTTACTGAGTCGGCAAGGGTCGAGGGTGCGACGGGCATTTTCAGACTCACAGGTGGTGGTATATGTCTGGATCCCTCCGCAGCCGGGTCTGAAACCCTATGTACAAGTCGTCCCAGAGCAAGCCGTTCTTCACCACGTGTCTCATGACATCCACGCGGCTCCGGATCTGAAACAGACGCGGGACAATTAGCAGGGCGCCCCCCGCAGAGCGGCCCAAGGATGTGCCTGGGGCGTCACCGAGAGACGGCTACTACAGCGGATACCATAGGCTGGGCGAGAAGGGGCCTGAGTGCGGGGGAAACTGAGGAAAGGGAAACAGGAAACAGGTCAGGAGCTGGGGCGCGTCCTGGCTTAGAGCATAGACAGTCAGATTCCTGGGTTCAAATCCAGGTACTACCATCCCGTGTCTCCGTTTCCTCTTTATTTTTTTTTTCAATAAATAATTAATTAATTTTTAGAGAGAGGGGAAGGGAAGGAGAAAGAGAGGAAGAGAAACATTAGTGTGTGGTTGTCTCTCATGCGCCCCCTACTGGGGACCTGGCCTGAAACCCAGGCATGTGCCGGACTGGGAATCGAACCAGCGACCCTCTGGTTCGCAGGCTGGCGCTCAATCCAGCAGCCAGGGCCACCTCTTCTTTTATAGAATGAAGAAAATGGACCACTCCTCACAGGATCTGTGTGAGGATTAATTCAACCAACGTAAACAAAATGTGTAAACAGGGCCCAGTACACAGGGAGCGTTCAGTGTAAGTGTGCGCTGTCACCACTATTCTGAACGTAGGACACCTGGCCTCCCTCCTGAGCCTGCAGAAGCTAAGCAGGGCCATCTGTGTCTCGGGCAAGGTTCCCTCCCTGAGGTTGTCATGGCCTTTACCTGTCGAGAACCCCAGCCCCTGACATGGAAGGTGTTGGACAGCCAGGGCGCACAGGCTTAGGAGGCAAGCAGAGACGGATCGAGATTTCAAGTAATTCCTGCGATGAGCGGCAGCCAAAGAGCGGGGAGAGGCGGCAGAGTCCTGATGAGCAGCAGCCAAAGAGCGGGGAGAGGCGGCAGAGTCCTGATGAGCAGCAGCCAAAGAGCGGGGAGAGGCGGCAGAGCCCCGAGAGCCTGCGGGCACTCGGGGCAGGGGCGGTGGCTGTGCTGTGGACAACAGCAAGTGCACAGGAAGCAGCTGGCCCTGCCCCACTTCTGGGCGTGGTCCCACCAAGTACATCCACACAGTTCTCAGAATAAAAGGAATTGATCTGTTGGGGGAAGGGGGGTGAGAGAGCAGGTAGTGTATCCATCATGTGCCAGGACTAGAGCCTCCCCACTTTAGTACTTAGGGATGCCCAGCCTCGTAGCTGGCTCCTCCCCCTCATAGCTTCAACTAGCGACCCCTGATCCAATGCAGCCTAGTCTACAGCCCCTTTTAAAAAATTGAATTATCAAATTATTGCCCTGGTTGGGTGGCTCAGTTGGTTGGAGCATCCTCCTGTAACCAAAAGTTGCAGGTTCAATTCCTGGTCAGGGCACATACCTAGGTTGTGGGTTCGATTCCCAGTTGGGGTGTGTACAGGAGGCAACACATCGATGTTTCTGTCTCACATCGATGTTTCTCTTTCTCTCCCTCCCCCCTCTCTAAAATCAATAAACATATCCTCAGGTGAAGATTTTTTAAAAATAAAAAAGTAAAGGAAAATGAAACCTTGCAGTATCTTTCCACATTTATGAATCTGGGTATTTTACATGAAAATCCACATTTCTAAATTCTCTGGGAAATTGCAAATACAAAACCAATCATTCAAATGTGATTGCAAGACACTGTTATTCAGTGAGGGCATGTGGAGGCCACTATGGTAGGGCCGCTCACGTCTCCCAGCCTCGTGCAGAAGCTTCAGGACGGGCTGCCTGCTCTGCCAGTTCAGCTCATGGTTCTCACATTCGTTTGGAATTTACATGAATTCCAGGGCACGCTCACATGTGTGCTAACGTGGGGCTCTCACAGGAAACTGGCAAGGAGGCTATGGGCTCCATGGCAGGAGGGAAAGCAAGGCTTGGACGGCTCAGTAACTTGCGCAGAGCCCACGGCTCTGGCCTCACGCCTGCCCCGGGTGAGGGGTTTGCTCAGACTGGAGCTCAGGGACAGTGTTAGTTTATGTTGGCTTAACCCCCTTTCTGGCCCACTCACCAGGTTCCTGTGGGCAGGAGATGCCCCTGGACGAGGGGCAAGGGGCGCGCAGCAGTGTCCAGCCGCTCAGCTGGCAGAAAGGGACAGGCAGAGACTGGCCTTCGCAAAGCACTCACAAAAAGCAAGGGTGCAGCCTGGTGACAGAGAATGTCTCCCTGTTGGTGTTTTAGTTGTGACAAACGCACCACCGGCAAGTCAGGTGTGAAAACACCGGTCCTGCTCACCTGGCAGCTCTTCTGTAACCCTAAACGATCCTCAAGGAAAAAGTTCACTTAGACGGAAGGAAGGGGCAGGGAGGGACAGACAGCCACTTCCGCTGTCCACGGCTCACTTACTTCCTCATAAGGGTGTTCCCGGCTTGGTCTTTCTTTGGGAAAGGACAAGTCTAGAAAGTCAACCAAGTAGTCATATCCTCCCGGGAAGGGGTTGAAGTCCTCATCCGTCTCGATCATCTGGGTGAACGACAGCATGGTGGAGGGAAGACACACATCAATCTGGTTCAAGGTCCTGAAGAAAATTCTAGGCTGTGTAAGACCCCAACGCGCCAAAATGGTCTCAATGGCCTGGAGTTACGACAAGAGGAGCTTCTCCCGCCCCCCCCCCCCCCCCCCCCCCCGCCTCCCCACTGACTTCTATCAAGTTTACCGAGGTTCTCGATACCCTAAGTATACCAGCAATGGACACCAAGCAGCGCCTATGGTTGCTGGCTAAGGAGTGACGCCGTGTGGAGTGTTTCCCATTGTCACACGGCAGCTAAACATAAGTCATCTCACTGAAGTCTCCAAATGTGTTCTCTTTTCCCTACGACTTGTCTGACCGAACGCATTCTGCATCCCAGGGGCTCCCGGGCCTGGGGAGGGCAAAGACAGCTCCCTAAAGGGCACTGGGGAGCTGACATAGACTCCCATATTTTATTCTGAAGACTATTATATCTGCGTGCACCCCATTAAAGGCAGAGTGCACCCCATTGAAGGCAGAGTGCTGTCATGCCTCAAACAGGGACAGGTCCTGTCTTGGAACGGTGACTATTCATCCCAAGAAAAGACAGCTGACAGCTTCATAGCGCCCTCGTGTGTGTGCCCACACTGTTTCACTGTGGGCCCGCAAACACATTGTCGAGGCTGGCCTCGACCCCTGGGCAGACAGGGTTGTAAGGTCACTGCTTTATGACAAGCACCCTTGGTATTGCTGTCCAGCGACTGGAAGGGAAACTTGGGACTTGCCCCCAGTCTGAGGGTAACTGGTCCTGATCTCTGAGGATGTGAATGTCGTCCCTTTCCATGACCTCCCTGACCTTTCACCCTGTGCGTGACCTCAGGCATCCAATGTAAGCTGGATAAAAGCTTCACGTAAGTGCTGGTCATTCGCCTTCCTGGCAGGCACCCTAGCCCCCATGCCAGGCACCTTCTCCACCGCACCCCCTGCCTGTTGCACTTGCCTTCTCATGGTGGCCACACCTGCAGCGTTGGTAACCAGGGCGACAGTGTGAGCCGCTTGGCTCTGGGTTCTGTGTGTATGTGTCCAAAAAAACACCCACAGAAAACCCAAAACAAGCAGCAGCACCAAACACGCGGTGCTAGGCAGGGAAAGCAGGCTCCTCCATCGCTGGGGCCCACAGGGGGCAGTTGTCAGCCAGTGGGGCCCATCTGTTAGGCAGCACTGGGTGGAGGAGAGCCTCCTGCAACACAACTCAGAATCCTGCAGGTTTCCATCAACTCCTACAGCCCAAGAAAGCAAAAAGGAACAAGAGGAGTGGCCTACCCTGACCACCAGGTTGTAATCCTTAAATCCAGCCCACGTGAAGTACTCCTTGATCCAGGCAGGGCGCTGGAACACTGGATCTCCCACAGCAGCATTCAGGATCTCCAGGTAGGGCCCAAAGTCCCAGGAGTCCTTGTATACTTTGGCGCCCCCTGGAGGCTCTGTGATGCACTTGCTTAAAGACAGAGGCGAGAGGGCAGTAGAAGGAAGGAAGGCACAAGTTAGCATTTCAAATCCAAAGCCAACCAGCCGAGTCGCTCCACCAGTGCTCAGAGGGGGCCGAGGGTCCCCCAGAAATAGTTAAAGTAAGCAAAGGCCTCCCGGGCCCGGGAGCTACAGCAAATATACCGCTTTCATCCTAAGGGCGCTGGGGGAGACTCTGAAGTTGAAGATGGGAGGTATGGCAGCAGCCCTGCACTTTAGAAAGGTGACTTTGGCAGCAGGGGGCGTTCAAACCTTTCCTGTAACCCCACCCCGGTAAGGATGACATTCTATGCCAGGGCCCTGGGGGACCCCATATCAAGGGCCCCCGGGATACAGTAACTTCTGAAAACGACACTTGCCCTTGTCCTATGCCATGTACTCAGGTCTATTTTAGTCTGTTATTTCTTTCTTTCTTTTTTTCTTCTGATTCTCACCTGAGCATATGTTCATTGGTTTTAGAAAGAGAGGAAGGGAGGGAGAGAGAGGGAGGGAACATCTGTGAAACATTGATTGGTTGCCTCTCATACATGCCCTGATCGGGACTCAAATCCACAACATTTTGGTGTATGGGATGATGCTCCAACCAAGTGAGCCTCCTGGCCAGAGCCTATTTCATTTAAAAGGATGCTTATTGTGCTCAGGCTGGTGTGGCTCAGTGGATTGAGAGCTGGCCTGCAAACCAAAAGGTTTCTGGTTCAATTCCCAGTTAGGGCCCAGTAAGGGGTGTATGAGAGGCAACCACACATTGATGTTTCTCTCCCTCCCTTACCCTCTCTAAACATAAATAAATAAAATCTTGTGATCAATGCCCTGATTGTACGACCATCAGCCACCATCAGGGGCTGCTGTGTGAATCCATGTGAAAAACTGAGAGCTGAATAAAGGCCATGCAGAGGGGCTGGAGATGCCTGAAGGAGAATGGACCAGGCTGGATAAGGAGTTTGATGTGGGAGCTCAGCCAAAGGCGGAGGTGTGCTGGCTTGTGGTGGGGTGAGGCCAGGAGGAGGTGAACTCAGGGGCCTGTGTCCGCTCTCCGACTCCATTGAAGAGGAACTCAGTTCCATTTGGTTCAAGACAGGTGTTCACAGACTCACCCCACTCCCTGGGAAAACTACCTGTCAGGCTGCTCACGTTTCACTTACACCAGCTGCTGACTTCTGAGCTGTGCCCGGGGTCCTCACCAGGAGGACCCCCTCAACCCACCCTCGAGGCTCTGAGACGAGCAATTACTGCAGGATGAGAACTTCCAGAGAGATGCAGTCTTCCCCCTTGATTTGCAAGTGCCTACTTCATAGTTTATTTTGTTCAAATATTAGCCTTCTCACTCTGTCTCAGCCTCACTGTGCTAGTCAACAAGACCCAACATTCCCATACAGCCACCTCTCATGGGGCCACAGCGAGCGCTTTGTCCTCTCAATGGAGAGAATCCGCAAATCATTCTTATTCTCTAGGGATGTTTGAGCCAAACCTGTCTGTAGGGTCCTTGAGCATTCGGCCCAGATCGAGGGTGGCTCCCGGGCGGGGGGTCCACGTGGTCACCTCAGAGCTTTTCTTGATCAGGTTGTTGAGTTCGTTCGGGTCGTTTTTGGTGTTTGTGTCCTTAATGTACCTGTGGAATGAGACCGTTCCCCGGGAGGAGGGTTATTCTCCGAAGCGAAGTCTGATTAGGATATGGACAGACTCATTTTGTCATCTCTGCCTTCTCACTTCCCGACCCCCTCCACTTGCCCCAGGGGACAATAGAGACTAGACCTGGGCCAGTGTCCCTAACAAGGGAAGCATTATTAGGCAGATAAGGTTGTATGTACACCTAGTTTTTAAGTATAATCATATGGTTTTACATTTAAATATGGAATCAATATCTAATACAAAATCCATATTGAAAAGAAGTCATGTGTACAAAACTGACAAATAGGTGGGAATAGCATACTCTTGTACTGAATATTAATTAATTAAGTGGTATTTGGCAGGAGTTATACCAAATGCTTCCCATGAGCTGGCTGGTTTTGTCTCCACAAACTAGATCGCCATTATTGCTCTCTTTTTGTAGAAAAGGACACCAGCTTAGGGAGGCCCGGTAACTTGCCCCAGGTGACACAGCGCTGAGTCCACCCAGCTGTGACAAGCCCAGACTTCCCAGGAGGCTGTGGGGGGGGGAGGGGAAGGGGCTCCCCTCAGGTCTAGGAGTCAGGTCTGCAGTCTTCCCTTCCGCCATGTGGGGTTATATGAAAAAGTCTGCCAGCACCTTGATCTTGGACTTCCCAGAACTGAGACAAAGAAATTTCTGTTGTTTGTAAGTCCAAAAAAATAAAAATAAAAAAATAAAAAAAACCTTTCCATTGAAAACCAGGAAAACTCCAGTGACCAAAGAACACAATATCCTCAGTCACAGCCCTTCCTGCGATCCATATTCTAAGTTGCTTTTGCTCAGGGTTGGATAGCTCCCAAACCCCATTCCAAACCGCAGCCTTTCAGCAAAGCGGTAACCCCCCATTGCAATGCCTTATGGGGAGTGTGGTAGCAGTGGAGCCGAGAAAGGCAGATCCAGGGCAGGGGCCTCACGGTTTCCTCGGACTCAGGCAATGCACACGGCATTGCTGCTGGCGGGAATTCTACTCTCTGGAGTTACAGCTTGGTCACCTCGAATGGACAGATATTTGCATTCAGGTGCCCAAACACAAAACACAGGTGAGCGTTTGTATTCCTACAGCATCAAGGTGGCCTATGTTACTTACGATCCTGGAGTTCATTTTGCAGACGGGGGGTAAAGCTGTCACTGCCCCCGCGGTGTCAGTTTGTGTCCTGCCACCGGGAGCAACGCCACCACTGTCTCAGCCCCTGACTCCCTCTGGTCCCTGAATGTTCCCGAGCTGGCCCCTGCCTTCTACCTGCTCATCTCTGAACCAGGCTGCTGCGATCACTCTGCCTAAAACACAGCGGTCGCGGTCACAACCTGCTGTAACCTCTTGATGCTGCTTGGCCTCCCTGTTTCAAATCATAACAAAATTGACCCCAGATGGTGCCCTCCTAGGGGTAGCGAAGGTACTGAGGGGGGCTCTGGCTGGCCAACCACGCATGCATGGAAGTGTGGCTCACGTGCTCTTTGACCTGCAGGCAGCACGGGGAGCTCAAGTGTCCTGTGAATGAATAAGCGCCCCCCACTGCGGTTCATCTGCAAGTCCTTGCAGCTCAGCCTCCATAATGTCCCTGGAATCTGAATTCTCAACCTTTGCTGCCATTCGTCATGAATTCTGAGATCGCTGTAGTGACTCCCAGAGGGAAGGTGGAGCAAACGCCCAGCCATACCTGTCCGATGGGTGCGCTTCCACGAAATACCCAGCAAAGGGGCAGAAAACCCGGGGCTGCAGGTCCCGCACCAGCCGCGCCTTGTAGTGCAGCAGCTTCCTCCGCTCCGCTCGGATGAACTGGGCTTTCCACTCCTCTGCAAGGACAGCGCTGGGGTTAGTCTCCTCTGTGCCGCAGTCACAGGAGAGCCACCGTTCCTGGGATCCGGACTCCCCAGGAGGGAGAACGGACAGATGACTAATGCAGAAATACGGCAACCCCCCACGTCCGTTGCTCTAAGGTTTTTGAAGTCCAGCTGGTTGCTAGGAAAATGCTACCAAATCAGCCAAAGACCCCGAACCGTCTCATGGCTCAGTTCAATGGCAACTCATTGCGACCCTAGCTGAACTCATGCACGTGTGGTTGTCTCCCTGTGCATGCGCATTTTAAGGGCACACTAATTCTTGTCTTTACGAACTCTCTGCTAACGTGGGAATGCCTTTATTGTTTTGGTGGATTGAACAACAAAGCAGGTTTGTCACACCTGGGCCATGCACAGCGGTCAGGAGTGTGAGCGCTGGAGTGAGTTAGCACAGGACAGAATTACAGCTGCCCCAGGGACACGCCTACGTGTGCTTCCTCCTCTGTAAGGTGGAATCCAGACGCCTGCCTCGCAGGCTGTTCCTTGGCTCACTCATTGGATCGGGGTGTATTGAGCACCCACTGTGTGCCTGATGTTGTCCTAGGCACACCCACTGTGTGCCTGAGGGCGCTCTAGGCACGGAGGATGGAGTGGTGGGCAAGGCCTACCGCTCAGGGCGCATCCGTTCTAGTGAGGGAAAGTAGTCATGAACAAGTCCATAAATAAGGCGTTTTAAAGAGTGAGGAACAAAGAAGGAAGTGAAAGAGGTCACAGGTGGGGGGGGGCGGAGGCTGGGCGAGGTGGGTGGGTGGAAGGCCGTTATTGGACTGTGGTTGGTGAAGGCGACATTTGAGTCATAGGCACAGAAGTGATCCACCACAGGCAACGGAACAACAGCAGCACCTCAGGCAGTGGAAACAGCAGGTGCCAAGGCCCAGGGCCGGGTGGGGCACTGGTGGGGGGCTAGGGTGTGGGCTGGTGTGGGAGACGCAGTCAAAGAAGAGGAGAGGTGGGCGGGGCCTGGGGGCGGGGCACCGGGCAGAGAGCTGTTTGTGCTCCTGCTGCTGCAAAAACTTGAGAAACACAGACAGGAAAAATGAGTGACCCCTCACATAGACATGACCGCCATTAGCACGCTGGTGTCTGCACGCACTCACACACGCTCACACACATTCACAGACGCAATCGCACTTACACACTCAAGTTCACGTGCACTCGTTCACACTCACGCTTGAGTGAGATCATGCCAGCCCCCCTTCAACAGGGACGTTTCGTCTCTCCGGTCACACTGTTACCCCCTTGACAAGGGTGGACACGTCGTCCTGGACCAAGGGGGACAGACCGAGAGAAGAAAGAAGGGGGGGCGGGGGCTTCCTTGTGCTGCCGGGGCTGCTTCCGGCCACCTTGTTAAATAGAGACCATTCACGCAGCGGCCAGCATGGGCGCCCGAGAGAAGGAGCGTGCGCACCACCTCCACACTTTCCCCGCCCCAGCCCTGTCCAGGGAAGAGGGGCTCCTGCTGTGGACCCCACACTTTGTTTTAGCTTTGAGATACAGGTAACATATGACACGTGTAAGCTTAAGGTGCGCAGTGTGATGGTTTAATACACACAGGTATGGCTAAACAATTGCCGACCGTAAGGGGGTTGATACCCTGTCACCCACGCAATTGGCCTGGCGTGTGCGCCTGTGCCTGAGCAGTGAGGAACCTCAGGCGCACAATAGGGCAGTGGCAACTCCGGGCACCATGCTGGATGTTTGCGTGCCGGAGCTTACTTATAGGGTTGTGCTCTTTGCCACCATCTCCATCTCCCACTTCCTCCCCACGCTTGGAAGGGGCTTCCCTTGGCTGTGTGCCCCGAAGGAGCACTGATGTGCCTGCTCTCTGCCCCGAGCCACCTGCTTGGAGCACCGGAGCAGCACCACCCATCAGACGGTTGTGACCGTGGTTTCTGCTGCGAGTCAGGTGATCCTTTCTCCTGGCTCGCCTGCGAGGCCCCGCCCACCTTAGCTCCTCTCCCTGCTCTGCCAGCACCCTTGGAGCTGGCGACTTTAGTTTGCCCATCTGTGACTGGCACTAAGATCGTGAGCTTCTAGTGGGCAGGGGGGGGGGAAACCACGTCCTCATTATCCTTGTTCACTCTCACGGCCTTTGGCAAAGTGCCGTGACTGCACCTTGGTGTAAAGGATTACCAGTGAATTTTCCACCACTGAAAGTCATTGGAAAGCCCGACGCTCCTCCAGCAAAATCACTCATCATCAGAGCGACTTTCGTGGGCAGCCTGCCCCCGTTGGGCCTGGTGCAGTCCACAGTGTTGAGTATTTTGTGCCCTGTGGGGAAAGTAAGGGGAACACCATAGCTCTGTGAGTTCCCCAGCTGGCAAAGAATTCCCCGCACAGCCTACATCACCTGACTCATCTGACTGCCGGGGACTTGCTTATGTCCAAGGGGGAAAAAGCGAGACTTCAAAACCTAAAATCTTCACTAGTGTATTTTGAAATGTCAAGTGATGTCCCGTGAGGACGGTGAACTTGATTCCACTCCAGGGTCATAGACAGACCACTGTCCTTGGCCCACTGTCTCCACATTTGGGCCCAAAGGATACAAAGGAAAGAGGGGCTGGATCAACACAAACGCCTGGACCTTTCGCAAAGGCCACCCAAAGCTCGCATTCGGGAAGTACGGCTCTTCCCACACGAAAGGCAGACTGCATGCGTCTGTGGAGGTCTAATGCGATTATAGGTCAAGGTGAAAGCCACTTTTTCAACAAAGGCTGTTTTAAAGAAGCTGCTCCATGTGAAATCTAGGTTATCTGTGCCTTATGAGAAAAGCTCTGCACCTGTCCCCACAGGTGACTGGTAGTTGGCTCTCTGCAAAGATCATCTGAACCACAGCCGTCTTTTTAAGACAAGGGTCGAATGCGGAGCACTCTAGGGACACTCCAGAGGAAGAAGGTGAACGCAGGGCGCAACTGCCGGCGGCTGTGGTCCTCCCCCCACGGGCACTGTTCAGCCGCTAAGGGTCGGACGGTACCTTTGTACTCCACGATGATGCAGGTGTCCATCTCGGGGTGGACGCCGTCCATCAGGATCATGAACCGAAGGTCCTCGTCTACCTGCAGTTTCACAATAAACCAACAGCAGTGGGCGTCAGTCGGCCTTCAGTTCCATCCTGGAGAAAGCTGTTGCGTCTCCGGGAAAGAAATCTCCTTGAGCCAGGGCTGGATTTACTGTCCTGTACGACAGAGTCTACCAATAAGTCCATCTTTGATTTTAGCTCCGGGGCTCTGCAAGCGGAGGCCGTATGTACACGGGGCTACGCACAGACAAAACGGGCCGCTGTCTCTTTAACCAGAAGCAACGAGCTCACCTAAACTCCAGTCTGGAAAGCGGGGCTGGACAGTGTGAGAAGGACACAGATATCTGACCTGCTGCCAGGTCCCAAACGGCACCACGTTGATGTTGGTCAGCTGGACGCCGCTCTGGGGCAGATGCCAAAACACAGGCCGTTCCGTGTTTCCCACGTAAATGGGGATGTCTGGTCTCCTTGCTGCAAGCTTCTTGAGGGTCGGGTAACTAGGACCCAAAGGGTGGAAAGGGCGACAGGTGAAAAATGGGACCCTCTAGCCTCGGACACACTTGGCCATGAAGCAAGTGACCACAAAACCGGACCCTCACCAGAGTTTTTTCTCAAGTGAGGCGAGGGATTGGCTAGAAGGTTCCTTTTCAATGTGAGAAGCTACCATATACCTGGTGTGTCCGCCAGGTGGGTGGATTCCCTCCACCACATGGATGCTGCTTTGGGCAGTGGTGGTTTCAACAGAGGGGCAGAGTGAGACAAGTCACACACGAGAGGGTTCCCTGTGCCTCCAGAAGACAAGGCCCCGGCCACAGCACAAGGGGGATTTGTGGGACCCCCACCGTGGGGGCGGGTTTCTACCCTTAGACAATTGATGTGCACTTCTGTGTAGAGAATGAATCCTTCGTCCTGAGGGAGACTCAGTCCCTGCGAGGCACGGCAGAGAAAAACCACGCTGACCTGCAGCGATGGCTGCTGGATGCACCTCGACCCCCCACGCGTTCTGAAACACCTGTGTTGACTAAGTCAGCTTTCATTTAGCGAGCACTCCTTACAGAAAAGGAACGTAAGCCGCTGTGGGATGGCAAAAAGATGACAAAAACCAAGCGACTAGGTTCCTGTTAAATCATTTCAAACACAATGCTAGGCATGTTCACATGTCACTTCATCCGGTCCTCACGCACACATGCACAACCCTCTGAACTGTTTCTTTGCTTTTATAAATGAGGGAACCTCTTCAGAAATGGACAACTAACAAAGAGTAAACTGGTATTCACATTCAGGTTTCCAGATTCTAAACGTGGTGCTTCTCCTATCAATCAGAAGGGAACTCCGGTTTTAATGAATACACTCTGTGGTTTAAGAATCGGGGTTGGACACTGAGCATAGTGTCAGGTGAAATAAGTTATTTGATCAAAAGAGACATATAGACAGAGTCTGCCTATCAACACGCATTAAGGGCATTGACGTTCAAGTTCTAACATGCTGTTTAAAGCTGTCTGGGCATGTAGGATCCAGGGGCGGGGAAAGCAGGAAGTTTTCTTTGCCAAAAACACAGGACTCAAAGAGTCAAGGATTGGTTGAATGTACCTTCAGTCTCTGGATTTAGCACCTAAATCCTATTTTATTTCTTATTTACTTTTAAAAGGTTTTATTTATTTATTTTTAGAGAAAGGGGAAGGGAGGGAGGAAGAGAGGGAGAGAAACATCAATGTGTGGTTGCCTCTCATGTGCCCCCTACTGGGGACCTGGCCCGCAACCCAGGCATGTGCCCTGACTGGGAATAGAACTGGTGACCCTTTGGTTTGTAGACTGGTGCTCAATCCATTGAGCCGCACCGGTCAGGGCCATAAATCTTCTATTTTAAAGGATTTTGGGAGTTAAGATACATTACTCAAAAGCAGATGCTTATTGCTTTGTGATTTTTTAATTGCTGAGAATTCTTATAGACATCTATTAATAATGTCATCTATGAAAATACTCACTATATTTACATAACACAATCACATTTCTTTGACTAAGAACTGTTCTCGAAAGTACACTGGCCTTTCCCCTTGTTTTTGTAAATAAAAGGGGTTTTATTCAGCAAAGGAGAGTCAGACCAGACAAATGGGACATGTGACCCCCATGTTTATGAGTCAACCAGACAGGAGTTACAAAGAGCCTATCAAGGAAACAGGCAGAAAGGAGTGAAAATTAGGAGCTTCAGCGACTTTTCTGTAACAAACCATTAGCAACACTCAACACCACCCTGCTGTGATGCTGTAGGTGATAGCCGGCGTTTCGATACCTGAGAACTTTGCCCACACAGACCCCTGGAATTAAAACCAGATTGGTTTTCAGGACTGGGGTGGGCATAAAATTGGATTCAATGACATGAAAAAGTTTGTACCTTCCCTAAGCTTCAGCGTCTGCCCATAAAAGGCCTGTTCTCAGGACTTCAGGTGCCTGCGTTACATAACAGGCGCAGTGGAGCAACCGCCTGACCTGGCTGCGCTTGCTCTGTGTACCTGCTGTGTCGGTCACCAGGGCTCACACTGTCCTCACACAAGCCACGTCCCTCCCCAGGGCTCTCGCAACACAGGGTTGTGCAAGGCCACTTCCAGGAGGGTCAGTTGGACAAAGCCATCACTGAGTCCACAAGTAGCTTTTTTTCTTTCCTTTTCATAAATCCTCACCAGAGGATATATTTTTGTTGATTTCAGAGAGAGGAAGGGGGAGAGAACCATCAATCAGTTGCCTCCTGTACACTCCCTGACTGGGGATCGAACCTACAAACTTTCGGTGTATGGGACGATGCTCCAACCAACTGTGCCACCCGGCCAGGGCCATAAGCAGCTTTTTAATCGTAGCACCATAGTACCCCCATGGGTTGTGTTCACTTTGTAAGTGTGTGGCAGGTAATTTGTTGCTAAACCAGTCAATTCAGCTTTTAAGCCATTTCCCTTTAGAAAGATGACGGAGAGGCTGTCTGTGCTATAGAGATCCCCTGTGCTTTGGACCAGCCAACCGCCAACAAGGTATTAACCCTGACCACGAGCCCATCGCCAAAGTATGTCCTCAAGTGAACTGTGTCATGTAAGGCCACAGAAGTCCTTCTTTTCTGTCTTTTGTGAACGCCTGGGTTAGGATCCCCATTAGTGGTCGTGGCTGACTCAGGGTTTGGAGGTGGGGGGTGAGCGTGGCTGAGACAGACCAGGAACTGGCAGACCAGGGCCACCTGCTGCGGCCACAAAGAAGGGTTTTCACCTTTTCAGAATGGCTGAAGGGAAAATCAAAAGTGGGGGTGGGGTGGGGGTTGACGTCACCCTGGCGGAGTAGCTCAGTTGGTTGGCGTGTCTTCCTCATGCGCCAAGGTTGCAGGTTCGATCCCCAGTCAGGGCACATGCAAGAATCAACCAATGAATGCATCGATAAGTGGAACAACAAATCGATGCCTCTCCCTCCCCACTTTCCTCTCTCCCTACAAGGCGTTTTGTGGCACTGTGCACATGAACAGTGCAGTTGGTCGCTGTGACACTAGCCACACGGCCGGCAGAGCTGAAAATGTGCGCCGTGTGCTGATTCCCGCCGTGAATACGGACGGGAAGCAGGGGGCCAAGCACCTGGCTAACCCTGGACTCCTACTGAGCGGGCGGAGGCAAGCAGCCCTGGTGGGGAGGGACCCCGACGCCCCCCCTCAACCAGCCCAGCACAGCTGCTCCTCACAGGTCAGCTGAGCGAGCGCTCTCGGACTGCGGCTGCGCAGTCGCAGGCGCCCTCCCCGCGACCCCAGCTCGGAGCGAGCCTCAGATTGCAAGAGACCCCGACACCCCGCTATCCCTCTCGGAGGGTCAGGCGCCCTACCTCAGGTGGTCCGAGTGCATGTGGCTGATGTACACGAGGTCGGCCCGGCAAAGCCGCTCCAGCCAGTCGGCCGGAGGCTCGTGGAGCAGCCACCACCCGCGGGCGAAGGCGGGGCCCGTCAGCCAGGGGTCAAACACCATCCGCTTGGCTCCCAGCTTGAGGTCCATGCAGGCGTGCGTCAGGTAAGTCACCTGGGGGAGAAAGTGAGATGCCGGCGACCAAGTGGCGGCGGCCAGCCAGTCACAAGGGAGCAGGAGGCCCCGGGCTGGTGAGGGGACGAATCCTGTGGCAGGACTCGGCTCCTGCGCGTGCGTGGGACTCCGGAGCCTCCCTGACTTAGACGCCAGGTCAGAGCGGCTGCTGCTTGTTGGAGGGAGATGCTCGTGGATGGCTCTGGGTGTCAAGCCTGGGCGCTAACTGGTTCCACTCGTGCTGAGTCTGCACTGCGGGGTACCTTTGGTGGGCAGCCCCCCAAAGCACGTGTACAAGGGGAGGCGGGTAGAGGCGTCCCGATCGGCCGGGGTGGGGGGGGGGGTTGTTAAGTGCCAGCGGTTGTCGGCAGGAAGATGGTAAGTGATTGCTGATGAGACTGGCTGAGTGGGCAGTAGCCCCGCTGAACAGGCACGTGTGGCTTTCTCCTCTAAGTGACCCGGACACCCCCTTCGGGAGGCCAAGGTGCTCTCAGAATGGCTGTGAATAGGGATTTGGGGCCAGGTGTGACCACAGGTTCCGATCAGCTCCTCACCCCTGCCTGTGTCTGGCAGATCCACAGGGAAAAAAGATGAGGTTACAGGAAAGGGAGGGAGGCCAAGGGCCCAAATCTGTGTTACTCTGCCTCTTCTGGACCGGTTCCCATTGGTTTCCTCCAGGAAAGGAGTCACTGCCCATTTTCACAAGCTTCCCAAATATGGTAGAAAAATTAACTCTCGGCTGTTGGCGCCTCCCAAATTCCCCAAGAGCTTCCTCTGGAGGAAACGCCGTTCTGCATGGGGGCTGTGGCCGAGCTCACGGGCGGGGTCCAGACACATGACTACGTGTCATCGTGACTCTGAGCTGCTTCCAACAGCTGCACAGCTGGCCTCTGGGACTCTCCTTTAATGCTGTTTTGTTTTGTTTTGTACTTTTCTGGAAATATTTTCTTGCAATCCCTGCCAAGTTCTGGGGCGCTCCTAAGGACAGTGGCTCAGGAGTTCACAGCAACTTTATGGCACGCCCTTCGTAACCCCTCAGAGCTCATGCAGAGTAACGCAGGATGTAAATACATGCGTGCATGGACGTCTTAGTTTTATTCTATATGTAACATATACATGCATATATATGCATATAAATGCACATTTTAGGTGTTTTTGTTTTTAAGAAGACTGTGATTTTCATGTTTCCTCACCTGGACCTCCCCAAAAGCCAGCTCCTCAGGGGCTCTGGGCTCCGCATCCCACGGGTTGGGAGGGTTCAGCTCGAGCAGTAAGAGGCCATTGTCTTCATCCATTTCAACCACTAGAACCAAAGGGGCACAGGTCTGGGTGGACAGCAAGCAGGACTTCTGAGAAGCATCACCAAAGGGGACATGCGTGGCCCAGGTGCGAAGCACCGGCAGGCAGAGGGAAGTCAGTGCCAGGGGATGCTTACCTGAGCCAAATGACACCTGTGCAGGCCATCTCCTCCCTCACCTTGCGCTCTGGGACACGGACAGACACACACACACACCCTCACAGCAATTGCAGCATGACTGACAGGTGAGGGCTCCAGGGCCAGAGGGCGCACAGGCTGGAAAGCAGGGCGCTCCGGTTGACCTGAGAGACTATGTGCAGGAAACAAGAGGAAGAAGAGGAGTGCATGCGCCCTGGCTGGTGTGGCTCAGTGGATTGAGCACTGGCCTGCAGACTAAAAGGCTTGCAGGTTTGATTCCCAGTCAGGGCACGTGTCTGGGTTGCGAGTCCCCCAGTGGGGGGCGCGTGAGAGGCAACCACTCATTGATGCTTCTCTGCCTCTTTCTCCTTCTCTTCTCCTCTCTCTAAAAATAGGGTAGGAGAGGGTGGGGGCCTGGGATTGCTGGGCGGTCACAGAGCGACTGGGAATTGGTGGCCAAGGAAATTGGTGTTTGAGGCCCACGGGACAGATGCCCGAGTGGGCCATGGACAGGACCAGGTACCTCATCGGGGACAAGGTTGGGTCTCTGCTGTGTCCCTGCGGGTCACTGAAGAATGTTAAGCACTTGGGGCTGACACCACTGGGGCCTGCGCAGGATCTAGTTTCTTTCTCCCTTATGATGAGCATCCTAATTTTTTGTAGGCGAGATGAGACACTTATCTCCAAGTCCAGATGAAGTCAGGCAAAGGCAAACGTCACATGACTTCACTTGTATGTGGAACATACATTTAAAAAAACCGGAACCAACAAAACCAAACCAAAAGAGACTCATAGAAAGAACAGACTGATGGTGACCAGGAGGGGGGCAGGGAGGGAACGGGTGAAAAAAGTGAAGGAGAATAGGTGAATAATGTTGTGATGACTTTGCACTGTGACGGATGGGTACTAGACCAAGTGTGGTGACCGCATCGTAAGGTGCCCCAGTGTGGGATCATGCGGTTGTACACCTGAAACCAGCAGAGTATTGTACGGCAGCTGTAATCTTCAAAAGCAGAGCAAGAACCTAAGACAATAAAGTTTCCTAGGCCTTCTTGCGATTCCGAGTGGCCACAGACCTCACTCTTATGCGTATCGTTCTGGCCAGCGAGGAGTGAGCAGAGGTGACTGCTAGGACTTCCAGGAACCCTTTCCTATCTGACAAAGAGGGACAAACTCGAGGGCCCTGCACTGTTTGCCCTTCCCCTTTCCCCCTGCCCCGTCTTGCTCAGAACTTGGTTACCATGCCTGGAGGGGCAGCAGCCGTCTTGGGGTCCTGAGGAAAAGATTCATCTCCTAAGGGTGAAGGAGCAGGAAGAGGGAAAGGACTTGGCTCCTTGGCAGGCCATGGAGCTGCCACGCTGCCCAGGACTGTCTATCTGGCAGCTTCCTGTGGCGTAGGAAAAGCTACCCCACGTGGTCAGGCCGCTCTCGTTTGGGTTTCCTGCTCCCCCAGTGAAAGGGGTGCCTGACAGCTGAAGCGGGGCAGTCAGATCAGAGCCCGCTCAGCAGGACAGCAGTGAGACTCCGCGGACCCACTGCGGGGAGGCGGGCCGTGTGTGGGAGCTCAGCGCCCTGGTGGCCGCATCAGAGCCACACTCTCCCACTTAATAGCCAGGCGACCTTGGGCAGGTTGCTTGACTTCTCCGTTCTTCAGTGTTTTCGCCTTTAAACCTAGCTCCCTCCACAATCAGTTTATCCTAATAAATGCTGGCAATTCTATTAATTGCTAAATGAAAGCAAATGAGCTCCCAGACCAAGGCAATCCCTGCCCCGAAGGCTGTGCATTTTCTGACTTTCTTCTAAGTATATGGAAAAATGTGTCGCCTACACACTCTCCAAATGAACATTCACACACTTTCAGATGACTGCTTATGGAAGAAACTGAGGTTAACAATCACCCATAAAATGAAAAACTGTGCATCTTGGAATTTCCCCCAGTGGTTGTGAACACAGACATATATAAGCTGTTGAACTTCAAGGTCACCCTGAGGGACCATGACAAGGCAAAGCACTCTGTGCCTCCCTGTCTCTCTCATGTCCCTGTGCATTTTTAGCCCCTTCTCTGCCTTGACAAAGAGTGGCTTGTCCAGATGGTCTCCCCGGACAGCTCTCCACGCTTCTCACACTCTGGCTTCATAGGGACTCAGATGTCACCTCATCAGGGGTGGCATTCTGACCACTCTCTGTCCAATAGGGCTCCCCAGCCCTGACCCCTTGTTATTTTCAACCCTTCTCATCACTAGACATGTCGTGTGCTGTTTGCTTATGGTCTGTCTCCTCCATGAAACTCTCGGCGCCACCAGAGCTGGGCTTGTGCTTCTGCGCTACGAGATCAATAGTGTGCCAAGAACACTGCCCAGCTCACCACGGGCGTTTGTTAACTATCTGTTGAGCCAATAGATTAATTAATGGTCTTAATTTCATGTCTCCAAGACTCCCTCAGGGTTGCAAAATTCCCTCTCTCAGCTGAGGCACTGCTCCTGCCCAGATGCGGCACCCCGAGGTGAAGGGTTGAAATATAGAGTTATCTCAGCATAAGCGGAACGTGAAATGCATTACTTCTTCATTTTTAAAAGACCACTTTAAAAGCTAGAAACGTGATGGCACCCGATAGCTTCCACTGGCTCTTGAGGGGGGTGAGAGGGTGGGATCCAGGGCAAAGAGCAAGCCAGCCTCGAGCCTTGGGCCAGTGCACCTGTGCAACCCCTGTAATTCACCAATGCCCCTAATGCCCCACCGGGCACACTAGGACACTGAGTGTTCCTTCCCACACCAACATTCAAGGCCCTCCTTACACTGCACCTCTGCAGCCTGACATCCTACTACGTCAATGTGCGTGCCTGATACTCTAGCTGTCAAAAATACACGTGTGTCCCAAACACCATAAGGACACCTGGCTGCTTCCTCCACGCAAACCCCTTCTTCCTCCTCTCTGCCTGGCGGAGGTCCGCCCAGCAGTCAAAACCCAACAAACTGGAGAACCAAGATGGCGGCGTAGGTAGACACACTGCGCCTCCTCGCACAACCAGAACTGACTGAAAATCGAACCACAAGGAAGTCCGATACCAAGGAGATAAAAAAATAAACATTCATCCAGACCAGTAGGAGGGGTGGAGACGGGCAGCTGGGGCGGAGAGGACTCGCGTTGCTGTGGCGGGACCGAGACTGGCGGAGTGTGGGATGAACGGGGCAGGCAGTCTGACCACTGGCAGACCCTGCGGCCCCACATTCGCGCAGATAAACCGGACAAACAGCGGGGGAGCGACCAGACTGCGTAACCCAGGACTCCAGCGCAAGGAAATAAAGCCTCAAACCTCTGAGTGAAAACACCCGTGGGGGTTGAGGCGGCAGCAGGAGAAACGCCCAGCCTCACAGGAGAGGTTGTTAGAGAGACCCACAGGGGCCCAGAGCGTGCACAAGCCCACCCACTCGGGAACCAGCACCAGAGGGGCCCAATTTGATTGTGGGTAGCAGAGTGGTGGACTGAGGTCCGGTGGAGAGTGGAGCCGGTGCCATTACTCCCTCTCGGCCCCTCCCCCACATACAGCGTCACAGCTCAGCATCACAGTGCAGTGACCAGCATTACCCTACCCCTGGGAACACCTAAAGCTCCACCCCTTTAAGTAACAGAAGCACCAAGACAAAAAAAAATGGCCCAAATGACAGAACACTTCAAAGCTCCAGAAATAATTCAACTAAGCAGCGAACAGATAGCCAACCTATCAGATGCACAGTTAAAACACTGGTAATCAAGAAGCTCACAGAATTGGTTGAAAAAATGAAGACTATGCTAAGAGAGACAAAGGAAAATGTACAGGGAACCAATAGTGATGCGAGGGAAACTGGGACTGAAATCAACGGTGTGGACCAGAAGGAAGAAAGAAACATCCAACCAGAAAAGAATAAAGAAACAAGAATTCAGGAAAATGAGGAGAGGCTTAGGAACCTTCAGGACATCTTTAAACGTTCCAACATCCGAATTATAGGGGTGCCAGAAGGAGAAGAGGAAAAACAAAAAATTGAAAACTTATTTGAACAAATAATGAAGGAGAACTTCCCTAATCTGGCAAAGGAAATAGACTTCCAGGAAGTCCAGGAAGCTCAGAGAGTCCCAAAGAAGCTGGACCCAAGGAGGAACACACCAAGGCACATCATCATTACATTCCCCAAGATTAAACAGAAGGAGAGAATCCTAGAAGCAGCATGAAGAAAGAACACAGTTACCTACAAAGGAGTTCCCATAAGACTGTCAGCTGATTTCTCCAAAGAGACCTTACAGGCAAGAAGGGGCTGGAAAGAAGTATTTGAAGTTATGAAAGGCAAGGACCTACATCCAAGATTGCTCTATCCAGCAAAGCTATCATTTAGAATGGAAGGGAAGATAAAGTGCTTCTCAGATAAGGTCAAGTTAAAGGAGTTCATCATCACCAAGCCCTTATTATATGAAATGTTAAAGGGACTTACCTAAGAAAAAGAAGATAAAAAATAGGAACAGTAAAAATGACAGCAAACTCACAGTTATTAACAACCACACCTAAAACAAAAACAAAAGCAAATTAAGCAAACAACTAGAACAGGAACAGAACCACAGAAATGGAGATCACATGGAGGGTTATCAACAGGGGAGTGAGAAGGGGAGAGGGGGGGAAAGGTACAGAGAATAAATAGCATAAATGATAGGTGGAAAATAGACAGGGGGAGGGTAAGAATAGTGTAGGAAATGTAGAAGCCAAAGAACTTATAAGTATGACCCATGGACATGAACTATAGGGAGGGAATGTGGGAGGGAGGGGATGGGCAGGATGGAGAGGAGTAAGGGGGGTGGGGAAATGGGACAACTGTAATAGCATAATCAATAAATATATTTTAAAAAAACCCAACAAACTTCCGGTCAAGATGGCGGTGTATGTAAACTCGGTGCGCCTCCTCACACAACCACATCAAAATTACAACTAAACTACAGAACAACTGCCACTCAGAACCAACAGAAGTCAAGCTGAATGGAAGTCCTACAACTGGGGGATTAAAGAAGAAACCACATTGTGTCTGGTAGGAGGGGCAGAGATGCAGAATGGGCGGGTCCCACACCTATGTGTGGTAGATGAAACCTTGGGAGGGATGTCTTGGGAGTGAGGGGCCCCAGCCCTACACCAGGACCCCCAGCCCAGAGTTCCAGCTCTAGGAAGGTAAGTCCCCACAGCCTCTAGCTGTAAAAAACAGTGGGGATTGAGGCTGCAGGAGACAGAAACTTCTAAAGTCTCATGCAGTTCCTCCTAAAGGGGCCATGCAGAGTTACTCAGACTCACTCGCTATGAGCTCCAGCTCTGGAGCAGTGGACTGAAAGACATCAGTGACATACGGGGAGGAACTGAATTGTCCGGCATCAGGGTGAGAGCTGGGGGGCTGCTTCTTTCTGGCAGAAGAGCTGGCAGAGGCCACTGTTCCTTTTCCAAGCCCTCCCCCCACAGAGCTGGCAGGCAGGTGCCATATCTGAGAGTCTACCAAACTGACTCACACTGTTTGCCCCACCCTGAAGATTCCCTGAGGCCCTGCCCCACCCAACTTTCGGGCCAGCTCAAGCTGTTTCCAGTGGCTTTTCCATATCAATGGCCTGTCTTGTCCTAAATTCTCTCACACAAGCAGCATCTGGCCTCAGTGAGCCCCATACTTTTTGCTAAGTGGCCCCAGGCCCAGCACTAGCAAGCACCAGCCTTGGTTCACAGCTTAGTCTTGCCTGGACACTTCTAAACCCAGCAAAAGTAGCAGCCCTCTGCAGATTGCTTTGTAGCTAATGCTGTCACAATCTAGATGGAATTTAGGCAATGGCTGAATTTCACTGTGCCAACAGCAAACAAGGCTCAACTATAAGAGGAGGGTGTGCACAGCCTACACTTTGAGTACCCAGCTTGGGTGGTAGGGGAGGTTGTGCCACTGGACCCTACAGGGCACAGACTACATTAGGCAACTCTAACAAGCCTGGGAGATGTAGCATCTCTACCTAATACATAAAATCAAACACAGGGAGGCTGTCAAAATGAGGACACAGAGACACATGGCCCAATTGAAAGGACAGAACAAAACTCCGGAAAAAGAACTAAACACAATGGAGAAAATAATCTATCAGATGTAGAGTTCAAAACACTGGTTATAAGGATGCTCAAGGAACTTAGTGAGAACCTCAACAGCATGAAAAAGATCCAGTCAGAAATGAAGGATACACCAGTTGAAATAAGGAACAATTTACAGGGAAACAACAGTAGAGTGGATGAAGCAAAGAATCAAATCAGCAATTTGGAATATAAGGAAACAAAAAAACAACCAATCAGGACAGCAAGAAGAAAGAAAGAATCCAAAAACAATGAGGATAGTGCAAGCAGTCTTTGGGATAACTTAGAGAGTTCCAACATTTGTATCATAGGGATGCCAGAAGGAGAAGAAAAAGAGCAAGGATTTGGAAACCTATTTGAAAAGATAATGAAAGAAAACTTCTCTAACTTGGTGAAGGAAATAAACCTGAAAGTCCAGGAATCACAGAGAGTTCCAAACAAGATGGACCTAAAGAGGACCACTCCAAGACACATTGTAATTATAATGCCAAAGGTTAAAATAAAGAGAGAATCTTGAAAGTAGCAAAAGAAAAGCAGTTAGTTACCCACAAGGGAGCTCCCATAAGACTGTCAGCTGATTTCTCAAAAGAAACTTTTTAGGCTAGAAGGGATTGGCAAAAAATGTTCAAAATGAGGAAAACCAAGGAACTGCAATCTAGATTACTCTACCCAGCAAAGCTATCATTTAAAATCAAAGCACAAATAAAGAGCTTCCCAGGCAAGAAAAAGCTACAGGAGTTCATCATCAGCAAACTAGTATCATATGAAATGTTAAAGGGTCTTTTTTAAGAAGAAGAAAAATATTAATGACAAAATGGCAATAAATTCATATCTATCAACAATTGAATGTAAAAAACGAAATAAACAAACATTCAGAGCAGAGACAGAATTGTGGATGCAGAGAGCATTTGGATGGTTGCCAGATGGGAGGTGGGTCAGGGGTGGGTGGGTGAAGAGGTGAAGAGATGAAAATGTACAAGTTGGTAGTTACAGAGTAGTCATGGGGCTGTAAAGCACAGCAAAGGAAATGGAGTAGCCGAGGACTTATATGCAGGACCCATGTACTCAGACAATGGGGTGGAGATTGCCTGAGGGAGTGGGGTGGGGCCGGGTGAAGGGGGACGAAGGGGGAAATTCTGGGACAACGGTAATAGCATAAACAATTTATGAAAAGCAGAAATGATGTTTCCAGCACTCCTGGATTGGTTCAAATCTATTTTTTTACCCCAGCAGCAGTCCCTCTGGAAGGGTGTCTGACACAGTGCCGAGCAGTTGGAAGGGTAGTCCTAAGTGACTTTCTGCAGGCAGAACCCAACTTTAATCTGTTAGAACGGAGACAAATTCGCTCCTTTCGCTAAGCCTGCCTTAATCATATCTGCACCAGCAGCAAAAAGGAGAAGAGGAAGCATGCAGAAACTTGAGCAGCAACTGTGGTCTCTTATCTACACAGACAGCACCCTGGATTGGAGCCTTTCGTTTCTCTCACCAGAGCTGTGAATTTCCCATCCAGAGGACCATGTACACAGACCTCTGTCTCATGTGCCCACTGATGAATGATCGGGGCCACTGTGTCTCAGGAACCTGACAGGGCGCCCTGATCCTGGACAGCCCCCAGTGTGTCTGGGCCACCACGCCATGTAAAAGCCCTCTCACTGACGCCGCACTCTCTTACCCGGCTGGGTGGCTCTTAACACCCAGCACCATGTTTGCTCACGGGTGGGTCCCAGCCCACATTTGCCCCACAGACAGATGAATGGAGGGAGCTTTCAGAGAAGCCCTCTGCTTAGAATGCTCAGTGTTCACGATAGAAAAAGGACAGAACACCCACAGCGTCCAAGCATAATGTTTCCAAAGCTGCCGGTGAGCCTGGACGCCCCAGAACAATGAGCACAGGCGATGTGGACGTGAGGGGCGGTGGCCTTACCCAGCTCATCCTGACAGAAGCTGCCTGGCGGGTTGATGTACCTCATGGTGCTCACGTCCAGCCTCCAGTTGTGCTTCGTGCATTTGACAGCCCTGGGCGCAAGCAGCGGGGAGAGAGCAGCAGTCAGAGCCGACAGAAGGGCCACTGTTTGGGGCCGAGGGGTGCAGCTCTGCCGTCATCTGCAGGTCACAACTGCACTGCCAGGGAAACTCTGTCTGCTCCCCAGCAGGGTTTGGGAAAGTGACTGCCCCCCCGCCCGTCTGCTAGGAGAGAGGGGAAAAAAAACCTGAAGGAGCCTTGAATCTCGTGAATAAAAAGCTGGTAAGTGAGTGTACCAGGGCACCCTCACATGGGAACCCACGTGCACTGGAACATCTCCTGCTTATCAAGCTAAGAATAATTTTTAAATTACTATTCTTAGGGGAAAATTCAGAAAGTTCAGTGAAGCTCCTAGCCCTGGCTGGGTGCTCAGTTGGTTGAGCGCTGTCCTGTACACCACAAGGTTGCAGGTTCAATCCCTGGTTGGGGCGTGTATAGGAGGCAACTGATGGATGTTTCTCACATCCGTGTTTCTCTCTCTCTCTCTCTCTCTTATCAATAAACAGATGAGGATTTTTATCAAATCTGCCAATTTAAAAAAGAAAGGAAAGGCCCTAAAAGTTTGAGATCAGTGAGCTTCCCCCAAGCAGACGTGTATGAAAGTTATGGACTTGCTAGGGAAATGCCTTGTTGAGTGGCTCACTGATGATTTCTCCACGAGCACATCTCCTGCCAAACTGAACGGCAGGCACTGACAGTCCCCAGGGAGGGAGCAGAGAGCCCAGGTACCTGCCGTCCAGGTCCTCGATGTCCCTGATGAACAGGCCCCCTTGGTGCTTGCACAGGTTCTTGCATGCCCTCAGGCGGCCCTTGTTCTTATAGAAGATGTAATCTTGGCCAGTGCTCTTATTTCGGAAAAAATTGATTCCTTCCTGGAGGTCGGAGACTTCGGCAGGGGACAGGCACAGCAGGGTCTCGGCTCTTTGCTCGATGCTAGGAGGAGGCACACGTTTGGAGAGGAAAGATGCAGACTGTTAAGGTTTTAAGAGAACCGACAATCTCTTTTTCAGTGAAGATACTGTTCGAGCTTCTCCCTCCCCCTAGCCGGGTTTGGGGTGGCACCCTCTCCCTGTCCACCTTCCCAGGCAAGCAAAGTGCTGTCACTTGCCTGCCCATCGCCGGTGCCCTCCAGCCTCCTCCTGGCTACTTAGGAAGAATGGTCGCTGCTTTTTGTTTCTGTTGCATTTTCACTCCCGGAGTTGGTGGAGGGAGGATGTGAACGCCAGTTCACAGTCATTTCCGTTGGTTGATTCAGTTCCTCCCTCCACCACACCAACCCAATGCAGATGTCCTGAAACTAACGCAGTGATCAGGGCTGACCCCGTCCCTGCATGTGGGGCAGATGGGGCAGAACACTCACAGAGGACAGGTTTCTAAGCTGCTTTAAATATTTTTAGGGGAGGGGAGGGAAGAAGAGAGGAGGAGCAACAACTAATTGGCCCCAACCCAGGGAGGTGCCTCAACAGCGGAAAGGGGAATCGAACCGGCAGCCTTTTGGCATATAGGTTAACGCTCAACCCACTGAGCTACACCAGTCAGGGCTTGCAGGAGCTTCTTAAAGACTGTGTCTTCTCTACTTTTCTGTCCCCACGACTTAGCACACTGTCTGCCAGCTCGTGTCTTCAGAGCAGCTACTTAACAAATGAACCCTCCCACTGCACTGAATGTGAATCATTTATAAAAACCTCCAACTGCAAATGAGCATTTGGTTTTTCATATTTTTTTTTACAAGGAAGCTAAATATGTTACACTTCCCAGCCTCCAATTTCTGCACAAACTCTGATGCAACTCCGGACCCTCAGGGGCAATATAACCTTTGCAATGAGAGGTTTCAAAATATCTTTCTGCATATCTTTGGTATGAAGTCTGGTGTAGGGACTTTTCTGTTCCACTCCAAACCGAAAGCAGAGTGGTCCTCATGGGTTAACTTAAAGTTGGTTAGCAGCTCAAGTACATTTTCGGCCTTTTTACTTTCATTTTTAGAAGTACTGCAGATTTTTCAAACAGGGGATTAAAAATAAGTTTTCAGAGCCCACCAGGGTAGAGAACACCAGGCAAGCTAGTTCCACCCTTACACCAATAAGGAGGCCAGCCAGCTCTGTATTGAGGACGATGAGTTTCTCAATGCACATTCTCTTTGTTTTCAAGCCCAAGTCCCTGGTGACTCTGTTTACAGCAGATTTGAAATGTTTCCAAAAACACATTTAAAATTCATTTGATTGGAAGCAGCCCACTGTAAGCCTCATGAATTTTTTATTTAATTTTTTTTAAATTTTCAAAATATTTTTATGTATTCATTTTTAGAGAGAGAGGGAAAGAGGAGGAAGAGAAGGAGAGAAACATCAGTGTGTGGCTGTTTCTCATGTGCCCCCTACTGGGATCCTGGCCTGCAGTCCAGCCATGTGCCCTGACTGGAAATTGAACCAGTGACCCTTTGGTTTACAGGCCAGCACTCAATCCACTGAGCTGCACCAGCCAGGGCCGTAGACTTGCCTTTTTACAGCCAGAGAACCCCACACAGCCTCTGTGTGGCGGCTGGTGCGCTGGGCTCTGCCTTAAAGGGCTACACGGCTCTAGTCACCCCCCATCTGCTCGTATCCTTCCGACCCGATCGTCCCCCCAAACCTGCAGCAATGTGTCCCCAAGGGCACTGACACGGTTACGACACCAGCACCGATCGCTGAGGCCTTCCCAGCAATCAGACGGGAAAGCCTCAGTCCTCTTGGTTGGAACGGGACTCCAGGAAGTCCTCGCTGAGGGCTGCCGGGGGGCACGTAGTGCCAGCCGCTCCCGCAGCCGGGGCAGGCCCCTGGGCAGAGAGGGCTGCTGGGCTGCATTTTTGTTTTTGGTTTTTTGATTTGAGCCCAGTTAGCCAGCAGGAGCCCTTCTTAGTAGGTGTTTTCTTTCTTGGGGTCCCTATTCTTTATTATGGTTTTGATTATTTATTTTTTATAGCTTTTGCTGCGGTTGTGATTAGTGTGGTTGTAATTTTATTTCCAAATTTGCTATAGAGAAATGTAACTAAAAGAAATTGTGGTAAAGAAAAACATATCACAAAAATTTTGCCACATTAACCATTTTGGAGTGTACACTTCAGTCGCGTTAAGTATATTCACATAATTGTGCATCAAGTTTCCAAAATTTTTCCTTTGCAGAACCGAAACACCATGCCTACTAAACCATAACTCATTGCCCACTTCCCCCAGCCCTTGGTAATCCCCATTCTACTCTCCATTTCTGTGAATTTGAGCACATGAGCCACCTCACGGAAGTCTGACCACGCAGTGTTTATCTCTTTGTGATCAGCTTATTTTATCTCCTTGTGATCAGCTTATTTCACCAGGTATAGCGTCCTCGGGATTCGCCCTGTGGTAACAGGTGGCAGGGGTTCCTTCCTTTTTAAGGCTGAGTGTTACTCCATCGTGTGAGCGGACCACATTTTGTGTCTCCATCCATCAGCCAGTAAACAGTTGCGCGGCTTCCACCTCTCGGCCCCTGTGAATGGCGTGGCCATGAACGTGGGCATGCAGACATTTGTTCAAGCCCCTAGCTTCAAATCTTTGTGTTTCTACCCAGCAACGGGATTGCTGGATCCTATGGTAGTTCAGTTTTTAAATTTTATTGATTTAAAATATTTTCCTCCGGCTTTATGGAAATATAATCGACAAATAAAGTTGTATGCATTTAACGTGTGCAGTGTAGTGATTTGATGTGTGTGCCTTGGAAATGACTACCACTGGTTAATCAGGTTAATTAACCTCTGATCAGCTCACACGCTTCCTTGTTTTCTTTTTTGTGTGGTGAGAACACTCAGGATTTACTCTCTCAGCAACCTCTCCTCAGGGCGCAGTACAGTGTGATTAACTACAGTCAGCACACTCTGCGTTAGACCCCAGAGTTCATTTACCTCACAACCACTAAAGGCTTGTATCCTTCGGAGAGGTTTTTTTTTTTTTTTTTTAAAGAAAAATGTAAAGTAAATATTAACCAAAAAATGTAGGCAGATGGCAAAAGCTGTCCAAAAAATACTCAACATCACTTGTCATCAGGGAATGGAAAATCCAAACAGACTGAGAAACCGCTGCACACCTGTTAGAATGGCTAAACCCCAGCCCTGGCAGTGCTCAGTGATGACGAGGGCAGGGAGCTCCGGAAACTGCTTCACTGCCGAGGAGAAGGAAAACGGTGCGACCCTTTGGAATCCAGTTTCACACTTTCGTACAAAGCTTAACGTAGTCTTACCATGTGACCCAGCAAGCGCTCTGCAAGGTACTCATCCAACTGATTGTAAAACTTACATCCCGCACAAAAACCTGCCTGGGAATGTTTCTAGCAGCTTTATTAATAATTGCCCAACCTGGGAGAAACCAAGATGTCCTTCAGTAAGTGGGTGGTGTGCGCAAACAGCGGGGTAGTATTTGGTGGGAACTAAGTGCACGAAGGGCTGTAGATTTGCAGTTTGGGGTCTGGCATGGAACTCCGCCCTAATAACAAATGAGAAACTGGATAAACTGAAAATCAATGACTCTTCTTACACGTATCAGAGACCCGAGCTTATGGGGCAAACAGCTGCTCCCCAGGCTGGAGGGACAACAGGTGGGTACAGAGAACCACATGCCCTGAAGCGGAAAGTTACAAGCAGCACCCTCCACGGGGACCAGCGCTGGGTTCCTTTTACTCAGCGCTGCGTGTCCAGCTGGCCACCCAACAGCATGAGGCACACTGAAGGGCAGACAACGCAGTTTGGAGGGACCCAGCAAGCTTCAGAATCAGACTTAGATCTGGAAGGGATGTTGGAATTATCAGGTTAGGAATGGGAAAAACTATCCAAATGCAAAGGGCTTGAACAGGCAACGCAGACAACATTCAAGACCAGACAAGAAATAGCAGAGAGAGGGAAATTTGAAGAAAGAATTAAAAAGACATAATAATAATAATAATAATAGTATTAATAACAGATAAAGAATGCCTTTGATGTGGCTGAGGACAGACTCTCTGAACTTGAGGGTCCGACCGTAGGAACTTCCCCAACTGAAAAGCGAAGAAAGATTTGGTGTCCGTGTTCCCTGAACAAAAAGCCTGGTGAAGCTGCAGAGACCGCCACTGCGGAGCTGTACCTGTCACAACCCTGGGCTGAGACAGGGCCTGGGGCAGAATCTGATGTGATGGGGCAATACGAGAACTGGAGGAGCAAGATTCCACACAGGGCAGCCACACAACCAGCCCAGCTGGCAGCCGCTGAACGCGATGAGGAACCAGTCAGCAAAGCCACACGGAGCCAGAGCGAAAAGAAGACAAGGAAGGCTATGTCCAAACTGGGTCTTGGACAGGTTACAGGGGTTACCAGGGTCACTGTCTGGACACCTAAGAATATCCCCTTTGTCATCATAAAGCCATAGGTCTACAAGAGCCCAGCTTCAGATACCCACGTAGTTTTGGGGGGAACCAAGGTCAAGGGTTGATCTCAGCAGGCACAGCTAGCAGCTACTGAGAAATTCAAAGTTCAAGGTGAAGCTGTCACAAACATTCAAGAAAACCCACAGACTCCAACTGCACAAGAGGAAAGGGAAGAGGAAGAGGCTGGTGTGGGAGTTAAGGACACAGGATCAGTCAATGTCACAAGCAAACATGTGGAGAGCAAAGGCAGTCCCAGCCCTGAGGAACAGCAGCGATGATACTGTAAATGAGGTCCCAGAACTAACGATGTGCCCGTCTGAACAGGAGGACCTTTGTGGTGGTGTTTCAAAAGAATTACTGCAGCTTGGTTTGAGATTTGTACTGTTTCTATCACCAACAAAGTTATGGCTTCTTGTGGGATAAAAGAAAAGAAAGGAAGGAAGGAAGAAAAAGAAAAGCAAAGAGAACCCCCCCCCCACACCAGTAAAATGGAACAGGATATTCAAGAATGGTGGTTCAAATACCAAAGGTATAACTTAATGCGTAATGAGAATGCCAGGAGCGCAGAGAGAAAACCAGAAGACATATGAGAGGCAATAGTGGCTCAGAATTTCTCCCAACTTAATGTTGGGTACCAACCCACAGATCCAAAGAGATCCAAGAACACCAAGCATGATAAATGCCCCCCAAAAACTACACCTAGGCTGAGCTCACTGAAATTGCAGAAAATCGAAGGTAAAGAAAAAATCTTGAAAGAAGCCAGAGGGGGAAAAAACCTCTTATTTATCAGGGAACAAAGGTGAGAATTAAACATGAATTCTTCTCAGAAACCATACAAGCAAGAAGAGAGTGAAGTTAAATAATTAAAGCGTTGACAGAAAAAACCCAAGAAGGAACGGACAGTCTGCATAGGCTTATGCCCGTGCAGTAGACTGAAGAAACAGCCGATCATCTTGCCAGGCAGAAAGCACCAGGCGCGGAGGGTCCTGTTGAATTCCACCAGGCCTTTCAGGGAGAAGTGATACCGGTGCCGGGGAATCACCGGTTTATGCTGCACTCTTACCATGTGGTCACTTCACAAGTGATATAGAAATCCAATGGCACCGCATTGCATTGACTTTTAAACCATCCCAGTAGCTCCTAGTTTAAAAACAGTCTCAGCACCCACATGGCCCCCGGCCGGCCCCCTCTCCAGGCCCCACAGCCCGGCCTCGCCTTGTCCCCCAGCAGCTTACTGGTTTTCTCGTGCGTCTCCGGCCATCGTTCTGCTTCCTGTGTGGACTCTTCCTTCCCCTACTTCGCCACTACACACCGTTGTTGCTCAAGGCTCAGTGCTCTGCCTGTGGCACTTGGCCCGAGGGATCCCACCCCGCACGCAAAGGACTCTCAGATGCACACATGAGTGGGCAGGGCGGACCGTATCAGATGAACACCTGGTCCTTGGCATGTCCACAACTCAAGGCAGCATGCGTCACCCATCCCTGGACCTTCAAATGCCCCTCCTGACGCTTCCCATGACCTCTGACCCCTCCCACTCCCACCCCCCCCATTCAAATCCATCAGGGTCCCCACTCACGTGGACCTCGTGACCCTCTCCCTCTGCCATCCAAGCTGCCACCACCTCCCCCCTGGACCACTGCCATCGACCCCTCACTGGTCACCCTGCCTCTACTCTCTCTCATCCGCTTTTCCTACGGTGGCCAGAATAACATTTAAAATGGGAATTTCAGAAACGATTTTACCCCATTGCCCTTCCTCCCACCTCTCAAAAATGCATTCCTATCGTTCCATTGCTCTGAGGAGAAAGAACAAAGTTTCTGGCATGGCCTCAGGGCTGACACCTGGTGACTCCCCGTCTTTCCCTCCAGCTCCTTGGTGAACTGCGCTCATTCTCAGAATGCCACCTGGCCTTTCACTTCCTCCCAGCGCCACGCTGTGCCTGGAGCACACGGCCCCCCGCCTTCTCCCTGCGCAGGGACAGGCCCCACTCACCCTGCGATAGCAGCATCTTCTCTGAGCGCCAGAGACGGCCGTACCCTCCCCACCCCCCACAGACACTCCGGTAGCACCAGGTCCTGACTGTTCTTTCCTGTGAACTTCATATGACTTCGTATTGTCATGACAAGATTAATTAACATCTGTACCCCCTAAAAAACTGAAAACCACACGAGGAAAGGAACTGTGCCTGCGTGAGTCTGCCCTTGCACCCCAGAGCCAGGGCACCCGAGGGTTCCAGTTCCTACTTGCTGAATGAATAAGCGAATGTCACAGTCAGTGGCCCCTGACGGTGACGTTGCAAAGCCTTTGTCGTGGACCGAGACTTAGACACGCTGCCACGTCAAGGCTGTCTCTAGGACAGCTCCGTGTTGAACTGCGAAGTAGCGCTGACCCGGATGTTACATCGACACTTTAACAATTAAATATCCCACAGACAGGACCCCCCAGTGTGATTCGGCAAAGGTCTAGAGGGTCATGGGTACCACTGTCGATGTTTCCAAGTTCCGGCCCGGCTCACAGAGTCTTACGCGCCCCACGAAGAGGTGAGTGTCTTACTGACGGGAGCTGGAAGGCCCACTGCACTTTTGAACCACGAACTCAGGGCACCTGTTAGTGCAGAGCAGCCCTCAGCGCCAAGCCCTGCATCCTCCAGCCCCCGCACTGCCCCCCGCCCCTTGATCCTTTAGGGATCGTCCTTGGTCCTAGAGCTTTCCGAGCCCTGGGCAAAGCAACAGGTGAGGTATTGACAGAAAACAAGAAGCTCACAAAACAAGAAGTTCTGCTGGAAGCCAGAGAAAATAAGGGCAATCTGCTGGAAGATGTCTCTGGTGAGGGGCTGGAGAGAGGGGCTCCAGCAGGGCATGGGGCTGAACACCTACCTCCCCACAAGAGCGCTCGGTTCTGGTACCTTTTCACCGGCGTGAAGACGGATCAGCAAAGATATCAATCCTCAAATCAGTGGGAAAAATGTTAAACCGTACCTTTGCTCCATTCCAGGTAGGAAGAGGCCAAACAGCACAGGAACAGCTCCTTGGAGAAAGTAGAAACACAGAGAGATTGAAGTGCTCTTTTAAAGGATCCTTAGGCTGCAGGCTATTTGCTGGTAGCAAATTTGATTTGCTTTCTGTGAAGTCAGGAGACCTTTTTGGATGCGAGGCAGGCAGGGCAGCAGTGCGTCAGGCCTTGGGCGCCCAGGCTCGCCGCTGATGTGCCTTTCCTATCTGTCCACCTCTTTCCTCCCAGCCCCACCCATCTGCGCGCAGTGAATTCTGATAAACTGCAGCTCCCCCGGCCGGCACTAGGGTGTATGTGTGTGTGTGTGTGGGGGGTGTGCTTTGTAGACTGATGAGTGGGGGTAAATGAGAAACCATTAAGGAGGAATTATTACCCCCCCACCCCCACCCCCGGCTTTCTGTCCTCTTCTGGAAGTGCATGCAGACTTTGTCTCCGTCAATGGATTAAGAATAATGGCTTGATTACAAAGAAAAGGACCTTGTGGAATCTTTCCCTTTGGGATGTGGAGTTTGCTTCCTGTGCTTTCCTGGCTCCTCCAGTGTGCGGTGTTTCCGTCTTCCCATCCCTAGAGCCTTGAGCAGCCTCGGTGCAGGGTCCGAGCCTGGGTCTCCCGAGAAGGCTGCAGTCTTTTCGGTTTCTGTCCCCTGATGGGATCAGTGCCCTGTCTTTTGGCTGATCACGAGTGTGGCTTCACAAGTACAGCAAAGGAGTGGGCTCTGATGTTCGTTTGCCTGCCTGGTCTTAACGCCTCACCTCGGGTCCTTCCGCCTTCACGAAAGGCCCTTATTCCCTTCCTCGCTGACTTTTCTTCCTCCCGAGTTCCTGGAGAGCTGTGTCCCTCAGGCTGGCACTTCGGAAACAAGGCAGAGTGATGCTGAGTGCCCTGCGGTGGTGCGTTCACGTGAGGCTTGTTTGCGACACGGCTTCTGGAGCCAAGGGAGCGTTGCCTAGGTCTCGTATTCCCCACGGGGCTTCCACATGGCGGGCCCCCACGAAGAGCACACGTGTCTTGGCTGGAGAATTGCGCTGATGCGGGCGGGCACACGGTCAGCCCAGGTGGGCTGGTCCCCCGCAGGGGTGGCCTGGGCACTGCAAGCAGCCCCCAGAGTGAATCCACATCCAGGGGCAGGAGTGGGCAGTAAGGAGTCTGGTCACCAAGGGAGAGGCCGGAGCCGGACCAGCACTGTCCAGGCTGCACGTTCCGCTGCAGGTTGTATGGCTGTGCGTTCCCTACAATTTCACAAATCCTACTTGCGCCTGCTTTCGGGAAGGAAAAAGGAAACCATGGGGAGACGCTGAGCCCCGACACAACAGTCGCTGAGGGAACCCACATCTACCCCCAGGTGGACCTGTTCCTCTGTTTAGAAATGAGAGAGATCCAGGCTGGGGTGGAGTGGGGGGACTCCCTGGACACCGGAGTCGTAACAGATCTGGCACTGAGAGCAAAGCCGCCTCTGCCACAGCCTTGGCGGTCGTGGGGGGCAAGCTCTACGTCTGCTCTCGTCCATCCTATCTCCCAGGTTCCAGTCTCTCTGCGTGTTTCTATCCATCTGCCAAGTTTCTTGTTTCCCTGAGGTCCCCTCCCCACTTTCTGACTTTATTCCTCCCGACCCTCCTGCCACTGCCACGAACGCTCTTCTCTCGGGAGGTCGGAGGGTAGGGCCACCCTGCCTGGGTCTCCCGCTGCTCTGGTTTGGTGTCTGCGCCCCTCGCCTGACCTTGGACACTCCCGTGTCCCAGGCTCCCTGGCCTCACTGCTGATGACAGAGACTCTCTGTGTGTCACTTCTGTGTCTCCAAAGCAGCACACCTCAGGTAGAGATAGGGCTGGCTGCAGGGCCCCAGGGCTGTTCCAGGGAACCCGAGGGTCAGGACCTCGCAGGGCTGGATCCTCCCCAGGTATGGCCAATGGAGGATGGTGGGGACTAATCCAATTGCCAGGCAGCTTCCTCTGGGTTGAGGGGCCACAGGGCAGAGGGGGCGGGGAGAGGGACAGGGCCGGGCTCTTTTAGGCTCCTGGTTGAACTCAGAAACGCCTGGAAGCCCAGCCATACACTGGGGCATGCAAGACCGCAAACAGAAGTCGGGGATGGGGGACAGAGGGCCCCAGGTGAGCCTCTCTCATCGCGTCCTGCCATCTGGCTTTGATCTAAGGAGGGTGCACTGGCTCCTCCCATGTGCTCTGCGCCTTTCTGGGTGCGCCCTGGCAGCCGGAAGCACAGAGCTCTCTCCCTGAGCTACATTAGGGAGGCTCAGATGCGTTCTGCGACCTGTCTCCCTTTTATTGCCCATTATCTCCTAACGATGAGCTGGGCCCGGGGCTCCGAGTGAATGCGGAGGAAACATTGGTTCAGCACGCTCCCTCCTCAGACACAGAGACGCGCCAGCTCCTGTCACCAGAGACACATGTCCTTCGAAGCCTCCAAGCATGGAAAGGCCATTGCTGTCTCGTTTTCTCATTCCTGGAAGGAATGTTGGCCAACATTTCTAAAGTACTTAAAAATGTCAGGAAAGCAAATAAGTAGGAAATGACATTTGCTTTATCAAAGCAATGCCATCCTTCCCCAGGACAGAAGGAGCCTTCTAATGCAATTGTCTTACTGAATTAATTTGATTTCCACATTTGTACAAGATGTAAGAGTGACTGGACAGAGAGTGTTAGAGGTCAGCTCTGGGTTATTCTGTCCCTGGCCTGGGTGGGCAGCTGCATCCTGTGAACAGAGGGGACTCTGGGCGAGTGCCGTCTCTTCTCCTGGAAAAGAGGTTGGGTCATTCAGCTTCCTCCTTAACCAGCGAGTCTCAGCCTTTTATCATCTCAGGGCACACATAAGCTAATGACTAGAATTCTGCGGGACACCAGAAAACACATTATATTTTTTGCCGATCTGGCAAAAAAGATAGGTATGATTTTGATTCATTCATGCTATGTGGGTATTGTTGTCTTAGCTGTTGTCTTTATATACTTTTTAAAAAGATTTTATTTGTTTATTTTTAGAGAGGGGAAGGGAGGGAGAAAGAGAGAGGGAGAGAAACATCAGTGTGTGGTTGCCTCTCGCGCACCCAGACATGTGCCCTGACTGGGAATCGAACTGGCGACTCTTTGGTTAGCAGGCCAGCACTTAATCCACTGAGCCACACACCAGCCAGGGCCTATTTTTTATCTGACAGTCTGAGGGAAAAGAGGTCAGCGCCCCTGACTAAACAGCCAGGTACTGCATGTTTTAAAATGTCCTGCAGCTCACGGGTTGAAAATCACTGTTCTGGACCCAGTAGAAGCCAAGAGGGCGAGAGTTTATTTTCAGTCACTCGTCACTTGCAGGTGAAGGGGTTCAGCACAGCTTCCCCACAGTGCGCTCCGACCCCTGTGACTGACTCCAGCGAGGTCTTCCCATCAGGCCTGAACAGCGCAGCTGCCAGCCCAGCCGTGGGCAGCCGCTCTGCCTTCCCAAAGCCTGCGGGCACTTTAGCACCAATCCCAGGCCACTCTCAGGTCAGTCCCCACCCCTCTGTGTCCCTGAGGTGAGGCACCTAGTTTACATCCTTAAGGGGAACCCCCCCACAGGGCCCCTGTGGGTATTAGGTCCTACACTGGGTGCCAGGGACCTAAAAGCAACTGAGATTCAGTCCTGGGGAGGAGACGGGCACTCATCAGGAAATGTCAGCGAAGCAGGGGAGGGGCCCAGGTCCTCTATCTGGTCCCAGAGGTCCTCCTCCAGGCCACCGTCTCAGGGACCTCTGGCCAATCTCCTGGTCTCTCCTGATTCCTCTGGACCTGCGCCTTCCCTTTCACATTTACAGATGGGCAGTTCTCTCCCGTCTGGGGAACTATGGTCCTTAACTCCCTGTTCCCTCCCAGAGAGGACCCTTCTCTTCACCACACAGCCAAACATCTGGGGGAGCAGCATTCGCCCTCGGTCAGTCGGTCTATCTGTCTGTCTCCTCTCTTCTTACTTTCCACTGACCCCTCAAGCCACTCCCAGTGCATGTCAACCCTGCCCCCCCCCCAGCATAGGGTTCTCCCCAAGTCAGCCACGTCTCCACATCGCAAACCCCCCACCCCTCCCCACTGCGTCTGGCATGGTGGACCGCTGTCCTCTTTCGGAAACACTGCCTCCCTCTGGCCTTCGCAGCCCCGTCGTTATTCCACAGTTTTATAATATAAACGCGACGGGACCCAGCGCGCGGCAATGCCCCGGAACTCCGGCCTGCAGGGCGGTTCACCCTCCGGAGAGTATTTGTCCATCCTGATGTGGAGCAGACGCTGGCCAACGTTCACAGCAGCACTGATCACAGCGCGAGTGGGAACAACCCGGTGTCCACCGACAGATGAATGGGTAGACGAGATGTGACGTATATATGTATATATATGTACGAAGTGTAATATTCATATATCACGCTAATACATAGGAGTGTTCTTCTGCCATAAAAAAGAAAAATTCAGTCATACTACAACATGAATGAACTTGAAACATCATGCTAAGTGAGATACGCCAGACCCCAAGGTCACGTCATATACAATCCCACTCACGTGCGACACTTAGAATAGGCCACTTGCGGCAGAGCGTGCGTGGAGTCGAGGGGCGGAGTGGGGCCTGGGGGGGGTTGTTGCTGAGCGGGCCCTGTGGTTTCTGTCCAGATGATGACCAAGTTCTAGAAGCAGTGGCCGTGTTTCCACCACCCTGTAGGTGTGCTTAATGCCGTGGACTCCACCCTCAAAAGGGGTGAAGGTGGTACGTTCTATGTTACACATGTCATGTTTTTAAAAAACTACTCAACAGCCTCTGGCCCCAGCCAGGACGGAACCCTAAAGCACTTGAACAGAATCCACAAGAAGGCGCACAAAGAGAAACGGGAGCAAGAAAAGGAGGAAGCAATCAGGGAGCACAAAATAGGGCAGATAGAAGTTCTCAAGGTCAGGAGTCTAACTAAATATGCCAAAGAAGAGACCGGAACTAGCGGAGGGGATGAAAAAGCCCGACCCAGCGCCCCGGGGTCCGCGAGAGCTTTGTTGCAGAGGCAGCACAGGTATGTTGAAGGTGAAAGGCCGGCCAAAGACATCTGTGCATTCGTCACACAAACCGCGGGGCCGGGCTGTGTTCACACCAGCAGAATCCGTGATCACGAACTGTGAGCCATCCTGTAAAGTTTTATCTTGTGGATAGAAAAAGTCCACATTTACGGCTAAATGGATTCATATGACTATTTTCCACGCAGGCCAACCTCCAAAAGGCACATTACCTGACTCAGTTTCCCTCCTGACAGCACAGCAGGGGCCTCTCCCGGTGGCGCGCAGGCACTGAAACACGCTGGACGGGAAGGGACATGCGTTTTCCTCCTCTGTTGTGACACTCGGCTCCTGTGGGGCGGGAGGTTCCCATGCTGACTTGCACAGTCACACACGCCTGCTGGGGTGGCCGTGGCCCCCCTAGGGTTGATGCCAGTCTCCCTGTATTGGGGACCGGAGTTCAGCAGTGACGTAAATTGGCAACACAGACCTGCCCTGCCATCTCTGGAAAGAGGGAAGTGGGGCATGGCGGGTAGAGGCTTTTTGTGGCAGAAGTGGAGCCCCAAGGAGCAGGAACAATGTGAGGCTGGCTCTCTTGGATCGCCTTCTCCTTCCGTTCAAGTTCAAGACCAGTGTCTCTTGACTGACCCTTTAAACTGGGGCACAAGGCAAGGACCCACTGTTTTTATTTTATTTTGCACCAGTTTCGGGTGTACAGCTTAGGGTTGGACAATCATTTACTGGGCATATTGATCCCCCGATATGCCCAGGACCACAGCTGGCCCCGACATAGCTCGGACAATATCGTTGACCGTACTTCCTGTGCTGTGTTTACTTTCTTGTTACTGTTTTATAACTGCCGGCTCCTGACACCGCCCACCCTGCCCCACCACACCACCCGGGGACCACCACCTGTCCTCTCCGTGTGTCTGTGAGCCTCTTTCAGTTTTATCTGCAGAACTTCATTTCTCAGGCACACACGGAGAGGCAAGGCTTTCCGTTGAAAAGGGGTAAATATTGTGTATGTGTAAATATAATTTCCAGAATCGGGAATTGTGGGGGGGCTCCGCCCGCAGAGTCCCCCATCCACCACAGATGAGAATAATCTACCAAGACATGATCTGCTTGGGGAGGAGAGGTAGCCGATCTCTCAAAGGGGAAGGGCCAAGAGCCTTTTCCTCCATGGGCTTTTATTAGGTTCATTTTGCACAGGAATTCAGGTAAAGCTCATCAATCATTGTCAGGCAGTAAGGGTCAAACAATGGATAACATATAGAGAACTTTGAGGGCTTATTCTGAGTTAGGGTCAGTTAGTTAAAGGGCTATAAAACTTTGGGAAACAAACTCATTTCAGGCCTGGACCCTTATCATTTAAGCTGAGGGTATAAACAAAGCAGGTTTCACAGGATTTCATGCATTCTTTCTTAGGCCTGATTCCCAGGGGAATCTGCCCTTTTCCACCGCCTTCTGTCATTGTTTCAGGCTGAAGTCAGGCAGGGGAAGTAAGGCAGCCAAGAGATTAGGAGACTTCTTGCAGACAGAATGAGGACTCAGGCTATGTCAAAGCCGAGGGGCGAGGGTCCATCACCCCCTTTTTCTATAGCTCCCTAATTCTTCCCTGAGGGCCTCTTCGTGACCATGCCTGTCTTAGGTTGTCCCTCCCTTGAGGAATCTTACCCGTCATTGGCTAACTGGTCAGGTTCAGGGCAAAGCAGGGTAAAGTAAAGTGGGCAGAGATGGCGTCCCTGCCAGGGAGATAAGCTTTGTCTCCTAATGGCTTATGGTCCCAAGGTCTCTGACTCAGCCTAAGCCATGGGGGTTTACAGCTTCTGAAACCAGGCAGGGCGCTTCCCAACAGGGAATTAACTGTGGCATTGTGAGACGACTCCCCCCACCCCATCCATATATCCTTCTGGAGCTAAACACAATGAAGTCTGTGCGGCATTGACTGACACAAGATGAGAGGAGCTTGCGGGAAGGCGGTGTCCCGCTCAAGTGGTCAAGGGTGTTCGGGCTCACCCTTGGGGTGAGAGCCTGCCACACAGCACAGGTGTTTCCAGCCGCCCGTCTCCCCGGCAAGCGTCTCAGGTACCAAGGAAGTGTTCAGAGGAACACGCTGACTGTGTGTGTGGGCAGCCGCTTCAGAGGTCATCATAAATACAAGGGAAGTGACTTTTCTTAGGATATTTCTAGGGCAGCCGCAATACCTATTAGTCGCCAGAAGCAGACTCTAGAGACAGGTGTTACTCCTAACCTCTCCAGCAGGTCCAGCTTAATGATTGCATTTTTCTGGTGGGGAGCATCTGACCAAGTACTTTCCAGTTTGGAAATTAAAAGAATGAGTTCATAGGAATTAAGGAAATTGTTCTCTCTCTCTCTCTCTCTCTCTCTCTCTCTCTCTCTCTCTCTCCCCAGTTCTGGAGGGCAAAAGTCAGAAACCAAGGTGTCGGCAGACTTGGCTACTCCTTCTGGGGACCCTGCCTCTGTCCTGGCTCCAGCGCCGGTCACCCTTGCGTGCCTTGGCTTGTAGGGCCATCACCTCAGTCTCTACTTTCGCGTCACCTTCTCTGTGTTTGTCCTCTCGTGTCTCTGTCTCTTCCTCGTCTTATAAAGACATCTGCCGTTGGATCTGGGGACACTGGGATTGCCCAGAATGATCTCCTCTTTAAAAACTTCAACCTCTGCTCAGACCTGATTCCCATACTAAGTTGCTGTCAGCAGCTCTGGGTGGACATACCTGTGGGGGTGGGGGTAGGGCAACCAGTCACACACCCCCTGAGTTATTTGTGTGATTTTAGTTTTGGAAGAAGGTTACCAGAACAGAAATGAAGATGGAAGGCAAATGAAAGGTAAAAATAGGAAAATGTAAAGTGGCCTGGGTAGTTTCAAGTTGGTGGCTGAGGTTTGTGACGCCCTCTTTAAAAACTGACCCGAAACCCTACTGTAGCGTTGCTTGCTGCACACGGGATGGGGCAAAAGGAGTTTGGCAGCTGTTTGTATGGAAAACAATACAATAACCCATAGATAATAATAATACAAGAATAACCAGTTTCACATACTCACAACTGTAAACCTAATTGTGCCTCACCCTGTACTTGTCTATGGAAGCCTGGCACCCCCCCGTTTAACGTCAAGAACTCAGTCACAGGAAACCAACGTCCTGAATGGCAGTGCACTGAGACACGTTCTTCCTCGAGGGGGAGGAAGGGTAAAGAAGCAGGCTACCAGAGCCCGAGGACTCTTTCTGGGAAGGAAGAGGGCTGAATGCTCGAAGGGCCCCTCTTGCTGGAGACGACAGACCCTGAAATCAGACAGCAGAAATCTGAGGAGAGCCCGTGGGGAGCCTGTACGGAAGAGTTAACCGTACAGGAAGCCTGTTTTAAGCAGCAAACCGTTGCCAGAGGTAGTTGTTCCATAAAGATAAACGGCTCAGTTCATCAGAAACCATAATTATTTTAGAGCTACACGCGCTGGTAACGGCCTCAGATATAGTGACAAAACTATGAGGAGTAAAAGGCAAGTTCAAAATCATCATAGCTTTTTAAAGACTTCTCTCAGTAACTGAGAGAACGAGCAGGTAAGAATGTGTTCTAATCAGGGAGGATGAAGAGGGTGTGCACATCACAGTTAGCAAGCCAAACCTGTAAGTGTAACAGAACATGCCAGAACACTAGGACAGAAAGTGCCTTATGTTGTGCACACACCCAACGGCGACGAGAACCCCGGACAAACCAGGCTTTGTCCACCTGACTGGAGAGACTCCACTGAGCATCTGCTCAGCGGTCCCAGCTCCATCCTCTTTCCTTCCCTCTTGCCCCCCGTCTTCCCTTCTCCATCCACTCGCTCTCCAGTGTGATGTGATGTGATGTCGTGGTGGCTGGAGCCTCCAGAGGCACCTTCGCTCTGCACGGGAAGGTTTGCAGTGGTGCCGACCGATGGCAGACGTGGTGAGAAAGAGTTTGGAGCAAGCAGGCGTCACCAGGCCCCCTTACGTCCCATCAAGGACAAAGTCACTTTTTTCCCCTTCTCTGTGCTCCCAATGCCTCAGAGGGCCCTTCCCCGGGGACGAAAGGAGAGAGGGAAGTGAGATGAGGGAAATTTTGTTCGGTGGATGCTGATGGCAGGTCTAGGGGAGATGAAGCTGTGATCTGCCCCCTTCCCACTGCCATCCTCAAAATGTCCCCACTGGGAAAATTTCCACCTGGGGGCTTTGTGTTCTCCAAAAGTCCTGCAGGGCTTTTTGAGCTTCAACCACTGTGGGAGCCTCAAGCTGAGTCACCTCACCAATCAAAGAGCCACCTGTACTTCCCTGCTGAGGACTTCTCGAAAACCGTCTGGTTTTGTTAAATGGACACTTTCTTCCCACATTATACCTGCATCCAGGGCCTGTCGGGGGCAAATGAGAAGCTGGAGCCCTCAGCCTTGGTGGCCCCAAGTCTCTCCCACGTAACCAGGGGCCCCTGCCCCCCGATAAGGTGCTCCGAATCCCAGGTATTTGTCAGCCCCTCAGCATCTGCCGTCCATTCTATGTGATGATAGAACACATGGTGAGGACTAGGGACACCCCAATATGCTCACCACCTTACCCGCACTCCATCATGTGACCCCGGGAGCTGCCCCAGGTGGCAGGGGCTCCTGTCTGCCAGAGGGAGGAGGCACGAGGTACAGGCAGGGCACGTGGCAGGGCCTTGTCACTAAGAATGAACCCATTCTCTGCGTGGCGGTGTGACTTCCGTCTTTCTCCTGTGCCTCCCTCACCATGTTAGGGTCCCATGCTTTGGAAGTGAGGGGGCAGGGGAGGAGCAGAAGATAGAAGAGGTGGAGAGGCAGGAGACAAAGGGAAGCAAGAAGACAGTTCGAATCTGCCTCCTCCACAGTCTGGCTCAATGGCCTCCACCTCTTTAAGTCCACGTTTCCACAGCTATCATAGGGAAGAAGGTGCCCTCTCTACATAGGAATATTAAGCTTCTGGGCCTACGGGGGCCACACCGTAGATTAATAAGTGACCGTCAGTAGCAGCCCTAGGAGTGTCTGCATGCCCTGCTTATTTCCCTTCACAGTGTGCGTCGGGATGTGACATCACATTTGTACGTGTGTTCCCGTCTCTCTGTCCCACTGGGACAGGCTCCAGAAGAGAAGGGACTTTATGTTCCTCACCTCTGTACCCACAGTGCTTACAGTAACGCCTGGCTCACGGTAGGCACCCCCCAGACACTGCCGTATTTTGCCGGGTATGATGCTCCCATGCATAACGTGCACCCACTTTTTTGGCCCAAACTTTCAGGAGAAACATCTTTCGTTTTCAGTTTTTAATTCAATTTTTCATTTATTTCTATTTAGAAACAAAACTGATTATTGTGTTCCAGGGTATGAGTTTGCATACGGATTTTGTTATTGTTTTCTAGAGTTTAACGCATAAACACGAATGAAAGAATTAAAAACATTTATATAGATACAGAATTAGCATCACCCATATATAATGTGCATCCTTATTTTTCCTGTCAAAAATTTGGGCAAAAAAGTACGCATTATACACAGCAAAATCCAGTCATTGAAAAAGTGGTTGTTTAGCCTTAACTCCTTGCCGCCCGCGCAGCGGTTACTCTGTACGTGCTCGGCCCCTGGTTTGTGGGACAGAGACGCCGACCAGTTTACCAGCAGCCTCCCTGGCTTCCGCCTCAGGCAGATCAGATGAACCAGAAGAGAACTGCTGGCTGGAGTCACGCAGCTCAAGACACAGATCTCAAAACAAAGACACTCAGCACGCAGTCACTGACGCAGAATCCCGGCTTCAGACGCTGAAACTACCCACACGGGTCTCAGAACTATGTGGACTGGCAGCGCCCTTCGGAGAACTCAGCAGCCGCTGAGGTTCGTTGTGTGCTGGGAAGTTCCATGCACGCCTGGCTCCCCGAGGAGCAGTCACTGTACGTCACAGACCTAACCTGCGTTTTAAAAAGAGTCCTTCTGAGCAAGGACATGAGCCTTTCTGCCTCAGGCCATACCCCGGACCTCTCCACTTGACGACTCTCAGAGAGAGGGACACGGGCAATGCGATGCGGGTCTGGGGTGACAGGCAGCGAGGGTGGCACAGTCCCTCCCGTGGGGAGCAGGGGCGGGTTGCGGGAGAGACAGGAGCACTTGGTGGAGGGACAGGAGCCTTGTGGGCGGACGTGCCTGTGGAGTGGCAGACGGGCCCTGGCGGCTGGGGGCCTCTGGAAGGAAGGGTTGGATCTGAACTAGAGGCCCTGGCAGGAAGCTGGGAGAGGGGATGAACAGGGGGAAAACTGGGCCTTTCTTCCTCTGCCTCTCCGTCTTCCTCATCTGAGTTTCTGCTGAACTCAGGCATGCAAGCCTGTCTCTGCTCTTCCTCCAGCTGCCCCTTACTCGCTTCCCTTCCTCTTTCTGGCCACAGCTTCTCTGCAGGGGCCCTGAATTGGCCATAATTTGGAAAAGAGGAATCAGTGTTAGCTTACTAACGGAGTTCTCACGTGGCTCTGGCTGGCTCCTACAAAACAGAGTTCTTGTGCAGAAATGGAGAGGTCTGAAGATGAACAGGCAAGCTCAGAACCGGCCTTGGACGTGGGCAGAACCGGGCGGCTGCAGAGGCCATGGGATGGGTTTCCTGCCAGGAAGGGCCTGGCCAGACTCTGGGCAGAGACCTTGCTCTGCCAAGGTCACAAGAGGAAGGAGCTTGTGGAGGGAGAGGCAGCTGGGCGCGAGCCGAGGGAGGGGGCAAGTTTTTGAGAGGGCGGTGCTGTTAGGGAGAGGAAAGGAATGCTGGTCAGCACCCCCCCCAAAAAGATGATTTTTTTCTCACTCAAAGACATCAAGTTATTATTATTTCTTTGAAGAATGAATGAATAAATATGCAGCTAGTGTTAATAAATATTACACACTGTTATGTTACTTCTAATCAGTGTGCTAAGAATGACATCATTCATGTCAGGTTTTTTTTTTTTTTCCAGCTAAGCTGTAGTCAGACGTGACGATTTTTACCTGTAATGTGCTCAGGGACGTTAAAGTGCAAGGTCACGCAGCCAGTAATTGCAGAAGTAGTCTACTGACTTCACACAGCACGCTCTCACATGCCGCCTCGCTGACACCCCCTTCAGGGTTAATTTCTCTCACCTTCAACCTCTAATTTCACCTCTGCCCCCGCCGTGCGTGTCGTGCTTTGCAGCGTATTAATTTGGGCATGTGTGTTTCTCACTCATTATTATCACAATTACTTAGTGATTCAAATTTTGGGATTTCATTCCTGAATTTTAAAAGTTAATGGTTTCTGTTTATTATTTTGTAAAAATCTTTCTAATTAAAAGCTTATGTCCTGGTTTGGTTTCTTCTCCTCCCATGAGTCAATAACTTTAAAATAAAATGCCTCGTCCCTGGAATAAGGCCAGAGGGGGAAAAATGCCTTTAATATAATCAGCCAACCCAGATAAAGTTCTGCCTTCCCACCCCTGAGTTCGTTCCAAACTTCCTTCTGCCCAGTAGAAAAAAGTCATCACAGCTTAGTTGTTCTTTTCTTTTTAAAGATTTTACTTATTTACTTTTGGGGAGGGGGAGGGAGGGAAACATCAAAGTGAGTTCTCCTAAGAATGCCGCCAGTTCTCATAGTTCTGAAACTCATTTTTGGTAGTTTCATTTCTAAAGCCAGTATTTCTGAGTCATTGTGGTTGCCCCTCGAGCGCCCCCTACTGGGGATCTGGCCTACAACCCAGGCATGTGCCCTGACTGGGGATCAAACCCACAGCCTTGGTGCGTCCAGAAAATGCTGTGACCCACTGAGCTACCGGACAGCCAGGGCCATTTCTGTTTTCTTTCAGAAGTTAGGTTCTGATTGGCTGGTGGTCCCCCACTTCTGGGCCGTGGTGCTGGGTGCAGCCTGGGGTGACTGAGACCCCTCAGCCCACCCTGTAGGTCCAGGAGGCCTGTCTTGCAAAGTATTTCAGGGCTATTAGGCCTTTTTAAAAAAGCTTTTATTATTTCTTCTAAAGGAGTGGAGAAAGCAGCTACTGTTCTCTAACATGTAGTTTATTTATGGTGGTGGCATTGTTTAGGGTAATTCAGTTCACAACAAACCCCGGTAGCCATCCGAAGGGTCTCGGCCGAACAGACTTGGTTCTGCCCAAACAGGGGAAACCAGCCACATGCGTAAATGATTGGCTCACTGTGTGTGACAGCGTGGAAATGCCGAGCACCAAGAGCCACTGGTGAAATAGCAGGAAACCATGAGAGTAATGGGGGCCTTTTCTGCCTAAAGATTGTGGGTTTCTATTTATGCATAAACAGATCGGAAAGGCCCTGGCCAGGTGGCTCAGTTGGTTGGAGCATCATCCCATACACCAAAAGGTTGTGGGTTTGATTCCCAGTCAGGGCACAGACCTAGGTTGTGAGTTCGATCCCTGGTCAGGGCATGTAAGAGAAGGCAACCAGCTGGTGTTTCTCTCTCTCTCTCTCTCTTTCTCTCTCTCTCAAATCAGTAAACATCCTCGGGTGAGGATTAAAAAAAAGAAAAGAAATCAGAAAAGATAAGCCCCGAATCTTGGATGATTATTACAGAGGAATTTCACTTCCTACTTTTTACATTTTTGTATCATTTAAATGATTTTGACAGTAAGTGCACATTAGCTTTATAATGTGAGAAACTAGATATTTTCATGTTGAACTATCGTGGATATATTGTATGCATCCATTATGAATCTAATTCATAATGTATGAGATATTTTTAAATAATATAAATACTATGAACTATAATGTATGTGAGATAATCTACTTAAAATATCTCCCTTCTTCCTGTAATTGTTCAACATCGGAAATAATCGGGAGTCGTCCCCACTCCAGACACTCTTTTCTTCTGCTGGAAGAACATTTGAGGCTGCGACTCAGGAGCCTGCCTTCAGGCCAAGCATTGACGGTGGCCTGCGCCAGACTCCACCCTAAGCTGCCGCCACCGTGTCTCCTTTAATCCCCGGGATAATTGTATCCTTATCCATAGGTTCCTTGAGAGGAAACTGAAGCTTAGTGAGGCAAGGTCATTTTCACGCCAAGGTGTGTAAGTATAAAAACAGCAGTTTCCAAAAGCCAAAGCCTTACCAGCTCCCGCTTCTTTCAAACAAGCTCTGTGGCGCCCCCGTGTGGAAAGCCCCAGGACCACCCGCCTGTGATGAATTTGTAGAAGGACATGCAGGACTCAGCATGAACTCCTGGATGCGATTTAAGACAGTGAATGGAGGCAAAGTGAAGTCAGAGACAGAGAAGGGCTCGTGGGACCAGACCCGGGCCGGGCCCACGGGCATCAGCGTCCAGGCGCTGTCTCCATGGCACCCACAGAGGCACCGAGGGCCCCCAGCACCTGCTGAGACCATCCCTGGGACAGGGTGCCAACCGGGAGAGGTTTTCAGAGACTCAGCACCCAGGCTGTCCACAGGAGCGGGGTGGCTTGTCACATGGGCACCCTCTGCTGGGCACGCACCCCCGTTCCAGACTCCCAGGAGAGAACCGAGTGGTCAGCGCTCCCCCTTGTCTATTTTGTTCCTACCATTTATGCTTCTTATTCCCTATAACTTTCCCCCCATTCTCCCCCTCTCCCTCCCAGCTGATAACCCTCCATGTGATTTCCATGTCTATGTTTCTGTTCCTGTTCTAGTTGTTTGCTTAGGTTGCTTTTTAGATTCAGTTGTTCATAGTTGTGAATTTATTGCCATTTTGCTGTTCATAGTTTTAATCTTCTTTTTCTTAGATAAGTCCCTTTAACATTTCATGTAAGAAGGGCTTGGTGATGATGAACTCCTTTAACTTGACCCTGTCTGGGAGGCACTTTACCTGCCCTTCCATTCTCAGTGCTAGCTTTGCTGGACAGAGCAGTCTTGACTGTTGGTCCTTGCTTTTCACGACTTGGAATACTTCTTGCCAGTCCCTTCTTGCCTGCAAGGGTTTCTTTTGAGAAATCAGCCAACAGTTATGGGAGCTCCTGTGTAGGTAACTCTCTGCTTTTCTCTCTGACAGTCATTTCCAAATGACTGCCCAGAACGCCGGGTTGGAGAAGGTCCCTGGAGGACACTGTCCCTCCCCGCTGAGTGTGCCCTACTCAGAAGCTGGAGCTTAACTTTTGGAGTGATAACTTTTGCCCTGTGCTTTTTTTATGCGAACAACTGCCCTTCCTGCACCCCGACACCCACACCCAGGCTTTTCCGGACAGTGTTGATTGAGGGTGTGGTCTGATGTCTGTCCCAACAGGTTCACGGTCAGAGTCAGCACAGGGTCTGAAGTACCAGGCCAGCCGGCCGGGTCCGTGTGGCGTTCTCACCTTGTCTGCAGTTTTTCCTGAAAACTCTGGGGGAAATTCAAAGGGGGTTTGGAAGACAGTGCACGTACAAAGGCTGAATAGAGATCTTGCTGTCTGCTCGGTTCTGGCACTATCTGTTGTGCTGACATGCAGGAGGGAGGCGTTGTCTTCCACACGGTGAGACGCCTGTGGGCCGCTGGACTTGGAAATCCCCTAGGCCCACGTCCACAAGCACCTCCCCGGAGGGCGTAGCTCTGGGCAACACAGAATCTTTGCGGGGTGGGGGGGGGAATAAATGAGTCATTTGGAGGCTTATGTGCTCCTGTGCATTGGCCCTGAGAAGAAACATTTGAAAGTATGTCAGGCAACACTGTTTCTGTTTTGCACTTTGTCTTAAGTATCTGTGTCTGGATTCAATAATCCTCAAAGATAGCCAACTAGCTTAAGTAAGTGGGGGATTTCTACCTATGAGTCACTGAACTGTGGGATCTGAACCTCCCACGGAAACGGGAGGGCTGTGTCTTGCTTCGTTTTTTTTAATCAGTCACTGACTGCCCGATAATACATCTTTATTGTTAATTGACCCATAGTGTATCTCTGACTTTGTTATTTAACACTTTGTGTCCCCGAGCCTGGGAGGATCCCCAAGACAGGAAAATGCTCTTGAAGAATGCCAGGAGAGTGTTGGTCTGTGAAATCCTTGGATATTTAAGAAGTGTGACTGCCTCCTGATTTCTGTGTCCTAAAAAAGGTAAAGCGAAAGCTACCCCATGTCACCCAGGCAAGAGTCACCAACTGGAGCCCCGTGAAGAAAGGAGCCTCGGTGGCGCTCAGGGGGCTGCGGTGGTCCCATCGCTCCAGCTGCGGTGATCCAGCTGCGGTGACTGACAGCACTGTGACACTCACCGAGGGGCAGAGTGTCTGTCCTGCGCAGTGAGCGCGACACAAACTCTTGTTTCCTATGAACTGCTATTCCCACCTGAGGCCCAACCATCCCAGACGTTCTGTTATTTGGAGACCAGCCAGGTGGCATCACCTGCACGTGTGACAGCGCCCCTTCCACCAGTCTTGTCAAGGGGCACTGGCCGTGCTGGGAGGCCGCTCGGGCCCCAGGCCCAGACAGGCCCAGACAGGGAGCCTGTCTGCTCCGTGTGCCAGCTGGTGAAACCGAGCCTCCTCGTCCATAAAAGGTGGACGAGGCATTTGCGGTGAGAATTAAAACGAGAGGATGTCAACAGAGCACCTGGCACAGAGGCCGAGCAGGTAGTTAAGAACCTGTTTCAGGACAGAGGAGGTCTCAGTGGGACGCGCCTAGCTGAATTAAACAGGAAAAATGTCGCTGGGACCCTCCCTGAGAGCGCGCAGGCGTCACAAGTGTTAACCCGCCCGCGCCTTCCCTCCGAAGCACCTTCGGGAGCCAGACCCTCCCCAGAGTGACGTCAGCCTCCCCAGAGTGACGTCCAGGGAGCCGTTGAGTCCAAACCCGGTGTCCCCCGGGACCTGTGGATGCTGTGGAAGGTGAGTTCGCAGAGAGAGCGCCGGTGGTTCTGTGCCAGCAACTGCACGGGGAGGCCTCGTCCAAACCCAGTGGTGATTTTGGGTCTCAGAAGGTCTTAAAAACTCAAGCACGAACACATCAGCATGGAAATGGAAACTGCGCTGGTACAAATCTCTGTGGACTGCCTTTCACCCCACCCCGCGCTCCACGACGCAGGAGGTCGTTATCTGGGGAAATGCGCGCTGCGGATGCTGTTGAACAGGGCAGAGGTCCCTCTATTTAATTTGTTGTGTCTGAGTAAATAGGAAACATGCAGGGTTTGGACGTCTGGACTGTTACTAGTAAATGGAACACAAAGTTAGAAAGCTAAAACTGTCGCTCCATATTTTTAGCTTCTGGTTTTTTTCCCCTCAGATGTTAAAATAAATAGTGTGATTTTTTTTATTTTTTAAAAATCTCAGTGCTTTTCTCTTTGTTAATCTAAGCCCCTCACAATTTGTTTTAACCTATAACAGTATAGGATCTACAGTTTATTATATACAATGTACCTTTTTGTTAATAATATGTTTTCTGTATACAGATGTGTTTCTTAACCCCAATCGTTCTGATCAATCCTGGCGTGTGCTAACTACACGACACACCTGCTTTGTTCAGGTAACACAGGTGAGGCAACAATGTATGAAAAGAAAAGTATTAAATAGTCTAGTGCCTTCTAGATGTTAATATTTTGTGCCTTACAGTGAAAAACTTCTGAAAGGAAAACGATGTTTTCTAATTATTTATTAGTATTTACATAAGTGTTAAGATGTAACGCATTTATAACTCACCGTTATTAAAATGTCTATAATGATAATTGAATGATATGTGGATATTGGGTGTACTTAAAAGGTTTGCAATATGTAAAAAGTTTGCTGGGAAATGCAAGCATTATGACACTACAGTCCAGAGGGGCAAATGGTGGATAAAAACTATATCCAACAAGAAAACACTGCTCAGGATTCAGACCTTCAATGGTGGAGAGACAGGTCAGACCCCCGCGGCTGAGGGCGTGGCCAAGGGTGTGGTCGAGGGCGTGGCTGAGGGAAAGGGAGATGTGATTGGGCAGAGGGGAGTTATCAATGCCAAGGAGGGTTCTCTCATTCCTCTTCAGTCAGCGTTCGACCATTTGTATTTTTCTAGACCACGCTACGTATCGTTCAAGTTTTCAAATTTATGGATGTAAAATTATTTATGGTAGTCTCATGGTTCCAAAAACCTCTACTATATCAAACTCATATCTGCTTCTCATTTCTAATGATGTTTATTTGTGCCTCTGTCTTCTAGTCACCTCAGTAGAAGATGGTTTATTTTCTTATTTTATTTTTTCAAAGAAGTTTTTTGATTCTCATTTTGTTTTTCTAATTCTTTTTTGCTGTTAAGTCCTTCCTTTCTTCCTCTTTCCATTTGTGTCATTCTTTGAAAGCTTTACCAGTAAAAAGCTTAATTTATTTATTTCCAGATTTTGTTGTTCTTTCAATAAGTGCGTATAACGTTATATACTCTCCTTTAACCTAACGTCGCATGTGCAGATGTGCCTGTCACACCTTCCGGTCCTTCAGGGAGAGAGATTCTGTCATTTCTCCTGCAGTTTCTCTGTAAGCTGTGTGTCTTTGGGGTTCAGCTGGAAGTTTCCAAACATTTAGATTCTTCTAAGTCTTTTTTTTGCTTATATTGTTCCTGGCCAGGGACCAGCCCAGAGTGGGTCTGCCTCAGGCCAGCCTACACTGTGTGGTTCTTGACGTTGGGTAGTCAAGATTTTGCAACACGAGTCCAGGTGATTTTGAGAGGACATTTATTAAAGCTGGGGACAGGGACAGGAAAGAAGGGCTTAGGGCAGAGGAAGTAATAGGAGAGAGCCAAGGCAGGGCTGCTTGGGCTCCCTAGAAAAGTTGCAGGAAAGGAGTGAGCCAAGGCGGGGCTTTGTTAGCTCCCTGGGAAGTTAGAGAAAGGGGGGCCCTGGAGACAGGATGGGGGTGGGGGTGAGCCTGGGACGAGCTGCCGCTGCCCACTGCTCCCCTGGCTGCAAGTCTCCTGGGGACCATTAGGGTTTAGGAGAAAATAAAAGGCTCATGCCCAAGAAGGGGCAGGAGCATGCTCCAGACTCAGGGGGGTCCTACCTGCGGCCCGCAGGCCCAATGCGGCCTGGGATGGCTATGAATGTGGCCCAACAGAAAATTGTAAATTTACTCACAACATTTTTTTTTTTGCTCATCAGTTTTTGTTAGTGTTTGTGTATTTAATGTGTGGCCCAAGACAAGTCGTCTTCTTCCAGTGTGGCCCAGAGATGCCAAATGGTTAGGCACCCCTGGTGGAGTGAGCCCGAACTGCATCTCTGTCCTGAAGGCTTCTTATCTTCTTTCTGCAGGTGAGCAGCTCAGGGGAGGGTTTCAGCAGAGTATTCACCAGCTTGCCAGGTACATTTTTAATATGCTGATGCGTCAAAATGAGCATATGGGGGGCGTTGGGAATATTCTTTGGTCTGCTACACTGTTTTACTTTTATTTTGGGTCTGTCTGGCTTTTAGTGGGGTTTTTGTTATTTGCTCCCCTGGCTTTATCTGTCCTTGGGCTTAGCCGGAACACACGGCATTAATGGGTGTCTCTGTCCTCTATCTCCCAGACCAGGGAGATTGAAGCTCTTTGTTCTCTGGTCAGGGAGGAGAGGAATAAACCGTTTGCTATCAAGCATCCTTGGTTAGGGGAGATAAAGTCTGGCGATTCTGCAGTTGCTCAAACTGTTTGGCCTTGTTTAACTTTCTCAGGCCAGTTTGCCCATTCCACTTGCCCAGAAACCTTCCCAGCTGCTTATTCTGCTACTCTGTCTGGTGTGATTATTGCCATGTGGTCAGACAATGTGGTTAATGTGACTTCAGTTTCTTAAAAGTGTTGGCTTCGTGGCTGTGAGGGCCGTGAGTCCTGGGGGCCGCCGTGCTCAGCATGCAGACTGTAGTTAGCGACGCTGGCTGGTGTATTCGAAAAATGTTGAGAGAAAGTTGTTAAGAATCTTCAAAGCCCTCACCACAAGAAAAAAGATCTGTGACCCTGTGTGGCGACAGATGTTAACTAAACTTATTGTGGCGATTACTTCTCAGTATATACATACATCAAATCATTATGTTGTAGCCTACAATTAAAAAAATGTTATGTGTCAATTGTATCTCAATTTTTATAAATATGACTTCTTTAAAGTCAAGATTTTCTTTATGCCCCAATGCCTGGAGTGGGAATAGGGTATGATTTGAATTGGATATTATTGGTGTTTTAGACAAAAGTGACATTTTGTAACCAAAGGTTATTGAGTCTGCATTTCACCAAGGGCCAGGAGAGGGATATTTGACAGAGTGTGACTGAAAGCAATGAGAGAAACAACATTTATTCGCACTTACACCTCCCACGGAGCAGTAGGTCCTCTGCACGTCTGCTGAAAGGAGGTGGTTTATCAATGAGCCCACCTCTTCCCCAAATGGCCTTACATGCTGAATCACTTTTGCCTAATTCTCCCTAGTCTGAAAGGCTTTTTTCCCCCCTTATTTTATTTTTTTCCAAATCTTGATCTGTTCTCGTCCCCAGGTTAGTGTTTCTGGCTCAATTCACTGTGCTCTCACAGAAGCGTGTCTACTTCTGGGGTCACAGCGTGCTTGCTCTCTGGGGTCCTCTGAGACCCTGGGAGGCTGCCCTCGCTCTGCGGCTGGAACAGAGGGGGGCCTCCTGCCCTCACCAACAAGCACACGTGCCCCAGTCTCCCCGGGGCAGGAAACCCAGCCCTTGTGCCGCCCTGTACAAACCGGCCACTGGGTGTCAGTCTTGAGCTGCTTCTTGGGGTGGGGGTCGAAATCCAGGACCGCCCAGTGAACGGGAGAGTGAGGGTGACTGCAGTCCAGATAAGGTCCAGATAACAGTCGTCAAAGATCAACCACTGCCCTGGCTGGCTAGCTTAGTCAGTGAGAGCATCGTCCCCATACGCCAAGGTTTCAGGTTCGATCCCCGGTCAGGGCACATACGAGAAGCAATCAATGAAAGCATCAATAAGTGGAACAAGTCGATGTTTCCTTCTCTCTTTCAATTTAAAAAATGAGTTTTTAAAAGATCAACCGTTTTCAACCAAAGTAACCACAGCAAGTGCCAGTCCCGCGTTATCGCCGAGGTGACGCTCCCAGGGGGCCGATCTCCAGCCGCCCTCTGCTGCGGGGAGAAGGCTCTTCCCTTGTGGCCAGGACTTCGAAACAAAGCCAGGACTCCGTCCCGATCTGCACACCTCCACGGGGGGCAATCCCGTGCCCCCTTCTCTGCTCCTGTCCCTTAGTGGACTGGGGAGGGGGGTGGGCTGTTGAATTTGACTCCAACCAGGTCATAAAGTAGATGTGAATAAGGAAAAGACTGTGGAACAAAGAATTAAAAGGGAAGGTTGGTAAAATGCTTGATAATATTACGGAGAATTATGTCCAAAAAATAAAAGAAGGAACAGAGGAGTCACGGGGACACGTGGCAAAGGGAAGTGAGAGAGGGCGACGTTGTGAGGGAGAAGACGCGGGCGTTCAGGGATAGGAAGAAATAGCGCCCCCGACAGTGAAACCGCGTTTGCGCCGTTTTAGTAGAAGGTGAGACGGTTCTGTGGCTGGAAAACATGATGGGAAGCAGGGCGCTGCGCCGATTCTGCCCGCAGAGCGCGCTGCAGCATCTGTTGCAATCTGCCTGCCCCTGCGGCACTACTGGCTGTGGGGCTTCCGCGACCCCACATCCGGATGGTGTCTGCAGCTAGTTCTCACGGAAACCCAGCCCGACCCCGCACGGGTGAGAGAGCATCCGCATCCAGACCCGGGAGAGAGCTGTCCAAGGTACCGATCAGCTGGCGGGCTAGACCAGCATCCTGCCCCACCTCCAGACACCTCAGCTTCCTGTGGTTATTCCGCGTGCATTCACAGGACAGACCTGGGGGTTACAGCCATCCTACCTATTCTAACTCAGAATTTGGGGTAAAAAGGTTCCATCCTGGAACATGTACCAAAAAAATGAACCGGAGGAACTCCCGGGAGAACCGAAATACCACCTAGTCACACGTTGCTCTGGAGCCGTCTGTCCACTCTGCAGCCATGGCGGCTACTTCGGTGTAAGTGTTAACTCATTACAGTGAAATAAAATTTCACCTTCAGTCCCGCAGTGGCGCAGGCCGGCCACCCTTCCGTGTTCAGTTGCATTTCCATCCCTGCGGGAAAGTCTCCGGCCGTGTTGCTGCAGACAGATAGACAGACAGACAGAGAGAGACACACACACACACACAACCCATCATCCTCAGTCAGGGGCTGTGGGAGAGCATTACAGTTTCTGTCAGCACGGAAACCAAACACCACACTTGCATCTCCACCCCCCACTTTTACCTAATTCATCAGGTTTTCTTACTAAACCCTCACAACAGTAAAGTGTTGAGATGTTTCTCCCCGGGACTGTGTCAGTCACTGGTCACTAAATTGGTCACTCAGGGATGTTTCACCATCTCCTCGGGAAAACCAGTTGGGACACCGCCCCTCCTGGAAGCAGCTCATAGGGTTTTGAATTCAGGAATCTCCTGCAGGTGTTTTGCTCACCTGAAAAGATGGATACACTTTGCAGAACGCACGCACCGTAGCAGGGTGTGGCGCACGTGTACTCACACTCGTCAGCTCCCAAGTGTGCTAGCGACGGGGGAAGTCATCTGACTTCCACGAGGATCAGTCTCTGTCTGTAAGAAGAGAACTGAGTGCCACGGGTCTTTCGGTTAGAATTTAATGAGACAACACACAGAAGTGTGTGGCCTTCAGGGACATGGACGGGAATGGCTCACAGTCACGGTCCCCAGGGTGCAACTCAGGTCACAGGTTAAAGATCGTAATGGCTTCTGCACCTCCATCAGGGACCTGCATCCCCACCGAAGACCCAGAAACCCACCTCTTCCCGAAAAGTGTGCAGAGCAGAGGCCTGATTCACCAATAACCATTCATGCAATGCCTGTTGTGAAAACGCAATTTTGCATTTTTCAAAAGCTCCTGTTGTTTCTCCTTGTGACTACTGGGGAGGGGACACTTTGACAGGCTTTCACCGTGCGTGGCAGGACCCAGAACCCTACTCTGATGGCCACATTGTGGCAGGGACAGTGCTGTGCCCTCACAAATGGGGTTGGGCCCTCATAAAAGACCCCACAGAGCCCCTCGCCCCGCCCACCATGTGTGGACACAGCAGACAGACAGCTGTCTCTGAGCAGGAGGGCTCACGCCAGGTGCCCAATCCGCCAGCACCGTGACCCTGGACTCCCGGCCTCCAGAGCTACGGGGAATAGATTGGTATTGTCTGTAAGCCCCCAGGTTGCGGTGCTCTTGTTACAGCTGCCCAGATGGACTAGCCCATGGCGGCCACCACTACTCGTGGTGCGACCGGAACCCCTGAGTCAGGTCCCACTAGGACATGGGTGACTAGGGAGCAACTCTCACAGGAACTCAACTGCACTTTGATTATTAGCTGTGGTGGGAGCAGCAGCTCACTCTTGGTGGGGCAACATGCAGGCCAAGGGCGAGGCCGGCGTTTCCGTGCTGACCCGTGTGCAGGCAGCCTGCACACCCTGTGGGCGGCGCTTTGAGACCGTGCATCCATCACCTGTCTGCCTGCTGGCTCTCTCACTCGTTCCGTTTCTTCGCTCAGCTCACTATCCCTTTTAGGAAAACGGTGACTTCCTAATTCCTAGTCTCTTCTGTCGGTTGGGATTCTACCACAAGGAAACCTTTTCTTCTCCTCCTTTGTTCATTTGTAGCAGCGTGGACTCATGGATTACTTGTTCACTCAGTGGGTCACAATCTTTTACTGTTGTGCATTTTGAGGGTCAAACGGACCCAGACTTTACCTGTAAAAGCCTGTGTCAGGTAACTCTAGGGTCCTTTTGACATGTCCCCATCATTCTCTGGGCATTTCCTTACTTCCTGGCACAAGATATTGTTCTTTCCTACCCCAGGGGCAGTGTGGGCCGTTTCTCTGTGAAGCCCAGGCTTGTTTGGGGGAAGAATGGGGTTGGAACTCCCAGATCCGGGCCCCACTGGGATGCGGCTGCTGCTCCAGGCCTGCTCAGCAGCTAGGGCTAAGCAATCCATGTGTCTACATAACAGTCCGACACTTCCACATCATTTTTACATCTCTTTACCCAAATATAGTCTGAAAACCATATGCTCACACTAACTCCAGTTCCAATCCAAAGGCCCAGGTTCACTCCGGTTTTCTCTCTTTCCCTATTTATAACCCCTTTCCCTGCTGTGGGAAGTTCGGCTCCTGTTGTCCTCAGTATGTTTACTTATTGGCTCATCACCCCAATATACCACCAATCCCCCCATCTCACGTGGGTGGCTTCCTAAACCCACTTGGGCTCCTACCTCCTGTGTGAGGTCACCGCCGAGGCCCCCACGCGGCTGTCCTCCTCACCCTCCGTTGGCCTTCATGCTTCACACACCCAGGCACATTATGGCCTTCCTGACTCCACCCCAGCTGCCAAACCTCCTGCTGCTCCACTGCCCGCCCGGCACAGGGCCCTCCCCCACTCTGTCCTTGCTTCCCAATGGCTTTGGGCAGAATTGCTTGGACAGGCAGACATGACCCAGTTAAAAGGCCTTTGGGACAATGTGGAGCAGAAGCAGCCCCGAGTCAGCTCTTCAGGGCAGCCCCAGGCCCTGCCGGATCCTGCCCCACCACCTGGGCCGGAGTCAGGGCAGAGTCGGCGAGAGGGGGCGCTGTGTGTTCAAGGGTGCATTCTCAATTCACAAGAGGAGGCCCAGACGCAGAATAGTCATTGTCACTGGTACGTGGCTGGAACAAAGACACCTTCTGTTTCCTGAAGTCGATGCAGCGTTTAGTGTTTGGGAAGAAGTGGTTTTTCTGCAGTGAAATCTCCTCAGGTGACTTCTGAGTGCCACTCGGGGTAAGACGGGGCAGTCTCGTCAGGAAGGGCTACTCCACGAGGCAGGGGGCAGGGGGTGGGGGGGAGCGTTCGGGTAGGAGGTTTCCTTTCTCCAGCGTGAACTGCAGCGTGAGGCGATTCCGTATCCAACAGGAAACGTCGGGAAGGGCTCTCGGTGGTTGTATTGGTCCTGGGAAAACCTCTTAGTGACAAGAGTCAGGAATGAAAGTGGCAGCGCACGGAACCATCTCGAGAAAATGTACAGAATCATTTATGGCGATGGTTGCCCAGCATATGCACGCAGACTGACCAAGAAATGTAGATAAAGTGTGTGTGTGTGTGCTCCAGAACGCATCGGAATGCTCAGTATTTTGAACATTTGCTGAAACTAAGATGTAGTATTATTATAAAAATAATAGTTATGCCCTGACTGGTGTGGCTCAATTGGTTGGGTGTCGTCCTGAAAAGTGAAAGGTCGCCGGTTTGATTCCCAATCAGGGCACCAGCCTGGACTGTGGGTCTGGTCCCCAGTCGGGGGTGTGTGTGAGAAGCAACCAATCAGTGTTTCTCTGTCAAATTGATGTTTCTCTCCCTCTCTTCCTCCCTCCCATAATAGGTTTGTTTTTTTTTTTCTGGCTATCAAAGTGACATATATTCACTATAGAAAATAGAGCATAAAGAGCAAAGCAACAATTGTATGTGTACATACCCCTCAGATTCGATGCCTTATTAATACCTTGATGTACTTCCTTTAGATATGTTGTTTGTTTATTCACTTTTTAAAAATGGGATCCTATACTAAAATTGTTTATATCTTGAATTTTTCCACAATGATAGAGTCGCAAACATTTTCCCATGACACTAACTACTCCCTGGCATAACAGTTCCCCCCCCCCCCCCGATTTTATTTATTTATCTTTAGTGAGAGGGGAAGGGAGGGAGGAAGAGAGGGAGAGAAACATCAATGCGTGGTTGCCTCTTGTGCGCCCCCTACCAGGGACCTGGCCTGCAACCCAGGCATGTGCCCTGACTGGGAATCAAGCTGGCGACCCTTTGGTTTGCAGGCCGGCGCTCAGGCCATGGAGCCACACCAGCCTGGTATCACAGTTTTAATGGCTCTACAACAGTGTGCGGTGTAGGTGCATCTACGTTTACTTACCCAGTTTCTGTTGCTGGGTGTTGCAGCGGGCTCCAGTGCTGGCTGTGAGAAGGGACGCGTGATAAGCATCTGTCTGTAAGTCTGGGCCCCCACCTATGATTATCTCTTCTGGGCAAACTGCGAGAAATGGGAGTTGAGTTCCCGGTACAAATACTGTTGTACAAAATTTGTTACTATCATAATTTTAATTCTGTATAAGTCAAGGATATGCAGAAAAGAGTAATACACTTTCATGAAATATGTGACAATGCTTTACAGATGTTATTTGGTTTTAGCACTTGGGCTGGATTGTGTGCCTAAAAATTCCCGGGAAAATTAAAGGGCGCACCGCCTCCCAGCAGCCCCAGAGAAGCCGGCCTGCTTGATGGATTCCAGTTCCACGGGCTCGCCTTGGCTTTTGTGGTAACAAAGAAATGATTGCCTCATATTACTGGCAGAGAACCGGGAAAATATTTATTTTAGAATATCTGCTTCCTGTCTGGAAGGGAGTTGGAATTTAAAAGACTTCTAAAAAAATTTTCAGGACTGCAAAGTACAATAAGATTTGAACTAAGAGTTAATCGGGCTTTTTCTTTTCTCTACTGTTTCATCAGTTTTAAGAGCGAAAATGGAAAAACAAAACCCACCACACAGGGGACAGCGCACTCTGAGCCCTGGGCAGCGTTCCTGCGCACCGCCCCCTTGGGCATCCAGGAAGCGTGAACTCAGAGAACTTACCACCCACGGCTCAGCCAAGCCCTTTCCTGGGCGCGCCCCTCCTCCCCCCCCCCCCCCCGCGCTTTCTTCATGCTTTAATTTCCCTTTGCACTCTCGGTGGGGGCCTGCCAGCCCCCACTGTTGTACCGTGGCGATGTCTTTCCGGGAACACTACCGGGACAATGACGGACGAGCGGCAGAAGGCCAAGTGTGATGGAGCTCAGACAGCCATCCGCCTGGGCCCTTCTTGGAGCCTTGACAACCATGTTAAAGCCTCGGTTTAAAATCTGGTTAATACGACTCCCCTGGAGAGAAAGAGGAAAATTCTCCACAGTGCTTAAACCTTAAGGTTCAAAGAGGTCAGCGCTCCTTTTCGTTCAGAGCCTTCTACGGGAAGGTCGAACGACGGAACGCCACAGTGTTACGTATTAGTTTTCCTCTTTGTGTTACTAGACTGCGGGTTCGTGGCTGAACAGAAATCTTGTCGTCCCCATGAACCCGCTGCTCTAAGCTGCTGTGTCAGCGACTGGTGTCCATCTGTTTAGTTAAGCCTTCAGTCGCTGCCGCTGGGGGTGTGTGTGTGTGTGAGTGTGACTTGAGCGTGATATGGTCCCCTGCTGGTTGACCCCCAATTTCCTTTTTTAAAAAAATCCTCACCCAAGGATACGTTTATTGTTTTTAGAGAGAGAGGATGGGGGAGAGAGAAACATTGATGTGAGAGGGAAACATTGATTAGTTGCCTCCTATACATACCCCGACTGGGGATTGAACCCACAACCAAGGAATGTGCTCTGACTGAGGACTGAACCCAAAAGCTTCTGGTGTACGTACGGGACCACGCTCCAACCAACTGAGCCACCTGGCCAGGGCCCACTGTCCTTTCTACCTTTCCCAGTGGCCCCCACTCTACCTCCAATGGAGATCCATTGCTGCCCCACCTACAACCAACCCGCTGAGGAAGGGAGCAAACCACCCACGTTGGCAGGAGAGGACTTTGCGCCAGAATGGCTGTGGGGCGGGCCAGAGCCGGCCCGAGCCGGGCCTGCGGTCTTAGCTGATGGTGAGTGTTGGGATGTTTGCAGGCTCTCGTGGAACACGTTGCTTCCTTCTGCGTCGTGTGGGGTGGAGGGTTAGACCTGTTACCGCTCCTCCGCCACCCTGTAGGATGCTGGTCTCGAATGAGTCCAGTGAACAAGAGAAAACTGAGGACATTGAGGAGAATTTAACCCTGACCGACACACACCCGAAGGGGTAAGCTCTGTTTGCTGTGCGAGGCAGTTTGAACTGAGCTTTCTGCTACTTGGGACTGAAAATATCCTGACCCACATTCTCAAAAGCAGTTGTGGCCTTCCTCTGGAGCCTTCTAGAACCCACTGGTTAAGGAAGAGATCCAGGGGAGTACGGAAAGAGGAGAAGTGAGCCTTACTGAGGTGGTTGCTTTTATGTGACCACTTGACAGGGTGTCCAGCTGGCTAGTAAGCCCTTACCCTGCGTGTGTTCATCAGTGATGGTGTTTCTGGAAGAGATTAGCGTTGGAATCGGCAGATTGAATAAAGAAGCTGCTCGTCAGCGGAGCAGGTGGGCCTCATCCCATTTGTTGGAGGGTGGGAGAAGACAAGGTGGTGGAGGGAGGGGAGTTTGCTCTTTGTGTGAGGTGGGCTGGGGCATGCGACTTGTCCTGCCCTAGACGTTGGCCCTCCTGGGTGAGGACCTTCAGACTCGGCCAGGCGTGAGCCCCTGACCGGCCCCTGACTGGCCCGACCACCCAGTTCTTGGGCCTTTTGGATGCAGATGAGATCTAGACCTCCAGCTCCCCTGATTCTCAGACCTCTGGACTCAGACTGAGTCACACCACCCAGCTCCCTGGTCCTCCGGCTCACACTTGGCAGACCCGGGGGCTTCCTGGCATCCGTGATTGCATGAGCCGATTCTTGTAGTAAATGTATCATATATATATATATGTGCATAAATGTGTAAATGTGTAGTATATATACTATATATGCTACATAGAGTAGGGTATTTAATATATAATAAGATATATAATAGGAATATATATATATATATATATAATATATATATATGCTCTCGGTTCTGTTTTTCTGGAGACCCTAATGCACCCACACATTTTAGTTTTACTCATTGTTACTGCTGTTCCGCATAGCTGTTCTATTAATGATTGGAGTTATAAGTTAAATCTTCGACAGTGATTGTGGGTTCGCCCATCTCTGCCCTTGGTTCTGTCCGGCTGTGGCTTCAAGCATTTTGATGCTCTGTCATTGGGCGTGTAGACGCGTACTGTTGCCACACTTCACCGCCGTGCTGCCCTTTTTCATTACGACGCCTCCCTCTTCGGCTCCAGTGACAGCCCTGCCTTGAGGTCTGTCTGCTGTGCAGAGAAGCAGCGCAGTCCTACGGCGAGGCCACCAGGGGCGCTCTGTGCCCGGCACGGTCTCAGAACCACGTCTGCCCACAAGGGGGTCGTCACCACCCTGCTTGGAAGCAGGGCTTGGGAAGCGCAGCCAGGATTTCCCGGGGCCTTTCCAGTTCAGCTGCCGAGAGCCTAGCTCCGCATAGTTTCTGCATCTGGTCCACGTCACAGGTTCTGAGTGCCCAGCGGGAGACACTAGCGCAGCAGACGAGCCAGTCTGTGTCTGAATCACCCCTACTCCCGGGGCCGCCCCCGCAGGGGCAAGTCAGCTCTGCCAGCCGCCAGCAGAGGGCAGTAGCAGTCACCTTTTCAAGTAGCGTCCTGGATTTGGGAATAAAAGCAAATACCACAAGGTCATGAACCTGACCTGTAATCAGAGCTCCTCTGTGGTGCTGATGTGTGACCCCGGGTCGAAGTTTTCCCTGTCTGAATAGTGGAGATAATAAAAGCACCTACTTCATGCGTTATCCTGAGAATAAAATGAGGAAAGACATTTAAAGAGCTCTGCACGATGGAAGGGCCCGTAAATGCTATCATTCAGCCTGACTGTTGGCGTTCTCGTGCCATTGGACAAAATGTCGATGTGCCAAGACAGGAATTAAACCAGGCGGCCAGGGGTGGTGTTTCTTCAGAGAGCGATAACGATAGACCGAAAGTTCTAGATAAGCAAAACTATCACACAGGAGGCAATATAACCTTAAAGTGATCATTTGGAAGCAAGCGAGAAATTGGGCAGATTTTAAAACTGCTTTCCCCACAGGCCACTTTGGGAGAATCTTGGTTGTCTGCTAGTCCCTAGCTTCACCCAGAGTCCGCGTGTATGATGTGTGGATTTCCTATTCGTCAGAGGGGTGCTTGGCTTGCTAAGGGGGTTTCCAGCTAGACAGCCAGGGGCACCACAGGGCTGTTAGAATGCCAACGGTGTCACGGAAGCTTATTGTCTCCCGGACAAAGGAGACAATTATTTCAAGACCTCTGGACTTCCAGAATGACTATTTAAAATGAGCAGATTTCAGAATTTGAAAGCCTCCGAGTCAGCTTACCGCACCTCTGGAATACACGGGGCAGCGAGGCTGGGGAGTGGAGTGGGGGGGGCGGGTGGGTTGGAGGACTAGGGCCCTTTTCCCGGCCTTTGAGAGCTGCCTGAACAGGAGCGATCCCCCAAACGGGGACGACTGTTTCTAGACAGAATCTAGAGGGGCAGCTGTAGGGTTCATTGAATAAACTCGTCCATGTGGAAGTGCTGAGGTGCTTGGGGGTACAGGTGTTTTGAGGACAATCTCAAGAGCTCAGTGAGAGAAGCAAACATGAAGGCCCAGACTTCCCTCTCTTTACCTGTCTATGGTGAGGTTTCGCAGAAAGGCGACCCTTCTGGACATCCCCACAGCCCGAGCAACTGAGCGACTATTTTCCCATTTTTATGAAAATCCACACGACGAAACTGAACAAGGGAAAAAATAGAATAATCGGGATAAGCGATGATGATGAAATATGTCCAGGGCTCAGCATCATCAAACAGCAGCCAATGAGTTATTACTACTTCTCGTAGGACTAGAGTTTGAAATGGTTTCTTTTGATCCCGCGCTCTTCTTTGTTGCCTGTGGGGTTTATCTGTGTCAGTCCCTGGCTTTTCCGAGGGAGGGTTTCCTGCGCAGTAGTGTTTTCTGGTCTCATACTTCACAGTGAGGCACAATAAAGCTGACCAGCAGGTGGCGCTCACCTTAGGGTGACCCGAGGGGACCTGGCTTTTTCCTTGGCAAATTCCCGCACCTCAGTAGCCACCGGTTTTTCTTTTAAGGACAGTTAATAACTTGGAGAGGAATTCCCCAATCCAATGCCCGAAAGGGTCAAACTGGCTGCTGGACTCTGGAGAGCCAAGCAGAGGAAGCAGTGGTGGGCTCTCTGTTTAGGAGGTAGATTTTCTCTAAATTCCCCTCTTTTCCATATGCTGCGACTTCTCACTCACACCCTCTGCGGTTTGAAGAGTCAGTCCTTTCTTGTCGCTCTCTCCAAAGAGTGACCCTCCAACCTCAGGCCGCTGTCCTGGGCTGGGGAGTTGGACATACAGAAGGGACGAGGAAGTATGTAACTTTTCCTTTCAGTCTCCCGCTTCCTGTTCTTTGTTCCCCCCACATTCTGCTCTTCTGCGTGGGGGCGGGGGACCATTTGCGTCTCTGGTTCCTGAGATTCTTTGTGGGCTCTGCGAGAGGGATCAGCTGCCTCGTTCTTGCCTTCTCCCCTCTGGCTCAGAAGCTATCTTTTTCTGCTCTGTGAAGTCGGTTACCATTCCTCTGTCGGCTTTCCTAGTTTCCAAACTGTTGAGTTTTCTTGTTTGCTACTGCTCCTATCTTCTTGGTCCTCGTGGATTAATGCCTTTTAAAATATAAGGCGATAAACTGCCTTTTAGAGCAGTTTTGGATTCATAGGGAAACTGAGCAGAAGGTACAGAGAGCTCCCATATACAGTCATGCCTCACGATGAAAATACGTTCTGAGAAAATGTGTCCTTAGGTGACTTGGTCATTCTGCCAACATCCCAGAAGCACCTAGACAAACCTAGGCGGTCCAGCCTATTGCTCCCGGGCCGCACACCTGTGCAGTACGTTACCATGCTAAACAGCACAGGATTGGCTGCGTCGCAAGGGACAGCGTGTAATCAGGACACAGGGGAAACAGGTGTGCGCAGCCGCTGCCCACGCGACTATGTTTTTGTAAGCAGGAAGAATGCTCTGCAGTATAACGGCGACTGCGTAGTGTGGCGACTGCGTAGACAGGAACACACTCATTTGTTGTGGAGCGTGACAGGCCCGCACCGTTGTGTCCGTGACACTTCACGCAGCGGGCAGTGCAGGCGGCGGGTGCGCACCGGCGTCACCGCACACACGCGAGTCGCGCCTTGTGCAGCAGTGCGTGGCTCCAACGCCCCCAGTCCAGTGATTTTCAACCTTACTCATCTCCTGGCACAGAAACTACTTACTAAAATCCTGTGGCACACCAAAAAAAAATTTTATTTTGCCAGTCTGACACAAAATACGCATAATTTTGATTCATTCACACCATATGGCTACTGTTGTGTCGGCTGTTGTCATTTTTTTATTTGATGGTCTAAGGGGAAGGAGGTCCGTGCCCTGACTAAAGAGGCAGGGAGTGCGTGTCTTAAACATTCTTGCAGCACGCTGCTGAAAATCGCTGCAGTGGGTGATAGGAATTTTTAGCTCCGTTATAATCTTTTTTAAAAAAGATTATTTATTTATTTTTTATTTTTAGAGATAGGGGAAAGGAAGGGAGAGAGAGAGGGAGAGAAACATCAGTGTGTGGTTGCCTCTCATGCACCCCCTACTGGGGACCCAGCCTGCAACCCAGGCATGTGCCCTGACTGGGAATCAAACCGGCGACCCTTGGGTTCGCAGGCCAGTGTTCAATCTACTGAGCCACACCAGCCAGGGCTATCATTTTTTAATTAATTAATTGCTATTTTTTAATCATCACCCCAGGATATGTTTATTGATTTTAGAGAGGGAGGAAGGGAGAAAGAACATTGATGTGAGAAATATTGATCAGTTGCCTCCGGTACATGCCCCGACCAGGGAGATCAAACCTGCAACCGTGTTACATATACAATGTCGCTCCAGCCAACCACGCGACCGGCCAGGGTCTCCAGCATGATGTTATGGGACCATCTGTCATTGGTCCTTATACAGAGCATGATGGTATGTAGATAAGAATCTAAAAATATTTGAAAGTCCATGTATAATTTTCCAACATAATTTTGTTACTCCAGTCTATGTTATATTTATTGCCACTGTGTTTAACACTTTAAAAGTTCAGGTGTGGTAGGGATTCTCAGAAAGCCAGTGAGTGTATCATGCTAGTTGTGTTGAACCCCGGCCACAGCGAAGTATTTAGAGGAGGAAGTTGTAGCTGATCTCACGTATAGTGGTGACCGGTTTCACATGGAGAGGCCTGGACTGTGCAGGAGGGACAATTCTCCAAGTACAGACGTCGGAGGGCAGGCCCGCTGAGCAAAGCCCGTAGCGTGGGGCAGGGGACTGCGGCCCTGCGGCTGTGCTGTGTGTGGTTGGGGGCAGGGGGGCCAGTATGGCCGCACTACACAGCATTCTACACAGTGCTCCTTGCAGCTCTCCGCTCACCATTCGGAAACATTTGAGCTTTGCACCCAAGAAGTAAATGACTTTGATCTCCAGATCAGTCGGTTATGAGCACGGACATAGGAGACTCATGCGCCCAACACCTTCAGAGGTGCAGGGGCAGGTAGGACCCTGGGCAGTGGAAAACAAACAAACAAACAAGATTCTTTTATTGAAACCCCAGCATCCTTTAAAAGACACCAGCCAGGGGGCCAGCCTTTCCTCTCTTCGCTTCGCCACCCAGGGCCCAGGGGTGGGGTGGGGAGGATATTTTGATATTTTGCCTTCATTTTGAGGAGTTACCACATGACTTGAAACCTTCAGGGCTATTTCTGAGACTTCATTGGGATGTGCCAGAAAAATCCTTCTTAACACACACAGCTGAACTGAAGATGGTGATTTCCACTTACTGCATAAAAAGATATTTAAGGCATGAAGGAAACATGTAGCTTAAAGAAACGGACACCTTTTGAGACAAACAGGAGGGAACCTGCGGTCCAAAGCTCTAACGCCCATCAGTCACCAAGGGTTTATCCAACACTGGTCTCCCGCAAGTCCGCCCAGGAAGTTCAATCACCTGCAGTGAAGTTCTGCCCCCAATCACCTACAGTCTCGTCCATCTCGCAGACAAACCCAACTCAGGGAACCGCGGGAGAGTTAACCAACACTGGACCAGCACGTGGGCAATGCCCCAGGTGCCGGGTTGGGCTGCCAAAAGTGTCTCAGGCAGTGCATTCCAGTGGTTTCAAGTAGAGGATTCAGTAATCTGGAAAACCCTGGGAATCCCTCACAAAGACAGTACAGTCGGGCTGGGGTGGAAACATTGATAAGATTCTGATAAGCTGAAGGGGAGGGGAAAGCAAACAGTCTTGGAGAGAGCCCCGTCTAAACGTGCTCGCGAGTGGGAAGAGGTCGCATTGGTTAATGCGTGGGGAGGCTGAAGGCTATTTTTGACGTTTGAGGTGGCCAGCGGTGCTTGAAAGTAGAGAACCAAAACCCGGTTCCCTTTTCTTTCCTCCCTCCCCTCTTTTTGTCCTTTAAAGAAGCGACCTGACGGGACATTCCCAGCCGCTAAGGTAGCAACGCCGGTGCTCCCAGGTGTTCGGCCCCCGAAGGTATCGCTGGGGTGGAGCCAGGGGGCGTCGCAGGGAGTTGGCCAGGTAGGCTCAGACCCACCCGGGCTTCTGGGAATAACACTCACTACCCGCAAAGCCCTGGGGTTAGCGGAGGCCCCCGCGAGTGACAGGACTGTCCCCGCGATCTCCCGAGTGGAGCGTCTGCGATCCCGCGCGGCGGCTGTCACACAGGGTCGCTGTTCACAGGTTTCGTCCCGCTCACCAGACAGGGGAAATGACATAACAGGGCCCAGGCAGGGCTGCGCCAGGGGCGAGGGTGGGAGAGTCCCAGACAGAACAGATATCTCCGCCGAGGCATCTGCGGAACCTGCGACTCCCACCGCCTGGCGCCCGGCCCGCGGGCGGGAGGACGCGTCGGGACCCGGCCCCCGGCTGTCCCCCGTCGCAGCCAGCAGGGGGCTCCCCGGCCCGCGCGCGCCCTCTCCAGACGCAAGGCTTCGGGGTTGGGGAGCGAGGCTGTGATCCGGGGCCGAGACGCCACCACTGAGTCCCCGGCGGCCTCCCCCTGGGTGCGCCCCACGCGGGGAGCCGGCGCCCCGGCGCCAAGGCCGCGGGGACCGTGCGGGGCCGTTCTCGCGAGGCGGGGCGGAGACGCAGGAGAAGGAGAGGAGAGGGGGAGGAGGTGGAGGAGACGCAGGAGGAGGAGACGCAGGAGGAGGAGGAGGGGGGGGAGGGCCGTGGCTGCCCCCGCCCAGCCGAGTCTCGGGAGCGCCGGGAACCCCAACCCCCGGCGCGCTCTGCCCGCCCTCCTACGCCGTCCGCCTGCACCTAGGGCCGCAGGTGCTGCGATCCGCCGGAGCCGCTGCGGAAGCCAGGGCGCAGCCCGGCCAGGCGCGGGGCCGAAGCGGGGTCCTGCGGGCTCTCTGTCCGTCCGTCCATCCATCGGCCGCGCGAGCTTCTAGGAGGCGTCATGTAGCCGCAGCCGCAGCCCCTCGCGGATCGGCAACTATTTATTTATTTATTTGTTTTTTTTTGGGGGGGGGCCCAGGGGCGCGGCCAAACAGTCTCTTCGGCCCGCCTTCTCGCCTCCTCCCATCTGCACGCCGCATCAGCCTCTCAAAACCGAGGGGTTCGGGAGGGCAGGGCGGTGGATCGGAGTGGGACCTGCGGTCCCGGCGTGTGGAAGCCATGGCTGAGGAGAGCAGCGAGGTGCCCCGCGAGCTGACAGGTAAGAGGGGTCCCCCGCTTCTGCGCTCCTTTCCCCCGAGCGCTGCGCTTCCCGGCCGAGTCCCGCGCCCCGGGTCGGAGCGCTGTTGGGTGGGGCCCCAGGACCTGGGGAAGTTCGCTCGCGTTTGGCCGCCTGGAGAGCCAAGTCCGGAGAGGCCGGCGTGGGGCCATCGGGAGCGCGGGCGCAGCCTCCCGCCGCCACCAGGGGGTGGAGGGTGGCGGAGACCGGCCTGCCTGGGTCTCCGGAGCTGTGCGGGCGAGGAGACCCCCTAACAGCGCCGGGCCCGCGCCCCCCCCCGGGGAAGTCCCGGGAAGCCCGGCGCTGGTCGCGGGCGAGCGCGCAGGAGGTGGTTTCTGGCAGTGCCCTCCCCGAAAATCCCAGATTGGGGGGGGCCCGCCGACAAGCAGACTTGGGGAAGGGGCGCTGGTCTGGGTGAGGACTCAGCCTGGAAAGGCGTGGCTTCGGTTAGCGAGCTGGGAGCGAAAGGGTTACCGGACTGACGCAAACTCGGGCCAGGAAACTGAGGGTTAATGACAAAAGCCTTATTTTAATAATAATTAACCTACCTGCTCTCCCCACCCCGGATCTCTTAGGGAACCTGTCCGGGGCGCCTAGTGCAAGGTGCCCCATTGTCTGAGTCCCTGGAGGTAGTTTTTGGGGTGGCGGTGGGGGGCTAGATTTTATGCCTGGGGGTTTCACTTAAGTTTTGTGGAGGTCTGAGATGGCAGAACTGAACTGCGGTGGGGGCAGTGTCCCGAAGACCCAGCGTGTCCGCGCGCGGGCGCGCGCGCGCGCGATGTATCGTAACAAGGTGTGCGCGCGCGGGCTCGGAGCCCCAGTGACCCGAATCCCTCTCGGTCCCGTCCTTGGCACCCGCCCTGCCTGCAGGGCTCGCAGGTGCTGTGGGGTAGTGCTGACCCAGGAGGCAGTTCTCACCCCTTGGCTCCGCATCTGAGGAATTCGCCCCACTCCACCCCCGCTGCCCGTTCCTCCTTTAGCCCCGGCACTTTGCGGGATTTTGCGTGAGCTCCCCAGCAGTGCCTGTTAACTCGGCAGGTGAAGCTTGACCGAAAGGAGCTGTCGCAGGTTAGTGTCGGAGCTTCTGCTTTTGTTGAATGGGAAGGCACACACGAGGAGTTCTGTGCGCGCATTTCGGGTCGGGAGTCGCTCGCTCCGCCCGCATCACGCCCCGCCTCCTCTCTCTCCCCCGCCCGCCGGCGTCTGCCCCTCAGATAAGCATCAGCTGCCTTTGCTGGATGGAGTGAGTGGTCTGTCCGGTTCTGGAGCCTGAGACCTTCCCGACACCCTGCCCGGAAGAGGAAACGCGCCCTGGGCTCCCGCGGCCTGCCGAGGTCCCGGGAGGGGACGGCCGCTGCGCAGCCAGGGGACGGCGACAACCAGGGAGGGGCCAGAGTTTTCAATTAGCTGCCGGAGCCTGGGAGTGGGAGTGCAGGTCCTTGGAGGGCGCTGAAGGACGGGGTGGAGGTGAGGCGCCTGGTTTAAATGGATGGTTCTCAAAATAAATACTGTGGTGCATTGTAAGAGTTGAATTTGGCCTTTATCTGGAAGTGGAATTTTTTTGTTTATCCAGTCTTGCCTGTCTCACTGTCTTTCAAACACGGACACATGTTTTGGGGATGTGCCCAGTCGGGTCTCCCTGCGCCCTTCAGCCGGCTGGTCATCAGGCTGGTCATCAGGCTGCGGGAGGAAATTACTGTACCTGGTTTCCCCTCTAATGTCAAGTGCTAGCAAGAGTTCCCGTCTGATCAGTTCAAAATGGCAAACACGTGAAAACTTCAATACAAGGCAGTGCCCCCAAGGTATTTAGAATGTGTATTTTTCTGCTTATGAAGGTCATACAGGCTATGTACTAAAAAAGCGGGGTACAGGGGAGAACGAGAGGAAAGTTGCTCACGTGGCCATGTGCAGGTAGCCGTGCCAATAAGCCTTTGGTGTGGGACTGGCATCTTTCCTTGTGTTTACGTGTGAAGTCAGGCTCCGCCGTAAGAGTCAGGTTCACAGGTCCTGGGGAGCAAAGGGGTGACCCGGCAGTCGCATCTTTGGGTGTTGCTGAGATGCCGCGCTCACAGACTGTGAAAGACCTTGAGGGACGTGCTGCAGAGTGCGGGTTCGTCCCCAAGAGCGTGCAGCTCGCAGGCTGAGAGTGACGTCGTCACAGCCTGTGGTTTTGGGTGGGTCAAATCGGTTATGGAAGGGACGGGCGCTGATAGGTTGCAGGTCAGGGACTTGGTGAGAAGTTCTGAGGCCTGGGTGAGGGTCAGGGTCAGGGGTCAGGAGCTGCTCAGGGGGCAGTTTTGGGGGTGGCGGTGACTGGCTCCCTACCTGAGAGGAAGCAGTTGGAGACAGTGGCTGGAGAGGAGGGGAAGATGATGAGTTTGGTGTGGGACTGTCCAGGGTCGGGGACTCCTCCCTACCATCGTCCAGATTTTCAGGTCTCCCTCTTTCTCTCTCTCCTTCCCACCCCCCTCCCGTTCTGTCACCTGTTGGCCACCCTGGGGTGCTGTGCCTTGATGACCCTGGAAGGACAGGCGGCCAGGAGCACCCTTCCCCGGCTACATGGTTTGGTCCAGTTCTGGGTCTTTGCCCTGTTTCCTCCCTTCCCGCCGAGGTGGTGCCGGGACGTGGCCGGGTCTGTGTGGCCCTGCGACGAACACAGGGTGCTGGGGTGCAGGTGGCCAGCCGAGCGAGGCTGCGAGTTCCTCCTGCGCTGTGGTGTGCATGCAAGTCTGTGCGCTGCGATGCTGCCCTGCAGGCCCTCTCCCGATTCTCTCCAGTGAGCACCCCGCTTGCTCGGCAAGACTGCGTCACGTCTTTGCACAGACTGCTGCTGCGTCGTGTGCTTTTCTGTTCGCCTCAGCATTTGAGCACACACTGCAGGCACACAGTAGGTGTTCGTTACATGCTTGGTGAGGGATAACTATCAGGCTCGTTAAAACAAGCAAATAATTTACAAAAGACAAACAACAATAAAAACAATCAAAAAGCCCTGGCTGGTGTGGCGCAGTGGATTGAGCACCGACCTGTGAACCAAAGGGTCGCTGGTTCAATTCCCAGTCAGGGCACATGCCTGGGTTGTAGGTCAGGTCCCCAGTGGGGGGCGCACAAGAGGCAACCACACATTGATGTTTATCTTTCTTCCTCCCTTCCCCTCTGTCTAAAAATAAATAAAAATGCAGTCTTTAAAAAAAAATCCAAATATCTTTCTCCAAGTGCTCTCTCCACCCCATGCTTTTTTGAGTTAATTAAAGATTATAATGGAACTGTTCTCTTCTTTCAGAAAGCATAAAGGATGTGATCGGCAGGAAGATTCGAATCGGAGTGAAGAAGAAAGTCAAGCTGGAAGTGAAGGGAGACAAAGTTGAAAACAAAGTGCTGGTAAGTGCTCCCGTTTTTTTAAATAAAATGTTTGCGGACGAAACTCTGTTCCCCCTCCCTTGTTTAATTGCTGGATTTTCATGCAGCCCTACTTCTGTTTTATGTTTTGTTCAAAAGTTTTGAGGAGCATTTTGTCCTAGACGAATTGGAATATTTGCCCATGGAGAGTTGAAAGGGGGATGATTTAAATTTTAGACACTGAGTTTTTACGACTTACTTCCTACAGGTGGGGTGGCTGCCCACGTTGCGCTTCTCTTCCCTGGAGCCTGCTTTCCTGTCATTCAAAATACCGTAAATGGCCCTTCTTCCTTATCATTTGTTGCGGTTGATTTTTGATCTTAGTGGTCAGGAGTTCAGAGGGAAGTTTCAAAAAAGTTGTCTCAGGTCAGCTTTGTTATTTACTTAGGTTTTCTCAAATCCAGGGCCATCTTACAGGTGATAGCCTGAGAAAGTGAAGAAATCAGCTGTCCTTCCACGTGGTGTTTCGGTTTTGGAGGGAAGGGCCTACAGAGATGGAACGCGGGGTTCCGTCCAGTTTGTGAGAGGAGTGGCGGGGGTGGGGCGGGGGGCTGAGGGCCTGGGCCCTGCTGGGCAGGCTGGCGCCCAGGACGGGGCTGGGCCTTGAGAGAGGTGAGTAGCTTCGGGTGGTGTTTTAGCGGTTGAGGTTGCGGAAAACCGACACTTGAGCTCAAGTGAACACATCCTGTTGGTGTGTTTGTTGGAGACGGTGTTCTGTTCATCTTTTTATCGTTGGGGGTTTTCAAGTTCGTGTGAGATTAGGGACTGGTGTACTGAGCCCTGTGGTCTTTTCGTTCTGCTTCAGCCATTTTCAGCGGGTATTGCGTGAATACTGTTATGTCTCTTTCCCTAGCGGGCGTTTTTTTGTTTCCCTTGGAGTATTTAAAAGCAAAATCCAAGCATATGCCATCGAAAGAGAATATTTTTAATACTCTGTTCCATTGAAATCGCTACAGAATTCGGTGTCTTTCTGATAACGTCTGTCCTGAGAAGCTTTAAAGCCCTCCGCCGACCCTCCTGCGGCTGTGAGGATGTGGCTGGGTGATTTCCCTCTCTGTGTTCTGTGCACGCCAGTCGGCGGGGGTGGAGGGAGCAGAGAAATTCAAGTGGGGAACCTCGAGTGATGTTTGCCACAAAACACATGCTCGCCGACTGTAAGACTGAGACCGTCCCCTGAAGAAGGGAGCGCAGCTGTCAGTCTGACCTGGTAGGAGCCGTGGCTCCGAGTGGGTGCCGTCCAGGGCACTAGGAAGAGACCCACGTCCTGAGTACCATTTACAAAGTTAAACTTTTCAAAGACAAATTTAAGTGTTGGATATAATGAAGTTAGTACCATTTAAAAGGGGTTATGATCAGTACTTAGTGTCAAGATTTTGGGGGGCAGCTCGTCTTAATGTTAGCTGGCTCCCGTTAATTACAAAAATACTGGAGTCTGAGGAATTATCTCCCTTAATCTGGTATCTGACCGCTTTCTCGTGTCTCAGCGTAAACTTGTCCTGGCTGTGCCTTCCTTGCCTGGGCAGGAATTATTAATAGAAACATTCAAGGTCTCACAAGCTTCAAGTCTGAGCAAATGGCCTACAAATTAACCTTCTTTAAGGTGTTGATCTGGAGTTTTGAGAAACTCAATTACTTAAATACAAAACCTTGGGGGACTGCCTCGGAATGTGCGTTCCTGGCCGCCACACTGGGCTCCAGGAGCCCTTTTAATGCTTCTTTTCTGCATCTTCCTTCTGTTGGACTGTGTGTTGTTGGTTCCCTGTTCTTACATGCTCTCATTTCTAGCTTGATCTTTTGTGCAGGGTCTTCCTCTCATGGCCGTATAATAGTTTTTAGTTTTATTCATTTATTTTTAGAGAGAGGAGAAGGGAGGGAAGAGGGAGAGAAACATCAATGTGTGGTTGCCTCTCGCTGGGGACCTAGCCTGCAACCCAGGCATGTGCCCTGACTGGGAGTTGAACTGGCGACTCTTTGGTTCGTAAGCCGGCACTCAACCCACTGCACCACACCAGCCAGGGCTGTAGTAGCTAACAGTTACCTAACATTGACTGGTGGTGAGGCCCTGGGCTGAACACCTGACTACGCACTTCCTTATTCAATCAGCAGCACCCCGGGGTGGGGTGGGCACTGGTTACATCTCCATTGGAGGAGCCTGGGCTTCCCAGAGGCTAAGGGAACTTGCTGCAGGTCAGCCAGCTCAGTGACTAGTTAGTGACTAGTTAATGGCAGAGTCAGGATCTGAACCAGCTGCACCTGTCTGCTTCACTGTGCGCTCCAAGCAGGAAGCCTGCCGCCTGGCTGGCTGTTCCTCCGTTGCCCATTTTCAGGCAGCGATCGGGAGAGTCGGGCCTTAGAGGGGTCAGCACTCTGGGTTCACTGGACTGTCCTTGGTTGGTGTATGGACTTGTCCCTCGTTCACGGAGCGCCCGCGGTGTGGCCAAGGTGCACATCGAGTCTGCCTTCGTGGGACTCAGGGCAGTGACGTGTGCTCCGAACAGGGTGACCAGGAAGGGGACAGCTCAGCAGAGGGGCCCTTACTCAGGGCTGAGGGTCAGGGAACAGAAGGAAGGGGGATAAGCCCACGCTGGGTGGACGGGTCAGTTAGCCGAGGGTGGAGACGCGTCCCGGATGGAGGAACAGAGCACGCCTGGAAGCCAGAGGGAGCTCAGCGCAGCGCAGCGGGGTCTCTCGCCGAGTGCTCACTCCCCCCATGGCCGCTGAAACTCAGGTGAAAGTTGGGACTGGTTAGGCAGGTCCCTGCTTGCCACCTGTTTCCAATAACATCATATGGACTTCACCCTGCCTTCCCCAGGGAGGAAGTAGAGGTCGGTGGTTAAGGACCGGGAGTCACACCTGTTTGCAGGCAGCCCGGCCGCTTGCCTTGATATTAACCCCCAGTTCCTTTTCCGGATGGAACAGTTATCACAGCATCCCCTGGGGAATGGTGGCTTTGAGGATGACCTGGGCAGCATTCGGAGCCCAGTGTCTCCCATGGAACAGTTATCACAGCATCCCCTGGGGAATGGTGGCTTTGAGGATGACCTGGGCAGCATTCGGAGCCCAGTGTCTCCCACATGAGGGATGCCCTCCAGGGCCAGTGCAGGGAGGCAGGGGGCCTGCTTCCTTTTCCTTGCACCCACCGCCCTCACGGAGGGCTGGCGCTCAGTACTCTGGGAGGCTGAGCTGTTGTTCTGTGGCTCCTGTTTAGCAGACCCAGGTCCCCCTATCTTTTGAAGGCATGATATAATGTCACAACTGCAGTGTGACGTCAGCCCTGTGAGACACAGTGTTGTCCATCACTGTGGGCCCCTCAGGCCTCTCACAGCCACATGTACGCACCCAGCACTACTCCGACCCCTGGTAGCTACTGATCGGTTCCCATTTCTTCCTTCCTTCTAATCCTCACCCAAGGACATGTCTATTGATTTTGGGTAGAGAGAGAATCATGTACGCACCCTGCCTGGGAATCGAACCCACAACCTTCTGGTGTACGGGACAGTGCTCCAACCAAGCGAGCCACCTGGGCAAGGCTGTTCTCCATGTCTCTAATTTGGTTACTTCCAAATGTTCCATAAGTATCATCACGTGACATACACCTCAGTCTCTCGCCTGTGCTGGACTTGTGGGTCGCTTCCAGTGGGGGGCCGTTAGGAATGAAACTCAATAGAAACATTTGGTTGTAGACATTTGTGTGAACATAAGTCTTCCTCTCTCCCTGATCAGTATCAAGGAGCGGAGATGCTGGTTTGCGCCGTTAAATTGCCTGTTTAATTTCCTAAGAAGCTGCCTGACTTCTCCAGAGAGGCTGCGGGCTACGCATTCCCAACCAGCAGTGCCTGAGGGATCCAGCCTGCAACTCTTTGGCAGCATTTTTGATTTCTGGGCCTTTTTTTTTTTTTTTTTTTTAAAGGACTAATGGTTGAAAGAAAAATATGTCAGGAGGAAGCAAGATCCCTGTGACCTACTCCCACCCACGCGGCTGCTGCGTGCCCGGGGGCAGGAATGTGGCGTCCCCCTCTCCCCCGAGGGTGGTGGCCCTGGAGTGTGTGGAAGGTCCCTTCTTGGTCTCCGTGTTGTTTGTTCTGTTTCACTTTGGAATTTGGATTATCTCGTGTTTGCCAACCCAGCTTTCTTCCACGCCCCTCCTAAGATGGGCCAGGGAGGCAGGCCTGCCTTTCTTGTTAGATTGAGCAGGTGAATTCCACACGGTGGGTTGGTTTGCCTGCTTCCCTACAAACGGCACACCAAGGTGCACTCACTTGCCTTTGAAGCATTAACCTGGCAACGCCTGACATGTTCCCTTTTGTTTGGTTTTGTGTTTGTAACTTTGGAGCTTCTTAATCAGGCTTGATGGGAATACCTGCGAGTTACCTTCGAAAATGCTGAAAAGTGTAAGGCTGTTACTTTGGGTAATCGCGTATTTAAATGCGTTGGCAGCAGCGCTGTCTTTCATTAATGAACTCAGAGCATAAACTCTACTGCTACCTGTTCGTTTAAAAAATAAAAGTTTTGTAAGCACCTGGCCCCCTTAGTGATGAGTGACTGAAAAAAATCTCAGGGGTTCTCTGACTTGGAGCGCATCACCCTGTTGCACCGGCAGCTGTTCCTTTGCCACAGACGCTCTGTTTAATCTTCGGCTGGTTCCCGTCTCTGGTGACGAGCTCACTGACCCAGCAGCAGGACGTGTGGCAACACCAGTGCTCACAAGTGTCCCCTCTGCAGTCCCTTTTGTAGCTGCTTTCAGGTGGCATCAGCCTTGGCCAGTGGTTCCCAGGCATTTGTTAAAAAACCCGATAGCACCCCTGCAAAACACCTCATTTTCCATGGAACTCATGAAGTAGTGACGGTTTCAGAGTGTAAGTGTGTTTCACAAGTTTGTAGTGAAAGCCAAAATGGTCTAAACCCAATCAGTGACTTCAGTGACCGTCTTGATGAACGTGCACTAGAAATAGAAGGAAGGTTGGCACTGGCTCGTGGGGCTCAGTGGACTGAGTGCTGGCCTACGAACCAAAGGGTCGCTGGTTCGATTCCCAGTCAGGGCACATGCCTGTGTTGCAGGCCAGGTCCCTAGGAGGGAACACACAAGAGGCAAGCACACATTGATGTTTCTCTGCCTTTCTTTCTCCCTCCCTTCCCCTTTCTCTAAAAATAAATAAATAAAATCTTAAAAAGAAATAGAAGGAAGGTTGGATTTTGTTTGGACTGCATGGGGTAGAGACGCTCCCATTCACCAGGGACGGGGAGCACAGGTCACAATTTTAGAAACAGCTGGTTTTCCAATCTCAGGCCACTTTCCCCGTAAACAGATGGCAGAAGGAGCGTTAGACTTAGTTCTGCACAGAAGTGGGTGGAGCTCAGCACAGGCGCCCTCATCGCTGACCTTCAACATGTCGCACTGGGTGCGACCCGGCAGGTCCCGGGTTTGCGCTTTGCTCCAGCAGTTGCGGTTGGTGCCCGGATGAGATTCTCGCCAGGTGTTGGCAGATGGCAACAGCACCTGAGGACGCTGCTGGGAAATCATGGTGTGGCCTCCGTCCCCTTCCCGCTGTGGACGGCTGCTGCCCCAGTGTGTGGGGGGTAATTTGAACAGGTCCCTTTGTGGTACCATGAGGAGTCTCAGCTTTTAAGGATCACTTACAATTCAGTGCATAGGTAATTTTCAGAGCACCTGGGTGAGGTTACACAGCTCAGAAAGTTGAGCTTAGGAAAGAGAACAACTTTGAAGCCATCTCTAGGAGGCGGTACCGGAGAGCGCCCGCTGCTGCCAAGGGCCCTGGCCGGAGTCCTAGGAAACTCAGGCCGAACATCCATACTCAAGTGCCTGGGGATCTACCCCCAGCTCAAAACCAGACTCCGTACCCACTGGCGCCGGGTAGGGGCCGGGGACACTCTGATCTGGGCACTCGGGGCCACCGTGAACATGTCACCCGAGCCACATTTACGTTCTCCTCTCCTGTTGCCAACTGCCCCAGTTTCTTCTGTGTGAGGATGGGCAGGTCAGATGACCTTGGGCAAGAAGCTGTTGAATGCATACCAGCCCCGGTGTAACTTTTCATTGTTCTTGAAAAGATACTGTTTTCCAGCCTCTGGGATTTAGTCCCCGGGGGGGGGGGGGGGGGCAGGGACTGCGGTGGCCCTGGGAGACGTGGGGGTTGTGGAGGAGTACTGGGAGAGGGGCAGTGAGGACGGGGAGGAGCCAGGAGATGTAACCAAAGTGTGGAGTGAACATTCTTCGTGGTTACACAGCAGTTACAGAGAAAGCCAAACAAAGACATCAGTGAAAGGTTACTGTGGCGCCTCTCTGTTTCCATTCATTGGAAACACTGTTCATAGTTACTGGTAAAGGAGATTGAAAATGGGGCACATTGTCTCAATCTTCGTTCCTGTGCCGGATCTCTCTGTCCATCTCGCTCTGCCACTTTCCCCAGCTCTGAGAGAAGGAGGGAGAAGGCTGCTTGGGGTGGAGAGTGAGTGTGCAAATGAAAAAGTGGCTCCCTTTCACCCCCTGGGCCCTTTTCCTTGTCTTTGGAGAGAGTTTTTCTTTTTCAAAACACCATCTCCTGGAGACCCTTGGCCGGGGTGTCCTGGTCCGACAGGTGTACAGCGAATCACCTTGGAGGTGGAAGCAATAATGTATCAAAACCCCGGGCTGTACTTGGAGTTTTCCAGCCCGTGGCCAGGGTTAGAGATGATAGGGAGCCCAATGTGCCTCTTTCTGCTGACTGGGGGCCACGGGGTCTCAGGGGACCTGCATGGGCGATGGCTGGGATTGATGGGCATGTCCTCCAGAGGGACCTGGTGTAGGCAGACTGACCAGGGGCAGCTGTTCAGATCTGGCTGCCCAGAGGCTCTAGGGGACTCTCACCACGCACCCTTGGCCATGAGAAGTTCCTTCCATTGCATCTCTGGTTTCCACTTCCAGCCTCACCGTTTCCAGTGACGGGAAGGGCGAGTCTCAGAAAGCCCTTTCTCAGTTTGGGCTGGAGTCTGCTTCTCAGCAACGTCTCTGCCATCAGTCCAGCGTGGTGCCTGCCGGACGTCACAGGGCAGCTCTGGTCCTGCCGACCTGTGAGTGTGGCCCAGGCACGTGAGGCCTGTTATCAGCGGTCCTCAGGCTGAGATGCTCACTTCCTGCAGTTTCACTCCTGGGAAGACAGGCTTCCGGTGATTCCCTGCTCTGATCGCCTTGGTTTGGAGTGAGCCTGTGGACCTGCAGGTGCTTGGGGGTCACAGGCGTCTGGCGAAAACCCTGTTAAACTGAATGGAGTGGGCGTCCTCGGAGTATTTAGTGGGCTTCCGGTGGGAGCGCCTCACCAGGGGGGTGTGGCGTTTCACAGCACAGAACCTTTCCTCCAGGCCTGGTAAAAAACACACACACACACACACACACACACACACACACTATGAACGCCTCTCAAATTCGCATGTCACCTTTGAGCTGAGGCCGCACTCATTTCCTCTATGTTTTTCCAATTTCCATCCCTGTGCAGCCGAGCGCTTGCAAACGCTTCCTTCTTGTTTCTTAAACTTTGGAAATACCAGCGCAGGCCAGGCTCGGTGGCTGCTGGCCACATCAGCCCCTCCTAGAGCCTGTATGCGCACAGTCTCCTTCCCTGAGTCTATCCCTCCCTCCCTGAGCCCAGACCTGGGACAGGGCGCTCTCCCCTCGCCTCCCGGCTCTGCCCTTCAGTGTCGCAGGTTCTTCCCCACGGCCTGAGACCCAGAAGCGGGAGGAAGGTGGACGCGGGAGCCAGCCCTGGTGGCAGCAGCCGTGGAGGAGGGCGGAGGTTGTTCCCTAGCCAGCAGTGGCGGACACAGGTAGATGCTGGAATGGGTGACAGGGGACTGGCCGGTGAGGGGGACGCCCAAAGTCAAGTTGAGCGGATCAAATGATGTCGTAGACCCAGGAAAAGGGCTCCCCAGTTTCCCCGAGGCCCACGGGGCAGCCGTGGACAGGTGTCTGTTCTGGGGGGCCTCTCACTCCTCCAGGTGCCCTCCTTCTAGACCCTCCCGGCTGCAGGCTGTCGACTCCTCCTTGCCACCCGAAGAGCCCCGCAGACACACCCTCCCGTGAGAAGGGCCATGGTGCCAATAGACAGGTTTTGGTGCCAGCTGCTGCCCCGAGGCCAAGGTTCTCAGCAGGGCCGGGCCTCTCTGTCACCAGCACATGTCCTCTGTCTAAAAACCCACCACCCGGGTCCCGACATGCAGAGGAGTCAGCACTGTGGGACAAGTGGGAGGCGGGGCCCGGGGGGGCTTGCTGCGGACCCCTGGAGGTGGGACCGCAGGGCCGGCTCGCCCTTCACCCCAGGACCCGTTGCTTTGGCCCCAGCAATGTTTCCTCTGTCCGGTCCCTGGGAAGGCTTGTCGGCACCATCTCCTCAGAGGACGGAGACGCCAGAAACGCCGGCAGTGGACTCATTCTCTAAATGTGCAGTGGCCGAAGATGTCCTCTCCCAGGCTGAATCGCTGCCACTGACCGATCTGATCTGTTTGCCTCTCCCGTCCCCCTAGTGTCCCTCCCTCCCTCCCTGAGCCCACACCTGGGACAGGACACAGGAACCTTCACGCAGAAGGACCGCTGGGGTCTGTCACCTCAGTCACTCCGCAGGGGTGAGGGGACCCTGTGTTTCGGTCACTCGTGTGGGCACGAGAGCCTCCTCCAGGGCCGCGAGAGTCGGGGGAGCAGGGCCCGCCAAGTCCCAGCAGCAGAGGGCCCGCTGGCGCCGTTGTACCCGAAGCCTCTACTCCTTTCCTGCTCCCCACTTGTTTGCTTTGCAAAGGTGGGAAGAGCCAGTAGGGTTTTCATTGTTGATAAAAACAATAAAAATCAGGTGAGTTGTGGAGATTTCCGCAGGTGCTGTTGGGTCGAATGACATCGAGTGTGTCTTGTAGTTACAGCAAGTGGCACCTCGGTGAGTGGGGTCCGTGAGCGAGGTCCCCGGCCCGCGTCTCCCCCAGGGTCCGGCACTGGAAGAGCTGTCCTCCCGCTCGGCTGGGCCCTGACTTTTCGTCAGTGACTCGCACCGACTGGGGGTGAGATGGGACCTTCGGCGTCTGGCTCGCTGCATCGAACGAATGCCTCCAGGGTTCATCTGTGTTGTGGCCTCTGTCAGCCACGTCATGGCCGAGTCCTGTTCCTCTGTGTGGACGGACCACCCTTTGTCCATCTGTCCGTCATCTTGGGGGACGTGTGATTGTTTCCGCCCTGTGGCCTCTGTGGACACACGTGCACGCACCTTTGCACAGACGTCTGTGTTCTGTTCTCGGACCCCGCGAGCTGCTGCCCACCCCCCAGCTCCAGGCCTGCCCACCCCAGATGCGGTGCGCGGGGCACTGTGGTGGCCCATGAAGGACAGGCATGGGCTCTGACTCAGGGAGCGGGGAAGGCTTCTCCTGGGCACCCCTGTCCAAGCTGGGATGGGACAGAGAATGGGAACGGTCTTCAGACAGTAGGTCGTGACCCCCTTCGCGGGTCCTGAGATCAGTGCGGTGAGCCACTCGACCAGAGTTTTAGGTCAAGTCAAGTGTAGCTGTGGGAGAGCGCCCCCTGGGGTTGTGTGACTTCGTTTTTGTTAGGGTCTCTGGGCTGAGCGTGTGGTGGAGTGAAAACGTGCTCTGTGCTCCGGGCTGAAGGAAGAAGGGTGTGAACCCCGCTGCTCTGGGGGCTTTTGGAAGAGGGACCAGATTACTGACCTGGAGGGTCAGATGTGGCCCTAGGCGGAGGCAGAGCGCTAGGAAAGGTGACAACCCAGAATTCTGAGGACACTCGGAGGTCTTAAAGTCCTGTGGTCTTTGTGCTTTTAAAGTGATTCATCGTCCAGCAAATCTGCAAATACCTACCCCGCACCTGGGTGGCGAGGCTGGATGCGGCTGGGAAGGAGGGAGGGGGAGGGAGGCCAAACCCCAGTGGGTTGGTCACATCTCCCAGGGGCAGGTCGGCCATGTGGAAAGCTCTCAGGGTGGTTTGGGGACAGTCCCCTCCCAGCCCCCAGTTTTGTGGCAGGGACCTGAGCCGCCTGTCAGACCACAGGGGCCTTATCTTCCTCTTCGTCAGCAGAATCATGTGGACATCCATGGTGTGTGCTCTGTGCTGACCACGTGCCGTCTCTACTGGTGACAATGACAACTAGCGATGTCCCACGCACATCCAGAGAAGGTAAAACCCAGTCAGCGGTGGTATGTGTGTTACGAAAGTTCTAAGTCACGTGCTTCAGCGACAGAAGACATGCTGTCAAGGTGAAGGGCGGAAGACGTTCCCCGTGTGGCCTCAAGGGGCTTCAAAGCACAGATTGAAAGTGTAGCAGCCTCATCGAGGGTGGGTCCCTGTTTGCGACAGTTTTGTTTGACTGCTTTGGTATGAGAGTCTACGTGAGGTCCGTCTGGGAAGAAGTCCAGCCATTGTTAATATAACGAGAATGGTCTGCACGACATCGATGTGACCTGGCAGCCAAGGTGAGGGGACTGGAATTCGCATGCGTGAACAGTGGTGGCCTCCCTCTTCTTTTCAGTGGGGGCGGCAGACGCCGTCGAGTGAGCATGTGTCCTGTGTGGCCGTCGCATTTAAGATAGCAAGTAGAGCAACGAGTCTGCTTCAGATTTCGCGCTCAGCTTGAACATTCCTCTGCGGAAACTATTCCAATGACTCAGAAGGCCGCAGCTACGGGCAGCTGGTGACTGGCAGCTTCATCACGACAATGTGCCCACTCATGCATCACGTCTTGTGCAGAGGGTTTTGGTAAAACATCAAATCACCCAGGTGACTCAGCCCGCCTGCAGCCCAGATTTGGTGCCCTGTGACTTCTGGCTTTTTCCCCAAAAAACTAAATCACCTTTGAAAGGAAGAGATTTCAGACCATTGATGAGATTCAGGATGATACCGTGGGGCAGCTGATGGGGACTGGGAGGACTGTGAGAGGCTCCCACGTGCCTGCTTTGAAGGGACTGAGGCATCATTGTCCCATGTACAGTGTTTCTTGTATCTTGTATCTTCTTCAATAAATGTCTCTCTTTTCCACACTACATGGCTGGACACTTTCCGGACAGCCTCGTGCATCTGCCCAGACAAGAGACCAGAGAGCTGATTTACAGATTTTAGGTGTCCTTGCTCTTATTCCACCAACATTTTTCTTCTTCTCCTGGGAAAATAGCCAGATGATTGCAAAACATAGGCTTTAAAAAAGGACAAAACTTCATGAATGAAGAATGTAAACTGAGGCCACACCCATAATGAATGAATTTTAATTCCTAACACATTGTTTTCCTGGAATGTGTGGTCTGTCGTCTCTTTAATTGTGGAGATTTACTTGCTTGGGAGATTAATATTCTGATGGGAAGACTTTCTTTTTAGAGTTTATATCTTTTTTGGGGGGGGGCATGCATTCTTACTGTGGGGATAGCTTTGGGAATGCACATCCCCCCTCCCCCCGTTTGAAATGCGGCCAGGTGGTTCGGAGGTTTGCGTTATTTAAGGAAACGGCAGTGCCCCACCTCGGCGGAGAGCCGTGCCAGGGCCTGAGACTTCCCCGTGTGACTCAGGGAAGCGGCCCGGGGAGGGGGACCAGTGGGCAGGAGAGGAAGAAACCTCTGTTTCCCTCTCTGAGTGGAAGGGCTGCCTTGAATTCTGCTCATTTCCCGCACTGACTGGTCACCCCCCTGAGGAACCCGAAGCAGCGTCCTCCCGCTCTGCCTGCCAGGACTCGGCAAAGCCGCCCACCAGCCTAGAGGGTCTCCCGCATTTTCAGTTTGCAAATAATTTCCCTTTTTTCACTTCGTGGACACAGTAATCTTCCCAAGTGTGGGAAGGATTAGTTCAAGAGAAAATAAACTGTCCTTGGATTTGCAAAATGGGTAGCCTGTTTGTCCAGGGGGAGGGAAGTGCCCTTCCTCCCCCACCCTTCCTGCCCTCGCAGCCTGTCCTTGGGGACGGGCTTCCGGGGGACAGAGGTGCCCACAGGCCTGGCCCCTGGGGAGTGGCTTGTTTTCCTGGCCACGTTGCCTCCCTCATCACTTCATATTTTTAGTGCCCACATGCACTTGGGTGTCTCGGGCTGCAGGTTCAGGGGGCGGAAAGGGCACCTGGCCGCACACCACACTGGATGGAGGGTGTCTCGGGTCAGCTGGGCTGTGGGGCGAGCGGTGGGCGGTGTGTGCCCGAGGGTCCCCCTCAGTGGCAGTCCCCCCGTGTGAGGACAAAGACCTCCTTGTGTGCATCCACAGGGCAGCGTTTCTGAGATCTTCAGAGCTTTGCCCTGGGAAACAGTTGTTCTTTTAAAAGGTTGTTGGTAAAAACCAGAAGTAGTACATTTAAGGAAAAATAGCTGCCTTGAACTTCCAAGTCGCTGTGTCGAGGGCTCAGTCTCCTGTCTCCTGGCGGCCGGCCAGCCCTCACCCATCCACGTCCCTTTCACTGCTCAGGTGGCCACGGGAGCCCAGGGCTGAGGGCCACCAGGGCCACTTTGCTCCTGCGGCCCGAGAGCCGGAAGACGGGCAGCCTGAGGGCGGCTGGGCCCGCCAGGATTCCGTGCTGCGTGCCAGGTCCTCTGCTTTCTTTCCAGCTGGTCTTTCTCTCATCCCAGTGGTCAGGCACGTGAGTGTCAGGTTATGGGACACGGGCACCCACCCCCCCCAGGAGTCCAAACTGTTGGGTCTCTTTTTGCCTGATCCTTACAGCCAGCTCATTTTTCTCAACATGTGGGCACACCGTTGCCATCCGCCCAAGCTGGGCTTCCGCCCCCGGACAACACCTGGTGTGCCTGCCCTTTCCTTAATGAAACCTCCTCCATCCCACTGAGACAGGATAGGGAGGCACTGGGAAAATTTCTTGGCAGGTGGAGTAGGGAGACTGAGGCAGACGCTGACCAAACTGGCTGAGCAGTTGACAGCTGGGGGCATATAAAGGCCACCTCCCCAGAGATGACACCAGGCCTCAGCTGTGTTTCAGCTCCAGGCCCAGAGAAGCAGTAAAACCTGGGAGGTGAGGCTAGAGCCACCTGCAAGGACTGAAGACACCTGGCCTGGTGCCGACCAATCAGGGGAGAGCAGGTCCCTGAGAGGGCGCACCTGGAGAGCTGGTGAATATGCTGCTGGCCCCTCACCTGAGATTCCTGCCTGAAAGAGAGAGATAAAAGCCTCACCACAAAGCACGCAGCACTCACTGGCTGTCCCTCTGGGGAGCCACCCTTCCCATTCCCTTCCCACTCCCCTCTCCCACAGGCCGGGTCTCCTAAACTCTAGGGGGCCCCAGGAGACGTGCAGCCAGGGGAGCAAGGGGCAGTGGCAGCTAAGCCCGCAACCCCTCCCTGGTGCCCCCTGTCCTCTGACTTCCCGGTGAGCTGGCAGCAGCCCCTCCTAGACTGCCCTGCTGCTCCTTCCATGCTGAGCCCTTCCTTGTCTCACTGTGCCCAACTTCGATAAATGCACTTTCCAAGTCACCTGGGCTGGTGTTGTGACCTGTTTCCTGCACCATGTCAAGAAGCCACACCCCACCGGCGGGACCGCCCCGGGCTGGCCCCCATCCGTCTGTTTAGTTTCATTGCAAGACCTGGCGGTGGCACGGACGCGGTGCTGCCGTGTGTGGACGCCCCTCGTAGCTCTCCTTTCATGACGGTTAGGTTCAGCCCCCCGGGTAAGGCTTTGCTCTAAGAACTGATCTGCTTTCAGTGTCAGAAAAAGAGCCAAGTCTTGAGGGGCTGAGGGGCCTCACGGGCTCACGGAGTGTCCCGGGGGACATACGACTGTCCCGGGGACGTATGTCAGAGAGCGTGCCGCTGCCTTGTTGAATGGGGACAAAAAGCAAAGCGGGAGCAGCTTCTGTTTGGTGAGGCTCCCCTGTGCGGGCAGTGCCTGGTTCGCTCCTGCGAGGCAGGTGAGTCACCGTGTGCATTTCCCAGACGTGGAGACACACACTATAGGTGGCCTCCTCAGGGAGCAGTGTCCCAGGCAGCCAGGACAGAGGTCACCACCAGGTCTGCGGAGCATTTCCTCGTCCACCGGCCGTGGGGTGCCATGGCCACTTCCACCCGGCTGCTCGGCCTCAGCGGCTCCTTGGTTCTGGAGGGCTCACTCCTACCTCTGATTCTCCTCCTGCCTTCTCATTCTTGTCTGAATAGCTTGGTTTTTTTTTTGGAATTTGCATTTTATTTAAAGTCACCTGAATGTCCCTTGGAAGTGACCAGGGAATGAGTATAATTAGAGAGACCGGGAAGCACACCCCTCGACTCCTGCTTCGTGAGGTCTCACTGCTGGAGCAGCGTCCACCTGTGGGACCAGGGCTGGGGACGGGTCCCACCAGGTGGGGTCCGTCTTCATCTGTGTGGGCTGCAGGGTGTAGCGGTTTGGGCCAGAGACCTGTCTGCACATGAGGCTGGGGAGGGGCTGGCTGGGGGGCTGCTCGTCTGGTGGTCTCAGACTGGAGCCTCCTGAGTGATGTTGGGGAGGGGTCTTGGTCTTGGGCACGGGTGTGGGAAGCATTTCCGAGGCTCCTGAGGTCTTGTTAGGGGCAGATGGAACAGGTGGCCGCCCTGGAGCTCCTGGGGGACAGGTAGCCTTCATGGCCCAGGGGACCCAGTCCCAGGTGTATGTGGGGCCCAGCAGGGACACAGGTGCCACCAGAGGAGACTGAAACGCTTTTCCTTTTGACCTGAAGTGGCACCTGGACAGTCCCCATCCTTCATTGGGCCTTGCTCCACGAGTACCAGTGTTCTGAACACTGTTCATGGAGGCTGAACGGGTTGGTTCCCCTCAGCTCTTAATCCACGAACAAGGCCATGTAGCGTAGGTGTCGGAGGTGAGCCCGACGGGAGGGAGCCGCTCTGCTCACAACGGCTGTGAACACAGGCCCTCGCTCACCCTGCAGAGGCCTGGGCTCTGTGCGTGCTGAGCCGACCTCATCCTGCTCTGTTCACGGGGGATCTGCCCGTCCCGGACTTCCCCAGGCCGGCTTCTTGTTCCAGCTCCTTGTCCTGACTTCTGTGAATATTTGCAAGGCACAAAGGGACACTTAGTATGTGCACTGTTAAAATAACATGGCCACATAGTTCAGGCCTGGCTTCCTCCTTCACAGCTGCAAGTGCCCTTCCAATCTGTGACCTTCAGGACCCTGGGAATGTCGCAGGTTGCTCGCAGCCACAGAGGCAGCTCTGGCTGTTTGGTCCAGGGTCCGTGGCAGCATGTTTGTGGGATGGGGCCCGCGTCTCATGTCCCCGCTGTGTAGTGCAGCTGCTCATCACTTGCTTCTTTTCTCCCCTTCCCAGCCGTTCGTTTTACACATCAGTGACCATGCTACACGAGGGACAGGCTGCTCCAGGGCATGGGGCCCTTCGGGGTCCCCGCTCAGAGCACAAAGGTGGAACAAGGCGCCCTCAGGGTGGGTGGGAAGAACAACACGGAGAAGAGAGAGATGGCGTGGCTGTCTGGCCGGCATCCCAGGTCTTCAGGTCCCCAGTTCGCAAGCAGTGGCTCTGATGGAACTCCAGGTAGTCAGGAGCCTTGGGAGCCACCCTACCCAATGCCCCCAGGGAGCAGGCCTGCAGGAGCACCTTCCCCTGCCTGCGGCTGCCACACAGGGTGGAGGAGACTTGGGTCACCCTGGAGCAACACCCTCCTACCATCACCTACAGAGCTGGGACGCCCTGACCAGTGTCATGCCGATAGTTCCCAGTGCAAAATCCTAATTGTGGTGAAGAATCTGATCCCTCAACAGTCAGTGCACTTATTTATTCATTCATTCATGTGTTTTTTGCTCGAGCCCGGGTGTCTATTGCTGGAGGGACCGTTGCAGCAAAGCTGTCTTAGCGAGGTGTCGCCTGCTCAGAAGAAAGAACTGTGTTCCTGGTGTCGGGCAGTCCCAGCGAATGTCTGCAGAATGCTTGCGCACGGCCCAGCCACCCCGAGAGTGTTATGATTATTCTTTTTTTTTTTTTAATCCTCACCCGAGGATATGTTCATTGATGTTTTGAAAGAGAGGCAGGGAGGGAGACGGAGAGAGGGAGAGAGGGAGAGAGACAGGGGAGAGAGAAACATGTCAGTCTGTTGCCGCCCACATGCGCCCCGACCAGGGACTGAACCTGCAGCCTAGGCCTGTGCCCCGACCAGGAATAGAACCCGAGACCTTTTGGTGCCCAGGGCGACACTCCGGGTAGCTGAGCCACCCAGCCAGGGCAGGAGTGTGCAGGTTTCTCATATGATGGGGCTGACTGTATAGCTGCAGCAAGCTGGGTTTGGGGGAAAAGCTAGAATCGGTCAGATTAGGGTGGTGGCCTTGCTGGGTTTGCTGGGCCGGGAGCCCTGAGCTGAGGGAAAACCAGTTGGGTTACAGTCACAAGAGGTGAGGACTCGGGAGAGGTGATGATGTGGGGAGAGGTGAGAACCGGAAGCCTGAGCTGAGCTGCAGCTGGGAAGTCAGGCAGGTGGGCAGGACTCAGGGGCCCTGGTGAGGAGCGGGGTGGGTGGGGGGCAGGGCCCCGGAGCTCTGAGCGGACTGTGAGCAGCAAAGGCGGTGACAGACTTTCCTTTTGGGAGGAACAAACCCGCGGCAGTGTGATTACAGGACACTGTTGCAAACGCCCTCAGTGTACATTACTTCACTGGCTCCCTTGCTCAGTAACTGTTTGCGAAGGAGCAGGGAGTTGGCCCTTTACCGGGGATCACAGTCAGTCAGACACCCCTGTAGGCCTGGGAGCCCGGGTTTCGATGAGCTTTGTGTTAATTTGCCTGGTTTATTGCTGCATGTCTCTGGAGTCCAATTCCCTGCATGAGGTGGGTCTCCTTTACCTGCGAGCTGGAGACTTACCTGGAACTTGAAGATTTGCCCCTGTGAGAACTGGGGGCGCTCGTTCTGTGGCAGCATGTTGACATGTTGTCCTACCCTTGAGCTGTTCAGTCCCAACGCGTTTGCGAAAGTGTCATCTGATGTGGAGGCTGACAGCTAATGATCTTAAAGACAAGTGCTGGAAAAGACAGTCGAGCTCCAGATTTCAGGGTTCTCCTGCGGGGTCTGTGTTTGCGGAAATGATTTGTGTTCTGTGGCATTTTCCTCCTCTCCCAGCTTTCATATGCTGTTGTTTTGACTTGTTTAGAAGATAATTTACTTCTTAAAGAGGCCGATGTAACCAATCTGGGGAGTTGGATTGATTACAGTAGCTAGACATTTGAAGTCAGTGTGTTCTCCTGTTGGGAGAGTCGGTACTTACTCGTGCATTCACCCACCCACTTCACAACAGAGGCTCGCTGTGCACCGTGCGCCAGGCCCGGTGCTGGGTGTGCAGCGAACGCAGCAGGTCTGGCTCAGCCGGCCCTCCAGGCGGTGAGGAAGACAAAGGCCACGTATCAACACGTGCACACTAATGTGACAAAGTTACAGACTATATTGAAAAGGGTCTACAGGTAGGGACTATGTGGGGTTGTAGAGGAGAGGTTTTGGGGTGCTTTCCCCCAGAAGGGAAACAGAGAACAGCCCTGTGAAGAATGAGGAAGAGGGCTTCCAGGCCGATTCTGCGGAATGTGCAAAGGCCCCGAGGAAGCTTGTGGTTCTCAGGGAGGTACAAGGACAAGGAAGCCAGAGCGTAATGGATCAGAGAGGGCGTGCTAGACCATAGCCCCGGGGAAGATGGGGGTTTGGGTTTCATTTTTACACGGGGAACTAATGTAACCTGCTATGCTAGAGATGATTACGGAGTTTCTCGAGGAGAGGGTAAATTGAGGGCAGGGAGACATGGGGACAGGCAGTCCCCGCGCAGTGGGGGTGAGCAGCCAGGCTCGGTGCAGGGTGGGGATTGGTCTCGGATGGCAGTGTCGGAATCACCTGGGAACTTAGTGATGCCCCTTCTCAGCCTTGTCTTGGACCCACTGAGTCAGAAACCCCGGGCTCTGGGCCCAGCGACCTGTGTCTGAGGACAAAGGACTCGGGATGAGCGTGAGCATGTGGGCAGGAAGGGGCCTTATTCGGTGCTGGGAGGAAAGACGTGACCTTTGAACACATGGGGTCAGGATGCTTTGAAACGTCCTGGTGAAGGTGCCTCCGGTGAGGCGCCGAGCTGTTGATTGCAAGGCAAGTGTAGCCCTGAGGAAAGGGTCAGTTTCCAGAAAGATGGCCGGGTCTTGCCAGAGTCCCGGGAGGGTTTCATTCCATCGGGATAGCGGGGGTCTTCCTGGGGGGGGAGTGAGGGAGGCTATAGCTGAGGGCCCAGAGAAGCGCGGCAAGCGGAGGAGTGGGAGGAGCCTCCAGAACAGAGACCAAGGGGAAGGTTGTGTCCAGGGACACATTTCCGGAAGGGCCCGTGGTCAGCGGGGTGCAGAGTTCCCTCTTAGACATCATGGCTACACACTCTAGTTGGCCCTTCAGTGAAATAAAAATAAAAATGAGAACACAAGGATCAACTTGATCTGCGTCGAGGATTTTCGATCAGAAGACACCCAGGAAGCGCAGCCCCGGTGATTTCCTGTTCACGAGTTTTCGGAACCGAGAGTTCTCACTGACTGACCAGGTCCCCCCAATGGACCCCCACCCTGCCCCCACCTCCCCACGGGCAGCTTCTCGCCCTGCAGACTCTGAGGAGCAGTTCGTAGTCATCCTGACGCGGAGCACGTAGAGGCCTCCAAAGCCCCTCTGGTTTTCTGTTGTTACTATATTTAAAACAACATCCAAGATTAGGAAAGCGTTTTCCCAGCAGTGAGCGGAACCGGTGCAGTGAAAACGATGGCTGACTATTGATCCCTGCCGCTGGGAGGCCCGCGCTGTGTTTCTGAGTCCGCGTTCCTGGAAGCAACGGGCTTTCCTGTACCTGCCTCTCAGCAGGTTTGCGGGCCCTACGTAAGGGGAGAGCAAGGGGCTCATGGCTTCCGTTGGGCCCTGGGAGAGGACTGCACAGATGCGCACTGCTGGGTCTATGGAGTCCTTAGATTTATTATTTCAGCAAACCACCCCCCAGCCCTCCTGCAGCACCCCCCACCCCAAAGTAGGTGGCGTTCCCCCATTGGCACAGGGGGAAGTGAGCAAATAAAGCTGTCTAATTAAGCCCAAGCCTAAGACCAACGTTTCTTCTGTGTGGCCCTGGGGACAGAGTGTGTGTGGGCAGAGGAGGTATAGGGACAGGTCACAGGGCAAGTGGCAGGTGAGTGGAGGTATTGGAAGGGACACAGTGCTAATGAGATACTTTGAAGGAAACTGAACCACGGCCAGGCACTTAGATTTAGCTTCACTGACAAGTTCCGCACGGAGCAGAAAGGGCCCTTCAGACCTCTGGTCCTTAAAGACAGACGTAGGCATCTTCTCGCGGGGGCCGAGAATCCCGCATTAAAGCAGTTACGGACCCAGACCTCCTTTGGGCATTTCATGAAAAGCCTTCCTCCTTCTTTGATGTCGTTTCTCTTCCTCCTGTGTGCATGTTTAATTCATTTACCGTTTCTCCCCTGCAGAGCTGCAAGGCCCTGCTTCTGGTCTGTGGAAGTCGTGTTTCTCTGAGTTCAGAGGGCATACCCTCCTTGCTCCATCTCTCTCAGTTCCACTAGGAACTTGGGATTGTTTTTGCTTTTTCTCCCAGACTTGTCTTAGGTGCTGTGCACTTTGGGGGTACTTCCTCAGAGCCTCTGTTCGCCTTCACTTGTCCCCCGAGTTCTTGAGGAAATGGAGTTTGAGTTAATAAACTGAAACGTGGCAGAACACTCTCCCGGAGTGATGAGCTATCCACAGACCCCATTAGTGGCAGGGGTGCCCGAGTCCAGCTGTTCTTGACCACGGGGCTGCGAGTCCTGGGCCCTACAATTGGTGCCAGGCTCAGGAGGGTCGTGCGTATTTCCAGCCACAAAAGGTCTATAGTCATGTTGGAGAAGACAAATTGGGAAGAATCAGTGGGCCATTTAAAATGACAATGGGCCCCTTAGACCTCAAGCAGATGTCATAAGCAAGTGGCTTGTAGCCTGTTTAGTGCCCTTTAAGGGCCGGTGTTTAAACAGGATTCAGATGGATTCCCAGCATTTACAAATGGGGAGATTCCAGCCACATCTCTTGATTCCAGCTGCTCTTGAAGAGGCCACTTTGACCGTGGACATTGGCTATGTTTGTCCCCCAGAGGGAGGGGAAGAGCTGGGGACCAAGCCCTCCCAGCTGAGACGTGTCCTCCATGCCCCACAGTCCCCACGGGGCCCTGAAGCTGGGCGTGGCTCCTTTCTCACCGTCCCAGGCTGTGGTTCGCTGTACAGCCCGCTTTGTGACTTCACAACACTGCCACCTTGGCCTCTGGCATTCGCCTGCTCTGGCCCTCATCCTATGTGATCAGGGCAGGGGACGTTTAGGAGTCTGCACGGTCCTTGCAGCAGCAGAGGCTGAGGGAAGTCCTGGGCCCCGGCAGGCACTGCAGGACACGGTGGCTCGGTGGGACAGAGGACTTCTGAGAAGCTGAAGGAGGGCTTGGGGTGCCTCTTCAGTCATACTTTCCTGCAGATCCCCCCTTGTGTCAGACGGGAAGTCTTCAGATACGGGCAGGACTGCGGCTGCCACAGGTGCACACATGCGTGCATCTTGGAAGCTGGGTTGAGGAAAACAAAGGGAGCAGTAGGATGTCTTTACCCCAAACTGCAGTTCAGGTGGTTCAGGGAACAAGGACAGGAAGGAAGAGCCCCACCCCAGTCTGGGCATTGGCTCGTTGTGAGCAATCTCCGCAGAAGAGGTGGGTTGTGGATGGTGAACTCAAGAGGAGCGTGTGATCCTCTTCAACACCATGAGCCATGGTTAAAGTTATCCATAGTGCACACTGAGGTCCCTGTCATAGCCCAGGAGGTCGGGGGTCGGGAGAAGCATCGCTGCGCAGAGTTTAGCGAGCGGCAGTTGGGGGCTGTGCTTGCCAGGCCCATGATGGTGAGGAAGACAGAGATCATCTAGACGCCGATGGGCACGGTCAGTGTCTCCTGTAGCAGGTGCCTGCAGGCTGTGGGGCGACAGGCTGGCCTGAGTCCAGGTCAGGACTAGAGGGACAACCCCCAGGGCCCTGAGGCTGAGCAGGAGCTGGCCAGGCAGACACAGTAGGGAAGGACTGAGAGGGTGCTGTGCACCCTGGAGATGGGGAAGGATCACGCCCGGGAGGCTCCTGGGGAGCCTGGGAGGAGGGGGGCGTGGTCAGAGCTACATTGCCATTGCTGTGCAGGAACTGGATGACAGTGTGGGAGGAACAGAGGCTAGGGGACCAGGAAAGTTGTAGCCACACCAGAAGATCCTTTTGGTTTTAGAAGATGGCAGGGATGGGCCATGGAGTGGCCGGGACCCCAGTTTACCTGCTGCCGGAGGAGCTGGCACTTTGCCACATTGAAGGTCGGGCTCAGACGCTCCATTACAGACAAAAAGATGAGGGTGGCTGATTGATTTATCACTTTATCATCTTGCTGAGCGCCTAAATTATAGTTCATATTCTCAGGTTTCTTCTTTTTTCTTTGAGAGGAGGGAGGAACTCTTTGTAACATAATTTTGATAAAAGTTTGCAAGAGTGTATTGTATTTATCATGGTAAGTTGTACCAGAAGTTTGATTGTTACATTGTTTCTGAGTGATTGCTCTTAACCAGGAAGCTTTCCAGGAGGAGGTGCCCTTCTGCCCACAGGGCCCTGAGGATGAGGCGTCACTCTACTCCCACTCGGGGAGCAGTGTGGGTCAGTTCTTGGCCCCCAGGGCTGCTTGCGGTCAGAGCAACTCTGTTTATTGTCACAAAGACGCTGCAGACTGCTAACGCTCTGTGCTGTGGGTTAGTGGTGGGGGAAGAGCCCCCACAGACATTGTGGGGGAGATGACACATTCCCATGGCACCCCCACTGTAGGGTACCTCTGATGCGGCCTCCCACTGTTGGGTTTGTGTGGGGACCAAGTTCAACTGACTTGTAGCTCAGGCTGTTGTCTGTGCTCCCAGAAGACGTCAGCAGCCTCTAAGCAGCCCCTGGCCCGGGCCTCATTCGGGTCTGTGCTCAGCACGGCAGCCAATGGCTGTCTGACCTGCACACCGGAGCATGGCATCTGTGCCCAAAGCTGGTCGGTGGAGGTGGGACCCCAGCGCCTGCCACTCTGTGTCCCACTTGCTACTTGGGCTCTTCCCATCCCCCTCACCACCCTCAGGTGCCCACAGGCCCCGCCCTCCGGGCTTCAGACTTCAATGTTTGCCTTTGGCTTTTAGCAGGAGTTGGCATGAGCAGCCTAGTGGGAAGGATGAGCCCGTAGTTTTTCATAAAGGAATTATCATTTTCTTCCTTGGTACTTAAGGACCCATGGACATGTGTAGAAGGAATGGCTCAGAAGTTGCTTTTAGCATTTAGTGCCAGGAAAACATGAACTTTTCTCATTTAAAAACTTAAATGTCTCCTTTTCAAAGATCAATTAAAATGATCCTTGTTTGCTTTTTGCCTTTGATGCCAGGAGCCTCCGAGCTAAACTTTTCCGTCATCCTGGGTGCACGAGCCTGGGTACTGGTCAAACATCCTCTGTGCTTGTCACCCAGCCCAGCAGCCCTCTCCTGGTCTGCCCTGTGTATGCGGATGTCCATTGTGTGGTGCTTACACGCCAAGCACTGAGGACACTGGGGGGCAGGAATGGAAGTGGGGGGGCTGCTGTTGCCCAGTGTGATGTCACAGGGGCTGGAGCAGGGTTGCTGGTGCAGTTGCAGAGATGGAGCTGGCTTCCAGGTGTTTTTGAAGGTAGAATCAAGTGGATTTGCTGGAACTTGAACACGCACCTCTCCTCTTCAAGAGGGGAGTGAGTACGCGGTGTCTCCTGGGTTTATGAGCGTGTGGATTTTAACAGTAGAAAGAAAACACCCACAAATATTGCCTCTTTATAAATGAGGAAGCTGAGGCCCCACATAGGCTAAAATACTTCCTGGAGCCATGCAGGTATGGGCTGGTCTGGAAGATAAACTCAGGTGTCCTGTCTTACCCGTGATTCCACTGGCCTGCTGGGCTCAGGGTGTTTTCTTCCTGTGAAGCTTAGGGGCCTTCTCTGTCTGTGAATTGGATGCCTTGGGATGTGTGTGTGGGGGGGGGCACGTGTGTATGTGTACATGTGTATAGGCATATGTGTGTGTACATGTGTGCATGTATGGGTGGGCTTCGTGTTGCCCTTTCTTCGAACTGGTTCTCACGCTGCTTGGCCCGCCCTGTTGTTCGCCCACGAAGAACCTGGAAAGTGCGCCAGTCTGTTGATCGGAGCTCCTGTAATGTAAGGAGCTCACAGCGACTCTGCAGTCCTGGCTTTCCATGACCAGGGTGTGCTAAAGCATGAGAGTGGAGTGAGGTCTCTGAACCTCTGTGCTCCAGGAGGTGTCACTGAGCATCTGCCATTTGGCTGCAATGGCCATTTGAGGAAAGCTGTCTTTTCTAAGAGTGCGGTTGTGCTGTTATTTTCAGTCTTTGTGATTTTTCTGAAGCTATGCTCGATTGTGAAACATTTTCCACAATGCACCAGTAAGGGAGAGAACAGGGTAAAGCATCTTACCAGTTCCCACACGTCTGCATCGGAGACAGGGTTCAGAGACTCTAGGAGGAGACTTGTAGTTCATTTCTAGCCCGATGACGGACCTGAGCACCTGATGCCGAGTGACTGTCAAGGTGGGAGCTGACCGCGCAGGGAGTCCATGCTTCCCCCGCACTGTGCTGTACGCTGTGTTCATCGACTCTAGGTTTCCCCTTCCCTGCCGGCTGTTAAAGCCATTTCACAAGGAAGACATGCACATCTTTATATGAAGGGGGTGCTTGTCTAAATTATTCATTCCGGGGGGATCACCAGCCCCGCCCCCCAGCGTTGAGGTGTCCTCTGCCTCCTTTTCTGGCCCTCTCCAGGCTGCTAGCGCTGGTGGGGTCACACCTCCATGCTCCAAGGTTGCTCCACCCACTGCTGGAACCCCTCCCTCTCTGGGTTCATCCTTTTCATCCTCCAGGACTCAGCTCCTGGTTTCTCTAGCAGGTCTTTGCAGACACAGCTTCCCGTCACCACCCTCTCTTCAGCCTGTGCGCAACTCAGTGCAACCCGATGGTGAGGAGTGCGCACCGTGGTCCCAGAGGATGGGGTTCAAACGCGAGCTGCGTCAGCTCCGTGCTGTGTGACACGGACCACACACAGACCCCTCAGCACTTCAGCTCTCTCCTCTGTAAGGTGGAATTAGTCATAGCGTTTGTCTTCTAGGGCTCTTGTTAGGTTCAAAGCGTTAATGCATGTCTGTCACGCACGAAAGCACGTCCACTTGTGTTATTTATTACTATTTATGTTTTTATCTATTATTCGTTTTTATTAGGGTAAGAACTACTCTTCCTCTATTGTTATACCCTGAAGCCCCCTTTGTGGTGCATGGCGCTCAGTACCTGTGGCCGCCACTGACATGGAGCACTATTCTAGTGTGTATTGGTTTGCCCACTCTGTCTCAGAACAACTTGTTTCAATCTCTCTTTTGGGAGTGCCCTTCTAGGGATGTTGTACAGATACAAACCCTAGTGTCTGTGTCCTCCTCAGACTCCGGGGCTGCCTAGAATTTCGTTTCAAATTCTGCTCTTTCACAGACAGGTTTGTAGTTTTGGTGTAGATGCCCTTTACAGGTCATGGTCTAGACCGAACATGAAAACACCATGTTTGACTCATCAATATGCTGCCCAAGCCCTGGCTGGTGTGGCTCAGTGGACTGAGTGCCGGCCTGTGAACCGAAGTCGTTGGTTGGATACCCAGTCAGGGCACATGCCTGGGTTGTGGGCCAGGTCCCCAGTTGGGGATGTGCAGGAGGCAGCTGATCAGTATAGCTCTTGCACACTGATGTTTCTCTCTCTCTCTATCTCCTTCTCTTCCCCTCTCTCTAAAAGTAAATAAATAAAATCTTTAAAAAAAAGTATGCTGCCCAAATAAAGGCGGCCATATGGCTTAGGGTATCATAGGGTCTAAGGAAAAAAATGCTTATCATTTATGCTTTTAAAAAGTAGAGATATCCAAATACACTCCCCTACTTCTTTATTGTCCATTTCCATATCCGAGTTAATGAGTGCCGTGCTGCGAGTCGCCTATTCAAAATTCAAGTGTTAGTGGTTCAGCTTCCAGTGTTGCTCCAACATAGCTGCCCTCGGTGTCATTTCTCAAGAACTATTTGAAACCCAAATAACTTACTGAGAACTAAGAGACTTAATTTCTTTACTTTTCCATTTCCCGTTCTACGCAACGGTGTAACCGGCCAGTACCCTCTGAAAGATCCCGTGTCTGTAACGGCTTTGTGGCCACTAGAACCACGGGGGGTTTTTCTCTGAAAGGTGCTACTGAGAAAGTGGTGTTGGGGCGACTGTGGTGGGGACGGCCAGAGACTCCTCAAAGGCACTGAACGAGGACAATGTGGTGAAAGGCTCTTTGTCGCATGGTGGAATGAAATACTGGAGAATGCTCTTAGAACAAAGAGTGCTGTTTGGTCAGAGTGGACACGATAGAGTGGAGAGCTTTTGAAAACTTTCATTCAGTGACTAATATTTTGACTCAGTAAAGATATAAAAAGACATTTGGTATGTGAAGATGCTGCAGCTACCGGTGCTCAGCAGTGCTGAACGTGATGGGACACTGCCGAGTTCGGCCCTGGAGCCTGTGTCCTGGGCAGGCTCCGGCTTGCAAGGGGACTTGTCGGGCCACGGCCCTTTTCCCCCATGCCTACAATGGAAACAGCATGCAGGCTTAATCCCCCGATTTTCCTCGTGGTTGTCTTTATGTAGTAGTTTTCCTGAAAAACGGCAGCCCCTTTTCTACTTCTTGGCTAATTTTACTAGGAGAGTACATTTTTGGTGATAGTCTTGCTGTTACGTTATTACTTATGGGCAGACATAAATGGTCACTCTTATAAGACTGGAGGTTGAGGGAATTTCCTTCTAATGAAATCTTTGTCTTTAGCACTTTTCCAAAATGTGGGCTGCTGATTGGGGTTTAACAACTCTTTCATGAATGAGTTGTTCTGTTAGGAAAGGGTTTCACAAAATTTAAATTTTGCTTGTTTGGGTTTGTGCTCTTTTTGGCTTTTGAATGTTACTTAAAATGAAGAGAGTCAGCACATCCGTTCTACCTGCTGGAAGTGAAAGGGTCATCTACTGTTTCAGAAATGGAGTCTCCACTGGCATTAACCCTCCCATATAAGGTCCCCATAGGGTATATCCAGTTTTGTTTCTCTATAAAATAATGTATTTCATTGCAATTTTATCTTGAAGTAGTATTTGCTCCTGACCTTCCCTGGCACAAGTTCAGTACCCGTAAAAAGTTTCTTGTCAAAACGCAGCCGTACCCTGGCTTGTGTGGCTCAGTGGACTGAGCGCTGGCCTGTGACCCAAAGGGTCTCCAGTTCCACTCCCAGTCAGGGCACATGCCTGGGTTGCAGGCCAGGTCCCCAGTAGGTGGCGCTTGAGGGGCAACCACACATTATGTTTCCCTCCATCTCTTTCTCCCTTCCTTCCCCTCTCTAGAAAAAATTAAATCTTAAAAAAAAAAAGAAATAAAACAAACAAAAAATGCAGCCACTGTTTCAGTCTGCCCTGTGGTTTAGGAGAAATTCATCAGGAATAGGCTTCTACCCTCATTACCATTTTCTGCAGTTTTCATTCTTGTGCCCGATAACCCTCAGGGGGAGACCCCGCTCCCAGGAAAGCCTGGGTTCCTTCCTGAGTGGGCTTGTCTGGACCGTGGCCCCCTCTCCTGGCTGATGGAGCTCTTCCCCCAGATTCTTTGTCCTACCTTCTGTCTGTCCTCCTCTGGGAACGGAGGCGCCTCTGCAGTTTCTTTGGTGGCGGCTTTTGGGCAGCAGTTGTTTTACAGCTGCCCCTGGATCCTTCTGGCGAAGTCGGCAGCAGTCACCCGTGCGAATCCACTTGGGTGACGCGCGCGCGGGAGGCGCATCCTCTCGGCTCCCCTGTGCTTCCGGAAGCCGCTGTCCCTCAGGTGACTCACAGGTGTGTGCGGTCCCTGAAATATAACCATGCCACAGCAGCAAGTTTGCGGGGCTGCGTTTTCCCATCTAGGAGAGGCCAAACTCAAGTCTAAGCGCCCCAGCGCTGGGCGCCCTGCAGAATCCGCCATATTCCCCCATGGGCGGAGCCCGCTTCCTTCCCCAGGTCCACTTCCGGTCTGCGGTGGCTCCGCCGGGCGGAAACGCGTGCCCCAAAGCACCGTGGTTCCTAGACCTCTCGCACTTGCCCGCTCCTGGGGATGCGCCAGTATTCCCACGGTGGCGATTACCTCATGAGGGAGGAAATGTTGCGTTACTGCAAGACTAGCTCAGAGGAATTTACCCTCTTGCTGGAAAAGCTGTGGAAAACCATCAAAGGACGCACAATTTCCAGTCGACCTAGGAAGAAGGGAACAGGAAGTCAAGGGTGTATTAGTTTGGATGGAATTTGTATGGTCTCTGAATGGGAAAAAAAACCCCAAGCACTTTAGAATTATAGTCTTGTGATCCTCCCCTACTGCCCCCATCCTTGCTCCCATGTATTCCTTCACGAATATAAAATATAGTAAAGCCACCATAAGAAGCTGATCGGGTGAAAATCGCTGAATATTGTTGCGTGGCTGGTGGGCCTGCCCCTCCCCCACGCGCTCATGCAGGGCTCAGCTGGAGGGACGGTCCCCGACCTCAGTGGCCTGAGGCCTCAGAGGAGGCTTCGGGCGTGTGAGTCACGGCCTTGTGGGTGCCCAGCTGGCCGTGGGCCGCTAGGGCGCCAGGGTTTGGCATCCCTACCTCCACCTGCCAGTCTTCCCTCCCGTGAGGCTGTCCAGACCCTGTGCTGGGCGAGCTCTGACTCCTGTCGACCACTGTGTTGTGCTCCATCGCTCTTCCCGTGCGTTGGGTAGTCAGGGAGCTGGAGTGTCAGCTATGTGGTGGGACAGCAGCTCCCAGCCCTGAGGTGGTAGGCTGATCTGTGGCTTTTGGGGCCTGGTGTCCAGTCCTGGCAAAGCCACTGAATGGGATTCTCCATTCTCATTAGCCTCAGGTCTGTCCTGGGCTGGGCAGGTGGAGGGAGGGGGTGGCTCTGGCGTTGGAGTCCTTGCCCTGCCCTGTGCCACCGCCGCCTGTCACGTAACCCTTCTTAAACCTCAGTAGCCTAGCCACTGTGGTTTTCATACGGATGAGTGAGGGGCGGGCACACCATGGACCAGTCACTTGCCGGCACATGGTGAGTGAATAATGATTTTAGTAAGAAACAATGGGCTGTGGAGGATGCCCTTTTCCAGGTTCCGAGATTCCAGCCTCATGACTGTTTTGCCTGTGTTGTTCTCAAACTCAAGGAAACTGTCAACTGCGTTATCTTTGGTTCCTTATTACTTTTCCCTCTTTATAAATTCATTACTTGTATTTTAAGATGTTTTCTTTAGCCTCACCAGTCAGCATTTCTAAATAGAACTGAAGTGGAAATTTGATTGAGTGTCTGAATCTGACTCTCTCCCCAATTAGGGGAGGTCTGGTGGGCAGATTTCCTTAGCAGTGTCATTTATTTGTCAAGCTACACAGTAAAGAAGCAGAGGTTTCCTGTTACTTCTCAAGTCAATTTCCATTAAAATCTTCAGCGTTCAGTGTGTGGCTTAATGGCTTTTGAAATGATTGCTATTTTTGAACCAGCGTTTGTGGCAATATTTTGAGTATAGACACTCATTATCTGCCAAAGCCTCCGCTTGTAGGACTTTGCAGATGACTAACAGTGATCCATTAGAAGGCATTGCTCTTGGCCAGAGGCCAGGAATATTGGCTCCTTCATGCAGGGTTTGCTTCCTGAAGGGTCCAAAGACCAGAGGTTTAATTCCCAGATAGGCGAGTTAGTGTGGCTTTGTCCACACCTTCAGTCTATCCTCAAACCCCAGCATCTGTGGCTAAAATCCATGCCATTGGCCATAGGGGTGTCGGTCGCACAAATCAGAGAGGGGCCAGCAGAAGACCAAAGGGGCCACTCACTAGGAGGAGACATCCACATGCCCGCTGGGTGCAGAATGGTGGGTCTTCAGAATCAACCCCAAAAGACAAATGCTGACGAAGACTGTCCGGGAAACATTAAAAAATGCTGCTAAGAATGGCTAAGGGATAGATCAGAACTCAGAAGTCCGGGAAATAAGGAAGCTCTCAGCTGTTTTAATTCTGACCACGTATTTGTAAATGGTCCCATTGGAGAAGATAAGGGGAAAGTACCAACAGCAAGTTCCAACATGTGACAGTTTTCTAATGAACTTAGATCTTTAAAGGAAGTGCACAAAAAGCTCTCTTGTTTGATCTCACTTGAACTTTGTGAGGTGGGAGCTGTTATCACCATTTTACAGAGGAGCAAATGGAGGCACTGAGCTGTTACTCTGGCTGGAGGTCACGCAGCTAGTTGCACAGCTGAACGGGAATATAAATCAGGGCAGTCTGATTCTAGACAGATCTGAGGCTTGTTGGAGATGCTGGACAATAAAATGGTTGTAAAAAGGGGTGTTTGGCGCCAGAAGAAAAGACAACAGCTACACACACGTGAGCAGACCAGATGGAGGTGTGGGTAGCAACAGAGCAGAACCCTGCAGCTCCTGTTTGTCCACCTGTGCTTTGTACACATCTTAAAGCACCCAGCACATTAAAAATAGGGTGGGGAAGTAGCAAGAAGGAATGGGGCTTTCTAAATGCATCTAAGCTTCCTGGCCTAACAGAATTCCTTCCCCGGGTCCTGAGAACAGTTTGGAAGGAGGTAGTTCATGTGTGTTCCTGATCCGAGGAAGCCTGGAGAGCAGCAGGAATTTGAGGAAGGGGGAGGAGATGGCCCGGAAGTTCTGCTCCGAGCCTGCCATCGTGTGTCCAGGCTTGTTCCGAGTGAGCCCACGGGGATGAACCTAGAGTCAGAGAAAGGACATCCAATGGGGACAGCGTTCACTATCTGGCATTACCTCAAGCATCTGGAAGAGTTCAGGTGTGACAGGGCTGCCCGGGCTGTCCCTCCCTCAGGCCTGGGGCATCTCCAAGGATGATCAGACCGGGAAAGGGTCCTCTGACCTTAGTGTCTGGAATGTTTTGCATCTTGGGTGTTTCATCTGGGACAAGGCCATTTAATGTCATTTGCAGATGAGGCAACTGAGAGAGGAAGAGGGAGTGACTTTCCCAAGGCCAGTCAGCGGCTTAGGCGACAGGCAGGCTGGACTCTCACCTCTGCCCTTACGTGTCGCAGCTCACCGAGAGTGTCCGAGAGGTGGCACAGGTGTGGGGCCGGGCTCACCTGGGTCCGTTCCCAACCCTGTCACTGTGTCACCGTGGTCGCTCCTCCACAGCTCCCCAGGGGATTGGGACTGTTGTGAGGATGAGGTGGAAAGAATGTGCTTGGTGTGGACAGGAAGTGCTGAGGGTGCGTTCTCCTCCCCCTCGCACAAGGCCTGGAATCTTCCTTTATTGTCATCATTATTACTGATAGGGTTTCCAGCATCTATCCGCTTGGCCAAGAAGTTTCACTTCTACCTGAATGTTCTCTCTGGGTGATAAAAGGGCATTTCTCATCATTTCTCTGCAGGTAACAACTAGCTCTGCGTCCTCTAGGGCTTTTCGGTGAAGGACCCAATGACAGGCCCTTAGCCATCCTTTCGGCTCTGAAATTATGGGATTTATTCTTTCTGATTTCCCTCCTCCAGCTGAGCAGGGCCCCCCGTTACTGTGGTAGCACCCCACAATGGTCCCGTCAGGAGGTGTGATGGAACTATCTGTCGAATATGATTTTCCTGACATAAAACAAGCAAACTGCTTCTTCTTGGAATCTCTGCGGCGCCCAGGGCCTGGCCTGATGTTTCAGAAGGCTGTGCTGGCCTGGAGGGCCCACAGCACCCAGCGGCCAGGGCGTCACCGTCGGGCTGACAGGCTCTCGTCATCTTCTTCCTGTACTTGAGGGAATTTGGGGTAGTTTGAATTGTCGTTTTTTAAAAAGTGCACAGTTGTGGTTTTTAGAGGATTTACATTTATTTTGGACATACAGGATCTAAGTTAACGGGTGGGATGGTTAGAGCAAGTCACTATTTCCTCACTTTTTTTGAGGAGCCCAGTTTTCTAACACAGCCCTCTGCTGGCCCACAAGTGTGGGGTCGGGGAGCCAGTGCTCAGCACCATCCTGCCTTCCTCAGCAGGGGCCGAGGGGGACCCCGCCACCTCCCCAGCCTCTCCGAACCTTTGACTCTGCATCTGTCACCTGTCACTGTGGGGAGCCCAACTTCCCAGGTGTTCCTCATCCCTGTGTGCTGTCCGCCCCCAACGCTGGACCCCAGTTTTCCTAATTCTGTCCCTCTCCTCCGCTGTGTGTCCGTGGCCGAGGGCCACTTATCAGCAAGGCCTGTGCCTGGCCTCCTCTCTGAACACCCCTCCCCCTTCTCGCTTTACTGGGGAGCTGGTCTCCCCTGAGGCCCTGGGCTCAACTCTCAAGGGGCTGCATTTCCCTCCCCACCCTTGACCCTTGGTTGGGGGCTGGGCACTGCCCCCTCCTCCCGAGCGTCCCTGCCCCGAGTCTCAGTCCTGGGTCTGTCTGTGGCCCTGTCACTCCCTTAGGTCGTAGAAGGGTTTGATTCTGGTTGGCTGTCCCTCTCCAGGGTTTGCCTTCAGGTAGATAGTCCTCCCAACACCCTTGTCCCTCCATCCCTCCACCTCCTCCCCCCCATGCACTGTCTCCTCCCACAAATGTCTCTGCCCTCTGCAGCTACTCTGTCCATGGGTCCAGGCCTCGTGCTGGCCTCACTGTGACCTTGGTGCCTCCAGGGCTCACATGGGACACCCCACCCTGACCCCGTGTCCTCCCCCTGGTGGGCTGTGCTTCCAACCTCCACAGGCCACAGGCCACCAAGACCTCCCATCACTGACTATGCCTCCGCACGGTCCCACCTCCGATGTGTCCTGACTCCTCCTCTGTCCCAGCGTGAAGCCCACGATCAGCCACCGTGTTCCCGCCATGACACACAGCCCCTGCACGACTGCGTCTCGATCCTGGGGACGTCGTCTCTGCCCACTGCTCTGTCCTCGTCCCTGAGCAGCTGCACTTGCTGGACAAAAGCCCACGGCCCCGCAACTGCATCCCCCTGTGTTAACGACCACACACCCAGGGACCCTGATGCTGCCCGCCTACCTGTCGTGCCTCCTCGTCGTCCATGCCCCACCCCCGCCCCCACCTTGGTCTTGCTCGGTCTCCTCTGCCAGGTCCTCCTCTGCCCGAACCCCTCTGCCTCTGTGCACACTTTGATACCATCCCTGATGAGGACATCACCCCGTATCTGCGGCCTGGACCTCTGCCACAAACGTGGCTCCTTTACGCTTGGGTGTGTCTGTCTATTGTCCCTGGAACCCCTTGAGGGTGTGACATGTCTGGGTCACCCTGTGATCGCTTCTGGGGGATCCCCCCTTGCAGATTGCCTCTGAGGCATTGTGCGAGGGCGTGTGGACCTCAAGGAGCTTCTAGAGGCAAAGGGAGGGGAAAAGGCAGTTTGGGAGCAAAATTACCTTGATCGTTGTTTGGCTCTTTTTTGGGGAGCAGCAGGGAGGGCTCTGAAAAAGCTAAGTCAGCGACAAAACCAAGAGCTGAGGAGGCTTTTCCCGAATGGATCGCCCGACTCTACCCTGTCAGCCCTTTGATTGTAAATTCAGGAATGTTGGAATGACAACAACTGCTTGCATGTGAAACCACAAGAACAAACAAAAACATAATGTGTCCAGAAGGGACAGCTCTGTCCTCCACGTATCTGCCATCTGCTGCCCCTCCCCCACGGTCCCCTCTGGCCGAGCACATTCCATTCTCCCATTTACTTGGGACAGAACATTTGGAGTCATCCCTGAGTCATCGTTTGCGCCCTCTCAGGACGTCTGACCGCCTCGGCTTCAACATCTGCTCAGAATCCATGTCTTGTCACCTTTCCCGCTGTCCCGCTGGTACGTGCCTTCCCCGTAACCTTCCCCCGGGGTTAGTGCAGTGTTCCCGTAACCGGCCGCTCTGCTCCCCACCGTGTCCCTCAGTCTGTTCCTGGACCTGTGAAGGTCCTGTCGCTCCGTCACACCCCACTAGGAGTGAAAGCCCATGTGACCGCGGAGATGCTCCCCGGGCTGGCCCTCCTCATCCCTCCGACTCTGCCTCTCACTTGCCCTGTTGTTCTGCTTCAGCAGGAGACATCCCGGGTGGGCCCCCAACTCAGAGTTTTGTGCTCGCTGTCTGTCAGCTGGAGCCCCCTTCTGCCTCCCTCCTCCAGGTCTTTCTTCAAAGGCCACCTTTTCAGCAAGAGCATTGTAACCTTCAGCACCCCTGCACCTGGCCCTGTCCCTTCGTCTGCTTCCGTGCCCCTGAGCATCAGCACCATCCGACTGGAGTGTGTGTCTGCGCGTCCCTGTCCCTGTGTATCCTCCCGAGTCCCAGCCGCCTGACACCAGGCCTTTGCTCGGCTCGCTGCTCGTCCCTGAGAGAACACGGGCTGCTTCGTGGCCGTGTCTCACCAATGTCTGACAAACACAAGAAGAGCTAGTTCTTGCCCTGGGCGTTCTTTTGGCCTAAAGTCGGTGTGAATCTGTTTGCCAGAAAACACTAACAAAGCGAGTTATTTTATTTCATGTTTTCTATTAAGTGTATTTTCGGTGCATGAGAAATTGATTTCAGACCACGGGGACAGCCCAGACAGGCAGAGTGCAGATGGGAAAGAACACCCCTTGCTTCTCAGGCTGTCTCACTGAAGGGGTCCCGCACGGACAGCTCTCTGCAGACATGTGTGAGTTTGCTCTCTGACCCCTGCCGGTGTGTGCGGAGTGTGTGGCTCCAGAGCTTCTGTGCTTGTCGCGCCGGCTCAGCCTCTCTCGTTTGGGCATCGGTGTGTCCCGACCTCCAGCTGTGGGCTTGTTTCTAGTCTGAGGCCAGGAAGCTGTGGAGTGTTTGGCAACGTTCTCCAGTCGAGTCCCATTCATCGTAATTACCTGAACGCAGCTGTTTGCTGGTTTCCTGGAAACCACGGGTTCCGTGCCCCTGGTTCACGGGTGGCGCACACTCGCTATAAAGCCAAGGAGGGGGCCCCTGTTCGGGTGCCCCTGGTTTCTTCCCTGAGCCTGCCGGCGTGAGGACTCGGGGCATCACGTGTTTCTGTGTGCGAGCACATGCTGTAACACATCTCATTTGAGAAATTAACACTGAATTTGGCCATCACGGTGTGGGAAAAGAGGATGCGAATTAGTTGCCAACTTTTAATAATTAGGTTTTCCAGAGAAATCTACATTTTTGGCTTCTTTCTAAGAAATCGGTGGCTCCTGAAGCCCCAGGTCTGTTCACGGACTAGGGTGTTCGTGTGGCCTGGAGAAAAGTGGTGTCCTTTCTCGATGGGCTGGCATGTCCTGTCATTTCAGGAGGTCGCCCCTGCTCTGCCCTCGCCTGACCCGCTGCTCCCTTCTCCTCAGGGGCTCATGGGGCGAGGTCACCCTGAGCCTGCCTGGCCTGTGCTTTCCAAAGTGCCCCCTTGGGTTTGTGCTGGCCCCGTGGAGGGCAGTGAGGGTGACCCGAGGAGGAGGACGTGTAAAGGTCCCCTCAAGGTCGTCATACACCCAGTCTTCACGCATCCTCACTGTGTCGCACAAATACCAGAGTTTGCACGGTTGTTCCCCAAGGTGCCATTGGCTTTGCAGCCACTTCCTGTTTGGTTGGATGGAGTTGCTCACAGTTAACAACCAGGTGATGAAGCTGAAAATCCAGATTCGCGACTTCTGTCCAGAAATAGGTGGCCTGGCAACACCAGGGCCACGTTCCCAGGCAGCCTGGAGTCTGGGCTGTCTTCTCGGAGGGCCCAGGCTCCCCTCGGGCACACGGGCGTTGGAGTCGCCGTGTCTGCTGTCGGGCATTGGGCTGCAATCGGGGAAGCCCCGGTGGATCCTTATTCTTGACCCGGTTGTTAGGGGAAAGGGAACTGGGGACAGGGACTGGGACAGGGTCAGAGTCAGCCATGTCATTTTGCCCTCAGTCTGCACCCCATCCTCTGGGACGGGCTATCTGCTCCCTTTATGGAATCTGAGGTGCTGGGATTTCGAGGCTCAGTGCCGGGTGTGAGCTCCGAGGACTGAGTGCCTTTCGAGGTATGAGCTCCAAGGATTGCTCCTTTCAGGGCACTCGGGTTCGAGCAGAGTGCCACACACTCCGTTTAAGGAATTAAGTGGGCGCGAGCATGCTGGGATTTCGGGCGTTGCCCATTGGTGTCCTTGCCCCTCAGCCCAGCAGTCTGTGCATATAGAAATAGGACCAGGGAACTCCTGTCCCGGATCATCCTAGAAATGTGAGGCCACTTGCTGGAGGGGCCGGGTGGGGGGCGGGGAGGAGTGTGCAGGGCGCTGAGCGTCCAGATCCGGGAACCCAGGGTGTCAGGGGCTGGCACGCATGCCTCTGGAGCACAGGACACGAGCTAGTAGGAGCCGAGATGGGCCCTGAGTGCTGGACACACCGATTTCAGAGGCTTCCGGTGAGAAAAAGAAGGGTGAATGTCTCCTTAATGGCTCGGTATTGATGGCGTGTTTCAATGGTAACATTTGGGATGCCGTGAAAGAAAGTAAGTTGTTAATTTCAGCATTCTGTTTGCACTTTTTGACTTTTTTAATTCATTGATTTTTTAGAGGGCGGGGGGGGGGCGGAGAGAGAGAGAGAGACATCAGTTTGTTGTTCCAGTTATTCATGCATTGATTGGTTGATTCCTGCATGTGCCCTGACCAGGGATCGAACCCTCAACCTCGGTGCATCGAGGTGATACTCCAACCAACTGAGCCACCCTGCCAGGTCTCTTTTTGCACTTTGTAAACACGTGGCTGCAGGAGAGTGTAAATTCTGTGCACGGCCCGTTTGGTTGCCGTGGGTCGGGCGGCTCTAGGTTCCGATGGCCTGTGCTGGGGGGTGAGCGGCCTGCCCTCCAGGTGAGCGGATGTGGACAGGCCTGGGCGGCACACTGTGTCCACAGCTCTGGGCTTTAGTCGGTGTGTCCTGAAGGGCCACCTTAGGGTGTTGGGTGCACTCCTGTGGGCACTGAGTTGCCGTCTCACGTAGGCAGCCAGGTTGGTGAGGTGCAGAGTGGTTAGAGCTGGGACTGGTAGGCGGAGAGACGCTGGTTGGAATTCAAGCTTTTCCATTTGACCTTGGGTCAAGTATTTAACCTCCCTGAGCCTCTGAGCTCAGTCCCATAAAACAGGTGAGTCACCCTATTGAGAAATGATGTGTAAAACATCCGCTGCAATACGGAGGGCACAGTATCTGTAGGTAAATGGTGTTTACCTTTGTTTTAATGATCTTCCCTGGCACTACGAACAACTCAACCTCCTTCATCGCCTCTGTGCGCTGTGAGGACGGCTGCCCCAACCAGGAGGCACCGTCTTACTCCCGTGAGGCAACGTTGGATCCAGCAGCAGCCATTCGTAGATGGATCATTTCCATTCCCTGCTTTCACGGTGCAGGAGTTTATTTCCAGCTGATCGGTCTTTCCGGTGCTGGTGCTGAATGTTCCCCGAGTTCCCTCAGCAGTGGCCTGGACGGCAGGGACTCTGCTTTAGAGTGTGGGGGGCACCTGGAACTGTCACAGGTGCTGGAAGCGTGTGTTGCGGGGGCCGGGAGGGCACCGTGACCGCTGCGTGCTAGGCAACTCCCTCCTCCCACCCCTCCCTCTGCGGCTTTCAGGCGCACACAGGGACACTTGGTGACCTATTTTCTTTAAGGCAAAGCTGAGTGTTCCACATCTCCAGGTGATTATTCATGCCGTATGGAATGTGTTAGACTCAGTGGAAGACTCATGTGTGTCGCCGGAGGGCACCTGTGTGAGCTCACTGCCGGAGGAGCGGTGACTGGAGGAACAGGGTACCGGGAGCACACCAGCTTCGCATGCCCTTCACCCATCTCCTTTGGTTGTGAAAGAATTAGGAGCCAGCAGCCTGGAGCTTGGGCCGTGGGCCATGAGAGGCTGCTCGCAGGTAGGAGCGTGCAGGTTGGAGGTGATTTGTCAAAGCTCCTCGCGTCCCCTCAGACCTGTCTAAGGCTCTGCGTTCCTCCCTCTGCGGGCCGTCCACCCCCCTCCCGCCCGGGTGTCTGTGTCAGCCGGAAGCCAGTGTGTCCCTCACTCCTTTCCAAAGAGGAACGTGGCCTCGCAGGGGTGTTTCCAATGACGGATGGAGCTCGTTGTAGCTGGCGGAACTTCCTCAGCGATGCAGCCTCGGGACCTGGGCACGGCTCAGGAAGCGTATGTAGACACACGCGACAAGCTGAGACTCCTGATATCACGGCCAGTCTTATTACTGCCCTGGCCACGGACCACAGGCCACGGGAAACCAGCCACGGACGCCCTGCTGCCAGGCCTGGGTAGTTGTGGATGGGGCGTTTGCAGCGGTCCCCCTGCCGCCCCGCCTGGATGCGACCAGGACCTCGTGGCCTGGCTGTAGTCTCGTGGTCCTGCTCTGGATGTAATGGCCGCTGTCCACCAGGAACCCTCTGGTCCCTGATGGGTGGCCTCTCCTGCTGAAGTATATCATTGTGTCAAATGAAGTGTCATGTCGTAGCTGTGTGGTAAGAACAATAACAACAGAAGCTTACAGGTGCCACATGCTGTCCTGATTGATTTGCTCTTCTCCTCTGATTGTCTTAACAACCCAGGGGACACTTGCTGTCATCGTCCCCCTTCCCCAGGGGAGGAAGCCGGGGTGCAGGGCGGCCCTGTGACTTGCCCATGGCCCGGCTGCAGGCCGCCAGGTCCCAGGTCTCTGGCTGCTGTGGAGGCGCCCTGCTCTCCTGCCACTGGTCTCGAGATGCGCAGTCTTCAAGTGCGAGCTTCTCTTTGGAGGGGATGTTTTTGTTTTGGGCGCCCGGCTGAACTCGTATTTCCTTGTTCCTGCCGATCTGGGCCAGCCAGAGGGCAGCGGCCTGTCTCCGAGGTCCCAGCCCTTCGCGCAGCCTTCTCTCCCAGCTCTGTCTGCCGTTGACCTGGGTTTTTCAGACGGCACGCCATTGTCAGTACTTCCAACGGGGGGCGCTCTGTGCATCTCTCTCAAACGGGCTCCTGGCCATGCTGCCCTCCCTCTCAGCTCTGGACCAGCTGCCCCTGTGCCTGCCCACAGGGCTTATGGTCTGTGCCAGCTCCCTAGCAGTGACTTGAGATGCGGCGTGAAGAACCTGAGATTTGGGCTGAAGGAAGGGATGTCTGGGCCCCAGGGATTGTCAGCAGATGGGGTGCCAACCTCGCCAAGTCACTGGGCTACAAGTACCTTCGGGCATTAGCACGAGGTCCCTGCAGGGAAGGTAGACACAGGCTGTGTTCCTGGGCATGTCCACTCACAAGCGGCCCACATGGTGGCCCCATTAGCCATCACCGGTCCCTGGCAGCCTGGCATCCTCAAAACAGCGGTTGGGTGCTGTTTCATTTGGAGTTAATGGGGCCGTCTGCCCCCAGACTCAGGTGGGTTTCTGGGATTCGCGAATGAGTCAGAAAGTCGTATGTGCCAGGCAAGCACCCCGGTCTGTCCTCCTGACCTACTTTCCGAAGGACGACGTCAGTGTTGGCTGTGGGATGTGAGGGCAGGGACAGCGGGGTCCTCTCCAGGGACCCTTTGCCTGCAGCCTCCTCTTCCCGTCCAGCCCTTACCTGTGCAGGTGGGCATGCCCTGACCTTGGCTCTTGTAGTGGGTTGTCTGGAGACCATGTTCTGAGACAGAACAGAGGCCGTTGTGTTATTTTTGCGGCTGCCTGTGTGGGGTGAGGCGCGCCGGTCCTTGGATGAGTTTCCCGGGGAGGACTCTTCTCCGGAACAAACTGCAACAGATTGCATCATCGGGGCTTCTGGTGGGGGCGGTGCTTGTCAGGGTCTGTTTCTCTTTCCCGTTTCAGAAAGAAAGCAGCTGACATTTCAGGCTCCCAAACAAGTGCCACAGAATCTCAACACCGTGTAAAAGCATGTGGACCCCACGGCGTTAGTGTCCAGTTACTGGCCGCTGAGTGAGCCTGGGGGAGCTGCATCTGCTGCCTGTCCTGAGTAGGGAGTGCGCTTCCCAGCTCGGGTGCAGGTTGTAATCACGGTTAATCAAAGAGGAAGCAGGAGTGATTTCCTCAAGCTAAAGGAAGTGCCTTTCGAGCAAGCAGCTCACTTCCCCGCCGAGGGCACCTACTTCGGGGCGGCTGGTGCGGGTTCTTCATGGGTATTAGGAACGCTGCAGGTGTCCAGCTGGGACCACCGGGCGCTGACATCACACCCCTCCCTCGTGACCGGCCCGTTTTACTTAGGCTGAGCTGGCTGTAGGTTCTAGTCCTTAAACTTGGACCAAATTCTGTTGTTCGCCGGGTTTGTCCCTGTAAGGAGGGCCAGGGAAGGTGTGTTCAGAAAACTCTTCGGTAATAAAAAGTAAAACTGCTTAAAAGAAGCTCCAAGCCCGTCTTGCACATGGGCCGGCCGGTCTGGGACTCAGCATCGCGGTCGGGGCGTCAGCAGACAGTGTCCTGTCGGGCGTGGGTTTTCTCCGTGGGGTGAAAGGTGGGCTCTGTCTCCGGGCGAGGCGCTGCCCTTCCTGCACTTTGCAAGGTGGGGCTGCGAGGGAGGGGCGTTGCCCCCATAATGTACTGTGTAAACTGCAGGTAGGAGGTTGGAGCTCAGGCGGTAGACAAGGGAGGGAAAGTCGGGACATTAGTCAAAGGGCATGTCACCTATTACACGTAAACACAGCCGTGTTCATCATGCCTGTCACGCGCTCTCTGGCATTGGGGCGGAAGGGTCAGCTTTGCATTTCAGGGCAGTGCTGTGTCCCTGGAGCGAGTGTCGGTCCCTGAGGCCTCTGTGACAGCCGAGACTGGGAGAGCCGTGGCCTGTCTGCCCCGCCTTCCTGCTCAGCATGCGGGGCGCAGTCTGGAAGCAGCCTAAGGGAAACGAAGGCACTGGGAGGGCCACGGTCCCCCCTCAGACATCCCCCGCGCTCTGGAGACCTCTCAGGATGGCAGTTTTGCTGTGTGGCCGTTGTGGCCGAGAGTCTTGGTGTTTGCCTGGCAGTTTCGTTGCAGGTGAAAACCCTTGTGACCCCCACAGTCCAGGTGCATTCTGTGCCCTTGCAGGGTCCCTTCCAGAGTCACAGCCAGCTCCACCGCACTCCCGGCAGCCACTGATCTGTCCCCAGCTCTGTAATTTTGTCACTTCGTGCAAGCTCTAGAAATGGAATCATATGCCGTGACCTTTGAGTCTGGCCTTTTACATGCTGGGCCCTTTGAAACCACTGTTTCAGTCTTTGCTAAAATAGCGCACTGTGGGGACTGTGAATTCTCTGCCACAGATAAGGAAGTGAAGCCGCTGAAAGGCGGTCCCCCCATCCCCCCAAACTGCACCGCCAGTGGACCAGGCAGGGAGCCCAGAGGAGCCTGACCCCCGGCCTCGGTGCCTTTGACTCAGACTTGACCTTCCTCCGGGTCGCGAGGACTCACGTTCTGTTCTTTTGTGTGTACAGCTCTCCTGTCTCAAAATAAGGACTGTGGGAAACAGGGTTTCAAAGTAAGGGTCACATTATTTTGGGAGGGCAGAGACTGGGCATTTTTTCCCGCCAGCTCTATTTTGGGCTCATTCCCAGGGTCACAGTGTTCTGAGCTGACCTCTCGCCACCTGGACATGCACGCAACATGGGGGCCGAGGGTGGTCGCAGGGCGGGGGGCCTCGCCCGCTGTGGCTTGAGTCCACAGGCCGAAGGCTGCGCTCGGCCGCGAGCCTTGGCTGCTGGGGCACCAAGCAGGTCCCCGAGCCCCTGGGGCCCGTCTCGCTGCCAGCCAGACGCCGAGAGGGCAGCAGGGCCCTGGGAGAGCAGGACGCATCCCGTCGGAGAGCTGCAGTGGCATCAGATGCCTTGATTTCAAAGACCCCCCAATACTGGAGAACGGCGGGGCCTTTCGACATCTCTGTGTGTGGGGAGAACGGACACAACTGTGCTCAAACAACAATAAAAAATAAAAATAAATAAAGATGATGAAACAATTAGCTAAATGGAGACTTTTGTTGGTCTTTGGATTCCCCAGACAGCCCCCTCTTTCAGGGTCTTGAACTCGCTGTTTCTCGCTTAATCTCCTGGGGTGCCCACCTGGCTGGCTCGCCCTCTCCTCCCCCTCTGCCCTCCCTAGCACGGCCCTCCACCTGCAGCCCCCCAACACGTAAAACTGTAGCCTCCTTTCTCCCCTCCACATGCTGTGGTCAGTGTCTCCCGTGCCTGGTGTCCTGTTTGTGTGGCCGGTGGCTCCCTCTCGGCTGGAATGTGAGGTTCCCTGGGGTGGAGTTTGTGTCCACTCTGTCCTCTCCTGTGCCCAGCGTCTCAGAACAGTGCCTGGCACGTGTGGGCCTCCTGGAACATTGTCAGAGTAAACGGATGTTTCAAGAGCACAGATTTGTTGGGATGAAGTCGTGGAACCCAAGGAGCGGTGCCCCACAGGTCCGCGATGGGCGAGATGCTCCTTCCAGTCAGCCTAGACAAACGCTGTCCTTTCGTGCCCACGGGGAACCTCTGACGTGTCCGATGGAGAAGGACTGGCTTTGGGAGCTCTCTCAGGTGTGAGGGCAACTCACCAGCAAGCCCGGGTGACCTGCAAACTGTCCCAGAACCGTTTAAACTTCTGCCACATTGGAGGGTGAGCTTGGGGTTTGCAAAGCATTCCCGCACGGGTTTGCTGAGCGACACCTTCCATTTTGCGATGAATGTATTTTCACGTGTTGGCTGCCGCTGTGAGAACTGCTTTTGCTCCCATATCTGGGTAGCCTGTGCCGCCGGTTCGTTTTGGGGGTGTGGCCTGGGTCTGGGTCCCCTGCCCTTCCTTGGTGGAAGGTGAATCGTGATGGAAGTGAACTTCTGGTGTCTGTTTTTGGGGCTCTTTTTGTTAGTGCAGGCAATGGAAAGAGAATATCGCTCTAGGGCCGTGTGGGCTGTGGTGGAAAGCGAACAATGTTGCCTTTGACAAAGGTGGGTTGATGGGGGAGGTCTGGTGTCCGTGGGGCTGCACCGTGCTTTGGAAGGCTTCGGAGGGGGGCTGCCCTGAGGCGTGGGACGGGGTGCTCCTGGGGAGGCCCCCACCAGTGCCTGCAGGGCTTCAGCTGTGTGAGCCTGCCGGGGCCAACCTGTCAGTGTCCTACAGGCCTTCAGAGCCGGAGGGCGTGTGACTGCAGCTCAAAGCCACTCACGTTGGAGACACACCCCATGTGTGAGCACTCAGCTTCCAAATGACTCCTGCTTTCTCCTGCAGCATCTGGAGACACCCCTAAACCGCCCTCTGCGTGCTGGACTAGGCTTTTCCCTGTCAGCTGAACACGAAAGGGGAGCCTACGGTCTTCCACAGAGCTCCATCCTCTGGAGGCTGAACGCAGGGAGGCCCCTGGTATTCGTTAGCAAAGGTGTGGCTGAATGTAAAAAACTCCTAGGGGTCAGACAGCGCTTGTTTTGTTTCTGAGAACAGGCAGTTAGTTAGCTGCCTGTTCTCAGACGAAGGAGGCTCCGTTGAGTTCATGAAATCACACTTTTCCATTTCTTGCACTGGTTTCCATTACGTGGCCTTGGAAGAGGCAGGCGGCTGCGGGAGCTGCGGGGACAGAATCATAAAGCCATCGGTGACTCTCCATGGCCCGACGTCACTCCTAGAGCTCATGGAGCAGAAAGCGGACGTCCTCCGATACGCACCGGCCACGTGAAGATTGGTGGTTTCACAGGAAACCCAGCCTGGGCAGCCCGTTTGGGGACAGAAGAGGTGTGAGCGGAGTATCCCGGCGCAATGTGGTGTGGCTGGGAGCACAGGAACTAGCTGACACTGGGCTCTGTGCATCTCCCTAGATCCCCCCGCCCCCTAAGTCCCCCGCCAGCCCTTAGAAGTGCTGCTGCGTCCAGTGGAATTAGTGAGACTTTGCCTGTCTGCCACCTTTCTTCTCCTGCATATGTCACTGTCCCTTGTCCTGGGCACATTTTGCAACCACAGTTTTGAATTACTCAGAGCATGTCGTGGTGACCAGTATGCCGCCTGGAATGGTGCAATGATGGGTTTACAGCAAGGAGTTAGAGTGAAGCAGCTCGGTTAGGCTTTTGCTGTTTTGCCTTTGCCATTGTGGCAAGAAAACTTGACACGGTCCTCTCTGCCAGTGTTTGGCTGGATTAAAAAACCTGGACGTGATTGCATTACGCATTCTTTCCAATGGAGAGAGTGCAGTAATGGGGAGTTCGAGTGGCCACGTCTACCTGAGTGTGTAGGAGTCTCTCCTCAGTGACTGTGGTGGCTGTGCCGGGCCTGGGCTGCAGGCTGGGTTTCTGTCCTGGGGCAGGTTGGGATGTGACTTACACTCCGGGCAGGTCCCACAGGGGGCCGCACCATGACCTGCTCTGCAGCAGCGTGGCCCCGCGCCCCAGATGCCGTCAGCGCGGCTCCGTCTCAGCCTGTGGATGCTTCTAGCGTCTGCTTAATGGATGACTATAGCACTCTGCTCTCATTTTTCTTTTAAAATTATTTCAGGACTTACCGCAGCTGCTTCCCGGTGAGTCAGACGCTCCAGGCTCCTGTCTCCACGCTGCGTGGCTCTGCGTGTCCCTGACACCACAGCTGTCAGGGGGCCGCAGCCCCCTCCAGCCCTTCCCATCTGCTACTCCTCTTGGCGTCCCCACGTGCTGTGCTTCGAGGTGACAAGCTCCCAGATAGGCTGCTGACATCCTGCCCTGGCAGGGCCGGGAGTCCCAGCAGCTTCCTGGAGTGCAGGTGTCGCTCTTCCCCTTGATCTGCAAGGAAACTGGAAGGTCTGAAGTGCTTTCTGATGAAGCAGCTGCCTCTGCCCCACCCCCCATCCCATGCATTTTTATTAATCTTAGAGGCGGGGGGGGGGGGGGGGTGGGAGAGAGAGAGAGAAACAGAAACATTGATTGGTTGCCTCCTGTGCACAACCCGACTGGGGATTGAACCTGCAACCTTTTGGTTTGTGGGACAATGCTCCAACCCACTGAGCCACCGGCCAGGGCTGTGCTCCTTGTTTTTAAGCTCAAACTCTTACTGGAAGGCAGAAGTTTGCAGGCAGGGGACTCGTGGACGAATGCTGCGGCTTGCCTTGGTTCACTGGCTTCACAGCGGCGTCTGCAGCCCTGGCCTTCCTCAGGCAGTGCCACCCGTGGGAGCCTGTCCTCCCTGCCACCTCTTTGCAAGCCTCTTAGACTCCCCCCAGAGCCCCAGCAGCAAGGCGAGGCAGGGAGCATGGAAACAGGCACATTTGGCTAAGAGAAAGTGCCAAGCTTCCGTCCCTGCCAAGCTCATTAGGACACAGTGACTGAGCGGGAGGCACATAATCCCATTATGCATGGAGTCCCGCATGTGGAATCAGCTCGGGAGGCGACCCCCTGAATGCGTTTCCAAGCGCGGGGTCTTCATTTCGGAACTGGGACCTGGGCGCTTCTGTTTCTCTAAGACCTTTGTATCTGCGGGGCCGGGAGGGAGAAGTTCAAGGACAGGAGAGTGTCCTTCTTCACCGTCACACAAGGCGCCGTAAGAGCCGCAATACCACACGTGTCTGAGCATGGAGCACACTGAGTTTCCCATCGCCGTGCTCACTTGTGAGGGTGTGTAGTCTGACCATCAGGTCAGTCGTTGACAGTAAAGACAGGAAAGGTCTAGCTGTTGAAAGGGAATGTGGAAAATACCTGTGAAGTGTTGGCACAGCCCGCTTGTGCCTGCGAGTAAGCGATGGGTATTTTGGGTGTGCGCCCGCCCTGCTGGAGTCCCACGGTCCCCTTGGAGTGACGGGTTGCTGTGGCCCCTGGGCTGTGGCTGCCCCACCCTGGAGCCCTTCTGAGTGAGGAAGTGGACAGGCAGCTTTGCCTTGGAGTGTTTTCGCCCGGGGCAGGTTTCACTGAGCACAGCTGCAGGCGGTGCTCACCTGGGGCCCAGACCCACTGGCAGTGCTGGCCCCGCCCCTCTCGAGCTGTGTGGCCTCCTTCAAATTTAACAGCTTCCTCCTATGCTCGTCGTAGTCGTCGTCTGGTCGGGAGAATGGGGGCAGTGGAGGCAATGGCGGCCCAAGGGGTTATTTTGGGAATTAGATAACACAGCACCTCAAAGTGTTGAGCGCACAGGACCGAGCGTTGAGCCTGACTCCTGGGGGCGACATCGCTGACCTGTGTGTGGGAGAATCACGTGATACGTGCTCTTCCTAGAAGCTCACAGCCCAGTGCGGCCATAGACACATGTGTAGATTCAGGAGACAGAGGGACAGCCTCCCGGGACGTGATGGAGAGAGGCAGGGGGAGCTAGGCTTCCAGTCGGCAGGCTGTGTAGCCCCGTCAGGCTGTGTAGCCCCGTCAGGCTGTGTAGCCCCATGGGCCATCGTTGACGTTGTGGCTTTGTGCATGGGTCCCTCCAAGAGGCTGGACTCACCGGGTGGGATTTGAGCGGGACCCTGAGGGTGGGTAGAGTCTGAGTAGATGGAAGAGGGAGGCGGGTGGGTTTGGCTGGAAAAACCTGGCTCCCCCAGCGGAAGGTGAGACCTCTGAGTAGACGGGGGAGCTGTGGGCACCGAGGGCAAGCAGGAGGTTGGGGGCAGGTGGCCTGAGGCCTGGGAGCTGCCAGAGGGCCTCTGGTGTGATGGGGGCAGGTCAAGGTCAAGCCCGGGTTCTCTTCTTCCTGTCTCCAAGGCGTCTCCTGCCCAAGGGCGGGGTGGCTGTGTGTCCAAAGGGCACCTGTCTGCGACCGCCTCTCCATTCGTCACCGCGAGCCGCACACTTCACTGACTCCTTCTTCTATTTTCCCTTTGTTTCGCTCCTCAGGCCGAGGTTCCTAGGTGACCCATTTCCTCAATACTCGCAGCGAGGTCAAGATGACGTGTGGCCCCACGTACGGCTCCGTGTTGTACAGCCTTCAGTTTCGTTTTACACCTTTTCCTTTCCTTTTCTTAAATTTTTTTGTACATCCATGGAATTTATTCTGCTCCTTAACGGCTCTCAGAGGCTTGAAGTGTATCATGGCATGAATGAGGGGGCCAGAAAACGTGTCCTTGTCATTAGCTTTCCTATCTCTTTTTTCTTTTTTTTGAGGACTGTGTTCAGTGGATTTCAGTTTTGAGGTGTAAATAAATCCAGGAGAGCCAGAAGTAAGCAGCATTTTCAATTAGCTTCTGTCAAGAGGGGGAACCCCCTCTTGGGTTCTCATGGCCAGACCAATAATAAATTTGACATAAGACAGATTAACAGGAGAAGAACCAATTTAATTTTCTGTGCACAGGAGATCATAAAATTGGTGCCCAGAAAGTGACCCAAGAGCGGGCAGCGTTTCTGTCTTTTTACACGAAGCAGCAAGAAGTTTGTGGGCATGTGATGGGACAAAGACAGTTCGTATGGGGGGCTCATTAGGGAGGGATCCGAGCGCAGTGTGGGCTTGGGGAGTAACCAGTGGGAAAATGACAAGGTTTGTGTATACGCTCTGTGGCCCGAATTCCCTCAGTCTGGTGGCGAGAGCATCTTGTCTGCCTCCTCCCTCCAGGGACAGGGAGGGCACCTCTCACTGGGGTGGTGGGGGACTCATATCCTGCGCTCAGGGGACACGGACAGGGGTCACAATGTTCCTTCACCGACAGTCTCTTAAGTCACTTCAATTCACAGTGATCAGAACACGCCAAAGTGGCCCATTTTAGGGTGGCCCCCCGAGCCCCAATGCCCGTAAATAACTTCAGCTACATACGTCTTCCCAGTTAGGTATAAAAACACGTTCTGCTGTACATTCGATGTCACGTGGTGCCTAGGGCGGGCTCAGCGTGCTTCTCCGGCAGAGGGGGCGGCCGCCCTCATGGTGTGGGTGCCGTGGTGGGCAGCCCGCCAGTGAACGGATACGGCTGGTTTGCAATAAAACTTTGTTACAGAAATAGACAGTGAGCCGCATTTGGCTTTCGGAAGCAATCAGCTAATCCTGCCCTAAAAGAGAAAGCTCTAGGGTGGGAAGGTAAACGGACAATTAAAATGAGATAAGTCCTCACGTTTACAGATCATTAACTCCACCAAAGCCTAAGAAAAACAAAATTTTTTTCTTCTATCGTTTGGATTACATTTCATGTTTAATAAGGAGTTTGAAACGAACCCTAAACATCTTCATCTGTTTTTTTTTTTGTTTCGTTTTCTTTCCTTTTGTTGAGTTTTTAAGTGTAGCGTCTGAGGTCCCCATAAACCTGTCCTGTCCAGCAGCCACTCATCCGGTGTTATCTTTGTCCGGGGCGCTGCGTGGTCACCGGAGACTCAGGAATGGTGTGGGTGCGGACCTTCCCTCTCGGGAGCTGCGCTGTGCGCCCACTGCGGCCGCGGCCGCTGTGCTCCCCCTGGGCCACGGCGCACACCCGGCCCCAGCAGCGCAAGACAGGACTGTCTGGGGTCTGCTCCTCGTCCTCCCTCTGCTGCCTGTGCGGGAGTGGGGGAGGTGGGGGGTTGGGGGGGTGGTGGTGGTGCGTTGTCCTTCTCTTCATTTGTGTGTGGTTGGGGAAAGCCTGCTCAAAGGACTTGCAAATGGTCGGAAATCTTTGTTTTAATAGGGTGCCCAGCTCTCAGTCTCGGTATTTCAAGAAGCTGTGTGTTTTCCTGCCCTTTTTAGTTTTCACTTAGTCACCTGAATTCCCTTTTAGAATTTCCGTGAGTTTTCTCCCTACTAAATTATAGCCCAGCTCTGCCAGATGGCAGAGGGCAGCACTCTCCCAGCGCCGAAACACGCAGGGTGAGCATTCCAGGTCCTGCCGCCTTTCCGGGGGGTGTTCTGGGGACTGAGCCATTCCCGCCTTTGCAGATGGGGTGGAATTGCTGCATAACGGGGAGGCAGGCAGGCCCCGCAGGAGGGAGCCCTGAGGCCCAAGTGGCGGGAGGTGGACCCCCAGGACTGGGACCCATTGAGTGCCGCTGGGTGAGGGCATGGGCACCTTAGGACTGACTGAAAGTCACTCCTATTTTTAGATTTGCTTTCAGGCTGTTGCCCCTGGAGTGGAGAGCCCCCCGGTCTTCCTGTTCACAGGCTGGTGCAGGTCTCGTGGCCTGGGAAGTGAGGAGACACCAGCAGAACCGCCTTCCAGAACGTGTCCGCCCTGCCGTCCTTGCTGCCCACGGTGGGCATTCGGCCTTCATGGTTGTTGTCTGCGGGGAAGCCTCACCCAGTCACCTGTGACGTTCTGAGTGGGTCTCATGCTGAGTCACCTTGTCCTTCATTCATCTGCCCAAACACCCAGGGTCGCTGACACCTGCCGGCTGTTGAGGGCTTTGCTAGGCGCTGGGGTGCAGGACTCCTCGGATGATCTTCCCGTACGGCGGCCCCGGTCTGGGGGCAGGGGGACGCCACAGTAGGTACTGATGCAGCGCGGCGGGCAAGCGCGGTGATGGAGGTGTGTGCAACCTTGCAGGAGGACAGAGCCGCCTGGGGCGCCGGCTCAGGGAGGGACACAGGACATCAGGCCACGCAGATCTTACTGTGCTTACCACCCGGTGCAGGGACAGAGAGGGTGGGGACATCTGGGGAGGGCGCAGGCGGCTGAACGACCAGGCATATCTGTGTTCCGGAAGCCTCTCTCTGGTGAAGGGGCAGGGTGGTCTGCAGGGGCGCGGACTGGAACCTGGGAGGGAATGGGAAGCACAGAGACAGCCGAGCTGATGGTCGCCCACTTCACCCAGGAGCCAGTGCCGACTGAGCCCCTGCTGGGTGCCGCACCCAGGCCTCGGGAATCTGTGTCCACAGGGGATACCAACGGGGTGGAGTGGAAGGAACATTCTGGTGGGTTTCTGCTGGTGGTGATCATTACAGCTGAATACATGCTGTTTGGAGGAGGAATAAACGGGTTTATCTTGGGTTTGGGTTCGGTGGCACCATCCTGAGAAACAGCCTCTTGCGCGGCGCACATGGGTCAGGTGTCTGTCAGTCGGCCTTTGAGAGTTCCAGACGACTCCATCTTCGGTCTCTCCGCTCCTGAGACTCTCTTTTTCCCGCCTGCTAGCTCCTCTGGCAGGGAGCACGATGGGGGAGCCAAACTCCAGGCTGACTCACCAACTTGTCAGCAGGTTTGGTAAAGACGGTGGGTGGTACAATGAATGCTTCCGTTTAAAAAACTAGGCTGCAGACGGCCTGTGGGTTTGTCCCAGCCCGCGGTTCCTACGTTCTCCCGGCAGGGTGAGCCCGCGGCCGGGAGCGTCTAGTGGGGCCGGGCTGATGCCCGGGGAGCAGTGGGACCTTAGCGGGGGGCACTGGCGTGGGACCAGAGCCCAAGAATCAGCACACTTGATGATATTACCTGTCGCAGGAGTCTTGCAACGCCGAGGAAGCCCCCTGATCTGATGCCCGGACGTGCCAGGAATTTTATCATCTGTCTGATGTTTGTTCGCCTACTTGAACTTTGCTGATACAGTTTGGGAACCGTAAAATAAAAACAGAAATGGCCACTCCCGGGGACATGGGGGTGACAGTCCTCACCTGGTAGAGTCACCGTGGGGGTCTTAGGGGCACTGTGGGCAAAGCCCCAGGTCCAGCCCCTGGTAAAGGTGATACAAATATTGGCCATTTGGCCATTATTATTGATCTGCTTTGGAAAATCAATCAGAATTTGCATGAAATTAACCGGCAGCAGGTGAGAATCATGATAATACGAGATCATGTGACGTAAGACAGCATAGAATTCCAGATAACCCAACACGGGGTCCCCTTCGACCTCACTAGCAACACATTTAATGGGCAGAGTAGAGAGATTGCAGTGTGTAGACTTGAGGAAAGCTGAGAGTGTCTGTAATTGCAGGCCTGAGTTTGGGGACCACCACAGCGTCTGGGCTGTGCCTTTCCTTCCGTAGCCCCCGAACACCAGCTCTAAGGAGCTCGAGCTCAGGCAGCGGACACGAGGTGGATGGTGCCCACTGTCCCTCTGCGCAGACAAATGGGATGTTAATGTAAATGCTTCTGCGTTTTCTGAGAGGTGTGCACTTGCTTACCGAGGGTGTTAAATCCTGAAACAGCAATCTTTACTCCGCCGTTCAGCAGCTTCCGGAGGCAGGCGTTTTAAACCCTCTCTGCACTTTGAAGATGCAGAGTTTAGAATTCATCCTTGCAACCATTGCGTTCAATTCAGCAAGCCACTCAGGAGACAGGCTGCCGAAGGGATTGGGGAGGGGCGGCTGGAACCTGGGACCCGTTTGCTGGCTTGGGTGACATCTTATCCACACACACCTGCCACACCTGTGGATGGCAATGTTGAAAACATCTTCCGTGCAAGAGCGAGGCCTCGGGGGAAGCATTGAACGCACACGTTTTGTCTGACATGGGGGCATCGCATAGCGGGATCCCGGTGGGAAGTGACTGCTTTGCCCCTGGCTGTGAGTTGGCAAAGGGACGCTGCCATTCTGCTATCTTTTGGAAACCACAGAGCTGTGAGGGAGGCCGTTCAAGGAAAAAAATTACTAAAAAAGGGAGGACCTCGGGCAGTGGGCAAATAGGAGCCGATGTCTCACTCACGTGATGTGGGCCCCAAAAGCTGCCGAGCCCCGTGACGTGGCCTCACGCCTCGTGTGTGGGAAGTGTGAGCAGCCGCACATTCCCGAGTGTCCCATGTGGTCATCTGGAGCCCAGGAGACGGAAGGCGGGAGAGATCGGAAGGCCGTGTTCTGTTGACGGGGGAGGGTCCGTCCTCGAGGAAACAGCTGATGGGAGTGGGGCTTCAGGGCATTGAGCCCAGACGGGGGTGGGGGGCTGGGGGGTGGTTACCAGTTTTCACCTTTAAAGGCAGATTTCTCTGCTCACTTAGGGCATCCATTGCCCACAGCATGAAACCAGGGCTGGGCAGGATTCTGCGGCTGCTTGCTGGGGGTCTCCCCACCCCCCCGCCCCCGGTACTGGGGTGCCCCCCATGTCTATGCCTGCAAAGAGCCTGGAGTGCTCCCCGCACTGCTCCCTCGCCCGGGGGTGCTCTGCCTGCTGCAGCGCGTGGGCTTCATTCAGGAGACGCAGGCGGACCTCCGTGTCTCCTGTGGTGCCTGCTATGGCCTGTTTGTGTTCCCCCAAATTTGTATGCTGAAGCCCCAATCCCAGTGCAGTAGCTTTGGGGGTGGGGCCCGGCATATGGGGTTGGTGCCCCTTTCGAAGACAGCAGAGAGCTGGCTCTCCCACTCTGCTCTGCCAGGGGAGGCCTCGGCAGGAAGGAGAGGGCTCCTCTCGGGACCTGAACTGGCTGGCACCTTGACCTCGCACATGCGAGTCTCCAGAGCCATGAGAGAGACACGCTGCTCTGTGGCACTGGTTGTAGCATCCCAGGCAGACCAAGACGAGGGCTGGGGGCTAAGTTCAAAGGGATCTGTCCTGCAACCTTAAGAAAAATGTTTAAAATTCACAGTACTGTCTTGTCTATGTTTTTCATAACTTCAAGTCATTCTTAAGTTTTCGTAGTGTCAGCTGCTAACGTGTAAGTCCGACTGGAAGTCGTTGGTCACGCTGAGTCTAAAACGGAGTAACTGCAGGAGCTGAGCTCGGTGTTTCTTCCCAGAGGCTGAGGCAGGAGGAGTGGGTGGGAGCCCTTGAGTCAGCAGGAGGAAAGGGAAGAGGCTGCCGGGTGCCCGGTGATCAGAGCCAATTTTGAGGGAAGGGCAAGCGGGTGCTCGCTCCAGGGTGGCCGCAGTGAGGCTCCGGGGCCCCCTCCGTGTGCACAGCATTCCTGCTAATTACAGGGGGGTGCACACTCAGCAGCAGGCGCTTTGGGAATTAAGACTCAGCGGGCAGACGTCTGAGCCTCGCTTGTGAGGAGGCCCCTCTGCGAGACCAGACAGCGGGGTGCGGCCTGTGGCTGGGAGCATCCTGCTCGGCTTGCCACGGGTGGCGGCTTACCTTCTGTGCGATTTCTCTGGTGGGCGTGGCCTAGTACAAAAAGCAAAAGACAGAAACACTGCAAATGGGCTCTACCTATTGGGAAAGGCCTCACCGGGTACAGAGTTGTCTCCCTTTGCCTGAGCGGAGGAAAATAACTTGGGGAAACATATCAAAGATTGTTTGCTTTGTTATCTCTTCTAATTCTTTTGTTTCAATTTACCCACATATCACAAAAAAGTGCAAATTAAAGTGACAACAGGGGCGTGAGCTCACGCAGGCGGCTCCTGGCAGAGTGTGTGGACGCGAGTCTGCGCCTCGCTGTTCCAGCTTTAAGACTTCGCTGTCACTTTAAGAATCTGCCCTCCTGGGTGTGCAGGGCCGAGGGCCCTGGGACACCCCAGTGAGCACGGATGTAGCAACAGACTAAAGGATTTTGAGACAAAGGCACCTTCTGTGATACACCTTTAGTGCCACTGAAAATCTAGACACTTGTTGCTCTGGGCTCATGGGCTTCTTTGGCCTGGCTGAGGCTTTGTAAAGATCAGATTTGCTGGGGTGACATTGGCTGGTACACTGGATACGTTTCAGGTGTTCAGTTCTCTAACGCGTCGCCTGCGTGTTGCATTGCGTGACCACCCCCCAAGTTCTAGTCTCCCTCCCTCACCTTTACCTCCTCAGCCTCCCTTGCCCCTCCCCCTTCCCTCGGGGGACCCCCGTGTTGCGGTCTGAGTTTATGAGTTTGTTCCTTTATTGCTTTTTCTGGTTCGTATCCCACGTGTAAGTGAAATCACATGGTCCTTGTCCTTTTCCATCTGACTTATTTCGCTTAACATGACATCTGCAAGATCCACGCTGTTCTGGCAGATGGTCGTCTTTCCCCTTCCTTCTGGCTGCGGAGCATCTGCCATAGGTAGGGGCCGCATCTTCCTCACTCGGTCTGCCACTGGAGCACGCTTAGGCTGGACGCTCGTCCACTGCCTCTGGGCACGCAGACTGGTGCCACCACTGCGGGAAGCGGCATGGAGGGTCCTCAAAAATTAAGAACGAGTTACTGTATGACCCCGAAATCCCTCTTTGGGGTATCCACCCGAGAAGCTTGGAAACATCTATTCATAAAGGTATACATGCTCCCTGGTCATTGCAGCATTATTCACAGTAGCCGAGACACGGCTAAAGCTTTTTAAATTAAAAAAAAAAATCCATGTTAGGCTATTTTCAGCAGACCTCTGCTGCGGCCACTTCTTGTTCTCTGTCTCCGTGCGTCTGAAGAACGTGTGTCTCTTCTGGTGGGAGATGAGATAGTCCGAGGGGTCTGCAGTTTGTCACCGTTTTAGCTGTGAAAGACTTTTTAACTGGCTGTTTATTTATGTCCAAGTCCCACTTGAGTTTGAGAGGCTCCCTGACGGCCCTCATATGTTATGTGCTGGCTGACTCCGTGCTCTGCCTAAGTGTGCGCGTCACCCTCGATGACACGATGACCTGCCCTGCGGTGGCCGTTGTAGGTGGTCCTGTTGGGGAGGAAGGAGAGGCCAGACTTGCCTTTGTCCTGTGGAGGAGAGCCCTGAGCAGAGGGGGGACCGTTTCCCGAGGTGAGGAGTGGACAAGAGACCCGGCCCTGCCCCTGCTCTTACGTGGTGGGGCGAACTTAGGCTCACAGAGTGGCAACGCGTTCAGGGTTGGGTTGCTCGGCGAGCTTGAGGCCAAACCCGGCTAAATCCTCCAAGTCTCTTCTTAGTTCACTGCTCCTGTGGACGGTTATGCTCCTCTTGTAACTGAAACATAATAACAACAACACGCCATGCTCACTTCCACATGCCCCTGTCTCCTGAGCACATGTATTAACTCAGTAAGCCCACGGCTCCACAAGGTGTCGGCCTGTTTCTCCCACCTTGTAGAGGAGGGACCAAGCCACGGAGCAGACTCACAGACAGGAAATAGTGGCCGTCGCTCGGCTGGGAGCCAGGCGACGTGACCCCAGGGCTTGTCCTCCCAGCCACTGGAAAGGGCCAGACAGTAAACATGTAAGCTTTGTGAGTCATGAGAACCTCCACTGCGTCCACTCAACTCCGCCTTGTCCTGTGAATGCCGCCAGCAATGACCCCTTGACCACCGCGGGGCTGCGTCCCAGTAGAAGCGTATTCATGGAGACAGGTAGGGGCCGCTGGCCTTCCCTGTTCTTGACACAGGTGCTCGAGAAGTATGGTGATCTGGTTTTGTATGGAATTTGGGGCCAGGGATTGCAGGAAAATGAGGCGTTGCTTCCTGTTCGCCTTGGAGCAATGTCCCCTGCTCTGGCCCGAGAGGGTGGCGGCCTCACGGCTCTGCAGAGACGGCCGGGCTGAGGCTCAGGGCCTGGACACTCTTCATCCTCCCTCACCTGTCCGGGTGACCCTGCCCAGTCCCTTTGCACCTGTCACTCCTCACTTCCACAGTGGGGATGACGGTGCGGCCCCTGCCTCTCCGTCCCTGAGTGTGTCTTGGGGTGGGGCGGTCTCATCCACGATGCACGTGGGGCTGGGCGTTTGGTGGTGGGGTGCTGTATGAAGGGCACTCACCAGCGAGCGAGCACTTTGGGGGCACGAGCCTGGTTTTGAGCGTTCGCCGTGGGGAGCCCGGTTTCACTGGAAGGCATCCTCGGTGACGGGCAGAGGTGTGTGGACTGACTGTGCAGCGAGGAGCTTCCGGCGGTGGGGGACGTAAGGGGGCGAAACGGGACCGTTTCAGGGTGAGGTCAGGGGGTGGGGGAGGGCACCAGAGCCGGCAGCCGGCCCCTGTACGAGTCTTCGCCCGGCGAAAATTGCGACTCTCCGTGAAGCTGTGAGTCTGCGCAGCAGAAAGGATTTTTATACATGTTTCCAAGGAAAGTCACAAGTTGAAGTGAGAAACCTCAGCGCGAAGCAGGCTGCTGCTTGCATTTCAATGAGCGGGAGAGGAAGCTGTGGGAGGTTGAAATGAGGCCTGCATGCTAAGGTGGGTGGAAGGAGGGGCCTGGCAGGGGTGGTGGGGGAGGGTTGGAGCTGCCCTTGTGGTTAAGCCTCCTTGCTGGGCACACATACCCCTCTGACCCCCCATAGTTTTAAGTTTGCAAGAACATTCTTCTCCTTCTAGGCCAAAAATACGTATGCAACCCAACAATTCCGCCTCGGAGATGCCTCGGATCTTTGCAGGTCCCATTTGTTTTGTTCTGTTGACAAGAGCTGTGAGTTAGAAACCCAGTCGGAGTGACTGTTGCCTCCCACCCTGGGAGCCTAAACCGAAGATACTGTCACATCAGTTTTCACCACATAATAGCTGGTGTCTGGTCCCGGCCTTCTGGGAGGCCAGCCACGCTCTTCCTTTTGTATCTTAGTTAAGCAGCGGCCTCAGCCCTGCGGAGGGGTGGCCTTGTCTTACAGGTGAGCACCCTGGGCGTGGAAAAGGTAGCCGTCGTGTGGAAGAGCTGGAAAGGGGCAGAGCCAGGATGGGACTCTGTCTTCATGATTCCCAAACCCGCGCAGGTAGCGCGGCCCAGAGCCCCAGGTTCCGGGATATAGGGCTCTCGGTGCTGAAACAGGACCCACCTGGGAGTGTGCGGAGAGGCGGGAGTTTCCCGTGTGATGCGCCCCGACTTGCTGGAAGCACTGTGAGTGAGGGCGTGAGTCTGCGTGCACATGTGAGTGTGGGTGTGAATGTGGGATCCTCCCCGGCCAGGGTCCGAGGCCAGGGGCCAGGCAGGGAGGCGAGCAGGCGGTTCTTTGGGATTCTTGGCGTGAGTGTGGCCCCATATCAGCTCCTGGCTCAGTTCACGCTGCCAGACAAAGAGGCGCAGTTCCCGGAGCAGCAGCGTTGGTGGTTTTTCACTCTTGCGTCCGAACACCGCTGTATAGTTGTGCCCGTGGTGGGCACAGTCTTGGGAAGGGCTGGGTGCCCTTCCCACCGCGCCCTCTCCCACACTTTCTAAGAACAGCCCTGGCGCCTCTGGGGACCCCCACTGGCTACTAGAATTGGGTCTCTGCCTTCAAAGCCTGGGTCCCTCACGGTGTGTTTCTCTCTAAGTCTGTCGTTTTGGCCCGCGTCCAAGTTGTGAAGGACGCCGTGCACTCAGCGTGCCTTTGAAATACTTCCACAGAGAGGGGATTGTCACTCGGCCGCCGGGTGGAGCAGACGTGCCTGTTAACAGTGTGATGTACCTACACGTGGTCAAGAGATTGCTCTTCACTCGAAAGGTGAACCCGCCTGGACATGCGGGGGTTTGTCCTCTCTTCCTGACCCACTTGGTTCCCTCGTCAGAGGCCCCTGGGAGGCCCCAGTGTGACTGTCCAGGGCAGGGCAGGCCCTGTGGGGAGACGCTGCCCCCTAAGGGTGCTGCCAGGGCCCGCTGTTTGGGCGCCTGTGTGGAGGGTCGTTGTGAGGGCTCGTCGGCCGGAGTGTCGCCGAGCTCCCCCTGTGCTGTGCTCCAGGGACATCCGAAGGCGTCTGTCATTTTCACGTCCCATGTTGTTCCAGAGTCCCTGTGACTTCATTGCAAATGAAACACCTTTCAGCAGGCAGTGTTTCTCCTGTGGTTGGCGTCTCTTGTGCGATCAGCGTAAATGACATGCAGGCTATCATGTGATGAGCCCAGAGGATGCTGGGAAACGGGCTGAGCATAGGCCGGGGCTCCAGAGGGAAGAGGACGAGGGGACGGTGGGGCCCGGTGGGGACAGAGGCGGCAGCAGCAGAGAGGAGGGTGTAAGGGACGTGGAGTGGGTGCAGAGGGACAAAGAGTCAGGTAGACAGATACAGAACAGGAGCACGGAGAAATGTGGAGGCCAACAGGTGATCGGGGAGAGGCAGAGGCAGATGGACAGACAGACAGACAGACAGGCCGGCCAGCAGGGACGGGTCCTTGTTCTCATGACACCCGCCCGCCTGCGTCAGGTCCCGTGGGTCGCAGAGCCCACCTGACGCCGCTGCTTCTGTCTTTCAGGTGCTCACGTCGTGCCGCGCCTTCCTTCTCACAGCACGGGTGCCCACCAAGGTAAGTGCCGGTGCCGGTCCCCCTGCCAGCACACGCACACGTGTGCACACATACTGCACCACACATGCACACACGTGTACACACTACACCACATCTGCACACACTTGCAGGATCTTCGCCGAGCTTGGCGGAGATAGCCCGCTGCTCGCTGGTCAAAAGCATGGGTCCCCGAGCCCTTTACTCCCTGATCGAACAAGTGCTAAGTTTTACAAGGTTTCTCCAAGCGGCGAGGTGCGGGTCCCAGCCCCTTCTGATGATGTGCAGTGAGCCTGCGTGTTCACAGTGTGTCGTAAGGGAAATCAGCGATTCTGTGAATGACATAGAACGAAGTTCCCTGTCCACTGAAGTGCCCGAGGGCTGGAGAGAAGGAAGTGAGTGGATCAGCCATTATCCCACTGGTGAAAAGTCGGCTGCAGGAGGAAATGTTAGGGCTTGAGGAAAGAGTCCAGCAGCCTCTTGAGCAGAAGGCTCCTGGATACGGTGTTAACCTTAATTAAAAATGTACCTCAGCGTCAGGTGTGTTTCCTGTTGGGAGGTCACCTGCCTCCCATCTGCGAGCTGATCCCGTCCTGTCCCTGAGTGAAGGCCCAGCTCACCTGTCACGTGTTCGAGGTTTAGTCGTCCTGGCTGGGGCGGTCGGATGTGGGTTCTGGTTTCTGACACCGTCAGCCTCACAAAGTGACATGCGTGCAGGTCCCCTTCCCCACCCCACGTGCCACGGTCCCTGGGCCCGGGAGGCACACCAGTCAGTGATGCTCATTTTCTGGGGGGATGATTCTGTCCAGACCAGTCATGTGCAGCAGGCACTGATGAGGACATTAGTTTCTTTTTTTTCTGGGGGACGATTAATTAAACATTTTTCTTTTGTCTTTTTACCGTTAAGTGTGCCTCCGTGCAGTCAGACACCCAGAATGGAAGTGTTCTTCTCAGTGATTAGTCACAAGGCAGGTAGCCCCGCAGCCACACCTGGGTGAAGAAACAGAACTTTGCCGTCACCCAGAGGCCCGGCTCTGCCGTGGGGGGCGGGGGTGGGTAGTGATAGGTCAGGGGGTCCACAGAGACGCTGGGGTGAAGGATCCCCCCACTGTCAGCCAGAGAAGGGGTCTGCCGCTGCTCGGAGGTTTGCAGGTGAAACTGTGCTGGGTGTCCGGGGAGCAGAATGTGGGCAGGGAAACGGGCTGGAGAGTTCACTGGACCCACGCTGATGTGGAGTGTGGGAGTCGCTCAGACAGACAGACAGACAGACACATAATTGCGTGTGGATTTGCTGTCTTGCTAGAGGTGGGGGTGGAGTGAGTGGGATAGTTTGGGTTAATTCCTTCCTCTTTTCTACCCAACCGCTAATATCTGTGGTTCTGTCTTTAAAATGTCTTGAGGGCTTCAAGCTTCCTAACCCGCTCCTGCCTCCTCCCACCCGTGATAGCCTGCAGACGTCTTTGGGGCGGGCTGTGGTCAGAGGACTGATGTTTGGGGGCCGAGGGCATAGGCCTGGTGAAACCTCCGTGGGTGGGCTGAGAGGATGGCTGAGCCTCTCTGCTGTCGGATGTCTTAGGCCCCCTCCCGCTCAGCTGGTAGTAACTTTAATCACAAGGCCTCTGAGCCTTTGCAAAGGCTCTTCCTGCAGCCTCGGTTTCCATCCTGCCCCCTCTGTGCCTGACTGTCTGGGGGTCTGTGAGGCCCAGCTGGAATGTCACGATGCGTCCCCGGCTCCCTAGCACTTTGCTTGTCCCGCCGACTGCCTCAGGCCCAGGGGAAGCCTCTTCACTGCCCTCCCTCGCACGTGGACCAGAGCTGTCCGCGCGAGACAGTGCTAATGGCGCCAGCGCCAGTGGCACTCGCCCGGCTGCCGGGTTGTGAGGGTGTACCTGCTCATACCTGTTCACACCTGCTCACACCTCACTCTTACTCAGGCCCGCTCACACCTGTTCACACCCATTTGCACCTGCCCATACCCGCTCACAAGACCTGTTCACACCTGTTTGTGCCTGCTCACTCCCATTCACACCTGCTCACATTTGCTCGCACCTGCTCACTGTGGCTCACACCTGCTGAGTGAGATGTGTCCCCCAACCTAATCAGAGCCATTCTGATTGTCAGGTACATTTATTTAATCAAGGACATCTCTTAGAACTACCTGTCTGCTTAAGGCCGTACAGTGGTTTGAGGCTGAGGGGCCTGGGGAATGTGACCATGGAGAGGGCATGGGCCCTGAGTGCCCAGCCAGGCCTTCCCGTTCGCCCCCCATAGTTGGAGGTGGGTGGGGAAGCTCAGAGTGCCCACAAGTGACAGGACGGTCCCCGCCTCCCCTGGAGCAGAGCGGAGGGCCGGTGGGCTTGGTTCTTGGGAGTTCTTTCCCATTGCATTTCTAGGTTGAAGGTGAGGGCAAAACAGATGGACCCCATGCTGTCCCCGTGGTCTGTGGGTGGAAGGCTGCAGAGCCGGGAGAGAGCTTAGTGGCCGCTGTCCAGGAACAACAGGCAGAAAGTGTGAGACTGGACATACTCTGAAGAGAGTAAATGCTGGTCACAGGAGACGGGAGGAAGAGACCCTTAGTCCTGAAATAAAAAGGAAATAAAAAGGAAACCACCTATCTACATGTAGAGAGAGAGCACACTTCAATTTAACCATGTGTTTCATTGAAGCCTGGCTTAAAATTCCTAAATATTGTATTTCTCTAAACACATTTAAGATGCGAATTTTTAGGGAAGCTGGTGGGAGGAATGATGATTCCAGTAAGTGGTCAGACTGTAACCAGAGAGGCTGGGGTCAGAAAGCGGGGGCGAGCGCTGATGTCACCCTCCTTTCTGAAGTGAAGGTTTGAAGTGGAAGAAAGAGGTGTGTTCAGATGGCTTGTGTGGCACCTTCGTTTCTGAATGAATCAATTCCCAGAGTAGAAATACAGGAGCTTTCCCCTGTGTTTGTCCCAGGATGAAATTTAAGAGGACATGCTCTGTCCCATTAGGGACACAAATAATGCTTTTTGTGAAGGACGGTCAGTCCGGGTCTGATCCGAGGGAGGGAATGGAGACAGCAAACCAGCCCACCTCCCGTGCTGGTGGCGTTTCTCACTGCGGTGCTGTTAGCTCGCATTCTGTTCTGAGACCCTGCTTACAGATCTGTCTCCCCTCCTCCCTCCACTGCAGCTGGAGCTGAGCTTCAACTACTTGGACATTCACGGCGTCACCTGCAACAAGCCTGCCCAGGTGAGTGTGAGCCCAGAGACCAGTGGCCGGGCCCACAGGTTGTCAGGATGAGGGACCTGAAGGTGCTGGGTGGGCGGGAGGCTGCTGACCGGGCTGTGTGGGCAGAGTGGGGCGGGTCCCGGAAGGGAAACTTTCTCCGCAGCTGCCGGGGAGCTCTTGCGGGCAGTTCCCCATGCGAGTGCTCCTCCTAGAGGTTTTGTATGAGCTGCGGCACCAACACTTCATAGCCGTCGCACGGCACCATGCCAGGGCTTTCTGGGGATTGAGGTGGATGTTTCGGTGTTCGTGACATGTAGGCGTTTCCAGCCAGCTTCATGGAGCCCTAAGGAACCTGCAGTGAACTGAGGGAAGTGTCCAGTGGGTAGGTGTGGCATTCGGGTCCCCATGAAACCATTCCTGTGATCGACATACTGAACCCGTCCGTCCCTGGGAGCCTCCTCGGACACCTGTCCGCCCTGCTCCTCAGCGGCAGGCACCTGCTCCCAGCAGACCCAGAGGAGTCTCCCTGTTCTAGAATTTTCTGAGAATGGAACCGACAGCCTGCCTTCCCTCATCAGTAGCGTCGTCGCGAGGCTGCTTTCCCCTGCCGCACAGGTCTCGTCGAGCGCTCCTCCTCGTGGCCGAGTGGCAGCATCGCATGGCTCTCACAGGTTGCTCGTCCGTCCCCTGCTGATGGACACCGGTTGTCTCTAGTCTTGGGCTCTGAGTAAAGCTGCTGTGCACATTTACGTGCGAGTCTTCGGCTGCACCCGGGCTCTCGTTCCCTGGGGTGGCATCTAGGTGGCGGCGGCTGGATCGTGCAGCAGGCGCATGGCTGACCTTTAAGAGGCTGCCACGCTGCCTTCCAGAGTGGCCCTGTCGATCTCCTTCGCCATCCCCAGCACGGGCGCGCCACTGCTTACTTTGTCCGGATCTAGTGAGTGTGCGCGCTTCCTGTCATGGTTCGAATCCGCATTTCCCTCCTCACGGGAGAAACGAGCGTCTTTGTATTATTGCTTGTTTGCCACCAGGGTCTTCTCTGATCAGATGTCAGTTCACAACTTTTGCCATTTTTAAATTGCGTTCCTTGTTGCCTTAGAGTTTTCAGAGTTGCTCCTGTATTCTGAATACGTGGGTTCGTCAGATAGACGAGGTTCACGTATTTTCTGTCACTCGCGGGCTTATCTCTTCCTTTTCTTCACAGTGCCTTTCAAAGAGCAGACGTTTTAAATTCTGATGAAGTCCAGTGTCTCAATATTTTCCTTCTGCGGATGGCTCTTGCTTTGATGTCGGGTCGAATAAATCTTTGCTTAACCCGAGGTCACAGAATGTTTTGTGTCTTCTACAAGTTTTCCAGTTTTAGGTTACACGTCTAGGTCTATGGTCCATGTTGACGTAATCTCTGTGTATGAACCCAGCGACGTATGGATGGATCAGTGAGGTTCTTTATCGCGTGCGTCCGCGTGTCCTGTGCCGTTCGCGTGGAATGCTTGTTTCGCCCCGACTGGCTTTCACTCAAAGATCAGTTGCTCCTTCAACGCCGGTCTATGTCCTGACTCCGAGTCCTGTCCCTTCGGTATTTGTCCCATGACACGGTCTGGGTTACTGTAGCTTCACAGGCAGACCTGAAATCAGATACCATTGGTCCTTCATCGAGGTTCTCCCTGTGCAGAGCGGTTTCAGTGACTCCGCCCTGGCAAATGCCACGGAGGGTTTAGACTTGGATTATATTGGCTCTCTGAACCACGCTGGGGAGAATTGGCACCTGACCCGGAAATCGTCCCATTTCTCCACTGATTTGGCCTCTGGTGTCTCTCGGTCAGGGCACAGGTCTTACACATCTTTTGTCAGGTTTGTGCCTAAGTACTTCCTACTTTTTGATGATATTATGAGTGGTACTATTTTTTAAAATTCAGTTCCCCATTGTCTCTTGCCCGTATTTGGAAACACGGTTTTGATTTTTGTGTAGTGCCCCTGTCCCTGGTCACGTGTCCCCACCCACCGATCAGGTCTGGTGGCATTTGAATAGCGAGCTCCGTGTTCTGCACGGACGGCCGTGTCTCGTGTAACAGACAGTGCTGCTCCCTCCCTTTCAATGAGGACGCGGTTTACTGTTCTCGCCCGGCTGCAGCGGGGAGACGGTCCTCGTGGGTCTCTCGGCTCCCGCCTGTCTGTCTGTCTGTCTGTGAATTCCTGCTGTTCTTGGGGTCACATGAGCAGTGAGTAGCCCCGGGGGGAGACAGCCATGCTGTCTGATGACCACGAGGACAGGAGACTCGGCAAGCTCGCGGGCCCCTTTCCTATAAGCAGCCCACTGTGTGCGGGCATCCGACTGAGCTGGCCACGTGCCCCCAGTGGGGCTCAGGGGTGACGGCAGCGGTCCATGTGAACACGATGCCTTGGCTGTGCCACCGACAGATAGCAAAGCACTTGGTCTGCGACCCTGGGGTCTCCTGTCTCGTGCCAATGTACGCGAAACAGCTTATCTGTAGGTGACAGCACACCGCAGCCCGCCACCTTGCACGAGCGCGCCCACACCAGGCTGAAGAGAGGTGGTGAGGACGCACGCCCTGCTCGCCTTCACCTGGAGGGAATTTCCAGGTCTTCTCCCACAAGGCGTCGTCGGAGCTGCAGGGCTCATAGGTGCCTTTCATCCAGCCGAGGTAGCCTGAGGCACGCCCTGGACAGCGGGGCCTTGCCTGGTGCCCCTCCAGACAAAATCTTGGTAAAAGCGGGGTCACGTGTGAATGTGGACCTTCAGCCTCTCTCACACGGTGGCATTTGGGGGGTCTGAATCTGCAGCTGGGCCCTTCGTGACACTTGCTTCAGTTGTGGGGTGCCTGTGATCACCTGTCCACCGTGGACCCGAAAGTTCTGTGACTCTGAAACTGCGGGTGCTGTTTTAAGAAAGGGCCCCCAAGGTGCTGGGGTTGTGTTCGAGGGCCTCAGTGAAAGTGGTTTGCCCTGTTTCCGATTACGAATTCGAGCACTTGGTCCTGATTACGCGGTGCCCACTGGCTCTTGCAGATGGTCCTGGAAACGGAGAAGTACAACCTGTCGCTGCGGATGGCGTCGCCCGAGGATGTGAGAGAGGTGCTGGCCCACATGGGCTCCTGCCTGCGGAGGACGTTCCCCGGCCTGTCTCCCGTGTGAGTCCCGGTCGGGGGGCGGTGGTGGGCGGCAGGCGGTGGGCTGGCCGGCCTTGCTACCTCAGCCCGTGTTCCCCATCCGAGGTTTCATTCTGGGATTGTCGCTCCACCCCCTGCCCCCAACCCCCTGTGAACTTGGCGCCCAGCTTTCCCACAGATGCAGGGGGCCCAGTGCTTGGTGCACAGCCGTCACCCACGGCATCAACGGGGACACAGCGCCATTTCCTTCGTGTTTGATTTTCTGATCAGTAAAGGGAACCTAAAAAAAGATGCAGAAGAAAAGCTAAACATAATAATTAGCCTTTTTCTCTTCCTCTCATTTTCCGAAGTGCGCCTTAGGGATATTGGTAATTGCAGCATTTATTTATTTTCGTTAAGTGTTTAAACTCAGGATTACTGGGCACAGGTTTGTACTTGGGGAGCTTGCTGTGTTTCCTTGGGGTGGAGAGGGCCTAGGGGAGCTGTAGGGGCCGGGGTGGAGGGGGCTGTTATGGGTCAGGAACGCTGAACTCGGCATCTGGCACATCCAGGTGGGGACGCCAGGTGGCAGGTCCCGGAGCGAGGCTGGGGGTTGGATCAGGTCTGGGGACGCAGCACCCGTGACAGCTACAGTGTCAGCCCGGACCAACACCTGCCGGTGACGTGGCCACGGAGAGAGCCGTGCACCTGGGAGGGGGAGTGTGTTGACAGTGAGCCCAAGATTTGGGGGTCAAGTGAAGGAAGAGAGCTGCAGAGCAAGTTGGGTAAGAGTTCCCGTGGAAACCTGGAGCCCAGGGGACCCTGCCCAGTGACGCTGGGCGTTGGGCACGCTGAGGGCAGAGGTCATCCAGCAGGGTGGTGCTGTGATGGGCACAGGCGGCCGTGACCTGAGCGGTGCAGGGTTGGTGGGGACAGGCAGGTGCCCGGTTGGGCAGGGACAGGTGGCTGTGGCTTGTGTGGAAAACATGTAGACAAGTGTGGCCCCAGGGGGCCAGGAGGCCGGATGTAGCAAAAGGTGTGCAAGGAATCTGTTCACATTTGGATGGGAGATAGTGCAGCATGTGGCTGTATGGGGGAGCGAGAAAGGGGGTGTCGGTGGGACAGCGTAGTAAGTCAGCAGCATCCTGGGGCAGGAAGAGCGACAGAGAGCCCAGAGCATGCTGGTCCTTCCTTCCGGCCTGGGGGCTGCTGGAGCGAAGGCCGGGCTGTCAGGAATCCTGGCTCCCTCGTCCTTGGAACGCAGTCAGCACTCCCCGAGCCCCCAAATTTCATGCTTACTCTGTGCCTGATACAGAGTGTGGGGGAGGTGGCCTGGGGACATGGAGACATCAGCAGACAGTGGCCCTGCCTTTGAACCATGGATGCTTGAGCTCAGGTGACGTGAGCAGAAGAGGCAGGAGGTGATGGGTGTGGGTGGGAGGTGCCTGAGCCCTGCGCAGGGGGTGCTCCCCAAAGAGGACGGCGAGGGTTCGGAGGCGGCAGTAGGGAGGGGAGGGGCCTGCGAGGAACCAGGTGCGACCATCACCTAGCTAGCAGACAACACGCAGAGAATTTCTGTAACTTAAACATGCTTGGCTCTCGTTTTGTTTTCCTGCCCGACACACACGGCGAGCCCATCCCAGTGAACTCCTTGGATGGTGCCACATGGTTTTGGCCGGGGAAAAGGGTGACTGCTTTTGCGTTGGTTCCTGTCACTCACGAGGGTGGGGGCGTGGGTCACTGTTTCCTTTCTTCCCCCTCCTTCATGGGCCTGAGGTCCCAGCTGCCAGGAAGTCAAGTAGCTCCTTCACGTAAATAACACGAGTAACATAGACCATTGCAAACAGAACGTCCCCCAGGGACTCCATGCGTCACACTCATGGGAAGCTGGGGAATATGAAGCTGTATCTGGATTCTGAGTCTCGTCTGACTCACTGGTCCCATTGAATATATGACATGAATCTGCCGTGGGGGCCCTGGGTCCCCAGCCTTCATCTCTGTCCTTGCTCAGGGCACTTCTGGTCCCCTGGAGGCTGGTCCACAGGACAGGGTCCCACGAGCAGCTGTCGGGACGGGAGGGCAGACACAGCCAGGGTGGCCCGCAGGTCTGACCTCCGGTCCGAGGGAGCCACGGTGGACACCGCGCCTGTGTCGTGCGGATTTCTGGTTTCCCCACACGCAGTCCTGAAAACCACAGCCGTGATCAGAATCCCGTGTGTAGGAGCAGCACATACACGTCCACAAGGTATAGTCAGGCCTCCGGACTGCAGTCAAGAGAATGAAGTAATGAAGAATTTGAATCAAAATTCACACTCACCAGTGTCTTTTCCTCACCTCCCTGTGCACATATCTGTCCTAAGGGAAAATGTGAAGGTGAAGGAAGAAAATGTAAGTCAAATTTAGAAATGAAGTGGCCGTTTGCATTGCTCTGTGGGCGTTCTCCTCCTCGCCGTGCGGTGCGGGCTGCTGGCGGAGGCTGGCCTCCGGGATGGGGCGGCGAAGAGACACCAGGGAGGGTTGCGGCTGAGCGCTGCGGGTCAGTGTCCACCGTGCTTGTGGCCCTTCGCCCTGGGAAGCTGCTGCGTCCCGCCTGCAGCTTCTCTGATGTGCAGGACCTTGGCTGCGCTCCAGCAGAAAGCTAGATTTTTACCTTAAGTCACGAGGGCACGTTAGCGTTTGTTTAGAAAATGTTCACTTGGGAGCTTCCTCCATCGCACGTGGATGAGTGCCTGTTTCCGCCCTCTGAGATTTTATAGTCTAAAGAGAGTGTAAGAAAGTTCCACAAAGACTGTACTGTTGAGTAAAACATCCCCAGAGGTCAGAAAGGGGAAGTCGCACTTGGCATGGGATATCAAGAAAATAGTGTTTGATTTATGTGTGTTTTTCTCTGTTTTCCAGGGAAGGGCTTGGTTGGGGTGGGTCTGGGGATTGCCCTGCGGTCGGTTGGCCATGGCAGTGTGACTGGAAGTTCAGAGTGAGGGCAGGCACAGCTGCAACCACATTGGGGGCCAGCAGCAGCCCAGCCCGGCAGACAAAGCTGAGGTCCAACTGCAGAGGTCAGGGAGGGCTTTGGACCTTTACAAGAAGGTAGATTCGGTTCCACAGCCCTGCATTCTGGACTTCATGAGAGCCTCAAGGTCAAACTGGAGGCTGTCAGACAGGACAGATATTTCAAAGGTGAGACTCTCAGCAATAAACTCATTTCTCAATGCCTCAGTATCCCCATCTGTAGGAGGAGGATAATGCTGGTGTGCGTACAGTTTTATGAGGATTCAGTTAATGCTGGAAACTGCTGGAGAACTGCTCCGGAAGCTTCACTGGTGACCCTGGGCAGCCAGGCAGCCAGCAGCGTCAGAACTAAAGGCCACACGGCCAGAAAGGGAAACGAAGATGTTTGGGGAGATTTCTTTGATGTTGATGATTTTTATTGCTATATGTTTATAGGTGAGTTGACTGCATTTCTGTAATTAGATTTTGTTGTTGTTAAATGGGATAAAAACATCCTTTTTAGGTGAGAGAATGTAACTTCTCGCATGACTTTTTCCTGTGCTTCCTTATTCCGTCCTCTGTGTACACGAGTGAAGGTCACTGCCCGTGAGCACGGTGTGGTAGGACAGTGTTTCCTTCTCTCGTGAGGAAAATGGCTTTGCGAATCCCGTCAGGAAGTCAAAAGCCAACTGAAGTATGAAAAGGCAAGGTTGTTGTGAAGAAAAGTGCAAAGGGGGGGTTTATGGGAAGCAGGTGCTGGCAGCCCCTCCCTTTGGAAGGCGGCGGGGATGGCAGGGGTGGAGCCGGCCGGGAAGTGGCGTGGCGTGGTGTGGCTGGTGTCCCTGAAGCAGGTGATGTTCTGGGCACAGTGGCCGTATGACACAGGATGAGCCTTGGGAGTGGAGTTTAAATAAATCACTTAATTGAAGTGGATTAAAAGGATTCACAGGTGGTTTTCATGTCAGCAGTTAGGCCTGAGTTTGGGTGGACAGAGCTGTGTGCTTGTCACCTGGGTCGCTGCTCCTGGCCTCTTGCGCTGTCTCCTGAATCTGGTGCAGGTTCAACACCCAGAAGGTTGGTGTGGCTTGTCCACTGCTCAGTGCAGACCATGCGTGAATGCTGGGCCTGCGTGCCTGCTCTCCAGGACATGGCTCTGCCTGTCACAGCAGTTGACACTCTCTGAAGCTACGCTCTAGTTTGTTTTTAAAAGAGGCCTCTCACAAGATAGATTTCTGCATGCAGCGCCGAAACCCGTGGTGATTGATGGTCCTTCTTGCTGTCTGTCTCACAGGAAGATCATGAAGAGGGTGTCCATGGAGCCGGCGGAGTGCCTGGCCAGCCTGCAGGCCCGGTGGGACAGCCAGCCCGTGGCCGAGCAGGGCCCCTGCGGTGAGCACACATTTTAAAACCAAAATACCGGTGTCTGCTGGGGTGTCCCCGGCCGGGAAGTGCAGTCTATCCCTAGCACGCCCCCATAACGTGCAGTTGGTTTGAAGGTGTGATCAGCGTGGCCATACCGGTGGGCAGAGAGCCCCACGTGTAAGCTCCGCTGCATCCTGCCTTGTGCCTGTCACATTGGCTGTGTGGCAGCTTTTCAATCTGAACTTAAAAATCGTTTCCCCGAACACCCGTCACAGACTTATTTGTGTTTCAGGTGGGTTTTCTCAGATGTACGCCTACGTTTGCGACTGGCTGGGATTCCCGTACCGGGAAGAAGTGCAGTGGGTGAGTGTGTCTGTGTGCGTATGTGTACACGCACACACACGCTCCCCCACACTCATATATACAGTCATATGCACACGCCCACACTCACACACATACATGCACACTCACACACCCACACACATATGCACTCACACGCTCACACACACTCGCTCACACTCACACTCGCACACCCACACACACAGTCACACGCAGTTGTGTACACACAGGCAATAGCACATATACACAGACTCTCGATACTTGTCCGTTTCTTTCTCTTTGTCCCCACCGTGTGTTTTTGCTGACACTCTTCCTGGCTCGGGTGACATCCAATCCGCCTGGGTCACTGTCCGATCCCCTCTGCGTCCTGCCTGCTGCCCCGCCGTTGACCCGGCCTGTTGACGTGACTGCATTGTGTTTCTGGTAGGACGTGGATACCATCTACCTGACACAGGACACCCGGGAGCTGAGTTTGCAGGACTTTAGTCATCTGGACCACAGGTGGGGGCGCTCTCCTCCGGCCCCTCCTCCCTCTCCAGCCGGGCTCTCAGAGCTGCCCATCCCCGCTGACCCTGCGGGGCCCCGTCTGCAGAGACCCTTTCATAACAGGAACCAGGAGAATCTGGGCCTCTCTGGGGTCTGCCGGTCAGTGAGCAGTTCAGGGGTGCTTGTCGCTGCGAATGCTTTGGGGTGGGGATGCCTGTGTGCGCCGGAGTTCACAGCTAGAAAATGTGCTGATTTTTACTGTGGAAACAATCTAATTCTTAGGCTCCGAGACTGGCTCCCCGGGTGTATTTAGTCTAGCCGGTATGTAAAATGTACCTCTCTTTCAACTAGCTTTTTTCTAGGATAAAGTCTTATGTTGAGCTCCTAACAGATGACTTAGCGCATAGTTTCTTTATGGATGGGGGTCCCCATGCACGTGGAAATGGTGGCCACCATCGGCCTTGCGATAGTGACAATAGCCAACGACACCTGTGACAGGGCACCTGTGGGACGCTCGGCTTTTATGACCTGGACTGGAGTCAATTCGGGTCTGTGGTCCGTATGCGCAGGCCCCGGGGAGAAACTTTGCTGGGCCAAGGGAGGGGGGGGGGAACGTCTGGCCTGAAAATAAGCCCTAGAGAAATTAAATTCCTGTGATGTCATACCGAGCATAGAGATGACATAAGAACTGCTAATTCGATAGGTAGCCTAGGATCCAGAGTAGCAAGCAATTTGACAAGCAAGTTAGAGTTTTTTGTTTTTGTGTTTTACCTTATTTAGATAGTCCCCAAATACTAGCGGTTTCTTTTCGATGTCGAAAACAACAGGAATGTTGCCGGTATTTCAGAAATCATTCAGAATACAACTTAGTGCTGACTCTCAAACTGGGATCGGAGGGCTTGGTTGCCTGTGGTGGAAGGGGTTTGGAGTTCCTCTCTGGGACCCTGGCTGTCCCTGAGGCATAGGTGGAAGACTCTGGGCTGTCTGGAAGGCAGATGGCTGGTCAGTGAGTTAGGATAGTAGTTACGACAAGATGCTCGTGAGTCAGCCACACTGTCCGGGTGGGGGTCCCGGCCCTGCCCAGACCGACTGTGGCCACGGGCAGCGCCCTGCCCTCTCTGGACTTGGGGTCCTCATCTATAAAGTGATGTTCAATGGTGGTCCCCCTCCTGGGTCACTGTGAAGACTCCTGTGTGTTTTCTGTGTACGTGGGACCAAGTCAGAGACTAGATTGTCACTGGTACAGAGCTCTGTGCTCGGCACTCGGCTGGGATGTCCTGAGAGGAACCAATTCCTGGGACCCTAGGCTCAGGCCTTGGCTTTTCCATCCATGTTTGCTGAAGTGCTTCCTGGACACTCGGTCCTCCCTGGTTGGGAGACAGATGATAAGGACCCGAGAAGCCCTTTATGATGGTTTTCAAAGGACATACAACCAGGGGAGATGGGCCCGACATTGAGGTAGTAAACAGGAATTCAAGGCAGAATAGGACAGAGGCTGAATAGGATGCGGGCAGTGAGCTGTCCGGGGGACCTGGGGCCCTTACACAGGGCAGCCTGCAATGCAGGCAGATGCTACGAACCGCATGGGGGTACCAGTTGGTCGTCGGGCACTTGCTGAGCTCTGGGGATCTGCCCAGTGTCACTTCTGGTCAGCCTGGGCGCCGGGCCTCACTCTACAAGTCCTCTGGCCACAGAATGTAGAACGTACGTGAGGGTTAAAGAACTTAGGACCGAGTGGTCCAAGGACATAGTGGGCGTTCACAGGTGAGCGTGGAGGCCCTGACCGCGGCCGTTGTCACAGCTTGGTCACGGGGTTTGTGACTTCTGCTTCTAGGGACCTGATCCCCATCATCGCGGCCCTGGAGTACAACCAGTGGTTCACCAGGCTGTCTGCCAAGGACCTGCGGCTGGTGAGTGCCCGGAGACGGTGCGCATGGCGCTCAGCGAGGCTGCATTGAAACCGCCTGGATTTAATTATAAAGCTGTATGGATGTCTGTTCTTCTCCTGTGCTGGTGAGCTGCATACGTGTTATTTCTGGGGGAGCAACGTCCCTGCAAATGCTCTCGATGGCATTCCCTAACGTGTGGCGTGTGAGGTGCGTTAGAGAAGTACTTCTCGGTGTTTTCGGCTGCTTCAGGCAGTGTAGCCGACGGCCAGAAAGACACGGTGAGAGGGGCCTTCCGCACCCACCCTTCTGTCGGCAGAAATGGTCCACGCTAGGCCTGCACGGCCGCAGGAAGCAGAGGCTAGGTTCCTGTTTGTATCCCGCCTCCACCGAGCTTTCCTTCCTCAGAATTTAGGAAACTGTCACCAGGCAGAGTTAATGATAGTAACACTGATTTTCTAGATGAGCTTGGGGGCCCGTCGATGTGTAAGCCGAATGACATCAAAGTGAAATCGGTGCGTTTTCCTTAGTACGAGGGAGCCCAGTTCTTGGTCTGTTTTACTAGTGGGGATAAGATGCTCTGTTAGGGCTTTCGTGCAAGTGCAAGGCGGCCGCGTGGGCAGGTGCTTATCTGAGAGTTAGCTTTTGGCTGCTCCACTTCCAGACAGGAGGTAGTTCAGGTGTTTTGTTGGAGACTCTTGCATTCAAGCCTCTGGCTCTCAGAGGTCATAGAAACGGATGGTTAAAGACTATCGCAGCAAGGAGGTGGGGTTGGGCTTGAGACGCGCATCTGAGGACAGTGGAGATTTGACATTTGCTGGTGGACGGGCCCCGCGGGGGTCTCTCTGGGATTGTGACCGGAGGTGCTGTCAGCAGGGACATGGGCTGAACTGCCTGGGGCCCGTGAGGGGCCAGCAGGCTGCAAGAAAGAGTGCGGGCCTGGAAACAGAAACCCGGGGTCCCGATGCTGGCTCTCCTTATAAGGCCGTGCGACCTTAGACAGGTCACTTGACCTTCAAGGCCTCAGCTTCCTGTGTACCCGTTTTTGGGAGCGAGTGGGAGCTGATGTCTTATTCATCGCTACCCAGTGCTCACCAGACTATGTAGCTCACAATAGCTACTCAATAAAAATCGGTTTAATAAATGGGTGTCAAGTTCGTTTGTTGAATGAATGAGTAGGTGTAGCAGTGTAACTACTTGGCAGGTTACTGAGATCCGTATAGAAAGCGTACAGAAATTCTAACAGTCATCACCACCATCACCATCAGCACCACCCATCAGCATCACCATCAGCATCACTATGAGCACCACTACCACCATCACTGCCTGTTGGTCTTTATTGTCTGTTTCACGTGTCCCTTTCTTTGGGAATTCCCTTTGGTTTACCCAGGACCGGGTGGGATGCAGCTCTGTGTGCCCGAGCCTCACCCAGACGTCCTTCTCGCCATTCTGTCACCCTTCATTGTTTTCTTCTCTGATTCCCTGGCTGGATGGCATTCTCTTGATGGCAGGGACGTGTCCCTTCTGTCCCTGCACCCCCGGGACCCTCAGCAAGATGGTGTGTGGTGGTCAGTGAGGAGTCAGGGTTTGCTGAATGACTGCGTGAGCGTGTGAATGACTGACATAACTGCAACTCTGCGTCTGCGTGGGCCGTAGCGATGATGTGAGCTCGGTTTCAGACGCGTGTGTGTCTGACGTACACACGCGTGCTCACCGAGTGTGTTCTCTCGCAGTCCACTGATGTCTGCGAGCACATCTTGAGGGTGGTGAGCAGGTCCAGTCGTCTGGAAGAACTGGTGTTGGAAAACGCTGGACTCAGAGCGTGAGTATTTCCTGCATGTGTGACTACATTGCTTTAGGACTTTTTGCCATTTTCTCTAACATTAATGCACAGTTAAAAGAAAAGTGGGCCCCTCACGTATAGAATACCATGATTTCCCTTCTAAGAAAGAGTTCCAGGAGTCCCCATCATGATCAGAAAGGTGTGGGTTTTATCGCATTGTTTCCTCTCGGGTCACAGGATGTTTTTGATGGTGTAGAGGTCAAGGGCTTGGTGGACCCTTGAGCCAGACGCCTCGTGGTCTTGGACAGGTCGTTTCAGCTCTTTGTGCCTCAGTCTCTTCAACTTTGAAATGGAGAAAATGTTAGCACCTTCCTTATAAAATGACAGCTCTGAGAATAAATGATATGTTAAAGAGCTTAGAGAGTATCTTTCATATTCTAGGTGCTGCATTAAATTTTATCCGTGTCACTGATGGTAGTTGTTGTAAGAACCTATTGCATATTTAAAAAACATTTTTTAAAAGATTTTATTTATTTATTTTTAGAGAGGGGAAGGGAGGGAGAAAGAGAGGGAAACATCAATGTGTGGTGGTTTTTTGTGAGCCCCCTACTGGGGACCAGGCCCACAACCCAAGCATGTGCCCTAGACTGGGAATCGAACTGGTGACCCTTCAGTTTGCAGGCCGGTGCTCAATCCAACAAGCCATCCCAGCCAGGGCTGTCGCATATTATTTTACTCCTTTGCTGTGCTCGGTTTTGTCCATGCGCCTCCCTTTCCAGATCCACACTCACACCATCTTCACCTCGTGGTTCCAAGGTTGCTGCCCGAGCCCGTGTGAGGCGCAGCAGAGCTGGGATCTGAGACACAGACTTTGGGGCTGCTGAGCAGGGAGGGTGGCGATGTCATAATCACAGCCCGCAGGGCGTTCCTCTCAGTTAACCACACCTGGCGGACGTTCTGGTTTTTGTCAGGATGTGGCACCAGCCATTGCAGGCGTCAAACCCGACGGCCAGAGCGGTCGGTTTGTGCCCACGAGTGCTGCTCTCCATTGTGCAGGGGCTGACAAGGGCTGTTAATCGCGCCCGCAAATGCGTCTTCCATGGGGCAATTGCACGTTGTCTTTTTTTTCCGCCGGATTGCGGTTTTGGCCCATCCCAACGAACCGAGTTCAGCTGTGAGTTCACAGCTTCTCACAGGAGGACTCACACTTGCACGGAATGGACTGGGTGCTAACAAACAGGTGCTGCCCAGGTCGCTGCTGGGAAGAGAGCGTCCCTGGCTGCTGATTTCCTGCCAGCAGCTCTCGCTGTGAGTGCTGGAGCGGGTCACGTGCCGTGTGACTCCATCTCACTGTGCTGTTTCCTTGCAGAGATTTTGCACAGAAGCTGGCCAGTGCGCTGGCGCACAACCCCGGCTCAGGACTGCACACCATCAACCTTGCTGGCAACGCGCTGGAGGACCGAGGTACCATGGCGGCCAGGCTGTGGCGGGGTGCTGGCGGGCGGAGCGGCTGAGCCGTGGTGGTGCCATACGTGCTGGTGGAGCTCCTGTTGGCTCTGGTCCTCCCAGCTCTGATGGAAACACTTACGCTGACCTCCTGTCATTGAACCATTTCCGAAGTGACACCCATAGGAAGAGAGTGTTTTCACACTATTAGTTCTCTATCGCTGTGTAACAAGTCCCCACCAGCTCGGCAGCCTACAGAGACTCAGGTGTACTGTCCCCCTGTTTCCTGGCCCAGCAGGGCGCATTCGGGTTGGTGGGTTTTATCCTCTGTCTCGTGAGGCTGCCACCTGGTTGCCAGCCAGGTTGTGACCTCCTCGTGACCTGGGGTCCCCCTCAAGTTCACTGGTGGTGGAATCCCCTTCGGGCTCTAGGACAAAGGTCCCCGTCTGCTTGCTGGTGGCCGGCAGGGCCAGGGACCCCTTCCAGGCCTCACCATGAGGCCCGTCATCTCCCAGTGTGTGGGCTGACTGTGCTCCCCTGGCTAGCAGGAGCTCGCCCCACTTTTTAGACAGAGCAGCTGATTGGGTGGGTGGGGCCCACCCAGGACACACTCCCTTTCGATGAACTCACAGCCAGCTGCTTGGTGATCTCATCACGCTGGGGACATACCATCACTGTCCTCAGTCCCCCCCCCTCGAGGACAACCTCCAGGGCGCCCATACCAGGGACAGGAGTCCCAGGGAGCAGCACACACGTCTGCCATCTGCAGATGCCTTCTGATACGTCACAAGTTTGGAAGTGAGATTCGGGAGGCGGCTCAGGACCTGAGCTCGGGGCGAGGCACAGGGTCTCACGGAGGGCGCCCCCCTGGGTGGGGGGTGCCCGTGGGTGAGTGTGGGCTGCATTTGAGAACGCGGTGGACGGGCTTTGAGGGCAAACAGCTCCGTCTCCACCGGCACCTTCTGTTTTCAGTGCCTGTTGCAGATGTTTCCCTGCAGAGCTGAGAAGGGCCTTTCCTCTTGGAATGTCAGTATTTGACGGGGATTAGTTATTAAGCGGAGCTGCGGGTGCTGGTAGAGACATTCCATCTGCTTTCTCTTTCTGAGACACACTTGGGTTTTTCATTGAAAAGATCCCCGCTTGGAGTTTGAGCAGAATTTCATGACGCGCGTCCCAGCCTCCTGTAGAGAATGGGCTGAACACTCGACCCACGGGGGCAGCTCCTGGGATAGGCCATGGCCGGGGCCTTGGAGGCGTGGCCCTGGGGCAGGGCATCCCTGGCAGAGTCATGCCTTTGGGAAAAAGCAGACACCGCGGGGAGGAGGCTGTGAGAGCGTGGGAACCACGTGGTTGCCTCCCACAGGCGGGAGGGCTGGGTCCGTTCTGTTTCTGTGATGAGAGGGACTCAAGGTCACTGTCTGCTGACAGGGCACAGCCAGGTCCTAGGAGATCATGACGTGAACTTAATAGTTCCCGACGAGCATGAAAACCAGTCGGAAGGATGGAAGTGCCAGGGAGTGCTGTGCAGGGAAGCTGCGGTTTTCATTGTCCCCTGCACTGTGGTCGGTGTGAGGGTCCTGTTCTCCACAGCAGCTCTGTTTGGCCCGGGGGTCCTGGCGGCAGTGCTCGGATATCCTGCTGGGGCCGCACTTCTTTCCCCGAGGCCCCTGGCTACCCAGACTTGGCCCTGGCTCCCCTCCTGGTCACGACCCTGGGGGGCTCTGACCTTGCTTCTTGGGTCGGAAGGGAGCATTTTCGGGGGTCCGCTCTGCCCATTCCACACACCCCACCCCCAAAGGCTGCACACACACGTTCTGTTTTCATGACCTTGGCCTTGTCAGGAATGTCTGTCCTTTCTCCTCCCCTCCCTTTGTTCTAAATTTGATTATTTTGTTTGGAGATGATTTAGAACCCTGCCTCAGAGTGTTTTTCTTTTGCAAATATTGACCTCAAGTGCCCGCATGTTTTTCTCTGGACCATCTGCTAGTGGCTCTGATTTTATCTTCCTAATAAGACACAGAAACTGATTCTGGAGTTGCCGCCTACCCCTTCCTCTCAGGCTTAGAGTGTCTGCTGGTAGCGTCTGCAGCCAAAATCGGGGGGTTCCCTTCTGGGCTTTGCCACTTCCCAGCTGAGTTTCCGTGGACAAGCTACCTAGCGTCCTTGCATCTCAGTTTGCTTGTCTCTAAAATAGATGATTATAGCACCTGTCCACTAGGGGGCCTGAAGGTCAAGTGAGGAAAAGGCCTGTGCAGCATACAAATAGGCTGTCGCGAGATGCGTGAGCGAGACGTGGTCGCTTTTCCTACCTCCATTGATTCCTGAAATAGCCCCGTGAAGTTAGGCAGTGCGGGTGTTGTTATTCTCCTCTCCTGGGTGAACAAACCGCTGTTTCCGGGATGTGCACAGAGCCTGTGGAGTAGGAGTCACACCCAGGGCCAGTTCCAGGAATACGCCCAGGGCTCAGGCTGTCGCCCGGGGCTCAGGCTGTGGCCTCAGGGCCTTGGCATGTGGAAGCCAAGACTTCGGTGCCGTCCGCTGGCTTCTCCGGAGCACATCAGCACCACCTTTTCTTTCTTTCTTTCTCCGGAGCACATCAGCACCACCTTTTCTTTCTTTCTTTCTTTGAAAGAATATTTTTAGAGAGAGGGGAAGGGAGGGAGAGACACATCAATGTGTGGTTGTCTCTCATGCACCCTGTACTGGGGACCTGGCCTGCAACCCAGGCACGTGCCCTGACTGGGAATTGAACCAGCGACCCTTTGGTTCTCAGGCTGGCGCTCAGTCCACTGAGCCACACCAGCCAGGGCATGTCAACACCTTTTCTTAAGGAGTCATTGCAGTAGTTGAGATTGCCAGGTTTGGGTGACAGCTATACAACACTGGAGGTTACTCTCTTCCAATTCATAATATCAGACATATATTTTTTATGGCCACACAAGGGAAAACATTATTTTAAAAACAGCAGATTTGGATTTGAGGGCATTGGGAAGTCAGATGTGCTGACTCTGTTTTCTCCATGAGTCTTCTATTCCTACAGTCCTAGTTCTTGAACCTCGTTCTCTCAGCCTTTTGTTGAAATGGAGATACTGCGCTGTGTTTTATTTATTCACTCACTTCCCCCAGTGTTTCTGAATGCACCGGGGAAGCCACGAGAACTGGTAGGTACCCGAACAACTCACCTGCCTTCTGACATCGACCCGTTCAAATCTCTGTTCTTTCCACCAGATGAGAAGGAAGCCTGTGGTTCCCCCTACCAGAACTCCATGGGCAGAATTTTGCTAAATTATTAATATTGATGCTTTCAATTAACATGGACCTCCTTAAGCCTTTTTCCTACTGTGGGAATCATTCTAATTCCAGAATATCCGCGGTGAGAACTGCGAATGGCATCGTGACAGGGATTTAAGTGCACGCGTGATTAGCGGTTGAATCTGCGATGTCACATTTAATTTCCTGTGTTTGTAAGTTAGTAACATTGGATGGCAAATTGCAATACTAAACATTTTACAATTACTTTTTTGTTCTACATCAATATTTCAAAGCAGAGGGAACTGTAATAGTTCTGTTCTGAAAGGAGAAGTAAAGAACATGTTTCTCTTCTAAGGTTGACACATACTAAAAAAAAAGTCACAGAAAGGGTAATCCAACCGTAAAGTCTCCAAACAAAAGCTTTTAGTGATAAACTCAGTTTTAATTCCCAGTGCTGGAGGGTATGTTTTTTTTCATTTGGGGGGAGGGGACAAATGGAATAGTCTGGGCCAAACGTTGAAAAGCCTCTCCTGTCTCATCTTTGTGGGGCATGTTTTCCCGGTACCCGGGTCTTGTGAGGCTCTGTCCAGTGAGAAGGAGCTCCAGGCAGGACCGGGCAGGGGAACTTGCGTTGTTTTTTCCTGTGAGTTTGGCTGCTAACCACTCTCAGCTGGTTTATGTGGCCAAGACCCCAAACAGAAGTCGGCGGAAGTGGGGACCCTCTGTGTAATAATGTTACGTCTTTTTCATGGAGCCGTTTAGTTCTCTCTTGTTTTTAAAAAAATAAACAATGCTGAGCCATTCCCTCAGCACTTTGCCTGCGTGTTTCTCTAAAGAAGAGACACAATGAGGTTGCGGCCTGAGGAAGCCTAGGGAGTGAAATGCACATCCAGCAAGAAGCTAGTAACTTGAGTCTGCGGTTGAAAAAAACGACTTGAACCACAGAATCGTGGCTCTGAGGCTTTCGTCTTCTTTACCTTCAGTCCTGTTTACCTGGAGTCCTGCTTTCTTTTTCTTTTAAATCAAAGATCAAACACGATTCCATTCACCCTCAATTCAGGGGCTTTGCTTGTTACTTGTGCGATCATCTGCCTTCCACAGAAGAATCTGGCTGACTGTTCATTCCCTTCTGGTGACCTTTTTTTCCTTCCAGATAGCTCGTGGTTAAGGAATGAGCAGGTGGGTGGGTGTCAAATCATTGTTCCATTCTGGCCTTGCGCTTGGTTATAGGCGTGTACAGCTCAGGAAGTGTTATAGGTGTGCCTGACACAGTTTTAAAATGGTCATTTTCTCAAAGCATAAAGCGAAACAACCCAAGTCAGCCTGCGCACCGCCTCCGTGAAGGTTAGCGCAGTGTTTTAACTGTGCTGCGACAGGTGACACGTTCAGAACCATTTGACGATGCGGAGTTTGGGCTTTGGAGAAGTTGTTAACCATTGTGAAGTATCAAAATCCATAAAAGAATTAGTCACGAGGAGGCAGTGGTAACTTTTATCAAAATTAGAAAATGAGGCTCCGGTATCTAGGTCCACAGCCATGTTGAGAGGGAGGCACAGCGATTTCCCATAAATCCCCAGTCCCCACCCTGCCCAGCCTCCCCATTATCAACACCCCCACCAGATGTCGCATTTGTCACAGCTGATGAACTGACATGGTCCCATCACCACCCAGTGTCCAAGGTCACCCAGGTGCTGTACCTGCTGTGGGTCTGTCTGTATTAGTGATGACCCGCATCCCTCATCAGCTCACACACAGAACATTCTCACCGCCCTAAACATCCTTTGTGCTCTGCCTGTTCACCCCCACCCCCACCAATACACCCCAGCAACTGCCGATCTTTTGACTGTGTCCTCAGTTTTGCCTTTTGCAGGATGTCCTATATAGTTTGGGGGTGAATGCCAAGGAGCATATGTTGAAAGTGTGTTCAGTTTTACAAGAAACAAAATGCCCAGCTGTCCACCCCAGTGGCCGCACCGCCTGCACGCCCAGCAGCAGGGAGGGAGCACCCCTGGGCCCCCACGTCCTCACAGCACTCAGGGTCCTCAGGGCCCCAGCTCTTGGCCATTCTGATGGGTATGCAGTGGGTCTCCTTGTTTTAGTTTGCGTTTTTCTGATGACTGACGACATGGAGCATCTTCCTTTGCATCCTTGCCCTCTGCTTGGCTTCTTTGGCGAAGTATTTGTTCAGATCTTTGGCTCATTTTTTAATTAGGTCATTTGGTTTCTTATTGCTGAGGTTTGAAAGTTCTTTGTATATTTTGGTTAGTTGTGGCTTTTGCAAATATTTTCTCCCAGTCCATGGTTTGTCCCCTCATTCTCTTGACATTGTCTCTCCGAGAACAGGAAGTTTTAACTTTGGTTGGGTTCAGCAGATCAATTATCTCTTTCATGGGTCATGCCCTTGGCGTTGTATCTGAAAAGCCATCACCAAACCCAAGGCCATCTGCAGTTGCCTCTGTTACTGTCCCCAGCTAACCTTTTGAAATAAAGTTTTTCATTGAGGCATAATGTGCATTCAGAGAAGTCCATTTTTAAAAACTGAGCGCTCCTGTGCAGAAACTACGAAGATCGAGAGCTGGGACGTTGCCAAGGCCCTGCTGTGTCCCTGTGTCGGGCCCAGTGCCTGCCACCCTGCCCTTCGCCACCTGGGAAACACAGCCAGTCTTCTGATCCTGTTAGGATAGGTCAGCTTGGTTTGTTCTTGAACTTCACAGGTATGGAGTTGTGTAGGACTGACGAGGACACCAGCCCTCAGTGTCTGCGGCATTGTGGCTGAGACAAATTCACATGGACTGCCAAGTCCTGGGGAGGGAAAGGGACAACATGGCCACTCTCTTGAGGGGACAGTGCCCTGACCCTTGCTTTGACAGGCTTTTATTGGCTTAATTTGCATAGGAATACAGGGCATATATGGAAAGTTCATCAATAGTTGTCAGGCGGTAATAATCAAATAGATAACATTCAAAGAACTCTGAGGGCTTATTTTGAGTCAGGGTCATATAGCTAGAGGACCTTAAAACTTTGAGGAGACAAACTCATTTAATGCTTGGACCCTTATCATTTAAATTGAGGGTATTAGCAAAGCATGTTTCACAGGACTTTATGCATTCTTTCTCAGGCCTGATTGCCCTGGGGAACCTGCCCTTTCCAGCACAGGGCTGCTCCACCCTCTGTCATTGTTTCAGGCTTAAGTCAGGCAGGGGAAGTAAGGCAGCCAAGAGATCAGGAGACTTCTTGCAGACAGAATGAGGACTCAGGCCATGTGAAAGCTGAGGGGCAAGGGTCCATCACCCCCTTTCTCCATAGCCCCCCAAGTCCTTCCCTGAGGGCTCCCTCATGACCATGCCTGTCTTAGGTCGTCCCTTCCTTTAGGAATCTTACCCATCATTGGCTAACTGGTCATGCATTGGGGGGCCAGGCAGGGTGAAGTAAAGTGGGCAGAGGCGGCACCCCTGCCAGGGAGATAAGCTTTGTCTCCTTAATGGCTTCTGGTCCCAAGGTCTCTCACTCAGCCTTAGCCATGGGGGGTTACAGTCTCTGAAACCAGGCAGGGCGGTTCCCAACATACTAAGTACTTTTCTACATTGGGTTTTTTTTTTTTTTTTTTTGCTTTTCTTTGTGGAGAGGTTTGTAATAATGGGTTTATTTTCTTGAATAGATAGAGGACAATTGATATGATCTATTTCTTACATCAGTCTTGCTTTTGGAGTGGTCAAGTTTTAAAAATCACTCCATCTCCACCCCCCACCCCATCAACTTGTTAGTTATTCATTCTTTTATAAGAATGTATCCATTAAATACCAGGCCTGCCCACCCTTTGCAATTAATAATGTGGATTAGCATATTCAAATCTCTAGACATATTCAGCTAAAAAACCTGTTTAACATCACTTAATCCAATAATTGTCAAGTGTATTTGACAATGAAACTCTGTGGAGAGGTAGGCCAGGGCCCCCAGAACACCCACCATCTTCGGGGGATACACCCGGTTGCTCGGTCAAGCTGCACAACCTTCATTATTTCCTGATAAACTTCGAAAAAGCTTGCAGGGCACTGGGGTTACCTAGTCAGGCTGCACCCAGCGCAGGGGTCCCTGGAGCCGGTGACTCTTATGCAGCAGGTGGGCACAGACACTCACACAGACACACTCACACTCACACGTGTTACTTCTTTCCTCCCGGGAAACGGTACGTTCGTTGCCACCCTTGGATGAGAAGTAACTAAAGGTCATGCAGCTACTACATCCAAGGGCTGTCTGGTTGTCGGTACCATGAGTTCCTCGGGAGTTGTTTCAAGCCTCAAAACCCACCTTTGAGGAGTTACGACACTCTCTGAAGCGTCGTCTGAGGTTGTTAGCCAGGCGCCAGTTAAGTATTGGAATCCATCCACTAAAAGTAGACCTGTTCTCTGAATACTTCTTATCACATTACTTTCCTGGACGAGAATTAAGTAGCGTGCGCCTGCTGCCCAGAGGCCTGATGGGCGTGTCGAGACACAGGTCAGAGAGACAGGGGGGACAGTGATGCCACTCCTCCCAAGAGGGTTTGCCTTTGAAACAGGACTGTGAGGAGACCATGAACTCGGTCCAAAGGAAACCATCTCTGACAGTGAAGTTTTGACATTGTTACCCCTCATTCAACAACCTTCCTTTTCTCCAACCTGACAGGGCAGGAGGAGGAGGGGGCCTGATGGTAGGTGGTTAGGACACAAGGGCTGACACTAGAAAGAAAAAGTGATCGCGCTTTAGAATTCGGTTTGATTTTCAGGCCTTGTGAAACAGACGCCACTCTGAGAACTTGAAAATCCTCACCATCTGTCTCGTTTTCCTTTCCAGGTGTGTCCTCTCTAAGTGTCCAATTTGCCAAACTCCCGAAGGGATTAAAGCATTTAAATTTATCTAAGACCTCATTGTCACCTAAAGGTACAGTATCTCTTATTTACCTCTTTTTTTGCCTGTAATAGTTCTGCTAGGCCGTGGAACCTTAGGTAGAATTATCGCTCAGTTATGTGTCTGCATTTAACATCCATGCTTTACCACATTCTGGCAGTTTTAAGAGGAAGACGTGATTAGAATTCTGTTTAATTGTCTAAAGTAAAGGGCTTTCAGAGTCGAGAATAATTGTAAAGTACACATCGAGTCATGGAATGCGTCCCTGCTTCCCCCCGTACCCCGCCCCCAGCCCGCCGCTGCCCCCAGCTGTCAGCGGACCTGGGGTCCTCCTGCCTGTCCTGTCCCCATCCCTTTCCAGCTCTGGGATCCCCCTCCCCCAGGCTCTCTCCTGACTCCCCACCCTCCCTCAGGCTTCCCCTAGCTCCTCAGGTCCCGTCCATTCTCACTTTGGCACGTCAGCAGCCCACGCACGGTAAGACCGGAAACTCGCTGCGTGTGCTGTGCCTGTGTACAAGCCTTCATTCTGCCTGGAAGGCTTCTTCCATCCTGTGCAGAGACCCCACTTCTCCTCCTGCGCGTCTCTCCCATGCATCGCGTCTTCTGCTTGAGCACAGCGCTGCGCTCGGGCCCTCGGGCCCCAGAGGGCTGCCTGCACCAGGCTGCCCGCCGATGCCGGCCAATGTCCCACAGTCGGCTGGGTTGTGACGCCAGCTGCAGGTGACTGTGTTGGGGCTGAGGTCAAAGGCCCAGTCCCACTTGACTGCACCCCGCCCCTGAGGCAGACGCCAGGTCAAGGCTGGGTTACCAGAGGTTCCGACACCCCCGGCCCAGGTTTGATGAGTTTATGGGATTGGCCCACCCTCCCTGACATGTACTGGTTGACTGAGGGATGTGCTAGGGGACAGATGAGCCACCGCAGGAAGAGATATGCAGGGCTTGGCTGGTGTGGCCATGGTCCCTGGCCTGGAAGCTCCCAGAGCTCCCTGCACCGCAAAGTGCTGTTTGACCTGAATGCTGGTGTTCAAAGCTTCCGTTGTCCTTGCCGATGGCCACAGGGGCCGACGGGGTTGCATACTCGGTTGCAGTTGTGAGCTCTTGTGGAAATCAGCCAGCGTTTCTATTTTGGTTGTCGGGAAGCATTTGTCTTCTGGGCCAGAGAATTCAGGGGTGATTTTTTAATGTCCCCACGACATTCACACTGTCCCCAAACACGCTGTCTCTTCCTCAGATGTTCGTGGTGTGACAGTTCTCTGGGTTTCCAGGGACCGTCCTGCTGGTGGCCGGGCTGTGTTGGCTCAGGCCATCTGTTCTGACGGGCTCCAGCTATAAAGCCTCCAGTGGGCACCAGCGGGAGCGGCCGAGCCGCCAGGCGGCCAAACCCAGTGTGGCCGGGCAGTCTGTTCGGTTTGGGCGGGGAGAGTCCTGATGTTTTCTGTCCTGTGTTTTTGGGTTTCCTGCTGCTAATGTGCCTGTGAACTCAGGCGTCTGGTGCATATGGGCTCATGAGGGCAGCCAGGGACCCTCACTCCGCTCAGTAGCGTGAGGCCGGGCACAGAACAGGATTCTTCCTGCCGGAGTCTGTGAGGGGTTGGCTGGCCGCCCAGCATTGGCACCTGTCAGAGGGTGCTGTGCCGTCCACACTAACCTGGCCTGTCCCTTCTGGGGTTTGTTCATTAAGGTCAGTTACAGATCACGAAGGAAATGGCTTTACAAATGATCATCTTGGTGAGGGTCTGGTGGGTTCTGCATGTGTCTGGGATGCAGGTTTCCTGAGATAGGAGATGTTAGTGGCTCCAGTGATGGGCAGACTGGAGGAGCCGGACCCTGCACATCGTCACCGATGTCACCCGGAGGAAGCGAGCTTCCTCAGGCCACGCAGGCCGCTGTGTCTTACACAGTTAGCCCACTGGGCTCTGTTTCTCACACCTCTGCTTGTCCTGACCGCCCCGCATTATTCCTTCCCACCCCATCGCCCAGGGCTGGCTGTCAGGGGGCGAGGCGGTGGCCCCTGGGTCCCCGTGGTCCAGGCCTAGATGCAGCAGGCTTCCCTCAAAGGTCCGCGGCCGCGAATTGCAGCTCCCTGTGTGTGCTGACTCTCCACCCTGGAGTCCAGTTTCTTTGAACTTTTTTGAGGGCAAAGTGTGGGTCTTCGTTCCATAAATCCCAGTCCCCAGCCTTGTACAAACATTTTATGAGCACTTAATAAATGTTGAGTTGATAGCCAAGAAATTCCTCCTTAAACTTCAGTAAAGTATTTCTCACTCCACCCCCATCTCTCCTCTCTCCACCACACGGCTCTGGCGACCTGCTCAGAGACACATGGGGTCACTTCTTTGCACCTCTTGCTGCTCTTTGCTCGGAGGGTCTCAGGCCTCCGGTGGGCGGGCCGGGCTGGACCTGGCCCCTTGTCCCTGTGGAGTTCCTGTCCACGTGGGGGCAAAACCCCCTTCCCTGTTTCTCTTCAGGCACAGCCTGGATGCTCAAGAATTTTACTGAAAAATTAGAAAAACAAAATAATTTATAAAAGTATGCTCAATTTAGAAATAGCTGTGTTTCCAAAATACGCAATGAGAACCTTGGAGTTTTAGTGAAAACACGAAGAGCTGGCGGTGGCCCATGTCAGGATCGATGACTGTCACCCTCTGCGTGACCTCTCGGGACCCTCCTGGAGCCTGTGCTGCCCATGACAGGAAGTGGCCTGTTAGAAGGCCACCGTGCCCAGGCCCCGGTCGCAGGCCTGGCACCCACGGACACGACCCCCCCGCCCCACCTGTGTGTTTGTTCCTGGTTTTGGAGGCGGTGTTTCCAGTTCCATTCTGTCCACTCTGAGAGAGCTGGGCGTGCACAGCGTGCAGAGGTCAAGACCAGTGTTGTCTCTGGACTGCGATTCCCCCTGTGCACACGGGCATCCCCTCTGTGAAGTCTACCCTGCCCGGTCCTGCCTGAGCTCCCACGTTGGGTGGGGCAGCGCACTCCCACAGACACCCGCGTGTTTCGGGAGATTAAGCACTTGCGTTGGCACCCGCATCACTGAGGACCGTGTGCCGAGCTGGGCCGGGGAGCCGCCGGCAGGGTTAGGGGCAAGACAGAAACGATTAGGTCGCCTGCTTTGTTCTCAGCCTTCAAAGTAAAACCCTTTGCGTCCACATCAGAAGAAGTGGGACAGGATGTCGCTGTTGCTTGCTGTCCGTCCACTCCGTGGCTTGGCCACTCTGCAGCTACCCTGCTCTCCCCCAGGGGGCGGTGCTCTCAGCTCACCTCCCTCCCTCAGTTTGAGGGGTGGTTGGGCCCTTTAGAGAGACTCACAAACCTCACCGTGCCTCCTGGAGTGGAGACTGATCTGTGTCTTCTCGCTGTTTCAGGGGTGAATAGCCTTTCTCAGTCACTCAGTGCCAACCCGCTGACCACCACCACCCTCTCCCACCTTGACCTCTCAGGGAACGTCCTCCGCGGAGACGACCTCTCGGTAGGTTTCCCCTCCTTCCTGCAGCAGCCAAGTTCAGTAAGCCTAAATAATGACTCGGGAACATTGTCTACGTGTGACTCTCTAGCTTACTTCCCTGCACCTCCCTCCAGGGGTGTCCAGCCTGTGGCCCATGGGCTGCACGTGGCCCAGGAAGGCTATGAATGGGGCCCAACATAAAATCGTCTATTTACTTAAAACCATTTTTTGCTCATCAGTTTTCGTTAGTGTTTGTGTGTTTACTGTGTGGCCCAAGACAACTCTTCTTCCAGAGACGCCCAAAGGTTGGAGACCCCGCATGTGACTCCTTACTATCACTTGGTTATGAGCTTGTGAAATGTTTTCGGGAAAAGTTTCAGAGGCTTCCTCAATTAAGTGTCGTCTGTCGCATGGATTGTTGTTTTCTCTCCCTCATTTACTGTTGCTGAGGTGAACGTTCTTTTTGGAGATACTTTTTTTGAAGGAGTTTTTTCTTGGTTTGAAAACATTGCTGCCCTTGTGAAAAGTGGGACACGGGAACTGAGTGATGTCATCAGTAAACAATTCTGTTGGGGACACACGTGTTTTCTGTGTATAGTATGTGGTTGACGGGGGATTTGGGGTAATCCCAGGCCCGTGCTCCACGGATGCAGCAGGGAGCGGGTGGGTCAGCAAAGACGGGGCTCTCCGGGTGTGTGAGTGCAGGGAAGGCCCCCCTCACCACCCCTTCCACCACCCCCACCACCTGGAGCACAAGGTTTCTCGTGCAGCCGAACCACCACTGCAGGTGTCTGGCAGAAATCAGTGATGCTGTGAGTTAGGAATGATGTCACCACCAGATGCGATTGGTGGTCCCCTCGGGTCACTGTCATAGAATTTAGAAGAGGTGCCTGCCGCCTTCTCAGCAGGGCCAACAGCGGGCGGCATTTTTGAAGGACCTTCCTTAGTCCCAGTCTCTGGGGTGGGGGGTGAAAATACTACGATGCTCCTTTTCGCTTCCCTTCCGCATCCCTCTCCCTGCTGGGCAGCAAGTGTTGCCCCAGGGCTCTCAGCAGCCCTGTGGTGCCCCTTCCACTTGAAACCTTAGGCAGCACCCTTTCCTGGCATTGAACCTTCCCGGTACCGCCCAGTTTTCCTGTCCCCCGAACTGGGGACTCATCCACCTGCTCCACCCTGCGATGAAAGGAGTCTGACGGGACGCCCCCAGAACCTGACAGCAACAAACGAGAACCCTGGCTGAGGGCTCACTCCCTACCGACCAGGTGCAGTGCAGGTGCAGGGAGCCCATACCTGGCCCTGAGCCAAAGTGTCCCCCAAGCAGGGTCAAGTCTGCACACGAGGGGATGAGAGCTCCCCCCGCTGGTGGCCGGGAGTACAATCGCACACCAGGCAAAGTGGGCGAAGCCCAGAGATGGGCTTTCTGAGTTTTCCTAATGCAACCAACCTGTTGTGCATCACTGGCCCAAACAGCAGTTTCTGCTGACACGTTAGAGAATGAGGCAGTGACGGATGAGCAGGGACCCACTGACTTTATCGTGCGGATGGCCTTGCACAGGGGTGAGGGGGCGAGGGTTCCGGCATCGGGCCCCCTCTGCAACCTGATGTGCCTTAGCCCCGGGGGAGATGAAAATGAAAGAAAATTGACGGCACTGTGGGGCCTGTTCCTGCTGGGTTTTGGAAATGACTCAGGGTGGGAGAAGTGTCCGGCGCACAGAGAGGTGCAGCCGAGACCGTCCTTTAGGATCCAAAGTCAAGGTAGTGGCTCCTTGAATGCTTTCAGAATTGATGAGCATTTTAGCGGGCGACTCCCCTTCAGGGGCTGCTTCCGCCTCCGCAGGAAGAGTTCATTGCCACTGTCCCCAAGTTCTAAAAATGGGGCTAATTGGGAAAAGTAGGATGTGTGCAAAAAAAGAGAGTTTGTAGCCAAGATTCCATTTGGCCTTATTTTTCCTTAAACAGAATTTTTATTTTAACTCTTCTTTGGATTTTTTTTTTTTGCTCTCCTGGAAGATAATGTAATGACATAAACTTCTGCTCATTCTTGGGTGAAGACTGGAGGACATTCTGGGAGGATTCGGGCACCTGCATTTTGAAGTGTTAACTTGCTTTGCTTGTGGTGTGTGTTCCTAGAGCCTGATGCATTGTTTTTTGTTTTTTATTTCAAGCACATGTACAGTTTTCTGGCCCAGCCGAATGCCCTCGCTCATCTGGATTTATCCAACACAGAATGTTCCCTGGACATGGTAATGTTTTTGTGTTGATCTGGGGGGTGGGAGTCTCAGGACAGCGGCTTAGGTGGGCATTCTCGCTCACGACGGGTTCTCTGGCCTGGAATGCTGTGAGAACTGGGTGCCCCTGTCTCCCCAGGTCTGTGGCGCGCTGCTCCGTGGGTGCCTTCAGTACCTCGCCGTGCTCAACCTCTCCCGGGCCGTCTTCTCACACCGGTATGACAGGCAGGACGGGCCAGTGGGGACAGGTCAGGTGGGGCTCCGGGAACACATGGCCCTCCCACCCCATTTCCGTGGCTTTCAGCCACAGTGGCTCTGTGACATGTCCCTTTGTGGCCTTTGTTCTGGAAGTTGCACACGTCACTTCTGCTGGATGTGACATTCCATTGGCCAAGGGGCTCATAGCCACACCTCGTCAGATGGTGACGAGCGTCACTGTCAACCTTCGGGAACGTGGAAGAGTCGACACCAAGACAACCAGCTGGGGGAGGACAGTCTCTGCAGGATCACCGCACACCGTGCGCTTGTCACCAAGCGAAGGGGGTGGACGGGTTACGTTGTCCCGTCATCCAGGAACCCTGCGCTGGAAACGTCTGCTCTGTATTCCACCAGAATTCTCTTTCCTCTTAAGTTTATTCTTTCATCCTCTCGGAGCAATTCCGACGGCTGAGAAACTTCTTCTCTCACAGCCTGACCTTTTCCTGTTTTGGAAGCACATGGCTGAGCCCTGGGTGCTTCGAGGTTCCGCCTCGAGCACGGGAAACTGTCCCTCTGGGAGTGTCTGCCGCGCTTCAGGCTGAGCGCTTTGCGCTGGTGCCACATTCGCCCGCCTCACCAATTCTTCCAGAGCAAAACCAGCCAAGGGCTCACCTCCCGGCGCCGACCCTGGGGTGTGGTTTTCCTTCGCCCCTCGCAGCAGGCAGCGGGCTCTGCCATCTCGCCGTGCTGTCAGATTCAGCTCATGCCTTCCCGCTGTACCAGAAGGGGATGTCTGTGGAAGCTGTAGCTGTTTCTTGGGGAGCTCTGTCTTTCTTCCAATGTTTGGTCAGAAATGATTAGCTCTGAGCTCTGGATATTTGTGACAAGGAGAATTTCTGTGTTGTCGCTTGGCTGACGTCTGGCCACAGTCTGGTTGCATCTAGAAATGTTTCCAAATGCAGGTAGCGATCTGTGACATTTGATGCCACCCCGAGCATTTTCATCGACCTCCTACTTCTTGAAAACCCAAGCGTGGAGTTTGCTGGATGTCTGTGGGTAAACCACAATGAGCTCGCTGGCCACAAAGAATAGGATTCGGTTGTTTGAAGGACTTCCCGGGATGCCTTACGTCTCTGACATCATGCCTTTCATTGTGCTGCGTTAATTTACTTAGCTTTCAGACACAGTGTTTCTTTTTACCTTTCCGTTTCTGCTGAAGGTGTGGCTGATTCGTGGGTTTTGTCGCAGTGTGTGAACCAGCAGCGGGCTAGTTTGGCCGTTTGGAAGTTGGGTCCTGGGAAGCAAGGGCGGCCGCCAGGGTGACTCTGGGTTTTGTTTTTCAGGAAAGGGAAGGAAGTGCCCCCGTCTTTCAAGCAGTTTTTCAGCAGCTCTCTGGCCCTGATGCACATTAACCTCTCCGGCACGAAGCTGTCTCCTGAGCCCTTAAAGTGAGTGGTCCGTTCCTTTTCTCTAGAGCTTGGACAGTTCACCTTGTGACGATGAGTGCACTCGAGGGAAGGGAGGGAGATGTATGACCCTAATAAGACCGAGGTGTCTTTTTTACATACTTTGGGGCAGAAGGCAGTCGATTCCTTTTGAGTATATTGTGCACTGTTGATATTCTGGCATGTCGTGTGGGTGAGGAAACCTTCCCCCTTGGGGACAGTGGCCGGGGGCACCGACCGGCTGTAAGTGCCGTGTTTGTTCCCTGGTAGAACCGCCTTTCAGTGAACCGCCGTTCAGTCCATTTTCAGTATGTTCTTGCATGCATGTGTCTTTAATCAATATGCCAAGTATTTCTACGCACAGTAATCAACTCTACACACACGTGGGCAACAGAATTGATTTTTAGGGGCTTTGGTTTCTGAATTTCCCAGGTCTCCATGTGGTGTTTACCTTGGCAGGCAGAGCTTGTTTGGAACTACCGTCTGCAGGGTAGGTGTAGCACTGGAGTTGAACTTTTCAGCTAAACGAGGGTTAGAGAACAATTTATCCTCCTTGAAATTTCCGCTCCCCGTTCCCAGAAATAATCAAGAGGGCTACAGAGTCCCCCTTTTTTGAGTCTAAAGAAGGTATTTTCGAGTAGCCGTGGATCTGTGTTGTCAGACACGCCCCACCCCAGCGTGCGCCCTGCTTTCTCCCTTGCTCCCTGCACACACGTCAGCGCTGAGTGTTTCTCCTGTAATTTGTGTGAAGTTCAAGTCAGTACCTGCTATTCCTGTTCCTAGAACATCAACCTTCATTTAGTACACTGCCTTTTCTTTTTTCTTTTTTGAGAGGTGTGGAATTCTCCGTCCCAGTATTTCACATAGTTCCATGTGGCTAAAAGTCCAGTGCCTTTGACTACTGTAGGTCCATAGAAGTGCTTAAAAAAAACCTCAGACGTTACAGCGGGCCCTTTTCTTTGAAACGTTGAATCGGTACATTAGAGGTTTCCAAGTGTAACTGCCGGTCGGGCTGTTTGCATGGACAGCAGCAAAGCCACCAGAGTCGATATTCTCAAGGGGCTGTGCGCTGTTCTCCAGCAGACACGGGTGGGGCCTTCTCTGTGCTGCACACAGCTCCCACGCGTGCTTCAGGGTGCTGTCGGGGTGTCTGCCTGCCGATAGCAATCCTGTCGGGTTCGCTTTATGAGGGTCTGGCCCCGTGTGCAACAGAAGAAGCTGGCAGGGTCTCGTCCCCGGCTGTCGGAGGCAGAAATGCAGTTGGCGGGTGGAAAAGGACGCAGGCGCTGTTCCCGGGGCTCATGCGGGGGCAGCGCAGTGACCGGCGTCTCCTCCCCAGGGCGCTGCTGCTCAGCCTGGCCAGCAACCACAACCTGCAGGCCGTGTCCCTGGACCTCAGCGGCTGTGAGGTAAGAACAGCGGGGGCCTCACGGGGTTTGTCGTTTCTCCCAGAACGACTGCGACTCCAGAGGGTATCCGAAAAAGACATCGTGGGAGGTTCTGATGTTCAGTGTTTTGTGGGGTTTTGTCTCCAAATAGCCACAGTTCCCTGTTCAGAAAGCATTCAAGTGTATTTTTAAGGATTTAAAAAAAAAGAAAAGAAAATCCCCATTCTAGGGGCCAGCTGCTTAGCGATCATTTAGGGGTTTACTTGATATTTAAACTCGTAATATTTGCAACATTGTTTTAAAAGGCTAGGGATCTTGAGGATGGAAAATGAATTTTTTTGGACGTTTTCTCGAGGTTTTAGTGTCTTTGCTACTCTGGTCCCCATTATGAATATTTGAGTGTTAAATGTAACTGTTCACGGAGCACTATGAGTAATCCCTGGAACATTCCAGCTTCCTTCAGTGAGGGCACACTTTTCTCTCGAGAGAAATGTGATTTTATTTTTAACATTTCTCAGAGTGTGCACTTGTGAGGGACATCCGCTCCTCTTTGATCTCCTCTGCCTTTAAGTGAAGCTAGTGTGTGGGTTGCAAGGAGGGCGAATTAGAAACCAGCTGGCCAGGCGGGCACGGGCCAACCAGTCTCTCATTATGCAAATGTATGCAAATGATGTTCCTTCTCAGCATGGGAAAAGCATGTACTGTTTGGGAAAAGCTTTAGCTCTGGGGGAAGTTCAGGCATCAAATAACCTATGAATTTAACCCAGTGCTCTTGCTAACCAAAGATTAGTTATTTTCTTATTTAAATTTTTGATTTTTTGGTTTTGGAGCCAATTTTAGTGGGAAGTGGTTTTTTTTCTTGACACTTGCTTTTTTACATTGTGTGTTGGTAGAGACTTTAGCTTCTTTATCCTTATTCTTCTTTCTGCCGATAACATTTTTGTTTTGTCTCCTTGGGCTTCCCTTAGCTCGGCCACTGTGTAAGTATTTTATGAACTGGTTCATTAGTGTACATTGACATATTTGATTATTTTTAACAACCGGAAATGTTACTTCGATGGGCACACGCTCCAAACTTTATCAGTCGGGAGCTTTTATAAAACAGACAGAGTCGAACGCTTTCACGTCCCCTGCATTTTCCGTATTTGTAGATGGAATATTTTGCTGTACTTTACAATAAGAGAAAGTAGAAGGTTTTTGTAGAAAATTTATTTTCAACAGAGAAATCACCAACAGCAAGTAATGAAATTGTGAAGACTTAGGCACTTTATCTTCTCAAAAGCACATTTTTTTCATGCTCTGAAAATCGAATTACGTTTCTTTGAAGTGCTCGCCTAATTATTCCTCGCTTTAACTTTGACGTTGTCTACATGTACATTCATGTCAAGTATTAACACGCCGTGATCCGGAGCTGTGTGTCTCAAAACTGTTTGCAGTGCAGAAGCTGATGTTTTGATTTTTTTAAACTTCCAAACTATGATCAATATTTTTGCAAAAATTTAGAAAGATGTAGAAAATGCAAGCCCCTGACTTGTATTATTAGAGGCAACATACCCGAAACGATCATCACTAAGATTTCTAAAATATCTATGGTCAGTTTATCTGCTCCCCTTACCTGAGACCCCGTGGCGCAGGGCAAGGGTGGGGGGGGGGCCTCCAGGGGGCAGGGCAAGATGGGAGGGAGGAGCTCTCTGGGGAGAGCTGTGCGTACCCGGGAAAACAGCGCCCAACACTGGCTGCTGACCCCAGAGAATAAGCAGCCAGAGAAACTGGTAGGTTTTGGTCCAGGGCACCATAAAAATACTGCTTCTACAATAGTGAAATGAAGATTCTTTAAATTTTTATATCAACACTTGAACAGGTAGAAAGAAAATAGCACCTTGTATTATAAACTTGGTAGAGCAGTTTGTGTAAATTTTGATTTCCTTAAGTGAATAGGGAAACTACCACGATCCTTGGTACATTGGGGGTCCCCGATAAGGGGTAGTTCCTTTCCCCCACTGGACAGTGAGTTTGCTGAGTGACACGGCCGCCGGCCGGGAAGCTTCCACCCAGCACGAGGCTCACCCAAAGTAGGGACCCAGGTAGTTGCTGAAAGGAAAATAAGATATTCTTAAGGCATTCTGACTTCTGGAAACTGTGCTTTTGGTTTCATGGAAAAAGATGAAAATTATTGCATTATAAAGCTTGTCCTCCTGTTTGGAATACATTAGCTATTTTGGAATAACCGGCTCTTTTGTCGGAGCCAACCCTAGTGGTCATAGCAGATTAAGGAAAAAAGCATCTTTTCCTTGCATGGCTCTCCCTGTGTTGGCACAGTCTTCCGTGACCACTTGCTGCCCCTGACCGGCTGCTGGGCCCCGCAAGCCGCACACGTCCCTGGGGGCAGTTAGGGCTGGCCCTCCCCGAAATGGCAGATGTTCAATGTCAGCCCTTCTTGTCTCCCTCTGGTTGTTGTGCTGCAAGCTGGTGGGTAGTTATTCCTGAAATGTGCCATCAGATAAAAGAGTGACACCTCCTTGTGCACGAAAAGGGCTTGTTAGGTTTCCAAACCATTGGAAGTAAAGAACTTCTTGTGGGCTGACGGACAGTGTCTTGCTGCTGGTGACCCTGGGTCATCTCTGGCACCTTTGTCTAATGACGTCCAGGCGACGTGATGTGGGAGACCACAGCCACGCCTAAGGTTGCCTCATTTCACTGATGGCTGCTTCCGGACGTTTTTAAGTGTAGCTTTTCCTTTGGAGCCATGTTGGAGACGGGGTCACTGGTTTCTGACGTTTGGCTCCTGCTCCGGCAGGCGAGTGAGCCTCACGTCAGGTCTGTGTTCTCCAGCTGCGGTCGGGAGGTGCACAGGTGCTGGAAGGCTGCATCGCCGAAATCCACAACATCACCAGCCTGGACATTTCCGACAACGGTGAGCCAGGCATCGGGAACGGGGAGAGACAGCGGGTTGTTGGAAGCAAGTTAGGGAAGGGACACTCGCCTCCAGCCCAGGATGGACAGCCCCCTCATGAAAATGTCATCTCGTGCCTCGTCTGCTAGGACTTACAAATTTAACAAAGGAGTTTGTTCACAGAATGCATCTTTATTTATGGAATAAAGTCTTACTGGGTTGATTCACTGAGTTGATTCCAGGGCCAGCAATTCAAGGTCTAGGCAGTAAATAAAAGCTGGTTAAAATATCCTTGGTACATCAACAAGCCTCTGAGCCCAGCCTCTTGCATTCTTGCTGGTGAGAAGGTTGGGCCCTTGTTTACTTGTTTACAAGCATGTCCCACCCGCATCATTTTTGCTGATTGTCATAGCACGGGCCCAGGGATGTGTGAAGTGTGCACACACAGCCCCGTACTTACCAGTGAGCCGTGTGTCGGGGTCTCGCGATGAGGGATGGGAGGGTGGGTGCTTTCTGCCACTCTCCCCTTGGACTGTGTGAGAGGAAGCTGGGGCGGGGTGGGGGGGGGTGGGGGGGGGAGTTTGCAGAGAGTTTATCCCCGTGCAGTAACGGGAGGAAAAGAGAGTGCACAGTTCCTTTGAAAAGAAGAGGGGAATCCCAGGCGCTCAGGCAAGTTGCCTTTGCTGACCGGAGTTCCCGCTGGGTGTTCCTTTGTACACATTCTGATTCTCTCTCCCTCTCATTCTCTCTAGGCTTGGAGTCCGACCTCTCCACCTTAATCGTGTGGCTCAGTAAAAACCGGTCCATTCAACACCTGGCGTTAGGCAAAAATTTTAATAACATGAAATCCAAGTAAGAGTTCTGGATTTTTTTTTACGGGACAGTGATGAAAACCACCAGCCTCCCAAAAACTTTTGATTTGATTCCTCTGTCCACATCTTTAAAATCTCTCTAGAAATCTGGCTCCTGTATTGGACAACTTAGTACAGATGATTCAAGACGAAGAATCGGTGAGTGTCATTTTTAAAACTTCTGCCTCCAGTCCTGTGTGTGTTACAAGTCTTGGTATTTCCACTGGGCTAAAGGTGATGTGCTTTCCGGTAATTTTACCTGTGTACACATTTTCTATTGTTATTTAAAAAATGGAATAAAGAGTTATGACTTAGTATAGCGATAGAAGGTATTTAAAATTTACTTACCCCTCATTTGATTCAGCTCATGCCTAATTAAAGAAAGACTGTAACTAATAGATTAAAAGAAATACAGATTGACTCCTAAGCCCATCTTTTATAAACCTTGTATTTCCTGACTTCACCTCATACTTTACTCTGTGGGCATGAATTTTTACCATATAGTTGACTTTGTAACCTTGTATCATGTGGAGAAGCTAATTTGAATTCCATCCGGTAATTAGGCAGAGTTAGGAGAGACAGAGAAAGTGGCCCCCACCCGCCATCTCTTCTTGAAAGCTCTACTAACCCCTCCTATATCCCCCCCCCACGTTAGTCTTGGTTTGGGGTGAAGAAATTTAATTTCAAACAGTACCCTATTTGGCAGCCCTTTAAAATGCATTACTAAAAAGAAAAAGACATGTTGTGGGTGAAGCAAAAAGCGCTGTACTGCTAATGGCTTTCCTGCGAGCCTGGTGCCCGACCTTGCGCTTCACTGCCGCTCTGTGGGCTTATCCGCTTCCTGCCCTACGGGGCTGCCAGGCTCAGCCTGGGTGGAGGGTGGGGGGGGGGCGACCCAAAATTCCAAGTCAGTGTGTGCTCCTCCTGCTTATTCGTGTTTTGTGGGGCATAGGAGTGACTTCCTCTGTGAATCACAAGAGACGTCACAAACTTAAGAAGTCTAATTGTCCTTGTGAATTCATACAGGATAATAGCAAATTCTATAGAGCTGTGAGCTACCTTCTTTGAGGAAGCGGGACTGGACGTCCCCTGCTCCTCTTGCTTGCTCCTCTTGGGGCGGGGGGCTGTAGTCTGGAGGGCGGGAGACACCTCTCCTCCCACCTCCTCCCTGTGTGGGTGTGAGTCCAGCTTGAGGGCTTCGAGTAAAACTCATTACCAGTTACTGCAGGCAGGTACTTCTCTGTGTCCTCATTTGCTAATTATTCTCACATTTTGTTGTTCTTATCCTGGTTATTAAAATCGGGGGCATAATTAGGAAGTAATTTACACTTTTCAGAATGTGGGCTGTTGGTTTTGCATATTTAATCTGAACTTATACCACCCCGCTGTATTTCAGATTCTCATGGCCCGGAACTGGCCGTTTTCAAAGACTAGGGAACACTCATAGTGAAGTTATGTTTACTATTCATCCCGAAATGTGTGTTTCCTAGCACATGTTTTAGGGCAATTTATATTTTGTGGAAAACATATTTGTGAATTTCATGTTTTGATTATGCTACAGGGGTCTTCAAACTGTGATTCTATGATTTCTAATCTCTCGCTTAAAGATAATCTTACCATTTAAAACACACCTAAAAACCTATGTGCTGATGGGAAAGTTTGCTCTGAAAATGGGAATTCTGTCTCTGTACGTCTGAGTCGCGTGCCCCTGGTGATGGACAGGGAAGACTTCTTATGTTCCTGTCACTGAAATTAGGTGGCTCTTTCCAAAAGTGATTTCCTTTTTTTTTTCTGGTTCTGAATCAGTAATTTAAAATGGTTAGGGGTTGGGTCTTGTGACTACAAAAATTCCACCAATCACGGGCATGATTGGGCTCGGTGTTTGTTTTGCTGTTTGTAGGTTTTGACAAAGAGAATCTTTTTGCTCCTCCCACTGGGGCCGAGGGTTTGCAGAGCTTGTTCTGTGCTGGCCTGGCATTCGCGCGGCATCCCGTGGGAAACCTCTACCCCACGGGCACCGTGGACAGTGGGGGCCAGGCCGCTGCGCCCAGGCCTGGGACAGGGACAGGGAGGGGCCCCGGTGGCAGGGACTCTCATCGTGAGTGGCACCCGCAAACCCACGCTGCGGCCACAGCACAGGATGTTTGTCCTGCAGCCTGGGGCCTGTGTCTCAGAGGAGCAAGCCCAGCTCTGAAAAGCAGCAGCCGGGTTTCTGACAGGGATGACAGTGAGGTGCCACCCTTCGGCAGTGGGCGGGGACACGGTGGTGACCTCGGACACACCCGGGGCTCAGGCTGGCCGAGGAGCTCTCCTGCTGCCGCCTGCGGTCCCCCAGCATGCACGGGGCCGTGTTCCCTGTGAGCCAGTCCTGGGGCTCGGGCTCGATGCTTGGGGACCCGGCAGCGTTCCAGGCTTGGGAGGTAGTGGTAGTATTGCATTTTGTGGTATTGGAACTGCGATTATTGAAGTGATGAGCAGTGTTATCAGTTGAAGCATTAAATGTCTCCAGTGTGAAGCATTTTCAGTTGAGTTTTTCCCACTTCCTGGCATGGTGTGCCTGCAGCAGGTCCCTGTGACCTCAGGGACCAGCGGAGTCTGAGCACAGTGCCTTGGTGGCGCCGACCACGCTGGGCCAGTCCTGAAGGTCTGGTGTGGACAGGTGGACTGCTACCATCAGGTTTCGCCACGGATGGAGCTGGTTAGAAAACATCGACTTTGGACGATAAGTGTAGCCCCTGGCAACCTGAGTCTTGAAACCAGCAGCGCCTGCATGTCACCCGCTCGGCCAGGGGGCTGGGGTGCCTCGGACAGGAGCCGCCCTGGGGTCGGTGTGCAGTGCTCGAGGGGGTCGCATGGTCCACCATGCACGTCCTCAGAGCTCTAGGCCCACGACCACAGTGGAACCCGGTCACCAGGGTCCCTAGAAGTGGCTTCCAGTCTCCTCCTTCCTGGGGTGACAGAACCGCTGGGCAGAACTGGCTGGAACTGCTCAGTGGGGCTGGGTGAGTGCAGACTGGAGACAGCCCACTCAGGAGTCTGCATTCCGACTTTCCCAGCCTCACGGGTTCTGGGGTGAGATATCTCACGGTGTTAAGCTGAGTGCAGCGCAAATGAAGGCTGGTGGACTCTGATGTCCCTGGGCTGGAGGCCGACAGGAGCAGGTCTTGGGAGCCGGCTGTCAGTAGGGGACCCTGGTCGGATTGTGGTCAGATATGGTGCCAGCCAAACAGAGCTGCCTCTGGGCCGAGTGTGGTCAGTCTCTGGCTTAGAGGGACAGTGGGCGGCCCGGCCGGAGTCACCGGACAGCTTAGGGTAAGGTCACCTCCAGTGGACTTTTTCTTTTTTTAATCGTAGGTAGGTCTTTGATCGGTGTTTATAAAGCTAAGAGTGATGATCGGAGATCCAGGATACGTGGTTGGTGGGGGGCGGGGGACTGTGTGGGGTCCAGAGCACAGGGTCAGGAACCATCTGGCCCAACTCAACCACTCTCTCCTGTGTGACGCGAATCACTTGGCCTTCTTGTTGCTCAGCTGGACGAGGGACGGCAGCTAATATGATAGCAACGCCCAGGCGGTGGTTCCTGGGGGCGGTCGGTGAGTAAATACAGGTCGAAAGCGGACCCAGCACTCCAGCGTAGGGGGGTCAGTGGTGGTCAGCTGTGGCTAGTCTTGGCTGGTGTTCCATTTGCCTTCCCTCTGCTAGCATTTGGAGATGTCATTTCATCTTTCCCGAAAGCAAAGTGGGTGAAAAGGCACAGTGTGGCCACACTGAGGCCAGGACATTTCGATGTAGCATCCTGGCTTCTGTCATCATATCAAGAGAGCTGGCTGCGGCCACTCCCAGTGTCCCCCCGAGGTGGCCAGCACCGGCCCTGGGATGCAGCCCTCTGTGCCGGGTGCCAGGCCTGCTGTGTGCCAGAACCGCAGGCCCCACTCAGCAGCTGCTTTCAGCCAGAAGCCCACAAATGGGGCCCTTGGCGCAGGGGGTCCCCTCGGCAGGGCTCTGCGGCGAGCCCATGTGTGTGCTGTCCCTCCGCAGCCTCTGCAGTCCCTGTCCCTGGCCGACTCCAAGCTCAAGACTGAGGTCACCATCCTCATCAATGCACTGGGCAGCAACACGTCCCTGACCGCAGTGGACATCAGCGGGAACGCCATGGGTGACCTGGGTGCCCGGATGCTGGCCAAGGCGCTGCAGATCAACACCAAGCTCAGGTACGTGGGAAGCTCAGGTACAGTGGGCAGTGCGGCCTGCGGGAGGGCCTGAGCAGTGAGCACCGAGAGTGGGCTGTGCCGTACTGGGGCGGGGGCCTGACTTCCGGAGCTGCCGGTTCCATCTGGCTGGAGCACTGGGCAGTGTCCCTGCTGCGGGCGTAGTGGCTCCTTTGTCGGGAGGGCAGCCCTGCCCGAGAGTGGCTCACGCTGACCCAGGGGTGTGGACAGGCGGCAGCAGCGTGGCCCCTGGTGGCAGGGCCCTGTGAACCGAGCCAGGAGGGCGGCAGGTGTGACTCGGGGCCTTCCCCACAGGGGGTGTGAGCCCAGCATCCCGTCCACCACCCCTGTCCCTGTCCCCGCAGAGACTGAACACCAGGGGTGCCCGGGGCCCACTGGTTCCAGGCAAGTTCACGCTGGGTGCTAACCACTCTGTCCAGCGGTGTCCATACATGTGGCCGTTCTTAAGGACCAGCCACATGGTGACCGTGCAGCGTCTGTCCTTCAGGGAGACGGGTTACCGCTGACCCGGCCGCCTGGGGAGTGCGGACTCAATGCACAGCCCCCTGCAAGGGCTGTTCCCTGAGGTTCCCTAACTCCCAAGCAGGAGTCAGAGCCTCCGTCTAAACTGAAGCCAAAAGCGTGCCCTGCCGCAGGGCCTCTGAGGTCAGTCCGTGGGCAGGGGGTCGTAACAGTAGGCACAGGAGCACCTGCCGCTCATGCGCCCAGGATCCTGTAGACAAACAAGGAGCCCTGTCAGGTGTCAGGTGACCCGACACACCTTCAGCTCCCTCTCCTTGTTCATGGTCCGAAGGTGCAACAACACTCTCCTTGCACGTCAGACTTTGCGCTTCAGAAGTAACAGTGTCCTGTTAGAGAAACCAAGGTGTCCCCCACGGAGCAAGTGCGGTTCCAGGATGCCGACCACACCAGGGCAGGGCAGGGATGGGGACGCAAGAAACGGGGCGAGAACTCCAGGTTAGGCAGCGCCTCCGTGCCTGGAGTTCTGTGTGCTGGACGTGGGCTGTTTAGTGTCTCTGCTACACAGTTTCCGCCTGAGACACAAATCCTAGACTTCTGTGGGGGAAACGCCAGAGGAATCCGGTTTTAGACTCTGCGTAGCCGAGCCTGCGCGGTAAATTAGCGTATTTGCTGCCCCACACTATTTGGGCAGAAAATGTGTTAAGAACCTAACACATAATCCTGTCCTGTAATGACATAACCCTGGAGAAGGGCTCGTCCTTGCTGGTGAACGTTTTCCTTGCCTGCGTCATGCCGTCGTGCAGAGACACCGGGGCGGTGTGGCCCGCGAGAGATGAGATTTCGGCAGGAGACTCCTCCCCTTCCCCACGTGTCTGACCGTTCGTGTGATTCGCTCTCCACACAGGACTGTGATATGGGACAAGAACAACATCACCGCACAAGGCTTTCAAGATATAGCTGTTGCTATGGAGAAGTAAGTGTCCACGGGGACTTCTTTCTGCAAAAGTACAAAGTTCCACCCACGTCTGGGAGCCCTGAGGGGTGATGGCGTAGCTGTTGGCTGGGACTTAGGGGGGCAGGGGGCTGAGTCCGTTTCTGCCCACCACGTGGGGCTGGTGTGAGATCCTGTAAAGTGAGGGCCCAGGATGGATGCCTGGCTTCCTCCCCCTGTGGTTTTGATCTGTTCCCACTGGTGTTACTTTGTTGCCCATTTTGACAGCTTCTCACCAGTGGTGAGAAGCAAGCTGAGCTCCAGAAAATAAAATTGCAGTGGGGGGAAGGCCAGCCCAGGGCTAACGCGTCTCATTGCCAGCAGAGACTGTCTTTAGGACTGTACTCACCAGGGTCCGTGATTATTACTTACGGTCGGGTTTGCCTTCCCAGGAGGGACTCACCACAAAAATGTGGCCGGAAAAATGCTAGAAAGCTGGTTCTCTCTGAGCTGTCCAGCCCTCACATAGTATTCTAAAGGCAGGAAGATCCAAGCAGATTTACAGTAAACATGACAAGTCACAACGTGTGCGTGGAAATTAGGGGCCAGTGGCGTGGACATCAGTCCGTGGGGGAGGGGCGGGGTGTCGTTTTGTGTTGTCTCGGGCTTCCCCACGTGCCGGAGGCCTCCTGGCTGCACACCCACACCCAGCGTAGACCTGGAGCTCGGAGCCCTCCCTTTGGTCCCCAGCTTTGTCCCCAGCTCTGTCCCCGACAAGCCTGTGGCCCTGAGGGAAGCATTCCACCATGGATGAATTCTTCTTTGATAAAGTGAGGACGTCTGTCACGTCTGAGTACCTTCCGACTCTAAATCCTGTGGTCCAGGGGGCCCTCCACCCATAGGCCGTCACTGACCTGGGGAAAGGCAGCTGTGACCATCCGGTCACCACGGCCACATCTCCAGGAGCCTTCCCTGACTGCACAATCACCTGTAATTACTCCTTTCCACCCCTACACCCCCAGCACAGAAACACATAAATGTTTGCAGTAGCTGCGTTTGGGTGCTAAGGGCCCGGCTGCCCCCGGTGACGCCGTGGCCTGCAGAGATGGGAGACAGATGGACGCTGGGGTGGGGGGGCAGAGTTCGCTGTCGGGAGCAGGTGTCCCTGTCATCTGGGCTCATGAACGTCGCTCACGGGGCTGGGACTGGAGATTCCTCCCGTTTCCCTTGCACTGAAGTGAGGCCCATCTGAGCAGCTGGTCACGTGGACAGGCCCCCCCAGGGCTGCACCTGGTGGCCAGAGCCTGGTGGCCGGGCCGATGGCGATCGTAAAGGCGGGGACCTGCGGTACTCGGGGCGTCGGGCTGGGCAGGAAGCCGCTCCGGCTGCATTTCTGAAGACAGTCCCCTGCCTTGGACTTGATTGTGTCGCGGAGCCCAGAGCCTGGACAGACGGACTTTGTGGATATGAACGTCCTCGCTTTGCGAGCGAGCGTTTCGTTTTGATTTCCCCTCTTATAGTTTGTGTCTGGCCTCCACCCATGGTCACTGGGCTGCTCCAGCCCACTCAGGCCCAGCAGTGCCGCCAGCCTAAGCAGCGGGTCCCTCCCAGTCCCTCTCTCCAGCCCCAGTCTGAGCGTTCTGTCCCCAGTGTCACTGAGCACTGAGAACAGCCATGTTCCTGGCAGTTGTGCCATTTTGTCAGTTGTCCTGAGTGGACGAGGCCGCCTGGGCTGCCGCAGGGCCACCACACCGGCCTGCAGTCCGGGGCCCAAGACGGGTTGGCCATTTGGAACTTTCTGTCATTCTGGCAGCTGCCTTTTAGGGTTTTAGAGAAGTGCTGAATCAAGATACTAGGAAGACGCTTTTAAACAAACATCCCTTTCTCCTCTTTCTAGGAACTACACGCTGAGGTTCATGCCCATCCCCATGTACGATGCCGCTCAAGCCCTGAAGACGAACCCTGAAAAGACGGAGGAGGCTCTGCAGAAGGTACTGCAGGGGTGGCAGCCCGGCTGTAGTGAACACTCACTGGCGCTGAATTGTGTTCCTGCGTCTGACGGTGCGAATGAACAGTGGTTTGCATCCTACCCCTGATCCGCCTTCACATCAGCTTGCATTCTCTGGGCCACGCCAGGAGTCCCGCGTGACGGGGGAGGGCGGAGATGAGCCTGGAGCTTGAGGTGCAGTTTGAGTGGGTGGAGTAACATCCTTGCAGCATCCACGTGCAAAGCTCGCACCGGGTGGCTATCCCGTTGCCCTGAGGACAGGTGTGGGCCCGAGGGTCCGCTGGCACAACCTCTGTGTCCTCCATCTCCCTCCTTCCTCATCAGGAAAGCTAGGCCACCCCCAAGGTTTCCCCTCCTCTGTCCCCACCTCCATCTGCAGGTGTCTGTCTGTCCAGGGCTGTCCCAGTAGTCCCACAGCTCAGCAGGAGCTAGGGCCATCCAGGAGGGCCTGTCTCAGGGTGGCCCTGACCCCCTACAAGTTTCGCCTGCAGGAGCCCCCCAGGTTCTCACAGCACAGACTGCAGGGCAACCCCGCACAGCTCTGGTGGGGGAGGGGAAGAGTAACGGCTGTGAATACACCCAGTGCCTCTGTTTTCCACAGCCGAGGCCTTGCTCCCGGTGAACCCAGCCCCCCGCCCTCCAGCCCCCTCCAGCCCCCTGTCCTCAGCCCCTGGAGTGCGGGGTCTCTGTCTGGGTCTGAAATGGTGCTCGGACGGGAAGTTCACCCCGTTGTTCCAAAGATGCGAATACTTCCAGCAGAAATGTGTACATGGCAGGCGGGTCCTTCAGACACTCAGGCATTGCTGTGCTTTTAGAAAGGAGCTTAGCGTGTTGGGTTTTCTACAAACCTCCCTCCAGGCTTGGTCTGGGCAGCACTGTTGGTAAGCAGGGGTCCATCTGGAGGTGTGTGAACCTCCCGAGGGAACAGACTGCTCCCAGAACTGGCCGCAGCCTGTGCGTCCCAAGGCCAAGGGTAAAAGGGCAGATGACAAAGCAGGAGGTCCAGGCGGGTGGGTGTGCCCCCGCCACACTGCCGGCGAGAGAATCTCTGGAGCAAAAACATTGCACGTTGGCGGTAGTGTCACCTTGGAGAGAGGCGGCTTCTCGGGCGGCAGCAGGAGGGAATTGATGTTACGTGTTCTCACTTTCTGTGTGTGGCGTTCAGGGGCCTTTCTGCTTCTGTAATGTCTTCATGGGGGGCTAGTGCAGAGCTGCATTTTGTTCCGCTTTTGGGTTCCAGGGACGGTACCAATTACAGTCTGCATTTTAGTTGTCCCTAATTGGTATTTAGTAGTCATCATTTTAGCACAAGGAAGATGAAAATGAGAATGTAATCGTGCTGAAAGCTTCGCAGGTACTGGGAGTTCCTGGCCAGGGAACCACAGTGACAAATTAAAAGCCAAGTGGTCAAGTGGTGTTTACTGAAAACACGGAAGTCACAACAGACAAACGAGCACAGTTGCCCATCCCCATCGTTCTTTAACACACACCTGCCAGGGTATCCGTCATTCCCAGTAGTTAACCCTACCTTGTTCAACTATAGCCATTGTGTGTGGTTCTTTTTGCTTTTCTTTTTTAAAGATTTTATTTATTTTTAGAGAGAGGGGAAGGGAGGGAGAGAAACATCACTGTGTGGTTGCCTCTCATGCACCCCGCACTGGGGACCTGGCCTGCAATCCAGGCATGTGCCCTGACTGGGGATCGAACCGGTGATCGTTTGCTTTGCAGGCTGACGCTCAATCCACTGAGCCACACCACCCAGGGGTGGTTCTTAAATGCTTTGTCTCAGCCTCGTTACAATATGTACATTTGAACTTTCTATAGGAGGTTGTCGTTTTATAAAATGCAAATTGTCAAGTAACTTGAAGATTCCTCATTTTCTGTGGGATGTTTTTATTTTCAGTACTTTTGCTAAATCAGCCCTGTTGGTGACAAAGTACGAGAACCTGGTACATTCATGAAACTGATATGTCTAGGAGTTGGACCAGCCTGTATTGTGCAGGTGTCATGTCTGCCTTCTCCCTCTTTTCCCGTAAGGAATTTTCCGAGTGTGACTGGCCTCTGTCAGTGCCTCAGAGCTCCATGGAGTCGCATCTGTGCCCCCTGGGGATGTTCATGTAACTAGAGAACTGTTTTGTAGTTAAATATCTATGCGACAGAAAGCTCTGAGGTTGTGCAGAGGGCTGCAGGCAGTCACTATGGGGGGTTTGAGCCCTGCAGGAGATTAAACACTCGCTTAGCTTCATTAGCTCCCAAGTCACGTAAAAACGACTCCAGCTACCTGCACGTCACATTTCTTCCTAAAAACACCAGCAGTACCTCCCAGCGATAGCCGGGCTCCTGCTTCATTAGTCTTCGGGGATCAGGGCACGGAGGGGGAGGGATGTGTCAAGTGGTGCTTTGGTCTTAGGTTCAGCAGCCGAGGCAAGCTGCAACCTTGAGAGACATGTGCTTCATTTGCAGATAGAGAACTACCTGCTGCGGAACCACGAGACCAGGAAGTACCTGCAGGAGCAGGCCTACCGCCTGCAGCAAGGCATCGTCAGCAGCACCACGCAGCAGGTGAGGGGCCCGATGCTCGCTGCCCCCACCCTTCTGCACCTGTCACGGCCGGGGCGACTGTAAGAACGACAAGTGTTAGTGGGGTTTGGGGGACTATGCACAGGGAGGAAGATGCAGGCTAATCCTAGCGCTAATTTCACACTTTTGCTCGGTGGTGGGGTTCGTGCCTTTCAGAGGGTCAGGAAGGTGCATTGTAGATCGAAGCACAGAAAGTAGGAGCTCACAGCAGCAGATGATGCAATCGGAGGGTAATCCAATGGCCGCCTTGCGGACGTTCTGTTTCTAGGCCTTCGGACTTCTGAGCATGAAACAAATTCCCAGATTCTTCTGAGTAGTGAAGATTTTGTTGATATTAATTAAAACTTAAGTGCTGAAGAGAAACTCAAATGCTTTTCTCTTTTCTGTACTCAATGTGAGGGAGGAAAAGAGGCTTCTAATAATTTAAAAAGTGTGGAATATTTTCCCCTAAAAATACCCATCAAACTCAAGGATTGTAAGGTATTTGAGGAAAACTCACAGCATGTGTCACAGGAAGAGCAAAACAGACGACAGCGCTGAGCCGAGGTAGTGCACAAAAGTGGACTTCGATGGACCGCTGAGAAGGGCGCCCTCGCAGAGCAGGGGGCGGTGCTCAGCACCTGGATGCGAGACTGTGGCAGAGCCTCGGGCGCCCTGACGGGCTCACGGGAAGCTTTTTTTGGGGGGGCGGGGAGAAAAAGTGGAGGAAACCTTTAACGTGCACTAAAAAGGCAGATGAAAACTACATCAGAGAGCTGAGAAGTTCCAAGTGACCGACAGCTCTCTCATAGGAATGGAAAAATTTAAAAAAAGAAATAATAGAAAAAATTGGGCAAGTGTGAAAATAATGGAAAACAGGAGTTTTGGGTTGAAGTGACCTATGAAAATGGATCAGAATGAACAGTCAAAAGACCCTCCGCTAGACTCATCCCGGCCAGAACACCTGGAATGAAAAAACCCGAAAGCGTTCCAGAGAGAATGAACGGGAATCTTGCCAGGGAGCCGGGACCGTTCCTTGGCCTCATCCCAGCTGCTAGAAGCAAACAGGTCATTAGTGTCATTCAGAGGGCGACTTACTGGACATTTTAGTGGACTAAGAATTCTATACCTAGCTCTCTCATCAGTGGACGTGAAAGCAGAATAACAATATCTCCAGACGTGGACCCAGAAATTTCACCCCCACTTCCCATATGAAGTCTTTTGAGGAATTTCTTTAGCATATCAAAGAAAATCAGGAAGTATATACAGTGAGGTACAAATTAGAAACTATAGCAAAAAATAAAATCATAAAAAGTTATAAAAACTGGAATAAGCTTTTAAAAATTGTCACTTTGGAATTAAATTTGTTTCTCTATGGCTCCCATAATCATAACTCTGTAGCTGCATTTTAGTGGGTTTAAAATTTTAATACCAACTTAGACAAAAAGGAAAAATCGAATCATTGTTACAACAAAAATTATTGTTCCACGAAATTAAAATCAGGCATTGAAATGGGAGAAAGGTGAGTGGTAGTGTACACGTGTGCTAGTTTTTATTTTTTATAATTTAGAATGAAAAATACAAAAAGAAGCCTACTGTTTAAATTCAAGATGGCAGCCAGAAGAATGGAAAGAGCAACAGGTCCTCCCAAGTGCTCTCCGAGGGTGGAGAGGGACTGACTGGCAGGGACGGTGCCGTCCTGTGAGACGGTGTGTGTCGCTCGCACGTTTCCCTGCATGAGGCAGGGGCGGTTTTACATTTTGTTGCTGCTTCATATTGAGAGAGGATGAAGGAAGGGCGCCCGTGATAAAAGCCTCGTGGGGAGTGTTCCTAGTCGGTGAAATTTCTAGGGTGACTGTGGGCAGACGTTCGAGAGAGGATGGTTCTGTCACCTGGGCGACTCGGTGGCTTTTGTGCCCTTCCTCTTCCCAGCATCGTCTGAACATGCCGCAGTCAGCAGGTGTTATTTGCATAAAAGTAAAGCGACGCATGTTGAGAAAAATAATTATGAATGTTTGTGAAGTGACAGGGAGTCTTGGGAAAATAGCATTATTTTGACATTACCAGAGCCTTGATTTTTTCTCCTGCAAGGGACTAATTTCAGCTGAGTGCTTGGTGGGTTCCTGTCACTTCCCAGGTTCCGTGCTTCACGTTGGAGGTGCAGAGAGCACTGCAGCCAGACCCTCGGATTCCCTTAGCAGCTCTCATAACACAGGCGTCTCCGCCTACAGTGTGCTTCTGACTTCTCCCTCGTTCATGGCAGCTGCTTCTCTTTCTTTAAAGATTTATTTATTTATTTATCTTTAGACAGAAGGGAAGGGAGGGAAAAGAGAGGGAGAGAAACACCAATGTGTGGTTGCCTTTCCAAGGCCCGGCCTGCATCAACCCAGGCATGTGCCCTGATGGGAATCGAACCGGCAACCCTTTGGTTTTCAGGCCCTTGCTCAGTCCACTGAGCCAGACCAGCCAGGGATACAAGCTGCCTTTTCTAAGCCAGAGTGGGGACCAGGATCCCATCAGTTTTCCTGGCGTTGATGTCGCCCAAGGTTTCTTCTGTGAACAGATACACTAGTAATGGGCCGTGAGCGGCCCTCTCGGATATTTCAGCTGGAAGAAGTTTCCATCCTCATTTGTTCTGTTTCCTTCCACCCGAACCCTGGCCGGGCTCCCCGGAACGCTGGTGGTCACCTCCGCGTGTGGGCAGATGATAGACAGGATATGTGTGAAGGTCCAGGACCACCTCAACTCCCTGCGCAACTGCATGGGGGACGCCGTCCAGGAGGACGTGAAGGCCGCGGAACGGCTGATGCGGGACGCGAAGAACTCCAAGACGGTGAGTTTCCGTGCAGGCTGCGTGGGCGTCTTACGTAATAACAAGGTGTTTAAACTTCAATTTTGGAAACTAGTTCCAGCTTTCCTTACCTTTCTACCGATGTCCAAGGTTGCGCACAAGAGCAGAGTGAGGTGGATCCCTCTTGGCCTCCGTTCTGCGCCCCTTGCAGCACAGAGAGGGACATGATTACAAAGGCCACCTTCGGGCGCCAAGTCACCCGGAGGCAGTTGGGGTTTAAACGATAACAACTCAACCATTCTTCCACTTGCCAATGATTGAAGGACACTCTCCCCGTCACCTGAAAGAAGCCTCTCTCATGGTAGAATTTGTCCCCGAATTTGTCCCCAGACCTGGTTCTGGCTCAGCTGTTGGAGTCACACACTCATTGGTGACTGTCCTGAGTAGGAGGGACCCTGGGGCTCAGTCAGATGGACACAAGGTGCAAGCGAATGCCCTGTCCTGGTGGTTCCCACGCTGGGCCTCAGTTTCTTGATCTGCCCGGAGGACCTCTGATCAGGAATGGTTTTGTAAGCCTGACACACTTCTCCGCCCTTTGCACTAGGCTCTGCAGGACTTCGGTGCTTACGTGTGTACGACGGGTGTTCTTTTGTTTTTCTCGCAGTTGTTGCCAAACTTGTACCACGTCGGCAGCACGTCCTGGGCGGGAGCCAGTGGCCTGCTGTCCAGCCCCATTCAGGAGACGCTGGAGTCCATGGCCGGAGAGGTGACGAGGGTGGTCGACGAGCAGCTGAAGGTTTGTGATTTCTGTGATCTTGGAAACGACGCTGTCACGCCTTCGCTGTGTGTGATAGCATTTCATGCCGTAGCCGCCTGCATGTCATAGATTTGTGTGCGTGTGTGCTCACCTGTACACACCTGTACACACCTGCACGAGTTGTCCTAATGGAACACTGTCTTTTCCCGCTTCATTTTGGAGCAACTTCTTCTCTGGTGAGCTCTGTTGGATAAGTGTCTGTCAGTGCCCCGCCCCAGCCCAAAGGGCTTGTGGAGTGTTCACTTTTATGTGGATCTGCAGCTGTTCTCTGGAACTGCAGGGAATTGCCAGTTTTGCCACACCCTTACCAACATTAAGTATGCTGACCTTTTACTACTTGTCTCGTGGGTTGGAAGAAACCTCTGTTTGTGCTTTGGATTTCTTTAATGGCCAGTGATGCCTCGAGTAGTTTTGCTGCCCATCCTGTTCCTTCTTTTGTTTTCGTATATCACCTACTTTCCTCCTTTGAAGTGTCTGCGAGAGCTGCTCATACACCGAGGCTTGGTGGGTCTCAGATCTAAGTGGCACACGGTGGCAGGGACGTCCCCGTCCTGTCCCCGTCCCCGCCCCCTCTTCCTCTGTTCAGACTGGTCACAGCCACGAAACTCAGTGTCTTTGGTCTGCCTCCTCTTGTGCCTTGGGGGTCGGCTCTTGCTAGTTAGTCCCTGTTGAGAGGCAGCAGATGGAAGGTCTGAATTTTTATAAGCCTGAAATAATATGAATATATTTAGGACCCAATAGTTTTCAGCCATTCTCCACACATTTTGACGCCCAGCTTCCCGGCCCCGAGCTGAGTCCCCACTGCTCTTCAGCCTCACAAGCAGGGCCCACCTTTCTCTCCCTCTCACCGTCTCCGCTGTCCCAGCTCCTAAACGGACCCTTTTTTCTGTTTCCCACACGCTTGGTTTCTTTAGTCTCCATCCTTTTGGGGTTCAAGGTCCTCGCCCTTCATGGCAAATCCTCAATCACAGATTCTTAGTGAAATCTCTCTCACCAATTTCCTTTTAACTGTGTATGACAGACAGCTTTCACTGGCTGACAGCCAGCTTTCCCTTCCGTTTACCTGGTAAGTGCTCCTCATTTTACTGTTTTTTAAAAATTTCATTTTGCGTCTTTATGTGGCCTCCCAGTGTCTTGCTTTTCTTCAGCTTATGCAAGAAACATGGATCTTCACTCCAATCAGTATTCCGTTTGTCATTAAATTGCTAGGGTCCTTGTTTATCTCACTACTATCATCCAATTTTTCTGGCTAAAAGTGTCCTTTTTGCTGTTTCCCAAATTCTCTATAGTTAACATGTGATGTTCTCAAAAGCTAAAGTGGATGGATTTTTTTCTAAGTTTCATTTATTTATTTTTAGAGAGAGGGAAGGGGAGGGAGAAAGAGGAGAGAAATATCAATGTGTGGTTGCCTCTCGTGGGCCGCCTACTGGGGACTCAACCAGCAACCCAGGCGTGTGTCCTGACTGGGAATCGAACCAGCGACCCTTTGGTTTCAGGCTGGTGCTCTGAACCGCACCAGCCAGGGCAGATTAATTTTATAAAAATATATTTTTATCATAGTGAATTAGAAAATGGGAGCTGAAGGCCCAGATTTGTGTCCTGGGTTTGCTGCTGCCAGCTGGCTCCAAGCAAGTCGCCTTGCTTGGTGGCCCGAGCTTCTTTGCGCCGGATGGGCTTGATCTCAAGATGATTGGGGTCTTCCCAGCTTTCCTGTTGGGTCGTCCTGTGTGATGACCAGCAGTAGGTACTTTGAATGTTGCATGAGAATAATTTTAAATAGCTCTTTGAGCCATTTAAAACAAAATACTATTTCAGGAAAGAAAAAGAAATGGCCAGAGGAGCCAGCCTTCTTAGCAAACTTCCTGAGGAGAAAGCAGTCAGCTTGGAAAAATTCTTTCTTTCAGGGGAGGTGGTATTTTCTCTGGACTGGCCTGTTTTAAGGATTTAAAAAACAACAGCTCTCTCCTGGTTTTCCCTTTTCTTGGTAGTAACATTTATTCCTGGGGTAATGGATGAATAAGGGAGATTTGAACGTTTTAACATAAAAGAAACATTCATTTTTTTTCTTCTGGACTTAAATTTTAAGAGTGCTTATGTTGGCCTTGGAGAGTCTTGATTTCACTCAGGGCTTAAATGGTAAAACACTTCCCCGGTCAGTTTTGGATTTACTAAGGAAATGAGGCTTGGGGGGGGTGCGGGCTGGAATTTGGCAAGTGGTAACCCAGCCTGGCCGGAAGGTTCTCTGAGTGTTCTTGCTTTCCTGCCCTTTGTGTTTCCCGAGCGAAAGGAGGAACGATTTCAGAGCTTCAGTTTGGACGTTGAGTGTGCGAGTGTGGCTGCTGTGTGAAGGGTGTCAGTCCAATGCCTTTGATCAGTGTATGGGACAATGACAATAACGCCTGGTTGGTGCTATAAAATTAAAAAGAAATACAAGTGAATGCTAGACATGGCCATTGACGGCGGTGAGGAGTGAGCGGAAGCAGGTTGGCTCCTGGTTTTACTCTGGAAAAGGTCGATGTCAGACCTGCATCGTCTGGTCCAATTGACCAGACGTGTGCTCACTGAAATTTAAATCGATTAAACAAAACCTGAGGTTCAGTTTCTCAGTTGCCCTGCCCACGTTTGAAACACTTGACGGCCCCATGTGGCCAGGAGGCAGCGCCGACGATCCCATCGTCTCAGTCCTGTGGGGCAGTGCGGCCTTGGACGTAACGTCTGCATGTAAGATTTCCAGTGGGAGCATTGCAGCGGGGGCTCCAGGCCAGGGGTCGAACCGCATGCTGGGGTGGGGGGCGCTAGGGAGTCTGTGGGGTTGTCTCAGGTTGTCCCAGCAGCTCCAGGGACAGGTGGCCGTGACCCTGATGTCCCACAAGGCCAGGCTCAGTAACAGGAGGGTTTTGGGGGACTTCCCTGTGGCTGTCCCACCTGCCCCCCCCTGCTTCCCATGCCTTCTCATACACCGCGTGGGGAAGGCCCTGGCGGGGGCACCGTGCCGTGCCTGTGAACATGTGAGTGGACAGACCACTGCGCCCATCCGTCCATGATGCTGCTGAGTCAGCCTCAACCACGCTGCGGCGCTGATTGAACATGCCCGGCGTTCACCTTGGGGTCCCGGCCTGAGGAGCCGCACCTCTGAGGCAGATCAGTAATGTCGTCTCTGGTAGACTCGACTTTTCCGTCTGCTGGACACTGCGCCGAGCACCTTACAGGTGACTGTTACCTCATCTTCAGCGATCCCCCAAGGCAGGAGCTTCCTGACTTGCCATTTTACAGATGGAGAAAGGAAAACTGAGATCAGGGACTGGGCCCAAGTCACTCTGCGAGGATTCGGATTTAGGTCAGACGCGCAGCCCCCAGCCCCCTCGGCTCACCCACTTCAGCTGTGAAAGGCCATCTCGCCGTCCTCACGGAGGCCGGAGGACAGGCTGTGCCGAGACGTTTGTCAGCCTCTCGGGTGTCCCTGTGTGATTGCTGTTGTCCGTGTGTCCATGTGTCCGTGTGTCTGTGTCCGTGTGTGAGTGAGTGCCGACTGCTGCTGTTAATGTTTTATTCACAACATGCTCCGTCCATGTTTTGTCCGTCATGTCCTTGCTGTTGTTAGGACAGTGAAAACTGTGCCTGACTCTAAAGCTTTTCTTTAAAAAGAGGAAAACTGGCCATCATCTGTACTTTTCTGTCTCTGCGGCTTGACAGATTGGTGGGTCCCCCGATTTGCAGTTCCTGTGACTTGCAGAACCACACGAGCGTTCAGATCTGGCGTGCTGTTCAGGGAGCGAGTGTGCATGGACGTGAAAGAACCGCATGGAGGGGGAGTGGGGTGCCAGGGCTGGTCGGTGTCTTTCTGAATGTCCTCTCGATGCCTCAGTGCCGAGCAAGCAGGGCCACCCTCACGGGGCAGATGCTGTGTGACTTAAAGGGGTTGAGTCCCCGAAACCCCAACCATCCACTGTCACTGGCCCCCTGGCGCAGCTTCGAGGTCTCGGCCGTGTCCCTGGGCTCAGAGGGCGCATCCTCTGTGACCGCTTCTCCGTGGATGGCAGCGCCCCTGTGGTCCGCCTTGCCCCTCACTCTGCTGCATTGCAGGCGCTGCTGGAGTCCATGGTGGATGCTGCCGAGAGCCTGTGCCCCCACGTGCTGAAGAAGGCCCACCTCCGGCAGGACCTGCTGCAGGCCAGCACCGAGAAACTCTCCATCCCCCGGACCTTCGTGAAGAACGTCCTTCTGGAGCAGTCCGGGGTGGACATCCTCAACAAGATCAGGTAGGTGTGCCTCACAAGGCCCACGACCCCGCATGGTGCGTGCGGTGTGTCCCATGGCAGGGACTCTGCACGGTGTCGCCGTGCATCTGACATTTCCAGGTAAGGCACCACACGTGGGCTCGTGCCCGAAGAGCAAATGTTCTGTTTTTCATAGTGGGACACACATCCGTGGTCCCGCTTTTTCTTGCTGCGGAAGCTTGTCTTCCGCTGTCCTAAAGCACTCAGTGAGGACTGGGATCCCTCTGTTCCTTCCCTCCAAACCCTCGGGGCTTATAAATGAACAGCCTGAGAGGGCAGAGCGGCCCCTCGGACGTCACCACACGGTCCCGCCGGCCTCCGGCCTCCGTCGGTGGCTTGGCGATGCCGTGAACGTGCAGGTGGTGCTCTGGACCGCGTGTGTTGGTTTCTGCTTCCGACCAGCAACCGACTTGTCTGGATTTTTACACCCAGACTTTGGGGTGGTCGCCAGCCTTTCAAGGAAGCTCAGCTAACTCTCTTTCTGATTCTTACTTGGGGAATCACAGCATGAGACCCCCCACTTCAGGAATGTCTTAACTTTCCCATTTTAACCATTTCTGAGTCTTGACATTTAGATGCAGCACAAATACCAGCTCTTATCTGAAAAGTCGTGAGCTGTGCAAACACATAATGCTGTTGCTAAATGACAGCCTGCAAGAAAAATGAGAGTTAAAATCAAAATAAGCCCCAAACTATGTGACCCTAATCTAGAAATCCGCAGCCAGCCCCTCCCAGCCGTCGTGGAACTCTGAGGGTGGAGGACTCTGAGCAGCTGCACAGTCTCGCGTCTGGGATGCAGCTGGGCTGCTCTCAACTGTACTTGAACAACAATAAAAAAAAAAAAGAGGAAAAAAATAATAGTAAAAAAAGATTTTAGCCCCTTCTTAGCTGAGTTGTAAGACAACTGAAGGGACTTGGGGAATTTAGGAAGCGCTGCGTGGGTTTGCAGGGCCCCACCGACCAGCGAGTGGATGAGCTGCAGCCCTTCCCGGGTGTGCATGCGCTTCTACAGTCTACAGCTTCAGGAATTGTACCGGAGCCTTGTCAGCACCAAGGGGGAGATGCGCTGACCGCCATTCTGTCACGACAGCGGGTCGGGCCGCCACAGTGCATGACCTGATGGCGTCATTGGAACCCCCAGTGCTGTCAGGTGGGGCGCGTCCCTGGAAAGGGGCCAGTCCTGAAAGGCGAGGAGCCAGTCCAAGTCCTGACGTCAGTGAGTCGGTTAGAAGCCACGGGCTCCTCCCTGGGCATCGTGTCACCCATGATCCTGAGCGCCGAGAGGATGCACACGCACGCACATGCTTGCGCATGCTCACACATACACATGTGCACAACACAAACACGTGTTCTCTCTCTCTCTCTCTCTCACACACACACACACACACACGGGTGAATATGTGCAGGTGTCGGTTGGGTCATTCCCTCTGAAACCGTGCAGACGGGACGTTCTGGAGGCATCCGGCAGCAGAATGGCAGAGCATTCCGGGGCGTTACAAATGCTCACTCAGGACTCCTTTCTGGTGCTGCTGTGTGAAGTACACGACCCACCCCTCGCATCGGAGACCGAGGGAGGGGGAGGAAAAGGGAAACGACTGACTGTGGTTTTGTGAGGAAGTGAAATCCGCAAACCTGCCTACGGAGCGTCAGAGGTGGCGCTGGTGAAAACCGGACTCCAGGCCCCTCTGCAAACCGGGGTGGGGCCCGGTCATCCGTGTTTCTAGGAGGAGACCCGGCGAGTCTTACCAGCGGACACCTGTGGAATAACAAACTATCGGATAAACCAAATAGCTACCGAGGCCTTGTTTGGAGACAGAAATTAAAGCACGGTCCTTCGCCTGCAGCCCAGGAGGGGTTTTAGCGTAGGCACCAAGGAATCAGCACTGGGAAGGTGTCTCCCAGCGTGGGACACCTTCCCGGGCGGGGGGACCTCCGTGCAGATTGGCCCCTTCCACTTGGGAAGGTTCTCCCTGTTACACAAATAGCCTTTCCACTTCAGTTTTACAATGAAATAATACCATTTTGGAAAGTCCTTCCCCTGCTCTAAAAGCCTGACTTCACAAGCAAGCCTGGGAGGCGATGCTGGGCTGTGGGGAGAAGTGTCTCCAGCATAAGGGCCCTTCCACGCACTGCTCCTCAAATCGCCTCCGTGCATTTGCGCTGCGTTTCAGACTGAAGCCTCGCCGGGAATTTGAACCCGTGGGGGCAGCAGGCGGCCACAGTGCTCCCCGTCAGGTCGGCTCCCCGACCGGAGCCTGAGCGGCTGAGTTGTTTATTACTGAAAACTGCCAGCCACTCTCTGGTGTCTCGGCACCTTTTCAAAAAAAATGTTTGTTTAATCCTCGCCCAGGGGTCTAGTTTTACTGAATTTAGAGAGAGAAGAAGAGAGAGAGAGAGAGACCGATGTGAGAGAGAACCATTGATCGGTCGCCTTCTGTACGTGCCCCGACCGGGAATCAAACCCGGGGAGACGCTCCAACCAACCGAGACACCCACCCAGGGCTGTCTGGGTAGCTTCTTAAGTCAGGACAAGAGACGCTAAAACTGAGCATTTGGCGATGTTTGCTCATAAAAGACAGGACAGCCGTGAATGTGTGACTGTTCCTGAAGTGAGGTGGTGAGGCAGGGCAGACACGGCGTCTCAGGTGCTGGGGCTTCGTAGGAGGGTTTCCAGAAGGCGGGGATATGTGTCCAGAGCAATAAGCGAGGCTTCGCCACCAGACTGGACTTGCTTCGCTGGCCACAGCCTGGTTTGTTTTCATTTCTGTCAATGGGCGGATTGTTCCCGACCACACGGGGCATGTGGTTCCCATTACGTTGGTCTTTTTCCAGATGTTTCTTCTGCCGCTAAGCCGGGAACTTGGAGAGGGCAGAGGCCGGGCGAATTGGTAAAGGCAGCCTGTTGCCTGTGTGTTTATGGCAGTGTTGAAGGCTTACTTTTGGAAGTCCTCGTCCCTGTTCACACATCCCCGTGTCCTGCCCGCCGACCTCACCCACGTGGCGCCCGGCGCGGCTGACGCCTTCCCACTGCCCCAGCTAAAACGCCTCCCTGCCCTTTGGGTTTCTCGCAGTGAAGTGAAGTTGACGGTGGCCTCCTTCCTGTCCGACCGAATCGTGGACGAAATTCTGGACGCCCTTTCGCACAGCCACCACAAACTGGTGAGTGCCCTGCCCCCCTCGAGCAGCACGTCCCGTCTCTGTCTGCGGGAACGAAGGGCGCCATCGGCCAGGCGGGTGGGCCCTTTCCTGTGTTTTGGCAGCTTTCGGGGTGAAGACCCCAGCTCTCCCCCTTCCATTTCTGCGTCCCTTCGAGGGAGCATCTTAGACGCCCTGCAGAGGGAATTCAGGGAAGGCAGAAGCAGCAGCCCCTAGAACTCTTGTCCGTTTAAGACGCCAACCAGCGGCGCGGGGGGAGATGATGGGAGGAGACTTAGATCTGAAAATAAGATTTGTTAATTTTTTATGTTTTGATCTCTGCCATCTATTTTATGTTACGTCCTTGGCATTGATTTGACCGGGGTCACTGGCTAACGCGATCACACACAGGTCTCAGGCGCCCAGGCTCACAGCACATCCCTGTACACCGCACTGTGTGTTCACTACCCCGTCACGTCTCGTCCACCACCATTTCTCCCCCACACCCTCCTCCCACGCCCCCCAGGTTAAGATTGTTCTAAATACTAGTTAATTTGTCTGGGCTCATTTTGCTGGTTTCTGATGTGATCATTTGAGAATGGACTGTTCTTGAAAGCACTCAGGAGGGGAAATGTTTGGAGACCAGAGGAAATGCAGGAGCGAGGCAGCCGCGTTCTGGGGCTGTGCTGTGGCCGGGCGCCCCACCAGCCTCTGGGCGGCCCCAGGGGGCAAAGGCCAACTTCTCCCTCCAGAGACTGGTTCTTCCCTGAGGCAGGGCCTGCACCCCCAGTGTCTACTGGGGAAGGGGATCAGCGCCCTCAGGCTTCTCGAAGGTCAGGCTCCAAGGACCCGTGGGAGCTGCGTGTCTCGCACGTCAGCGAGCTGGTGCGGTCGAAATCTCCCAAGTGGGTTACGACGTTTCTCCAGAGAAAAATGTCAGGTGGACGTTGCGTTGTCAGGTGAGGCTGGAGGACACCAGCACGAGGGGACAGTGACAGCTTCGTCCCCATGAGGCACATAGTATGAGTGTTTTGAAAAAAAATTAATGTCAGGAAAATACACAAGTCTGTCCTCTAAAATCTAGAAGATAAGCTGGACCTCTCCAGCCTGCTACTCAGATCTGCCGCGGGCTGGAGCCAGCCCACCAGTGGTCGGCGACTAGTCCCTGCCAGTGTTAGCTCAGCCGGCAGGGGGACCGTGGAGAAACTTCTAGAGCAGTTTGACATGGCCACCCTATGCACATGCAGGGTGTGTTTCTGATTTTTTAATTTTTATTGTATTTCACCAACCTATTAGTGTGTGGCAAGTTGGAAGTATAAAAACCTGGTTTATTAACAACACGTTTGAGCCACATGAATTCCCAGTTTGTGCCACAGTGAAGAGCTACATTATGGCCCACAGCTCCCAATTCACACTTGTTTTTTTAAAAATAAGCAGAAGCAGAGTCGGTAGCGCAGCCTTTATAGAAAAGTTTGTCCAGAAGCACAGCTCCTGGGACCGCCTCAAAGGCCCCCTGGCTGGCGCGGGGCCTGGGCCTCGGATCCAGCGACCGTACGTGGGAACCACGCGGAAAGTTTGGACGGTCCCTCTTTGTCCTTCTTGAAGAATTTAGCTACTCAGAAAGGACTGACTTTCTTTTTTTTTTTTTTTTACATTGTATAAAGAAAGTGGCTTTTCTGCATAAAAAGGTTGGAATGCCTCCTGGTGGATATACTCTTGTGAGTGTTTTTGAGATAGGAAGTTGAGTTAAATCTCTCCAGCTTCAGGAAAAGGGGCACAATACCTCTTCAGGAAAACAAATGCCTATGTTGTGTATGTTTGCATCCGTGTGGTGAAGATGGTGTTTTTCAAAAAATAAAGCCTCAAAGACATTCTTTAAAAAAAGGAGATTTTGTCTTTTCCGGGTAAACACTGTGCCCTCCAAAGAAAGACACCGAGAGAGGTGAGTTAGTCTGGCGGGAGCGTGTGAAGGGTGGTCGTTAGCCACGTTCACCATTGGGCACCGTCCTGGGGAGTCCAGCCACCCGCCGGTCCCGCATCCATGGTTCATTTGCGCTGTGTTGACTCCCCAGACCGAGCACTTCACCCGGCGGGGCAGGACCCTCGCTGTGGCCGAGGCCCCGGACGTGGAGCTGGCTGAGGAGAAGCCCGCTAGGCGCCCCGTGCCTGCGGCGGAGGAGCTCACGGAGGTGGAGCGCCTGGAAGACCTGGACACCTGCATGGTAAGGCACGGGCTCCACGAGCCCTCGGCCCTCCCGGGCGCTGCCTGGTCTTTCAAAAGTCTCACCTGTGCGTGCAGACCAAAGAAAACTCCCCCAGAGACGATGCTTTCAGAGAGGTGTTGCTCTGCAGAGGCCTTAAGTGAAGCTATAAACCTGAAGTGTCAGGTCCCCACAAAGGCCACTGCTGAACTTTTTCTTTGTAATTTTGTGAAACTTTTCTTAGAGAGAACCCCCACCCGCCCCCCATCCCAAAGAAAAACTGAACATTTCAGTGAACGTAAAGCCTGCACCTGTCTCTGCGGCCCCAGTGGGAAATTCCTCAGTTAACGAGGACAGAGGGACTATTGAACTTAAAAAGGTCATTTCTGAAGGAAAATATCTTTAAATAAAGAAGCCATTAAAAAAATGCGGGGAAGGACCTTTCCCAGACAAAGTGTGTAGGGTGACTCTTTCTTGGTCCTATGGTTTCTTTTGTCTCTGCTACTTCTTCCTGTTTTGTTTTGGGGTTTTTTTAACACAATTTGGGGTGCACGTAATTTGCATTTCCTGTTAGTTCCTGCTCTGTTTCCTCCGTTCTGCAGCGGGAGGTGTTGATTCCTTCCCCACTTTCCTCATCTCCGTGGTGTCTCCATCTGGCCATGTGACTTGAGTATTCAGATTACTGGTGCTTTCCCCGCCCCCCCTCTGAGGACAATTGCACTTCAACCTTTATTTCATTATTTTAAAATGTGTATTCTCAGTGCAGTTACTTTTCACTTTACCACAGAAACAGTTGCATGAGCCGTTGTATTCCATTTGTCTTCATCTCTAGTCAATACTTCCACGTTTTACTCAAATACTTCTAGTAATCCCTCATCATGTGAGAAGGGGCTGGGGAGACCGGGTTTGGACTGCTGCTGTGCCCAGCCGTTTCTCCATCAGCATCTGGTTGTAGTAAGTGTGAGATGGGCTGTTGTTAAGGAATAGGATCTGTTTTTAACTTCCAAAACCAAGGATCTGACGCGGCCAAGGTTATTTTTCTAGCTCACAAGAAAACATAATGCTTGAAGTTGTTTCTTACTTACAAATCCCTTTTATCTTTTAAGGACTGTGAATAAAACAGCTGAGTGCCTTCAAATTAAACCTTATCCTCTACAAAGAGACTAGCACAGAAAGCCAGCAGTAAATCAGAATCCTAGATTTAAAGTAACATTCTAGTGTAATTAAAGATGGCAAAGAGTGTTCAATATAACTATCTGATTTTACAAATATATTTAGCATACGTGGAGTGAATCATCAAGGTTTTTTAAAGCTTGCCTCTCCAGCTTGTTGTGAATGTGTGTTTAATAAGTGTCTTAAATTCTGTCTACATTTGAGGCATTAGGAGTCGGCCACTGTGTTGTCGTAATTATTCCGACAGCTCTGAGGCTAGCCCTAAAGAAAATACCCGCATTTCGCCATGTATAATGCACGCGTCTGGTTTGTGTGCATTATACATGGGATTATTACATCCATGACATGTAATTATTATGCCCACGGATAATGTGCGTCCTTATTTTTCCCTCAAAAGTTTGGGCAAAAAAAGTGCCTATTAAACACGGCAAAATACAGTAAGTCACGGGAAATTATTTGAATCGAAAGGTTTGGATTAGTGCTACATCTCCTGGCAGAGTGCCGTTCCGTCGTGAGCTGGTAGAACGCATCTTGCTGGGTTTGCCCTCGCGTGGTCTCAGAGGAGGGGGTGTGGGTTCAGAAGGACCGGCTTAGCTAGGTTCGGAAGGGCTGTACATGGTGTCAACTTAGTTTTTGTTTGATCGATAGGTTTGGTTTTCTTATGTCAGAGAAAGACAGAGGCTGTTCTCTGTAAGTAAAGAGGGTGGAGGGGAGGAATCGAAGAGGCGGGGCAGGTGGAGGTCTCTCTGAACTTCGCCCTGAGGACAACCACTCTGAGATGAGTGTCTTTTCCAGGCCCAGGCTGCCAAGGCGGCCGGCAGGGCCCTTCCTCACAGGAGTGCCCAAGGAACCCTGGGACGGGGTGGCACCCAGGGGTCGAGCAGGTGACGGAGACACAGGACAGAGAAACACAAACTCTTCCATGAGCACTGCTTTTGTCATGAAAATCGCTTTTTCCCCTTTTCCAACAAATTGCATTGTTTTAATGAGGCTAATGAATTGTTACACAGCAGAAAACTAGAGCTAAGTTTGCAGTTAGTTTACTGAAAAAGAACATTTTTGAGAAAGAAGTGCATGTCTGTGGGTTTTGTGCTGCAATGATTTTCTGTGGCTCCCCATCTAACCGTTGATTCCAGGGCCACCCAAAGATGGCACCATCCACCCTGCAGCCGGGGTCTCTCTCCAAGAGAGAGCCCATGTCCTCAGCGTGGGCGCCTGGCCCTGGGCCAGCGGCACAAACTCACGGCCACTTTGAAAGGCGTAGTGCCACGACCCGACGGCCGCCGTTCATCATTACAGCCGCACGGGCTCGGTGTTTCTAGTTGACGTCGACCACCCAGTCTTTCACGTTGTGATCCTCACATGGTGCCGTTTAAAAAAATGTTTGGGGTACCTGTTTCTAAGGGAGAGATACTTATTTTGCTTTGGTTTGTTTTGGAGACGTTATTTATATTTTTTAAGATTTTACTTATTTTTAGGGAGGGGGAAGGGAGGGAGAGAGAGAGGGAGAGAAACATCAATGTGTGGTTGCCTCTCACACTCCCCCTACTGGGGACCCAGCCAGTAACCCAGAAATGTGCCCTGGCTGGGAATCGAACTGGTGACCCTTTAGTTTGCAGGCTGGCGCTCAATCCACTGAGCCACACCATCCAGTGTTTGCTTTGGGTTTTTAAATGAGCTTTCCTTGGTATCATTTATGTCGTACGTGGCCCATGAAGTGAGGACGCAGGATGAACTGTTCGTTGTGTAGGAAATTCTCAGAAGCGCAGGTGCGAACTTGAGTGCACACGGACTTTCCTTGTCTGTGTGGAATGATGAGCCCCTGACACGCGGAGCCGGGGTGCTGCTTTGGGAGATGCTGTCATTTTATCATAACCTCAAATGTTCGTTTACAGCCCAGATCCCTGTGACCCTTTCCCTAGGGCATTCCAAAGTAGCTTAAATGTTTTCTTGAGCATTCGGTCCACTTTCTAGAAGGTCTGACCTGCTGGGCGCTCTTCTGAGTCTGTGAGTCTAATGACCTGGAAGGAATTGGGTGTATTAATAGCTTCTGTTTCACAAGGGAGGAAACTGAGGCCCAGGAAACTTAAGTAGCTTGTCCAGGGTGCTTGGGCCACCTGCATGCAGGTAGCTGGGAGCTGAGCCTTCTAGAATCCCTCTGGGGATGTCCTGGTGGTCTATCTGCTACAACCGAATGAAATTTTGAGTTGGATTTCATTAGACTTCATTGCTCTGTGTAAAATGTCTCCTTACTACCGCCAGATAAAACCAGTATAGAAACGGAAACACGCATGAAGGGTGTGCAGCTGTCCAGCCACAGTGCAAGCCTGTGCCGTCTTTGAGCACTGTTGGGGACGCCCGTGTCAAAAATGTGACACATTCCGCTGTTTCCAGTTGTTTGAAACGAGTCTGCCCACTGCTGGCCTCCCGGGAGCGCCCCGGGCCTCCCCCTGTGCAGTTTGGTTGGTGACGGTGATTAATGAGCTTCCTAGGTGCATCTTATCACTTCAGCACACGAGCCCGCGTGTCGCGCCAGAATGGTGTTTACTGGGAGTCGGCATCGTCAGTGGGCCGAGTGTAGACGGTGCTCTCAGAGGTCAGCGCCTCCCACCTGCCTCTCGGCTGTGGTTCCTCGCCGGCCCTGCGGGTGCTGGAGGACACACGCCTCATTCCGCTGGTCAGCTTCTCTACGTAGTTCATTTGTCACTCGATATAGTTTAAAAAATTGCAGAAGTTTAGGGTTCAGTGAATGTGCCCAGTGGGGGAAGGCGCAGCGTGTGCTCCTCACGCATCACCGGCTCACTGGTTGCAATAATCCTTTCCCTTGTTCTAATGAGTGTCAGACCAGTTTCAAATCACACACAGTCGCGCAGGAAAGCGGCCCATCGACTCACTGCTGGTTCCTGGGAAAGGAAGTGCGAGAGGCTTGAGCTTCTACGGAACACCCCTCGGGAGGCCTTTCTCCAGTGACAAAATAACGACGACTTTCCCTGAACAAATTCAGCCTCAGATTTCAGTGTAAAAATTTTACGTTTTTTTAAATACAGATTAAAATTCAGCAAGTATTCATTCGTCTTGACCAAATGCTGTTTTTAAACCAATCACCTCATTTTCAAGTACCAACAGTTATCAATTGAACTAATCTCTGAATAGTGGTTCCAAGTTCAGACTGTTAAGGTGTGATCTCATTCAGAATTAGTTGACAGCGGAGAATTTCCTATAAAGTAATGCTGCAGAGTGTTAGTAATGAAGGAGTCTACGCGAAGAGCATGCTTGCATGCATTATACTATCCTTACACATTTCATGTGTTCTGTTTTTGGTAAATTTGAAAATGTTTAGAATGACTAGTCTCTGATAAAAGTTTGTTGGTCAGAGGGGTGGACACCTCCGTGAGTGACCAGGGTCCACGAGGAAGTTTCTGTCCGTCCAACACGGGATGGAAAATGAGGACAACGGAGAAAATTTTCATGGAAACAAGTGCATCTGACTTGAAGGACATTCTTTGCCCTGATCTCTGTACGTAAATCCTGTTTTGGCAAAGACGCTGTTGGAGCGGCAGCTTCTCTTGTTAAGAACGTCTGTGAAGTCCAGTCGTGTTTGACCCAGTGGTCGGGCCCCTCCTCGCTCACGGCGGGTTCCGGAACCCTGGCCCATGTCAGGCTGTGTTTGGGCTCCGGGTCTAGACGAGGAAGAGACAGAGCCCGGTGGTCCTTTCCTCACACAGGTGCTCACCTTGTCCCCCCGTCAGGGTTCCTTGTCCCAGAAATGGAGGACTGACAGCAGGACGGTGTCCCAGTGCTCCAGTCACGACCAGCCTGTGACATGCCGCGTGGCCGCCCATTGGCGCTGCCCCCTGGCTCTGTGCCGAGCCCCTTGGATTCGTGACCCTGTGTGCTCCTCGACAATGCAGTTTGCTAACCGGGAGGCTAGGTCTGACTGACAAAAACACTGGCCAAAGTCCCACAACCCCGACTGGAAGTGGCAGATCCAGGATTTGGACTCAGTCCTTGGAAGCCAGGCCTTGTGCATGAGACGAACTCGAGAGAGGGGGTGACCTCCCTTCACTCACCTGGCTGTCCCCCGTCCCGGCAGGGGACATTGGTCATCTCGTTGTGCAGGCTTTGAGGAGCCAACCCGTGGTCTTCCCTCCCCTGGGAAGAAGAGCCGACCGTTGCCATGGTGTTCCTCCCACGGGTCCGTGTTTTTGTTTGCGTGTCCCTCTAGAAGTGGAGCCGTTTGAAAGGTTCCTCGCCTTCACTCACACTGGTCATTGGCTGCGCCGTGGGGAGAGGCCTTGTCTCGTCCGGCTAACCTTTCGGAAAGGGAAGGGGTCTGACACTGTGGGACTGGACCGGAGCCGGGGCTCCCCAGGTTGGCTTCTGTGCCCTGCCCTTTACGGAGGTTTTTGAGGGGATATGTGTTAAAGGGGGCAGAGATCTATATTTCACACAATTCAAGAGTATTTGAAAATGTATTTTAAACTTTCTCTCCTTTCCTTCAGCAAGGCTATTTCCGACTTAGTGTAACGGATCATAGAATGAGGTCTAATTGAGGAAGATTCTCTAAAAAAGTATGAAGTTAGACGTCCAGAGACTGAGACTTAGGGACATCGCCAACAGGAGCGGGTCACAGTGATGGAGACTTGGTGTCGGTGGCGGGTGGGGGGGTGGGGACCTGAGCTCTGAACGGACCCACTGTTCACGCTCCCTGACTGAGTAGCCGATGTTTTCAGAACGTGAAGAAGATGCCCTGACAACGCCAATGGCGACCGAAGTGGCTTTTACTGAATGTGAGAGTTGGTGCGAAGTGCATGCTCCCACTAAGGGACAAGGTGCGTCAGGCCGACGGGTGCCCGCCGCAGGGTCTGGCCTCAGATCCTTTCCTGAGGCTTGGGTGACTGAGCAGATTCAAAAATGCTTCACCCGAAAGTGCAGTGGGAGCACAGAATGACAGAGAGACCCTGGCAGGGATGCCTGCACGCGCCCATAGAGACGCCACCCCCTCTTTGTTCCTGGGAGCAGCGCTGGCCCAGGACCAGAGCCCCCCTGGGGTTCACCAATATCCACGCAGCGTTGTGTCTGCCCTGCGCCTTTGGAGCTTACGCTGTGTCCGTCCCCCACACGGGGCCGGTCGAGGGTGTTTTGCACACACTTAGCAGAAGAGGTAATGTGTGTTAGGAGGTTCTGCAGTTTCACGTTGTGATTGTGCTTCTGCTCATAAAGCCTTGCACTCGCCCTGTTCTGGCCTCGGTCCCATCTCCTTCCTTTGCTCCCAAGGCCTCTGTGGCTGTTCTGTTTGCTTGTGAATGCGGCCCTCCCCCCTCTGCCCCTACGCTGTTCTTGTAATGCTGTTGCTTGTTCCTCTTCCATTCATACTTTTTCCCTTTCTTTTTGCTGCATGGAGACCCTCTGCTGCACAAGTGTAAGTATTAGGCAGCTCTGCTGTTGCCGGCTGCCCGGGTTTGCGCTCTGGTGTCCCTCTGCTTCTGCGCTGCCTGGCCGAGTCCCAGGATGCTGCCCTGTCACCCCCGCCGGTCGGCCCTGGACGGAACAGGCAGCAACGTGCCCACAGGACTGGGTTTCAGGGGACGGTTCAGCCAGGGAACAGGCCGTGGGTGTCAGACGCCCCAGCCGTGTGTCGGAAGCAAGCAGGGTGATGGGGTGGGTTTGAACGTTCGGGGTGGGGACGGTCCTTACTGCATCGCGGGGGGAAAAAGGCGTGAGGACCTACACTTTCAGTTCTGCTTGTTCTCCAGGGTTATAGGTCATGGGCCTCGCGATCTCCGTCTTGCGTTATGAGAATTTTACTCACCTGCTTTGTAACAGCTTTGGCGTTTTCTCGACCAGCTTGTTTTGTTAACCTCCAGGGAAGGGAGAGTGATTAGGATTCTTGAGCACGCAGTGGGGGTGTGGGGGGGTGTTTGTTATTCTCTGTGCGGACTTGGTAAATGAAGAAGGGAACTACTCTGTCCTGTTTTTGTGACGATGGGAGCAATTTAACTCTCGTTTTTTAAGAAATTGGTGTGTCTAGGAAGTACATGTTAAAAGTGAGTCCGGTGGGGAATTAGTGTGTTGCGTGTAAGGTTCTGGTGTCTGTCCTTCCCTCGGGGTCATGGGGGCATATTGCTCAGAGCTCCAGGGAGGACAGTGTTAGATCCGTCCCGAAAACTGGAGCAGAGGGGTGAGGTTTCGGGGCTCCGGGTTCCGGAAGGACAGGGCCGGCCCTCGGCCCACAGATGCACGGTGGTCTGTGATGTCAGGATGAGAAAGGAGTCTGTGTTTAGGGGTTTTCCTTCTACAGTTACGTTCGAAAGGATGTAACACTTTGTTCCTCAGGGGTCCGGAAGAAGTGAATTGAAAAATCACTTCTTACTACATGTAAGTGCACTTTCGAAGATAAAGCCACTCTGTCTGGGCCGGAAGCCATGGTCGGCGGGGGCCAGCCTGATTGATCTGTGCCACGTCCTCCGGTGTGACTGCCTCCACTTCAGTGCTGCCCCCCAGGGACGGCCGTCGTGATTTCTCCGTCGAGAAAACATGCAGGCCGGGACAGACAGAGGTCGGGGAAGGCGGCAGAGGATGGGGACACAGGCTGGGAAAATGCGCCCTTTCGTTTCTGCACAAAAAGGGAAGAGAGTCCCGGTTCTACAGAGGACGGTGCAGCCGGAGGTTTTCCTGGACAGCAGCATCTCACCGCAGGGTTGGGCTGGGGGGCCCTGGCTCTCATCTAGCTCACCCCACCCCCCGTGTCCCCTCGCGTTAGGTTAGCATGTCACAGGGACCCAGGAATAAGCCAGTGGGACTGAGCAGGTCCATGTTTTCTGTACTGCTGTTACGGACGGAAACATTCTCAGGGATGGAAGGAAAGATGTGAGAAGAGAAGTTCAGCCTTCTCTCTCCATGGCCATCCTTAAACCCCACGAAAGGAGGAGCCCGGAAAGCAGGCAGTGCGTGATGAGGGAGCCGTGTCACGCAGCTGTGACCTCACCCCGGGCACACCTGCAGGACCACGGGTGTGTGAAGACCCGGTGAGAGGGAGGACGGTGCTGAACATGCACTAGTGTGTGCCCCTCTGGTGTTCGAGTGCTGTGCCCATTACACAAACACCCGTTTCCAGTGTCAGGCCAGCTAGACGTCGCCGAAACCCACTGGCGGTGTCTGAGGGCAGCTGGTATGGTGGGAGAGACACGGCCCCCTCCTGTCTGCGTCTGCCCCTGGCACTTCTCCTGGGGCGGCTTGAATGGCCACCGCCACCATCTCTGTGACTCGGTTTCCTCCTTTGAATTTGTGTGGCTGGTGACAGCAGCCCCCCCACCCCCGTCTCTGACCGGAGTGAGACCCTGAGGAGGGAGAAGTGGGGCCCCCGCTCAGGCCCAGCAGCCAACACGATACCCTCAGTGCAGAAGTGCCATCCCAGTTTTGGCCGTAGTTTGGGTTCCAGTCTTGTGTTTTAGGGGCCTGGCAGGGCCAAGGGCAGCTCTCTGAGAAGTGAGGGCAGACACACACACTCCTGAGTCCTCACTCTCTGAGTCTGCAGTGGGAAGGTGAAAATCTGGGCGGCAGAAACGGGAATCAGACCCAGCAAACGGCCTCGGTGGCCAAGGCGAGAGTCCGCTGCTGACGCCGATATCGCTGTGCTAACGCAAAGTGAATAGTTGTGTTTCTGGTTTTTAGGAACTGATTTTACAGTCTTTCTGTCTTTGACTTTATATGCATTTGGACGCACTTCTGGGCAGCGCAGAGTGAATTTTGAGTCAAGAGGACGGGACCGGTTGGGGGTGGGCAGGGAGAAACATTGGAGAAGGCGTTTGGGAACACTCCGAGTTTAGAGACACGTGGGTCCTGTCCTCTCAGTTGGGCTGTCCCAGGGTTCCCCCCGACGCCCTCCCCCAACCCCCAGTCATCCAAGGAGGTGAAACAACGGGTCCCGGATATTCCTGAAGTTCGAGGGACACGTTTTGTGGGAGCACCCGACTCAGTGCTTTCTGTGTTTGTTGCTAGATGACCCCTAAGTCCAAGAGGAAGACGATCCACAGCCGGATGTTGCGGCCAGTTTCCAGGGCCTTCGGTGAGTGTCCGACTGCCCCCCGCCCCACCCCAGGGCCTCGCACCTGCTGGGGGCTCCGGACCAGCCGCTGCTGAGACAGCCCAGTGGTCTGCAGGTGGCTGTTTGCGATTCCATGAGGGACTCCAGTCCCTTTCAGGACCTCCGATGCATCTGTGTGGTGAGCGTGGTCCCGGGCTTTGGTTTCTTGTAGAAATGGAGTTTGACCTGGACAAGGCGCTGGAGGAGGTGCCCATTCACGTGGAAGACCCGCCTTTCCCGTCCAGCCGGCCGGAGAAGCGGAGCTCGGGCTTCATCTCGGAGTTGCCCTCCGAGGAGGGGAGGAAGCTCGAGCACTTCACCAAGTTGAGGCCCAGGCGCCACAAGAAGCAGCAGCCCATCCAGTTGGCGGTAGGTGGGGGGGCCGGTGGGGGGCGGAGAGCCCTGTGCGAGGGGGCTGCTGAGGAGGATAAGCCCTGTGCTTGCGACATTCGTGCGGAATAGCCCCACTTGGTGCTCTCGGTTTTGGAAAAGACAGCACCATAGTTTCCACCTCTTCAGAACAGGGTTGTCCTTGGAAGTCCCTGGGAAAACGCCTGTCACATGGCTGAGACAAACAGGCCGCCCCTGTACAGTTTGACAGCATCCGAGTGTAAAAATATTGAAAATCACTATCAATGAATTTATTTGTGCTCAGGCATTGTTGGCGGTTGACTTTGGAGCGGGTGCCTGTCCCTGCAATAACCCTCGTGCCAACCTGCTCTGGCGCCTTTGCTTTTGGTGGCCCCGGACCTGGGCCGTGGGGTCACCTGGTATCCCTGCCTGCTCCGCTGCAGGCGGGGACGGGAGTGTTTGTCCCGGGACCACATTTGCCCCTGTGTATCTGCCTAATGGGTCTTCTGTCCTTCAGTCAGACTTCTTGAAAGTTTGTCTGACCCATGGTCTGGCTTCCCATCCCTGCTCCGAACTTTTCATTCTGAGCTGCCCACCCAGAGCTGCCCAGCCCGGCCACTCCTGACCTGGTCCTATGGACATGTGGCATCTCCCCTGATGTCAGCTGTCACCAGACAAGAAAGCTCGTCCTTCCTGAGCGTCCATTCCATGACCTCGGAGTCGGGACACTTTATCCCACCCACCCCCACAGCGTGGGCTTCAGTGAGGCGTGCGGGTGGCGCCATCTAACCTGCAGCCCCCACCCCGGGTGATGACCCCTGCCCTCTGCCGATCTCCAGACTCACCTGACCCCTGCACTGGCATGTCCCTGAGAGCCTCGGGCCAGCAGCTTTCAAACTGGGGACTGACTTTCCCCATAGACCTGCCTTCCCTTCTAGATGCCCCCCCGCCCCGGCCCGGGAGTGAAGTACACTGTGAGACATTGGAGGAATAATTTTGCCCTGTTCTTTTTAAGTGAGGGAGGGCAAATTTCAGATAGGGGAAGATTCTAGAAGGTTACCGAATAAATAGTTCCTCTGTGGCCCATTCTCTGTGGAGGGTCATTTGCGGTCTTATTTACAGGTGAAATGAGGCAGAGGCCAGGGAAGGAGGATGGTATGTCCTTTTCCTTACATGCTTAAAAAACAAGAAAGAAGGGAGGGGAGGAAGTCAGAGTCCAGCGGAGGAGTGTACTGGGTGTATCCCGGCCAGCCGGGCTGCATCCTGGGCAACGAGTCCAGCCGTGGGTCTGCATGGACCCAGCTCTTCCCGAGCGTGGAGCGCTGGACGCTGGGGTTCCCAGTGAGAACCCCCTGCCTCAGGATGTCGCTGCGTTTGCGGTTTTCGCAGCACTTGCCCCCGGAGCGGCTCCGCGAGGCCCCTCCCTGGGCCCTCAGCCCGCTGTGCAGCCGAGGAGGAGGAGGAGGTCTCACATCTTCATCCCTCGTCTTTACCTGCGACCATGTGATGTCCCCAGTGACCTGTTCGCTGGTGTGTGTGTTCCGCTAGGGTTGAGCAGACTCAGTCCGCCCCAGGCCCACCCTCGCCGAGCTCGTCCTTGGCCTGCAGCCTCCGAGGTCTCCAGGCCGCGCTGGGGACTGGGTTTACTCTCCGCAGTTCTGATGTTCTCATCAGGATTTTCTCAGCTCTGTCCATCAGTGAGAGGGGCCTGTCATTTTTCTCTCTTTTTCGTGTCAAGGCGGTCTGTCCAGTTTGGGTTTCAAAATGACACCCCCTTCACGACGTTGGCAGGGAAGCGCTCACCTTTCCAAGTCTCGGGGGTCAAAGAAAGATCTTCGGGCGTCTTGTTGCCATAAGGCAGTGTTTGTTCTCCTTCACGTCTGTGGAGCCATGACCACCATGATAACCACACAGCCCAGGCCCCTGGCCACGTGGCTCAGTGGGTGGGAGCACCAGCCTGCACACCAAAAGGCTGTGGGTTCGATCCCCGGTTGAGCGTGTATGGGAGGCGACCGATCGGTGGATGTTTCTCTCTGTCTCTCTCCCTTCCTTTCTCTCTAAAGCCAATAAAACATATCCTCGGGTGACGATTAAAGAAACAGTCATCTCTTCCCAGCCTGTTGGGTCTGAGCTGCTTCTGAGGCACCAGCAGCCTCGACACCCCCGCCGGGGCCTTTGTCCCTCCTGCATCCCTGGTTTGTTCATTCTGCCCTTGTCACACTTGGACATGTGACTCCTGTCCAGTCTCTTGGTCTGTGGTCCCTGCACCTGCCTGGTGGTGCCTTGAACCTGACACTCGGTGCTCCTGAGGCCACCCGAGTGCCCGTCAGCGCCACACCTGTCTGGTTTGTAGGTCTCCGCTGCCACCACCTCGGCCCAGGACGGCGAGCAGAACGGCCTCATGGGGCGAGTGGACGAAGGAGTCGATGAATTCTTCACCAAGAAGGTGACCAAAATGTGAGTTTGGAGCCGGCACTAATAATGCTATTTAATTGACGCTTAAATTATGAACTTTATAGTTAAACTGTGTAAATGAAGGCTCGTTTATTTGTCCTGTGGGTATATTTCTTCAATGGGATTTACTACTCTGAGGGTTTGCAGAACGGGGTCTCCAGGTCAGCAACCCCACTACCAGCTGGGCCCATGTTAGAGAGGGAGTTGTCAGCCTCGGCCCCAACCTGCCAGACAAGAAGGTCCACAGAGGGGCTGGGACTGAGGACTGCAGTGCTGGTCTGGAAGGGATGCTCGGTCAAGGCAGATCCATCCCCCAAAACACTCTGAACCTGGGTTTATGTCTGTGAAATATTCTCCCTTTTGCGATACCACCATCTGGAAGGAATTGAAACCGTACAACAGGCCTCGGGGGGCAGGTGGGTGCCCGGAGGGAGAAACCACCGGCGTCCTGTGGATCGAGGTGCCATTTCTCGCCTCGGCAGGTTGGCGCGGGAGTGCTACCTACTGAGCGCTCTGAGCTTTGGGACCCAGTTATTTGTCTCTGACGGTGACATTGAAGCGTGGCTCACTGTCTTTGGGACAATTCTAGGCACCAGCTGAAATGTCATTTATTCTTTGAAGCCCTCCCGTGGCTACTCCCCGGCCCCGGTTAATTGCTGTTTCCCTACAGCCGACTCAACACTTTTCTCTTCGTGCCCCGTACATGTCTGAGGGCACACCGTCCTTGCAGAGATCGGTTGGGTTGCTTTATTTTTTCCAGCTCAGGGAATGGATGAGCAGATTCTCAATGTCAGACACTTAAGCGATACCAACTGAAACGGAGCCACGTGGCAGGGATGGGGGTCCCTCTTACCGATTTGCTTCCAAGTCTTATTCTCCCTGTGGAAGGCCGCTCCCTGCGAGCTGGACTGGATCTCGTTTTCCATAGTAACCCCAGGGTCTGGGACACGGCCCGTGAGATGTGGTCGGCCCTCAGTCACCGTGGGGTGTCCTGTAAGCTGCAGGCACCACCTCGGCCTCTTTCTTCCTAAACTTCAGAACGCGGCTTGTGGTTAGTGGGGAGGTCGGTGCGCATCTGACGCGGAGCCTGTGAGCCCTTCCACCTGCCCCAGGGCGACTGCCTCGCCTTTGGGCGACCTGTCCAGGGGCTCCGAACGCAAGCCGGGAACACTTTATACGGTGCAAAGTCCACTGTCTGTGAAGGTGCCGCCCCGGGAGGTGCTGCTACGGCCGCGGACAGACAGACGTGGACGCGTCACACAGTCTTCATCACACAGTGCCGGAACCGACGGGCGGTGACTGGGTTCCCGTCATTCTGTTGCCCAAACAGGGCTTGTCAGTGAGGTGCGTGAAAGGCCGGGCTCAGGCACAGCCCTGAGCTGGGACGAAGGGTGTTTGAAAATCGAAGCTTGATGTGCCCACAACTTAACATGTCAGATGTTCTGTAAGGCTGTTTACAAAACAAAACAAAACAAAACAAAAAAAAGCTCCCTGTGTCTTTCCCTGTTCCCAGAGCCAGTTAATTCCTATTCCTTTAGCTGTTTATTTTTGTATTTTGCCTCCAAATTCCTTAGTAACTCGCAATTTCCTGTTTTCCAGTTTCAGATGGTAACTATAATTAGTGACTCCTCACTCCGGAGGATGATAATGTAGCTCCCACTGCCCACGAACCACACCTAGGCAAGCACACTCACTCACGTGTGCACACTCACATGCACACAGCACACTCTCTCATGATGGTGGGTCTGTTGACGTCATTGTGACCGTGTGGACACTCGCCCGTCTGTCTTTTCCCTCGGTTGCCCCTCCTGGTGGATGGTTGGCAGCAAGGACCCAGCACGTCCTTTGCGTTGAGCAGAGACAAGGGCGGGACCTCAGATGTGGTCCGACCATCATGGAAGGACTTGAGAGGCTTATGGGGACACCACTGTGTGCCAGAGTCCGCCCAGCAGCGGCCCCGAGTCTGGAGGCGGCTGGTGTGTGGGCAGGTGCTGGGCTGTTGGCCAGAGCACTTAAAGTTCAGCACAGGAAGCTACTCTCTGCTCCCAGCCCTCCCGTCTCCACTCACCCTCACCCATGTGAGCGTGAGTGCCCCCAGCTGGGGGGGTGGGGGTGCTGTCCCCCTCCCTCTCTGTTTCCTGCACACAGTGACTCCCGCCTGCTTCTCAGGGCTTCAGGATGGCTGCTGCGTAACATTTGGGCTGATTCTGGCTGAAACGGGAGTCACAGTAATGCCAGCAGTGTCCCTTCTTTTGACTCTCAGGAGATCGTCAGCAAGAGGCCCCGAGTCCCACGAGCTCGGTGAGGGAGGTGACGAGAAAAAGAAGAGGGAGTCTCGGAGGAGCGGCTTTCTCAACCTAATTAAACCCCGGTCCAAATCTGAGCGTCCGCCGACGGTCTTGATGGCAGAAGAGCCGTCCTCACCGAAGGGGGTGGTCAGGGGCCCAGCCGTGGACACGCCCAGGAGGGACACGAAGCAGGCCGAGCACAGCAGCAGTTCCGAGCAGACGGAGGAGATGAAGATGCCCGAGTCCCTCGACGAGAGCCAAGGGGACGACGCAGGGAGGCCGGAGCCCGGGGACGGCAAGGGCAGCCCCCAGGGTGGCCGGAGGTACGGGGTCCAGGTGATGGGCAGCGGGCTGCTGGCGGAGATGAAGGCCAAGCAGGAGCGCCGTGCAGCCTGTGCGCACAAGGTGAGTGCCCCTCGGACGCGCTGCCCCCGCGGGTGAGAGGGGCACACAAAATAGCTCGTTGGTTAAATAAAAATCCAAAACCAAAGGGTTTTTCCTTTAAAAAAAACCCCTGGCATTAGGGCCACATGCTTCCTGAGAGCCGCAGGCCGGTGGTTGGTGGCACCTGCCCAGGTGTTTCCCATACCTGCGACAGGAGCGTGTGATAGACGGCGGTCCCAGGGCATCCTCAGACCTGGGGGGGCTCTGAGTGGCCAGTCCTGGTGGCCCCCAGGGGCGACTGGAGGTAAAATACAGAAACCAGGCTCTAACTACAGAAATGTAGGCCCATTTTCTACTTACATCATAACTCATTCCCTTTTCCCAACCTAAAAATTCCCAGCTCTGTTCCAGATTTAAAAGTCAAAAGAAAAGCCAGTCCAGGTGTTTCTGTTAGAATCCATCCAGCACCTGGGCGCTCACAGGTCGCCTGGCGCTGTGAAGAAACACTTCGCCCTGTAAAAACCACCGGGTTTCCCCAGATCTGACCCAACGCGCTGTTTATTCTCTGAACCTGTTTTTAAAGTGTCAGTTGGGGTTTTTCCTTCCCTTCCTGCACTTTTCCCCTGCAGCTCCTGGAAGGGCCGTTGTGGTCACTGGCTGTGGCGTGCCCACGTTCGACCCATGTACGTTCTGAGGTCTTCTAAGTTTTCGGACCTGGGTCCTCCAAGGAAAGGGAGTGTGCACCCTCTTTCATGTGGGGCAGCGGACTCCAACCGCTCACGCCCACGCACCCTCGGTCTTCAGAGAGCAAATGGTGAACTCTTCCAGGGTGGGAAGGGCTGTTTATGTGCCCTCCAAACACCTGGGCGCTTTCTCACGAAGTCCAGCCTCCCCACCGGACGGGACAGCTGTCCATCCGCCCCTTAACGGTCTGACCACATCCAGTCAACAATCGCTCCTCCCTTGCTCACCCTCAGGGCAGAGTTGACAGGGACCTGACCGCCCTGTTCTGCGAATTCAACTGGGAGGCCCGAGCGGCCTGCACTGGTCACACTCCGAGTAAACACTGAGACCACGTTGTTGGTGGAAAAGCTTAGACTTTAATCCATTTCATGGAATTTCTTCACGACAGTGAGTGAGCTGTTTGCACTAATGAGCTGTTTATTTATTTAATCGCTGTTTCCACCGACCAGGAGCTGCCTTTTGGTAGAAGGAGGGGCCACGCCAGCAGGCTTTTTGCAAGTGCTTTGGGTTGGGGACAAAAATAGACTCGAAGTGACACAATTCTCAGTGTTTGTTCACGGTCCATACCGACGATCTCTTAGCGCCACCTAGTGTCTACTTAAAACAACAACAATGATAAAAACCTTCAGCAGAGCTTAAAATTTCAATTGGTCAGGGGCATTCACTCTACTAGAACAATAAATAAGAAAAAGTTTTTTCTTAAGATTTTACTTATTTATTTCTAGAGAGAGGGGAAGGGAAGGAGAAAGAGACAGAGAGAAACATCAATGTGTGGTTGCCTCTCGCACGCCCCCTACTGGGGTCCTGGCCTGCAACCCAGGCATGTACCCTGTCTGGTAATCGAACCAGTGACCCTATGGCTCACAGGCCTGCACTCAATCCACTGAGCTACACCAGCCAGGGCAAGAAAAAGTTTTCCAAAAATTAGCTGTATAATATTGTCCCCTAAAATTCCATGACTGTATTTTCACAAAGTTAGCACCATAAACATCAATGGTGAACGTAGTATTGATAAAAAACTGATATATGTCATCTTCACCTTACTCTTGAGTAATCCTCTTTACACTGCTCACTGTTAATATGTGCACCCTAAGGAAAAGAGCTGTGAGGTGGACGTATGACACCTGTCACTCATTAAGACAGGAGAAGGACAGGCCTGGGGCCACCTGGCGGGCCGTGTGCCCCCCGTGTCAGTCTGGCTTATCTGTCCCAGATCCTTCCACATGACGTTCGCAGGTGTTGTTTGTGCCAAATTCCAGCCAGTTTACCTGTACTTACCTGCCGCTGAAACACCACGCCTGTGCCTTTGGCTCTGCCTCAGGTGGCACCGGAGCCCCTGCCTGCTCTGGGACCCTTCTCACCGATTTTGTGCACCGGCATCGCAGAGGTTTTGCCGCTTCTGCACCTTGCGTTTGGGAGCCCAGCTTGGAGTGGGTCCCGGAACTCACAGGGGCAGAGACCCCGGGACAAGGGGCGGCGGGGGCGGCCGAGCCGCGTAGGAGTTCAGCAAGGGAAACGAGTGTCGCCAAGGCCAGTGGCCGCCCCGGTCCCAAGCGTCTGTCACCTGTGGGCGCATCCCCAGGGCCGGGCCACACCCTGATTGTGAGCGTGGAACAGAATGTGTTCCTCAGAGCTCGGTCCGAGGGCCCCAGGAGCCGGTCAGACTCAGCCATCCTGACAGCCGTGCAGTTACAGAGCCATTCTCTGTTCTCACTGCTGTCTGCTCCGTTCTTTTCTTACACCTTAAATCCTTAAATAAATAGGCACTTTGGGGGGGGCACTTGGCTTTTTTAGAAGCTCGGGAACGATGCTGCCTCCCAGGAGCCATCCAGCCTGGCCGTGAGCACAGAACAGCTGGACGGAGGTGGGGCAGGTGAGTCAGGCCAGGGCGTCGCCCGCTCAGGAAAACACTTACCTGTTGCTGCCAGGACCACCTGGGATTGCCGGGAAAGTAATGGGGTGGGGGGGGGGGACGCAGCACGCAGGAGCGGGCCTCTGTACTGTGTGTCCAGCTGACACACCTCCCCCTGCCCAGCCCTCGTGGGGCCCGTCCCCCACCACCATGGCCTTGTGCCCGGACAGGGCAGCCTTCCCTAATGGAAGGACGTTCATTGAGAAGAACTCTCAGACTGTGGGCTTGGGGGGCGTGATTTTGGGGACACGGCTGATGGTTTTACAGCTAGGCTGCACATGGCCGGCAGAAGCTGGCTCTCTCGTCTGGTATAAGGTGTGAGCGTCCCTGGGTATCTGGTTCCTCTGTCCATCTGACTTGTCGGGGGCAGTGAAAGGAGCAGACACCGTGGGTGGAAACCAGACAGCGATCTGAAATGCGCAGGTTACAGACCTCATTTTGTATTTGAAGTCTTCGGCTGTGGCATCTTCATGCAGTACGAGCTGGAATATAAATGATACTTCACCGGCTCATTGTTGCCAGTCATCTGGTTCACTCACGGCAGCCAAAGGGACAGAGCAGGGCCCGAGGGGACATTCCCGGGCCATCCTGACCTGGGACCTGTGGGAGGACCCCTTGCCGATGGTCACCCTGCAGCTGGGCCAGGTCCCGATGGGCCCCAGCTCCCAGGGCGGGGAGGACTGTGTTCCGTGTACACCATGGGGACCTGCACGCCATTCCCCGTGATGCCTGTCATCTGTGCAGTCATCGGTGGCCAGAGACAGGGAATGCAGGCTTCCCACTGCGTGTCTGTTGCAACGTGACTGTGCTGACAGGTGACGGTGACCAGAGGGTATCTGGGCCCGGCTTCTCACGTCCTGTGATTGGTTCCCTTCCCCTTTGAGTCGTAAAGTGAAGTTGTTTTTTGTCCCCGTTTCCCTTCAGTGCCTAAACTGCAGCCCGCTCTTCCGGAGACCCGCTTCAGCTTGGGGGGCCCAGAGAAGAACGCCAAAGCAGACCCCAGAGTGGACGCAGGCTTCCGGGCCCGCAGCGCCTCCAACCCCAAGCCTGTGCTGCAGTCGCCCAAGCCCAGCCTGGCGGCCCGGCCGGCCATCCCACAGAAGCCGAGGACCGCCTCGCGGGCTGGTAAGGCTTTGCTGGTTGTGGGGTGGCACCGACCTGGGGGGGCTTTTCCCAGGATGTGTGGGCTTGGAGGGCCTGTGGGGGGTCGTGAGACAGCGCAGAGGCCGGGGGAGTGACCCGGCAGGGAGGGCGTGTTTATTCAGCACCCAGGCCTCCAACTCAGAATGTCCTTGCATGCAGGGCTGCGGGCCTCAGGGGGAGACTCATGGAGCACCCTGGCCTGTCTACAGTGGACAGAGCCTCGGGGGCAGTGACTGGAGGGCGGGGCCACAGACAGGGAAGGCGTGTGCTGCTCTGTGTTCACTCCGTATTCGGGGACGGGTTTGGTGTGCAGGGTAGGGCATGGCAGGCCTGGGCCACCACACAGCACGCCAGGTGTGTGCCTGTCGCCTTGGGCCGCTTTGAGCTCAGGGCAGTGGTGAGTCCTGGCCCTTCCACCTGCAAAGCCTGGAATGCTTACCGTCCCGCCGTGTATGGGAAAGGCTCGCGGACTCTCAGTGCGGCAAACCTCGGGACAGAAGAAACTTGAAAACCTTAGAAATGGGTTGGGCCCTGCCCTGTTCTCTCCTGCAGGGTCCTCTGCCCCCCGTCACATCTGCTTTTCCTGAGGCTTTCTTGGGGACCCTCCAGCTACTGACCCTCACAGTGGACCCCTTAGGACTTGTAATTCTGCTCAGAACTTTCCGCCAACCCACGGCCGTTGTGATGGGGAAACAGGAACTTGGTCACAGAGAAGGGGGGAGGAGGGCTCCTCAGCTGAAGGCTGAGTATGAGGCAGGCTGAGTTCCCCACGTTCTCTTGCAAGAAGCTTGTAGTTCAGTTCATTCGCTGAAAGTGTTCTCGGTACTCCACTGAATGGAGAGCTATGTTAACAAGCGGATGTTCTTATGGAGCTCGGGAGTGTAGCGGGTGTTTCAAACGTCTGCCCCATTTCCTCCCACAGTTCCGGGGGACGGTTGGGGGGGCAGGCATGTTCGGTGTCTGTCATGTACTCTTAGGCAGGGAAGCATGTGTGTGGGGGATGTGAGTTGGACATGTGAGGCTGAGGAGCACCTGGAAAAGGCCGTCTTCTGCACACACCACATGTGCACACGCATGCCTGGAAACAGGCACACAATCACACCCACCCTACACAGATACATATGCACGCGAATGTGGGAACACCCTTGCACATGCCACACACATGCCACCCTGCACACACATGTGTATGTATACACTCATGCACACAAGGCATGCCATCAACATGTGTGTGCTCACACACTTGCACACCCGAGTGTGGCAGCCGAGCAGGGGACGGGAACAGTTCCATAAGTGTGTCCGTCAGGGACAGACAGCACAGCCTGGGGGATGAGGACCCCCCTTCCAGATTCGGGGTCCTATCATTGCCTCACTTGTCCGGGGAGCCCCAGGGCCCTTCTGGCGGCCAAAGTCTATGCTTCCAAGTTGCCCTTAGCGGTCTCTGTGTGCACATGTTTGTACATATGTGCACAAATGTTTGTGTGCTGTGACCACGATTGCAGATTGGACGGCAGGTGAAGGCAGTGGGCTATACGTTCTACACGTGTGACAGAAACCAAACAGCCTTTGCATCTGAGGCAGGAGGGACCCACGGGTCCCTTGCTGCCTGGGGGTCAGACAATGGCTTCTGGGGTTCTGTATCTGCAGGACGCCCATTGGGGTGGACTTCGCCTCCAGCCCTTTGCTCGGCTTGCCCCACTGTGGTCGGTGGGTGCTCGTCGTCAGTGACCGGGTGGGGACAGGAAACTGGTGTTTGGCCAGAAGAATTCTGTGATGCTCTTAGACTGCGAGTCCCTTGAGCTGAGAGACGCACAGCCCCTGTCCGAGGAGCCCAGCTCGTGTGTTTGTCTCCACAGACGATGCCCTGGACGCGCCATCCAGCCTTGGGTCCCCCAAAGTGGCTCTGCTTCCTCCCGTCCTGAAAAAAGTCCCCTCAGACAAGGAGCGAGAAGGCCAGGGGAGCCCCCAGCCCAGCCCACGGACGATTTCCCAGGAAGGTAGGAAATGTTTTTCTCCGCCTCGCTCTCCCCCAGGAGACTCTTTTCAGGAGAAAGGAATTAAACCGGAACTTAACGAACAGCTTAGCGTTGACGTCAGCATCCCTTGGGCTAAAGGCTGGAACCAGGGCAGCTCCTTCGCTCAGAAACTCGGGCGGCGTTGCTGAGGACAGAGGGTCTGGGTGCAGAGAACCAGAGACCCCGCTGGGACACCGGCCCAAGGTCTCAGTCTTTGTGGCTGTCACCTCTGTGCCCCTGACCGGCTCCCAGCAGCCTGGGACGGCCTTAGTTGTTACTTGGTGCCACCTGTGGGTTTCCAGATCCTGCCGTTCCAGGAAAAGCTGCCCCTGGTTGGTAGTGGCCGTGGCTGTGGCTGTGTCTCGGGGCAGCTGCCCAGGCCCAGGTGGCCGTGTGGCTCACTGTGTTCGTTCAGTCGTGAGGTCGTTGTGGCTCATGCTCAGCAGTGTGGCACCAGCGGGGATGAGTAGAGCAAGGCCACTCCTCTCAGGCCACCACCTCACCAGTTTGCTCCCTCGGCTGTGGGGTGGGAGCAGAGCAAGGCAACCCTGGGACGCACGCGTCTCCCAGAGACAGGTCAGGCGTGGGGACCCCTGGAGGCGTGTCCGGGGGTCCCCAGCACCCTTTCTCTTGGCTCTCATTCTGTCCAACGCACAGTTGTGTCTTGGGCTCTGTCTTTGATGAAGGGTGATGTGAACATGTCTCTGAGCCCCTCCCAGGGAGAAATTCTAGAGCCGCGTCACCAGCCGGTCCAGACGGCTCTCGCTGTGGGTCGGTGGCTTTGTTTTATTTCAGACTTGTTTGATTCCTCAGGATTCCTTGAACCCATGCCTCTGACATCTTCTATGTTGACCAGTTTTCCCTCTTTCTCTTCCTCCCTCCCTCCCTCCCTTCCTTTCTTCCTTTGGCCAGTTTCCTCTCATTGATGGGGGTCTTGGGTGAGTCCACAGGAAGTGGCTCTGAGTACTGCCTGCAGTCACGAGTCGAGTACGGAAATGACTCTGCCAGCTTCCTCCGCCCCATCCCGCAGGTGCATTTGGTAGCTGCACGTTGGCCCACCTGTTGGCCATCTGTAACAGAAGGTGGGGTTTGAGCGATGCTGACAAGCCACTTCCTGTCACGTGGAGGAGGCACAGCCCTGGCGGGGGGCAGGCAGTGCCTGCAGCCCTCTTCCACTCGGTGAATAAGCTCAGGGCTCGGTGTCACAGCGCAGCCTTTGGAAGGCCCTTTGGTGGTGCCGGCCTGAGTGACCTGAGCCAGGGCCTGTCCCTGAGGACCCTGCTCTGCCCCACAGCCCCTCCCCCACTCTCTTTTCCCTTCCTTACCAGGGCAGGCCTGGAAAAGGGGGAGGGGTTGAGGAGGGAAGTCTTGTCCAGAGTGACTGAACCAAGGAAGGCTTCAAAAGGAAAGGTCGGAAGGTCGAGTAAAAAGCCACTCAGATTTTTGAACAGTGATGTTTCCTATGTGGTTAAAACAAGCCTGGACCGAGCCAGCAGCTTCGTGGGTAGGAGTGTGTGTGTGGGGCCCCTCTAGGCGACAAAGTCAGTGACGTGCTGCCCTTAGCTGCCTGGACAGCGTCCCCCTCCTTCCCCCAAGAAGTTAAAATGAACGTGTTGCCCCTCACACATTTGGGGTAGACGTTGACCTCCCTCCCTGCTCCCCCGCCAGTGAATATTAGGGAGTGGTTCAGGCCTCCGCCTCCCCAGGTAGACGGCGGGAGACCGCCCTTCCCACCCAGGATCCGGGACAAGCGACGTGGAATGGTGCTGCTGGTCACACCTGTGATCGGACCGCAGGGGTCTGTGAGGTCGGAGAGCACTGTGCTGTGTCCATGGTGCTGGGGTCTTGGCTTCACCTCGTCTGTCAGCCCCCGCTAAGCTGTCCCAGGAAGGACCTCCCTGGCTTCCTTTTTCTTTAAAAAGCGTCCTTGACGCGCCTGCTCCTGTCTTCTTGTACATTATTCACGCTGCCTCCTTCCTTCCTGTCCTCTGCCTCCCCGTGGACCAGCCGGCCCGCCTCATTTCTGAAACAGGTAAATCGCCTCGGCCCCTCGGGGCGCTCCATCGTGAACATCATTTGCGTCAACCCTGGGGGGCCTTCCCTTGGCGCCTTTTGGGGGCAGGCTCCGAGCTCACCTCATTTTGCACGATATTTCCGGACTGTTGGCTGTTGAATTCTGTAGATAAGGGTCCGTGTGTTCAGACCGAGCTGTAGGTTCCTTGATTCCTAAGAGGGGCGGGTGAGCTGCTCTTTCAGTTTTAACGTTACTCCTTTTTCACATTGGTGTCAACGCCTTGACATCTTTGCTGGCATAAAGGGTAAAATGAGTCCCTTTTCCTCAGTGGTGCAAAGAGGAGATTATTACAAAAGACACTCAGATCACAGCAGTGGCCGGCCTTCCAGCCGAGGAAAAAGATCTTCAAAACTGCCCTTCACCCTCACGGAAGAGGAGTTGGACGCAGTGAGGCACAGGAAGCCACAGCCAGCAACACATGGTCAGAGCCTCCGACTGCCGCCCCCGCCGCCCCAGGGCTGCGAACTGGCACCAACAAACGCGATCCGAAATCGAGTAACTTCTGTCCTGGGGCTGCGGTGATTCCTACAGCTGATTTTTCCCCCCTAAATGGCAACAGGATGGTCCTTCCCTCTGGGGCAAAAAGTTGACTTTAACCTCTAACGTGAGAATTTCTTAGGATCAAGTTACCTTGGAGTGAGGTGACTTGTCCGTTCAAATTTTGGGACCACGCAGGTTTGTTTTTATGGTGAGGTCGTGGCTCCTCCCTATTCCTTTCTCTCTCTAGTGTTAGGTTTAAACAGACTGGCTCAGAGGTTCTCAGAGTGACCCCCGTTACACCGCTAGAGACCAGTGGGCCAACACCTAGCCTGACACCGCTTTCAGGAAGGACCCACAAAGACCAGAGACACGTGCAGACGTGTTGTGTACACGGTCTTTCTCTGTGTTGCCCCTTTGCAATAAGGACACCCAAGGTCATGTCCACAGTTCTAGGTTTGGGGAAGTTCCATTTGAACTGTCGTATCAGGTGACTGACGTCACTCTATGACCAAGGTGCCCTTGACGCAATGCAGTGCTCCTCCTCCCATAGGCCCCTGCCCTCACTTTATACCACACTCAGGCCGCTCTTCGTGGGGGGAGACAGGGATCAGCCCAAATCTCAGAAAGGCCAGAAACCCGACGTCTGTCTCAGACTTTCGTCATGACCTCTTTGGGTTAAACTTCTCATTACGGGGGGCTGCATCCAATTTCGATGGATGGGATCACACAGGACCATCTTGTATTTGCCTTTTTTTTTGGCCTTGATTTCTTGCGATGCGGCCAGAAACCAAAAAAAGTCCTTTTCACAAGAGCTTTGATGACAGCGATTTTACGTATGATATTTTAACTCTGGTTTGTTAGTGCCAATTCCAAGCCCCGCCTTCGTCCTCGAGAACCGTCTCGCAGTCTGCTTTCGGAATAGTTTTGGGTTAACCAGTAGCCTTTGGCAGAGCGATCCCACTAAAGCGTAGTGTGTTCTCTACCTGTAAATCTCCTAAAAGCGGATTTCTTATTCTCCCCAGTCATGTGCCCAGGACACCCACAGGGACGACTGTTCTCGAAGCACGCTGCCTGTTTTCTCGTGATTATTTTGTTTTCGCGGTGTGGCTCTTTTCATGTGGACTTGACAAAGAACACGCTTGCTTTTACTAGAAGTGTTTGTGACCGCATCTGTTGAATCCCCCGTCGTGTCCCCTCCACCTTCAGTTGCATGCTGTGATGCCGTCATGCGTGCGTCCTGTTGTCTTGAAGAAAAGTGGTTGGTCCTGGTCTCGTGTGCTCTGTGGCGCGCCCTGCCGGCATGGGGCACTTTACTCTGAGATCCCTTTTAGTTTTCACGTGCTTCCTCCATCATCCAGCCCACGGCCAACAAATAACTTGGCCCTGCCGTACAGTCTCTGAGCCAGGGCTCTGCTCCACTTTTTCACCAGATCTGGGCTCTACTTCTCCCATCTGAGTTCTTCAAAAGAAATTCACCATCGGTTGGCATTTTTGGCTCTGGCCAGAAGAGTTAAAACTCAGGGCCGACTACTGAATATTATTTTAAGGTCATCATAATACTTTTCTCCTAGGAAATAAGGATGTCATTGGAGTTTAAAATTGAGAAAAACTCTGATTTTCATATGAATCTCTAATTCTGAGTGTATATGCATGTTTCAGAAGCTTGAAAATTAACATAGATATTTGCATATATGCAAAGCCAAATTGCCTTCAGGAATGATGACAGGTTTCCTATGTGACACTCTCTGGGCCAATCATCACCACTGTAAAGGGGATATGAACATTTATACACAGTAAATCACCTGTTTACTTGCTCAGGTCTCACATAATTCTAACAGTACATGGACTGGCAATAAATACACCGGTGGGCACAGGTATAGGGACATTCCAGCCCTTTAACTTGCAGTGAAGAAGAGTAGGAAAAGATCTGATATTTTTTCTTTACTCTGTATAAAGTCAAGCATTACATTAGGCTGCCTAGGAGAACGTTCTCTGAATTGGTAAAAAGTCTGAATTTCAAAAATATGTTAAGGTAATTTCTAGACTTAAGTTTCAGGCAGACATATCTTATTTAGACCGTCCATTAACTGGGCGCCTGGCCAAACCCACGTCCACACGAGGGTGATCAGTGCCCTTCCTCCGGGCCGCCAGGGGCTGCCGAAGGGCTGGGCACGGGCTTGATAAAGGACGTCCCTCCAGAGCTGGACTCACAGGAAGGCAGGAGAGTGGGAGACAGGGCTGTGGCTTCTGGACGTGACCTGGTATTCATGTGACATCAGCACCAATCTCACGTGCCTCAGTTTCCCCATCCAGGAATGGGGCTAGTCTCGTCATCAGTCACACTCCCAGTTGGGAGAGTTTAACCAATGACAGTGAATCTGTTTACGACGAATTTTCAGAAAGGGTCACCGCCACAGCGAACTGCTTGGACAGCCCTCTAGAAAGAACGTTTCATTATTTGTCTCGGTGGCTATTGGTAGAATTAAAATTGATGCTCTCGTGCCGGCACTGGCCCAGCAGCCAGCCTGGCTGTGAATTTGCTTTTTCTTAGTGTCTGTTGTGCCCCCCTCTCCCCGCCCTGGAGGGCTCTGAGCCCAGGGCCACTTGCACAGGGACCGAGGGACAGCCTGCCTCTTGCAGGGAGGTTCCCATGTTGGATTTCTCTACATGTCACCTCACCCTGCAGCCATGACCCTGGCCCGGGGCCATCTTGGTTTTTATCTGTGACGGTGACATTTTTGACTGTGTGAGCTGCTCCAGGTTTAGAGAGTGCTCTGAGGTCATGTCACATGGCACGAATGGCCCTGGGAGTTCCAGGAAGCCAAGTAACTGGGAAGGACGGAAGCTCTATTCATCTGAGAAGCAGAGCAAGTACGCTGGCTCGGAAGACAAACAAGCAGTGTATAACCATGTTTGTCTCTTCCCTGGAAACTGGGATGTTGGACGTTTATTTCTGAGTCACTTGATTTCAAAAAACAGCTTACTTCGGATTTTAAAATGGAACGAATAAAAGCTTCTGGCACATTTCACTGGTAGTGCTGTTGGGAGGTTAGATCATCGCAGAGTCTTCGAGGAACAGACGCAGACCTTCTCTGCTTCCTCCCGTTTGCACTCAGGAGTTGAGAACGTGCGGGGTCCGTGCCCCACTGTCAGGTCGACTTGGTTCTGGGATAAAGGGCAGCCTGCAGAAAGCGCTTTACCTTTGTCCCAGAACCTGGCTTGTAAACCAGTTTCAAACATTTAATTTTTAACCAATTTATGCTAAAAATATATATATTTATTCATTCCTTCCGTACCCCTGTCAGAATTTGCCCAAAGTGTTGGGTAAAAGAAGTCACATTTAAAAAAAAATTACTCTCGTGATGAGATTTATAGCTTTAGCCTTTTCAGCTTTTGGGGTAATTTCAATTTAATGTAATTAACTAAATATTTAAACTTTTATTGCCAGGGACCAGAATCTGGCTCTGCCAACCATATCGCCAAGAGGAGTTCTTTATTAAGTTTGCATTTTGATTATTAGGCTTCCTGAACTTTCACTCCCTGAAACACTCCTTGGTGGACTAAGCACTTACAGAGCCAGTTCCTGACGAGCTGAGCACTGTAGCCCAATGGTGGAATCAAAGCGATCGGAGGCATCAGCTGAGGCCTGCGGCTCTTCCAGGTCTGTGGTCCTAGAGGGACTGTTTGAACTTGTGAGTGAGGAGGCAGCTGCCCACAGATGTGTGGGTTTATAGTATCAGCTCAAGTGCTGTCTGCACAGCAGGCTGGGTGAGTAACATTGCATCACCAGACCAGCCACTCGGACGAGGCCCCTGCGCCTCCCCGGGTTTAGCGGCTGTGACCCCGGGGAAGAGTGTGGGCTCTGGGGAGAGGGGCGTTTCAGTCCCGACCCCAGTTTCCACGAGCCCTACCTCCAGGGCAGCCATGAGGAGCAGCAATAGTGAGACAGGAGGGCCTGGCGGAACATGTGACAGGCTCAGCTCCAACGATTACGCTCCATCCCAGCCTGGCAGAGTCCCAGGGGACCCTTTGTGTCCCCACAAAATCACAGCGGGCCCCCATGAGGGCAGTTCTCCTACCTGAGGCTGCTTCCGCGGGGACCGCACAGACCGTAGGCAGTTTTCACAAGACTACTCGCCTCGTAGAGCGCAAAACAGGTTTTCTGAGACACGGAAAGGCGTGACAAAGATCGCTGGGGCCTCTCCTGGTCATGTCCCCGAGCAGACAGGGCCAGCCAGAGCTGGTCTGCAGAGCCTGGGAGGGCCCTGCTGCCAGCTGTGTCTGCTGTGGGCTGCCTGCCCGGTGCCTCCGCTGTGCAGGGGCGGCTGTGACAGGTGCGACAGCAGGTCACCTGGCACAGCAGCTTCAGAGTGCACCTGCTCCCCAGCACCCCCTTTGCTTCTCGCCATCCTCGCCGTCTGGGGTCCTCTCCCCCGCGTCCCGACCACAGCCCTGAGAGACTCGCCCCCTCGTGGACTGTGGTTCTGCGTGTTTTCTTGTTTTATGTGCCGCTGTCGTTGCTGGTTTGTCTTTTGTTTCTGTCTGGAGTCTCTGAATGTCTTCAATGGAGTATAATTGCTGCATTGTCTCTGAGAAAGTTCATGCAGATCCCCGGGCCCCCTCCCCGGCCCGGGGTCCTGGTCTCCCAGTGCTGTTTCCTGGTGCGCCAGCGAGCTGACTGCCTTTCCTCCCGGTTCTGTTTCAGTTTCGAGGAGGAGCTGGGGCCAGCAGCCCCCGGAGCCCCTGGAGCAGAAGCCGTGGCCCCCCAGCAAAGACAGCCTTCCTGGCAGCAAGTCCAGCGACTCCGGGGAGGAAGCCGAGAAGGAGTTCATCTTCGTGTGAGGGTCACGCCGCTGGTGGCCCCGCGTGCACCTGGCGCCCGTGGGCCGGCAGGGGAGCCGCATGCAGCTCCCCCTCCTCCCAGGCGCGCTCGTCTGGGTGCTTTTTCCTTTGCCTTTTCCTTCTTTTCTCCTCCTCCTCCTTCTTAAACAGAAACAGTTCCATTTGTTGGTAATCAGAGCACATTTGTTTGGGCTTCTCCAGCCCTGACATTTCATTTGTCCTTCCTATGCCTTCAGCGGGCGTCTGCAAGCATGACTTGCGTCTCCCTGGGGCGGCTGCCGTCGCCCAGCAGGACGCGGGCTGCAGACGGCAGCGCACAGGCGATGGGACACAGGACACACGCTCGCACGAGGACACCGTCCAGGTGACGGGGGTCCTGTCGTAGGTGCCAGTGTAAAACGTGCACTCGAGCCGAGGGAGTGGTTTACCCTCGACATACACAATTGCACATTGTAATTATATTAACAGAGCACACTAATAAATCACTTGTATAAATTATACATGTGAGGTCTTGGGGGTGGTTTTCGCCTTCTCCTGCAGGGAGTATCTTCCTCCCTGAGGTGGATGGGGGGTCCCATCGGCGCCACGGTGAGAATAGGGGGAGGCCGCGGCCATGTCTCCCTGGTGCCCAGACTAATGTACATAGTTGACTGTAATGAGGGCTTACGGATATTGTGTTTTTTGATTTCTTTAACTTCTGTCTGCATATTAGCTTTTAATGTGTGATTTTAAGAGAGAATACTTTGACACCTGTAAAAACATCAAAATACTACCCTTTTTAAGGCATTTCACAAATATTCACTTACATGACAAGCTGAAGCTATTTTATTCATATGTATATTTATATCAATTAAATGATTTTACAAATGGAACTTTGACCTGTGCGGTATTGTTTTTTAGTTAAATTTGGCTTCTGGTGATGAACTTGGTATTTGTGTCCAAAATCCAGAGCAGCTCCAGGCCCCAGGTAAGCACACCAAGTCACACTGAACACGAATGAGTCGCTTGTTCTGTCCCCTGCCCTCACCCTTGGGAAGAAGACGGGATGTGTCCAAAGGCTTATTGTGGGTTTGGTCAGCGCCCGTGCCTCAAATCAAGGGTCACACGTGGGGTGAGAGCAGGAGCTGTGGTGTGTGACGGGGAGCTGCCAGCTGCATGGGCACCTGGGGGAAAGCAGAATCGTGTGGGGGCGCGTGGACAGGACTGTTGCCCCCACCCCACATGTACACACATACACACACTCAGGTGCCACGGACTGGAGACTGAATGGTTTGCTGCCTCTGCGGACGGGCCGTGAGGGTGGCAGACGCAAGGCTGTTTCCTGGAAAAGCAGCTCCTCTGTCATGAATGTCCATGGGAGCTGCCCCCTCTGATGGCCATCACAGAAGAGGACATGGGGACCTCCGCAAGCTAACAGGCCATGGGCCAGATGGGACCCCACTGAGTGTGGCACAGGGTGGTAGCGCCTGCGTGCGTGATGAGAAGGGACTAGTTCTCTCCTCTGCTTGGGAGGTCGCAGAGGAGGTGACATTTGTGTGAGGCCTCGCAGTGACACTGACTGCCCTAGCACAGGCGCTTGGTCTGAACCACAGCCCAACCCATGTGGACCGTGGGGAATGGTGGACAGAGGCAGTGCTGGGGCCCTGTGGGGAGAAAACGGCTCCCAGAGTCCAGAGAGAAACTCCCACATCACATGCGGTGTCCCCCGCGAGGCTGACCCGGAGGGAGTGCGCGTGGGCTCAGCTCTGGGCCGGCGGCCTCTGGTCAGGTGCAAGAAGACAGTTTTCCTCCGTCAAGGTAACCAGCAAGGCGTCTTCGTGCACCTGCAACCGACAAGGTAATGGAAGTGAATGGAGAGAGAGCTGGGTCAAGGACACACTGCCAACTGAATCCCCGCGTGCCTATTCATGTTAGATAAAAAATATTGCCAGAGAGAAAAAAGTCTCTCCCTTTTACATGATAAAAGGGCCTATTCACCAAGGAAAAGTAAGAATTATAAATCAGTTACAAATCACCTAGTAACAGCCTCAAAAGACATAAAATAGACATTTAAATAACTATAAGAAGAAACAAAATCCATCATCAGAATTTTAACATGCCTCTCCATAATTTTTAAATCAAGCAAAGCAAACCAGTAGGGATAAGTCGGTTTGAACAGCATAATGAACAGCACTAGTGAATGAAGAGGCGCTCATTTATCACGTGAAGTGAAGCTGCAGGCAGCACAATCCACCTTTGTGCGTGGCAGAAATGGCTGGAAGACACACACCAATTGTTACCATCCTGTGTCGTCTCTGGGCGGTGAAATTATGGGGGAATCTTTCTCATTTTCTGATCTGTATTATTTAAGTGGTCTTTAGTATTTGTGTGATCATTAAAGAAACAATAAAAGGTATATATTTAAAAAGAGAAATTAGCTCTATTTCCAGGATTTTCTTATGATAAACACTGTCCAATTTCTTTTAGTTGACTTCCTTTGCCCTTTGGAGCCAGTGAGGCATTCAAGCAAGGAAACCGCTTTTAGTTCTAAGGTCTGCTAGAGAGTCCCCCAGGTGTCCCCGCACTTGAACGCTCCATAACTATTGGGGCTGATGCCAAAGGAAGCCTTGTGTACGGCCCCAGCTAGAAATACCATCCCGGCCTGGCAAGAAGCTGTGGATATTGTAACGAACTCAGTGTAATGCGTGCGCCAAGGTTAATCAGCGATGCTTCCAGTTATAGGCCACTGACATTTCTGGTGCAGCTAACCATCAGTTAGGTATGCTAATGAGCAAGTCAGGTCATCACGCAGGAGGAAATGAAATCAGCCAGGATAAGAAGAAAAACAAGCCATTGCTGTCCTTTGTTTCAGCTCTGAGTTGCTAAAACCTAGCAGAGGGACATAAATTCTAATCTCTTTTTTGAAAACGATAAGGTATTAATAAAAAATGATATCAATTCCCTGAAAGTCTGTTTCTTTTCCAGATTGTCCTTCAGAGAAGCCGTATGCAAATAGTCAAGTGAGCAAAGTATAAGCTGCAGTTCTATAAGTCAAAAGGAGGTTTCCGATATCATCCTTAGAGAGATTTTTTAAAATACCACAGGAAAGCACTCGCCCCAGACCATTGAAGTCACAGTCTTGGTGAAAGGGGCCAAGTTCACCCATAAGTTGCATGTGTGTCTCCTGTGGATTGCAGCGCTTTGCGTTTGCTGTGCTCTGAGTTTCCTGGTTGGACAGTGAGGGTCTCAGGTCCTCCCACTCCCAGTCCCCACTCCTGGGTGGGAGAACCTTCCAGGGAGATGGGCCATCGCCAAGATGACTCCCAACTCCTGCTGGCCCCATGTCTTTAAATGCCTTCCTGCTAGCTCTCTTCTTAGTCAAGGTTTGAACGATTTTCTCAAAAAGAAACCTCTATGTGAGAGAAGGCAAGGTCTCTGAACGTGACCTACCTCCTTCCATGATGGGTAGGGGGATGTCACTCTGCCCCTTGCCCCACTTTCCCACACTCTCCACTTCTATGTCATCAGTGTGAAGGGCCCAACTGAACCGCTGCCAACCCTTTAATGGTGTGGGGTGGAGGGGCTTTCTCTCGAAACACAAGTTTGGAAGGTGAGTCAAATGTAAGGGGGTGTTTTCTGTGAGTTTGATAAGTTAAAGGGTGAAGGCCATGGGCCTGGACTCCCCGAGACAGCGGCCCCGCCCAGCTCCTGTGAGTGGGTGAGGGCTGGGTGCAGGGCGGGGCAGACCGAGGGGGCGGGCAGGCTCCAAGCAGCTGTTGCGCTGCTGAGAGCTCCGTGGGGCTTGGGGACTGCTGGGCGACACTGGGGCGCCAACCTCCTCGCCAGCCGCAGACAGGCGCTGAGAGCAAGTCAGAGAGGGAAGGAATCTGGCCTGGGGGTCGGAGTTCTCTGGCTGTTCCCCGCGGTGGTGCCCCTGCTCTGGGTCAGCACCATGGACAGCGGCACCCACGGCCTCACCCCGGGGAGCTGGGACGCCACTGGCTTCTGGCAGGTCTGGCAGCGCTTCGACAACCACGGTGAGTAGAGCAAGCCCCCTGCACGGGCAGGTGTAGACGTGGCCCCGCACCTGTAGGTCTTTCCTTGCAGAAAAAGGGAAGTTGTCTTCCAGCGCTTTTAACGCAGGACACTACGCAGGTTCCCAAAGGTCGGGGTGGGAGGTGGTCTGTGCCCCCTCCCCAATATCTCTCTGTCTCAGTCTGTGTGTGTGTGACAGAACAACCACACATATCATCACAAACGGCATTATTATGTATATTCGAGGCTGGGGGCTCACACGCCCCCCCCAGATGTACTCAATTTTACTGTCACTCTCAAAGGACGGTGAATTTGAGCAACTTTCCAAAAGCCACTGTTCCCACCCCACAAAACAAACTCCCTGAGAATAAAAGGGAACTCCCTAACATCTGCTTCGTCTTTATGAATAATTAACCACAACCAACTCTGCACTGTGTGGTTCTACCCCATGAGCTAGACTCAAAACCCACACGTGTTAAATTTTCCAAGCTTCCCAAATCCTTGCATTAGATCACATTCTAAAACTCATGATTATTTTTGGATTGAAATTGTAGCTTTAAAATGCAGACTTTTAAATGTAACGGAAAAGCCTTTCTCTTCTAAGTGGTCATGTAAGCCCAGCACGAAGCATTGTGTCTAGAATGCGTGCGTGATGCTCAGACCAGGGCTTCCGGAGGTAGATGTTGGCACGTACTTACTAGAATAGCAAAATCCCCAAATCCAGGGGGACTTTGTGAACTGTGAGATTACAAACAAATTTAGGTAAATGTTAAATGCCACATGCTTTTCTGTGTATGTGACTTATTTATGCAAATCTTCTTGTGTTTAGAGAGAGGTTACATAGAAGAGAAGGAGCTGGATGCCTTCTTCCACCAGATGTTGATGAAATTGGGCCCTGAAGTAAGTATTGGTGTCTCGAAGCATTAATTATGTGTCTCGTGGTGACACACCAGGGGCGTCCCAGTCTTACGCTGATTTGCACCCATTAATCCACTCTGGCCTCATTTCTTCCTCGCATGCATGTAATTTCCCCCCATCTCCTAGCAACACAGAGGGACTTAGGCAGGTTTTACAAGAGGTACAGCTGCAGCGTTGGACATGCCGACCGCCGACTTTCCGTGTAACATCTGTCACCCACCCAGCCTGTCATCCGAACAAACGTCTCTTTGGTTCTGTCTCTGCTAATAGAGTTTAACCTGGCGATAAGGTAGCTCGCTCTGTTCAAAAGGTGGAACAGATGTTCAGAGCATTTAGTGCATTTGGTTCTCCTTTGATTGCAAAACACAAGCAACTCATTTAAAATCATTTTTCCTGTTACTCATTTAATTAGCAGAGGTTGCAGATTTCTTAGGGAATGACAAACCAGAAAATAAACCACATCCCCAGAGCCCAGGTATGAACGTAAACCAACCTACCTGTACCCATGTCCTTTGCTGGCGTAACTCTGGCCTGGAGGTGTAGATGGGGTTTTGGAGATTCCTCTGCCAGACAGAGAAAGAACTCAGAGCGACACGGGTGCCTGGTGGGGACCCCACCAGGGACACACGGGAAGGGCTCCAGAGACAATAACCTTTACAAGGAAATGTGCCGATAACTTACCCTCAGATGTAATTGTTCTCATGGAAAATACTGAGGGTGTGGCTCCACATAGGACCCCGGTGAGGGGAACAGGGGCTCCCCACCACTGAGGAGTACTGGGGGCAGGGTTCGCATATGGAGGTGGGAGTGGGGTAGCAGCCAGCTCAGAATGAAATCAGCTGCCAGCCACCTCCAACAGCCGCGCAGACCTCTGGGTCTCTCTGTCTCTGTCTGCCTGCCTTTCATATTCTGTCTGTCTTTTTGTGTAAGTGTCTCACTTCCCTGCCCCTTTCTGACTGTTCCTCAGCTCTGTTTGTCTCAGTCCCTTGTCCCAGCATGCCTGGGCTTCCTCGCCGACTCTCCGTCTCTCATCCCTCCCTCGCCTCTCTCTGATCTCTGACTACTTCTTACCCATCTCCCCGTCTCTCCCCTGCCTCTTTGCTTCTCTTTCTATCTCCAATCTCTCTGTCTCTCCAGGCTCTCTTGTCACTCATGCTCACCCTGCCTTCTATGATCTTCCCTCTGTTTCCCAACTCTCTGCCTCGTCTCTCTTCGCCTTCATTTCCTTCATCAGTTTCTCTGCTTTTTCTTTCCCGTCTCTCCCCGCCTCTGCTCACTGCTGTCAACGCTGAGGCTCACAGCTCCAGGACCCATGGGGCTGATGCCATTTAGTGACACATGACAGGTGTGTTTGAGGAAAACAACAAGATGCCACCCCCCACCCCCCACCCAGCTGAGTGATTTCCATCGTGCATGTTCTGTATGGTGTGCGTGCATGACCATCCACCCAAACACCCCCCCCCCCCCACAGTGCGAGGACCCAGAGGCTTCTCTCTATGCTTGGGGCAGGGTCCTATGTGGAAGGCCAGCTACAGGGGGTGTGGGCACATTAGGACGAGTGGGTTTGTATGATGGACAGTGTCTGGGGTTTGGGATCCGGCCCTGCCGGGGAGGGTCTCCATCTCCATTCCTACATCAGAGCCCGTTTTCCATGTTGGTCAGCTGTCCCCTGCCCTGTGATGACCTTGCGGTCGACCGACAAAGAATGATGTGAAGTGTAGAAATGGTTGTACGGGGCAGGTAGAGGTGGCACATTTGGTAATTCAACAATTACTTTATTACTCTGGTTTCTTCATTAATTGCTTTTCCCTTCTGATTATACTTTCATCAGCAAGTGCAAGGGCGGGTTAAACGAATGAGCCCCAGCAAACTGCTGGCCAGCAGAGCTGGGCTGTTCACCAGGAGGTAGAACGAAGCCCCCGAGGTCTGGGGAGGAGAGTCGTGTGTTCCCCCCACACAGAGTGGAGTCACAACCGAACGTGTATCCACAGTCACGTCCCCACTTCCCGCGCCCGGTCTTGGGGCTGCTCCCTGTTCCCGCTCAGGAGCTCACTTGCTCTAAGTCTCGGGGAGTCCGGACTCTAGTTAGAGGCTGTTTGCTCAAAAACCTCCACTACCGCCCCCTGTTCACCAGCCCAATGGGCCCCTCCCATGGCCGAGTGACCCGCTTTCCGGGAGGGACAAACGTGATGGCCAGGCTGTGTGCTCTGAATAGTTGCCGACCTCGATACCCGCTGGGAATCCCGGGGATTAGAGTGCGGTTCTGCCTGGCCTATCGTAGGAAGTGGTCGTGGGTGAAAATGTGCAGAAGGCGAAGCAACAATTTCGGGCTGCCCACCACATCCCTGAAGATGGCCGCGTTCCGATGGAACAGGTGGGTCTCCTGCCTGGGCTCCCAGCTACAAGTCCCTCTGCAGGAGAGTGGGCCCCTTGCATTTGACGAGGCATTGGAACACTCTGCCTGGCAGCGGGTCAGGATGACGTTCTGGAAGTCGTGCCCGGACCGTTTCCATTGGCTCCGGACCAAAGAGCATGCAGTTCTCCCATCATTTCCTTCAGGGCGGTCAATACGGACCCTGATTTTATAACTGGGGAATCGATAAGCGGAGGCCTTGTGGCCACTGGGTCCCTTGTGGGTTTCTTCGCTGTGTCCTGGTCAGATGCGGCCTCAACATAAGGAAAACGTACCGCCAGTTTTAGCTTTTGTAAAAAGTGAAACGTACCATAAACGAGTGTGAATCTCAGCATCCTCTTTGGGGGAGAGGGGGGAGGGGGGTAGATCCGTCCCTGTAGGTTGCTGAAAGCAGACAGCAGCTGGCGTCTTTGCTCCAACCCAGTCCCCGTTCCCTGAGCTCCTGCCAGAGCTGGGAGCCTGCGGTCACCTGGGGTCTCTCACCCACCTGACCATCCTTCCTTCTGGTTGCACGTACCATCCAGAAAGGATTTCTGCATGTAGGTCCGTCATCCTCACAGTGGCCATCAAGCATGGAGTGGAGCACTGTCCCTCTTTCCCCAGCAAGGAGGCCGAGTTACTGTGTCTTCTCAGCATCCTGGGCAGCACTGCGGGGGGTGCACGTGCTGAGACCCAGGCCTGCTCCCTGTGGCGTGTGCCACCGGCTGCCCCGGGGGCTCTGGCCGAGTCCCTGATGGCTATGTCTCCCGCTTGGTTAGCTGGCCAGCATGTTCTTGTCCGAGGATGAAAAATTCCTTCTGCTCTTCCGGCGGGAAAGCCCCCTGGACAGCAGCGTGGAGTTTATGCGGGTGAGTGCGCAGCGTGGGGGACGAAGGGCGGGAGAGGCCGGGATCCCAGCCGCCCGCTCTGCTGGGGCTGCCCTGCCCCCCTACTGCCCACACGGGATAGGACCAGGTGAGGAGGCCCTCGTTGGGGGGCCAGGATGTTTGCCCTGAACCCCTGTGTGCTCCCTCGGAGCGCTGGCCTGGGCGGCTCCAGAGCTGAACAACAACTTCAGCCTGGACAAGAGGACGGTGTTGGGTCAGGGAGTAGACGGGTCACCTGCAGCTGCGCCTCTGGGGAGCTCCAGGTGAGCTGCCTTTCCAGGATGCTGCCTTTCCAGGATGCTGCCTAATGGCCAGACTCTGTGAAACTCCTTATCTGTAACTGTTGACAACTAGTTCTAGTTTTGAAGGCCCTGGTCCATTTCTTGTGAGTTCTCCCCGAACGATCGTTGTCACCAAAGAAAACCCAGCACCCTACGCAGAGTCTCACGTGCACCCAGCTCAGGATGGTTTTCTGAGCTGAGCCACAATGGACAGCAGCAAAGTCAACCCCCCGAATTACAGGGGGGCAGTGGGTCACGGCTTCTGTGTATTTCAGATTTGGCGCAAGTACGATGCAGACAGCAGCGGCTTCATTTCGGCTGCTGAGCTCCAGGTGAGTGACGCAGGCCTGGCGCCATGAGGGGTGGGCCTGCTCCCTGGGAGGAGCCTGACGTGTGTGTTATGAGTTCGATTCCCGTGTACCCACAAAGCAGGGTCTGAGCCTGTCACCTTACATGTAATGTATTCCAGTTTAGAAGGTTTAGAAAGTGCTGGCAACATCGCTCCCTGTGGGGAAGAGACATAGCTCAGGGTGTTTGACCCTGTTTTCACGCCTGGCGCTATTTTCTGGGTCCCCTGAACTTGCCTCCAGGGACAGCCCCCATTCTTGGAGTGATGCTTTGTGGAAAGCCTTTTATGTCCTTTGGAAAACAAACCGGACCTAACCCTTCCCACAAGGCCTCTGAGGTCTCTGCGGATTCGCGGCTCACTGTGGGAAATGTGGCTCTTGTCTCTGTGTCACAGGACTTCCTCCGCGACCTCTTCCTCCACCAGAAGAAGGCAGTGTCCGAGGGGAAGCTGGCAGAATACACAGAGACCATGGTGAGTGGCAGGGCAGGTCCCAGAGATGGTGGGGCAGGCCCGGCATGCGTGGGCAGGAGGCATCTGCGGACCGAGAGCCTGAGAAAGTTCTGGAAGATGTTGGCTGAAGTGCAACCACTTTGGCCTGTGACTTGGGGCGTGTGAACCTAAACATAACAGGCCTTCCAAAGGGAGTGGCAGCGAGCATTTATTGGAGATCAGTAAGAACAGCCATTTGGATGTACTGATTCTGGCAGGAGCTGAATGGTGTTGCGATGCAGGGACACAGGCGAGGGGCGTTTGTGAGAAGGGAAGGGGACGATGATGTTTGGGGAAGGAAGATGTCGCTATGGGCGTTGATAAGCTGACACAGTGACGTTTCTTCGGAGCAGTGTCTCTCTTTTTTTTAAAAATATATTTATTGATTATGCTATTACAGTTGTCCTATTTCCCCCCCACACTCCACTCCATCCTGCCCACCCCCCTCCCTCCCACATTCCCCCCCCATAGTTCATGTCCATGGGTCATACTTATAAGTTCTTTGGCTTCTACATTTCCTACACTATTTTTACCCTCCCCCTGTCTATTTTCCACCTATCATCTATGCTACTTATTCTCTGTACCTTTACCCCCCTCTCCCCCTCCCACTCCCTTATTGACAACCCTCATGTTCTAGTTGTTTGCCTAGTTTGCTCTCGTTTTTGTTTTATGTGTGGTCGTTAATAACTGTGAGTTTGCTGTCATTTTTACTGTTCCTATTTTTGATCTTCTTTTTCTTAGGTAACTCCCTTTAACATTTCATATAATAAGGGCTTGGTGATGATGAACTTCTTTAACTTGACCTTATCTGAGAAGCACTTTATCTTCCCTTCCATTCTAAATGATAGCTTTGCTGGATACAGTAATCTTGGATGTAGGTCCTTGCATTTAATCTTGGGTAATGTAATTATGATGTGCCTTGGCGTGTTCCTCCTTGGGTCCAGCTTCTTTGGGACTCTCTGAGCTTCCTGGACTTCCCGGAAGTCTATTTCCTTTGCCAGATCGGGGAAGTTCTCCATTATTTGTTCAAATAAGTTTTCAATTTTTTGTTCTTCCTCTTCTCCTTCTGGCACCCCTATAATTCGGATGTTGGAACGTTTCAAGGTGTCCTGGAGGTTCCTAAGCCTCTCCTCATTTTTCCAAGTTCTTGTTTCTTCATTCTTTTCTGGTTGGATGTTTGTTTCTTCCTTCTGGTCCATACCATTGATTTGAGTCCCAGTTTCCTTCTCATCACTATGGGTTCCCTGTACATTTTCCTTTGTTTCTCTTAGCATAGGCTTCATTTTTTCATCTGTTTTTCGAACAGATTCAACCAAGTCTGTGAGCATATTGATAACCAGTGCTTTGAACTGTGCATCCGATAGGTTGGCTATCTCTTCCTCGCTTAGTTGTATTTTTTCTGGAGCTTTGAAGTGTTCTGTCATTTGGGCCATTTTTTTTTTTTTTTTTTTGTCTTGGCGAGTCTGTTACTTTAAGGGGTGGAGCCTTAGGTGTTCCCTGGGGCGGGGTAACGCTGGTCGCTGCGCAGTGATGCTGTACGTGGGGGAGGGGCCGAGAGGGAGCAATGGCGCCCGCCTCACTCTCCTCGGGATTTCAATCTTTCACTCCGATACCCACAATCAAACTGGGCCACTCTGGTGCTGGTTCCCGAGTAAGTGGGCCTGTGCACACTCTAGGCCCCTGTGGGTCTCTCCAGCGACCTCTCCTGTGAGGCTGGGAGTCTCTCCTGCTGCCGCCCCAACCCCCAGGGGTGCTTTCAATCAGAGGTTTGAGGCTTTATTTCCCCAAGCTGGAGCCCCGGGTTGCGCGGTCTGCTTCGCTGCCCGCCGTTCGTCCGGTTTATCTGTGGGCGAATGTGGTGCCGCAGGGTGCTACCCGCCACTCTGCCTGCCCCACTCTCCGCCACTCTTGAGTCCGGCCCTCTGGGTTTATCTGTGCAAATGTGGGGCCGCAGGGTCTGCTAGTGCTCGGACTGCCTGCGCCATTTGTCCCACACTCCGCCAGTCTCAGTCCCGCCACAGCCACGCGAGTCCTCTCCACCCCGGGGCCCATCTCCGCCCCTCCTACCAGTCTGGATGAATGTTTATTTTCTATTTTCTTGGTGTTGGTCCCCCTTGCTGTTCAATTCTCTGTCAGTTCTGGTTGTGCGAGGAGGCGCAGTGTGTCTACCTACGCCGCCATCATTGGTTCCTCCCGGAGCAGTGTCTCTAACTTGCGGTCCAGCAGTCCCCGTGCCTGCGCTCCTGTTATCTTCGCCAACAGTTCTGAGGGCCCAGCGCCGCCTGCCCAGGCGTCCAGTTTAGACAAACACAGGGTCGGAAGGGCCAGCAGTGAAGCCCTTCACGGACTTGCCAAGTGAATTCCCGTTGCAGCTGTTCCTCACAGCCGCCTCTCCTCCTGTGTTCCAGATGAGGATCTTTGACAAAAACAAAGACGGCCGGTTGGATCTCAACGACCTGGCCAGGTGAGTGGCTCCGAGGCAGTGTCACACCTGCTGAAACAGCTTGCAGGGGTTTCCTGATGGCACCTGCTTCCCGTGGGGAGGCGGAGATCAGGTCTCACCCGAAGTCCTCGAGAATAGGTGAAGCTTCCGGGGAGACAGCGGAAGCCCTTCTGCTGTGCACACTGAGGGCAGTGAGTGACCACACTGCCCCGAATCCCGCTCAGTGACTCTGGTAACGCAGGACAGCCAGGTGACCACCGGGGACACCTGGCCGGACCCTAGCTGCACTCTGGTCTGCGGACAGTGTGACCGCCATGGGCACCAAGTGCTGGGCCAGACGTGGAGGAGGAGAGGGTGTCAGCACAGGTGGCCAGTGTCTGTGAGTCCGGCACTAGGACACAGGGTGGGGGTGGCGGGTCAGCAGGTGTCGTGGAGGCTACCTGGTCCCCAGTCGACCTGTGGTCATCAGCAAACAGGAAACAGATTCTGAGCGGATGCACAGAGCTGCAATCATGGGGTCTGGGGTGCATGGGCACGAGACCCTCTTGGGGACTGTCTGTAGCCCCGGGTCCTTAGGGCCAGCCCGGGCGGCATTTGTCTGCTGGACCATGAGTCGGGCTGGTGGTCAGAAGCAGACAGAGCTGGGAGAGAGTTTTCAGTGAGTGCCTCGACATGGGGTCTCCTTGGGGGCCATAAGTGAGGTCAGGTCGGGTCAGTTCTCTGGGAATCTGGCTCTACCAGAGCTGCGCCCTGTTTTTCCACCACAGCAGCTGCCGTCCTGCTGGTCCCCCGGGGGGAGGGATCCTGGTTTTCAAAAAGCTGGTGATGGTGGAGACATAAGCAAGTTCACAGGCCACAAAGCCCTCTGTTCCTACCGAGATGTCCTCATTTGTCCCAAATAAGCATTCCTTAGATTTCTTCAAGCCTTTTATCAATTTCCGAAGTTTAAAAAAGAAGTTATTCTGACAATTGTTTTTGCCAGTTTTCTTGTTGCTGTTATGGAGGAGAGAATTTTCCTAATCCGTTTCTGTGCCGTTTTCTACCAAGACAAAGTTTTAAACATCTCCCTAGGATTACTGCTAGTCTCTGTGAAATTCTTTCCCAATTAATTAATTTATTTGTTTGTATAGTTTGTACATTCTTATTTTTCAAGCACCTACCCTACTCTGCAGAATAATCTGGAAACTCCTGCCCGTTCCTCACCTCAGCGTTGACTTTGCTTGCACGGAAAGTTGACAGGCCCTCATGCCGATTTATTTATCCTTTTCCATTTAGGATTCTGGCTCTTCAGGAGAACTTTCTTCTCCAGTTTAAGATGGATGTGAGTAGTGACGTTTCTCCGGGTGGGTTCACGGCACGCGTGTTTCTGGGCAGATCTGCGGGGGAGGGCGAGAAGAAGGCATGGGTTCGTCTTGCCTTTCACTTGTGGGGAGGCTGGAGGCTCAGAGGTAGAACCCAGGGGTTGAAGGTCACGACCGTAGCGTGTTCCCAGTTGGCTCCAGCCTGAAAAAGGTGCGACTCCAGCTCCACACTGTCGGAGTGACTGACAGCTGACTTCTCCACACACAGGCCTGTTCCACCGAGGAAAGGAGGAGGGACTTTGAGAAAATCTTTGCTCACTATGATGTTGTAAGTGCGCCCCTCATATTGTGGCCATCTCTGTGGGGGGGCCACCCTGCCCACGGACCCCACACTGATAGTATGTCAGGGTGCCCCCAGCTTCTCTGTGTAACTTCTGAGAATGAAGGGAAAATGGACAAAGGAATATTTATCATTGAGAAAGCAATAAAATCAGTGGGGTTTTTTTGCTCTCCTTGGATCCAAACTGGGAAAGGATTCTCTTCTTGCTCTCTATGGAACTTAGTGAACTCGAAAACAAAAGCAAAAATCAAATAAAAAAGTTCATTGAACCCAAGGAAAGAGAGGCAAAGTCAGGCCTATTTGATGTAAAAACTACTTCTCTTATAGGGTTAACTATTTGGCCTTCTGCAGGTAGGGCAATAATCGTTCTAGAGCGCAGAGCATGGCATCGAGGTTGACTTTCTTGGGGACGAGGTGCAGTCATACGAGGAGGGAGGGAAACAAGGAAAAAGTGGGGGAAGGTCAAGGAGAGGCTGACTGGGAACTGCCCAGACCAGGTACCTGTGAGTTGTGTTCTGGGCAGAAGAGAGGCACCTGGAGAAGGCAGCGCAGCGAAGGGTTTGTGTGTTGCTTCTGGGAGCCGTTCCCTCGGTTTGGGTCACGGGCTTATTGGTCACGTGACCCCAGACAGGCCCCTTGCCTTCCAGCACCTCATTTCCCTGCTGGGTAGAATAGGGTGCTGAGGCTCATAACACCTGCCTCACGGCTTGTGACGAGGGTGCCGTGAGCCGTGTCTGGGAGGCTGTCCCCGAAGTGCCCGGCGTGTGCCAGGTGCCAGGTTAGCGTGTGGTAGACACTCTGAGAAACAGGTTTTTAAGTCGCATTAAAGATTCTGATGAAGAAACTTTGAAGGGAACAGATGAGTTGTCATAACTGAACTTTAGAGAAGAAACTGAAATATTTTAACATGTATTATATTTTATAGACATTCTCATAAAGTGGGTGGAAAAAATAAAAGTCTTACATACAGGCCAAATAATAATTCTGATATGCTCACTTAATCTATTAGTTTCTGTTGGTTTAAAATATGTATTTTCCTAATGGTCGAATCGTTGGTAAATCATAGAGCAAACTAAAATAATGCCAGCCTACCTTTCAAAGGACTAATGTGACGTACGATTAATGCTTGTGAACCGAAGCCTATTTGGGAAGCTGGTCAAGGCAGCGTATGTCGTGTTAGTGGATTTCCGAGAGCCAAGGAGCTGCTGCTTCCCATTTGGTGACCTGGGGCGGGGGGCAGGGGTGGCGTTATTTACAATGAATTCTTTTAAGTTACGGGGGCCACTCCCACCCCAGGCAGAGAACATAAGTTGGAGTGTGCCACTTCTGAGCCTCTGTGTGGTCACCAAAGAATCCTGATTTGGTCAAGTTGCCTAATTTGCTTGTCTAAGTTACTTCGACGTAGGGAGGTGCCGTGGGGCTGATGGGAAGTTTTATCTTTCAGAGCCAGACCGGAGCCCTGGAAGGCCCCGAGGTGGACGGGTTTGTGAAGGACATGATGGAGCTTGTGCAGGTGACCTCTTGGGCCCGCAGACCATCAGGCGCCGGGGCTGCCGTTTTGGTCGATTCTACTGTATACTCTCGGGGCTCAGGGTTGAGGATTAATGCTGGACGGAAAGTCTAGGCAGGTAGCCTGTTTAACAGCCTCGAGTCCCCAGGACCCCATGGTCTCCTTCTCTCTTAAGGTCGTTGATAGTGTCAGTACGTGAAGCCCCCGGGGAGCTTCCTGTCACCACCGTTGAGGTCGCCTGTGTCACCCACGGAGCACATGCCACTGCACAGACGTCTGCCTTAGTGTTTGATGCAGAGTCTTTCCCCCTTGGACTTCGTTATTAAAATCACAAACACTTTAAATTTCATGGAATAAATCCCATACTTGGGATTTCAATTATTATTATTTTTATTTTCCTGAGGAGCTGCTTCAACAGCCACGATAAGAGCCCGAAATGCCCCTCTGGGCATTGACGTGGCTGGGACGATGGGCCTTGGGTGATAGCTGCCTCATGCTGAGCGGTGAGGACAACCGCCCCGGAGGCCCTGCGAACGGTGTGCACCAGCTGGCTGACCCTGTTTGGCCAATACTTTCCACACACCACCCCCCGCTCCCGCCACTTTTCTAGGGGACAGCGGAGCCACTGCATTTAGGAATCTCCTATCCTCAGGAATTTTTTGAGGTTGAATGGTTTTGTCCTGATTGGTCCAGGTGGTAAGAAGTTAAAGTAGCCATCCATCATTCACTGTGTTCCGATCCCAGCCCTGTCTGAGCATCTGGTTAAAACTGCGGAGTTTTGCTCCAGAATATTTGCCAGAGGCCAATGTTTGCATAAATCTGTAGGAGGGTCACACCCATGGTGAAGCAGGCCCAGGCACGATGTTTTCTGATGTCTGATTGGGGTGACAGAGGTGTCTGCTTGGATATCTCACTCTTGCTGCTCCCATCCCGATGGGTCCCTTGCTCTGCTCAGCGCCCCTCATGGGTCTGACTGTCCCGGGCATTTGCATGGCCGGGGAGCAGATGGGGTTGGCAGCACTTTACACCAATGGCTGAAGGAAAGTCCCATTTTGCATCTCGTCCATTTGGTGCCTGAAAGGCTTCTGCGACGGGACAGGAGCACATCACTGGGGCGCTGACAGCGCAGCAGAAGGCATGCCAAGCTGGAGTTTTCCTTTGCTTTCCACAGCACACGTGGGAGGCTGAGCCTGTTTTCCCGAGCCGCTCGGGCTCCTGCGTGCAGGGAGGCTGGGCCGCCCATCACCCACTTGCCCAGCCCTGGGGCTGCACAGCTCCCAGACCTAACACTGTCCCCACCCCTCCACTTCTGCCACATTTTGGAGCAAAGAAGGCACCTGTCAGTTCAGGTGCTGCCAGTTTGAGACGGCTGGATTTGGAGGCTGGTGAGACCTCAGTAGGTGGACAGAGCGGCAGAGGCGCTGATTGGTTGAGCTAAAACACCTGTGCGCTGTAGCTGACGGACGTCCCCCATGCTGTCAGTTTGCAGGATGTAGTCAAGGGGCGGCCATGGGGTAAAACTGACATTTTTTGGCTTCATAAAGGAGAGTTATCTCCTGTGACTTTTTTCTTTATTTGTATCTTATAAGAAAGGGCCACAGGACAAACCAGCAAACCAATGTCTGGAATTTATTTGAAAAGCAGCTCTCAGAGCAAGCCAAGGGCCATGGCGTGGGTGGGGGGCGGGGATGGGGTGCTGGCTCGGGGTCTGGGCGTTTAGGCCTGGCGGGGACCCTGGCGCTGGCAACGGTAACCCCGGACACAGCTTGTTTCACAGCCTTTCATTGGGGTGCAAACACGCACGGCCCCGTGCTGGACTGGCATTACCAAGATTATGGGCTCTCCAGGACACCCCCTCATCTCAACTCAGGAAGTCGGCGCCCAAGGCTGTCTCCCATCTTGTGACAAGACAGCAAGTCCCTGAGGGAGCAGACACAATAATTTCTGCACAAGGTTTTGTATGCACCTGCGGGGAGACAGTGAGAGACAGAAACACAGGAATCTGCAGCTTGAATTAGGAAGTGGAAGGAAGACATTCAATGCCCAGCACCCACTGAGGAGAAGTGGAAACGTGAACGTGACGCTGGAGGCTAAGAAAGTGGGACGTTGGCCTGGAGGTGACCAGCCCCTGGCCCTGGGCTCCCAGAGTCATTCCTCCTGCTCAGTGCCCCACCCTCTTGTCCCTGTCATTGACAAGAAGACGGCTGGCCAGAGGGGACAACTCTCAGCCTAAAGGGTCGACTCTAACATACGTCCCTCCAAAGAGCCCCTGGCCCTTAGCCCACAGGATATTGTTTATTTTTTAATTGTAAAAATGACACACACGTTATAGAGAAATTTAAAAGTAGAGAAGAGAAAAAGAACCAGGAACATAACCTCTACCCTCCAGCAGACCGCGTGCTGAACGAGTTCCTTTCGGTGTGACTTTCACGCGCCGTCGAGATTGCACTGCACCTGCGTTCCCAGGGCAGCTGCGGCCCTAGGGGCCGTGTGGCAGTTCACCTGTGGTTCTCAGTCATAAGGTCGCGGAACTTCCCCTCCTGCTAGCCATCTAGAGCAATTCCCAGGTCCGTGATGCAGCCTCACACCGTCATGCACACCTTTGCGCGCAGTTTTCTGTGGGTGCAGACTTCCCTGTGGAGGGTCTGCCCTCATTCCAACGCCTGGTGCCCTCTGTTGGATTTAGCGGACTTTTGAACAAAGAGCGGAGTGGGGGTCCTGCGTCCTCCCTCAGTGTCCTTCCCCAGCCCCTCCCGCCCCTCCCGCCCCTCCCCACCCTCCACAGAAAGCCCTCCAAGTCCCTTTTGACCCCGGCTTGTCCATCGAAGAGAAAGCAGCCTGGTGTGTGCATCTGTTCTCACAATGGCGTTAGTGGCTTCCTGTGCTGCCACCCTTGGGTGATAAGCAACTGTTAAGAAGAGTCATGAGTAGCAGGAGGCGGCTAAGTGACCCAGATCCCAGAAGCACATTGTGCTGTGGGACCAGGTGACGGGAAGACTGTGGGAAGACAGTCAAGGCTCTTCCTGGAGCTCCTCTTGTTCCTGCTCGTCACCTGTATGCGCTTCAGTCCCGGTGATGTCTCATCAGGCACTTCTGTTTGCCTAGACAACCAGCCCTGCAAGAGCCCTGACCTACCTACCCCTGCTCGCTGGAGAGGGCGGGTGTAGATGGGGACTTCCGGCAGGATGGAGGGTCACTGCCTCTTCTAGACAAGTGGAGGCTGGTGGGCAGGGACCTGGCTGAAGTCTTAGGCATGAGGTCTTGGCCTCTTCCTGTCTGTCACCTTGGTGATTTCAGACAGGGCGTGGCCAATACCTAGCAACATGGAGACAGAGAACTTTCCCTAGTTTGGCACAGCTGGAGAATGAGGTTCTGGTTAATTAAATATTCTGATGGGTAGAGTTAGTCCAGGCAGGTTCCAATAAAGGGCACGTGCCACCATCAAAGCTGTAATTCTGTCTCTGGGGGTCCGAGGGGGCACAGGGCCTCGGTGTTGCAGGGAGGACCCAGGGCCTGAGATGTGGGCACGCCGGTGGGGAGAGGGCTTGGATGCCAGCATTGTAATGGTGGGCGAGCTGGGATGTGCAGGAAGGGGGACGTGACAAGGGCACGAAGAAGACGCTTTCTGCCCTGTGAGACTGACCAAGCCTGTTTCCAGGGTGCGAGGGCGCGGGTGAGCATTTTTCAGCCCATTATCCCAGAACCCCACCTCACGCTGTCCCACGGGGTGGATGAGGAAAAGGGCATTTTTACGGAAAGGCTGTGATGATGCAGTGTCGTGACGCAGACACGCGCTCTGGGGCCAGCTGGCGTGCCTGAGTTTGTGTCCTGGCTCTGCTAAGGACCTGCTCACTGAGATGGACCTCGTCCCGGAAACGCCCCCTTGGAATAAATTGGATGTCCCTTAACGTAATGACGTAATGTTTCGAGTTGTCACTCATTACAGCCCCGTTGAGACTAGAGGCATAGGAACCTCCCGCAGGGACATAATAAAATGTCTTCTGTCATCAGTGGAGCAGGACAGAGCTTGTGGCCGTCACCCTCTGCTCCAAGGTAAAATATCGTTAGTAAAGTTGCTGAAAAGTCAGGCTTTCTGGAAGGACTGCAGAGCAGTGATGTGGGGAGAGGTGTTCTTTGGACTGAAGAGACGCCTGGGAAATGAACTTGGCCTTTGGCTGCAATGGTGGGATGAGGAGGTGGCCTTGCTCGGGGTGGCCTGGCTCCAGGGAGGCCTCTCAGCTTTGGTGCCCCCCAGGCTTGTGAACGGGAGGGACCGGGGGTGTTGAAGGGCTGCTGTGGTCTTGCCTGCTGACTTGTTATTTCTGTCGTCCCCAGCCCAGCATCCGCGGGGTAGACCTGGATAAGTTCCGGGAGATTCTTTTACGTCACTGTGATGTGAACAAGGACGGGAAGATTCAGAAGTCTGAGCTGGCTTTGTGTCTTGGGCTAAAAACCAACCCATGATCTGCAGCTGTGTGGCCCTTTGTGCTTTGCGTGTCTCTGGGCTTCCGCTGGTCAAACTGTATCTGTGCTTTGCTGTTTTGGACACGTGAGCAAACTCTATTAGCAGGTGGTGTCGCATTTGCTATAAGGGACCCTGGACCCCACTTTCGAATGACCTGGTGTTTTCCAGCCTCACCAAAGGCCCCCATGCAGGGTTTGTAATCTTTTCCCTTGACCTCGGGCTTTCCTGCTCCCCCCAAACCTCAGAGAACCTGCTGGTCCTCCTGCAGTGACCGGGGGGTGGGGGTGGGCAGCTGAGCCCCGCTGTGATCTGTGTGCTTCTGCGCATCTCTGCTGAGTCTGCACGCCGTGTGTCCTGTGTCGTCTGCAAGTAGATTTTCACCTGGAAATAAACCTGCAGCTGCAAACAAAGATACACTGGTGGCTGTTTTTGCAGCGTGACCTTCAAAATGTTCTACCTGATGGTTGGACAATGAACTATCTCTCTAACTCGGGGTGGGGGGAGATGAGAGGGAGGGCACGGTCCTCACAGAATCCAGTTCTCCTTCCCAGTTCTCAGGTGCCCCAAGAGTGTGGTAAAGGGGAGACTTTACCCAGGCCAACTGCTTACAAAACCAGGAGACACAGCTCCCTAGTGCCGCACTCCCCTCCCCACCTCCCAGGAATACACTGTGTTTCTCCTGGTTTATCCTGCCACAGCATTAGCTGTGTGATTTAACTTATCCAAACTGCGTGCAAAGCAGGAACAATGGAAAGAATGAGCGTGCAGGTTGCTGGACATTTTAGAGTATGCGTTTAGAAACAACCTCATTTCTTACTGCTTTGAGAAGCTTTGTCTCCGGTTCAAGGCATTCTGACATCTGTGATTGGTTGAAAGAATAATTTTGGAGAATTCTGGCCTTCGCAGCCCTCCAAAGTGACCAGCGGCATCTGTGAGCCCGACACTCTTGAGTTCCCCATTGTCCTGCTGGGTGGCACTGTCTTGAGATTGGCATTTTCACGTTAAATAACAGGCAGCTGTATTTTGTATGCGAAAATAGAGTGACCACTTTCTCCCAGACACGGAAACACAAATGTGCATGCAGATGGTAGAAGAATTGAGAGAACCTTGTTGGTCACGTGGTCAGGGCAGAGGGAACGGTTTGTGTGGAAATCCTCTCTCCGCACACACTCTTTGGGTCTCGGTTATAAATAGGAGCCGTTCTGAGTCAGCACCGGCCACCCCACGCACGGCGCCAGTCACCGGCAGGCAAGCGGTAACGTGGCAACGATGGTGCGGAGTGGCGGCCTGAGAGCCACTCAGCTGTGGGGCGGGGCCGCAGCTTTTGTGAACTTCCCGATTGGAAGATTGGAACAGGCAGCGCGCATTCGCGCTGGGTGAGCAAGGCTGCGGTAGCCGGCAGCCTGCAATTCGACCAGCAGGCGGTCGCCCGGGGCTGGCAGGCCCCGCCCACGTGCTCTGCGGTTGGTGGTGAGTTTGAACAAATGGAGATTCTCAGAAGGAAAGCCTTTGGGTCCAGAGCGCATGCGTGAACAAAGCACCGTAGCTGCTGCTTTGCGTTCTCCGGGCAGGGGTGCGCGTCTCCGCCCTTTCCAAGCTGCGGTCTCCTGAGGAACCGGACCAGCCGCCCCTCTGTGATTTCGACTTTGGGCACCCCCGAGTCCGTTCAGCCCAAGTCACTCATTTTGCCAGTCCCTCGAACATGTTCTTAATATTTTCCTTTTCACTGTTTTGGGACCCTCCCCCCGCACACACAAACATGAGATTATATCTAGTTGTTCTTGACAAGAAAACTTTTTCTCCACATTTTCCCTAATATGTTTATACCTTACCTGGACACATAGAGTGGCCTTCTGGAGGTCCATCCTAATATCCGAAGACCAGGTGACTTTCTCAAGGCACGGGTGTCTGCTTCTGTGCCCAGACCACGGGGTCCCCCCCACCCCCCACCCTCTCTGTGCCTGCTGCCTTCCCGCCGTGGGAAGCCCGGGCTTCTGTGGAAGCCTGACCTTGACTGGCTGGCATGCTCAGGTTCACACACATGTCAGATGGCTCGCTGTTGGCTACAGCTTTTCTCTCCAGCAGATGTACAACCCACTGAAGGTCCTATTTATAATACTCTGCATATGCAAGAGTTTTCACCAGGTGCTTCCCTCTAAGGGTCCTCTGTCCCAGCCTGACTGGCCAGGAGACATCCCTGCTCCTGTGCCACCCCAGTTCCCACACCTGGAAACTCTTCATCGTCAAGCACAGCTCAGAGCCACCTCCTCCAGGAAGCAGTCCTTGACTATCCACATGGAAGTGGCTGCTTCCCATTAGGGAGGGTGACAACTGGCCTAACAGGGGAAAAGAGCACTAGACCTGTGGGCAGAAGGGCTGGACCCAAATCCTGGCTTTGCGAGGAACTCCCTGGGGGGAGGGGGTGTATGTGTTTCTAGACCCATCTTTCTCCAAGAGCCACACACTGGGTAGCTACAGTAACAGAAACATTTTGTCTCTCGGTTCCGGGGGCTGGAAGCCTGAGATTAAGCTGTGAGTGGGGTTGGTGACTTCTGAGACTGCGGGGGACCCTCACTTCCATGCTTCCCCCCTAGATTCTGGGGGCTTGCTGGTGCTCTTTGGGGTTCCCTGGCTTGTGGATGCTCCGCCCCCATCTCTGCCCACATCCTCACTTGGCCTTATCTCCGTGTGTGTGTCTGTCTCTGTGCCCACATTTCCCTGCTTGGAGGACAGCAGTCTCATTGGATCAGGGGCCCACCCTCCTCAACTGGGAGTGCATCCTAATTCCATCTGCGCTTACCCCATTTTCCCAGTATGGTCACCTTTGGAGGTACTGGGGGTCAGAACTTCAACGTATGAATTTTTGGACGACACAGTTCAACCCCTGGCAGAAACATTAGGAAAATCTGTCTCCATTTCCCACCTGTGAAATGGAGACAGAATAGGGGTAACTACTTGCAGAGCTCTCGGGAAGACTAAGGCGCGTGATGACCCAGCCCTGTGGCTCCATGGAGGTATGTGCCGGGTTTCATCTGCCACCACATTACAACTGGACGTAAGTGGAATCAGAGACGCAGGAGAGAGAGGGGGAGACACACACATAACTGCTGGCTCCAGCCTGGGGGAGTGGCGACCTAAAATGACTTCCTTCCTTCCGCCCGGTGCCTGGCTAAGCAAGCAGACAGGCTGTGAGCAAAGAGCTTCCAGTCTGGTGGCAGGAGCTCAGTGCCAGGGGACCCAGTGGAGGCAGAGCCCCTGCTTGGCAGCTGTGGAGAGCAGACATGCTCCCAAATGAGAAGGCATCAGCTTTCGTAAATTCTTCCGCAGGATTTTGCAATCCAAAAAATTTAAAAAACAAGTTATTTTCATCTCAAAACACATGTACTCGTATATTTAGTATCACGGAAACATTTCCTTCTGTTACGAATTTCACATGGTTTAGGGGGTGAAGGACCTCCCATAACCTCCCAGGGCTTAGTGTCTCCAAAGACCTCACAAGAGCCCTGGACCCCTGACACGAGAGCATGTTGCCACAGTCAGAGAGCAAACGGTCCTGAAGAAGAAGGAAGGACAGAGGTTTCCACAGGTCGCTCTGGTGGCGGGCGGAGCGCTGACGGGTGAACCCATGCCCCCAAGGGAATGGAGAAGAGCAGCAGAAAAATAAGTTTTATAAAAACACAAAAACATTGAAGAGCAAACTGAAGCCCCAAATAAGCTGAGGCTGGAAAATGCCATTCACGGTGTTTGTGAAGTTCTGCACGAAGGAAAGAGGTGAAGTTCAGACCGAAGATGAGGGAGCTGAGGGGCAATGAGTGAGGTCAGCGACCGGGCAGAGTGTGGGAACTTCTAACCCAGCATATCTTTATTGTTAGTAGTCGTCCTCGTAGTAACAGTAGTCATAGTAGTAGTTGTTGTAGTAGCATTGCTATTAGTATTTTTTTTTGGCCAAGGAAAACGGTTTTCACTTAGTGTCTCTGTGATTTATAAACAAAAAGTTCATTGGTTTTTCAGTACTCTTTCTAACTCGGAGTAATTTTAGATTTATACAAAAGCTGTAAAGATAGAAAGCTCCCCTGGCGGAGCAGCTCAGGTGGTAAGAGAGTCGTCCTGATACACCGAAGTTGTGCGTTTGATCCCCGGGCAGGGCTCACGCAGGAGTCGACCAATGATGCATCAGTAAGGGGAACAACAAGTCGACATTATTCTCTCCCTTCCTCTCTCTCTTTCTCAAAAAAATTAATAAATTTAAAAAAAAGTTTAAAAAAAGAAAGTCCCCATACACTCCCCACCCAGTCTCCCTTATTGTCAACATTTGTGCACTTGTCACAACTAAGGAACTGACATTGTTACGTTACTGTAAATTGGATGCTAATCTTTGGACTTCAGTGGATTTTACCTAATGTTCTCTTTCTGTTCCGGGATCCAATTTAAAATGCATGACATTTAGTCATGATGTCATGTATTTTATGTTGTGTATTTAATGCCTTAGCCGCCTTTGGGCTGTAACAATTTCTCGGAATTGCCTTGCTTTGATGGCTTTAATAGCTTTGAGGGCTCAGAGTCAGACACTTTGTAGAATGTTTCTCCAAGTGGATTTGCCTGTTGATTCTCACAGGGTTAGACTGGGGTTATGGGATGCTGGAACACCCAGAGAAGTAAAATGCCTCCTCAATACAGCCTGTTAAAGGCACATGCCATTAACAATGCTTACCACTGACGGCTGCTGTGGAAATGAAAAAGTGAGCCCTCATTCAACCTGGAGTCGAGTGCCCATGAAGAAGAGTTCTCAGCCCTGCACTCTGGTCAGCTCTGCGTAGTCCAGCAGGAGAAAGACTTCCTCTCCGCCTGGTGACAACAAGCTGTCCTCGCCTGCAGCCAATGAGAAGTTGCCACCACTTCCCAACACTCACTTTCCTCCAATGACATTTTGTCTTCCAAACAATCCCTCTCTGCTTTCTCCTTTCCTCTATAAAAGAATGCTCTTCTCCTTTGTTCTCCAGACTTGCCTGCGGTTTTGCCATATTTTGCTTGTCTGGAATTGCAATTCCGCTGCTATCCCCAAATAAACCCATTTGCTATGCAATAACTTTGTTGCTTAACTTTGAAGGATGAAAATGGTAATGGTGGTCGGTTATCTGGCTGTTTGCCAGATGTCTGTACTGTACTTCCCTCCCTCCCCTCCTGCCTTTCCTCAGTGTTTTGGTGAGTCTGGGGAGGGAAGCTACACTTGCTCGGCGAGGGAGCATCTATATAAAATTTTTGAAGTTCTTCTGTTTAGGAAAACTTTTCACATATTGACTATTTATGTCATTATTCTGATTTTAAAATTTCACATTAAAAGATTTTAATTACAATGTCTAAGCATCTAATTTTGTCCAATGTTCAACTTCTTTTTCAGTTTTCAGAATTTTTCCTTTCGTTTGTGCTCTTCCCAATTGCAGACCTTAATATTTATGTACATACATTCCAGAGATGATTGGCTCTTTTATAACTTGATTGTCCCTAATTAACATATTATGTAGTTTATTCTCATCTTTATCTTCTTATAGAACTTTATACTTTTCTTCACATCTGCTCCTATACATGTCTGTGTAGATCTTAAATGTTTGGCAATGTTTTTGATAAGCAATGAGATTTTTTGAGATAATGCAAACTGTTAAGTATTGGACAGTAGTGATTTTCTACCTTTTTTTTTAGCTCATGGAACACCTAACCTAATCACTAAAATTCTGCCACACAAAAAAAATATATACTTTTTGCTGATCTGACAAAATAGATTAGGTGTAATTCATTCATTCACACCAGACATCTATTGTTGTGTCAGCTGTTGTCACTTTATTTGACAACTTAAGGGGAAAGAGTGACTGGAGTCAGGGATTGAATATTGTAAAATGTGGGTGTGTTGCCGTGCACCAGCTGGAAATTGTTATTGTGCATGAATTTTGTATTTGACAGCCTAACTAAATGTTCATTTGCTTATTTCTCTTGGTATTTGCAGTAAAAACAAAAACTGAAACTATTTTATCTTTTTTTTTGTAGTTACCACTTCTGAAAATAACCTAAATTTCCTAATAATTTGTTATGATGGAAGAACTTGGCAGCTTGCAGCCTCTGAGAATTACACCGTTATCTGTCCATCCCACATAGTAGGTACCAAACCCCCATTTACGATACATCTTTACATTTTAAGGAAATTCTAGTTTTTATGAAGCATGTGTGTGAAGCCATAGGTATCAAATGTTCACATATGACCATTTACAAAATGTTAAGATTGACTTACTTTCTGTTGGTTTACTGATGTCACATCTAAAGATTTCATGTGAACCACACTTGCATGTTTGAAAATTCTTTGACACTTGAGAAATTCATGCAGCTTTGCTAGACTGGCTAATACCTGTGGACTGCTACAGTTCAACTGGAAGCTACATAGTATGCCTCTCTCTGCTTGTTGTAATCCAAGCACTTACCTCATTAGAACTACTGTTCATATAAATACACAAGGGTTGTTCCTCCTCTCAAAGTCTAGCAAGGATTAAGCTTCTTAGGTTACATGAGTTTACTACTTTGGCTGTAAGTACAAAGACAGATTCCAGAAGCGCCCATGAACTTGTTTTACAGTGATACTGCCAGCCTTAGTTCTCAAGGCCCCCAATTATAACCACCAAAGGTTATCTCCGGAGTAGTTATTTTTTAAGCGACACCCAAAAGCTTTACACATACTGCTTTTTACAGTGCACACAGCCTTCACAAATTTGAGTGGCTCTGAAAAGAGCCTTTGGTTTTTCTCGTGTCTAAATGTTCAGGTTCCTTGTTGGACTTCACTACCATAAACTATTACTTGCCCTTGCGGTGGGTCTCGGTCTTCTTGGGCAGCAACACTGGCTGGATGTTGGGCAGAACCCCACCCTGTGCAATGGTCACACCTCCGAGGAGCCTGTTGAGCTCCTCGTCATTTCGGATTGCTAGCTGCAGGTGGCGCGGGATGATGCGTGTCTTCTTATTATCACGGGACGCGTTTCCAGCCAACTCCAGAATCTCAGCTGTCAGGTACTCCAACACCGCCGCCAGGTACACGGGCGCACCAGCCCCGATGCGCTCAGCGTAATTACCCTTGCGGAGGAGGCGGTGGATTCGACCAACTGGAAACTGCAGCTGGGCTCTAAACGACCGCGATCTGGCTTTGGCACGAGCCTTGCCACCTTGCTTTCCACGCCCAGACATCTTCAAACCACACCAACGGTTATAAGTACGACTAACAAAAAATGTGCTGTGGGGGCCTATTTATAGTCCACCGTAGGTTGTGATATGCCATCTGATTGGCTGGGTGCTGTATGTCTCTCCAATCAAAAGCCAGTTATGGAATCACCTTATTTACATACACGTCATTACCTACTATCCAATCAGATGTTGGCTGCCCAGCTTGGCAGTTGAACGCCACCCTATAAATAGTAGGCTTTTTGCCCCCAACCGCTGTTTGCTGACGTTTGTCCGTTGCGGTTGTTCGAGTCAGTGTTCGTCATGCCGGAGCTGACTTCAAAGGGCATGATTACTTCTAAGAAGGGTTTTAAGAAAGCTGTAGTGAAGACGCAGAAGAAAGAAGGAAAGAAACGCAAAAAGACCCGCAAGGAGAGCTACTCAATTTACATATACAAGGTGTTGAAGCAGGTGCATCCTGACACGGGCATCTCGGCCAAGGCCATGAGCATCATGAACTCGTTTGTGACTGACATCTTTGAACGCGTCGCAGCCGAGGCGTCGCGCCTGGCGCATTACAACAAGCGCTCGACCATCACGTCCCGGGAGATCCAGACGGCCGTGCGCCTGCTGCTGCCCGGGGAGCTGGCCAAGCACGCTGTGTCCGAGGGCACCAAGGCCGTCACCAAGTACACCAGCTCAAAGTAAATAGTTGAGTCACCAGATGAATTTTATAACGCAAAGGCTCTTTTAAGAGCCACCTACGTTTTCTTGAGAGAGCTGTGTGGTCTACTCTTTCTCATTGGCTTTAGTGTAAGAGCATGTGTGTGACTTTAAAAATAGTATAGCTCTCAGGGTCCCCAAGCTTAATGTCAGTGGGTTCTTAGAAGGTACCAGCATTTTTCATGGGCGCCCAGAGGATCTTGTGTATCAGGAACAATACTGCAAAGGGAGCCCTCTAGACCGGATGGTTGGTGTATGTGGGTGTTTGCTGGGGATGACCGCCCATGGGGTCAGCATGCCCTTCTCTGAAGACGTCTTTTTCTTTATACAGTAAGCCTGGAGCTCTGGGAAGATCTTGGCACTTCGGGAAAGCAGGGTTTAGGGAACATTCAGGCTGTTCTGCTCCTGGGGCAGTGCTACCTTACATGGAAAAGTTGGTTCTGTAGACTAGCCTTGCTGCATTTAAGCAGCACGGATTTGAGGCCCTTGAGGACTTTTAGTCTGATGATGTCCTCTATATATTTCAGAGCTTTAGGCTCAGGTTGTGGACGTTAACATTGAAACCCCGCAATCTGGCTAATGACGATGTACTGCTGGGTAAACTGACTTTGGTTCTCCTCTCAAATTTTTTTACAAGTCATGGTATAAACTTTGATGATGGGTCATTAAAAATGGTGTCCTGTTACTGAACCATCCGGACCCATCTCAGAAAGCAGACATTAAAAAAAGTGGTAAGACATTGAACTCAAAAGGCATCAAAATTACTGCTATGCAGAAACCTGTGGCAAATAAGCATATGAAGATCTTTATTAGGAAAATGTAAAGTAAAACAAACAAGCTTCATGCACCTTTTAGAACGGCTGAACTCCAAAACATGACCAAATGTTGGGGAGGCTATGAAGGAACGGAACTCACGGCCAGCGAGAAGGCAGACTGGAGCCACTTCGGTAGACTTTTAGGCAGACTTTTAGGCTATTATACCAGTAACTGGTTCCCAATATTTACCCAACCCATCTATAAACATTGAATAAAAGCCCCTGCAAATACTTTTGACAGTGATTGTAAATGAATCATGCTGCATTACTTATTCAGTTAAAATACAGTGAAGTCACCTATTTTGCTCAGATTTACATAAAATGTTAACCAAGTGAATTTCAAAATGAGCAATATACTATTAATCTGACAGAAGTGACAGCGTATACCCATACACACAAACCCGTTAAAGACCTAGAGCCCTCTAAAAAGATGTTAAGTGGCTCTTAAAAGAGCCTTTGGATTAAAACTCAACTGATGGCTCAGTTTACTTTGAGCTGGTGTACTTGGTGACAGCCTTGGTGCCCTCGGACACGGCGTGCTTGGCCAGCTCCCCAGGCAGCAGCAGGCGCACGGCCGTCTGGATCTCCCGGGACGTGATGGTCGAGCGCTTGTTGTAATGCACCAGGCGCGACGCCTCGGCTGCGACGCGTTCAAAGATGTCGTTGACGAACGAGTTCATGATGCTCATGGCCTTGGCCGAGATGCCCGTGTCGGGGTGCACCTGCTTGAGCACCTTGTATATGTAAATTGAGTAGCTCTCCTTGCGGGTCTTCTTGCGCTTCTTTCCCTCTTTCTTCTGCGTCTTCACTACAGCTTTCTTAAAGCCCTTTTTAGAAGTAACTATGCCCTTTGAAGTCAGCTCCGGCATGACAGAAGTTCACTTAAAGGAGTCTAACAACTACTAGCCAACAGCTCTAAAGGCCAAAAGCCTGGTATTTATAAGGTGGTGCTCAACGGCCAAGCTGGGCAGCCAACATGTGATTGGATAGTAGGTAATGACGTATATGTAAATAAGGTGATTCCATAACTGTCTTTTGATTGGGTAACCATATATCATCCAGCCAATCAGATGGCCAGTCACATCCTATGGCAGACTATAAGTCTGCCCTGCACTTGCTCAAGAGTTTTTTTCTGTCACGACAGACGGGTTTTCCGTTATGTCTGGTGTGGAGCAGAGAGGCAAAACTCGAATCAAGGCTAGTTCTCGGTCAGTTAGAGCTCAGCTGCAGTTTCCAGTTGGTCGAATCCACCGCCTGCTCCGCAAAGGCAACTACGCCGAGCGCGTGGGCGCCGGCGCGCCCGTGTACCTGGCAGCCGTGCTGGAGTACCTGACGGCCGAGATCCTGGAGCTGGCGGGCAATGCTGCGCGTGACAACAGGAAGACACGCATCGTCCCCCACCACCTGCAGCTGGCCATCCGTAATGACGAGGAGCTCAACAAGCTGCTGGGAGGTGTGACCATTGCCCAGGGTGGCGTCCTGCCTAACATCCAGGCTGTGCTGCTGCCCAAGAAGACCCAGAGCTACCGCTAGAGAGGCTAAAGCAACTTATCCAGGTGGTGAAGGCCAGGAGGAACCTGAACCCCAGGGGAAGAAAAGAACAACCCAAAGGCTCTTTTCAGAGCCACTCAGCGTTTCTGAGAAAGAGCTCAGGTAAAAACTGATTATGTAGGTGAGGAGTTAGTTGACAGCAGCACCTAAACCAACTGGGACTGTGAAACTTACCTAGTTCAGACGGTGAGGGCTCTGAAACCGGTCCTTTCATTGTGCAGTAAATTGACAGCGCAGGTGTCGAGTGGCTTGGCTCGTTAACACCAGACAGCTGTCCGGGCAGCTCGTGGCAGCAGAAGTGCCATTCTCGAGGAAAGGAGTGCGTTCACGTTAGGTTTTTTGACAATTCACAAGATGAAAATGTGGAATGTCAAACTAGAGTTCCTGACGGTAGAGTTAGGCTAAGATGGGTTATGAATGAAGGAAGGAGGTTTGCAAATTTGCAGCTGTTGGCTCAGCTGAAAAATGGCAGAGCAGCCAAATTCAGTATTGTACAAAAATCCTTAAAATTCTCCAAATGCGATATAAACCAAAACAAAACCCTGCACATATAGAAGTACAAAAGTCCCCAAAACATGCATTTAAAATTATTTTAATACTCTGACCATAAAATTATACCCAAATCTATAGAATTGATATTTTAAAATTACAAGGACATAATTTTTAAAAACCTATGTTAGCAAATTTAAAAATACTAATGAAACATTCAGAAAAAGTAGAAATGGCTTAAGTGGAACGTAAAAGCAGTGTAGACTAAGATAAATGGGAAAAACGTCCTCAAAAAGTCAGGTTTCTAAATCTATCCTCTTAGATGTTTAAAGAAAAAAAATGTCTAAAAAAATCACTCCAGATTATGAAAAAAAGTTTCATATTTTTGAGGAGATGTGACAAAATCTAAAAGAACAAAGAATGCTCAGGGCACAATACATCCGTTGCACATAAATAATTTATTCACACCCTTTGTTAACTTCCATTAAAACGTCCTGAAGTCAATTATTCCATGAGGAGCTGATATGGTCTTTAATACCAGGCACTTTAATACTGACTTAGTCTACTTTTTTCCAATAAACAAAATTGGTTCTATGCAACATCCAAAATTTACATGGAAATGTCAAATAAGAGTAGATAAATTTATATTTCATCTAAAAATGTCATTATCAATAAAATCCCCTCCCCAACCCTATCATTATTGTTTTGTTACTTTATTAATTTTCAACCATTTATTGTTAAAACTTTAAAACATTTGAAAGAACAGTATGATGAACATCCATCTGGCACATAATTATGAAATTTTACTTCGGTCTGCATCCTCTAAAAAGGGTTATTCCCTTGTAGAATCACGATGCCATTATCATACCTAGGAAAATTACTAATTCCCTAATACCCAGTCTATTTTCAAATTTCCCTAGTTTTCTGAAAAAAAATTTTGTAGCTAGTTTTATTTTAGTTTCTTTTCAAATTGAAGGGAATATTTGTGCTAACCCCCTATCCACCCCTGCAAAAAAATAGTGTGTTACATTCACAATTTGCTAAAAGGCCATATGTACAATAATTATTACTTATTTTATAATGTGAAAGTGCTTAGCAAAACATTTTTATATTGCTATTGTTACAAAGCACAAAGTTCACTCACCTGGAGCGAGGCATAGCCAAACGCTGAAGGCAGAGTTTTTCCTGGGGAAGACAGGGCCCTGGATTGGCTGGGCTCTAGACCAGGAGAATAGGGAGCTCGTGGGGAAAACCTAAACTCCCCAATGCTTTTTGGTCAAGGGTTTTTAAAGGCAAAAATTGAGGGTTAGGGGTCAGGAGTCACTGCAAAGCTGATTGGTTGGTTCTTGCGCAAGCCTCAGTGATTTTATTTCGTCCCATTCATGTAGGTCCTGACCTCATCTTGTCTCGCACCTTCGGAACCGATCTTACTGTGAAGAACTAAGATTCCACAAAACTTCTCGTGATTGTGAGTCAGTGACATCTTTAAAGTGAAAAGCAGAAACTAAACATGTTGTAACCTTTGCTGTTGTTAAAGCTATTATCGTTTGGTGCTTAACTAGCTGCATTTTTCTCTGATCTCAAGCAAGGTGTGCTTTCACACAGTTTTCCTGGGACTCGCTATACAGTCGGCCTCTAGGACATGACTGACATACTTAAAAAAAAAAATCGATACAAGGGAAAGTTTATTTAGAAATTTCCAGAGGTAGTAAAAGTGAGCCGTAGAAGAAACAGCTAAAGAAACAAGTTACAGAAGGGCCTGTGGAGCTTAGGAAAGTGCACTCTAGGGTGACTATCACCCAAATATTGGAACGAAGATTTGAGCAGGCACGCTCTAAGGGGAGAGAGAGAGTGAGAGAGAGCGAGCGCCCTAACACACTGTCTTAGTCTGTAAGTGTGAGCTCTGAGACAACAAAATCGGTTGACACATTTCCTTAGAGCCAATCCCCACATCTCTAGCAGACGCTACAAGCTAACACGTAAACCCACGCGCCGTAGCTGTTTCACCGTCACTATTTGATGACATTTTGTGATGCATTCAGAAATATTAGTCAAGGAACTTTCCAAGCAGTTATTTATTGCATCGTATATAGAAACACAACTAAAGAAAGAACTGAAAACAGAACTTCAAATAGATTACTGTTGAGGCTAGGAGGTAAAACAGTTCAATCGGTACACCTACCCATTAATTATCACACATCTACAAAATCTACAGAGATTTGGGAAAACACAAAAAATGTGTATTAATGTTGTAAAGAGAATTCTAAAGACCTTTACATAAATGAATATAAGATTAGAAGAAATGCCATGCTTTGATAATTAGAGTAATCAAGTTAATGAGAATCATGTGATTCTTGAATTAAGCACACCTTCTCTCTCTTCTTCCCACTCTTGAATGGTAGCTTAGGGTTTCTCTTGCCCAAAAACAGGTAGAGAAATTCTGGGAAATGTGGAGAGAAAGTAAAACCACAAATAAATTACACAGAAATATGTTTTATTTCTATTCACAGAAAAAATATAATATGATGAAACCTAATGGAGACAGCATTTGCTCAAAACTGTTCTGAGTGAGTGACCTATTTCTTATGTGAATTATTAGAAGTCCTCTCCGCAGAACATTAAATACTTAGCACACAAGGATAAACTATGATTCAAATGGGCCAATATTCAATAATATGCAGGGAGACGAGTCTTATGTTTGTACCAGGCAATTCAACCCAGAGCAAGACACCATGGTTACCTGAATATGGAAAGTTTAATATCAAGACTTATTCATTCGAAGAACTGGAGACGGGTGGAGTTGGCTACTAAGGAGTGAAAATAACTCTTAATAGAAGAGGGAGGGTCGGCAGCAGGGACAGGTCCTTCCCGAGACTGAAGGAGAGCCCTGAGACCTTCTGGACCGTCTTGTGAGGCGTGTGCAAGTGCAGAGGGCTGACAAGTCAGTGCGGTGTTTACATCCAGAGAACCTGCTGGACGTCCGCCTCAACTGCAGCTGAAGGCAGCTGAAGACCTGGAGTCCAGAGCCAAGTCCAGAGCAAGTGCATGCAAGGAAAAGGGTCCGCATGGGTTCCCCTTGGGAGTGAGCTTAGGCAGAGATGAAGGTCAAGGACAGAGTGCTGTGTACACCCACATGAGATGCTAGAGAGAAAATGAAGGTTCAGCTAAGGTTCAAAAAGATGCCCACCGACGAGGCACAAGAGTGATTGGGCCTGAATGGCGTGTGACAAGTGAGCGGGACCCTCAGGAGTGCGTGGCGACAGCTGTCAGGCATGGACAGAAGGACCCAGGAAGTGCATGTGGCAGCATGGAGGACAGGGACGTCTCTGCCACTCTGTGTTTGCTGTGAGTGGGCTCAGGAGGGACACAGAGGTGAGAACACAGACACAAGCAAGCGTGGGCCTTCCGCAATGCTTTGTGGCACAAAGGACCAGAATCATGGAGTGTCGATTGTCACAGAAAACTCAGGGCTTTGAGCAAACAGCCGTAGTCAGAAAGCCACAGCAGTCCCTCATGGTGACTGGCCTGGATTACATCTCCGCTCTGTGGAAAGCGCAGTGTATTGAACAGGAGGGGTGAAGAGAAGACAAGGCGTGCCTCTCCCTGGTGAAGAGTGCAGTGACCCCAGGAGATTCCACAGGCTGCAGGGCTGTCAGCAGGGCAAGTGCCACATCAGGCTCCCACGCAAAGGGACCCTGATGCCATGGACGGATGGTCAGGGAGGGGGTAAGTGACCTCTTCTGGGCCTGAAGCATAAGGAAGATTTAATGAGCTTAATCTACCTGTTAACGAAACCACAAAAGTGAAGTTAAAATTAAACCATTGAGCCAATAAAATCTACCCATTTCGTAACATAAAGGCTAAAGGTTTGGGACAATCATTTACCCCTGGGGATTTGAAAATTTAGGGAGCCCGGAGAGGTATGTGTGAGAGGAATGCGGACCCTGCATTCTGCCTCCCTCAGGTCAGCCTTTGGCCCTCGGCCCTTCGTGCCCTGTGCCTGCCTGTGGTGCTGGGAAGGGGTCTTTTCCCCGCAGAGAGCGGCCTAATTTGCTGTTTTGGGGCAGAGACTGTGGGGGTGGGGAAGGGAACTCCTCTTTCCTGAAATACTTCTGAAAAGCGAGAGATGATGTGGCCTTTTCCTAAAGGAAATAAGAGCCCCAGACTCAGGGAACAATCACCCTTGCGGGAAAGGAGCGCGGCAGAGCGTCGGAGTTACCTAAGGTGGCTGTAGGCGAAGCAGCCATTGCAAACTCTACTTTCTAGGGTGATTGTTACCCAAACATTGGAACGAGACTAAATGAGCTGCAGCTTGAGATTCACATAGTGGACCTGGTTTGGTGGGAGGCATTATCAATAGCATTTTTAAACATCGATGACATCTGTGCTGAACAGTGAAGGTGAAGGCTGATTCGGGCAGAGGAAGATTCCCGTCCTGGCTAAAAGGTCAACTCAGATCTGACCTCCCCACCTCCATGGCTCTGGGAAGTGATTAATGAGTAAAGAGTTTGGGGCAGAGGACTTTTTTTTAATCCCCACCTGAGGATAGTTTTTAAAAATTGATTTTAGAGAAAGAAGAAAAAGAGAGAGAGGAGAACATCGATGTGAGAGAGAATCATCAATCGGTTGCCTGTTGTATGCACTCGGACCAGGGATTGAACCCACAGCTTAGGTATGTGTCCTGACTGGGGATTGAACCTGCAGTCTTCTGGTTTATGGGAGGATGCTCAAGTCAACTGAGCCACGCGGCCAGGGCTGGGCAGAAGACTGGTGTGGGGCTGTGACTAGAGCCTGAGCGGCTGCTCACGGGCAGAAATGTCCGGTGCTGGGGTCACGTAGAGGCAGCACGTGCGCTGTTGGCAGCTCTGCAGGACGCCTTCGGGCAGAGGCTCCTGCACGGACACAGCGCATGGAGAAGTCGGGGTGTGTGTTCATGCAGAGGGATGGCACACAACCTGTGTCGGCCACAAAGACGGACAGGAGGTGGACATAGGAACAGCTGGCCCGATTTCTTTGATGGTTCCCCCTCCTTTACCTGGTCTGTAAGGAACAGGCAAGACAGACGGCGTTCAGATTTGGGTCTCTACCTGGGCCCTCCATCCCGAGCTACAGATTCACAGACAGTGTCTACTTGGCCGTCTTCCCTGCTGGCTCAGCCAGGCATCTCACACCCAACATGTCCAAAACAAAATTCTTGTTTTTTTTCTGGAATCCTGGTCTCCTCTCACTCATTTTCTCACCACCGAGAACCACCCCATCCCCTCATCTGCTCAAGCCATCAATCTAGAAAACCCTGATGACTCCCCCCACACTCCTACATCCACCTCATCAGCAATTCTTCTTGGCTCTGTCTCCAAAGAGACCCTGAGTCTGGTCCTCTGCTATTCCGCACAGCTGGACACAGTGGCCTCTTCCTTGGTCTCCCAGTTCCCTGTCTTGTACGTTACGAACATGCACCATGTGCAGTCTGGGTAAATTGCATTCCCTTACCTGGCCTGGACCCTGCCCAGTGCGGTCCCTCACCATCACGGGGACGCCCCCCACTATCAGCCTGCTCACAGCTGCTTCCTCCTTATCAGCCACACCTCCGCTCTACAGCTGGGCTGAAACTTCCTCCCACAACCAGGCCAAGTGGACGGGGTGCAGCAGCTGCCCTCTTTGAGAGATGCCAGTTGACAGTCGTGGTCACAGTTCCTCTGATTTCCTTCACAGCAGATGCCATCTCCCCTCTCTCTTTTCCTCATGTGACCTTCCTGGAGGCTTCTCCAGGGTACCAGAGCAGTGCGTGTTGGCAGTAGAGGGCAGAGGGAGGCAAAGCTGATGTGGGTGGAGCGGGCTGGCGACGTGCTAACAATCTGGGACCAGAAGCCAGCTTGTGCCCTCATACGTCTAGACGGGGGCAATTTAGTGAGAACTGAGTCCTTCAGTCATCGCTGTGAGGGAGCGAGCTCAGGAGAGAGGTGTCCCACCTGTTCACTGGCTCAGCAAACATCCAGCGAGTCAGTGAATAAATGAGCTGGCGCCCAGTGACCTCGCAGGCACAGGTCACTGGCCAGGTTCCAGCCGGGAACTTTCTACTCTGAAAGCACTTTCCCCACTCAGCCAATTCCTCGAGGGTGCGGACAGCTGAACGAGCAGGCGATGTTTACAGCACAGCATGCGGCTCCTCATTTGGCCGGTTTCTTCTCCGAGTGACCAGGGCCGCCCTGTCCTGCCAGTGAGCGTTGGTTCGCCTTTCAGTCCATCTCTCAGTGTGTTCCTGAGTCCCTGCGTGGCCTGCCGGGCCCCTGGGCCTGAGGTCTGTGCTTTTGAGGGAGGAACTGAGGCCGCCCGCCTGTCAGTACGAACTCAGCCAGCAGGGACACCTAGCAGCTTCAGTCTGACATGACGGACAGTCCTTCCACTTCCAGTGAGAAGCAGGGCTGTCCAAGATGTCGACATTCGCCTTTGCATTAATGAATGTGGCAGTCCGTAGAGAGGAGGTGGAAAGGGTTTCATTTCACCAGCAGCTGGGGGCTCCACCCACTCCGTCCACTGACCCTGGAACCTCTCTGATCATTTTCGGAGTAGAAAGTCCACTGGACTCTCGGCCTACGCACAGTCTTGTAATAACTGACGGTCCCGCCTGGTGAGAAGCCCAGAACCCACCTTCATCTAACATGAACCCACAGTCCCAGGTCCCTGAACCATTAGCTTATGCGTCTAACTTTTCTTTGTTGCGGGGATCTCTCTTTCTCTCTTTGCTGCTATGTCTTTGAAAAACTTTCTTGGATTTTTGTTAGCCTACCTAGATACTTACAACACAGTTTTCCTCTGGATGAAATGTCACAGATGACAGTCCCGTTTCCACGTCCAGTGCTGTCAGGTGAGAGAGGAACACACGGAACAGAAAGAGCATCACAGGCAGCCCAGGCCAGGCCCCTCCTTTTGGAGAAGCAGGAACCAAGTTCCTTCCAAGGCCACACAGTCGGCTAGTGACAGAGTCTGGCCACAAACCAGGTCTCCTGAACCCTCGGACCAGCACTTTTCTTACCAAACATTTCCTCCACATTCTTAGAAGGCCTGGAGCCGTGTCCATGTGCTATGGGACTCTTCTCCTTGCCTGTATTTGCTTGCACATTCTTTATTTCAGTAGGTAAATGCTGAACCCTGGAGGAGAGGGCCAAATGTCCACCAGGGCAGGAGCCATGGCCGCTGGGGGCTATCGTTCCGGAGATGCCAATGTGTACGTGGCATCAGCGCCAGCCTCGAGCAAAGGTAAAACCATGCCCTGGTCGTGGACAGAACTGGGTGCGGGTCACCTCGGTGCCCTCACAGGAGTGTCCAACCTGCGGCCCATGACGGCTGTGAATGAGGCCCACCCCAACATTGTAAATTTACTTAGAACATTATGATATATTTTTTGTGATCATGTGTCACATTGTATTTAATGTGTGGCCCAAGACAACGCTGCTTCTTCCAGTGTTGGCCCAGAGACGCCAAAAGGCTGGACACCCTGTGGCATCTTCTTGCCACCACTAATTGCCAAGTATTCTATGTAGCTTTTGAGAATGCTACATAGAATTATGTTGACTGAGAATTATTTCACCTCTTGCAATAAACCTGGAAGTTATATAAAGCAGGTGTGAAGACCTTACCTATAGCTGAAGGAAAAAGGTCAGAGCAGATGCTATAGAATATGTGGGATCCAGTCTTGGCTTCTCTGATTCTAAGTCATTAGTTTTCTCCAGGAGGTCGGCTTTTCATAAGATAATGCCTTTCAAAAGTACGACACAAATCGAGATGGAATAGTTTGTAAGAGCCAACTTTTAGCCTGTGCGTCTACTGGGAATTGAGCAGGTCTTAAGGAAAATGGGGTCCCCCTCCTCCTATCCATCCCAGCAGAGTCGGGACCTATGCATCCCACTCCTCACACGGCAGTTAGCTGGTAACCACCTGAGCTGGAGTGAATTGCATCAGCTTCCCTATCTTCGAACTGGAAAAGCCTGACCCTTGTGTCTCTAAGATAAGGTCACATTCATTTCTAAATGTCTAGGAGTCTACTGGGCTCTTCCATTGGCCAAATTCTCCTATGGCTCCTTCTCTCTCAAAACAGTACTATAGAACATTTCTGCATAAAAGTTTTCCATGAGACGTCAGACTGTCGGAGTTTGTGATCCTGACTCTGCCAGCTATGAGCTGTGCGACCTTAGGCAAGTTACTTACACTTTCTGAGCCTCAGTTTCATTGTGAGTAAAAATGAAATGATGATCACAGTGCCTGCGCCATGCAGTTTCCACGGGGGTGAAATCAGTCATGGTGTGTAAACCGCTTAGGACAATGCCCGGCGCGTGGTACGCACTGGACAGGCAGCAGCTGCCATTCTTACCTCTCACCCTCTGTACCCTGGTCACAACAGCCCTTCGGCGAAGGTGCCACTGGCATTGCCACCATGGCACCAGAGTGAGGACTGGAGCCTAGAGCCATTAAAGAACTCACTGGAGCCAGCCAGGCACAGGGGCACGTGGTGTGGATTCACCCCAGAGAGGTCTGCTCGGTCACCATTGTGTACGCTCGGCCCCAGGGACAACAGCACAGTCCCCACGGGTCACCGGCACATACCGTCTGAGCCCAGGTGACAGTGTCAAGATGAGGTTTAGAAACTTCTGTCCTCCCACCTTGCCTAGCTTTCAACCGTCCTCTCCCGCCAGCTCCCAAACATATTCACCTGCACTGTTCCCTGGTTATAAATGCCACCAAAAGCCATCCCAGCGGGGCACATGGGAGGCACATTTCACACCTTCACTGTCCCATGCTCGGTCCGTGGGCAGTCCACCTCTGCTTCCAGTCACTTCCCTCTCCAAGTCCACTTCTTCCCGTCCCCACACTCACCAGCGCAGCCCACGGCCCTGCCTGGAAAGCCCCTGGCCAGGGCTCCCCCGGCCCGGCTCCCCATGCTCCAGTCTCCACCTCAGCACTGGCTACGTGGGAGTCAAGGACCCCCACCTGCCGGGGCCACAGCTGTTTGCTGAACGCTGCGACATCTGTTCTCGCTGTCTTGCCGCTTCACAGGCAGACGGCAATCCTCTCTTCCAGGCTCAGGAAGCAGGGCGGGGAGAAAAGCACCCTGATTTTAAGACCTTTTGTGTCTTCTTGTCTCAGGCTTTTGTTCGGTCCGACACGGGCTGGCCCTCATCTTGCAATTTTGTAATTTTGCCCTGTGTACCCAAAGCATGAACTTGAGCATCGCCATGCCCGCAATGGTGAACAGCTCCATCCTGCCCTGCCTGGCCAATGGGTCTGACGCCCGGGACACCTGCAATGCAACCCTCCCGGGGTTTTGGGCGGAGGTGAGTGTGGCAAGACGTGGGACCCTTGCTGTGACTCAGATGGCGTGACCATGAAGGTTGTTACTATATGTTACAAGAACATAATAAGTAGCCTAGGAGATTGTACCCTTATGCAGAGTCTATGAGTGTGACCCAGGACTGAGTCAGAATGAAGGAAACAGAGCTTACGTTTAGTAGACATGCATTCTTTACCACAAAATACGTTTAACAGATTGATGTCTACTTTCTCTTTCTTCCTTTACTTATTCATTAACTTGCCTGTGGTGCTTTCTCTCCCTACAGGTTCTCTTACATTTTAATCGGTCAGTTCATTGTGTGACTGGGGAACGGATAGACGGGAGGAATTGCAGAGAGAGCAAAAGAGAAGAGAAGGGTCTTTTTTTTTTTTTGGTCTCTCGAGTCCTCACTTATTGTCAACTCACAATGAGTCCTCACAAACCGTCAACTCCCTAGTGAAAGACTAACAGTGGTGGTCTCTCTGTCACGTAGGGGCCCGTGTATGACTGGGGTCCTGACATCCAGGGGGTCATCCTCAGCGCCCTCAGCTACGGCTCATTCTTGGCTTCGATCCCTGGTGGCTACGTGGCTGGGATATTTGGAGCCAAGCGCTTGATCGGCGCCGCCCTGTGTGTTTCCTCCATCCTGAGCCTCCTCACCCCACACGCAGCCGACACCGGAGTGGCCTTGCTCATTGTCCTTCGGGTTGTCCAAGGCGTGGCCCAGGTACCAAGGTATTTTCTAAGCGGGAGTGCAGTATCAGCCCTGAAATGCCTCAGAGAGCCAAGAGCGGAACTCTTCCTTTTCAGATTATGGTGGTAACGAGTCAGTATGAGATCTGGCTGAAATGGGCTCCCCTGTTGGAAAGAAATCAGCTCATCATCTTCAGTATCTCAGGTGACTGATACCATTGCCGTCCCCTGTTCACACTGTCCACGACTACCCAGTGATGGCCTGTCACCAGAAGCAGGACATACGCCCCAGTCCTCTGTGTCCCTGCTCGAAAGCGCTGCCCTCAACTCTCCTTCCTGATTGTAACTGCCCACTCACTGGGCAGCAAAATTCTTATAAGCGCTTTGTGAGCATTAATTTATCTTAGAGCTCACAAGGCAAATTGAGACACAGAGAGACTAATGAGTTGCCCAGGGTCCCCAGCGACCGAGGAAAGAGTCAGGAGTGGCCCTCGAGAGTGTGGGTCACAGCTCGGAGCTGCTGTCTCAGCTCTGCGGCGTGGTCTGTCAGCAGGAAGCATGCGGTGGGGTCCCACGCCTGACCAGGACCTTCTCACACCATGTGCAGGCACAGTGCTGGGGGCCTTCTCTGTCCTCCTTGCCGGCGGGTTCCTCTGTGAGACCCTGGGGTGGCCTTCTCTCTTCTACATCTCAGGTGAGTGTTCACTTCCCACATCTCATAACTGGGTGTTATGGCAGTGAGGGCCAGGCAGCATTTCGGTGCCACGAGCCACCTGTGATGAACCACATCCCGACGGGGCCAGAGTGGACCAGGTGCAGAGCTGACATGCTGTGAACTTTGCAGCGTGATGGCCGAGGCTTGTGGCCTGAGCCTGTGTGGCTGGAACAACCTGATGACTTAGGGGTGCGATCCCCTACCCGCCTGTGTCAAGCTGAACCCACAGCGGGTGCGGGGGGGCATTTCTTTCCTGAGCTGTCGAAAATGTTACCGTGGCACAATTATTGTGTTAAATATGCTTACTTATTTAACAGAGTCTTTTCCATTTCTCTTATGATTACTCTGACGAGACGATTGTGGGGCGCAGCCTAATCACAGGGAAAGTGCTGTGTGGAGCAGAGAGTGGAGGCTGTGGGAAGGGACAGGCCCACGCGGTTCGGGGCTGGACACCCCACACAGACAGGCTCTGTGGAGAGTTTCCAGAACCCGTGGAGGGCTCTGGAGGCCCCACACCGTGCTGTCCCCGCATTGACGGGGGCCACCCAGTGGCTTTCGACTAATGACTATGTCTGCTGGACTCTGAAACTGTCTCAGAAAGCCCATCAGCGAACTGCCTGTTTTGGGGGGGCCTGAGTCCCATGGGGGTTTTCATCACGGGATAGTATGCGTAGACCAAGGGTCCCCGCGCCGTGCATGCGGACTGATGACGGCAGCGCATAGGCCTTCTGAGGCTCTGTCGCGGAAACTGCCGAAGGGCCGGTCACACATGTCATTCAGGCAAAGAAGCGGGCTCACTGTGTGGATGCCTTCAAGAAACAGTAAGCAGTTTATATGAGCTGCAAAGTCACTAAATGTTGTGGAATCCACGTGAACATCCTCCCCCCTTAGGGGGCCGCCCTGTGAATTTTTCTACCTGGCCCTTTCCGCGTGATTTTAAGTTCCTCGGTGGCAAGATGGTGTGTTTGGATTCTGCTGTTCTCACAACCTGACAAAACGCCTGGCCGGGGCTGGCCAGTCCCTGCCTGGGGAGGAGCACGTCGACGACAAGCTAGCGAGAGAAGAGGACTCAGGGCTCTGAGAGTCTGATGAGGACATTTTCCGATGCATCCCGTGTCCACTGCACACTGCTAAGGTTTCGCTAACTCCGTCACAAAGTGCATGTTAGAGAAGCTCTCCTGGCCGAGGATGCTCCGCGCTCCGTGTCCGCACACCGTCGGGGCCATCAGTGACATCCGGGGCTGCGGCCGGCTCTCCAGTGCTGGAGACAGACATGGGACAGACAGACATCACTTCAGTGGTGGGAGGCACTTGGCAGAAGCCTGCCCAGCAGGGGGCATGCTGACTGGCACTTCGACCGCCAGGCCACTTTCGAGCACATGGGGCAAACACACTAGGCTCCAAACTTCCCCCACGTCATTGGCCAAAGCAAATGATGTGACCAAGGCCAAAGTCAAGTGGTGGGGACATGCCCTCCACCTGTGACTGGGCCGCACAGGGTACAAACGCAGGGAGGGGTTGGGGGCCAGTCTCCTGTCAACCACAGGGACGGTCTCAGATCTGAGTCTGGTGCCACCGGGACCTCTTGCAGGTGGAATCGGCTGCGCCTGTGCGTGTCTCTGGTTCCCTCTGGTGTACGATGACCCCGAGCGCCACCCGTTTATCAGCACCTGTGAGAGGGACTACATCGTGCACTCACTGGCTCAGCAGGTGCCTTGCCGCCCTCTGCGCCGCCTCCCTGAGTCTGTGTGGGTGTCTTGGAGGGAAAGTGTCTCTGGGCGGGAACGTTGATATCTGCTTTGCTGTTTGTTTTTTTTTTTATTAGGTCCGTGTGCCGTATAAGTCTCTCCCCATTAAGGCGATGATGAAATCCCTGCCTCTCTGGAGCGTTCTGGTGTCTCACTTCAGCGTGTGGTGGTACGTCTTTGTCATGATGGTGTACTTACCTACGTACCTCCACTCCGTGCTAGCAGTCAACCTCAAAGATGTGAGTTGAGAGAGCTCACCTGTTCTCTCTAAAGGCTTTGTTATATAAATTTTTAGAGGAGAAGGGAGGGAGAAGGAGAGGGAGAGAAGCATTGATGGGTTTCCTCTCATATGCACCCTGACCAGGGACCCAACCCACAACCCAGGCACGTGCCCTGATGGGAACCGAATCAGCGACCTTTCGCTTTGCAGCACCCACACCGGCCAGGGCTCCTCTCTCTCTCCTTGTCACCAAATCAGGGCGTTAGGCCCAGAACTTTTAAGTACAAAGGCCATGAGGTTAACTTGAATTCCGTGTGGCCTCCTGAGCAGGGGGGTGCGAGGCTCCCGGTCAGCTGGACGTGTAAAGGAAGTCACAGACTTTTGAGGGACCCATGAAAACATTCTATGTCAAACCCAATCAGCATTTGCAAACGGGACACTCTGCTGGTGGCACAAAGAACGAAGTCCTAACAGGACACGTCCAGGCTGTGACAGAATCATAGACACACACTGAAAAGGAGTGTGTGTCGGCCCCTAGAGGACTGCCAGCAAAACCAGGTGGGGTTGTTCTTTAAAAACCCCTGGGCTCATGTCTGACGTAGAGAGAGGGGGGAGCAGAGATCTGCCGGCCCTCAGCTTCCTCACAACTCACATCGTCTCTGCCATTGGCCGGCGGACACCTTTCAGCTCCGAGCAGATGGACATCTTAAAAGTAGCAGAGACAACACCAGTGACAGTTCGCTGGTCACTGAATCATTGCCACATTCTCAACTTTGTACTCGAAAAGCAGTGTTCTCATATTGACCGGGCTCCCCTGGTGACAGCTCGCTGGCCAGACCAGACAATGACCTCAGCAGAGGTCAGAGTCTGCGACATGCGCAGGCAAAGGTGGCAGGCACTGGATCGGGAGGCCCAGGGCCAGGCGCAGGCCGCAGGCCAGGACATCAGAACGGGTGCGGGGTGAGGCTGGGTGGGCTCCCCATGAGTCAGAGACCACACAAGGAGGAGGTGACAGGAGAGTGCTCAGAGAGACGAGCTGACACCTGGCATCCCCAACTCGAGAAGCCCAGACCCGGGTCCCTTGAGCTCAGTGTTTCCTCACGATGCCCCGTCCCAGTGATGACGTGGGGCCTTCTCCTCAGTAAAATGAACAGCTTGGCCCAGGGGACTGTTCGCTCTTTTCCATTGGTCTCCTTTTCCTTTTTAATTCAGAGGTTGATTCGAGAAGGACAGAGTTCAGCATTTAAAAAAACTATACACAAAGGAAAAGAATGAAGAATCTTCCTCTGATTCCTGTCCCCAATGCGCCCTGTCTCCCAGCCCACTGCTCAGAGAGAGCACTCTTTTTATTAAATTCTTATACTTTCAGCCATTGAGGGGAACACAAGCCCACACAAGTGCATGCTTTTATTTTCCCAACTTTTGTTTCTTTACACAAAAGATGACGTGTATGTGCAGCTGTTCTTTACACACTAGACTGCGGGGCGCTCTTACATCAGTGAACAGCAGAAACGTCACCGAGCACGCGTGGGTTGTTCCCGAGCTTTGTCACTCGTTTGCGCAACTGTTGCTGTCTGCACGTCTGGGTCGGGGGCAATGCAGCACAGACGTTCCTGTTTCCTGTCACCCCGCACAGCGCACGTGTCTGACTCCCCCCAGTGCCCTGCAGATCACGTGGCAACGCCGTGCCCGTCGGACCCGTGAACAAAGGCGTGCCGCGGTGCTTGTATTAGTACGGAGCAGGGGACATTTTGATACGTTTCAGAACCACTTGGTTCCCTTCTTGTTTCTCTGTGCGTGGCCTACGTTCTCCTGCTGGGTGTTCTTCTTTCAGGCATCTGTTCTAGGTGATCTTTGTATGTGGAGAGAGAAGTAGTCATTCTTTGTCTTTTCCCAAACATGTGTATTTTTCCTCAGAAATTGTATTGGCCCATCCAGTGGCGTGGAGTTTGTGTTACAGGCGAGTGCCCATAGGGAAAGGCCACAGCGTAGCCAGGGCCCCTGGGGCCGGTCTGGGTCACGCAGGGGAGGGGATGCGCCTCACTTCCTCTCTGGTCCTCAGAGCGGGTTCCTGTCGGCCCTGATTATGGGCGCCACGTTCATCTGCACCATCCTCGGAGGCCTGCTGGCTGACGTCCTCCTCTCCAGAAAGGTCCTCCCCCTCCTCGCCATCAGGAGGCTGTTCATGGCCGTCGGTGAGCATGTGGGTGGATGCCAGGATGGGTGAGGCAGCTCGGGCAGCCCCTCATCTCTGCCTGTCCTCTTGCCCAGGGGTCCTCTTCCCAAGCGTGTTCTCCATGCTCCTGTCCTGGGTCAGTGGCAGCCTCAGTGTCGCCATTGCCTTCCTGACGCTGAGTTTAGTCCCCAGCAGCCTCTGCCAAGTAGGAGCCCTCGTCAACTTTCTGGACATTGCTCCTCGGTAAGCACCCCTTTGTCTCGGTGTCTCTCATAGAAGAGCGGTACAGGTCCGGCATCCCTAAACCTGCTCTGACCCCGAGTCACACAGTGAGCGACATGTGGATCAGGTCACAGGAAATGTCTGTACCACCTTACTTCCAGGTGACTCCTGGAAGGGCCCAAAGCTCATCAACTGTAGAGGATGTAGCTCTTCCAGGTGAAGGAGGTGGAAGGTGCCACATGGCCACGCCTCTCTGCTGGGACACAGCAGTCCCTGGGGGGTGGGTCACTGCCAGGACCGCCGTCACTCTGCAGGGCATGCTCCTGTGGGCTCAATAGGCCGAAGGGCACCAGGTGGCCTGAGCGACATTCAGCCCTGGTGCCGGTCAGCATGATACATGACCACGACTTCCCGCGTGGCTCCGGGGTCTCTCCCAGTCCACAGGGCACACTCCATCCTCAAATAGCGAGCCCCTACGATGTGTGGGAGGCACCTCATCTCCAGGGAGCCGACGTCTCATCCAGAGAGGGATCTTGTACCTCCCAAAGAAGGCTGCCAGGTCAGACATCATAGCAGAAGCCAAGAGAACATACAACCTAGTTCAAACCATCCGTGTACATACTTTGAACAAACAGCACTGACTGTTTAGAATAGGTCACTGCTTGGGGGTCTCAGACCCTCACATTGGGTGACAGCAACCACCTGCTAGTCTGTCTTGCTCAGGTGTGACAAAGTGTCAGCACAAGTCCAGGCCACCCCGGAGTCAGGCAGAGGACTTCAGTGGGTCAGCTGAGAGGAGCCTGTGCTTATACTAGGATCCATGTCTGTCTGTCTATCTGTCCTGTCTCTCTCTCTCTCTCTCTCTCTCTCTCTCTCAGGTACTCTGGCTTTCTCAAGGGGTTGTCAGAGGTCTTTACTAATCTATCAGGAGTCATCGCCCCCACTGTTTCTGGATTTTTCATCAGCCAGGTGAGCCGACACTCTGAGGAAAGTATCCCTAAGGTGGCCTCCAGAGGGCGCCAGGCAGAAGCCAGAGCAAGGGGGCTATTTGTTCCTTCCTCCATGAGGCTCAGCCTGATGCTGGAAAGCCCGAGCACCCCCACATCTGGGGTGGGATGAGGGAGAACAGCGGGTCTTACGAGTTCTGCAGTGACAGCGCACATCCCTTGTGGAGAGGGGCCGACCACTCTGGTTTGCTCGGGCACGAGGGGGATTTCCTGACACCTGGAAGGTTCCAAGGAATATGGAGAGAGGTGGTCGCCCCGTGTAGGAGCCCAACGAATGCTCACAGAGCGAGTGAGCTAGAGGCTGAGCAAAGGGGCAGCCGCCACCTTTCGTGCAGCCACTGCGTCCCTGCAGAGATCCCCGGACTGGCCTTGCTTACGCGCTGCGTTCACACTTGAACAGTCTCCCATCCTGGGAGACACATTTGAAACTCAGAACCAATTCATGTGGTGCCTTAGCACTTCCTCAGAGTCTGCGGCTGATGAAAGACGTATGGGACATTCACATTCTTCAAGGTCCCTGTGGTTTTCCACCAGTAAATCAGGAAGAGGGAGACTGACAAGGAACGGTATTATTTGGACATCATGTTCTTTGTCATTTGAAGCTTCAGTTCCCTTTCAGCCCCTAAGGAACAGGTTGTCAGGGAATGGTTGTTTAAAGGGAAATCCTCAAGCTGACCTTGTCTCCCTGGTCATTCATTCATTCGTTCGTTCGTTCTGCAAATACGCATCAATGCCGCACTCAGTGAATGTAACAAAACTTCCCATCCTTTGAAGCCTGGATTGTAGAAAAGAAACTGATAGAATAGGAGTGAAATTCGTAATGTGCACGGTACAGTAAGGGGTGGTAACTGTTAGAAGAATAAAGAAGGAGAAGGAAATAGAACCCATAAGAGGGGTGAGATTCCGTTTTAAATCGGGCAGTCCAGGAAGGACTCAGTGAGATGCTCCAGCAGAGGGGACAGCCGGCACAGCAGACGTACCTGCCTGTCCCAGGTTGTCCCAGGGACAACCCGAATCCCCACACAGCCTGGAATGGAGCTGGGGTGGTGCCGGAGGACATGTGCCACTGCCTTTCTGAACCCAGAAGGATGGGGACTCGAAGGCCGTTAGTAACCTGTAGTTTCCTGCCTGCAGGATACAGAATCTGGCTGGAGAAATATCTTCTTCCTCTCAGCTGCCATCAACCTCGCCGGGCTGGTCTTCTTCCTTGTTTTCGGCCGAGCAGATGTACAGGAGTGGGCGAAAGACCAGATGCTCACCCGTCTGTGAGCAAAAGGGAGATGCCTGAGATCGTGGGGCTCGTGGACACACCCTTGTGAGCAAAGTTTATAATCTGAAAAGCATAAAATACTGTGAAAAGAAATTAAAGAAGATTTAAGTGAATGGAACAACATCTCGTGTGCATGGGTTGGGAGATTTATGCTCATCAAACGGCAGGGCTCCTGAAAATGACCCACAGAGTCAACCCGTCTCTGCCAGCAACACAGCCAAATTGCTGTTAAGTCATAGGTCAAGAAGACAGATTGTTTTAATATTTGGAAAACAAAAAGAACCAGCAGTGTTTCAAATAACAAAGTCATAAAATTATAATCATCTTCCTCAGTTTATTCAGTCCCGTGGAATTAATTCTCGTTGATCTTGATCTCTTGTGAGAAGGTTTATGATGCCATCCATTTTTCCATCAGGCTTCTGTAAATTCTTACCCAGTTCAGTGGTATAAGGTGGAAGTTATCAGAAACTTGTATTTTAGAATACTCGTTGGATTCATTTCCATGAATTTATCTGGAGATAAAGTACTTTTGCGGGAACATTAAACGCAAAACTTGAACTGAATAAATGACAGAACTTAAAAATGGCCATGATTGAGATCTGATGACAAATTATTACCATTGACACGAGAATTTGCTTATTTCTGTGACACATAACATTTTCAGGTGATTGGTGTTACGTCTAATAGCATTGTATCAGGACATATCAGAATTTTAAGAATTTTATACAATTTCTAGAACATATAATATGCACCCATACAGACACAATATAAATAAGGCTTAGAATTTCTCATTTTTTTCCAGTGGTTCCCATATAATGTAACCTAAATAAGTCTCATTAGTATAATATTCCTCTTTTTGTAAGGAGAAAGAACAACTCCTTTGAGATTTCAGAGACTGAAAAACAGCAAAGCGGTTATAAAACACTTCATCGAACAGGATTGTGGGCCATTGTGAAACAATACTCACATATGAAACCAAAGAAAGAATGATTTCATAGGCAAATACACAAAATTATATAGTTGTGAGCAAAACCAAAGATTGGGTAAACACATGAAATTATCTTGGCAAAATGTAGACTTCTTGGTGTGTTTTTTGGGGCAGCTTACTTTAAGGTAAAAAAATATATAATCTCCTATCAAGAGCACACCGATAGTCCAAGAAAACTTTGTCCTTCCAGTAATGAAAAACTAAGTTCCAGCTTTAAATAAGTATACTACTGATATTAAAGCTTAATTTTAAAATGCATATAACAATTTAATTTTAGCCAACTTAAGCACACAAGGTAAAATTCTTTTTTTCTTGCCGTTCCAACTTTGATTTAATTTGACCTTTTAAGAAAGAGAAAGCCAGATTTTAATTTTGTACCAGCTTACTTTTGATATTGAAAACTCATTAATTTAAATTGATTTTACTATTAGTCATTCCTAAAATATATATATAAATTCCTTTCCAGAGATTTCATTTCCTCAAAGCTTCTACAACTTTCTTTTTGAACAAAAACACACATCCATTTTTTATACCTGTTTTTAAAACCCAAAACATACATGTATGCTACTTCTTTTAGCATATGGAGATGTATAGGACAATCCTGTTTCTAACTCCTGACCTTTTATACTATCTACAAGCACTTGGAAAGGTATGGGCAAGGTTTGGGGATCGGTAATGATAGGTGGGCTTTGGCTTCCACTGAGCCACTGAGCCACACCAGCCAGGGCTAGCTGTTATACTTGTTTGTATCCAATTTTGTTTTTTTTAATTTGGTCTTTCTATAGGTACTGACAAAATTCTTTAGGCAGTTTTTCTAGTTCAAGGTCCCATCATCTGGCCATTTACTCCATGTTACTCAATATTCGTGGCACACCGAACTGAATGCAAGGCCAGGGAAAGCCTTTTTTTTCTGAGCCATCACGCTCTCTGTGTGGGCAGCTCCTAAGCTGTCTGTCACGCAGCCTGGGGTTTGAAAAGCAGACTTAAAGATAGAAACTGCAACCACGTAAACAGAAAGGAGAATTAAATAAATTCTAGCCCCCCTACTGTGATCCCTGGAAAAAGTAAAAACCAACTAAAAAAGGGTCTTGCCGGGTGACAAATTTCAAACTAAAAAACAAACAAACCAACCACAAAATAGCCTAGCAGCCATTTCTACCTCCTCACAGAAACAAGAAGACTTGGCTGAATTGCGTATGGTTTTCGCCGCCCAAACCAGCTTTTATAAAGGAATTTCTGGAATCCTATTTCAACCAATAGAGCGGAGGCTTTCCCTCTCCAATCAGAGCTGTGCAGTTCTGACCAATGAGAATGGCTCTGTTCCAACCAATCAGGATGGCCTTTCAGACCAATGAAACTTTAAGGATTTGGCATCCTTATTTGCATAAAGGCAGACCAATCAGGGGCCGGGGCGGAGACTTGTGTCCATATAAGCTAACTACCAGCTCACAGCCGTAATTTGTTTTGTTGATTGAGCGTGGTGTTTTGTTTTAGTTGAAATGCTGTAGGTTTCCCGCATGTGCGGTGTGGGGCGTGGCAACCAGGCGCAGGGCTGTCTACCTGGTTAGGGTTAAGCGGGTGAGACTGCCTCATAGCTTTTTTGTCGTTTTATTGTGTTCAGTCTCAGTTGAAGACGTTTGCGGTATGTTGTTTGGTTCACCACATGTCAAGTTACTGGTTACTGTAGCCCCAGAGTTGGTAACGTAAAAAAGGTCACTTAACATAATCCTGTTTTTCTTGTAGAGATTTATTGGTGCTCAGTGGCTTCCTTTTTAATGTTTCTGCGTACACATTGTTAAGCTAATAAATGGTCTAGAGCGACTTAGGGAGTCAGTAGACTCATGCTGTCATGGGGGCTTGTGAGATGCACCTCCCGCGGTGGGAGAAGAGGCTTCCATGGAAGTAGCACATGGCGTCCCCTTGGTTTCCAGGTAGGTGCTGGGAGGGTCTTGGCCAAAGAGAGTCACATCTAAAATGGATCTTTGGATTCTGGAAAAAAGTTTTAATAAAACTAACTTAACCCGTTGTTGGGCTTCTTGTGAATTACGTATAAAGGAGTGACTAGACTTTCTGAGAAACACTGTCGCCATCTGATCCGTCTTGAGCACTTAAGGGCCCTGGGGACGTTTTTCTCTTCATAGACGAAGACAACATTTGGGGATGCACAAGCAAGGTCATGAATGTTTTGGTTAATCAGTCATTAACTAATTTTTATTCTGACTCATTCAAGCCACGGGTCAAAATGAAAATTGGAACAACCCTGTGATTCTGGATCTGTATTAGTAAAGTTAGCACCAGAAAGACTTGTTAGTTTTCAACGGTGGCTTTGACATAAGATGTGAATTTGTGTGAACAGTGGCATGGGTTGGTGGGAGGGGCCAGAGGAGCGCAGCGGCTAACCGTGGGGTTTTGAGTCTTGCTGAGAGTACAGTTAGGAATGTAGAACTAAAGTTGGAAATAGGGCGTGCCAGTGAGTCACTAAAGTCCTGGCTGGTACGAGGGTTAGGGCAGCTCATGCAACATGTTCGATTTCCAGCACTCGCAAGGGACTGTAAAATTTTAATTGAGTTATCTTTCGTGCCTGGGTAAGAGTATGAGTATATATACATATAAATTTATAACGTTTTTAAATGACAATCCTTAGTGACTTAAAAAAGCGCTCTAAAACGCAAGGGCATGATGAGTGTGGGGTGGCGCTGTCAGAACGACCAGAAGTCCGGGAACCAGATCACTGTGACAGGTATGGAGTAGAAGGCTCGTGCGTGGGACTGGTCGGTATTTGAGGTGGTCAGTGGCTGGGTCTGGATGTGTGGGTGGATACAGGCTACTTCGAGATGTCAGCAGCTTCCTTTCCCGGCCACACTGAGCAGGAGGTTGGGGACAGGTGTGCTGGGCCATGCAGGTGGATGGGTCCTGTCTCAGTGGGAAGCCTGTCTCCTGGAGCCGGTCCCGTCAAGTGTGGCTGTACAGGAGTTTTTGAGGGACACTGGGGAAGTGCCTTTGCAGTAACGCTGCAAAGAATGCATGTGCAGGTGGCATTTCCAGCAGACGGTCTCCAGGTGGATTGCGTGAGGTGCAGGGCCCCTCCTGTCAAGAGTGAAATATCATAAACTGGAAAAGACTGATCATCTTATAAGTCAAAATTAAATTTCCAAATAAGATATACTTGTCAAAACCATGTTAAAATTGTAATATGACAGAATATTCCATGATAACTGCCTGAAGACAGGCAAAAATCCATAGAAATAACAGTAATAGGGACTTTTAGTATAACTCAGTATTGACTAAGTCAAAGAGAAACAAATACAATTTAGAGGATCTGAATGAATTAACGTGAGGGCCACCATAGCTGCTCCCAACTCAGTGCTTGGAGCTGGAGGGTGTGATTGTGTGAAAGCCTCTTCTGTGCTTGCTGACAAGGTCGACTGCAGTTCTTTCTATATGGAAGTATTTGTATAAACTCCCCTATTTCTCAACTGCTGGCTCTATTCTGTCCACTCGCACAAAGGTTACTAATGAAGACCAGGACGTGTTTAATTCCGGATGCAGACGTTTGTCATGTCCGGTCAGCGACCTTGATTATGAAGGCATCTTGGTGAATCGTTCAGTGCACCGTTACGGAAATTCTCAGTACTGGCAATACTGAGCTGATTTATTTTTTAATGATGTTTTCTCAAATCTCTTTCCCACCATGCATCACATCATTTCTTTTAATACATTGACTAACTGGTTAGTGTTTAATGGGGAAAAAGGTATTTCTATATTAATAGGTTCATCGAGAAACTTAAGGTTGCTCAGGAAACGTTCTGCCTGAATTCATGGTTTGTATAACTTTCCAGTCTTTGCCCTGTGAACAGCCATTGAGGCCCAGCACCCAGTCCCTGAATTCACTGGGGCTTGCAAAAGGGGGGTATTTACGTCACTCAGTTCTTGTTCACGCGTCGGCTGAAATAATTCCACAAAGAGATATTTTCCCTCTCGCTTACCCCTGATGAAGTCCAGGGAACCAAGAAAGGCACAATAACAGATGCCCTTTGGAACTTGGACAGACCCTTTGTGTTGGTCCTGCATTTGAAAGCCATTCCAGTCGGAGTCCTGGACTTGAAGGCACCTCTTGCCAAGTCCGGTAGTAAATCCTCACACCTTCTAGAATCTGACCCCTTGAGAGCATTTGCCAGGGGTCTTCATCCTGCCCTTTTCACTTCTCTGAGCCATCACGTCCTCCAGCGGCTTCCCACCTCATTGAAGGCCCTCCTGCTTCCTTTGCAGACTCTCCTCTTTCTCACCTTTTCTGTTGCGAGCCCCGGGATCTCCCAAGTACTCGGGAGCAGTGTACTTCCATTAGGATGTGAAACACTTTCAGACTCCGTATGGTCCCCCTGCTCCCTGAAACCTGCGCCCTGCTGCTCCCCACTCAGCCAGCAACACCGCCGTGGGCTCGGGGCAGATCCTCCACCCCGACACTCCTGCCTGGTTTCAGAGTCTGTCCGTGATCTGGTCGCTTCTCACCTTCAGAAGCGAGTGTGTTGCCGTTCCTTAGCCCAGTCCTGAATGTCCGCCTTAGTGAACACGAGGTAGAAAATTAAGCTTGTCACGTTGATAGCTGCCATCAGCAAGAAGATCTTAAACCAGGAGGAGTCCGGGTCCTGCGGGAAGAGAGTGTAAGGTGATTATAAAGGATTGGGCTTGTCGTTGTGTTGGTAACATTTAAAACATTAAAATTAAAACAGCCTTCAATGCAGGTTTCGTAACAAAGGGAAAACGCACAGGAAGCGCGATAAAGGTCAGGGGTTCGCTCTAAAGAGGTAATCATGGTTCGTCCCTTGGCTTTGGGAGCTGTGAGCGTGCTCACAAAATTTTTCATGTGTGCAAATGACATGATGACATGCGTGCTGATGAAGGCTTGTGCTTTTTCGACCAGAAATGTACGACATGGGCAGGCACTACCCAGGGACGTTTCAGTGCATGGCAGCTCCTGGCTCCCCGATCTAGCCCATTCAAACTGTCTTCTCTGCTGCTTCAGAGAAGCCTCCCTTTATATTTTTCCAGCCTTTTAAATGGTCTGTATTAAAAGAATTGGCCCCAATTACCTACTCCTTCATTAATGGAAGCAGAAACTATACCAATTCTCTTTTGCAGCTGTATTTAATCTGAATTTTTAGTTTCAGCTTTATATTTTAATTGTCAGGGGTTTTTTTTGGGGGGGGGGTCAGATCTTATGCTTCTTATTTATATTTCCAGTCCTCTCTTTTACTTCTTTAAGCCTATGCGGATATTTCCCATGTGTCTGAGAGTCTGATTCTGTGATATTTTTGTTCCCTCATGATACGCTGTTTCTTTGACTGTTTTGTGATTTTTGATTTAATTCCTGTTCACTGACACTTTTACGCACGAGGAAATGGTGGGGCATGAATTTAGGGTGCGTTTCTCTAAAAACATTTTGTTTGCTTCTCCCGGGCATCTGCGGACTACGTGACATTCGGTCCTTAGCATATGGCGTTTGGAACCAAGGGAGGTTGGCTTTGGGCCCTTGTGAAAGTTGGGTTATTTCAGATGTTCAGAGGGGCCTCTGTTCAGTGTGTCTGTCCCTGTGATGCCCAGGTGGGACAGACAGGCTTGCTCCCTGGGTGGAGAAGTGTGAGCTCTCCTGACAACGCTGGGGAGCCTGCCCAGCAGATCTGAGTGAGTTCAGAGGGAGGGCAGGCTGGCGGGCTCTGGGCTCAGGGGGACCAGCTCTGGCCTCCTGGGCTCTCCTCTAGGGTGGCTGCTCCTCGGTCATCATGGTGACATGCTGCCTCTCTGGCACCATCAGCACATAGGCCCTGACGCCGGCCAGCCCCTCTTGGTGAGAGACTGGCCACGGTAAGCTCGAACTCTCTTCTCTGCCCAAGTTGTGGGCGGAAGAAGTGCCTGTTCTTGGTTTTTCTTCCAAATAAACCAAGTTCCTGTGTGAGCTGCGTGGTGCTGGTGGCGTGAGGGCGAGACCCTCAGGGATTATAGACTGACGACCCCTGGTCCCTGAGTGGTTTTCGGGTGTTCTGTCTTACCCTCTGGTTGTCCATTAACAACTGCAGCTATCGGTCTCCCAGGATGGGCAGGCTCCCACGTCTGGGTGCTCCTTACCTGATTGAGGATTATACCAGCCAGAGTGGAAGAAATTAGGCCTCCTGTCATTCCAATTAGAATTGTAACTCCTTTAAGAAATCCATAATATCTATACAAAAAAGAATGACAATACACCAATGTAAAGTCTTTTAAACCTTAGACCTCATTTGATTTAGAATGCGGTTTAAGAGGTAACTTGGTTTTCTGAATTTCCCATTTCTAGTTAAATTCCATTAAAATTGCAGGCAAGAATGGGGTTGCACCGTGGAGGCAGGGAGGCTGGGGCTTCAGCAGGAAGTGATGTAATGACACTGAGAACTGAGAACGTGAGGCGGTGTTGGAGAGAAGGCCATTAGCAATGGGAAGTCTGCAAACACAGTTGAGAAATGCAGAAGGCGGGGAGTGGGGTTCTTGGGAAGTGCTTCAGGGCAGTTACAGAATTGAAGGACTCTGTTCAGCTGATTTGCTCCTAGTCCCACAGCTACGGCCCCCGTGGTGGCTCCCAGGGAGACCAGAAGCCAGGCGGAAACCTTGGCAAGGAGCCCCTGCAGAGTGACAGATAAAGCAGGGGCGGGGCCCCCAGCCACGCAGTTGCAGGATGTGCCCTTTGGGAGCAGAATCAGGGTCTAATCAAGAAATCGCCTCACTTGGGGACAGTGGGTCTCTGCCCTCCCTGCCGGACAGAGGGACAGGGACGCCAGGGAGGGTGCTGTGTGTTGGGTCGGCTCCACTCCCACTCTGCCTTCCTGGGTGGGGTGTGCGAGGGCGTGGCCGGTCTGTGTGTCCACGTGTGGGTCCCTCCTCAGAGAGGCGTCAGGTCTGGACGTAGGGTGCCTGCGTGTCACTGGGCGGAAACGTGAGTTGTCCCTCTGGGGAGCTGGAGAGTATGTCATGTGTGAAGAGGAACATAGCTAGGAATCGGCAGCCCTGAGCAGGAACAGGGCCACTTACACCTTATGGAAACCCTTCTTGCTTCCCCCATAAAAGGGGGGACAGATTTATTTTATGATTCTGTGTGTGTGTGTGTGTTTTGAGGGACTTTTCAATTTCATCTACGTGGACAGATCTATGGGCCTAAAGTTGTCATAATATTCTGTCATTTTCTTTATTATCTGCTAACAGGGGTGTCCAACCTTTTGGTGTCTCTGGGCCACACTGGAAGAAGAGTTATCCTGGGCCACACATTAAATACACAAACACTAATGAAAACTGATGAGCAAGAAATAAAGGTTTTAAGGAAATTTATGGTTTTGTTTGGGCTGCATAGCCATCCTGGGCCACATGTGGCCCTCGGGCCATGGGTTGGACAGCCCTGTCAGGCAGGACAACAATAATGCCCCGCCCCTTTTTTACTGATATTGATCATTGTTCTCGTTAAATCTTCATTTCATTCATTTTATTAATTTTCTTTTTTTCATTTTTAATGTATTTTATTGATTATGCTATTATAGTTGTCCCATTCCTCACTTTAGTCCCCTCTACTCTGCACCCCCTCTCTCACCTGCATTCCCCCCCTTTAGTTCTTATCCATGGGTCATACATGTAAGTTCTTTGGCTTCTACATTTCCTGTACTATTCTTAACCTCCCCCCTGTCTCTTTTCTATGTACCATTTATGCTTCTTATTCTCTGTACCTTTTCCCCGCTTTCCCCCTCCCATTCCCCTGCTGATAACCCTCCATGTCATCTCCATTTCTGTGATTCTGTTCTTGTTCTAGTTGTTTGCTTTTGTTTTTGTTTTAGCTTAGGTTGTTAATAACTGTGAGTTCGTTGTCATTTTACTGTTCATATTTTTTATCTTCTTTTTCTTAGATAAGTCCCTTTAACATCTCATATAATAAGGGCTTTGTGATGATGAACTCCTTTAACTTGACCTTATCTGAGAAGCACTTTATCTTCCCTTCCATTCTGAACAAAAGCTCTGCTGGATACAGTAATCTTGGATGTAGGTCCTTGCCTTTCATGACTTGGAATACTTCTTGCCAGCCCCTTCTTGCCTGCAAGGTCTCTTTGGAGAAATCAGCTGACAGTCTTATGGCAACTCCTTTGCAGGTAACTGTGTCCTTTTCTAATGCTGCTTCTAAGATTCTCTCCTTATCTTTAATCTTGGGTAATGTAATTATGATGTGCCTTGGTGTGTTCCTCCTTGGGTCCAACTTCTTTGGGACTCTCTGAGCTTCCTGGACTTCCTGGAAGTCTATTTCCTTTGCCAGGTTAGGGAAGTTCTCCTTCATTGTTCAAATAAATTTTCAATTTCTTGCTCTTCCTCCTCACCTTCTGGTATCCCTATAATTCAGATGTTGGAATGTTTAAAGATATCCTGGAGGTTCCTAAGGCTCTCCTGATTTTTTCTGAATTATTATCTCTTCATTCTGTTCTGGTTGAATGTTTCTTTTTTCCTTCTGGTCCACACCACTGATTTTGAGTCCCAGTTTCCTTCCCATCACTGTTGGTTCCATGCACATTTTCCTCTATTTCACTTAACATAGCCTTCATTTTTTCATCTAATTTGTGACCAGATTCAACCAATTCTGTGAGCATCCTGATAACCAGTGTTTTGAACTGTGCATCTGATAGGCTGGCTATCTCTTTGTTGCCTAGTTGTATTTTTTTCTGGAGCTTTGATCTGTTCTTTCACTCGGAGTTTTTTGTTTTTTGTTTTTTTTTTTTTTGTCTCGGGGCACCTGTTACGTAGTAAAGGGTGGAGCTTTAGGTATTCGCCAGGGTGGGGCAACCTACGTTACTGCGTTGGGGTGCCGTACATGGGGGAGGGTCTGAGAGGGAGCAATGGCGCTTGTTCCGTTTTCTGCTAGTTTTCAGTCACTTCCCCCACTACGCACAAGCAAAGTGGGCCCTTCCGGTGCTGATTCCCGGTGGGTGGGTGTGTGTACTTTCTAGGACCCTGTGGGTGTCTCCAATGAACTCTCCTGTGAGGCTGGGAGTTTCTCCTGCCACTGCAACCCCCACGGGTATTTTCACTCAGCGGTTTGAGGCTTTATTTCCCTGCGCTGGAGCCCTGGGTTGTGGGTCCATCTCGTTCCCCAGTTGTTCCTCCCGGTTTATCCGCCCGCGAGTGTGGACAACCCTGTCTGCCGCCGCCGTCTTGCCGTGAGTCCTCTCCACCCAGCTGCCCGTCTCCACCCCTCCTGCCGGTCTGGGTGAGTGTTTCTTCTTTCACTCCCTGGTTGTCGGACTTCCATACAGTTCGATTTCCTGTCATTTCTGGTTGTTTTTGGTTTTTAAATTGTTGTTGTCCTTCTTTTGGTTGTGCGAGGAGGCACAGTGTATCTACCTACGCCTCCATCTTGGCTGGAAGTCCAATTTTATTAATTTTCAAAGAACGAACTTCTGGCATTGTTGATTTTACTTGTCATTTTTGTCTTATTCTTTATAATTTCTTTCTTCTTATTTTCTTTGGGTTTAACTTGCTGCTTTTTCCCTAGTTACTTGAAACAAATGTGGTTATTGATTTTAAGACTTCAGAAGAACATATAAATATGTTCTGAATGATTTCAGTCATTTGAAATTAGCTCCCCTTTAGGCCCAGCACATTGTCATTAAAGTCTGTGGTATCTGACCTATTTTCCTTATCATTTCTTCTGTTACATTGTGTTTTTGCCTTCATTTCAGTAGAGAGTAACTTAACATTTGAAAGAATTAGTCTTTTTTATATTTCATGTTTTTCTGATATATTAGACTTAAAATAATCATTCTAGTTATTTGATCTAGTCTATATTCCTTTTTAAATTCATTCTTGATTTCTTTTTCATTAATTAAAAAAAATATCATTCCCTTTATACTTTACCCTGGAGTATTTACCCTAAAGAGAGACACATACATTTTTAATTTATCTTAGTGTCATATAATTAATATTTTTTAAATTCCCATAATGAGAGCACCTTAGAACACCTAAGTTCATTTATGTATTTAGATGAATACAGTTACACCCTCTCCTCTTTTACGTATTGCTGTACCCTTCACTTATGTATATTGTACACCCTAACAGGTGTTATTTGTTGTGGGAATTGGGGAATCATTTGATGTAGTCTGAATTTTCCTGCTCCATTTGTTTAGCTGTCCCCAGTCCTGTGTTCCTCCCCCAAGGCCATTGCACTTCTGCCTGAAAGATTCCTCATCAGTAACCGTTTCACGTGCACGTTGGTTGTGGATGAATTCTCGGTTTGCCTGCAGATGTTTTTATGTTACGTTAATTCTGGAAGGGAGACTTCTGACAGACACTTCTGTTGAATGTACACCTCTAGGTGAACAGCGTTTTCTTTACTTGTTGGCTTATTTGTTGTTGCGTGTGAGCGGTTGGCTCCCGGCTGTCCCCGTTCCTGCTGTGGAGGCAGCGGTCAGCCACGTGGTCACCCTTGAGTGGCGTGTGCCTTCTGCATGTGGCACCCGTGCCCCCTGCTCTCACCCCCGCTTGCAGCAGTTTCCTTAGGAGAGTCCAGGGCTGGTACTCTTCGCGTCCATCCCGTTGTGTGTTCTGTAACTGTGGCGTCTTTAATGACGAGGTGCTCCCTCCACATCAGGAGTCTTTGCTCCGCTGCAGCTGCAGGACAGGGTGTGACCTGTTTGCATGGAGAGACGGGCTTTGTCCTTCCCCAGTTAGAGAGGCCGACACCTGCCCCCGTGCCCAGGGTCCCGCGGGTCATACTGGCTCCTCTGAAAACCACTGGCCTGAGAGAGACAAGGTGAGAGCTTTCCTGCTCACTCCCACCCCCCAACTTCTGGACACCCTGTCCCTGGACAGCAGGTGTTCGATGTGGGGATGCGCATGCAGGGCGATTTTCTGGACGACCGTCGGCTCTGAAGCTGCTCGCTGTCCACAGGACCAGCAGGCTGGAAGTGTGCCCAGCCACTGAGGTAGACTGTCAGGTTTGCCCATGTGACGTCTTGGCATGGCTCGGTTCAGCAGAACCTGAAGAAGGCTCTGTTGTCTGAACCGCATTCGGTCCGGCGGAGCCAAAAACAATGAACAGTCACTAAGATCTCTTTGGGGGCCTCCCTGCGAGACTGTGAGAGGGAGAATGGTGGCTTCCAGCAGCATCACAAAGCCTCTTAGATGCTGTACGTTTCTGTTCCTGCCACCCCAGGAGGTGGCAGGCGCTCTGCCCTCAGGCCTTCTTTCCCGCACTTGGTCCATTTCCCCAACAGTGTCCTCACTAAGCCACACTGGCTGTCTCCTCCTCTCCCCCCGAGTGTCTCCCTTGTCCCCTCTCTCCTGCTCAAACAGATGATACCCTGTCTTCCTCTTCATTCTGACCGAGGCCACAGTTCCCTGAGTGGTCTGTTTAGACACTTACCCCTATAGCAATCCTCTGTAATAGTCAAGGAAGGTGTAGGATTAGCCACATTCTTGCTTAAATAAGTTTGTCTCCATCCCATTAGTAAAAAGTAGCTTAACCAATACAAATGTCTATGGTTGTGATGTAACTAACACACACGTGCCTTAGAGACTGTGGATGGACTAGTTTAAGAGACTAGGAATTGTTTCCAGACCTGTGTGTGCACATGTGTTCCCGCCATGTCTGCAGTGGCCTGGCTGTCATGGAACCTGAGCCCTGGGAACGATGCAACCCCGGCCGGGTCCTGTGTTACCTGAGCCATCGCTGGCTGACAGTTCATGTCCCGCCCCGCTGGCCGATGACACCAGGGAGGCTGGGTCTACAGCGAGTCAGCTTCACAGGTAGGCACATCTGGGGATGAGCCCTGTGCTTGTTACTAGCCAGGTAACATGTCAGTTCATTTCCCTGCTCTTTCACGGGGCGTGACAGGCCCACAAAAAATACTCTATAAATGGTAGCTCCTAATAATTTCCTTTGTCTATTTGTGTCTACATTCTTAATGTACCTGTGTTTAACAATGCCTATCACTCAGTTGGCGTGTGAGTTCTCTGTCAGGTAATCCTTTTACGTCTTTATACAATTCCAAGTAATCAGAACACCTGCAGGCATTTTTTGGGAGGGTCTTGGAACTGAGTAAATCAAACAGATACCTGGCCTTGTTACCCTGACGCCACTTGGTGTAGATCTGATGGGCGAGATTATAGCATTGGGACAAAGAGGGTATTCCTGGTTGATTTTGCCTCTCTACCCAGGGCCACTGCCCTACAAAACTGGGGAGAATTCTGCTCCTGTGGGGTCTATGTTCTCTAAGGCGTGATAGTCCCATAAAGCAAATGTGGGCCGTGCTCCCTGCAGCTGTGCAGGTAGGTGGCAGGCTGCTTCCATTGGTCACCCTTATTAGAGCTAAAAAAAAAAAAAAAAAAGGCATAACTTAAAAGAGCAAAAGGTTTTTGCCAAACAGATCTGGATTAAAATCCTGGATGAAATCCCAAATCAGTGGTGAGCTCTCAGGCTGACAATGAAGCATCTGAAGGTCAGTTTCCTCAGTTGTGGAATAAATACTCCCAAATGATGAGTAGTCGTGAGGTGCAGTGACCTAGAAACCCGCCTGTGGTACCTGTAGGAACGAAGTGGCTAACGCTGACACAGAGTTGAATGTTGGCAAGCTGGCCTCCACGAGCTCCAAGACCGTCAAAAGCTTACAACGCCTTTGAGAGCTCGGATACAACAAAGAACGAGATGGTTACACCCTACCTGGGAGCGATATCCATGGGATTGATTATCATGCCAGCCGTGCAGAAGCCAGTCGTGGCACTCCCGAGCGTCAGGCAGGTGACGAGACTGAGAGGGCTGGCACTTGGGTGGAGCAGGCACACCGTGAAGAGGGCAGGCAGGAGGAGTCCTGCGGGCATCCAGATGGTCAGGTGCAGCCTGGGGCAGGGTGGGGGACCCCAAAGGGCTCGACTAGTCTTGGCTGTTACTCACCCAGAGTGGTAAAGAGTTTCCGGATGGTGATCAAGCTGAGAATCTTCCTGGCCAGGAAGAAGTCTGCCAGGTACCCTGCCAGGTTACTGAGGACCCAGCACAGCAGGTAGGGCAGGGCTGACAGCAGTCCGTTCTGAGGAGGAAGTGGTGGTGTGAGCGTGCGCGTGTGCCACAGCCCACGCTGCCCTGCAGCTCGGCATCTGAACTGTGTGCTGCATGCCGGGAGGCCACCGGCAGGCACCCCACGATTCTGCGGGGGCCCAACTCCCCAAGAGAAGGAGAAGACAGTTCTGAGGTCAGAAGCCATTGTCACCATATGTCTGTTTTTTTATTTTGGGGGCCGTGGAACCCGACGATGCTGGGTGGGGTGTCAGAGGAAGACTGCGCAGAGGATGGGGCGCACCGGCCCTGGGAACCTGAGACAGGTGGTGAGAACCATCAGGAACCACCTGCTGGGGCAGCCCTGGGACCAGCACCCATCGCACCTCGCAGCAACTGCACAGTCTCATGGGAGATAAAATGGAGAGCGGGACCTCAGTGTGCTGCTGGCCCCAGGCTGGGTGGCTGCGGGGTCACCACAGAAGGCCTTGAAATGCAAGACCACACTCCATTTCTACCAGAGCTTTCTTCCTGGTTACTATGACATTAAACAATGGAAGGTTCTAGGCCTCCATGACTCTCCAGGCCAGACGATTATTGAGGCTGCCAGTCCTTTCACAGCCAGGCCTGAGGCCTGGCTTCGCACCAGGGGGGAGGACTTCCCCCCTGGGGAGGACTGGTGTGAGCTGGGCAGGGTGACATTCAGGGAAGGGTCCCAGTCCACCTAGGGACCCATGCTGTTAAGGCTGAAGTATATACAAGAGTGATCACACAGGAGTGGGAGGGGGCGAATCTGTGGGAATAGGGCTGAGTAGAGCTGGAAACAGTAGGTCTCCAGGTGAAGTGCATCAGCGGGGCGGGCAAGAGCTAGAAACAGCACGAGAGACGGAGAAATGAGCAGGCCGTCAGGTGCAGAGGAGAGCGGAAGGGACACTCACCTCTCTCATGTCAATGTGAAGCTTGGCTCTGAGGAAGGTTGGCATGTACGTAAACATGAGAGTGTTTGTCCAGGAAAAAGCGAAACAACTGAGGGAAATGGCCCAGACTGGCAGGGACTTGAGCATGGCCTTGATGGGCACAGACTTTCCGCTTGAGCTGACCTGGAAAGGACCCGTCACTCACTCACACGTCAGCATGAGCCGGAACCTGCGCCCTGTGTCCCAGACCCCAGGGCATGGGACACCTGCGTTTCACCTGCACAACGGAGGACCTGATGAACTCCTTCTCCCTGAGGCTGATGCACGGGTGCTCTTCTGGGTCATCGTAAAACAGTACAAACCAGAGCAGGCCGAGGGCGCAGCCACCAGCACCTGTTGAAGCAAGACAGGTAGAATTGGAATAGCTCTCTCTGTAGTGAGTCTCGGGCCCAAACCAGCATTTTTCATGATCCGTGTTGAGAACCTGGACTTCCTCTTTCTTTTCTGGACTTTCGCAGCAGGCCTCGCACTTTGGATAGTCGTCTGTATCCACAGCCGCCTCTCCCCACAGAAAGATGTTTACAGATGGGGAAGGGAGGGGATGCCCTCTGGCCTCTCCTGACCTCCTCTCCCCTGTACCCCTCTGCTCATGACCATCAGGCCTCCCTGCTCCTAGGGCCCCCATCTCTACCTACTCCTAACATTCCATGTTGGGGGGACACAGCTGAGCCCACACAGGTCTCGCCAATCACCCAGCTTCGAGAGCTGGGCCTTAGCCATGCTCCTAAGATGCAGGCCAGGCCTAGGGATGGTCCAAGTCCTATAAGACTTTTCCAAAGTATTGGTTGTTTTTGATTAATGAGCTGACCCTAGGGCATCCCCCATTAGGACGGGGAGGACGTGGTGTTCATCAGTCAGTCTTCGAGAAATGAGTTTATTGATCAAATGCCTGTTGGGTAGCAGGCAGGGTTCTAGGTGCTGGGGACACAGCAGTGACTAGAACACACCAACATCCTGTCTTCTGGAGTGTACTTCCTAATGGACGAGAAACAGAATGAAACAAGTAAATAAGATCTGGAGTGTCGCTGACAGGCGCTGTGGAGAGGATAGACGGTGGGGGAGGAGTGCTGGCTTGGAGATCGCTGGGACACTGGTGTGGGGGGGGCACTGCATATGGTGAGGGGCAGCCAGCCAGTCCCTGAGAGCTGAGGCCAAGAGCCTGCAGCCCCTCATTAGGGGCAGTGGCCATCCACTCAATAGCGAATCAGATGCTCTGAGCACAGTGCTTTGCTTGTGGCAGGAAATCAATGAGCGTTGACTCTTTCCTGCATGAAACTCATAATTTTAAACATTGTTAACTTCATGTGAGTTATTATATGTGGTTTTTATTTTTAATTTTTGTTTTTTACATTCTGAATAAAGACTGGGATCTCACAGAAAGAGACTCACCAAATATATAGAAGATCATGGGCCACCCCAGAGACTGAGAGATGAAGCCGGTCACAAACAGGGCGATGGAGGGTCCCAGCATGTTTCCTGATCGGAGGCACAAAGAACAGGCAGAATGAGGGCAGGCGTCTGACAGCAGACGAGGCAGCCGCAGGCGGCAGCAAACAGCTGCCGGTAGAGTGAGTTTGTCCTGTGTGACGAGTGTGTCCGGTAGGATGCAGATCAGAAGAGAATAAAATACGTGCTCTCTTCTCTTTTTCCTGGTGTGTGAGATAAGCAAGCCCCTCCTCCATTCTGGACAGTTCCCACACCTAAAGGAAAGAGCCTGGGGCCGCAGGGTTCACATTTCTCAGGGCTCTGGGGCAGATCGCGACCTACGCACAAGATAATGCTGAGGTGCAAATCTGACGTCATTACCTGATAGGCTCGCAGAGGTAAGTCTGCTTCGTTCCAAAGGAGGGGCCCACTTCATCCACACTGTGTACTGAGCCACCACCACTGTCCCCTGCGAGGAGAACAGTGAGAACCTTTGCTCCCTGATGCTTTCTGTGAGTTGAAAGCCTGTTCAGTTTTCGCATGATCGTCCTACCTGGCTGAGTCCCTGGACAACCCGGCAGGCGATGACGAAGGACTCTCCCCCTTCCGCGGCCAGTGGAATGAACAGGTTGCACAGGGAGCTGAGGAGTAACGCTGAGCCAATCACTGTCTTTATGGGGTATACCCCAGACATGTAACCCATGGGGATTTGGGCAATGGGCATGCCGTACATGATGGCACTCAAGATGATCCCCTGCGTTTGGGGGCTCCAGTTATACACGGGATTCTGAAAGAAAAGCGGAGATGTCTTGTCACTCTGCATATTCCGGGCCGTGGGGAGCCGGGTCTTCCAGCTGACCTGTGTAAAGGAGGCTCCTCGGCCCACTAGTGTCCCTCGTGGGACCGTCTTTAGTCCCCAGGAACACGACTTTCTGTGTGCAGTTGCATGTTGTCACTGGTGTCCTCAGCTGGGATGTGAAGTTCTCGGAGTCAGAAGCACTGTCTGACCCCCAGCACCTGTCCCAGCGTACACCTGTACTACTAGTCTCCTCCCCTTTTCTCCCAGGCGTAATTGATGTGCAGTATTGCATTAGGGTCAGGCCTACAGAATAATGGTTTGATATCCGTGTATATTGTGAAACGATCACCACGGTAAGTCTAGTTAACATCTGACACTGCGCATGGCTACAGAAATTTTTTTGTGTGTGATAAGAACATTAAACATTTACTCTCTTATCAACTGTCAGTATGCGGTATTGTTGATAGCTATAAAAAAATCACAGCTGAGACCCATATCGATGAGCTGACTGCCTTTGTCTTCTAAAAGTTTTATGTTTTCGGTCTTATGTCAAATCTTTGGTCTGTGATTTTATTCCTGTGTGTGGTGTAAGATAGGGTCTGATTTCATTCTTTTGCACATGGGTGTCCAGGTGTCCCAGCACCATTTATTGGAGAGACTGTCCTGTCATCATTGTATACTGTTGGCTTCTTTGTCATAAATTAATTGTCCACGTATATGTGGGTTTATTTCTGGACCCTCTGTTTTGTTCTGTTGATCTTTGTATCTGTGTTTATGCCAGTACCACACTGTTTTGATTATAATAGCTTAGTAATATTGTTAGAAATCAGGAAGCGTGATGCCTCCAGCTTAGCCCTTTTTGTCAAGGTTTGGCCATTTGAGGTCTTTTGTGGTTCCAGATTTTAGGCTTGCTCGGTCGACTGTGTAAAGTGCCGTGGAAATTTAGATAGGGATTGCATGGAAGGTGTCGATTTCTTTGGGTACTATGAACATTTCAACAATATTAATTCTTTCAATCCAGGAATATGGAATAGCTTTCCACTTACTTGTGTCCTCTTCAATTTCTTTTATCAGTGTCTTAGAGTTTTCAGTACACATGTGTTTCTCCTTGGTTAAATATATTCCTTTGGATTTTGTTCTTTCTGATGCAACTATAAATGGAATTGTTTTCTTGATTTCTCTTTTTGCTAGTTTATTGTTAGTGAATAGAAATGCAACAGATTTTTATGTGTTGATTTGTGTTCTGCAACTGTAATGAATTTGTTTATTAGTTCTAACAGTTTTTTGATGGAGTCTTTGGAGTGTTCTACTTCTAATGTGTATCATGACGTCTGCAAATAGTGAGAGTTTTACTTCTTCCTTTCCAATTTGGACGTCCTTGGTTTCTTTTTCTTACCTAATTGCTCTTGCTAGGATTCCCAATACTCTGTTGAATAGGAGTTGTGAGAGTGGACATCCTTGTCTTGTTCCTGATCTTAGAAGAAAAACATTCAGCTTTTTGCCATTTAGCATTATGTTAGCTGTGGGAATGATAATGGCCTTTCTTATGCTGTGGTGCATTTCCTCTGCTCCCACTTTGACAGTTTCTATTATAAGTGGATGTTAAATTTTGTCAAATGATTTTTCTCTATTGAGATGATTATATGATTTTTTATCCTTCTTTTTGTTGATGTGGAATATCCATTGATTGATTTGTGGGTGTTGAACCATCCTTGCATCCCTGAAATAAATCCACTTGATCATGGTGTATGATCCTTTTAAAGTGTTGTTGAATTCAGTTTGCTAATATTTTATTGAGGATTTTTACATCTGTTGCTCTCAGGTATGTTGGCCTGTGATTTTCTTTTCTCGTGGTTCCTTGTCTGGTTTTGGTATCAGGGTAACGCTGTCCTTGTAAAATGAGTTTGAAACTGTTCCTTTTTCGTTTTTCAGAAAAGTTTGAGAATGGTTTGTATTAATTCTTTACATGTTTGGTAGAATGCATCACTGAAGCCATTGGGTCCTTGACTTTTGTTTGTTGGGAGGTTTTCAATTACTGATTCAATCCCTTTGCTAGCTAAGAGTTTGTCAATTTTGTGTATCTTTTCAAAGAACCAGCTCTTGGTTTCATTGGTCTATTCTGTTACCTTTTTGGTGTCTGTCTCATTTACTTCTGCTGTGCTCTTCCTTATTTTCTTTCTTCTACTGCCTTTCTGCTCTGGTTTTCTTTTCTAGTTCCTTGAGGTACAAAGTCAGTTTGTTCATTTGAGGTTATTTTATTTGTTTCATAAAAAAGTCATTTATCTCTAAGAACTTTCCTCTTAACACCTGCTTTTGCTGCATCTGACAAGTTTTGGTATATTGTATTTCCATTTTAACTTGTCTCAAGAAATATTTTATAATTTGTCTTCTGATTTCTCTTTGGCCCATTAGTTGTTCAGCAGCATGCTGTTAAATACAGATGTGTGAATTTTCCTTCCCGTAATTGATTTCTAGGTTCATACTATTATGTTTGGAAAAGATGCTTGACACGATTTCAGTTTTCTTAAATTCATTAAGATTTGTGTCGTGGTCTAACCTACGCTCGGTCCTGGAGAATGGTCCATGTGCTTTTGAGAAGACTGTAGTCTGTTGCTTTGGGTGAAATGTTCTGTAAATATCTGTTAAGTTCATTTGATCTAATGTGTCATTTAAGGCCAATGTTCTGTATGGATTCTCTGGATGATCTATCCATTGACGTAAAGGGGTATTGAGTCCTTCCCTGTTACTGTGTTACTATCTGTTACTGTCTTTGGTTCTGTATATTTGCTTTACATACTTAGGTGCTCCTATGGTGGGTGCAAAAAAGTTTACTTACATCCTCTTGTTGGATTGATCCCTTTATCATTATGTAATGGCCTTTGTTTCCTATTACAGTCTCTGTTTTAAAGTCTACTTTGTCTGGATAAGTATAACCACCTCTGCTTTCTTTAGGCTTCCATTTACATGAAATATCTTTTCATTCCCTCACTTTTCAGTCTGTGTGCGTCCTTCTATCTGAAGTGAGCCTCTTGCAGGCTGCCTATAGATGGAGTTTGATTTCTTAAAGTATTCAGCTGTTACCTGTCTTTTGACTGGAGAATTTCATCCATTATATTTGAGGTAATTATTGATAGGTATTTACTTATTGCCATTTTGTTATTTGTTTTCTGCCTGTGTGGCAGTTACCCTATTTCTTCTTCTCTTGCTCTCTTCCTTTGTGATTTGATCATCTTTTTCTAGTGGCATGCTTAGATTCCTATCTCTACATTTTGGGGCATCTACTGCAGGTGGTTGTTTGTGGTGACCACAAGCCTTACCCATAACAACTTATATTTATAATAACGTATTTTAAGTTGATAATAACTGAAGTTTGAATGCATTCTAAGGCACTCCATTTTTACTGTTCCCCCCCATGTTTTATGTTTTTCATGTAACAATTTACATCTTTTTTTTCTTTTAACGCTCACCAGAGGGTATGTTTTTGTTGATTTTTTAGAGAGAGAGGAAGGGAGAGAGAGAGAAACATGGATAGGTTGCCTCCCATATGCACCCTGACCAGGGATCGAACCCACAACCTTTGATGTGCAATACTACACTTTAACCAACTGAGCCACCTGGCCAGGGCACAGTTTACATCTTTTTGTCTTGTGTATCCCTCAACAAATTATTGTAGTTGGTTGTTTTGACTACTTTTGTCTCATAACTCTCATACTAGGTTTAAAAGGAATTAATTCATCATCTTTACAACATTACCTTATTCTGAATTTTGCCATATATTTACCTTTACCAGTAAGAGTTATACTTGTGTATGTCTTTCTTTTACTAACTAGGGCCATTTCTTTTCAGCCTAAAGAAGTCCCTGTAACATTTCTTGCAGGGATGGTTCAGTGTATGCAAATGATCTTTTACAGCAAGTGTGCACCCTTTTGAAATGGCTGCTTCTGGACTGGGCGCTACACTGGAGAGTACAGGCCCTTCCTTTGAGGGTGGCTCCTCCTTTCACTGCAGCTGCATGGGATGCGGGTACAGGAGCCATGTGGGCTTTCAAAGCTTGATGCTTTGCTGGCTTGTCTCTCAGAGGCTTGTCTTCAGTTGGGGTGTCCAATGTGACACCCCAGAGAGGAGCACCAGGTTTAAGTTCCCTCCGGATTGTGGGTCACCATACGGGGGGGGGTGGGTTTACAGCTGTTGAAATAGGTGCATTCTGGGGTGTTCTGTTAAGTTTTGTTTCATTCTCTTTAGTTCAGCTCGGGAAGCTCCTGTTGACCTACATCCGAGCTCATTGGCCCTTTCCTCAGCTGCGTTGCGACTCCCTGTGAGCCCGTGAAGGTGGTGTTCATTTGTGACCCTTGGCCTCATTTCTACTCTGTCTTTTTGGTTCTTTCTTTCATTTTTCATCTCTCTGCTGACATTCCCTCTCTGGTACTCTGTATTGCCAATGTTCTCCATTAGCACCCTTCACATACTAATTAGAGTTATTTCAAATTCCTCGTCTGGGATTTCCTACATGCGTGTTGAACCCGAGCCTGGTCCTGACGAATGCATGAAAAAGTCTATGCACAGTACGCTGCACGTAAAGTGTTACTTTATGTAAACAGGGATAGAAATAAGCATCTTCGTATTTGCCTGTGCATTCATAAAGGAACGTGGGAAGAGTGGAGTAAAAATATATATATTTTCCCAACATTTCCGTGTTTTTCCTGCGCTATGTCTCCTGACAGGTAACCAACTACTCAGTATCTTCCAGAAGTAAAATCAATAAAACGTGTAAATGTACTGTGTTCAGGTGTGTCTTAACTTCCACTTGTGGTTTAAAATGCTTTTCCTTTTTTCTCTAGCCCACACTTCTGGACTCTAAAGAGGCCCCAGTGCTTGGTTTTTATCCTTCCTCACGCAGACGAGTTCTCAGAGCAGAGCCCTTCCCCGACCTGGAGGCGCACGTGTCTAGGCTTCTGCTCTGGGGACTACGGTCCAACAAGCGCAGTAGCGCCTGTCCGCAGATTACTTAGCAGCCTGGGATTCAAAACGTCTGGTGAGGACAGCGTTTTCAATCTACCTTTATGTTATCCAGAGGCTCCTCGGTGGAGGCGTTCGGCACGCCGTGCGGCGCTGAGCTGTTCACCATGGCGACCATCGTGAGGCTGAGACACACGCGCTGGGATAACATGGCCACGTTGCAGAAGTGCAGGAGGAGGGCCAGGCCGTAGCGCACGGAGCAGAGGCTCGGAACTGGGAAGCACAAGGGAAGCCATTGGCGGTCAACGTGGCTCAGGTGAAAACAAAGCAAATCATGCTTTTTTAACTTTAGGAAGGGTGGCTCAGAAATTGGGAACTCTAGATATTATCTTGAAATCTTATTGTACTTAACGGCCTTTGAGAAATTATGATATGATAGGAAGACATGTAACTGATGTAATAACTCTACACCCCCTAAAATATAATCCCATCTAGAAAGTCCCAGAAAATTAAGCAGTCCTCCAAGTACTTCGGCTCATGTATATTTTAAAGGGACCATTTAAAAAAAACCCTGGTTACTCTTGGAACTCAGTCCCCTTGATAACAACAAAGACCTCCACTCAAGTAAATGGCTTTATCCTCCAAACGTGTATAGTTGGGTAGGGAAACTCGTGCGTGCACAGGGCAGACAAAAGCTGCGTTTACAGAATGGGACGCGCTGGAGGGGGTTGCAGGCTGGCGCAGTCGGTGCAGCGCTGGTATAGGCCCAACACAGTCATGGGCGGGAGAAAGTGGGGGGTCCAGAAACAGATGAGCAAAAACGCTTTTGAATAAACACACTAGCGCAGTTTGGTGGAGGGAAGTCAAGTCTTCTCAACAAATGGCAGTTTACCAAGAGAAATGAAAGCATATGTTTGCCATAGGACTTGTGATGAAATGTTGACAGCAGCTCTACCGAAAATAGCTGACTGTTTGGAGTAAATGATCCTCCTGTGGCATATTAATATAATGGATGTTACTCAGAAATAAAAAGGAGGGAGGCACTGATAGACTCAACCACAATCTGGACGAATCCCAACCAAATGACTTCTCAGTACATCCTGAGCCACAGTGGAGCCCATGAGGGGAATTCCTAAGTGCTTGGGACTCAGGGACAGACTTCCCATCAAACTCATGGACAGAGCAAAATGCACAACCCTAAATGTATTTATCAGAGGAGAAGCGCACTCAGAGACTTGGAAAGCTGACAAAGGAACAGACCTGAAAAACCTAAAAGTTAGAAGATGTGAACCATAGGGGCAGACATCGGTGATAGTGACACACATCATTACAATTTTTTATGTTTGTCAGCTTTATAGGTCGATATGTTTTAATGTTCATATAGAAATTGGAACATAGATGAAGTGGACAATCTAAAAGTATCACCATTGATACAAGAAGGAATGTCAAATGTTAGAGCCCCCTGACCTGTATAGAAATGGAAAGGACCTACAGCCCATTGCCCAGCTCCTGTCCTCCTGGGAGTCTGTCTGTCTCCACAGGGACAGACTCTAAGCCAATAGTGCTACCTCCTCACTGGCCTCCCCTGCCCTGCTCAAGAGGAAGAGGTGCTCTAGAAAAAAAGTTTGGTGAACGTGCGGCTGTGGATGTGTGGATGTCCGAGGATGTCGGAGGAGGCAGTAACCCTTCGCCCTGGCCCCGGCCCCAGCCCAGCGCAGGGCCCTTGAGGCGGAACTAGCACACCTGCTCCCACGTTCTCTGCCCACTGATGAGCGGACAGGGGTCAGGAGTCACTGACGGAATTGTGGACAGCCAGCGTGCGTGGAGTTTTTTATGTGAGGCTTTCTCACGGACACCCACGCAGGGCCGGTTTCTTTGCCGCTCTCCTGAGCATTTCTGAGACCTGTTACATGTTTTCATAGGAAAACCCCCTCGCCTGGAACCTGTGTCGTGTTTAAGAAGGCGAAAACCTATGTGAGGGGCAAGGAGAACTACCTTTCCTGGAAGGGGCCTGGTGATCCATTTGCTCAGTGGTGGTCTGGCTTCTGCACCTCTTGCTGAAAGGTCTGTCCTCTGTCCCCTGCAGGAGCAAAACACGCCACGTCAGCAGGACCTCAGCGGGGACTGCCCCCGACCTCCCCGGGCTCCTCTCTGATTTAAACGGTGCATCCAAGGAGGCTGCTCACTCATCACGCCAGGGCCCTTGCAGCTCCATTGTGTGCTGCCCTTGACATTGGACTTTTATGGTATTTTCATTGTTGATTAAACAGAAAACCTGAAAACTGTAGACAATAAATAGCAAGCCCACCGACCCACGATTCTACTTCCAGTGAGAATATCCCTCAGAAGTGAAAGAGAAGTAAAGACTTTATTAAGTAACAAAAATGAGGACTTCATGGCCAATAGGGAATCTCAGAAGGAGTTTTAGGCAGAAGGATATGGGTAAATGTCTGGAATGTGGATGTGCCAACAGAAAGGAAGAGCATCGGGGAGAATGAAGGTAAAATAAATTCATTTTTTTCTTATGTATTAATAGAGCTGCAAGATCTGCTTATTCATGTCACCTCATGAGGAGAGTCACCGCACTCTCTACCCTGCCCCTGTCCTGGACAGAGTGGCTGCTGTAGGGTGAGGGGGGAGCTCAGCTAAGCAGTGACTTGAACAAACGAAGCTAAAGCCATCTCGGTCCTTTCGTGGGGTTCCGCGCCAGCCTGCGCTGGCCACGCACTCACTGGTCGACACCTTGAGATATGACCACATTAGCTTATATGAGACCAGATGCTGAACAGACACATACAATTCTTAAGATTGGACTTACAAAGTGTTTCTAAGTGAGCAGTTTTTGCTGCCATTGTCACTCATTGGAAAATGTCCTGGGGCTGCTGGCTATTTCAACGCACACACGCACACACACGCTGGTCCTTGTCCTCCCCACCCCCCACAGGCCACCAACGCAGCACACCCCTCCACCTCACTCTCATCCCTAAAATACACTTTTTTCTTTCCCTGGTGAAAAACCTGCGAAAGCAGATTTTTTAAGCAAAATGTCCCCAGATTGCTAAACACCTTCGATGAGACCTCTAACAGAGAAGGCCCATTGTTGCGGACAGTCCATTTTATTCAACGAGTAGCATATGAGAGCAAGACTAACCTGAAGCAGGACAGAAAGTGATTCCTCCCTCCCCTATGAACGCTTTCCTCTCAGCTTTAAAAAATGTTGAATTTCCGGCCTGCCTATGTTAGCCCTGTAAATCCTTCACCAAATCTTTGACCTCACGATGTCAAAGTTAAAATTTAATTTTTAACTTCACTTTCACCTTTGCCTTGAATCTTCAGGGGAGGAGTATGAGTCTTAAAATCATCCCACGGCCAGTAATTTCGTGCCCGTGTTAGGCACCCCAACTTTCTTCCTGGCGAGGAGCTGGAGCCTGCTTGCTCCGAAGTGCTCCCAGGAGGTTTCTGTGGAGGACGGCCCTGGGTGTCAGCAGCGCTGCTGCTTTCTAAAGGCCCCCGTGAATGCTCTGTGAGCTTCCTTCTTCCCTTCCTGCCCTCCGGTGACAGGGGGCTGCCCCAGCTTACCCCCACTCCCGTTTCTGGGGTGTGTCCGTAATACCTCTTGAGACTTGATTTCCTCTAAGTGAAAGTGACCTCACCTTCAACGAAAACAACCCCAGAGTGTTCACTTTCTCACGTTCATGTGGGAGCTTGAATGCTGAGGGAGCCCCCTGCTGACCCCATGTGGGTGGCGCGTGTCTCCTCACTCAGCTGGTCGTGGTCTGAATAATCTCAATGTAACACTCCAGCTAAGGTCCAGATAACACACTGGGCTCTTCTAGTCCAACCTCCTGATGAGAACGCAGCCTGGACCGCTGACGATTGCTGCCCTGGGAGACCCAGGGGAGAGGAACCGGCTAAGCCCGCCGCACCACATGGGAACTCTGGCCCGCAGAAACCAGGGCGCCGTCTTAGTCATCTAAGTGTGTCAATTCCGGCCATTCAGTTTGCAGCAATATGTTTGCAGGAATAGAAAATGAGTACAGTTGGTAAAAAAAATAATAAAAAGCCAGCTGAATATATAAACAAATTCTACCGAATTTATTTGGGAGGGAGTGGAAGCCTTGACAGATATTTGCATTACGTGGCGTTGATAATTTGTCGTTGACATCCTTGGATTGAAGAAAGAATAAGCAGCAAAATGCAAGGAACAATAGAAAAACATCCAAAAGAATCAAATCATTAGTAAACAATGTTGTGGCAATTAATGGAGGAAAACTAAATTGTATAATAAATGGTATTGATGGTACTGATAAATGGTACTGAGATAGATGGATGGGAAAATTATGTTGAAGCCATATCTTGTGTTTTAAATCAAAAGCAAGTCAAGACATAATAGAGTAGTAACAGCATTTTGCCAAACTGAAGCTGCCACTGATGCATTATTTTTTCTTCCACTAGAAATCAGTTGACCAACTAATGAATAAATGAAACTCAACAGATACAAAACTCAACTGAGTTTCCCTCCCAGATATGCTCCATCCAAATTCTTTCCCAGCTCAGTTGATACAATTATCCCGAATTTCTGTCTCACATCCTCCATCCAGTCTCGCTGGGACACACTGTTCCATCCACTTCTCCCCAGGGCTGTGGCTCTCTCAGGGCCAGAGCCCCTGCCATGTGGCTCTAGCTTCCCTCTCGGCCCGCACTTCTGCGATAGCGCCAACCTGACATCCAGCCTCCAGCCCACTGCCAGGACGACCACTGTAGCACCCTAGTCACACCACGCATTCGACCACCCTTCGGTCTAAAATCTTCCATGTGGCATTGCTTCTGCTCAGATTGAAAACCAAGGTCTCTCTAGTGGCTGATGGGAAATGTATAACTTTTGCTTTGGAATTTTAATTTCTTAGGAATAAACCCTGAGAAAGTAGTAATGCCAGCTGTAGACAAGTGTTACGTGAAAGGGTAGTCATCTATATTTTATATATATGTATATATACATGTATATATACATATATATACACACACATATGTATATATTCATTCTATCTCCTGCCCACCTTGTTAAAGACAGGTTTATACGTCACTCTCACATGTTATTTTCGGTCAATATGGGAAAACGTGGGGCCTGGGTCAGTGGCTACACAGAAAGGACCCTTAGAGACGGCAGACCCAGGGAATTCTCTGCTGCCCTGGGCTTGAATTGTTCCTCAGTAGTGTGACTCTTCAAACTATTGACCTTGTGGGAAATTTCCAGAAATAATAGCCTTGGGAACTTGAAATCAACCCCCCTCTGCAGCTGCATCTGCTTCTCTGCTGATGAGAGATTGTCAGCCTTTCTCCTCAGGCGCGTCCTGTTGTCCTAAGAGACACAAGAGCCAGTTGTTTTACCAGCAAACCGAGTTTATTTGGGAATAGCCATGAATTGCAATTCTGGGCAAGCATGTTATAGCAAAAGCTACAGGTAAGTCTGACAGGCAAAGCTGAGGAACATTACTTCATGGAGAAAAAGGAGGAAGTTGGCCGGCTGGGGTGGGGGAAGGTGGTTTTGCAGGAAAGCCCCCTGGAGGAAAGCAGAGCTCAGGGTCATGGTTTCTCAAGGCGCAGTGGCTGGGCGGGGAGGGAAAGCCCCTTGTCCTGCAGGGCCAGGAGGAGGGGCTGCCGCGTGGGAGGTGCCTCTACTTGTCCAGGTGGGTGATGGAGGACTCTCCCCGCCTCCCACCCCTGCCCCAACCGCCCCCCCCACATCGTGAGTGGGGGGGGGGCCCTCTGGCTGCTGGACTTCATCTGCAATGAGGTTTCCCTTCATTAATTTTCAGTTTTCCAATTCAGACATCTGTGTGTGGCATTTGCTGTGTTTTGTGATATCTCTACTGACTTTAGCTGTTGGAAAAGGTTACTTAAAAAGGGAGAACATTATAATCAAATATGGCAGTTTAGTAGTAGTGCAGTTTTTTTCTGTGTGTGTGTTTTTCCTTTTGAAATGTTAATTTGTCCATCTTTGAAATACATGAACTATACTGTTACAGGTGAACTTGAACGTCGTTTTCTATCTTCGTCTGGTCTTTTCTCCTTTCCTCTCACACACAGAAACAACAACTACTAAAACATCTCACATAAATTTAGCGAGATTTCTCCCTGTTTTTCTATTTTTACTGTCTATAGATGTGTTCACAAACTATATAAAATAATGCTTTGGGCTATTTGTAAATTTATATATGAGGGGGTCCCAAAAAACCCAGAATTATCTTCTGGAGGGCAGGCTGCTTGTAGTCCAGCCTTCCCCTGCTAGGCAAGGGTCTGGAAACCTATCTGTATCGGTGGACCAGCTGGCATTGTTGTGAGAGGCTGTGTTTGGCTTCAGTGAATTTTTTTTTGGAAAACTCAACATGTTTGGCCATTTCACGATGGGTGGCTTACAAGCACACCTGCCCACACCACGCTGAGTGTTCAGCAGTTTTGCACCAAAAACCGCACGATCCCCTGGGCCCCACCCTCCCTATTCACTCTATCTTGCCCCTGAGGAACTTTTGTTTGTTTCCCTAGATGAAAAAAACTCCTCAGAGGGAAATGTTTTCCTGATGTGGAAGAGGTGAAACAAAAAATGGCAGAAACACTAAAAGGCATCACGATCAATGAGTTTGAAAACTTCTGAACAGTGGAAAAAACATCTTGATAAGTATATTGTATCAAATGGAGATACTTTGAGGGTGACTGCAGTTCACACACGTAAGAGTAAGTACGCAATTTTTTGTAAAGAAATTCCGTTTTGTGTGTTTGGGTTTTTTTTGTTTTTTTTCCTGGCTCCCCCCTTGTACATGCTGCCATGCAGTGTGGACCACTCTGTAACTCAGTTTGGAAAGTACACATTGTGAGTTTGGAGCACCCACGTGGGCACAGTGGGGGCCTCTCGCGCAGGTGTCTCTGCGTTGGCTGGTTTTCCAGGCGTTGGAAACACCCTCCCACTTTAGCAAATGGGAGCGCGGTTCAGCGTGTCCCACATCCGGAGGCCGGGCCTCGCCCCCGGGCGTCCATGGCTCGCAGCCGGACTCTCACTCTGTGAGCGCTGGCATCAGTCGGGCCCTGGGTAAATGAGATCCGGTTCCACCGAGCTCTCCTGCTTCAGCTCCCACTCCGCCCGCCTGTCAAGTCCCCTCTCGGTTTTCAGCCCCTGTGGAGAGCCCCCTTTGGTTGTGGGTTGGACCGCTTACACCTCCTGGAGCCGCACCTGGAGGGCGGAGCTTGGCGGAGTCCTGCTCTGAAATCAAGAATGGGGAGGAGGGGGGTCTGGGGATTCAGAGCCACTGTTGGCCAAGCGTTGATTGCCCATCACTCTCACAATTCCTTCAGTTGAGCTGGATGATACTTTTTTTTTTCCATTATAAATATATTTTTTATTTTTTATTTATTTTTTTTCAGAATTTTAAGTAGACTTTATTTATTTATTTATTTATTTTATTCAGTTACAATTGTCTGCATTTTCTCCCCATCCCTCCACCCCACCCCAGCAAGTCCCACCTCCTTGCCCCACCTCCACCCTCCCCCTTGATTTTGTCTTTGTGTCCTTTATAGACCCTCCTATAGACCCCTCTCCCCACCATCCCCTCCCCACTCCCCTCTGGCTATTGTTACATTGTTCTTAATTTCAATGTCTCTGGTTATATTTTGTTTGCTTTTTTCTTCTGTTGATTATGTTCCAGTTAAAGGTGAGATGATATGGTATTTGTCCCTCACCGTCTTGAGTGGATCCAAAAACTATGGTACATTTACACAATGGAATTCTACGTAGCAGAGAGAAAGAAGGAGCTTATACCCTTTGCAATGGCATGGATGGAACTGGAGAGCATTATGCTAAGTGGATGATACTTTTCTAAGATGAGAAGAGAAAGGAAGAGGCTTGTTCCACCAGCACTTTGGGACTTGCAGCCTGGCTGATGAAGCCATTATGCAGGGGGAGGGCGTGTAAATGCCGCCTTTCTGGGTTAAAGATTTCTCCTTCAAAAAGGACTCTGGACCTTGTGATAAATAATCAACCACTTCAGAAGTCAAATGTCACATGAAATATTTCTAACCCTGAATTACTATGTAAGTCAGATCATGTGACTTAGTCTCCCAATTTAAGTTTTAACTTCCCTTTAAAATCTCTTGGATGGTTTGTTCTTGCGTTTTACCTGGTAGAAATAGACTCAAGATGTGTCTGTGTGGACATAAAATCGAACTTTGCTTCACGTACAATTAATTTTTAAACACTGGAATGCAGATCAAAATATTTCCTTGAGTTAGATTGTAACATCCACTTTCTTAAAAAAATTGAGATGTTTTCCTTTGGAAGAGGGTTGCCTCTTAAATGGCTGTGTTTTGGTGAGAATTGTTAGGAAACACTGAACGCCTGGTTCTCCCCCCATGACGCGGTCATCCCCACAGTCTCCGTCATCAGGCTGTGAACGAGCCGCAGGACCACTCAGCAGGGCGCCGTCTCTGATTCTGGGTGGTCTTTCATGCCTCCAGGGCGCACGTTCAAGGCGATTGCAGACAGCCTGCTGTTCCTAGTTGCCGCCACCAGGCTGGGCCCATCGGGTGCACACTCTGCCACCGGGTACAAGCTCATCGTGTCCAGCAGTGACTCAGGCGACTTGGGGGTGGCTCTGAAGCTGTCCCATCAGATGAATCTAAGTCTTGAAATGAGAGACTTGACTGAATGTCAGGGTCGTCTTTTGGAGTTCGGCCGCTTTCCCACTCCCACCAAACCCTGAGCCCACACGCCGTGTGCCGATTTCTGCTCAGAACCTCTGGTCCTCATCCTGATCCTGGCACATCCTTTCTTCTCCAAGTTCAAGTCAGGCTCCTGCTTGGTGTCACCATCTCTGGCAAATGGAATCAACCTGGTGATTGAGCTCAGACTGGAAACCATCTTTATTATTTTGCCTTCTGTTATTTTTGTCCCTTGCTGAGCAAAGTGGAGGGTCTCTGGTTACCTGCACCACGCATTCAGTTATATGCGCGGCTGCCACACGGTGAGTACTTCTCACTGTTTCTCCTTCAACGAGACTTTTCCCTGTTTACTTCCCAGTTTCAATGCCCCTGATCTCAGCGACCGCTGTGCCAGGATTGCTTGGCTACACCTGCAAAGTCTTACATTATGGAGGGTAGCAGCTGTGGAAAGGAAAAAGAACAATTGTGGCAAATAGGACTTTGAGGAGAAGATGTTGAAGAAAACTAGGAGTGCTTGTGGGCTGAGGTGTTACGTGATTCCAGATAGCACCTCAGTGAAGCTGATGTTTGTATTGTAGGAATGGTCTCATACTATTAGAAAGCAAGATGGTGTCGCACCCTCTAACCAGCACGGTCTGTGTCATTAATTATATGGGGCCGAGTGTCCAGACACCTTCGCCGTCTACCTGGGACTCGCAACAAGCATCTTTTACTTCATTGACTCACTTATTCGGACATCAAAGAAAGAAACAAGGATAAATCATGCAACAAAATAAAGCCATCTGCCATCCTTGTTACAATTGTTATTATTAACACCTCTTGTCACAAGAATGAATTTTAATAGTTTTTTGTTTCTTAAATCATTTTTCTATCAAAAAGTTTCTTCTTCCAAACCTGTAAGTCTAGATATTCTGAAATTGGCCAACAGTTTCCTGACCATGTACACATTTGGAGAATCTAGACAAATGCAACTAACAAAGACACTAACATTCAATATTCCAACCACTTGACCTAAAGGAAGAAACTCATTAGGTGTATTTTCTGCTTTCCAAATTGCATTGAACAAGTTATACCAAATGTTGCACTAATACACATCTTTCCAGCCTCCAAAATGTTTTTTCTTTGCCTTATGACCAGTCCTGAAGTGAACACTACACATTTCAGGGCAGGGGGTGTGTTTCCCTTCTGGTTGCACTTGACCCCTGCTACTAAGTCTTGTATCAGTCAGTATGGGCTAGGTTATCCTGCAGTAACAAATAGTCCCCCAATCTCAGTGATTTGCAGCAACCCGCTTCATGCTGCATGTCCCATGGTCAGCTGCTTTGGGCCACGTCATCTTCACCCGGGACCCAGGAAGGTAGATCAGCTTCAGTCTAGGACACAGCCAGTCTGACGGCAGAGGACAAAGAGACAACATTGGAAAATTTCTGGCTAAAAATGGCACTTGTCTTGTTGGCTCAAAATGCATCGGTTGAAGTGAGTCATGTGAACAATGTTGTTATCAATGAGACAGGGGATTGTAAGCCTTCCCCACAGGAGGGGAGGTGAATATGCGTACGCACACACTCTACCGCACTGCTGGACTGGCGCAGCAGAGAGAGCTGGACGCTGCGCTGAGTCACTGCCGAGCCCTGGACTCTCAGCCAGGCTTTCCAACCACAAAGCCAGCCATTCCAATCTGCTACTTACCTCACATGTGAGGGCTTTTTCCCTAATTACTAATTAGTTGGCATCTATTCACTTCTTATGCATAAGTGCCTGGTTTTTAGAGTTTGTTGTTACTTACTTTTGTCTCTGTTATTTCTTATGTTCTTTTACCTGCAGATGGTGGACAGGCTTTGTGGCCTTGTGATGGTCACTCATGGTGGACCGTTGGCCCTCCCGCTTTGGAAGTGCACAGGTGAGCACACAGCAACTGGGGATGTATTTGAGGGCGCACTCAGTGGCCAGAGGTGGGGTGAAGCCCTCTTCTGAGAGACACATTCATGGTAATCTCTTGTCCCTCCTGCAAGAACCCCGCTTAATGTTTCTTTCCTCTTATCCTTCCAGAGATATTTTAAAAATATTTTTATGCCTTAACAAAGAGGATTGCATGCTACATCTTTTAAAATGCATTACTGCACCTATTTTTCTTTTTATTGCTATTTCAAATAAATTTGAGAAACAGGAAAAACCGCCCCATAGCCGTCACCCTAACACACTGGACATTTTCCATCATACTTATTCATTCCCTCGTTTGTTCTTTTTTTAACCCCACATTTTATTTGTTTGGAAATCACAGTGCAGATAAAACTTAATGCAAGTACTTTAAGATGTTTCTTTTTCTCCTCTATCACAAAACTTTGAGAGCACAGGGAAACTTGAAATATTCATTATTCACTGCTCACAATACTGTTCCCACACGTGCATTTTGCGCCTGGCCCTTCGCTGAGGCTGAAGAGGAAAGATGATCACCACTGTCTAGGAGATGGCGCTCGGGGGAGCAGGAAAAGGTGTAGGACTTTACATATGGTGGCCAGGGCCGTGTGGGGCAACCGACTCTGCCTGGGAGTGCTTTTAAAGGCTCCTTGGGGTGGGGACGGGGGGTGGGGGTTGTTTGTGCAAGAGTTTTCCAGGTGGGAAAGCATGCAGAAGGGACGGCGGGGAGACTGCTGGCTTGGGAATTGGGACTGGGTGGGGGGTGTATGTGGTGACTTGGACACTTCAAGGGTTTGATAAGTTAAGGCTGCAGGTCTTGAGGACAGTGGATGACAAGTGAGGAATTACCAGTCTGGGGAAGGGAGGAGTCCAGGGGAGGCTAGCAAGAAGGGAGGGGGAAGAGAAATGGCAACAATGTGAGACTGAAGTGTCAGTAGGAGGAGGAGGTGGCTGATACTGGGAAATCCTTCCCAGGGGCAGCAGGGCAGTGACCCAAGAATTGCTGAGCCAGCAGCAGTGACACATTCGGTGCCAAATATCCTGTTGGAAAACAAATCTTTAGAGGTGGAGGGAAGCCCAGGCGCAGGGAAGAGAGGTTTTTTTAGTCATAAAGCCAACAGGCTTCTCCCTTCATCTGCTCCGCGAGCCCAGGTCCGTCCTTGTTCCTGGGCTGGTGTGAGTCTCGTGTGGGGGGAGTCTCCCATCTGGGACAGCTGCAAGCAGAACTGTAGCCCCTCGGTGTGTGGAGACCGCCCGAAAGCCAGGATTCGTGCCTGCCGGGTTCATGACTTTGCGAAAAATAGGAAGTTCCAGTGACCTTTTTCTGCCCCGGAAAGGGACCTTCTCTGGGCTGTGATAGGCTTTCTTCCGTTTTGTCACATAGACCTCCAGTGTTCTTCTGCCCCATGCTGATGGTCACTTCGTTGGCATACACCTTTACGTCTCCCTCCGGCGCCCAGTGCACGGTCCACTTTGGGAGGTGCCCACGCTGCCTGCTGTCACTTACCTTCTCATGGTGCAAGCTCCCCAGTTCTGTCTTCTCACTCCCTGATCTCTAGTGAACCCCAGCCTCATCCTCTTCTCCTGGTTATCTCCTGGTGGTTAGTCACGTGGAATGTCGCTGGGGTACGTAAATACCTGTTTGGCCTGATGGAAATATCCTCATCTAAATAATTTGAAAATAGTCTATTTAATTTTAGCATGTGAGCTTTAATACAATTTAACCATATAAAAAAATCAAAGTTTCACAATATATACAAACAACAAAAATGTTAATTCTTTGGATTGCGGATTTCAAATTCTGTCCTCTGCAGAGCACCGTGTCATGTGACTGCAGCTCCCAGCGGGTCTTCGCTGCGTCCGTTGTCACCGATGAGAGTGCTTATCAGTGATCAGTTTTATGTTGCATTTTATTCGCCCAGCACTTTCCAAGGAGGAAAATTTAAAGGCAACAGACACTGATGTTCCAAGCTTGTCCTGTCGTTGTCAGCCCTGGCTGAGCATTGGAAACTCCAGGGACTGTCAGAAAATCAGCAGTGCCTGGGGTCCCCTCAGACCAATGCACTCAGGACCCCTGGCGGTGGGGGTCCACCCCTCAGTGTGTTTGAGAGACTGCCCGGCAAATCTAACACACAACTGGGCTAGGAACTGCTGCGTCTGTGGCGGAGAACACGAAGAAAGAATGAAGATGAGTGAAAAATCGTGGACGGTCGGTTCTGCACCTGCTTGCCGCTCTGCGTCCTCAGAGGCGGGTGAGTCTCCTGTCTTTGGCCCAGTCCTGGATTTCCACCTGCCCAAACACGAGGTAAAAAAGCAGGCCGAACACGTTGATGGCAGCAGACAGGAAGAAGACATTCCTCCATCCCGACACCGAATCCTGGGGCAGAAAGCGGAACTATCAGTGTCAGCAGCGCCTTCCCCATGGGTCCTGGCAACCCTCCGATTGCTGCTGGCCAGCGCTGACCTCAGAGAACGGAGGGGCCGATGTGTGACGGCCACGTGTCTCAGGTTATCAGAGAAGGCTCCCAAATGAGCACTGGGTTCTGGTTTGGGAAGGATTTTTCTTTAAACCAAAATAACCTACCCTAATGTTTTCTCTGGATTTTGGACCTCAACATTCATGAAAATATCCTATTATTCATTCAAAATTATGTCTAAAATGCATCATTAAGATCTTGTCCTTCTGGGCTCTGCTTTGTTTTGTTTGCAGCACCAATCGCAGCCCCTCTCAGGGGGACGTCCCCGCAGGATGCGAGTGGCTGGCTGCCCGATACACCCCCGGAGGTGCCTCCCAAGACCTGGGAGGGCAAGTTCGTTTCCGCCATCACAGGCACTGGTGGCAGCTGTGTCAACAGTCAACCCAGAAAGCAGGTCACATAAAAATGTATGACAACAAAATGAAAATGACTTTGCCAGTTGACACTCTCTGTCGTCCCATCCCAGCCTGGTCATGCCTTTCATCTTCTCCAGAAGCCCCCACGTCATGCAGAGCCAGTCCCGTGGCCACGCTCCTGCTCTGTCCACCGTGATCACTGCTCTTTGGATGGGCCTCGGACACCTGTTCCCCTTCTGAGAATCTGGGTGGACTCTTTGTCGTCTTCCCCACTGCCCCGTCTTCCTCTCTTATCCTGAAATGTGTCCTTCGCTCTGGGCGTAACTAAGAACCTCTCCATGCATTTGTGCCTCCAGAAAGTCGTCCCTGCTGTTTTCTCTGCCTGAACAGCTCGTTTCCATCAATCTGACATCGTTCCCCCCCTTTCCCTGGGGAACCTGAGCTCCTGGAGCCTGCCATAGTGGGTGCTCTGGGTAGAGCTGTGTGTGGTTGCCTGTGCTTGCTTGTCCCCTCGGACCTCAGTCCTCGAGAGCAGAGCCCCCACTGCGTGTCCCTGTGCCCGAAACAACACCTGCTGCGGACGCATGGTCAGTAAACGGGCCCCACCTGGCTGATGAGGAAGCCGGTGGCAGTGGAGGAGATGATCCCGGCGACGAGCCCGAATCCCCGTGAGATGCCCATGAGGAAGCTCGCGTACCTGTGGAGACGATGTCAGGGTGGGTTTGCAGGAAGCTGCCGTTCACACAGCCAGCATTTTTCTTAGAAAGACGTCTTTTTGGCAGCCCAGCTTGGATGCAGTTCAGCTCCCACCAAGAAGTCGTGCTCCTGATGCCTGTCTCAGTCACCTGAGACACCCAGGGCAGCATCCGTGTGCCGCCCTAACACATTCTAGCACTGAGTCGGAGACCAGGGGACCGCTCTGCCCCTGGGAGCCCAGGCTCCTACCTGGGGTGGACAGGACCCAGACTTGGCACAAGCTGCCTGGGTTTAAATTGTGGCCCCGTCTTTGTGTGGCGTTGGGCATGTCACCTGACCGCCCGTGCCCCAGCCCTCACCCCTACAGCGCACGGGTAACGGGAGGGCCCACCTCGTGTGGCTGTGAGGACTGGATGTGCGGCCACGCGAGAAGCCCAACCACGTCCGCCCCACCCCGTAGGGTCTGGCTCATGGCGAGCGTGTACACTTGGGGGATCGAAGGTTCCCAGAGCAGCAGTCCCGTCTCTTCTGGGGAAGCTCTCGGTCTAAAGACGCCTCAGGCCAAGCAAGGCCTCATGCTGCCATTTCTAGATAGTTGTCACTATTTTGAAGGAGTCACGGGAGGAAGACTGAGGTCTGACACCTCTGGAGCGGCCTGGAGGAGGGCCACCAGCAGGTGAGGATCTTACCTGGGGGCGACATCTAAGCTGTTGACGATGAACCCTGCGTCACACAGGTTGCTGGTCCCAGGGATAAGTATCAGCAAAACAATGGTGGTCACGTAACTGGAAGCCACAAAGGGCAGGGCCACGGCACAGAGCGACGGGAGGAGCAGCCCTGGACAGGAAGGACCCATGTCAGAACCTGCGTTGGGACCTGCTTGGACCATGCATGGGAAAGGGGATTGGTGGATTATCCCCCAGCCCACCCGCCTGTCCTCACCCAGGGACGAGAAGAGTTTTCGCACGGTAATCAATCTGAGAAGATTCCTGGACAGAAGGAAATCGGCCAGCTGACCCCCCAGAATTGTACACGTCGAGGCAGCAACAAAGGGCAGGGAGGACAGGACCCCGCTCTGGAGGAAAGACATCGATCCGGTGAGGACCGAGGTGCAGGGGGCACTGACATCACAGGGCCACTGTCAGCCGGCCGCCCAACAGTGTGGATTGTGGAGAGGAACTGGTCCTCACCGCCTCGGGAGGAGGCCTGACACTGTCTCTGGAGACACTGATGCTGATTCCTACGAGAACCTGGAGGATTGAGACTGCAGTGTGGCAGCGTGGCGGTTAGGAACACACTCTGCAGCAGCTGTCTCCCTGAGCAGTTGTGTCACTGAGGGCGGCACGTTACCTCTGTCTGTCCTGTTGCCGCACCTGTGCACAGGGACCTTTATTTATAGTGCCTCTCTCAAGGCCGCTGTGAGGGTAAACGGTTGCAGGCAAGGCCAGAATGGAACAGGAAGCGTGGAAATAGTTCCCCCATGGCCACAACCATTTCACCCGTGTCCGAAGGGCACTCACTTCTTTGATGTTGACGTGGAGCACAGAATGGATGTAGGTCGGCAGGTATGTGATGATGATGGTGCATAGCCAGAAATGGCTGAAAAACCCTGTGAAAATGGCCCACAGTGGCAGGCAGCGGACCATCGCCTTTATGGGGACTGACCGTCGACAGGAAGTGGGCTGAAAGGAAATAGCTGATCAGTGTGGGTATTAGAACAGGCCAGAGGGGCCCCTTCCGGGAGCCCCGTGCTGCCCTGCAGGCTCTGTGTGGCCCTAGGGAGAGGGGGATATTGTACCTGCTGAGCCAGCGAGGACACGATGTGATCCTTTTCCCTGACGCTTATGCACGGGTGACGCATGGGGTCATCGTAAATCACCGTGAACCACAGGAGACAGCACACACAGCCGATGCCGCCTGGGGAGCCGAGACCCCGTTAGTCTGCAGGTAGGTTTGTGAGGGGGGAGGGATTCCCTCTGAAGTGGACACCTCCCCCCAAACACACCCGATTCATGGTCATTCCATCATGAGAACCTCAAGTGCCCACTTCTTTATTTCAATTCTTCTGCGAATCTCCTTTTAACCAAAGCTCTCCAGGCACCGCCTCTCAAACAGAGACTGCCAGGGGTCAGCGTCGAGCCCTCCGGAGACTGCAGGGGCTGACTGAGCGTCCTGTTGCCTGGCAGACTAGTCCCTCCTAGGACTCAGTGCTTACAGGGTTGCGTGTTGCCAGCAGCGGATTCTAACTCACACCTTATTGTCCCGTTTTGGAGGACCTGAATTGTCAGGACTGAAGAGGAGCATCACCGTACGTCCACACAGCAACCTGAATAAAATCTGCGGCGAGGAGAAACCTCCAACACGTGGGCGGAAGACCGCGTGTTTGCACCAGGCAGCACACCCGCCATGGGTTTCCGGAGGAAATGCTCCTTGACGGTACGTGATTTATGTCCACGGACCCAAGCGACCTGGGGTTAGCACTGTCAGTGAGGAAGCTCATATTGAATGACACCATTTGGTCGTAACGACAGGACAGAAACTTGTGTCATTGCTGAGACTTGTCGTTTGAAGAAGGTTCTGTGTGAAAAGACTGGGGGACTCACGCTCTTTAAATTCCCTCTAATGACTGGGTTCACCCATTCCTTCATTTATAAAGCTGTGAGTCACAAGCTATGGTGGTGCAGTACGTTATAGAATGGGGTCCGTGACCGGAGCCTGTCACAGTCTGGTGGCAACAAAGAAGGGGAAGTAGATAATCCACGCCAGCACAGCCTAGAGAAGACACATCAGGGAGCAGCACCGAGGACAGGACGACAAATCTGCTGGGATCAGTCCCGGTAGTCCCCGCAGGAAGGCACATACACGTGGAGGTTCACAAGATTCCCCCGTAGACAACAGGCCAAGGGCATCTGGCAGAAATAATTGTCCTGAAATATGAGGACACTTTCACAGTGTCGTCAGTTGCCATCCCTGTATCTTAGCCACGTGCAGGAGACCTGGCATGGCACGCGGTGGCGGAGACTTCACAGAGACGTCCTCTCGGTCTCTCCAACGCTGGCGACGCGCAGTCACCGCCTAGACTAGAGTAAGAAAGCTCCCAGCCCTCACGTTCTTCGTCATCTTCCATTTGACAGAGGACGCCTGCTGTCCTGCGGGAAGGATGTGGCTGAACGCCTGGGACATGGCCACACTGGGGGGAAAGGGACTCACCGAAGATGTAGAAGATGAAAGGCCAGCCCAAGGCCTGCGAGATGAGTCCCCCCACACAGAGGATGACGAAGGACCCGCATGCTGCCCCTGAAGAGATGAGGGAGAGAACCACTTAGGAACATAGCAGAGGCTGAGACCGAGGGGCCGCCCTCCCTGGACAGCGTCCCGATGGTGAGGTGGCAGAGTTGCAATTACTGGGTGACAAGAGCCTTGCCACTCAGATCCCCCCAATAAAGTCATGTGAAGGAATTAGAAATAATAATAATAATAATAATCCCCCCAAAACTGCAATGGTGGCTCCTTAGCACCAACCTGACCAAATCCACGCCCCGCCCGTATTTCCTTATAACCAGAGTTACACTGTGGCAGATGTTGGGGACATGCTGGAAAGACAGGAGGTTAGGGACAAAAGGAAAGGCTTACAAAAATTAAGTTACAGTCCTTGCTCCCAAGGACTGGTCAGTCCAGTTGGAGAGAAAAGCGCAAACAAAATTCACTATCACAAGTAAGATCCTGGAGCCTGAACAGACCCGCAGTAAGAAGTGCGTTTTACACAGCGACCCAGTGCCACACAAACCACACACACCCCCTCACACAAGTTCCCAGATCAGCACTCGGCCTCACGGGGTGCGTCCAGGCCTGCTCCATTCTGTTCCATTCCGTTCACTTTCATGTCTAAGTACAGCTTTTGCCCACTTAACGGGGTTCATGATGCTGCCAGTGGGCCCCCATTTGAAAAAAGAAAGGATGTAGAATACAAATATAATAAGACTACAATTCTCTCTGACAGCATCTGTGAGGAGCAATTAAAAGCGATGATAAACGTAGGAATTGTTTACACGTGCGGCTTGAGAAAAGAAGCTGGAGGCGGAGGACTTGGCAGGAAACCGAGCAGCACCCGAGGGAAGTTGAGTGCAGAGCTCGCAGGGGGCCCTGGGCAGCTCACAGCATGGTGGCTTTGCATCCAGGCCCCGGGAGGGCCTCTGTCTCTGCACTCGGGTGGAATGCCTGTGGACATTCCCCAGCAGGGGAGCAAACATGGCCACCTGTGCTCTGGGGAGAGAGCGAGGCTTTGGCGGGAAGAGAAGGCTGGAGGAGACACAGCTGGTGCAGAGGGTGCTGCTCGGAGGTCTGTAGGCTGAGGAGGTGTGACCGCTGCAGTGGGAGGGGTCGGTCACTTTGGAGTCAAAGTCTGCAGGTGCATGTGTGTTGGGCCTGGAGGGAGAGGCTTGAAGGAGCCGCGGTCTGGTCCTCAAGCGCACACCCTCAGGGCCGTGGGGGGTGCACAGCAGGGATGAAGCTGTTGCCTTCTTACTGAGACCTCACACTATGTCCAGTGTGGTGACTAAGGGCGTGCTGTGTGGCGGGGGCGGGTTGGGGGGTGTCCACTGCAGGAACTCAAGATCTCCGTCCTACCACCTGCTGGCTACCGCTGTGGGCTCTTCACTTAATCTCTGCATACAGCAATCCGCTCCTTTGTAAATGAAGGTTAGAGACAGAACTTACACCCACGGGTTGTGAGGGTTGGCTCACAACACCAAGGGCTCAGATTCGTGCAATATTTAAATTCTACCTTCGAGCCTTTCTCTCCTTTCCACTCTGAATTCCAAGTCTTAATTCTCGCTTGTATATCGTTGTTAAAGTGGTGTTTATACCGTGTACTTGGTCTTTCCCCGCTCATGCAATTGCTTAAAGTTGTACGCTCCCCCCGCCACACGCACAGTACTTTTGCAGCTCATGAGGGCCTCTCGGTGCTGAGCCTCAGTGACTGATGTCCCAGCTCAGATGGATCTTTCTTATCTGTTACATAACCTCGTACACTGTTGAGTTTTCCGTCTCCCCCAAAGCATCCCGTGCATCTCAGGGACAATGTGGGAGGGTGAAGTGTGTGACAAACCTGCGACCCGTGGAGGAATCCTTACCTGACCCTGCAATGCTGGTGAGCTTGCTGCGTTCCAGTGGGGGGGCCCATTTTGCCCAAATGGTAAACTGACCTGTCCATGCCATTCCCTGAAATGAAAATCATGAAGGCCTGTGGTCGCGAGTAGGATGCAGGAATCTGTATCTACCCCAGAGAGAGAGAGTGCCTGGATACCTGGGCCATGCCTTGGACCGTCCGCACCACAACCAGCAAAGTCACTCCAAGGTCGGCGGCCCATGGTGTGAAGAGCGTGAGGAGGGAGGAGATGAGCAAGCCGGCACCCAGCATCTGCTTCGCTCCAAATATCCCTGCTAGGTACCCACTCGGGACCAGAGTCAGGATTATCCCATAGCTGATGGAGCTGAAGATAATGCCCTGGGTCTCAGGGCTCCAATCGTACACAGAGCTCTGGGGAGGAGTAAAAAGGAAAAATCTTTGCTAAGGAAGTTTACTTCACAGCCAGAGCCGCTTGGGTTTGGTGGGACCCTATTATAAAATAGCAAATTTGGTTTTTCGCTATTTTTTATCTAACTTAAGCATTCCACCTTTTCCAAATAACCAATTATACTCCGAATTTCCTCCTTTCCAAGGAAGGAAAACCAGAGGAAGAAAAGGAGAAAAGAGATAAAGGAATGATTATACCAATAGATGGTAGGAAGTTGTAAATGGAAAGCAGATGGCCAGAGAGAGTTCATTGGTGAAGGAGCTTTCTTTAACTATTTTACTTCTGGCAAAAGGTGACATGTTGACTCTCATTTCAAAGAATGAGGAAGATGCAGTGTTCCTGAGCTCTTGTCAAAATCGGTCCCTAAGATTGGATTTAGGAATGATGGTCTGCCTCGAAGGGTATTTGATATCAACAAGGTCACATTGTGCTTCCCGTGTAACCTGATAAATAATTTTTGGTAGCCCGTTAGATAAGAAAACATGTTATAAAATGAAGTAGAGAGCCAAAAAGTATGAAGTGTAAGCTATTTTATCCACTTAAGAGAAATAATGGAAGCTCTGTGACTCATGTCCAAATTCCCATTTGAGGAGGAATTCCAGTGGCACAGGGATGCGGAGAAGAGGGAAGGACACTTTGGGATGGTCCCAGGAAAGTGGCAGAACTCGAACCATCCCTTGGAGAATGCCTACGATTTGTATGAAGAGAAAGAGGAAAATTCACTTCCATTGAAGAGCACAGAAAAGTGGGCTTGTAGCGTTAGGAGTGACACCAAAGGAGCAGGCGCAGACCAGGACCCTGACCTGTGAGGGTGGACTTTCCTGGGCCCCTGGCCGAGGGGACTGTGCTGAGAAGTGGTCCAGACTCCGAGGGGCACAGCACGTCTGGGGCACCGGGCAGGCCTCCTGGATTCTGGAGCACGGGGACAGGGAGTGTGTGGGATGAATGAGGGGGAGGCCATCGTAAATAAGCTGGGTCCAGGGGAACGAACTCATGAACTCTGAGGATGGTAAGGTGTTACAGTTGGTCCAGAGGAGAACTCAAAGAAATATATATATAGATATAGAAATGTACATAGATATAGAAAGTAATGCTGAAAAACATTTTAAATAACATGGCAAAACAGGCTTATTCAACGGAGGGGCAAGTTGGGGGTACTGCTGTTTTCCACCCGACAGATCCGTCGGCAGAACTGTGGGCCACCCAGTGGCGCTACTGACTGCGTGCACAACTCAGAGAGTGAAATGGCCCAGAGACAAGCGGTGCAGAGACCCGCACAGAGTCGGGCGGAAGGATGCGCTTGGACGTGTCTATTTTTTCATGGAAGATGCCCAGCAGCCTGTTCCTTTTTAGAAGTTTTCACATTTTCCCCCTATATTCCTCCATTTTGTAATTATAAGGACCTCCGTGAAAGGTTATTTTTATCATAGAGTTCAGCTGTGGCGCAAAGAAAAATAATTTCAGTTCTGAAAAGTTTGTCCTTTCCACAGAATTGCGATCAGAGCACCTTCGCCGCCCCCCCCCCCCCCCCCCCCCCCCCCCCGCCCATTCTCCCTCCCACTCACTCACCGCAGCGCTGCGCTCCTGGAGGGGCCTGCCGGGGTCCTGGAGCGCGTCTGCACGAGGCCCCTCTGCAGAGGCATTGGCTGCAGCCGGCTGCCGAGTACCGTTGACCATGGCGATGACGGCGATGCTCAGACTCACCCGCTGTGTGATCATGGCGAGGTTGGACAGGTGCATGACCACGGCCAGTCCACAGCGCAGGGAGCAGAGGTGCGGGCCTGGGGAGGGCGGGGAAGCAGGCGGGGAGGTTCTGGCTGAGCTCACCCCTCCCACTGAAAACTCGGCAGTTTCCCTTCCCACCGAAGTCAGAGACTGCCATCCTCCTTTGTCACTGTCTTTAGTTAGCTTCGAGACAGTGAAGCTGGGACCTTATAATTGAGTAAAGCCACGATGGGAAGCAGATGATAAACACGGAAACACCTACATGAAGGTGTCTATGCCACGTCGTTGCGACGCAGAGGGCAGGTGGCAGAGCGCGTCACAGAACACTTCTCCCAGCAGCAGGCCAGTGGGCCCGTCGGCGGGCACATCCACTTACCAAAGACCTTGGACATTTATACTAGACAGCTGCCTCTGGACGGAGCTCCAGGACCTTCTTTTAAAATGTCGGAGGATGGAGCATAACTGAGCACTTCCACTAACTCTAGTATGACACCCACGTGGGCCTGCCTTCGTTTATGTTCAGCTTTCTACAAAATTAATGGGGAAAACCATCTTTATGGAGTTTGTTGGTGACCAGGTGCTGGAGGCGTATTCAGTATGTCACAAGAGTAACATTTTCTTTTTTTTTTTTTTAAGTCCCCAGGAAGTGGGACAAGGGGCCGCTATTGAAGGGTTCCCATGTGAATGATGGAGTCTGTATATCATACACACACACACACACACATATCATATGTATATTGCATTGCATAATTGGAGAACTTGGACTAAAGAGAAATGAGAGAACCTGTGAGGAAACAGAGGAAACTTCAATGAAAGAAATCCCTTTTACTGGCCACTTGGCTCAGGGATGGGATTGGTTGCCTGCAAAAGAATTGTTTCCTTATGAATGGAGCTTCCCAAGCTGGGGGGACAGGGCCCACTACCTAGCAGGGCCTCCTGCCTAGCCCAGGGGTCATGCCATTCCTTATGTCCCAGGATTTACTGATCGTTTGGCTTGATTTCTGATGATAACTCAGCGGGTCCCCTGAGGAGGGAGCAGCAGGTGGCAGGAGAGAGAGGGGAGCTGGTCGCATGCCACAGTGAGAGGAGGAGAGGACAGGAGAGCAAGGACGTATACGGGACGCAGAGACAATGTCCATTCCTACGTGAGTCAGCTGCAGACATGTCAGGTGACTGTACCTTTCCTGGGGGACGGCTTCTTGTCCATGTGGCTCCTCCGGGAAGTGTCACCACACTTTAAGGCAGAGGCCATCTTGGCCCCAAATCTCTTTTACCATGACAGGCTTTGATCTACGGGAAGAAAAGCCAAAACACAGCACACAAGTCACTTTCTCGGGTTAGTGTTGCCTTCTCACACGCTTCGGTGGCACCCAGCTCCATGTTCGCGCTTCACAGCACATGTGGCGCTGCGATGCTTACGGAGATACATGTGTGTGCCTGAGAAACTTTGGTGGGAAGTCCCAACCATGTCCTTCAGATTCTCTACCCACCGGTGTCCCCCCCTGTTCTGAGTGGAGCTGAAATGAGAACATGGCAAACTGCAGAGAGGCGTGTGAAGCAGAGGTCAGAAAGACAGGGAGGTTGAGTGATGCGCAGGAGCCGAGGGGCCAGTCCCAGAGTGGCCCTGGCTCTCATCTGAGCACTTTTCTGTCCCTTCCGTCCCATCAGGACAGTGTCCACTGTGTCATCTTTGAACATGCAGGACGACGTCTTTAACACTTGGACGTGTTACTTTAAAGGCTTAAAATGTTTTCTCTCATCTCTGCTGCACACAAATTTGGATACTTTATTAGACTGAAAATATTTTCTTTAAAGATTTTATTTATGTATTTTTAGACATAGGGGAAGGGAGGGAAAAAGAGAGGGAGAGAAACATCGATGTGTAGTTGCCTTTCATGCTCCCTGCACCAGGGAACTTGGCTCACAACCCAGGCATGTGCCCTGACTGGGAATCAAACCAGCGACCCTTTGCTTCACAGTCTGGTGCTCAGTCCACTGAGCCACACCAGCCAGGGGTGGACTGAAAGGTTTTTCAAATCACCTATGAAATCGAACTGAGTGGGAGCTTTCTACTACAACCAACCATGAATAAATCCAGCTATTCTGACTGGTGAAGAGAATTCATGACCCCAACAGGGATAATTTGAATCTGTGCATCAATCAAACTCTCTTTGGTGGCACCCACAGTTACTTTGGGAACCATCATCATCCTAAGAATATTGTTGGTTTTGCAGCCGTTCCTAAACTGAAGGATCTCCAACTCAATAAACACCCGGGTCAGCATTATGCTGCTTCATCCAAAGCCTCACATTCTCTCTGCACATAAATTTAATAAGACTCACCCACATCCACAGGGGAGTTCATAACCCATGGCCTTCGGGAGAAGAATTGTGAGGAAAGATACAGATGAAGAACCTTGCCCCCAAATACTCTCCGCAGTATTACTTATTGCCACATAACATTAGAGACGTGTTAACCTGACAACAAGGGTTCGGTGAGTCCATTTTCATAGATGGTATCATGGGCTGTATTAAAACAATGTTCTCAGTGGTACCTGGAAATGACTGTGCTCTTGTGTAGTGTGCAAGCGCCGAGCCTGGGTTGGGTTGATGCGGGAACATCCCCAGAGAGATACAGACTCACGCGGTGGTCAGGTCATTCGTCACGATTTTCTGATTTACCAAGTCCTTTTTTGAACACTCAGTAGTGACTCACCTTATATTCAGCAGGAGCTGAGTGCCTTTGAAAGAGCAGTAATTAGGCTTCGTTATCACGGTCACCAGAGTTTTCTGCTTGCCACGTGCCTCTAGAACTCTGGGAGTAAGGTCTCCCCAGCTAAGTTTTGGAGTTTTCTACTTTGGTTACCATGAACCCAAACGCGAGACAAGGCCAGCAGCAGGAAGCTTGGCGTGGGCTGTACCTGGAAGGCGCTCAGTCCGCCAGGCCCCGGAGGACACCAGTCAGTCCAGTGCTGCGCACTGGGGTCCCAGCTGAGCAACTGGACCGGACGCCCGGCTGACCCGGAGTCGGACCTTCGTCACTTCCCTCTCTATGTTAGATTGCAAACGTGGCCGAAGGCAACTCTCTGCACCCGCAGCTGCAAGAACAAAGCTTTCCACCACCTTCTGTGAAACGTCTCCAAACACGGAACCCTGCTGCTGAAGAGACCGAGCAATCCTCCGCCGGCCAGGGGCTCATCCCACTGATGGGGAAGGCTGCTGGGCGGCAAGTTCAGAAAAATGACCTGAGCTGCAGCGAGGGCTGAGCCCAGCTTTCTCTGTTGACCTGACTTCCCCTCCGCGTTCACACTTTCAGCACAAGCACATTTTAAGCCCTCTAGGGTAGCTTCATTTTGAGGTTTTCTAGATAGGAATTGATGGGATTTTAAATTGTTTTAATGCAGAAGGAAATTTCACAATAGAAATATTTTCAAATTGAGCTATTAAGTACTTAAAAAAATCAGAACAACTACTCTTTCTTGCTTTTTTTGTTAGTGAAATCGTATTGCAAACTATCACATCCCCTGCCTTTCTCCTCCCATCTGCTGCCACCCCTGCCTTAGCTTTTATGGTTTCAAATGCTGCTTTGAATTTTGTCTCGACAGCTACTCTCGCCTGTTAATTCCTGTTTCCTTTGCCTGAGACCCATACGGAAAGCAGGCGGACATCCCAAACCACTGTCAACCAGGGTCTTTCTGCGAGGCACCAATGGAAACGGTTTTTCCAGGATAATCAGAGAAGCGTGAACTCGTGGGGTCTGAGCGCTGGTGTAACTGATGGGCACACAGACAGTGGGGTGCGTCTTGGCCCCGCAGCAAACATGTCCGAGGACCTGCCGGCTCCGCAGTGATGCTGGCAGAGCAGAGAATCCCACAGCCATGGCTGTGAGTAGACAGAAAATGGGGGTGAAATTAAGTTAAAGGAAAATTCTTTATTTTAAAAATAATTTTGATGCAATATAGAGCTGCATTTGATATAAAAATAATCTAGACGTGTGGTTTGTGCATAAACACGAGATTAGCTTTTTTCCCATTCTTCTTAGTCTCAAACTTGCTATTTTTCTATAATGGTCTTTCTATTGCCCTCAGATTCCCGGTAACATTCAGCCTGTCTTGCGTCACCTCTGTTAGGAGTCTCCTTGTTTATTCAGAGTGAACGTTAATGTGGTTGAAAGAGCTGGAACTTGCATTTCAAAGGGCAGCCAGGGGCCCTGCCTCTGCTGTTCTGGGAATGGGGTCAGAGCTGTCCAGAGCACTTGTTTGTAGGAGAAATGGGGATAGTGCCCCTTCACAGGCCAGCTGGGAGGGAAAACAGAGGCATGAGAAGTGCAGTCTTGTGCATGTGAAACGTGACTGCCAGTCACAGCAGCAGTGACAACAGACGGGCGCAGTGACGGCACTTGGACTTCTCTTAGATTACTAAGCAGAGGCTTACGGCAAATATTTAGTCTTATAAAAATGCTTTTGGTTGTTAAACTGGTTTTAAACTTTAAAAAGTGTGTTCCTGTGGACTAGAATGCACGCAATGGGGGAGGAAGGGACGCACACGATTCAAACACCACAGAATGTGGGAAGACAGGATGCTGCCCGTGTTAGTGACACTGCCTCCCTTTCACGAGATCGGTGGCTCTGAAATAAAATTGGTTATTCCAGTGGATTGCTTATGTCACCTGTGAAATCATTTATTAATTTAATCATGGAACAAAGTGCCCTCAGCTCCCATCGTGGGCAGTCCTACAAGGCAGGGCCGGGCACAGCCAGTGGGGGACTCAGGAGATGGCCGGCATGCCACACACCCGTCCTCCAGTGACCACCTCAGGCCTGTCTTGCAGGCCAGTGTGAGCCTGGCTGTGCTGTCCTCTGGGTGCCTTCCCTGAGTTCTGCCGGGTTTCCTTCCCGTCACGCCTGACCATAGTCTCCCTGGATGCCACCCGTCCGCTCCCTCCCCAGGTGCTCTCTGCAAGCTCCGTGTTCTCTTGCCTTTGCTCTTATACACAGATTTGTTCGTATTCCCCTTTTCTCGAGAGACAACTCCAAATCTATAGAGAAATCTGAGGACTCTTCGTCACAGTCCCAGTCCCCAATCCCACACCTCAGTAGCTCTGATCCAGGATTTTAATCCACAGCCACAGCGCGTCCCATGCGACGCGACATCACAGTGACCACTCAGAAGCCTTGGAGCAGCCACCATCACCCACAGCATCCCCGGCACTGCTGGCGCTCAAGCCCTACTTGAGGGTCTTGATTGAGTCAATTACCTTTGTTAGAAAATCTTCATTTTGGAGCCAGAAACCATTCCCAGCCAGGGGTCCTGAGGCTGCTGTCCAGGCTCATTCTCTGACTTCGCCTCGACCCGCTCCCTCCCTCTGACAGATCTCAGATTCATCTGCAGTAACCGTCCGACCCAAAGAGACGAGAGCCACGTACCTGCACCATGAAACCCGTCTTTGAGCCCTCGCTCTAAGGCTGCCTTGAGTGGTTTCTGTCCCTTCTTCCCTTTCAGAGGGTTCTTCAGTCCCACGGAGATAAATAAGAGCCACGTGGCAGGCAGACAGCAGCAGGTCTGAGAGCCGAGTCTGGCTTTGCTGCTTAATGTTTAACCTCACATTCAAGTCCTCGCTGCTAGAATGTGTATCTGAGAGGGTGACTCTACGTTCTTCTGCTTTCAACTGTACACTTGGCTGGAAAGGTCGACAAGACCTTCCTGGAAGGAAGGTGAGCTGGGGGATTGGTGAGGTCAGGCCACCTTCACTTCCTCGTGTTCCCTGTGGCCCAGGTCTGCATCAGTACAGAGGGATTATATTGCTGGACTCATGGGGCCACTGGGCAAATTAAACAAATTGCATGAGCTGACTGGAAGTAGGTCTCCCCACAGTGAGAAGTCCCCTTGAAGGGCTCCGTGAAGCCAGGGCGCCTTTCCTTAAGCATTCAGTGCCCGAAGTCTGGTAAATGGGAACTTGGGTGACCGGGCTGTCTTCCCATGAGGCTGCCTGCACCCTTCCCTCTGAACCCCAGCTCTACTAGACTGCTGATTCTTGAACTTGTGTTCTATTTGTGATTCTTAAAGTTTAGACTGTGGTTACACCTGGGTTTTCCTACTTTGACTCTTGATCCTTATAAACTGCATCCGGGGGCCAGTCCTTCTGGCTTTATTAGCTTCAAACTGCTGCCGCTGAGCTCCCTGGCCCCAGTTAGTCCCACCACACCCGACCCCAGCACCTTGGTTTAGCTTCTCAATTCCTCTGCATTGGCTTCTATTACTGCTGTGATAAATTAACACAAAATTACTGACTTGACATGTTTGCTTTTATAGTTCTGCAGGTCAGAAATCCAAAATGGATTTCAGTGGCTAAAAACCAAGGTGCCTGCTCAGGTACCTTCTCCCTGGAGGCCTGAGTGGAGAAGCCTGGCTGTCTCCAGCCCTGGAGACGCCTGCTTTCCTGGGCTTGTGGCCCCTTCCTTCACCCTCAGATCTTCCCTCTCACTGTGGCCCTCCTGCCTCTCTCTTTACTGGGACCCTTGTGATTATATTGCGCTCTCTCCGGAAACCCAATACAGTCTTCCCATCTTGAAATCCCTAATGAAATCCCATAGGTCACTCCCCCTGCACAAGGCTACAGGGGTCAGGGTGTGGAACCCACACCGTCCACTTCTGAGGAGCGGCGGAGTGGTGGGGAAAATTGAAACTACGTCTTCCTTCCTCCACGTGAAAACCCCGCTTGTTGACTCACCGGAAAGTCACCATGCACCCGATCAGGCAATGGCAGTAGCTAAAAAGAAGACAATTGAGGACGTCCTTTGCCTCATCTGCCCAAAAGGTGTGGCACTTTCTAATACTCATGAAGGCTCAGTGTGACCAGGCAGTGGCCCTGGTGGGAGAAGGAGTCAAGAGTGGCCCCCCAGGTAGGAAGCCATGTGAGAAGAAAAGGGCTATCCCAGGTCTGGGGCCACGGGCGAGAGCCAAAGCCTATTCTGCCGGAGGCAAGCTTTGTGTGACTAGCCGACCCTGCGCTTGGATTCTGCACGTGCCCCGCGTGGCCTTCTGTGGTTGAGCATCGCTGTGCCCACAGCTCTTGGCGCAGGACCTGGCCTTGCGTGGGTGCTCAACAAACATGAGTTGACTGGCTGGATGACCAGATGCGGGAGTCATGCTGCTGAGAGCTGCCATTTCTGCAGGTGGTCCAAGCCCCTCAGCCCATCACGACCTTTACAACTCAGTGAGCCACATGCTTAAAGAGCACACGTCTGTAACTTATCCACTTCCAGGGCGCTGCAGCAGACAAGACCAGGGCTTCTTTAAAAAGTCAGGTCTCTCTGGCCTGGTGTTAATGGCTCTTTCCAGTCAGACTAGTTCAATTCCACCGTCTTTTTTTTTTTTTTTATAGCATTTGCTATGTTCCAGATATGGCGCTGGCTTCTGAGAACAGCAGTTTGTTTCCGACCTGACCTCGGCCTCCCCAGGGTGCAGAGTCTGCTGGGCGAGACAACACATGGAGACTGGAAAGGGTGACCGCGAGCAGCTCGATGTGGCCCCCAGCCAAGGGGAGGGTGTCAGAGGGAGGAGGCCTGGCAGGCGGGGCTGTGGCCAGTCCTTGCTGGTGGTAAGCGGGGGCGGGGAGACCTTCCCGAAAGAGCAGATCCGCGTGTGGGGAACCTGGATTGTTGAACACCATGGGGGAGGGAGGGACACAGTGTGAAGGGAGTTTGGGGAACTGACTAGAGATGTGATTAACATTTTTAAAAAATCAATTACTTTTCCCAACAGTAGAGGTCATTAGTCAGGAATGGAAAGAAAAAGAAGTTTTTTATTGTTCTCGAGCAATGGTTGGGTAACTAGTAAGTTGCTCTAAAAAAAAACAACCTATAGAACTAAATAAAAACCCAACACATTTAGCCTATTCACATAGAATTATGTGTGTGTAAATATGTGCACATTTATCTATGCACACATGTGTACACATACACACAGACACGCACACATCGAAATGTGAAACCTCAGACCCTCCCCAGACCCACTGAGATATTTATCACCATAATCAATTCACCTGCGTGATAAATTTGAGAAGGGCTGTCTTAGGGCAGTGGAAGAAAATTTTGAGGGATTTTCTCAGAATGCAGAACAGAAAGACAAAGAAAAACATACATGAAAATGCAGTTAAGATTTAGAGATTGGAGGCAGAGGATTCTGTCTCTAACTCGAACAGCCCAATCCAGAGAGCAGAGTAGAAAGATTTGAAGAGAGAACTGCTGAGGTTGTTTGGGAATCAACAAAGACATCAACTTCTCAACTCCGGAGTGCACCTCGCGTCCCGAGCAGAGCAGCCACGGATGATTTGTGCCTCTTCTACTGGGTTCTGGCTTCCTGTTGAGGTTCTTTCTCATTGTCCCATCTGCTGTGTGGATGCAGAGTCGTTCCTTTTGTCGACAATATGTTATGTTTGCATGGTAAACTTTACAAGTCTGTATCTGAAAATTCTGGCGGAAGCTGCACTTGACCTTGGGTTAGGCCTCCTCTGCCTCTTCCTGCCATCTAGGGCCTGACTCTGAGGGCTGTGACTGGAATGTAAGTCCCAGGAAAATGTATGCAAGATGTCTTTTCACCTCCTTGCACCTGGGATAACAGGGAGAGCCAGCCAGGGCCCCTTCCGTGTGGTGCCCGATGCATCAGATCCAGAACTCCGCCCAGAGGTCCTGAGCCCCAAGCCTCATGGAAATAATTCGTGTTCCTGTACTCGGCAAATCCCCTTGGAATATTTCTTCGTGGACATGGGGCAACGTTTGGTGGCTGCTTGGGGACTTGGGGATCTGGATCCGGAGTGATCTTCATTTATCGCTGTCTTCCTACCTTAGTGTCATTTTGCAGCCGGATGGTCAACAATTTCTTCTTTTTTTTTTCAAATTTAAGAAAAGGTTGCTTTTATTCTTTTAAATAAAGTACTTTTTAAAAATATATTTATTGATTATGCTATTACAGTTGTCCCATTCCCCCCCACACTCCATCCTGCCCACCTCCTCCCTCCCACATTCCCCCCCTGTAGTTCATGTCCATGGGTCATACTTATAAGTTCTTTGGCTTCTACATTTCCTACACTATTTTTACCCTCCCCCTGTCTATTTTCCACCTATCATCTATGCTACTTATTCTCTGTACCTTTCCCCCCCTCTCCCCGTCCCACTCCCCTATTGACAACCCTCCATGTGATCTCCATCTCTATGGTTCTGTTCCTGTTCTAGTTGTTTGCCTAGTTTGCTCTTGTTTTTGTTTTAGGTGTGGTCGTTAATAACTGTGAGTTTGCTGTCATTTTTACTGTTCCTATTTTTGATCTTCTTTTTCTTAGGTAACTCCCTTTAACATTTCATATATTAAGGGCTTGGTGATGATGAACTTCTTTAACTTGACCTTATCTGAGAAGCACTTTATCTTCCCTTCCATTCTAAATGATAGCTTTGCTGGATACAGTAATCTTGGATGTAGGTCCTTGCGTTTAATCTTGGGTAATGTAATTATGATGTGCCTTGGTGTGTTCCTCCTTGGGTCCAGCTTCTTTGGGACTCTCTGAGCTTCCTGGACTTCCCAGAAGTCTATTTCCTTTGCCAGATTAGGGAAGTTCTCCTTCATTATTTGTTCAAATAAGTTTTCAATTTTTTGTTCTTCCTTTTCTCCTTCTGGCACCCCTATAATTCGGATGTTGGAACATTTCAAGATGTCCTGGAGGTTCCTAAGCCTCTCCTCATTTTTCCGAGTTCTTGTTTCTTCATTCTTTTCTGGTTGGATGTTTCTTTCTTCCTTCTGGTCCACACCGTTGATTTGAGTCCCAGTTTCCTTCACATCACTATTGGTTCCCTGTACATTTTCCTTTGTTTCTGTTAGCATAGGCTTCATTTTTTCATCTGGTTTTTGAACAGATTCAACCAATTCTGTGAGCATCTTGATAACCAGTGTTTTGAACTATGCATCCAATAGGTTGGCTATCTCTTCCTCGCTTAGTTGTATTTTTTCTGGAGCTTTGAAGTGTTCTGTCATTTGGGCCATTTTTTTTTTTTTGTCTTGGCGAGTCTGTTACTTTAAGGGGCGGAGCCTTAGGTGTTCCTTGGGGCGGGGTAATGCTGGTCGCTGAGCTGTGACGCTGTACATGGGGGAGGGGCCGAGAGGGAGCAATGGCCCCTGCTTCACTCTCCTCCGAATTTCAATCTTTCACTCCACTACCCACAATCAAACTGGGCCCCTCTGGTGCTGGTTCCCGAGTGGGTGGGCCTGTGCACACTCTAGGCCCCTGTGGGTCTCTCCAACAACCTCTCCTGTGAGGCTGGGAGTCTCTCCTGCTGTCACCCCAACCCCCACGGTGCTTTCAATCAGAGGTTTGAGGCTTTATTTCCCCGCTCTGGAGCCCTGGGTTGCGTGGTCTCCTTCGCTCCCCACTGTTTGTCTGGTTTATCTGTGCGCAAATGTGGGGCCGCGGGGTCTGCTAGTGGTCAAACTGCCTGCCCCGTTCATCCCACCCTCTGCCAGTCTTGGTCCCGCCATGGCCACGCGAGTCCTCTCCACCCTGGTGCCCGTCTCTGCCCCTCCTACCGGTCTGGATGAATGTTTATTTTTTATTTCCTTGGTGTCGGACCCCCTTGCCCTTTGATTCTCTGTCAGTTCTGGTTGTGCGAGGAGGCGCAGTGTGTCTACCTACGCCTCCATCTTGGTTCTCCTCCGGTCAACAATTTCTGGTGCTGGCTGAGGGAGGTGGCGTGCCTGGTGGTGGGCAGCTCTGTGGTTCAGCTTGACTTCCTCCCCCTCGCTGCTGAGTTGCCTCGGCCTCCTGCTGGGGAACAGAAACCTGGTTTAGTTCAGGGGCTTCTCACTCAGGGGTACGCTCGGGTGGGGGTGTCCTCACTTTCTGTCACCACACCGGAGCAGCAGACGGCACTCTGAAAGCAGAAGTCTGGTCATGCCCACTCCTGCTCCAAACATGTGAACGACTCCTGGTCACTGTGTGATTTCCCACCAGATTATGTGTAACTGCAGAGGAGCTCTGGGGTGTGCACAGACTTGTTCTCAAATCTCTAGCTTTTTCCTTTTAAAATTCATGCAACTTGTGCATATGACTGAATTTGCTTAGGACAAATGAGAACATGTTCCCCAACTGTTGCATAAAATTGGCACTTGAGAAGAAGAGTCTGTGTTTTCCTGGGGCCCCGGTGCGCCATGTGCGTGCCCACACGACGGTGCTGAGGAGACGCTGGAACCGCTGCCGGAGGTCATGCGCCTGCACGTTATGTAAACGGCTTCCTGACCTGCTCTTGCTGGCCCCTCACCCTGATTCCCCGCTGTCCCTGACTTAGAATTTTTTATCTAGGTGCTTTAGGGTTTTCTTTCTCTCTTTAAAATTAAAAAAAAAATTTAAATATTGGTTTGAGAGAGAGAGAGAGACATCCATTTGCTGTTCTACTCATTTAGGCATCCATTGGTTGATTGCTGTATGTGCCCTGATCGGGGATTGAACCTGCAACCTTGACATATCATGACAACGCTGTAAGCAACTGAACTACCCAGCCAGGGCTTGCTTTGGGGTTTTCTAACACCAAAATGTGTTTTTTCTTTTTTGGTTTCATAATAAGTAAATGCTCTTTGTATGAAACTGTCAACAATAGAGAACACCCTAGGGGGAAAGTCCCATTCTTCTGAAACCCCTCTCCCCTGAGCCAATGGCTGTGCACTCTCTCCTCTTCCCTCCCTCCCTCCCTCAGGGTTGACCTGGGATGTTTCTGTGCTGCCCTCACTCGCATTTTATGGTTCACATTCCTGCCAGGTCAGGCCCCAATGTCCAGGTCTCCTGCCTGTGACTACGTTCCAGCAGCCGCAAGTCCGGGGTCTGGCCCCCTGGGCAGCTGCCACCCCGAGTCCCTGTTGGCCGCCCCTGTTGCTGGACATCTTCGGCCACAGATTGGTCTGCAGCCTCTGGGCTGATGTGATGGACAGAGTGGCCTCCTTGACCCTGTCTCCTTACATCCAGTCCTGGGCCCATGTCCTTGCCTGTGTGAGTGACCTGAGGTTTGCTTCTAGCCAAGAGACTGACAACGGCAATGGGATGTCATTTGTGATTCTATTGTGTTGTCCTGTCCTATCCTATCCTATCGCCTCCTGGCTGAAGCTTTGCTCTCTCATCTCTCCTTTGATAGTCCTGAGAAAGCCAGTGGCCGCAGCAGGACCCGCCACATGGGAAGAAACTGTGGGAAGCCTCTAGGAGCTGAGGCAGCCTCCACCAAGAAACTTAAACTTCCAGTTCTGTGGCTGCAATGAACTGGATTTTGCCAACAGCCCGAGAGCACCTGGAAGGGGAATGCCCTCACTCACACTTCTGATGACATTTCAGACTCATCCAACTCCTGGAGCGCAGCCAGGTGAGACGCTGATGCAGAGAAGCCAGCTAAACCCTCCACCCAAACTTCTGAGCCGCAGACACTGGGCAGAACTAAATGCTCACTGCTTCAAGCCACTCAGCGGCTAGTAACCCACTTTGCACCAATGGATGAGCAACGAACACAAGCAGAAGCATCTAGATTAGCCACAGACTTCAAACAGAGAGCCTGCCCAGCCCTGTGTCCTGACAGAGGGCACTCCTGTCTCTGTCCCTGCTGCTCTGCAGGGCCGAATCCCCAGGCACTATGGCCAGCTCCTGTCCAGGGGGCCCAGAGGGCCTGTGGCCACAGCTTTGGGCAAACTTTCTCCTTACTCTCTAGCTTACAGAGACCCTCGTATTGTCCTCAAGTTCTGTGATTTCCCACCTCTACTTATATTTTACCTAATATGGCTTAATGTTTGAAATAGAGGAGAGTGAGCTTTATATTTTATCTTGGCCAAAGCCTTTCTAAAAAAAATAAAACTAAATTACTAACTTTTTATGTGTTTACAAAAGTAACAGATACCTTGCTTACTAACTTCTCCCCTCGAGTTTCAGTTCGGGGTGAGAGGAACGCGTACTCAGGGGGTCCGGCACCGACCTCGGCTGTAAAACGTGGGAGTAACGCAGAAAGCCGCTCCTGAGGACCCCATGTGACCCCCATGTGCAGCGGGCAGAGAGGGGGAGGGAACCTCACATATGCGGAGCTGGGAGTGGGTTGTTTATTTATTTACTTATTTATTTATTTACTTATATGTTTATGCATTTTCAGTATCCCCTGACCCGGACTCCACCCACGGTGGGCCCAGGGCCACCAAGGCAGATCTGGAAGATGCTGCTAGTCCTGGCTCCAGGCCTGGGACAGAAAGAGGCGGGTGGGGAGAACCCAGGCCTCTTCTCTTTCCTGCGTTCTGTCCCGCCCCTGTCTCCATGCAATCCCTTAGCCAAAGTTCTATGTGAGGTGAACCTTCATTTCCCACAGGGGCAGCTGTGGTCTCAAAGTAGTGTGGTCAAAGCCCATTTCTTTTTCTCTCTCTGTGGTCCCGGGAAGAATGCAACAGAGTAATTGAAGTCCCAGCAGAGCCCCAAGAGATGGAAAGTGCCAGGCAGGGAAACTGGGAGGAGGGGCTGGGGAGAGTAGCCCATGGGCTGCTGATGGTCTCGATGAGCTCTGGCCCAGCCCCAGGCCTGCAGCATGGGCCGGGCCTTCACCCGCACGACCCGAACTGAGACGTGAGCGCTACACACATCACACCGAGGACCCCGGCTAACCACGGAGTGGCACACACGTGAGAGAAACCTTGAAAGTCCTGGAAACTGAACCGACCCACAGAAAGCCATGGGATCTCACCACAGCTGGGATGTAACAGGGCTGAGTGTTTGCTAAGGCAAAAATATCAATATTCTCAGTAGTATTTAGATAAGACCCCATGTCTCATGAGCTGTTATTCAAATGTCCAGGGTACACACCGAAAGAACAGGGCCTGAGAAGAAAGAGGGAAGTGGCAACATCTCAGAGGGGAAAGATCATCGAGAGATGACGAAATGGACGCAGATGACACAAGTGTTAGAATTTTCCTGCAAGACTTAAAGCAGCTCTTTTAAAAATGCTCCAACAAACATTTGCAAATACTGTTAAAGTGACTGAAGAGATAGAATGTTTAGCAAAGAAATAGAAGTTATAAAAAGGAGCAAATGAAAATTTCAGAGCTGAAAAAAGAAAACACAGCAGTTGCCCCGTGTTCACGAGGAGTGTGGTCCAACATCCCCCAGTGGGTGCCTGAAACCATGGGTAGCACCAAACCCTGTGTATTCGAAGGTTTTTCGTGTACACACAGACCTAGGATAAAGTTAAATTTATGAATTAGGCACGTGCAGGAAGAGATTAATGACAATAGCTCATATTAAAATAGAGCAAATATAATAACACACTGTAATAGAAATTATACTCGTATAAATGTGCTTTCTCTCTTTCTCCGTCTCCAGTAATTTTATATTTTCAGATCAAACCTAGTCCTCAGTCTGTGTGACCATCTCCCCCTTGCAGTGAAAGACCCGGTGTTGCTGGTTTTGGGGTCCCCTCGCTGAAGTCCTAGAGGAGGCCCACTGCTTTCTGGGATGACACGTTGCTGCCCGTGGAGCAGGCCTCCTGTGCACGCCGCCCACTCACCAGCTAATACCTTTTCCATCCTCACTAGCACCTGTCACACACTGTGGCCGGAACTTCTGTGGTTTGAGGCTCCACAGCAAAACTAGTATGAATTTCTTTTTTCTTCTTCATAGTTTCACAAATAGGAAATTCATTCTTAGCCTATGCAGACCTTAGCAATCTCAGCACGCATATTTTTTTCTTATTACACAGAGAACTTTCACCGTTTCACCCAAGGAACCATGTTCTGGCTTCTCTTTGGCACATTCCAACGGCCAGCATCACCGCTCTCGCACTTCGGGCCGTTATGAGGGACAATAAGAATTACTTGTTTGTTCATTTTGTGCTTCAGATTCCACATTCAAGTGAAATCATATGGTGCTTGTCTCTCTCTGTTGCATTTAATTTCACTGAGGTCCGTCAGTGTTGTTGCAAAGGGTAAGATTTCATTTTCTTCTTTTATTGGGTGAAAACAGTGAAGGGATTAAGAAATACAAATTGGCAGTTACAAAATAGTCCCGGGGGAGTAAAGCGCAGGGAATACAGTCAGTAACAGGCCGGGGCCACGTGGGTACTAGAGTTTACTTTGTAAGTTATGTGATGGCCTAACCACTATCCTGCGCACCTGAAACTGTATAAAATACTGTCGAATGCCGACTACAGCTTAAAACCTTTATAGGTTCCCTGGGACATGAGCAGCTCAATAGCTAGTAGTGGGTCCAACAAAGGCCGCGCTAAGTGACTGGGGCAGGGATCGCATGCGGTGCGGGGCCGCGGACCCGGGTGGCTCACTTCTGGAGGAGACGGAGCCGAGGGCTGGAGATTTCATCGTCTGTGCACACGCTGCAGGCAATTTAAAGCTTATGAATTGCTCATTTCTGGAATTTTCCATTCCAGACTTTTGGGCTGGGATTGACCACAGGTAACTGAAACAGTGGAAAGGGAAACTGGATAAGGGGGCACTCCTGGACCCCTCCCCAAGAGAATCTCCCTGGAAGCCTCAACAACAAGAAAGCAGCTGATGGAGGAAAAGCATGCTCATTGGATGAGGGACTCAGGGGCTCATTCCTTCCCCTCCTCTGCGTGCTGGCTGCCTCAGGAGCAGCGGGTATCTGGACCATGTGGGGCGCCTGCGGGGATGTCCGGACTGTGTGCAGCGTCTGCCACCGCAGGTCAAGCCCGGGAAGAGGGCAGGCAGCGTTGTGAGCCCCTGAGGGGCGCAGGGCTGACCAAGGGCTCTGTTGGGGGCGGAAGAGAAGGACCTAGTCCACACGGTTGCCTGCAGCCTGAGCGGCTGGGCCAGCGGGTCTGAGGCTGGGCCTTGACCCCGGGCCTCACTGCCGCCTGTGTCCGCAGCCTTGAACCCTGCACGATGCATTGCCTAAGCAAACCGTTGTCAGTGTTCCTGCAGCCCCAAGTGTGCCAAGGTCTTATTCTGAGGTGGTAATCTGCTTTTTCTCCCATTTAGGAGTAAGTCTACATTGAGTGGGAAAAGCCTTTTGTTCTTACTGTAAACTGGGGAAGCTAAGTGTCGCCCCCATGGTGTTTTCCCCACGGGGCACAGGCCCTGGGGGGGTCACGTGGCTCCCAGGTCCCAACTGGGTGGTGAGTGGCTCGTTTGCTGTCCGGATTTGTGATTTGGCTACTCAGTATCCGAATCCTGCAGACGGACCCTGGGGTTGTAAAATGAGGCCCGTCCACAGGACAGAGGGGAGCACCACCGCACTGCCTCCGTCACCACCCCCTTCAGAGCAGCCGAGAAAGAACAAGCGACCTAAGAATAGCAAAAAAATAACATCCGCCCGGAAGGCGGATGGGTCCCAAGGGGCTGGCGGCCAAAGCAGAAATACCTCCCGCCCGAGCTTGGGAAGTGTGCGCCTCCAGACCTCAGACACGGCACGCTGGGGCCACGGAATTGTTCGCCACCGCGGCATTAGTCTGTTGCCTCTGCTCCCGCCCTTGCAGCAGCAGCTGAGTGTAAAAGATAAGGGCGATTTCCTGGTTTCCCCCCAAACCTCCCAGGGCCCCGCCCCCACCGCAGTTTCACTTTTGAGTTCACGTCCGCCCGGGACTCGGCACTCGCGGCGCCGGGGAGTCCAGCGAAAGCGTGACTGTGGTGGCCGAGGTAGGGGAGAGGGTCCGGGCTGGGGTGACTGGGGGGGTCTCCGGGGAGGGATGTGATATCAGGGTGTGTGGCCGGGAGTGGGGGCCCCAGCGGCGGGGAGGGGTATGTTTCTAAGGACGGGGCCACTGCCTCCGGAAATGCCAGGCCCTGCCTTGTCGCCTTTCCCGGGCTGCTTTTGCTTTCTCCAAACTCCAAGCTGAACAAACCCCAGAAGATCCAGGGCATGAGGTGAGTGCAGGCCAGGACAAGGACAGGTCCTCTCCCGGGGGCACAGAGGCCCAGCCATGGGGGATGGGGGAGAGGGGGCTAGTGTGCCCCTGGGGAAAACCACCTGCCAAGGAAGGGAAGTCCTCAGAAGAAGTTCTCTGGCTCGCAGAGCCTGGTCCTGCTTAGTAGAGGAAAGTAGCCAGTAACTTCAGTGAGTTCCTGCTTTTATTGCCGCCATTGCCAGTTCAAAGGAAGGTCGCTCTGTAAACTGCTTCCTGCCTCCCTCCCCTCCCTGGGGAGCAGGGCTGGGCCCCCAGGCAGCCACAGCTGTGGGCCAAAGGCCCGTCCTTCCCTGTCCCGCTGCTGCTGGGCCCTCATTGGTGGACGTCAGGGGTCCTGCCTTCCCCATGTGCTTCCACCGCCCCCTGAGCCTGGTCTCCTGTCGCACTGAACTTCTCCGGGGAGACAAGTCCTGGTCTGGAGGACAGAGGGCTCGGAGCCTGTCCAGTCCTCCAGAACCAGCCTCTGTCTGCCCAGCTCAGGCCCCGGAAAACCTCAGAGGACACACTGGTTCTCCTGGGGGCCTCATTTACCTCCACGGCATCCCGGTTGGGCCTGCGCTGAGACTGTTAGCCTGGTGCCTTTGTTCTCTGTGGGGTGGGAGTGCAATGGAGAAGAGGGTTGGGGAGGAGGGGACAGGGATTCCAGCAGAGTCACCTGTGACTGCCTCAGAAAATCCTGCATGAACCATGCAATTATCTAATGTTGCAAAGAAACAGTTCCGGAACTAATCATTCCAACCTTCCTTAGAGCAGGGAAGAGCTTCATGGGGCCTCACTGAGCTTCCCTCTCTCGTCCTGCCTCCCTCTCTGGCTCCCTCAGCGCTGGGCCCTACAGAACTCCACAGGGATGGAATGTTCTATATCGGGGCTGTCGGGAGCCAGCTGTGGCTAGCCCACTTGGAGTGAAAAACTGAATTTTAAATTCTGTTATCTTAATCAATTCAAGTGGCCATGGTGATGGTCACTACCACCTTTCCCAGCACAGGAACATTTTTTGCATCTTCTGAATTCCAGTCCATTTCTTCTCTCTAGAGAGGAGACCGCAAGACCCGGTGGGGCCATTGGCAGTCAGGGCACTGTGCAGAAGCCAGGGCGAGGTGTTTCCTTCACTGTGGAGAAGTCTTGGCTGGGCTTCCCTGGTCCTAGACCCTGTGTCAGCGCCCTTCAGGAAGAGCCATGGCCTCAGCCACAAGCAGCAAGAAGATGAGGGAGGAGGCCACCTGCTCCATCTGCCTGAACCTGATGGCCGAGCCTGTGAGCATCAGCTGCGGACACAGCTACTGCCAGGCCTGCATCCTGCGTTTCCTGGACAACCAGCCACGCCCGCCGCCGTCCCTGGCGCAGGTCTACCCCTGCCCCCAGTGCCGCATCCCATTCCAGTGGGCCAGCTTGCGGCCCAACAAGCAGCTGGGCGGCCTCATCGAAGCCCTCAGGGAGATGGACTGTGATGTGTCCTGTGAGGAGCACGATGAGCGGCTCCAGCTGTTCTGCGAGGACGAGGGCCAGCTCATCTGCTGGCGCTGCGAGCGGGCCCCGAGGCACCAAGGGCACAGCACCGCACTCGTGGAGGACGTGAGCCCCAGCTACAAGGTGGGTGCGGGGCGGCCACCGTGCACCCTGAGACCCCAGACCTAAAACCCCACACTGTGCAGCCCGGGGCTGTGACCCTGCCGTGCGGCCTCCCTGGGGCTATCGTCCCGAAAACTGGGTTAGGTTAGGGTGGGTCCTCCCTGAATCCAGTCCCGGCCATCCTTCCCGACCTTCAGCAGGGTGCTGGACTCTTGTGGCGTCCACTGTGGCTGTGATAATGTGTCCCGCACTAGGACTCCTGGTGGTCATTTATCGCTTCGCTTGTGTATATAATGAGACACTGCAATGTGTAGTGCCACGGGGGTGAGTCTGAAAGCACAGGGGACAGAGACACCACCTTTTAGGCATCCTCAGTCCAGCAGGGAAGACAAACTAGGTGTCACCAGGTTTGGGTGCTGTGGGGTGTGGGCGTACCTGGGGAGCCTTCCAGAGGCGCCTTCTGAGGGACACAGAAGCTAATGCGTGTCCAAGTGTGGAGAAAAGACAGGGCGCTCCAGGCGAGGGCACCAGGGGCGGCTGCATGGCCAGGGGCGGGGTGAAAGGTAGGTGACGACCCAGAGCCTTGTCAGCTCAGTCTAGGCCCGGCACAGCACCTTGACCACTGGCCACAGAAGGATCAGGCAGACGCTGTGCAGAGCATCCGCCGGGCACTGGCACAGATTTTCCCCGGAAGGGGTGGGCAGGTTGTAAGCAAGGTTCAGGCAGGGCAGTTGAAGGAGCTGGAAGTGGTTCGTGGTAGAGGATGACTCCGCGGGAGAGGTTTGCGCAGCTTCTAAGTTTCTCCCCCAGAAACACCTGGAGGAGGCTGACCTGGCCGTAGGGGCTGAGGAGTGGGCACGTGGTTACTCCCTCTCTGCCCTACCAGGGCCTGAGGAAAAGGACCCCAGGGTGGGACTCCTGGTTCGCTCCCCCACAAGGTAGAGGTGGCCCCCTTCAAGGCTCAGGGCCCCTCTTCAGGACATGGGCACCTCAATCACCCTTGGCACCCGGCAGGTCTGGAGGGAACCGAGGCTGCTCCCCCTGGAATTCCTTTCCCACGAAGCCGCAGGAATAGGAGCAGCACAGGGTAACAGGAGACTCGGGGGTCACACTGCTTGGTTTGAAGTCTCTGTTCTGCCACTTCCTAGGTGGGTGACACTGAGCGAGTTATTTAATGCCCCGTGCCTCGGTCTCCCACCTGTAACGGGCGGGGGGGGGGGGGGGGGATAGCAGTCCCTTCCTCCCCAACCCTCATGCCCAGGAGCTATGACAAGCTTCAAGCTTTAAGGGCATGAATATGTGTAAAGCTCAGCACTTGGCACAGAGCAAGAGTGGCACAGTCCTTGGCTCAGCCAGCCCTGCTGTGCCGACCACAGCCAGCCCTTTGGTTTGGCTTAGAATGGCTCTTCTTGAGACTGTGAGAGACTATTTTGAAAAGTAACTCAAAGGCTTGATACAGATACTATATCACTTTAAATTGGCTTCATGTCACCCTTCTTCAACAGACATCAGCGCCCCCTCCCGCTGTTTCTCGTGACTTTGCTGGGCTCCTGCCCTTTCCTTCCTGACTCACCACAGAACACACAGGGTGCCCTGGGTGTGCCGCCTTGCCTAGGTTTGCTTCCGCATGTTATCTGATCAGATGGCCCTGTACGTGATTACTATCTTGCTCTGTGGGCAGCATTTCTTTGGCAAGACTGTAGCAGAGGACAAAGGTCAGGACAGGTTGGGACAGAGGTCAGCAGCTGAGGTTGAACTCACAGCTCGACCATCACCAGTTTCAGCACCTGGGCAAGTTGCTCACCCTCCTCTGAACCCTCAGTTTCTACGACACAGAAATTGATGTGCAAGATCCTACCGAGTGCTCGGGGCTGTGCAGGGGAAAGTGAGTGACTGCCCACACAGCCCGCGGGGTGCTCCCTGGCAGTGTCGGGGCTCCCTACAGGTTCAGTGTCATTGTAATCATCTTGGAGGCCTGGGATCCTAGCCCCCCACCGCCGCCCCACCAGATGCCTCTTGAAGAATTACCGAACTGAATAGACCTTATTCACCCTGTTTTTCCTCTAGGAAAAGCTCCAGAATGCTGTGACAAAATTGAGGCAACTGGAAGAGGAATGCATGAACCAGAAGGCATTCAGAAGGAAGCAAATAACCGAATGGAATGTAAGCATGCGCGTTCTTGGTGTCCAGCAGTTTGCCGGCTGGCCGAGCACTAGGCATGGGGGACGATCGGGCAAAGCACAGTGGCCATCTCCCTAAACCAGACTGAACAGGGGGAACCCCAATAAGAAACCATGTTTCTTTTTATGCCCTTACTTGACTACATCTGTGGGAACGATCTCTTGTCCCTTCAACCTTTCAGCAGTAATTGGCCTGGATTCCGAACCCTGTCAGGAGAGGCGGAATCCGTGTGCCTGTGTACCGGGAGCCATCTCTCACGGGTTTGTGATTCTCAGTGCCACTGAGTAGCCTCCTGGCTTGGGGGCCTCATGACCCTGACACATTTCCCACGGTGCAGGATGCAGCTCTCAGAAGACAGAATCACTCCAGGCTAACATTGCTGATTACTCAGACTCACGAGTCTGGTCGAGGAGATCTGTCTGATCTGTGAGGAGGATCGTCTCTGCTAGGAGGGCCCGCCCCCTTGCCACCGCAGACTGTGGGTCTTGACTGTGTCCGTGGCCACCCAGCCTTGTGGTCAGAGAGGCATTCCTTTATGGTCACGCTGATGTAAGACATCAGGTCCCACGGGACTGGAGCTGTGATGCCTTTTTCAGAGGTTCCTTCTGACCTCTGCCCTGATCCTTTGTGTGTGAGTGGTAGACTTGGACTCCTGGGGGCGCTCTTCCTGCCCTCATTTCTGGAACCCGGACAGAGGAGGGTCCGGATGGTCCAGGACGTACGGAAACAGTATCAGTGGCCCTCTGGCCCCCACGCTCCCTGTGTGAGTGGAGGAACCACTGAGACACTGCAGTCCTTCATCTCCCCCAGGGAATGCCGAGTGCACAGGGTGTGACATTCTCTCTCTGTCCGTCTTACATATCGGGATGATTAAGTGGGCCCTGGGCGGCTGGGTGAATATTTCTCAGTTAACTATGGCGAAGCCTGCCCCCCGGGCCTCCCACTGCTGGGAATCAGGCCTCTCCAGTGACCGGGTTGAGTCCGCTCTTGGGGTGACGTTCATTATGAGCTTTCGCTTCATGAAGTCGCCTCAGATCAGACTAACCTTCTCACGTCTCTCATAAACACTTGTCTTCTCTTTGTAACACAGCGCTGTTCAGCCATTGTGCTGCAAGAACTTTTAAAACATGCAATACCTGACGATTTAGTCAGGGGCACTGACCTATTTTCCTTTAGAGTAAAAAATGACAACAGCCAACAACAGCCGTCCAGTGTGAGTGCCCTGTCCTGAGTCATAAATATACAAGCCACATAATAGAGCTGCATCTCTTTCTTCGTATCACATAGTGACGTTGCATCTGATTGTTTCGTTCTTGGTGCCAGAAGTCATTACATACACAAGTATAGGTACCGGAGTTTTAAAAAATTTGTACTGATTTTAAAGCAAGAGTAGAAGTGGGAGAGAGAGAAAGAAGCACTGATTTGCTGTTCCACTTACTGATGGCATTCATTGGTTGGTTTTTGTATGTACCCTGACTGGGGATCGAACCCACAGCCGTGGTGTTTTGGGATGATGCTCTAACCAACTGAGCTACCCAGCCAGGGCAGGTCCCTGATTTTTTTAAAAGTCACTTTGGAGCAAAATGGGTAGGCAGTAATTATTATTTTGTAAATCAATCAAAATTATGCTTATTTTTGTCCCATTAGCAAAAAATATATTTTTGGTGTGCTGCTGGATTTTAGTAATTAGTTTACCTGTATCATGAGGTGAAAAAGGTTGAAAATCGCTGTTGTAACTGATGTCTGACCTCGGCCCCAGTTCCGTGATTAAATAATTTAGTGTTCCCAGCCTGCATCTTGGCGGGAGAACAAGGAAAGTAACCGGGGACTGAGGTCTGTGACCATGGCTTCCAGACGGGAGCTGGGCACGGGCCACCACGTCCAGCTCTGTGACTCATGAGCAAACCATGTCGAGGTGGTTGAGCAAACTTTCTTTTGTATGTGCATGTGCGTTAGAAATAACATAAAATTCACCATCTTAACCATTGTGAAGCACACACTTCAGTGGCATTACATACTTTTATATTGTAAACCATTGCCCCCACCCATCTCCAGAACTGTTCATCTCGCAAAGCTGAAACTCTGTCCCCATTGCCCCCTTCCCTCGGCCCCTGGTAACCACTGCTGTCCTTTCTGTCTCTACGCCTTTGACTATTCCAGGTCCCTCCTGTAAGTGGAATCATACGCTGTTTGTCCATCTGTAACTGTCCTGTTTAACTTCCCATGATGTCTTCAAGGTTCGTCCATGATTTTGCCTGTGTCGGAATCCATTCCTCTTCCAGGCTGAGTAGTATCCTGTCTCATCGCTAGACCACCCTTTGTTTATTGATTCATCCACGATGGGCCGTTGGGTTGTTTCCAGCTTTTCAGCGTCCTTTCTTGACTCTAGGAGAAGATAAGTATTAAAAGACAGAAGATCCAGTCCGACTTTAAGAACCTGCACAGCTTCCTGGAAGAGGAGGAGAAGTTGTACCTGTGGAAGCTGGACAGAGAGAAGGAGCAGACTTTGAGGAGACTAAGGACCAGTGAGGCCAAACTGGGGCAGAAGAGACACCAGCTGGAGAGCCACATCCTGGAGCTAGAGGAGAGATGTCAGGGCTCGGCACAGAAGCTGCTGCAGGTGAGGCTGGAGGGCGGGAAGGTGGGGAGGGTGAAGGCCGCCTGCCTTGTCCAGAGGTGGCTCATTAGTGTGGGGAATTTAAAGTCACACTTCTCTTGGATACAGATTAATATCTGCAAGGTGGCCTCCCCTGGTCTGCAGAACAGCTTGATATGAATCAGAAAACTGTCCCCCCCGCTGGGTGGATGTGGTGGGTTCCTTGGCTGAACAGACTCATGGGATGCCTTCTGCTACTGTCTGCCCTGGTGCTACGTGCATACAGCCCTGTGAGACAGTCTCCTGAAAAGCTTGTCCAGGTGACAGGCAGGGGACCAGGTGGGGCACCAGGAGGTGTGCTGAGCTTTGCCTGAGTGGTGCAGGGCTCGTGCACAGCCCTCTTTCCGCCGCAGGAAGGTGGGCTGCACCTGCAGCTGCTCACCCCAGTTCCCACTAGTAGGACAGGAGGTCACACCATGAGGCTGACAGTGTCACATAGCTGCTCCACCCCCGTGTGATACCTGTGGCTGTCACTCCCGTGCCCAGTCCCAGGCACTATTCATGCCTCCACCACTGAGAGACAAGTGGTCATGCACAGGGCTCACGCTGAGAGGGAGGCGAGGTCAGTGAAGGCAGGTCTTGCCCACAGAGCGTGGGGGAAGCTCCCCACACACCTTAGCAGGAAGGCAACAGACCTCGAGCTTGAGGAACGTCCACGTGTCCACGCCGACCGCCCCGGGGGTGGGGTGGGGGGTTGGGGTGGGGATCATTGTTGCCGGGGCATCACCCACATCTGAGGCTGCAGCCACTTGCTGGGAGGGAGCGGGGCCCCATGAACGTGGATGTTTCCCCACCCACCTGTGCCTTTGTGTGTCTGCAGGACGTGAAGGCCACGCTGAGCAGGTGAGTGTTAAGTGAGCGAAGAGGGAGGGAGGAGGGGATGCTCAGCAGATGGGCGGCTCTGCTAAGTCTGGGCCTCCGCTCACCCCAGGAGTCAGGCCGTGCAGCTGGAGGCTCCGGAGGCCCTCTCCTTGGAGGTTCGAACCGAGTGCGATGTTCCAAAGCTTTACTTTGATGTGAAGAAGCTGTTGAGGAGCTATCAAGGTATGTGCAGTCGAGGCGTCGGCTCACTGCCGTCCTCCCCACCGCTCTCTCGGACCAGTGTGATGATTTCTACTTCATGTTTCCCAAAACTGAGGCTGGCAGAATGGCCTGCCTGAGCTCACACAGCTGGTCCGAAACGAGGCTCACCCTTAAACACAGGCTGGTTTTATGGAAAATAAACCCTGTTCTTGGCAACAAAAATCGTGTCTCCCCCCCCCCCCCCCCCCCCCCCCCCGGCAGTGAGCGTGGTTCTGGATCCAGACACGGCGCATCGGGAACTGATTGTGTCCGAAGATCAGAGACAAGTGACTCGGGGGTGCCCCCAGGACAATCTGCACATGTCTCCTGGGAGGTTCGCCGTCTCGCCCTGCATCCTGGGCCGTGAGAGCTTCTCCTCAGGGCGGCACTACTTTGAGGTGGACGTGGGAGAAGGGACTGGGTGGGACGTTGGCGTCTGCATGGAAAGTGTGCAGAGGGACACGAGCCTGAAGCAGGAGCCCCAGGCCGGCTTCTGGGCCCTCCGGCTGTGCGCCAAGGATGGCTATGTGGCGCTGACCTGGCCCCGCACGCCCCTGCGCCTGGGGGAGCAGCCCCTGGTGGTGGGGGTTCTCCTGGACTGCGAGGCCGGAGTCGTTTCCTTCTACAGCGTGACCTCGGGCTCCCACATCTTCACCTTCCCAAAGGCCTCCTTCTCGGATGCGCTGCGGCCCTATTTCCAGGTCTATCCGTACTCTCCCTTGTTCCTGCCACCACCGGATGTGTGAGGACAGGCGCGGCGTCCTGGGCTGGACCAGCCAGAGAAACTGAAGCCGTGATGGGAGGATTCTGGTCTGTGTGCTTCACGCTGTCCCCGGCCCCAGAGCAGTGCTGCGCTGTTGTGGGCCCTTGATCAATCTGCCTTTAACAAAGGGCTACAAAGACCGAGAATCCCACAGATGGTCAGTCTAGGCCTTGACCTCTGCAGCCCCCGTCAGTGGACTCAGAGCTTTGATTTCCTGTAGTCCGTGGGTGGCCAGCAGGGTGGTGCAGAGGTCAGGAAGTCCGAGTGCTCCCATTTTCTTTTTTTTCTCACCTGAGGACATGCTCTTTGATTTTCTTTAGAGAGAGGGGAGGGGAGGGAGAGAGAAAAGGAGAGAATCATCGATTGGAGAGAGAAACGTCAGTCGGTTGCCTCTTGTAGGCACCCCAACCACGGACTGAACCTGCAACCCAGGCATGTGCCCTGACCAGGGGTCCATCCTGCAGTTGACGGGCTTCACTCTCGGTTTACGGGACGGCACCACAGCCGACCGAGCTGCCCGTCAGGGCCCCCAGTGTGTGCGATGCGGTTGGAACTCGCGTGGGGATGAGCAGCAGCTGCAGGTGCTCCGCTCACTACACAGAAGAGCTGGAAAACGGAAACAGCGGTGAGTCCGGCAGCCGCCGACACGTTGGTCACCAATGTGGACCACACCTTTGGGGACAAAGTCGTGGGGGACATGGTGGGTGCAGAGGCATCAGACTCCTGTGTTCTGCTCAAACTGTCACCAAGCGCAGTGTGAGAGCGGACCGGGGACCAGCCCGCAGGGGGGCTGAGGGGAAGTGGGTTGTGATGGGGCCTCCTCCTGCAAAAGACGCATTTCCCAGAATGTGCTCGTGCCTGCTGTCATGAAATGTTTTTACATCTCAGTAAATAGTTATTGCTGGCGTGGTTGCTGGTGGTCTTTATTATGATTCACATATGAACAAATACGCCTCAACTTTGCACAGGCTTAGTTCGAAAAGCACATTCCGCATCCTAAATTATCATCCCTGAGATGACTAATGACGGGACTGGAGTGAAGTTTCCCAAAACACACACACAGCACTAACAGTGACCAAAACATGTCACAAAGTGGCTAAGTGTTAATGAAAATTTACGGTTGGCATGGACATCGATGTTTGTGGACGCCCTCTGACATCCCCTCAGGGAACTGGGCAAACGAGCCATTTCTGGGTGTTGGAAGCCTGGCTGGGTCTGCACCTGCATCTAGAGAGGCCGGACTGTCCCTCTCCCCAGCCTGTCGGCTCTCCTGGCATGCCGATCAAGGCCAGGTGCAACTAGAAAATGAAGGGCCACTTTGGTGTAAGAATTATCTTGAGCAGAAGGCAATGGAGTAAAGGCAGATACAATAAAAGCTCTCCCCTTCCTCCATTTGCCTAAAAGCAGGACACAGGTTTGCAAAGGTGGCCTCCTGTCCTCCGTACCAGGAAGCACAGAAGTTAATCGCCAGAGACAATGCCAGACCCTTAGCCCAGAGGCAGCTCCAGGGGGATCGACAGGCAACGCGCCCTTCTCTGCCATCACTGTATCCATGTGCTTGTCTCCCCACAACTTGCTGCCTAGAAAGCCATTGTCCTCTGTCTTGTCAGGTCTCACCAAATCTATTGCTCTTTTGTTCAGACGCTATAGAAGCCCAAGTTGCCACCACCACTTTTTGAGTTACTCTTTGAGGATTTCCATGTGTATGTGTAATGCACGTGTCAGGAAAACGTTCCTTTGTCCTTTATGATCCCACTGCAACCACGCTCACAAGACTCCACGTCTCCTCTGACAGCACAGGCGTAGGTGTCTTCCACACACCACGCCGGGCATCCTACAGCCAAGCTCAGTTCCGACACCAACTGGAGTCAGAGCACATCTCCCAGGTTAAGGGCTCAGCCTCACTCACAGCAGACCCCAGTCACCAGTCCAGGTCGTCACCTCTGATTCTGACTGACAGCTGTAAATGGGAGGTTCCCATGAGCCCCCTCTTTGGGTTCAATCATTTGCTAGAACAGCTGACAAATCTCAGAGAACTACGTTGTTTCCCGGTTTGTCATACAGTAAAGGATGCGTTAAAGGATACAGATGAACAGCCAGAGGAAAAGACACACATATCGAGATCCGTAAGGGTCCCCAGCAGGGAGCGTCTGTGCCCGTGGTGTTGGGACGTACCAGCCTGCTGGCACGTGGTTTTGTTAGCAAACAAAAACTCAGTCTTGCACTTTCGGGATTTTAATGGTGGCTACATCACGTGGGCATGATCAGTCATTAACTTAATCTGCAGTTTCTCCTGCCTCCCCAATGGGTGGGGGTGGGGGTGGAGCTGGACATCCCAAGCTTCTAATCATGTTATTCTTTCTGGTGGCCAACCCCCATCCAAAAGCCCAGAGTGGCCTCATTAGAAAAAAAGTCCTATCACCCGGAGAACTGCAAGGGATATAGAGGCTCCGTGTCAGGAGCTTTAGTCAAATACCACACACCGGAGCAAAACACACTCCCTGTGCTTTTATCCCTCTGGGTACTACCAGGGTCTCAGAAACTCTGCGCCAGGAACTGGGGCGTTTGCATATTTGCTGACCAACCAAACCTCTCCTGTCCTACCAATCACACTGTGAGAACTTGGAGTCCTCATTTGCATAGAAATGGACCAATCAGGTCCATTTCTACGCCAAAGAGTTGGTAGGCACTCTTTATATAAGCCAGCTTCACCTGGGCCTCAACAGGTGTGCACTTCGGGTTTCTAAGGAAGGCTGCTGCTGCTTCCAGGGTGCAGGTTTAACTGGAACTTGTCCCCTGGGAGCAGAGCTGAGCCCCGACACTGGGGGTGAAACGGGGCTGGCTCTTCCCAGGCTCTTTGGGCTGGTCTGTTTTGTTCTGTTTCACAGCTGTGCGTTTTCACAGTTGGGCTTTTTTCACTGAATAAAGGCTCCCCTTCGCTGCAAACTGGGGACTCCTGTTGGTGTTGAGTTAGTGCTGATGACCTTCTGTCAATAGTTCATAGTGGACATATAGTAAATGTCTGTTGAGTGAGTATTCTAATACATGTAAATCTTAAGCCTTCTATCAGGGCTTGAGAGCTCGTCTATTTGGCAGCATGTAGAGGATATGGGACCTGCACCCAGAACACACGCACTGGTGGGCACAGTGTTTCAAGTTGGAATGTTAACATGCTCTCCCGTGTGTCTAGGCCCTGCCCCTGCCTCTGGGCTTATAACTCGCCCGTGTCACACATTTATGTCACCCCTCTGTCTGCTAGGGTCTTCAGTTGTGTGGAATCTCTTCCTATACTTCGCTGTTCACAAGTCACTTTCAAATAAGTTTCTTTCTCACCCTATTGTTTTGCCCCCTCCTTTTTCCTACCATAGATGTCTCATCATTGTGTTCTCATCCATCCACAGCTGTCCCCAACGTTTTCTCTATGGGTTCTTTAATGTCATAAGCATAAATCGTTTTGTGGCTATGCCTGGTATGATGAACTAAGAAACCTAAGCAAAGAGTACCGGATACACCTCCTATAAGTTTGTGTTACACATATCGAAAGAAACGTACATATTGTTGTATTGTGTAGTTATTAGGCAAACACAATAAGCAGTGTTCTAAATTCACTTAATGTAACCTTTATGCAGTTCACATTTTATAGTTCTATTTTTACCAGCTGCTGTTAACTACCTGGGCATCAGATATGAGGCTTTTTATTTTATTGTTTTTCTGCAGAGTGAGGGGTTAGGAGACATCGTCTTTAAGGAAATTTACAGGTACATATCCAAGATCTGTGATTGTACAGTTGTTACCTGGACAGATGAAACCTCAGGTAAGGGAAGGGTGGAGGATGACATAGCACAGGGTGGGAGTTACCTGGTGCCAACTGGGCAAAGTTCCCCAGCAACCTCTTCCTTAAAAGATGCTTCAGAACCTGCATTTCCAGCAGATCCCCGGGGGCCGTTTGCCTGGAAATCCTGAGACCAGACAATCAAACAGTGCTTTACATCCTCATCCTGTTCCTTTCTGGTCACGATCCTCTCCATAGTCAGCTTAGTGCCTCCTTCTCTGGGACCCCCGGGACTGAGATCACCCCCTTTCCATATGCACATGTGCAGTGCTTTTGGGGACCGTGTGGAGTGGGAAGAGGCCTGTTTGACTGGACCTCTGCCCTGGTGGCCCAGGCCTTCAGGAACCTGAACCCTCTCCATCGTTGCTTTTTGAGGTCCTGTCTCCGGGAATCCACGTGGGGGTGTAGTCGGTCCTCTCCCCATTCCCCACACTGGCTCGTGACGATCAGTCTTACTAGGTTCTGTTTTCCCACCACATGAAGTGTTCCTTTTACTGTGTGACTTTTGTCCTGTTTGTAGAGGCAGCCAAAGTCATTGGTAGCAACTCCACTGCCACAGAATCTGACTTTTGATTGTGATGTCCTGCTGAGGAAACATGGGAAGGAGGTGGTAAAGAGTGCTGTCTTCACAGCTAGGAGAGCTGGTTTTAGTGTCAGAAGACAGGGAGACTGTTAAGTTTTCTGAGTTCAGCTGACAGTGTGTGAGCTGTCAGTGGTTCAGACCCTCCATGGCCTTTGTGAATCATCCAAACAATATTTCACAAATCTTCAAGTCAGTTGAAATCTAAATGTTTCATTTTTGATAGCAAGAGCAAAAACACACATAGGAGGCCCTTATATTCTCTTTGGAAACAATAGAGTATGAGAGGAAAAAGTAATTTGTTTAGGGACTTTTTAATATTTAGCCTAACAAATCTAGCCAACACAGAAATCTGCTGATTAAATACTATTGGGTTGGCCAAAAAGTCTATTTGGATTTTTCTGTAAAATAAAAGACACCGTTCATTTTCACCAATAATGTTATTGATTTGGGTATTTTGAGTATGTCAGTGCTTTCCCACGTGGTAGGATGTCGATTTTCTCAGTTAATTGTCTTGATTTGATCACTACCAACTTCAGCTGGTCTACCCGAGTGGGGAACATCGTGGACCGAGAAACCCCCAGCACAAAACCTTGCAAACCACTTTTGACACATTTGATCAGTCACAGCGCCTTCTCCATACATGGCACAAGTCTTTTTCTTGTGTTTCAATTGTGTTTTTAACCTTTCTTGAAATAAAGCATAATATGCCAAAAATGTTGTGTATTTTCTTCCATTTTCAGTATTAAAAGGGCTACTCAAAAATTCACGGATTTTAATATGTTTTTGAAAAATGAACGTTGATGTGACAACTGTCATGATAAAATTTAACAAAATTCTTTCAAATGAAGTTAAAGACAACTAAGAGCTACTAGAGCCGTCTTATGGGAAAAACCAAACTTTTTGGCCAACCCAAATGTTCTATTAAAGTAGAAATATGCTTTAGAAAAAAAACGAGGGTGTTTGTCTCAGCTATTTTGTTTTTTTGTACTTTTATATAATAAATAAAAGTTCTAAAAGATTGAGGGAAGCATTTTATTTCTACTCAAAATTACTTTTAAAAAATGGGCTAATTTAAACCATATATAGTTGACGGCATTATCAATTAGGAAATTCTGATAAAGTCACTACACTAATGCAATGTAAACTTTGTAAAGGCCAATAATCTTGGGGCATAATTTAAGAAACCAATTCTAAAGGAGCCAACACCCAATTTTAAGAATATGTTCATTGTAAAATTAGGGCAGCCAAAATATTCTGGAATTCCTTCAAATAAAACGAATGACTTTGTGAATTTAGTTGATTGCACCAGCTTAAAGAATTATGACGCATAATAAATGATTTTTATAAACATATAGTAATCTAGTACAAATGTTTGGTTAAGTGGAAAAAGCAAAATACATAATGGAATGTGTACTATGACAAACTATGGGAAATGTACTCACAGATTTATAAAAACTAGAATTGAGTGTATACAGTTATTAAGTAAACAGTAAACAGTTATTAATTTTGTTCTGAATCAAAAAAAGTTTTGAGAGGCTTGCGCCTGCCTGGTCTCCCAGGCCGTGGTCCGCGCCAGCAGCCCGCGGGCGCCCTCTACTGGGCATATCTCGGTGACACGGGAAAATCCCTATTCCAGAATGCCTTCTCGCCGTGTGCTAGGTGAGTACTTCCCTTGAGCTTCCATATTTGCCCCTGTCTAAGCCCTTCACCCTGGCACGGTGGTGTCACCCTGTGTAACTTGTAGTCTAGAGGCATTTGACAGCCATCATCTCCAGGAAGGCTCCCTTTAGCCGCAGGTCTCACTCTGACTTTGACCTTTTGAAAACATTCTCTGTGTCTACCCTGGAGCAGGCTCCTGCAACCCGGGAGCCTCTTTCCCTCGGACAGGTGCCCTTTGCGTGTAAAGGAGGATTTCCCAGCAGGCGGGAAAGAAAGGCCGGACTGCACAGCCTGGAGGAGGGAATTGCCCTCAGCTCCAGGCTCAGGGTGTGGCGCCCAAGGCCATGATGGCAAGCAGTCATTTACCGACAATATGACGCTTTGGAAGGAACAGGGCTGGCTCCTTGACGAATAAATCGGCCGGCTCCCCTTGTTCTCAGGCTGTGATGAGTGGAGGGAAGAACCCTGAGATACCACTGAGACCTGCATGCTCCCTGCCCTGCTCCGAAGTCAGGAGCAATCTCTTTAAGTGGGTCTTGGGGGCTGCAGCTTCAGGACTGTGGACCCCTCCCTGTCTTCCCTCAATCTGAACATTCAAGGCAAATCTATTTTAAGAGGTGGCTGAGGCACTGCCACACTGCCATTCATTTGAGAGTCAGGTCACATGTCTTGATGACTTCCCACACAGGAAAATGGAGAGCTACCCTTAAAACCCAAGCTCCATGACGGGTTTTAATCAAGGCTTTTTCTTTTATTTTAGAGATGAGAAGGGAGGGAGAAAGAAAAAGGGAGAGAAACACCAATGTGTGGTTGCCTTTTGCGCACCCCCTACTGGGGAACTAGCCAGCAACCCAGGTGTGTGCCCCGACCAAAATCGGACCAGTGACCTTGTGCTCAGGCCAGCGCTCAATCCCCTGAGTCACACCAGCCAGGGTGATCAAGGGCCCTTTAAGGGCAAAGATGGAGGGCTGGAGGTTAGGGGTCCCTGGTGAAGCTGATTGGTCAGTGTTTATGCAAGCCCCTGCAGGGTTTCCTTAGTCTGATTAATGTAATTCTTGATGTCATCTTGTCTGGGCCCTCCTAACTTTGGCTGGATGATCTCACCAGGCTGAGGACTCAAGATCCCACAAGCATTCCGTGATTGTGCATCAGTGACATTAAAGCAAAAGGCTGAAACTAAACATCTTGTAGCTGTTGTTTGTAATTAAAATATTTAATATTCAAAATTGTATATATCTAATAAATTATATATAATATATAAGTAGAAAAGACATCCTAGACCAAGAAAATATAGAAAGAAAAAGCCCAAATTAGAAAACTACCTGCAATACAGGTGATAAATATAAGGTTAATTTTTTTATTATATAAAAACCACAACGAGACAAGAGGAAGACAGACTGCTCAATGAATGAGCCAAAGATCTAAGTGGGAATTCCCAGAAGTGCTTATTCAAATGGCCAATAAGCCTAAAGAAAGGAAGTGACCATGTGAAATGACTTTACACCCTTTACCCTGGCAGAAATGAATGAGACCACACCTTGATGGCTGGAGGGAGGAAGAGCTCTTCTTAGGGTCTGTGAGCACCAACCAACCGAGATGGAAAAGGGGCCGTGGCCTGGCAGTCTCGGCGCTGGCACGCCACGCCGCGTCGCGCCATGGTCAGCAGTGGGAAATGGAAACATCCTGCTCATTGCTCATCCGTGGGTCAGCACCCTGTGCTCCTCCACGTGAAGGACATTGTCTAAAATATGATTTGACCTGAAAAGATTTTCTCAGAGTTCTGTTAAGAAAAAAAGCAAAATACAGGAAACTGTATAGTAATGTCACAGTTTTGTACATAACAACCCCACCTGAAAACAGAACAATCGTGCATGTGTATGGGCCGGCGTCTGTAAAAGAGCGAATTCAGAGGAGAGTATATGAATATACTCTCCTTTAGTGTGGATAAGGGGGGGCTGGGGATGGGAAATGTGTGTGGCAGAAGTTAGGGTTTGCAGGGAGTCATGCAAAGCAATGGAAAAAACAAAAAGACCTGAAAAATAGAGCTATTGACTATTCAACGATTTGTATGCACATATGTGAAAATAGTCTTAGAACTACTTGAGCTGTGTTAAGTAAAAGTGAGTAAACCTGGCTCGTCGTATACTGTTTTTTCTTGGGTGTGAAAAAAGACACCCTGAATCCCAAAATTACAATTTCTATAGCTTAAAGGAACAATTCTGTGAAGGTGTCCCCAACTCTGTAACGTGGTGCAGCCCACGCTACCAGGGTTGAAAACGGTGCACCGGATGAAATATGATCTAGTGAGGCAGAGTGGGAATTTCAAATATCCAATCAGGGCCGTTCTGTTTCTATAAACAGAAAAACCGGGTAAGGGTTTTGATATTTGGCTCTAAAGCTCCATCACAGCCAAGCACCTTTGTCTTCACTCTGGCCAGAAACTAGTGGGCAGCCAGCAGATTCACGCAGGGTCAGGTGCGGAGCCAACAGGAGCACCAGGAATGGTCAGCGCACAGCATGGAGGCGCTGCAGGAGGCCCACCTCCGACAGCAACCTATGTCCCATCTACGCCAGTGACTCACCGCCACTGCAAAGTACAGCTAGTCTGGAGGCAGATGTTAAGCCATAGGTTTCACTGATTTCCCCCACAGTATTCCCGGGTTTCGTAAAAGACCACTCCAGGGAATCGTGCAGACAAGGGGGCACTCCCAGCCTGGGAGGAAAGTAGTTCCCACCAACAACTAGTTTGGAGTGTGGGACCTCAAGTCACCTGATGTGGAGAAGACTGAGCATTTGCAAGGGGAGTGAAAATGTGCCAGACACTTGTGTACTTACTTAATAGCTCTTTTGCAGAGACACGTTGGTGGCTCTTAAAAGAGCCGTTGGGTTCTGGGAACAAGGTTCCAACTGGAACTCCTACTTTTTCTTGGGTGCTGCCTTCTTGGGCTTGGCAGCGGCCTTTGGCTTGGTCACTTTAGCCTTGGCCACTTTGGGTTTCACAGACTTGGCTTTGGCCGGGCTCTTAGCTACTTTCTTGGGCTTCACAGCCTTGGGCTTCTTGGGGCTTTTGGAGGCTTTCTTGGTCACTGGTGCTTTTTTGATCTTCTTTGGAGTTTTCACAGCCTTTTTAACAGCAGCACCACTAGCCTTCTTGGATTTCTTAGAAGCGCCTGCTGCCTTGGGTTTCGCCATCCCCTTAGCAGCACTGGGCTTGGCCTCGCCGGAAGCCGCCTTCTTGTTGAGCTTGAAGGAGCCCGAGGCGCCGGTGCCCTTGGTCTGCACCAGGGTGCCCTTGCTCACCAGGCTCTTGAGGCCCAGTTTGATGCGGCTGTTGTTCTTCTCCACGTCGTAGCCCGCGGCCGCCAGCGCCTTCTTGAGCGCGGCCAGCGACACGCCGCTGCGCTCCTTGGAAGAAGAGACAGCCTGGACCAGCAGCTCGGAAACAGAGGGCCCCGCGGGCTTCTTCTTGGCGGCCGCCGCGGCCTTAGCCGGCTTCTTCGCCTTCTTGCCAACCGCAGGTTTCTCCGGGGCCGTGGAGGGAGCCGGAGCAGGAGCGGGTGGCGCGGTCTCGGACATGGTAAAAGCAAAACAGGAGTATGTCAACTACAGGTACCTGACAGGAAAACGCCGCAGTCCCGGGTGCCTGGTATTTATAAGGCAGGGCCGCGCTGTGATTGGTGCGTGCCGCAGCCGCGCCCCCTGTCGCCGCTGGCGAGCCCTGCTCCTCCACCGCTCGAAAAGCCACCCGCGCCCCCTGGCCTCGGGTTCCCCATCCCTGTCGTGCGCCCAGGTTCCAGGAGAATACCCTGTCACCCCCCGAGACAAAAATTTAAGACGGGGGGGGGGGAGAGAAGGCTGCCACCCATCAACATTGCAGTGCGCTACTTTTCCCCTCTTTTCACTGGCTATTTTCAGGGGTTGCAGGTCCGTTCATGAATGAGGAAGTCACATGAGCCCAAGGAGTTTCACCTGAAACTCCACCTAGAGGAAGCATTGTTAGGGACATTTCTCTCTAACCGGCAGAAAAACGCAAGGGACCGTTTCAAATGGCTGGGGAGGGAGAAGAAAGAGCTGGGTGTAGGCCCACTTCTCATCAATGCCATTGCCTTTCCGCGCAACACCGAACAGAGACATGACCTGCGTGTATCTGGTCAAAGAATCGTAGACAACACCAGAGCAATTAACGCTCAAGCTGGACGTGTAGACAACCTAAGGTGCAAAGTTTCTGTAATTCCGACTTATTTCTGCGGCCCAATGCACTTCACGAATGTCCGACGTCTCTTAATTCTTATGACATACACCAAACAGACGCTAACGTGTCGGACCAGTGTTCCTTGTCAGCATGTCCATTCGAAAGATTGGCGAAGCGGAAAACCGAGTATCCGAGGCATTAGCACAGTCCCAGGTGATTTCACGGTTCCCCTAAGGGGTTTTTCAGAGGGAGGGCGCACGCCCTGGGATGACATTTAGGGCAGATTTCCATACCTTGTTTGTGGCTGCCAAAGTGCTTACTTTCACTAACAATGCTATCCAGTAAGCCGCCCCCCAGCGGCGAGAGATCAGGGCAGTGACGTCTTTTTCCCGCTCTCTGCAGTGGTTCTCAAACAAGTCCGCCTGGCCTGCAGGCTGGTCTTTCCCGGTTTCTCTAGCAACGCCAAAGCCCGTTCCCGGGCACTAACGTCTCGATCCCAAACACTTCGCCTCCATCTTCTCTACCACTCTTTCTAACTTTACGTTTTCCGGAGATTTTATGGTTTTAAAATGCATCACAATATTGCTGAATCAGAATTTAGAAGAGGAAAATTGGAACTTCGTGTCTTAGTTTAAAGGGCAGAAAGCTATAATAACAGGTTTAAATCTTCCTCCAAGGCTGGATGGTTTCTTATGTGAATATTGTTTGAAAGATGGAGATAAATCTTTGAGGTCAATCAGCAAGTCATCTAATCAAACGCGGCTTTTAAAACAAAAGCACTAGATTGAGACTACTTGCAAAAGTAACGTTTTCTGCGTCTTGTAAACTACAAATCTACAAACGAGGGACACTAGATACACTTTCTTAACGGCTGCTTGGCATAATGGACTCAACCAATGAAGTTGCAAAATTTCATCTACTTCATCCTAGTATAAAGGAGCCACATTTGCATCCTTCAAGCTAGAAAACTTTTTTTTTTTTAATAACTATGGTGTCTTGGAAATGTGAAGTAGTCCTCCCCAGAGTCAGGTATCCAATTTTTGGGCGAGCAGCTGTGTATTTAGCCTTGGGGCTGGATAGCATCACAGTCGCAGCCTTTCTGCACCTGGCAAAATGTATTCTAGGAGTTAGGAAACGTGAGTTTCAGAAAACTTCAAGTGTAGGACGCAGACCGTAAACATTTAACAAAAATGTGCGTCATTACAGAGGCCATTTCTGTGAAAGCTACTGTGATTTACTTGAGGTTATGTGTGGTAGTTTTCAAATAAGTCCCTCAGTCACCCAGGGGTCCATCCTTTTGGCGTCTTTGGGCCTTAGGGGAAGACGAGTTGTCTTGGGATACACGTTAAATACATTGTAACATGTAATAACAAGAAATGTCTCATGTTTTAAGTAAATTTACGATTCTGTGCCGGGCCTTTTTACAGAACCATCCTGGGCAGGATGTGGCCTGGGGGGCACAGGTTAGACATGCCCTTGGAAAAGGGATCTAGTTATTCTAAAGGTTGTAGAAATTTGTCACGAGAACTTGAGTTCTGCAGCAGGTAGTGTGGAGAGTATGAATCCATGGCTGGGGGACATACTCCTTCCATAAACCACCCCTAATAACTAAATATACGGAATTGAAAAACTATAGTTCCATTGAGGCTAATGTTTTTACTTGTATTAAAATATGATGGTCAAAGCATTGCATTCAGAATATGAAAATCAGATGGAGTGAGGAGAATAAAAGTTAAAAATTGGAAGAGCCGAGGAAAGACGGTGGTGGTTAATAAAATCGCACGGTTGTTGGGAACCTTAAAGATACACCAATCAGAACGTGAAACGTAATAGCAAAACATTTTTCTGAACCAATCCCTACGCCCCACGTCTTATAAATACTAGCAGACCGGCTTAGTGGCATATCTGCTCCACTGTTTGACTTATATGTTATAGGGCCTGGTATGGCTCGGACAAAGCAAACAGCGCGCAAGTCCACGGGCGGGAAGGCCCCGCGCAAACAGCTGGCCACCAAGGCGGCCCGCAAGAGCGCGCCGGCCACGGGCGGCGTCAAGAAGCCGCACCGCTACCGGCCCGGCACGGTGGCCCTGCGCGAGATCCGCCGCTACCAGAAGTCCACCGAGCTGCTGATCCGCAAGCTGCCCTTCCAGCGCCTGGTGCGCGAGATCGCGCAGGACTTCAAGACCGACCTGCGCTTCCAGAGCTCGGCCGTCATGGCGCTGCAGGAGGCGTGCGAGGCCTACCTGGTGGGCCTGTTCGAGGACACCAACCTGTGCGCCATCCACGCCAAGCGCGTCACCATCATGCCCAAGGACATCCAGCTGGCGCGCCGCATCCGCGGGGAGAGGGCCTGAGCTTGAAAGTCACTTGTTTCTCCCAAAGGCTCTTTTCAGAGCCACCCACGTTTTTTAACAAAGGGCTGCAAAGACTTAGTCCATAGGTTCAGTGCAACCAGGCATGTACCAGGCAGAAAAATATACCTAGGCCGCACCTGAGCGAATAACGCTACTTATACATGCCATAAACATATAAATGATACCTATTTAGTCGAAGAGTGTGCCACTTAGAATACTAAAGACTGCTCAGTCTTAATACAGAGTAAATGAAAGTCTGAAACACGTCAAAATTGGCATTGCAGGAGTTAATGTCTCCTAACTAAAACATTTAAAACTAGGTTTTGCCACTTACTACAAACTACTTGACTTTAGTTTCTACTTTTTATCTTGCCAGTTTTACGACTACCAGAACTTGCCGTGAAGTCCTTTTGCTTTTTTGTTTTCCCTGCTTGAAATATTTTTTGGAATTCAGCTGACTCAACCTACTTATATGAACATAAACCAGTCAATGCGCCTTCAAGCTGGGGTGTAACTCACCTCATACCCGCGAGTTCCGGGCTTGGGGGCGGGATTAAGGGAGGGGACTGTTTACGTCACATCTCCCACCAGAGCGCGTTCCAATCTCTACAGCTGCAGGGACCGGGGGATGGTTAAGGGGGGGGAGGTAGTTATATAAGGACCGGCTCTCTCCTTCATTGTCAGTTGCTTTTAGTTCTCTAGTTACGAAGCAATGTCTGGACGTGGTAAAGGCGGGAAGGGCCTCGGGAAGGGGGGCGCCAAGCGCCACCGCAAGGTGCTGCGCGACAACATCCAGGGCATCACCAAGCCCGCCATCCGGCGCCTGGCCCGTCGCGGCGGCGTCAAGCGCATCTCCGGGCTCATCTACGAGGAGACCCGCGGGGTGCTCAAGGTCTTCCTGGAGAACGTGATCCGGGACGCCGTCACCTACACGGAGCACGCCAAGCGCAAGACGGTCACGGCCATGGACGTGGTCTACGCGCTCAAGCGCCAGGGCCGCACTCTCTACGGCTTCGGCGGCTGAGTCACCGTTGTCACTATAACCTCGTCTCCACCAAAGGCCCTTTTCAGGGCCGCCCACACTCCCCTGGGAAGAGCTGTGCGCGCCTTTCCTGCTGTGGTGACTCTGTAAGCGTTATCTCATGTTTGAAGTCAGTGGGATATTAATTTCCAGCAGTAGGTGCAGGCCGGATGGTGGCTCCTCCACCACAGGTTTCATTCAGCCTGTGTGTGGGCAGGGGCCCGCGAGCGCGGGGACCTCGACCCCTGGGGAGGGAGCTGATGTTTCTGGGGGTGACCGGCTGCAGGAAGTAAACTAGAGGAGTCCTCACCAGTTCCATACTCACTGGAAGAAAACCTCTGGAGTACCTATTCCCTCTCTTCCCGGCAGGGAGTCTCGCCATTTGTCCACTGTGAAAGGATCAACCACAGGCTATGGTTGGAGGGAGCAGTTTCCAGTGACGCGGAAACTGGGAGCGCCGCGGACCTACTTATTAATCCAGTGGGTTCAGTAAATATACGAATTACGAGTGTGAGGGTGCAGCTAGCCGCTCCCAGTAAGCCAGATCGATCGAAATTCTACATTTCCCGCAAAACTGTGAGTATTAATTCTCAATATTTTTGCTTTGGGCGACGTCACAAAGGAGCGACACACTTTGGTTCACCTGACCCCTCCCCCCCAGGCTGCGGGCTGAGTGTCGTCGCTTCCCCTCTCCTAACCCGACTGGCTTGGGTTTAAATGTAACTAATCTGGGTGTTGCTTACGTCCATTCTCAGGCCGGGCCATTCCTTCAAACCTGAGACTAAGCAGTTTCTAGATGACATAGATTTAAATCAGCAATTTTCAACCCGTGTCACAATTTTTAAGGGGCTAGGGGTGGAGTACCAGGGCCACCGCGGCCCCGGATGCATGCTCTGCGCGGGCCTGCGAGATGCCGGTGTCAGCAGCCCCAGCGGCTGCAGAAGCAGCAGCGGCGGCGGAGGCAGCAGCGAGGCCCAGGGAGGCAGCTGCGCGCGGGGCCGCCGCCTAGACGGGACCCGGGAGGGGCAGAGCGCCTGCTGGGACCTCGTTGTGGTCGGGCGCGGGGTGTGCGGCAAGACGGTGCTGCTGCAGGTGTTCGCCAGGGACCTGAGAACTACACCGCGATCTTTTCTTGCAGTAGACAAGGGCAGCATTGAGCTCAACATGTGGGACAGTTCAGGTTCTCACAGGGACAGCTCCGGCCCCTGGCATAGTCTGATTCAGACGCCGTGCTCCTCTGCTTCGCCATGAGCCGACCAGAAACACTGGACAGTGTCTTCATGGAATGGCAAGGGGAGACTCAGGAGTTTTGCCCCAATGCCAAGGTTGTGCTGGTTGGCTGCAACCGGAACATGTGGACAGACCTGGCCACGCAGCGGCTTACCCGTTACACATGAGCAGGGCATTGCCCTCGCCAAGGAGGTGGGACCTGGCCTACGAGGAGTGCTCCTCCAAGTCCTCTGAGGGCAGCGTCAAAGACACCTTCTACGTGGCCACAGTGGCCTCCCTTGGCAGTGGCCATAGGCAGGGGATTGCTGGGGTCTGATCAACTGTCAGGATGGCCAGATATGGGGAACAGGAAAATGAGGTACCCAAGGATGGAGCCAAGAGTTGCAATCTCGTGGGGAGCCAGGGAGTGGTCGAATGTCAGGAGCTGGGTGAAGGGCACGATTGTTCTGGCTGCACCCTGGCACTCTTGACCCCCTGACTCTGGCTAGGACTGAAGGCGAGGCTGAGCAATTTTCCTAGGCAAGGGCCCCGCGGCAAAGGGCACCACCATTTCCACATCCCCTCAGTCTGTGAAGGGTGCCCTCTGTGTAGCCTGATCCCGGCTTCCTTCCCTAGGAAAGTGTCTTCCATGACCTCCCCTTCTCTCACTTTTGCACCTGTTGTCACATCCCGACCTCCAGGCAACATGCACTATGTTAAAAAGTGCATGATGCCCCTCCCATCATGTACCCACCAGTCCTAGCTAACCCTGCAACACACCCAAACCCCAAGAAACACATTGGGGAAAAAGTTGCCAGGCAACCCAACCAAGCTGGGTTTGGAATCAGTGAGCTGCTGCTCTCAAGCTGTTATTGGGTCTGTTTCAAAACTGAGTTGAGTGGCCTTATCCACTAAAAGAATAAATGCTAGATAATAATTTATTTTGTAAGCTAAACAACTGGCTTATACAGGGAATTCCTTTCATCCTGACTTCTGTTTTAAAAACAAATATTTATAAGAGGACTAAAAGACATGGAAAGATTTCCTAGCATTTCCAATACACCAGCATGCACAGTTTGCTTTGAATAAATTGATTGTGTACATTTAAATGGGTTGCGAAAGAAAAGAATGTAAACCGCCAGGGGCTGATGCCCTGTTCTCGTCCACTGTAGGAACCAGGTGGACTCACTTTATGTATACTTTTCTTATGTGTTTCTGAATCTGAATATTCGGTGGGTCCTGTAGCTGAAAATTTACTCCAGCAAGTTTGCAATTTTTGTGGAATAAACTGCTGGGACCAGCAGGTACTGTTTCCTGTCTGGGCATTGATTTTACTAAAGTTCAGACCTATTCACTAGACTCGTTTACCAATCGCCAAACATTAGGCGCCATTTTTGTGTGCAACAACATTAAGTACAAAACTCGTGTTCTTGAGGTATTACAGAACTTGCATTTGGAGGAAAGTGGGAAGCTGCCAACTGGCTAAGGATTTCAGTGAGGGCTATTCAGTTTCACCAGTAGAAGATCGGTGTTCTGCTATAGTGAAAATGTCGTTCCCAAAGAGGGTGCAAAAATTCTGCATAACCAGGTTGCTAAAACGATGTATCCTTAAGATATTTAGCTATCAGGTTGAGATGTTAGTTTGTGCAGCCGCTCATTCTGCTGGAGACTATATGACAGAGTAAGGTCACGCTGTACAACGGGGAACATGGTACCTGAAAAAAGTGAAATGGAGGGTGTGGGTAGTTGGAAAGCCAGAAGGAAAATTACACGCAGATGCCTAAGCTACTTGCAAACCTGCTATACCGCGTTAAGAGGACACTACACACATACGGATCTTTAAACTGCCTTTGGGAGTAGATACCAAGGAACCACTCCAATGCAGCTGGCCCCACCTACTCCCTGCACTCCCCCCACCCATTTCTTTTGAAGGTAGGTAGATACCATCTCCTTGCTAAAAGCTCTTCAAACTAAAAGCGTAGGGAGCTGTGAAAAAGCCTTTGAGCTAAAGGTCACCATTTGCTGATAACAGTTTACGCCCGCTACATGCCTGGTTGCACTGAACCTATGGACTAAGCCTTTGCAGCCCTTTGTTAAAAAACGTGGGTGGCTCTGAAAAGAGCCTTTGGGAGAAACAAGTGACTTTCAAGCTCAGGCCCTCTCCCCGCGGATGCGGCGCGCCAGCTGGATGTCCTTGGGCATGATGGTGACGCGCTTGGCGTGGATGGCGCACAGGTTGGTGTCCTCGAACAGGCCCACCAGGTAGGCCTCGCACGCCTCCTGCAGCGCCATGACGGCCGAGCTCTGGAAGCGCAGGTCGGTCTTGAAGTCCTGCGCGATCTCGCGCACCAGGCGCTGGAAGGGCAGCTTGCGGATCAGCAGCTCGGTGGACTTCTGGTAGCGGCGGATCTCGCGCAGGGCCACCGTGCCGGGCCGGTAGCGGTGCGGCTTCTTGACGCCGCCCGTGGCCGGCGCGCTCTTGCGGGCCGCCTTGGTGGCCAGCTGTTTGCGCGGGGCCTTCCCGCCCGTGGACTTGCGCGCCGTCTGCTTCGTCCGGGCCATGACACAACCTCTCAGACACTCAACTGGAGAATCAGCACGAGCGGAACCCTCCGCCCGCTATATATAAGGCGACTGCAGCTCTGATTGGACCGGGCGTCTGCCCGTCAAGGTTCGCAGTGAAGTTACTGGAAGCGGCGGCCATTTTCTCTTACGCGGGAACCTCCGGGGCGTTTACACCGGAAACTAACTTCTCCCTCCCCGCCCCGCTCCTTTAACCGCGGCTGCTTTCTACCTTTTCTCGCCGCTACCGTCTGTATGCCTTTTCTTTGCACTGAGTGCTCCTTGGCGTTTCTCCGCAGAACTCCGTGTCAGTGTTACTGATATATATATATATATATATATGGTTGGCTCAGTAAACAATTTAAACGTGGGACCCTGAAACTGGCTTTCCTGTGGTCATTTTGAAAAGGCGCGCGCTAGATGCGATTGGCCCAGAGACGACGCATGACAGCTCTGCAACAAGAGCGGGGAGTGTGGTTCACTGCCCGGTCGGCCCCACCTTGATTTGCGTGCACATAGAACGATGCCTGGTCAGAGGTGAATTTCAGTCACGTTTCCCTCACGGTGTGACCCAGAGGGCCTTCACCGTGTGAGCCACTCAGCGACCTGGCGCCGAGGGTCTCTGTAAGCGTTGTGCTCCGTGGGTAGGGGTTTTGCTTTTACTGGTGCTGTGTTCGCGTTTCTACGAGCGTTCACACGCCGACACCTACCGGTAGGGTAGACTGAGGAGTGCGGCGCGGCTCGTTTTCTAGGCTGCTGCAAGCCGCAGGACCAGAGGCAAGCCCTTTTGGTGAGAACGTGGGTGGCTCTGAAAAGAGCCTTTGGTTCAAGTGGAGCAAGGTTTCGATGCTCCAGCTTACTTGCCCTTGGCCTTGTGGTGGCTCTCGGTCTTCTTGGGCAGCAGCACGGCCTGGATGTTGGGCAGCACGCCGCCCTGCGCGATGGTCACCTTGCCCAGCAGCTTGTTGAGCTCCTCGTCGTTGCGGATGGCCAGCTGCAGGTGGCGCGGGATGATGCGCGTCTTCTTGTTGTCGCGCGCCGCGTTGCCCGCCAGCTCCAGGATCTCGGCCGTCAGGTACTCCAGCACGGCCGCCAGGTACACGGGCGCGCCGGCGCCCACCCGCTCGGCGTAGTTGCCCTTGCGGAGCAGGCGGTGCACGCGGCCCACGGGGAACTGGAGTCCGGCCCGCGACGAGCGCGTCTTGGCCTTGGCGCGCGCTTTGCCGCCCTGCTTTCCGCGTCCAGACATGACTTCTTAAAAGTGAGGCAGACGCCTTGCGGAGAAAAGTAAATTGGATTGAAAGAAGTGGGCGGCCAGGCAAGTATTTATACTAACTTGAGGTAGGCTTATGCAATTTTTAATGACCAATGGAAACTTAGTACCTGCCTTCCTAATTTGCATATGGGGTAATGTGGTTGGGGTTTTTTCTTGTTTTTCTTGCTCTAATCTAATTAGGCCTGATGAATCTTTACTTTTATATTCATAATCGAATCGTTTGGTTTTTTCTAATTACTGTACTTACACATTAATGATTAATGATAATTAATTAATGATCAGCATTAATGATTGCCCTCATTGTCCTGACATTTGGCTACTGGTTCTTTTCTGGGACTGTGACTCATGATCTCGGAAAGAAATGCGTTCAGGACAATTTCTAAATAGATCTCATTTAAGAGGTGCTTCTATGCCAGGCGTTCCTTTAGCTTTTTAGAGGTCACAGAGTAGGGAGAAAGAACAACATTCCTTTCATTCGCTCAAGTCTCCTTACACTATTTCAACAATGAAAACTGCAGGGAGGAACTGGGCGGTCCCGTGCCTGACCTAAGACAGCAAGCCTGTCTCCATTTCATTCATGGTTTCTGTCCGAGGCTTTCAGGGATCACCTTGAAGGTACGCAGTCTGAGTAATGTTATTGCAGAGACTGTGAAACTGAGACCCAGATTGCGTATTTATGTGCCAAAGGTAACACTGAGTTCCGGAGACCTCGGACTCTGAACTCCTGGCTGGATAAGGCCTCTGCTATCATTTTCCCGAGCATCCCACCCTCTTCGGTTCCCACGTGGGCACGAAACACAGGATGCTGGTTGTTTCAGAAGTCTCCATCATGATCTGAACCCTGTTGCACCTCTATGGTTAGAAGGCGGAAAACACTGAAATAAATGTCCTTTGTTTGAATCACCTCGTCTATAATATTTTGGTTATAGTGGCCTGGATATACTAGGAAAGTTTTTTTATTTTAAAATGTGATGGTTAAGTAGAAACGGGCAGTTCCCTACTTCCCTACAATGAGATGCAGTCACGAAAGTGATGACTGGGACCTCTCTTTATTTATCTTAATGGAAAACAAAAAGTGTGACCTCACTTATGCAACCTTTGTACAGCTGTTGTGTATAGAGTTCCACAGGTAAATTTCTGGAAAATCGGTGGCCAAAATGTCCTAGCTGATGGAATTAAAATTTTCTTATTAAAATGACTGGTAGTGGGTATTATTTTATTTACAGATTTTATTTATTTATTTTTAGGGGGGGATGGAGGGAGAAAGAGAGGCAGAGAAACACCGATGTGCTAGAGATACATAGATCAGTTGTCCCTGGCACACCCACAGCTAGGGACCTGGCTGGCAACCCAGGAGCGTGCTTTGCCTAGGAATCGAACGCGTGACCTTTCTGTTCAGAGGCTTGCACTCAATCTGAAACTGGCAAAGACACTGGAGCGCGTGCTGCCTGTCACGTGCCAAACCCAATAAGCAGAGACACGGATTGAATCCTTATGGGCGCTTTATTCAGACGTTCAGTGATCTGAGTAGACAGTGGGTTCGCACCCTAACAGAATTTTCTTACATTTTCTTTTCGGGCCACCATTTTTATAACAGGGAATAAACAAGGTGTGGAGAGGGGTTTTGAAATCTAGGGAGAATTAGGTGAAAGAAACTGTAGTATTCTCCTCCTGAGCAGTTAGCTATTCCCAGGGGCAGGTGGTGTCTGTCTGTCTCTGGAACACAATGGCCCGGATGCCTCCACTTGTCCCCTGGCCGTAATCTTTAGCAGTGCCCCAGGAGGTCGGCTGTCTCTACCAGGAGCCAGGATGGGCCTTATGTGTAGTTTCTGAAACAATAACTTTAACATATGCATTACTTACTAGGCTTATAACAATTTACCTTAAACTAAAATTTTCCACCTCTTGAGTCCTCTATCAAATCCACTGAGCCACACCAGCCAGAGCTGTAGTGGGTATTCCTTTTAAATAATAGGTGGGCTTTGTTTTTCTCCCAAAGAGTGAAAATGATTTAAATGAGTGAAAAACTCATTTAAGTGTGTATATTACTGACTGCAAATGAAAAGACACGAAAAACACATTGAAAGTTGCTGAAAGACACTGAAGAAAGAATTGAGAAGTCCATGTCCTCTCTTTTGCCAGGAATCAGGAGCAAGGGCGTTCCTCGTGTTCTAACTGTGCCTTCTCATTCCCGAGCATGAATAGTCTCTGGACCTCTGGTTACCTGTCTTTGGGGTGACCTTTGCTTTTTCAGAATTCTCAGTCTTCCTCCCTCCAAATTCGAAGTCTCTCTATGCTCTGCCTCTGGTTCCAGGCACCCAGAACTCTGCTTTGGTCAGTAGCTCTTTCCCTCTGTCTTCAAATCCGGTTCTTTCTGTCTTCATTCATCTCTGCTGAATAGGGAGGAAGGCAAAAGTTTCTATGACTGTAAAGAGAGTTAGGGATGTAGTCCAGATTATTTTTCTTTTGTTTTCTTTGTAACTCAGACAGAGCAGCTCCACAGAAAATTTGGGTGTTTATCACTGGGTATAAGCCCTTCTGTTAGATAGGACGACGGTCTCTTCATCTGGTCAGTTGTTACTAAATGGTATTCTTGCTAAATGTTAAAATGTACAACAGTGTTTTGCGGATACAACATTGACGGGATGAGTTTGTTGAGAAAACAAACTGATTAGATTAGACAACTGCAAAGAAGAAATCAACATGCAATTGACCAAGGCATGTGGCTATGCCAGTGGCTGAGTCTGGAGACAAAGATTTGGATGTGAATTCCTTGTCTCCTTTACTTGCTGCAAGTAAATATACCACCTGATGACATTATCTCTGATTCTTGATTATAGCACCCAAAGCAGTGAATTCCTTGAGCTTGCTGTCACTCCCAGTACTTCTTTCAAGTTCATGGGCTTGCCCACTGGCCCTGCTGTGCCCAAAATTGGTTCCTAGTCAGAATCAACCGGGAGATTTATACCTTTTTTTCCTGTCTTCTCACTACCTTCCACTATAGATCTGCAGTGTACCACGGAGTCCAGGCATCATTTTTTTTCTCTTAATTCCTCATTCACATGTGACACATCAGTCAGGTATCAGAACACATGCAAAATTTTCTAGCTTTGAGGTTAGGAAGCCTGGTTTTTCATTTGAGCTTGTCAATTAAGAGTATAGTATTAGGTTAAGTATCAAATATTAGAAAGGAATGAGAGAGAGAGGGAGAGGTTGAAAGTAAGCAGCCAGGCAAATTTATAAATGATAAGAAGGGGTGAACAAAATCCCGTTCTGGAAAGATCATTTTGAACAGGATAAGAAATAATATTACTGCATAGATCTTCCTTCTTCAGAGGAAGAACATCAGGGTCAGTGCTTCTTACACTATAGCATGAATTCACTATCAAACAACTTATCCGGGGGGAAGGGTAGAATGGGGATGTCTTCTTACAGTGTAAACGACACAACAATTAGTGGTGTGTAAGGCAGGTGCCTTTTTCACAACGATATTTTGCATATGCCAAGAACAGTTTCTCGTCCAGTGGTCCACTGACAGTGTGGGCCATGGGTGAAATTATATTTTAATTTTCTTTTGAAGCGATTTCATTTAAAAAATTTCACTTTAAATTTTGTGTTTCACTCAAAGACATTTGAGTGAATATCATCATGTATATCAACCACATAGCGCTCAAAAAACGAAAGAAAATATTTTTCTTTTATAATAAGCTGTGAACAGCTGATATTTCTACCCCCAAAGTAGACTCACGCCTGTGAGGCCTCTTCTTCAATCAATGGCCCTTCCTGTTGGTTTGGGACTGTTTTTGGAGCCCCAGAGTCCATGTAAAAAAAAGGTTTATATAGAAAAACCAGCACATCTTACTTTCCATCCCCCCAAGCAGCTGTCGGCCAAGAGGTGGCGCCCAATGAGGATGGGCGGGAAATTCAAATATTTGTCCACTTTAGAGTTGGAAGCCACCCTCCACGCCTTTCTACGGGCTTCCCAGAACGGTCAAAGGCCCAAGAGTTGGAGTCTGGATTTCTGGAACGCAAGAAAAATTCAAACGTGTTTTAGATGGAGTTTTGCCATCTGTAAAAAGTTCTAATGAGAATTTAGAGCACTCTCAGTTCACCTGTGTGCAAACGGCGTGAGGTGTGCACCACGGAAACGAGTGCCCGAGCCACGCGGGATTTTGCTGGCTGTTTCCCCAATGCTCCAGGCGCAGATAAATTCAGCCTCCTGGAAGGAGCGTGCCCCTGCCTGCCCCTTGTGCTGCCCGGACCTCCCCTTCTCCCCCCAAAAGAGCGGGATTATTATAATCCCTTGAGAGTCCCTACTCAGAAATCCTTACGCTTTAAGGCTTTTCTTAAGCATCAGGTAAACTTCAATCTCCTCCATCAGAAACATGCAGGGCGGGGAAATGGAAAGTAACCATTTGCAGATGCAGTCTGTCACCTCGAGGATAGCGGGACAAAGGAAGTGGGGTAAAAATACATGTGAAGTAGCCGATTCTTGGGCACAGAACAGCTGTATTTCAGTTAAAAGCAAGCAACACTGTATATTCGAATCTGCATCAACTATCATTTCATAGAATCCAGGACCCAAACTAAGTCAATAGCTAATTGGAAAACATGTTTGGAGATAGCAGTTACAGCTTTTTTCTTAGACAAAGTGAGTGGCTCTGAAAAGAGCCTTTTCATCTGACAGAGGCTGAAGCACGTTACTTGGCGCTGGTGTACTTGGTGACGGCCTTGGTGCCCTCGGACACGGCGTGCTTGGCCAGCTCCCCGGGCAGCAGCAGGCGCACGGCCGTCTGGATCTCCCGCGACGTGATGGTCGAGCGCTTGTTGTAATGCGCCAGGCGCGACGCCTCGCCCGCGATGCGCTCGAAGATGTCGTTGACGAACGAGTTCATGATGCCCATGGCCTTGGACGAGATGCCCGTGTCCGGGTGCACCTGCTTGAGCACCTTGTACACGTACACCGAGTAGCTCTCCTTGCGGCTGCGCTTGCGCTTCTTGCCGTCCTTCTTCTGCGACTTGGTAATGGCCTTTTTAGAGCCTTTCTTAGGAGCTGGAGCAGCTTTGAAATGTTCAGGCATTGCTTCTCCTGTTAACTGTAAGTGCTCCTCAGACAATCTCTACAGTTAAGGTTAAGATAAACAGCCGAAAGCTCATTAGTCTACATATCTGTTTTACTATGTAAATGAAGACTGGAGAATACTCCTTTGTGATTGGTTCACTACAGTTTAGCAAGAAAGCTCTCTATGCAAATGAGGGATTCACACTTCGGTTTTCTATTGGTTAAAACACTTTCTACCCAATCAAGTCGCTTACTGATCTAAGAAGTATTTATAAAGACGTTTCTACATCTCAGGAAGTACACATTACTTGTGGCCTTGAGTGTTTAGCCCACGTAGGCTATTATGTCTGGACGCGGAAAGCAGGGCGGCAAAGCGCGCGCCAAGGCCAAGACGCGCTCGTCGCGGGCCGGACTCCAGTTCCCCGTGGGCCGCGTGCACCGCCTGCTCCGCAAGGGCAACTACGCCGAGCGGGTGGGCGCCGGCGCGCCCGTGTACCTGGCGGCCGTGCTGGAGTACCTGACGGCCGAGATCCTGGAGCTGGCGGGCAACGCGGCGCGCGACAACAAGAAGACGCGCATCATCCCGCGCCACCTGCAGCTGGCCATCCGCAACGACGAGGAGCTCAACAAGCTGCTGGGCAAGGTGACCATCGCGCAGGGCGGCGTGCTGCCCAACATCCAGGCCGTGCTGCTGCCCAAGAAGACCGAGAGCCACCACAAGGCCAAGGGCAAGTAAGCTGGAGCATCGAAACCTTGCTCCACTTGAACCAAAGGCTCTTTTCAGAGCCACCCACGTTCTCACCAAAAGGGCTTGCCTCTGGTCCTGCGGCTTGCAGCAGCCTAGAAAACGAGCCGCGCCGCACTCCTCAGTCTACCCTACCGGTAGGTGTCGGCGTGTGAACGCTCGTAGAAACGCGAACACCGCACCAGTAAAAGCAAAACCCCTACCCACGGAACACAACGCTTACAGAGACCCTCGGCGCCAGGTCGCTGAGTGGCTCACACGGTGAAGGCCCTCTGGGTCACACCGTGAGGGAAACGTGACTGAAATTCACCTCTGACCAGGCATCGTTCTATGTGCACGCAAATCAAGGTGGGGCCGACCGGGCAGTGAACCACACTCCCCGCTCTTGTTGCAGAGCTGTCATGCGTCGCCTCTGGGCCAATCGCATCTAGCGCGCGCCTTTTCAAAATGACCACAGGAAAGCCAGTTTCAGGGTCCCACGTTTAAATTGTTTACTGAGCCAACCATATATATATATATATATATATATCAGTAACACTGACACGGAGTTCTGCGGAGAAACGCCAAGGAGCACTCAGTGCAAAGAAAAGGCATACAGACGGTAGCGGCGAGAAAAGGTAGAAAGCAGCCGCGGTTAAAGGAGCGGGGCGGGGAGGGAGAAGTTAGTTTCCGGTGTAAACGCCCCGGAGGTTCCCGCGTAAGAGAAAATGGCGGCCGCTTCCAGTAACTTCACTGCGAACCTTGACGGGCAGACGCCCGGTCCAATCAGAGCTGCAGTCGCCTTATATATATAGCGGGCGGAGGGTTCCGCTCGTGCTGATTCTCCAGTTGAGTGTCTGAGAGGTTGTGTCATGGCCCGGACGAAGCAGACGGCGCGCAAGTCCACGGGCGGGAAGGCCCCGCGCAAACAGCTGGCCACCAAGGCGGCCCGCAAGAGCGCGCCGGCCACGGGCGGCGTCAAGAAGCCGCACCGCTACCGGCCCGGCACGGTGGCCCTGCGCGAGATCCGCCGCTACCAGAAGTCCACCGAGCTGCTGATCCGCAAGCTGCCCTTCCAGCGCCTGGTGCGCGAGATCGCGCAGGACTTCAAGACCGACCTGCGCTTCCAGAGCTCGGCCGTCATGGCGCTGCAGGAGGCGTGCGAGGCCTACCTGGTGGGCCTGTTCGAGGACACCAACCTGTGCGCCATCCACGCCAAGCGCGTCACCATCATGCCCAAGGACATCCAGCTGGCGCGCCGCATCCGCGGGGAGCGGGCGTAAGCTGTTTCCATCGTGTGGTGACCTTGAACCCAAAGGCTCTTTTCAGAGCCAACCACAGGTTCACTTAAAAAGTGGCTGTAGTACGGGTGTAAGTTTTCTACTGCTCAAACGGAAATTAAAATACTTTCAGGACTTCTAGGTAACTGTGAGCACAATTTTAATTACTGAGATGTTGAATCATTTTTCCGTGAAACTATTGAAAGTATGCAACATGCTTTCCCCCGCCCCCGATTTATACAATTCATTTCTGGTCCCATAGGACATTTGTACACCAAAGTTTCACTGTAGAATGGCAGGAAAAAGCTACCAGGATTTCAGTTAAAGGTAATTTCTCAGACACAACTTTACATTGCCAGAGACATGAGTGTTCACCGCCGTATTTTCCCTTGTTCAGTTTTTGTTGGGCCGTTTTTATTGAATGTCCTTAGTTGTACAGGGACTCCGGACCACACTTCTAGTTCCATAATTCAATACCGGTCTACCTGAAACAGGGTGGTGGTAGCTCAGGTGATGGGAACTGGCTTCAGTAGTCACCACCTGGACAGAGGTCCAATAAAGACATTTATGTAGAAGGGAAGATGAAACTTTCTTATCACTATCCAAAATTCAATAGGATTTAAGAAGCTGAATATGTCGGCAATAAGTTTCCAAACCTGTAGATAAATTTCATCGGCTGCCAAAACTGCCAATATATCCCAGGGGATCAAGACCTCAAAGGATCTGGAGGACAGTTTTGCAATTTCTTTTACTCATTTGAAAATAAGGATTATTACAAGGAGGTGGAAGAAAGCGAGGCAGGGATCGGATTACCAGATAGTTAAGATTATGCATGGTTACTACTTTGGAAGTAGAGGTCTGAAGGGGAAGTTCAAAGGTATGTTAACTACATGCACAAAAGCAATGGACAGCACTTGCTTAAGGTGAAGCTAGGAGTTAAACCCTCTCAGAGAGTGTCTGTAGTTTAACACATATTTGTATGTTTGGACATAGTACCCTGTTAACCATCACACAAACTGCATAGCCTAAGGCCTGTTACACTTCTGGGAAAAATACATTAGGAACAGTAACAGCACAAGGAGTGAGCGTGACAAGTACAGTGAAGATAATAACCTAGTAGCATTCACTGTTACGATACTTTTCAGCTCTAAAGTGAACAACCAAGTGAAACCGAGGGTTTTGATTTAATGTGTAATTTTGATTTAGTATGGAGCTCCCAACCTCTGTTCAGTTTCTTCCCAGCCTGCCCCTGAGCCTTGGCCCTTCCCCCAACAGTATGAGGCAGGCAGAAAAGATAATACCCAGGCCCTGACTGAGGACCATGGGGTGTGGGTTTCTGTTAAAGATAATAGTATGGCCTGAATTGTTTCAGTTCCTGAGCCCTAAAGCTGAATGACCCGCCCTGGCCACATCCACATGAAGCCAGACTGAAGGACCCCAAAGCTGACCTCAGGACCTGAAGTAATGGTCTTCTGCCCTTCTTTCCAAGACCCATGACCCCAAACCCCTTACTCATGATAACTCTGGAATTGTGTTCTGTGAAACCCCTGTGTGTAAACTGTTGAGGAGTTGGGGTGTTTCCAGAGAAAGCTGCCAGTTTCCACTGTGTAGTTCCTGGTCCTTCCATGCACCATGGTGTCTGCATGAACTGGTATCTCAGCACCAGGCGGGCAAACTCTTTGTGGGGTCACAAAAGCAAAGATGAGCCTTTTAACTGAAAACTTAGATGCCCGGGGTGTGACTGCCCACTATGACCTGCTTACATAGGAACTTGTGATTTATTACAGTATCCTTTTTTCATCCACAAAGGGTAGCAACTGTAGAGCTTCTCTCTTACCCATGTCCCCTTTTAATAAATACAAAAACATCGATTTAAGTATTTTTTTTAAGATTCCAAATATAAGAAATAATTCGGAGATGAAGATTTTCTGTGGCCTAAAACTTCGTGACTCTAAAAAAACCTACCACACTAAACTACAAATACAAAACTAGCTAGTGAACATTAATTTTTAATGGGAAAATACTTCAACTGTGGATGAAAAGGGGGTTCTATGGAAATTAACCTCACAGGGTGATCTGATGGTATTTTGGACATATTGGGTTTAATAAATTACATTTTAAAATGGATTTCATGTTTCTTTGCTCCTTAGTGATGTGGCTATGGACAGAATGTTTATAGATTCATTTGCTCATGCATAGATTCCTTCAGTTACTGGATACCTTTCTGCACTTTAGGGAACACTGGCCCTCGAGGACTCTAGAATATCGGGGTGCCATTTCCCACAGCAACAAAGAAGATGAAATAACTGGGAATGAATGGTAATAGGAAATGGGAAGAGATGTATTTGGAGAAAAGTAGGAACATATTTGAACAATGGGAAAATATAAAATGCTCTTGAATACTAAAACTCATCTCCTGAGTTTAATTGATAAACATAACAATCCCAATAAAACTACCAATAGGGTGTTGACCCTATTTCTCAGTGGGTATGGGGAGAGGGTCCCAAAGCACATACGGAAAAGCAAAGAAAGTAATCAAACAAAAAATAGGATAGCCAGAGACTTTTGGAAAGGAGTAATGAGAGTAAATTAGATGTGTCAGCTCTTAAAGTCATATTAGAACACCTGTTTATTTAACATTCCATCATATTTGCATCTCTACTGTGTAGGTCATAATTCTCAGCACTGAAGACAGCTATGAACAGTACTAAAAACACTGATACTTAAAACAGTGAAATATATGTAAAAACAGTATTTATATATATGTAAAGAGTACATATATATTTAAACAGTAGTTCAAACAGCAATTTATATCTATAATTTAAGAAACAAAAAGATTTTTAAAAAGTGTGATCTCGAACCTTAGGAATGGTCAGAAAAATCAAAGGAACAACATAGAAAACCAAGAATTAGTCCACCCATCTGTACCACGTAGTCTGTGATAAAGGTAATAAAGATGCCATCTCAAGTGCGGGTGGGGTGGGGAGGGAAGGAAAGGCAGAATTGGAAGAGGAAGGAAATGGTCTTGGGGGGAAAAGTATCTACATATACACATATATCTAAAATCTAACATGTAACATGCATATATTCATGTAACAAACATTATCCATATATTCATACCCACAACTTGACACTAAATTACAGAGGGCTCAAGGGAAAGTCTTAATAGTTCTTACAAAAACGATTATTATCTGTCAGTGCGGTTGGGCGGGGCAGGACAGGGCGGGGCAGGGCGGATGAACTCAGTAGTCACCAGCACTAATTCGGGAATTAACTCTCATCCACGCTGTATTGGGGGCAATAGGTGAAGAGCTGAGCTGCAGGTCACCGAAGCCCGTTTCTGGGACGTGTCTCAAGAAAATCTGCATTCACCGGAATAAAAACAGGCCGCTGGACTTCTTTCGGGAGAAACGCCGTAAATACAAAAGAATCCACAGATGACAATGTCAGTGACGCTGAAGCTCTTATTGGCATCACCTCCACTCCTAGACACATATCCAAGAGTTTGCTAATAGCTTTCCTCATTCCCGTAAAAATATCTGGATCGCGCGCACACACACACACACACACACACACACACACACTTAAGAAGGGCTTCTAAAGTACCAATGTTTAGATGCCTGTCTATAAGGAGGACGGCCTCGGCCGGGTGGCTCTGTTGCAGCGCCATCCTGTGCACTACAAAGGTTGCGAGTTCGATCCCCAATAACCGGCGCGGTCGATGTTCCTTCTCTCCCTTCCTCTGGAACATCAACATATCCTCCGGTGGGTTTAAAGAAGTAAATGGAGTACGGAGAACGGCCGGCCAGGAAAAGATGGCGACGAAAAGTTTTTGATGTGCTCAGACCCGCCCACACCGATGTCCAAAATTACAGGTTACGAGGGACAGAAACACCCCAGTGCAGCCGAGCCCTGGGTGGTAGCCTTACCCTCAAGTGCGCTTTTTTGTCACCAAATAAACGGGAATTACAACACGCGAAAAGGCGCCCGCCCACCCTTTTCAAGGGCTGTACGCCACCAACGCGCCGGGACACACCAACCTGATTTTGGAAAACTTGTTCCCTGTCCCGATGTGAGATGCACTTGTACATCTGGCGGAAAGAGCAAACTCAGCGTAATGGGAACAAAATTTGAGACAGAACAGGCCGCTGCCCAATTAAATCCAAGATAAAAGTAAAGCTTACGGGAATGCACCAACCCTTAAGCAGGCGGGACTATTTGATTTCCTGGGCCAAGAAACTGGCTGGCAGTACCGAGTTGTTCTCCCGTCCCCACGCACGGGGTGGGGCAGCCGGGAACGCTTCCGCACAGCCGACACCGAGCCGAGCTCGCGCGGGGTCAGCTGTCAGGAGGGGCGGGGGAGAACACTTCACAGCGGCGCCCTTCCCCACGCCCCCTAGGTTTTCCCGGGAGGTGCCTGCAGCCATCGCAGCGACAGTAGCAAAGAAAGTGGGGAAAGGAAGTAGGGCGGTAGAGGAAGAGTGCACAGCTCTTTTGGTGAGATAAGTGGTGGCTCTGAAAAGAGCCTTTTTGGGTTTTAGAAGCAGAACAACCTACTTCTTCTTGGGTGCAGCCTTCTTGGGCTTGGCAACCTTGGGCTTGGCGGCCTTGGGCTTCACAGCCTTGGCTGTGCTCTTGGCGACCTTCTTGGGCTTAGCAGCCTTCGTTTTCTTCGGACTCTTGGCTGCTTTTTTGGCCACAGTAGCCACTGCCGGCTTCTTCGCCTTCTTCGGGGTTTTCTTCGCGCTTTTCTTAGGCGTGGCTGACCCGGCGGACTTCTTAGGTTTCTTGGACACCCCAGCAGCCTTCTTGGGCTTGGCCGCGCCCGCCTTCTTGGCCTTGGGCTTGGCCTCCCCGGAGGCCGCCTTCTTGTTGAGCTTAAAGGAGCCCGAGGCGCCGGTGCCCTTGGTCTGCACCAGGGTGCCCTTGCTCACCAAACTCTTGAGGCCCAGTTTGATGCGGCTGTTGTTCTTCTCCACATCGTAGCCCGCGGCCGCCAGCGCCTTTTTAAGCGCGGCCAGCGACACACCACTGCGCTCCTTGGAGGCGGCCACGGCCTTGGTGATGAGTTCGGACACCGGCGGCCCAGATGCCTTGCGGCGCACCCCTACGGCCTTCTTGCCCGCCTTCTTCTTCACCGGGGTCTTCTCCGCAGGGGGCGCGGCAGTAGGGGCGGCAGGAGCGGTCTCCGACATGCTGGCGATCAGGAACTTGGAAACAAGTGGCAAAGCGCCGATGGAGCAACGCCGGCCGCCGCTGTATATATAGAGCGCAGGCGCGCGCTGATTGGTGCTCCCGCCGCCCTCCTGGCTGGCAGGCTCCGAGCCGCCGCGGTGCGCCCAAGTTGTGTTTGTTCCACTTCACAAAAGGGGGGAAATATTAAAATGCCCTGTACCAAATCACGCAGTTTTGGTCGGGGAAGAATCCGAGAAGACTCAGGATTCGTGCTCTGCAAGAATTTTCCCCGTAACTGCAAGGACACCGCGTCCAGGCGTCCCCAAATCCCCCAACTGCGAGGGAAGTCCAGGGCAGTCGGAGACCACTTTCTGTTTTTCTTCTAAATTACCTGTTCGCTCCTTTGCCCCCGAAAGTTCTTTTTCTCAGGGGTGGTTGGGCACATAGTTACCTTCTTTGGGAGACAAAAACCAAGTGCTTTCCACTTAAATTTTCACGGTAATTCTGTTTCTTCGCAAGGGAAGTAACACAGGTCCTCTGTGAATTCTGCGTGCAGACCCACAGGAACGGGGGACTGGGACAAGGTTCTGGACCAGCCCAAAGCAGTTAGGGAGACATAGGAGGGGGCTCTTAAGTTCCGGAGGGATCCTGGGTGGTGACAGGTGAGAGACTTAAATCTCTGATTTGAAGACATTGAAACTCTTTATCAATTCTTCTTTTCATAGATGGGGGCGGGGCACACTTCATTTTCCAAAGGCGAGAATTTGGGCTGTTTTTAAAAAGCTCTCAGGTTCCTCTCTGGGTTGTGCAAGCAGGGGGTCTGGCCCCGAAGAATGGGGATAATAAAGAAAGAAAAAAGACCTACTAAGCCTACAAAGTACCCCCAATAGACTTGGCAGAGGGACAAGTAGGTGATCTGTTTTCAGGGAAAACATGTTCTTATTTTATTTTTGCATGCTGTAGTTAAGAGATGAATTTTGGTACGTGAAAATTCCAGATTTCGTCCAGTAATAATATGTAACATGTGTCGTGATATACAAGGACACCCTCAAAGTGGGAACTCTAAGATGGAAATAAAGCTGTCTGTAATGAGAGACACTCTGACTTATCAGATGAACTGCAGATTTGAAACAAAAGTAAAAATGGATGGCAAAGTTGAAAACAAATACAGGAAAAGTACTGGAACGTATAAATTCTACCATTTTTTATTGGTGACTTAATGTCTTTTCATCCCTCCTAAAGCTGACCTGATGTGTTCCACTGTAGACTGATTTACCACTTTAAGTTTTGTTACTTCACACATTGCCCCTCGGCTCAAAGCATTTGCAACTTATTCTTGAAAGAAAAAGCTCGAAAATGTTCTGCTTAGATATTTAATATAGCCATTTTTTATGTAGCACAAAGGAAGTATTACAACGCACTGGAAATTCCTGTTTAACAAACGTGTCTACATGGAAATAGGTATTATAGGTGCTAGACCTAGATTGTGGTGGTCAAGAGTGGGAGGCCAAGGGTCGCAGGGTACGGGTGGTTCGTACTAAATGCTGTTCTTTCTAAATGTTAACTCGTACAACAGTATTTTGCAGACACAGCTGCAACCTGATGAACTTGACCAAGTATAGCCCACTGCACAGAAGTCAAGTGCATTTAACCAAACCCTGGATAAGTGTAGCCAACTGCAAAGAAGAAATCAATATGAATTGCTGCCTGTGGAGGCTTCCACTGGGCATGTGCCCAGCAGAGGACTTTCTCCTGCTGTTCTTATTCCTCTCTGGTGAAGATCCTTCCTGCCTGCTTCAGGGGATTGGGTGCCAAGGACCAGGGGTGCCGTGGGGACTGTGTGAAGCTGTAACAGCCTTGTGAAGCAGGCCCCATACTGGGTTCAGCCTCCCAGCTTATCAGCTTGATGCCTCGTCCTCTTTTCCCCCTTCCTTTATTAATATCTAGCGACGAACGCTAACATATTTGACCAAATAGTGTCTATGAGCCATGGCTAAACCAACTTTGGAGATTATTCCTGGTCCTCCTTCACTTGCCACAATTAAAAATAAAACCTTTTTCTTCCAACAGGACTTGTGCACCTTTGGCTCAGACACCCCAAAGCAGTGAACGCTTCATGTTAGGTTACAAGAGGGTTTACGCATGTCAGGTCAGCGGCCGGTAGAAACCGAGGCCTCTCGCTTTAGACCAAGTATAATCGCGTGGTTTCATTGAGTAACATCCGTTCACCATTTGAAAACTGTGTCTCCTGCTGATTGAACTTAAAATCAAGGCAAAAGCATTTCTCCATATCCTTCCAAGCAGTATTAGAAAGTTGTCTGAGTTCACTTTTGGCTTATCTGATGCTCAAAGACAATGCTGTACAATAAAACAGAATGCAAATCACAGAAATAATTTTAAATTTTCTAGCATCGCATTGAAAAAAGTAAAAAGAAATAGGTAAAATTCATTTTAATAGTATATTTTGTGTCACTTAATATATACATCAAAACTATTATCAGTTGAACTTGTAACCAATATCTTAAAAAAATAAGATAGTTTGTATTCTGTTTTTTTCACATGGTAAGGCTTCAAATTAGGCCCAGAAGATGTAAAAATTGGACTTTCACTTGTAGAACATTGACATGTTAATAAGGGTTTTGTCCAGTAGAGATGCAAATGAATTCTTTCCAGTAGAAAAGATAACCCTGCAAGTTATCATCCGATTGGCTAATTGGACAGGAAGCAACTTTGTATCTAATTTTCCAGGCTTCTCGCATTCTTTCTTCATGTGACCGAATACATACTCCATTCTCCTGTGTCCTGCTTGGACCTAACGTGGTCCTCCTGCTGACTCCCTCGCTGAGGACATAACCACCCTGTACCCACGCAAACGCTGGCCACGGGCAAGTTTTTGCACGAGAGTCATGTTTGAACTTCTTGAAAACTGTAGTTTGACACTCAGTTGGTCCTAAGTGCTCCAGAGTTAGACTCTTTGGAGCCTGTTCTAAACACTGGAAGAGACAAAACTTTTTCACCGTCAACTCAAAAGCGACCAGAGACCTGATAGATGTCCCGCAGGATCTCAGGCTTGTTCCAGGGAATGGGCTGACCCCACAGAGTTCTGCTTGAAGTTTATTCCCATTAGATTCCTGGTCCATGGACCCCTCCTGTTTTGGGTCCCAACCCTGAGAAAGGTGGTATTCTCCTGACTTTGCAGGGCTGGGTGACAGTAGACCAAGTCCAAGTCCAAGAAGCTCGTTCACTCTCTCCAGTGATGTGCACTTCCCCTGGCCATCTCCGAAAAGTCACGGGACCTAGGGACCATCCCAAGCAAGTTCCACAAGAAGAGATGAAGCCAGCTGGTCAGGAATGGGTGTGTGTGTGTGTGTTGGGTGTGGTAGGTGAGCACAGAATGCACGACTGTCCCTGTCACTCAGAATCTACCCCACATCGCTGTGCTTGGAGCTCCCCACTTGCTCTGTCCTCTGTGGTAAACTCCATGGTGACCTTTGCAGGGTCATGCAGGCCCAGCCTCCTGCGTCCCAGGTGTGTACACGCTTTCACTGTCAGTATTTAAGGGGGACAAGGCACTCCATCCCCTGCCCTTTTACTACCAAGCTCCTGATGGGGACCCATTCTTATTCTGTTTGTTTACTGAAAATTTGTGGTTGTGCTTCAATGGATAAAAGATTTCTTATACTTTTTATAGTTAATAGTGTAGGACTTATAATTTCCTCTTAATTTTGTAAAACAACCCAGGAAAGATACAAAGGCGGCCTAGAGAGAGGGTGGAAAGAACTGGCCAAGGAGCTGGAATGCCGGGATTAAAATTCCGCTTTCATTTGCCAGCTATATCCCGTGGGACAGGTTGAGGAATTACTCTGTGTCTCATTTTTCTCATCTATAAAGTGTCAACAATAGGACCTGGATCACAAGTTTTTATGCGAATTAATGACAATATAGTTCTGAGAGCTCGACCGTCGAAATGGAAGTAAAAAGGTATTTACATAGTGCTGTTTGTCCAGATGGACACTAGATGGCGCTCCAAACCAACCAACGCGTATTTTAGAAACTTCCAATTTCTTAGCCTTCCTGTAATTAGTAATTTCTTGTTATTCCCTGAACAGGTCTTTAAAATTATTTTATCTCTTTGGGTGAACAGAAATCATTATCCCCACTGGCCAGACGATGACCCTGAGGCCACTGGAAGCCCTGAGACCGCAGTAAATCCATAGATGAGCAACATAAGAGGAACAAATTAAATGTTCTTCTGGTCTAAGTGGTGTAGAGAAATCAGGCTGATGTTCACTCATTTGTTCCACAAAGACTTAATCAGAGCCGTGCTGGGTTCAAGGAATGGGAGAGTAAGCAGGACAAGCTCTGCCCTCCTGGTGGGGTTGGGAGGCCAGGGGACTTAAAAGAAGTTCTGTGGAAAAGTAGGGTCCCGTCATAGACATAGTCTTGCAAACGATCTTTTAAAATACGAAATGACTTCTTTTCATTTGTACCGCGAAATGGCCACCGTGGAAGGAAGGCTGACGCCAGAATAAAACTATTTGTGCAAAACTAGGAACGCTGGGACTGGCTCTTGCCTAACAGCGACAAAATTAGGAGATTCCTGGCTAAGGTATATCAGTTGTGATGATAATGATAGTAATAATAAATCCGTTAAACACTACGTACTAACAAATAAAAATAAACACTACGTACCAATAAGGATTAAACTATTTAAAGGGTGTGTGACTTTGCAATGTGCCTCAGGTCAGCCCAGCATCCTGATTGCGATGCACACACAAAACCCCCAAACGTGGCCTCACTCAAGTGTGGGTTGTAGAAAAGGCCAAGCAGGGAGCCCTGGCCCCCACCACCCACCCATTGCGGTCGTGAACGTGCAAAACAGAAATCGTTTAACTAATTAAATTAAAACCACCCAGGTGCTAACTAGTAATTGTAAAGAGAATTTAGGTGAAGAACTTAATTTTTTAAAGAATTGAATAAAGAACCTTTAAACTTTCCAAGGCTAGCTGAATTGCGGCTCTAATTTAATGTATCCGCTTCCGCCTCACGCTAGCCCACCTGAAGGCGTTTCCAGTGAAGGATGCTGTTTGCTCTCATGGCCACTAGATGGCGAGCAAATTAAAACTGCCCTGGGCAGCGCCGCTGAGGCGCAGGGGGCCGGCTAAGCCATCAATCATTAACTTTGGGTTGACCTTGTATTACTCAGGAGATTTCAAAGCTCGTTTCTATACAGATTTTGAGAGAAAGAAATTACTATTACAACTGACGAAGCTGTGATACTGGAATCAGGGCGCAGAGTAGTCAGACAGAGGCTGGCTCCCAGGGCCTTTGGGAAAAATAGTCTGCTCTCCATAAAGATAAATAAATAGTTAGTTGGACAAGAAGCTCACCTTGGATGCTTCATGGACTCCGCCAAAACAATTATGAAGCTGGAGCTATACAGATAACAACCCTGAATTGCCTGCCGCTTAGGATGAAGGGAGGAACCCTGGGAAGGGAACAGGCTGGAACGCACGGCGTCTGCCAGTACCGAGTAGAAATGAGTCCAGAGGAGGAAATGGGAGTGGAAGCGTCTCATGGAGAAGCCACCTCAGTGTATCTTACCTGTGAGTAGCCATTAAGCATTAGACACCTGGAGACGGAGAAAGATTGTTCAAGTTTTATCTTTATATTATTATTATTTTAATAGTGAGGTAACCCTGACATAGGCAACGGGTAAGATGCTATAGCCTCCTATTAGCCATGTCACTGATACTGTCGTTATTATTATATTAGTGATGATAAACATGGCCAGCTTTGATTGCATGTCAAGCACAGTGCAGACGCCTTCATGTATCAATTTCTGATTTTTTAATTTAATTCTAAATATCATCGTATAAAATAGCTGGTATTATCACCTATTTCTAAATGAGAAATTTGAGACTTAGGGTGGCTCTGCGATATAACTTTGCCTTGCAGGTTATGATTCCTATGCCTTTATAGCACGAACATGTACTTACTCACCAGAAATGAGATTCCATACGGCAGTTTCCAAAAACTCAAGTTGCACAGAAGTGAATGTGAGAATAGACTCTGTTGCTTTTCTCGTCACAAGGAGAAGTGCGTATGCACACTTTTCACGGGAAGATAATAAACATTGACATTTCCCCCTTAAGGTTCCTCAGGCTGAGAGAGCTGAAGGGTAACAATTTCCGAAGTAGCCATTGTTCTGGCCTCTCACTCTGCCTGTAGAACTGGATGCTCACACGGCGGTGTGTGGGTCGGAGGGCATCTGCCCCAAAGTGTGTTACTGCACGCAGGGCTGGCCAACCCGCGGCCCCCGGGCCACATGCACCCCAGGATGGCTGTGAATGCGGCCCAACACAAAATCGTGTATTTACTTAAAACATTATGAGATTTTTTTGTGATTACATGTTGCAATGTATTTAACGTGTGGCCCAAGACAACTCTTCTTCTTCCAGAGTGGCCTAGAGATGCCAAAAGGTTGGCCACCCCTGGATCCTGCAGTCTGTAATCATTTGCTTCTCATGTCTGTCTCTGTGAGCAGTCAGTGGTTAAGAGGTCACTCCCATAAAATATCTTTTGCTGATTGGAAACCATTGGCCTCATTTAACAGTTGGGCAGGTGGAGGTTCAGGGAGGCGGGGGCGAGGCCAGGGTGCAGGGAAAGGCCAGGAGCAGAGCAAGCACAACTTCGGACTCAGGTAACATTTGCACCGGGCATTGGACTTGTCAAGAGGACCGGACACTTGGGAACCTTTTCCCTTCACCCACTGCTCCTGTTGGTTACCCATACGACAGAGCTTCCCTGACGCTCACATGACCCAGGTGCTCTGGGGACACGGGGGCCAGGAGGGCCTCAAGGGGGGTTGTTGCAGTTGGCTTCACAACTGAATCTTCACAATGATCATTCACTCACTCATTCATTTCTTTATTCACTCCACACCTAAACACCGAGTAAGCACTTATATAATCTCCCAGCCAGAGCACTATCTGTGAAAAACAACTAATAGGAAACATTACTATGTAGACAGGGTTTTATCTCTTTAAAGTGAGATTGCAGATGGTTTTTATTGGCCTCTTTTAGCTTATATGGTTTCAATTTCCGCCTCATAAACATGGATGGAGTTTACAGGTCAACTGCTCCAACCAGCAGTATGCAGATGGTCCTTTGGCAAACAGGAAAGTGATACATTATTCTACAGTTGCCGGAAGTGTTGCTGAGATGTGACTGAGCAGCAGCTGCAAAGATAAGACCCCTGCCGAGCCAAAGAAATGACACCCTGACAGACAAGGGTGGGCAGGGGTGGAATCTGCACAACCTGCCTTCTCCCCCACCCCCAGATCAGACAAGAAACCTTCCCCAGGGGTCCCCAGACTTAACTGTGCATCAGAGCTGGTGGGGGTGGGGGGAATGTGGTTCTTAAAACAGGAGTAGGCCCCGCTCCTACTCTTGCATTTCAGCAGGTGTGGGATCTGCCTGGGAATTTGAGTTTGCCAGGTACCCAGCGACTCTGATGCTCCTGGTCAAGGGACCACAATCCTGGCTTTAAGAAATGCAACTCCCAGCGTTCCTTCAGTTTTCCACTGCCCCGCCCCACCCCTGTGTGCAAGCTCGTGGTTGCTAGGCACCCAGCACTAGCACCTGTGAGACTGCAAGAGCTCATGCCTGCAACAACCGTCAAGCTCCCACTGAACTTCGCTGGGAAAATTCTCGTCTGCAGTGACATGAACTGCAATGTCTGCAGACCCTTTCTGGTGCCCATGGAGCCAGGCCCTTCTGGAGGACCTGCCCAGACCCGGGCCCGCTTCTCACATCCCTGCATCCCCATAGGTGCCGTCATTCACCAGGCGACTGTTCCTTGTTCCTCCTCAAGGTCACCTCTTTCCCTCTTAAAATATATAATAAATTAAATAATAAAAATTCCGCCATCCTTCCCCAACCAACAACGTGGGTTTGAACTGTGCATGTCAATTGAACTGCATTCAATTGAAAAAAAAAATCCGCATATAAATTGACCTGGGCAGCTCAGATGAGTGTTGTTCCAGGGTCAAGTGTATATGAAATGTACAGAATCCGCAAGTCTAGAGAGACGGGAAGTAGATCTGTGATTGGCTGGGGGTGGAGGAGGAGGAGGCAAACTTGATGGCTAAATGTTCAGGCTTCTCTGTGGAGAAAATAAAAACCCCAAAGTTGATTGCGGAGACGGTTACGCACATTTGTGAATATACTCGAACCCACTGAATTTTACGCTTTAAATGGAGGAGTGGTATGGTATGTAGATTATATCTCAATGACAAAGCTGTTACCGAGATGGGAAAAAAGGAAGATACAATCAGCCCCCCTGTGCTCATCACCAGTATTTGACATATGCCCAATCCTGCTTCCTGTCCCTTTACAGTTAAGAGAACCTGGTTTCCAAGTTTGATTTTTTCCCTTGGCCAGAATTTGCATACATGCAGAAGGCATTGCTTACTGGATATATCAGGTCTTTAAAAGTTTTAAGAAAATCACATGCGTTGCATTTGTTACTATGGTTGGAAACGTCTAAGGCAGCATTTCCCAAACTCGGTCTTGTGTGTTTGGGGGGGAGGGCCTTTGAAATTCCGACGCCCAGGTGGCACCCCCGCCGATTAAATCAGTGTCTGAAGGCAAGAGCAGGGCACCGAGAAGTTTAACGTTTCTCCAGGTGACTTGTTTGCTGTTAAGTCTGTAAAATTTAAATAACTACGGGAATTGTGAAAGATGTTTCCATAGGCCCTAACTGGTTAGTCTTATGGCTAGACAAGACAAGAACCTCAGTATCTGGGGCTTCTTGCTAAACACTATCCTTACTAAGTCTTTCGAGGGAGCACAGTGTTTTGCAGACACAGCTGTAAGGAATTTGCTTGACTGCAACCCAGCCAGGTAAGTAAAGGCAACTGCTAAGAAATCAACGTGTAATCATCCAAATAGTGCATATAAGCCATGGCTGAGCCTGCCTTTTGGGAGGCAGGGCATTGAATATGAACCCTTCTCTTCCTTATTGAGGCAAGTAAACAAAGCTACCTCCTGACAACCGCGTTCGGGTTGTAAATAGAACATCCCGAAGTAGCAAACCCCTTGAGTTGGGCAACATCATGATTCAATTAGTTTTAATCAAATAATGAAATCAAAGTATTCTGACTCCGACAACAAGATAGCCATATGGAACTTAAAAGTTTTGACAATGTGTAACTGAATTTTTAAATTATTCAGTATTTAAATATCTAGATCCGAAGGTCATTAAACGTCCTTTCCTGGGTCAGTCCCCTAGGTGTGTGAAGCCCATGGCGCAGCCTGGTCCCTGGGTGTTTCGCACTCGGGGCTCGGCGGCAGGAAGGACGGTCCGCGTGCAGGAGACACACTGGGTCCCACCAGCGGCCGGAAAAGGATCGCGCAGGTCAGGAAGTTTCAATCCGGCCACCCGAGCCCCGCGGCCGCCCGGGATGGGCCCTCGAGCCGGGCGCGCGCTGCTCCTGTTGCTCGGGGCTCTCGGGGCCCTCGGGGTGCGGACTGCGGCGGCGCAGGGCCCAGCTCGTGAGTACGGGCGGGGACGCAGGGGTCGGGGGACGCGAAACCGGCTGTCATCCGCCCGCGGGGGCCGCCGGGCTTGGGGGGAGGCTCCAGCTTCGCGCAGCCCCCTCCCCAACCTTCTTCCTGGGAAAGCCCGGCTGTGGGGCGCAGGTGCGTTACGTGGCTGCCCGCCCAGGGCCTGGTCCCCACTCGCTGTCCCCGCTCTGAGGAGCGGCTCTCGGAGTCACTGCTCCCCCACAACCTGACGCTTCCAGGGGTTGGTCTTTGCGTTTCTCCTGGAGGCCGATCGTGGTTAGCGGCTCTCTAGATTTGGATCACGGGTTTCCTGTCTCTCCGTCACCTTCCGCGCACCTCCTCGGAAGTCCCCACCGAGTGCCACCGGGGCTAGAGCGCCCCTCGGCCTGTCAGCACTGGACGCCGCCCGGACTGGGGGCGCCATGCCTTGCAAGGGCTGTGCGGTGGAGGGGCACGGGATGGGTGTTGCGCGGGAGGACGGTGGGTTCCGAGTTCCACCTCCAGGGAGACCCGGGTTGGCGGCTCCTGAAGGGATCTTGGTGACTGTCCTGACTGGAAACGTGATTTTGGAACGGAAAGCCCAGTTGTGGTTTTCAGCGGTGGTTACCGAATCACAGTGTGAACAGCGCTGCCTCATCACGGGGCCTTTACTAGGACGGCAAACACAGGACTGTTACCGCTGAACTAATGATCTCAGTTTCTGAACCTTCTCTTCAGAGCTGCTGACTCCACCTCGCATTTGGGAGGTTCCGTCTATCCATTTGTAGATTTTACGGGCCTTCGGGTTAAATGATTTTCCCCAGGTTACAGAGAATTTAGTAAACCAGGCTTTCTGATGCTAAGTACTCCATCTGTGCCCAGTCACAGCAGACAGTGCCTCTGCCCTTGGGCTCAGTCTCAGGGCTCCGAGCTGGCACAGCCCCAAAGGACAGGGAGACTGCGTGCACTTGGACAGATGACAAGGAGGCACGGCTTGCTCACTGGTGATTTTGTGCAGCTCTACCCAGGGCTTCTGAAGCAGAGCCTGGTTCCCCACGTTGTCGCAGCTGCAGGTGTTAAATGTCACACTGCAGGAGAGGTTCAGTCACGGAGTCTGATGGGAACCAAGGATTTATTGCGCACAGCTGAGGGCAACCCGCCGTTTGGCTCTGCCGGACCCAGGGGGCAGTGGGGAGCCCCTTCCTTGCTCTCTGATACCAGGCATTCTGGTGGGGGTGGGGGTGACAATAAGCAAACAAACGAAAGGATGTAGGAGCTCAGGTAAGTGCTCACGGGGGACACAGGTGAAGCCCAGAGGTCAGGACAGGCTTCTCTAAGGCTGGCCCTTAGCAGAGGTCAGTATGGTCACGCTGACTGGGATCAGCGCCTCCCAGGTCCGCCCAGTGGGCCTGCAAGGGGGGTTCAAGCAGGGTTTGCAACCGGGCACTGCTGACATTTTGTGGTGTGGGGACTGTCCTGTGTACAGCACCCTTCTTGTGACGACAAGTGTCTCCAGACCTTGCCCATTGTCCCCCTGCCCAGCTAAGAATCACAGGGCTGGAGAAAGCCAGGACTGGGTGCAGTGGGAGTGCAGGGCGAGGACGAGAGTGGCAACTCGCTCAGCCCTAGGCCCACAGGCAAGTCCCCCAGGGCCTTCTAGCCCAGGTGCGGCAGGATCCCACCCAGCTTTAACCAGATTGTGCTGCTGGGGAGGCAGGGTGAGAGGGCCAAGGATCAAAGCCAGGAAGCTGTGCACCAGGCAGGGCAAGAGATGGCGGGCTGGGCCCGTGGTGGGAATCAGTTGTGTTTTTGGATATGCTGGAGGCGAATGTTAAACTTCAGTTCCTGAGTTTGGCTAAGAAAGGATTCAGAGCCAAGAACGTAATTTAGAAAGTAGCAGAGGTAGAAGTGAGCCAGCTGGGCTGCACAGACCCAGGAAACAAGTTCAACAAGAAAAAGAAGGGCCCTAGGAATTTAGGAGAAAGCACCTGAGGGAGGAAGGGGGGCAGAAAGGCACGGGGTGGGTGGGGGGAGAGAGAGAGAGAGCGAGAGTGCTGCACTGGGTCCTTCATCTTGAGAGTTCTTACCTGTTTCCTGAAGGTGGGAATTTTAGGGGAGGTCTCAGGGGAGAATCTCAAGAGAATATTCATCAAGGTCCTTGTCTCTACTCATTAATTGGCACTGGAGTGGAGGGTCATTAGTCATCACAGCTGGTCCTGTCCTCAGCCATGGCATCGCTTTGCCTGCTTTTGCTGCTTTTCTGGGCCTGGCGCTGACCCCCAGCTGAGGCCTAGATGCACCTCCAGTTTGGCCCAACCTCAGGAAACTCGAGGCCCTGTTCCTCTGATTATTTGATGCTCATCAGAACCCCATTGTCCTGAGGGCGCAACGCTTATGGGAGTGGTCCTGCAAGGGCTCGCACGGGGACTCCTGCGAAGCTGTGCTCCACCCCCTCCTTCCTCCTCTAAGGGGGTCTGCACTGCATGCCCCGGGACATGCTAGGGGGGAAGGATCACCCTGGGGGTGAGGTCCTAGCCTATAATAGTTGTTTTCTCTAGTTTTGCCCTGTTGCTAGGCACCCAGGAATTTCTGCCTGGGGGACCGTCAGTAACTGGCCTGTCATTCCTGTTCTGCTTGGGCCTGTGCAACCGCCTCCTCTATCAGATACAAGTGGAAGGAAGTCCTGAGGGATCTGTGTGTGGTGTGAACTAAGAGAAGAGTCAAAGGTGACTCTATTGGCCTGAGCTACAGGGTGAGACAGGCGCTGCCGTTTCTGAGATGGTGAAGGCAGAAGAAAGAGCAGTTTGGGGAAATCAGTGGCTTTGGACTTCAGTGTGCGGTTCCAATCAGCCATCCCATGGGCGGAAGAACTGAGAGTTCAGGGCAGAGGTGAGATCCCAGGGTTGTCATGTGGCCACTCAGCAGCCTGCATGGAGCCCGGCCCCCTGCCAGCCCTGTCCAGGCACTGGGACCCAGCCCGAACTCCCGCCCTCTGCACCTGAGGGAGGATGTGGGCAGACTCTTAGGAGGAGAGGCCTTGTCCTTTTGGTTTACGGGGCTCCATCAATCTGCTTTGGAAGCAACTCTCTATCAGCGCATCTCACAGACTGTAACAGCCCCGTGGGCCCAGGAAAGGGTTAGAGACGGAAGCACTGAAACCCAACTGCAAATCCCTCTGGACCTAGGTCTGATGAGCCCTGAGCACTGACTCCTGAGCTCAGTGCTGAGCTCGGTGCCACAGCCGGGGACACTGTGGGGCTTTCCAGAGCCATTGGCCCTAGGGTAGCCTGTGCTAATTGGTTGAGTGCTGGGCAGCCCAGGGTGGCAGCCACACTGGGCAGAGGGAGGGACCAGACAGTCACAGGGAGGGAAGACACTCAGTCACTGCTCAGGCTGGGCCCAGACGAGCAGGGGTGGGGTAGGAGCGGATTCAGGAGAAAGGGGTCAGCGTCTCCCAGGCCCGCTGGGCCCACTGACGCCTGTTGCCGTCCCCAGGGCCACACTCTCTGCGCTACCTCTTCATGGGTGCCACCGTGCCCGACCTGGGGCTGCCCCTGTTTGAGGCCTTGGGCTACTTGGACGACCAGCTGTTCGTGTCCTATGATCACGAGAGTCGCCGTGCAGAGCCCCGCACCACATGGGCCTGGGGTGGGACCGCTGGGCAGCTGTGGCTGCAGCTGAGTCAGAGCCTGAAGGGGTGGGACCACATGTTCACGGTTGACTTTTGGACCATCATGGACAACCTCAACCACAGCAAGGGTACGTGTGGTGGGGGGGCTGGCATTAGAGGTTCCAGGGGGGCAGAGAGGAGGGAAGGAGTTTGCTCCCCGAGGCCTCTCAGTTCCTAGAGATAGTGGAGACAGCATCCCACTGCTTTGGTTTCAGTGATGAAGCTGGGGGTGCTGCCAGCGTCCCACACTCTGCAGGTGATCCTGGGCTGTGAGATACTCGAGGACAACAGCACCAGGGGCTTCTGGAAATATGGCTACGATGGGGAAGACCACCTTGAATTCTGCCCCAAGACGCTGAACTGGATGGCAGCAGTGCCTGAGGCCCAGGCCACCAAGCTGGAGTGGGAAGTGAGCAAGATTCGGGCCAGGCAGAACAGGGCCTTCCTGGAGAGGGACTGCCCCGAGCAGCTGCGGCGGCTCTTGGAGCTGGGGGCAGGGCTCCTGGACCGGCAAGGTATGGCGCCGCACCCACATCCTAGGGACGAAGTGGATATGGGGTGTGGGCACAGACCCACCCCTGGAGTTTCCAGGTGGCCAAGGCCTCGTGCCTCTGGGGAGGGGCTGACGTCTGAGGTTTCCGCCCTGAGGTCTCCACCTTTTAAGTGAGATTTGCGATGCAGCCTCGAGTCAGAGCTTTAATTTTTTTCTATGTGCGTGTGGCCAAAGACACATCCGGTCTCGATTGAACCAAGACCCTCCGTGCGGAGTACCCTGTAGGAGTCAGAGATATCCATTGTCACAGGGATACCAAGGCAAGAAATTGCCAAAACAAGCAGCCACTCGGAGAGCTGCAGGCTGGGAGTTAAAGTTGTCTCCCAGAGCAGGCCACGCTCGCCTGTGCGAGTGCCCCTGCCACGCCCCCTTCTGGCAGTAACCTCCCTTGAGCTGCACCGGGTGGGAGATCATGGCCGTCCGCAGTCCTTTTCGGTGCTCCAGAAGGGCGCTGTTATCAGATCCAACATGATAGAGTGACAAAGAGCAGAAGACACACCAACATGTGGGCCAATGACACCTGGGAGAGGACAACAAACGGATATGGCTGTGACTGTTCCCCATGTGACCCCCCCCTCCCCAGAGTGGAGTCTTGGAATGCTTTTAGCTCGGGTCTTCGTGGGAGGGCGGAAGGATCCTCTCTCCAGATTCTTCCTCCTTCCTGCCCAGTTCCTCCTTCGGTGAAGGTGACTCATCACGTGGCCTCCACAGTGACCACTCTTCAATGTCGGGCTCTGAACTTCTACCCCCGCAACATCACCATGAGGTGGTTGAAGGACCAGCAGCCACTGGACGCCAAGGACGTAGACGTGGATGTGCTGCCCAACGGGGATGGGACCTACCAGGGCTGGGTGGCTGTGTCTGTGCCCCGCGGGGAGGAGCAGAGGCACACCTGCCAGGTGGAGCACCCAGGCCTGGAGCAGCCCCTCACTGCCACCTGGGGTATGGACGGGCGGGGCTGTGGGTGGAACAGAGAGGGCCACATCCGGGAGGATCCACCGTGGGCCAGCCGAGCTCACGGGCTTACTTTGGTGTTTCAGAGCCCTCCCTGCCTGGCCCCCTGCTCATTGGAGTCATCAGTGGGGTTGCCATTGGTGTCTTCATCCTCTCGACTGGAGTTTTGTTCAGAATCCTACGGAAAAGGCAGGCTTCCCGTGAGTAGGAGGGCAGAGGAGGTGTCAGGACCTCTGCCCAGGATGCACTCCGGTCCGCAGGAAGTGGGCAGAGGGAGGCCCTCGGGCTGTCCCTTCCCTCTGTCTTTGGGAGCACTGGCCCCTCCACTGGAGGCAGTGCCCGGGTCTGGGGTTCCTGTCGAATTCTCAGGAGCCATGCGTTCAGTGTGGTGTGAAATCCGTGGCATGGGAATGGTGGGGGAAGGGCCTCCGGTCCAGATGCAGCCGCGAAGCCAGTGCTTGGATGTCACAGGGAGGAACGCCCTCACTCAGCTGGGGGTCAAGGAGGGCTCTGGGTGTTGAAGCAGCAGGACCCCTTAGGGAAGGCGAGGACGAGGGGAAGGACCAGACAGAGCAGCCGAACCCCTGCGGCCATGGGAGGCCAGAGATGGTTATTGCTCCCTGACCCTGTTGCCTGTCCCGGCTGTCTACCCCTGGGCATCTGTGGTTTGGGGGAGAGAGCCGCAGGCGACCCGCTCCCAAGGAGGCCTGGGGCCTGCGGGACGTTGCGTCATGAGTACTGGGCGCAGTGCGGGCACAGAAGCAGAGGGACACAGTGCCAAGGTGCAGAGCATGAGTTGTTAGAAGGTAAGATGTGAGGCCGGGAGGCTGATGAAGCACCTCCGGGGAGAAGAAATGGTGCCTGAAGTCTGGATCCTTCCTAGAGAGGGCAGGGGGGGTCAGGGTTGAGGAGAGGGGGTGAGGAGGTGAAGGGCAGGGAGACCAGCCCAGCCTGCTTGTCTTGGCAGGAGCAGCCTCGGGGGACTACGTCCTGGCCGATTGTGCATGAAGGGCTCCTGCAGCCCCTGCTGGGCAGGAGACAGGCTGAGACTCGGGGTGTGCTGGTAGAGTTCTTGGTGTTTAAGGACAGAGCTGGACCCAACCACCCAACAGGAACTGGCCCAGGAACTCCTGCCCTTCGTGGTCCCTGGTTCAGGTTTGTGACTTTCTATGAGCCAGCAGCCCCGACAGTGACGGCTCCCACCCCCGGATCTGGCTGGGTGAGTCTCGGGCTGCGTCTAGAGCCTGCCCTGGTTTCCTGCAGCACCTCAGGCTCCACGCACCTGTGTCATCTAATCTCCTACCTCTGCCATGAAGCTCCAGAAATTTTGGGGACTCACAATCCTTTTGAATGTGTGGGAAGAGCTGTGGACCTTTTCAGGACATGTATTCTCCTATTGCTACCGTACACGTGTCCAGGCATTTCCTGGACCCATTCGAGTTTCCATGTAATCCTCTCTGTCTCTGTATTCCAATAGCTCATCCACCCCCATGCCCCGTGGTTGCTTCCATCAGAGAGTGGTCTGGGCCACGGTCAAGGCTAGGAGAAAGGTGAGGAGGCACCCCTTCCGGAAGAGGCATCCTGCATGTTGGTGCGCATTAAGATTGTTTTCCAGAGAGTGGGTGGGAAGTGCCTTGGGGAGGGTGCCTTTGGTCTGGTGTGCGGAGGTCACGTGGGTCTCCCAGACCAATGAGGCCCACAGTACACAGCCGCTACGCTGTGCCAGGCTCAAAGGGACACAGTGATGTTCCCTGTGGTCTCTGCTGACCCCTTTCCTTCGTTCAGATCACGAAAATGGTGATGATAGCTACACTTACAAAAAAGCACTTGGAAACAGACTCGGTTCCAAGTCTGCTGGAAACATTTGTCTTACTTGAAACATTTACTTGGTAAATGTGGCTACACCTACCAAAAAAGCACTTAACTTGGAAACAGACTCAGTTCAGAGCACCTATGTATATACATTTCTTCATATGATTCTTATAATAATTCTTTGATATGAGAACTATTATCCCCTTTTCTTTAATGAAGAAAGTGAAGCACAACTTGCCAGGGATGGAGACAGGTTTCAGACTCTGTCAGTCTGGTCTCATCCATCCCACCCACTGCGTTTAGACGCCCAGCCCTGTGGAGTGAACGGAAGAGGAGAACCGCAGCCACCAGACGCTGCTCTCTTGTCTCCCGGTCTTTGTTCTCAGTGAGCTGGACCCATGTGCCTGACGGGGAGACAGCAGCAAACAGTCTCAGCCAAACGTCCTTTCCAAGTCCCAGCATGTGCTCTCCCTGCCGTTACTCTTAGGCGCCCAGGCCAGGGCTGTGCTGCACCTCAGTGTCCTCCCTACAGCAGTGCCTCCAGAGTCACACTCCTGGTGGCATTTCCCTCCACGGGCTGGAGCAACCTCTGTCATATTAAACATGGTAAAACGAAGCCACCCGATGGCCTGGAAGGTCCCCGGCATCTTTCTGGGGTTCCTGGGAGTCTGGTTCTCATTCCCAGCTGTGCACATTAAAAAATTTAACCAGCCTCTCAGGAATTGGCAGACTCTGTTCAATGGCTGGTCCGACCCTGTGCGAGGAGTTCAAATGCAAACGCCTTGGCCACGCAGGCCGTCTTGCTGCCTGTGCCACTTGCCTTTGGTCACAAAGCTGCGGCCCGTGGTGTTCTGTGTAGGGGGGCAGGTGCCTTGAGAGACCAAGTATAGCTCAAAAGTTTGCTGGTAGGTTCTTAATTTGGGCAAAGACATTTCAACTATTAAAAAAATTTTTTTTCTGGTTGCAAAAGTTATGTGGATAAAGATCCATGTCATATGAGCTTAGTTTAAAAAAATTGAAAATGAATTCAATTGAAACTGCCATTCCATTAGCCAATGATAAAGTGTATTAATAAATGTGTGCTACTTTCACTATTGCTATATTAAAATCTATGAAAGCATCAAATACATCTATTTTAATAAATGCATGGTGAATTGTGTTGTATGCTGTGTAATTTTCCCGATATATTTGTCCACCTTATTATGTCTTTGGGAACATTTATAATGCATCTAAAAATTCTACATTTGGCTTCATGGAATATTTTCATTCAACTGGGATAGGCGAATTCATTGTTTTACCTCACTCTTATAACAGCATCATCTAAACTGTAACACATTGGTTATTTTGTTAGTTGTGACAAGGGTCTCAAGGTCTGGGCAGTTCTTACTGCTTTTCTTGCTGTTAAAATGTGGCACAGATTTGTGAGTCTGGAGCTATAACGATGAGATTGACAGAACACAACCAGGTAAGTGAAGTCCGCCTGCAAAAAGGCGATGAATGAAGGTAACTCACCAAACAGTGTACAAGCCGCAGCTGAGCCCCCTTTACTGGCGGCAAGTCAGCAGCACTACGCAATGACAACCAACTCAGTCTTGCAGAGAGCACCTCAAGTGGAGCAATTTCCCCTCCGAATCATGCTGGAAACACACTGACAAATTCTCCCACTTTACATATGTATATATCTTCCTGTCCTGAGAGCCAACGGCCGGGAAGTTTTTCTTGCTCTTCTACCCAATGAAGGATATGTTACAATGAATTAGGCAAGCTTGTTTTCTATTGGCTTTATTTCACACAGGTGGTCCCAGTAATGCATTTATTAAACATCTGCCACTTTGACGCGTTTGGGTTTTTTTTTTATGAGTGAAGTTATAAATCTTCATTGTCTTTCAGTATTTCTTAGCTAAAGTTTTCTGGCCTCGTTCATCACTTAAACTCAACTGCATTTCAAAAATCAAAGCCCTACATTTTAAATTCTGTATCCTACTTCGCCTCTGGTAAAAGGACCTTCAAAGCCTGGCAGCACGGAGAAGGGTGCCACCTGGTGGCCACAGTGGAACATGTCACAATGGTCCTGTAACTGCAGAGCTGGGGCTGGGACCCTGTAGGTTCTCAACGAGAGAGAAAAGAACCTGAGTATTTAAGGAAATAGGAAGAAACTCCTCACTAGTCCTGTGAACCGCTGGAATCACAGAACAGAAGGAAAACAAAACTGATGATCTTTGAGCAGTTGTGAGAGGTCGAGGCAAAACTTATTTTGTCATGGTGATGATATAGTGTGATAGTACAGTGTGTACTTCATGCATTCTTAATTGCACACACACACTTTGAATCAAGACACCTTCAAGATACCGAAAGGTTCTTATAAGCTGATCCCCTCCCCCAGCCCCAGCCAACCACAGTGTAATAATGACTAGAACTCAAAAATGATATTCTGATCAAGTTAGTCTGTAGAGGGCAGTTCTGGGCATTCCGTATTTTTATAAGACAGTTGGTTAACATAGTTTTATTTGTTTGAATATTTTATGTGTCCAATTAGCCACAAGGTGTTGGCAGGGTTTCTGTCGGAAGGGCCTAGCTCCCGCGCTGGGTGAATGGGTGCTGTGAAGCCAGGTTCACTCAGAGGGAGAGGAAGGTGGAAAGGATGGAAAACAAGAGGCCACACAGGATCTAGTGTGAGCCGTCCTCTCCCAAGCCCCAGGACAAGTTAACATGTGTGGGCGGTACACAGCTCAAGAAAGGACAAAGCGGCCCCATTGGCTATTGTGGCACCGTTTGCCTAGCGGGCCTGTGACCTTGTTACACACGACTGCCGGTTTACTCTTCTGAGCTTGTCCCCAGGACTGGAAATGCCTGGAAGCAAGAACAGAGCCTCCTAGTCCCAGGAGGAAGGTAACATTTGAACAAATTGCAGCTTCTATTGCAACACCCCAACAGCCCAGGGGCCACACAGCAGCGACCCCTACCCTTTTGTTATCCCATTGTAATCCAAAAAAAGCTCAAAGCTCCAAGCCCTCCTTGCTGGTATAGCTCCCCGAACCATGCTCCTCTCCTTCCTTGCAGAGTGAATAAAAACGTTACTTTCTACTCTTTCTCCTCTCTGAATTCTTTCACAGCCCATGTCCCGACCACCCTGACAGCTGACAGATCCATTCTTCACATAAATCTACATGTGTGTACCTTTAAATAATTTCCATTCGACATTCATGATTATTGAGTCAGTGTCATTGAGAAAAGTTTAGAAAAGGGGGAATTAGAAGCAAATGGAAAAAAGGGAACTATAATGTACACATTCTATTTTTATTTTTATGCATTAAAAAGCATGTAGAGCCCTGACTGGTGTGGCTCAGTGGACTGAGTGCCAGCCTGCAAACCAAAGGGTGGCCGGTCCCATTCCCAGTCAGGTCAGGTCCCCAGTAGGGGGCGCGGGAGAGGAAACTACATATTGATGTTTCTTTCCCTCCCCCTCTCTCTAACAATAAATAAAATCTTAAAAAAAAAAAGGCATGTGGAGATTTCAGTTTTACATATGACCTCTGACCTTACAATTTTTCTTTGTAATGTTTGACGGCTCTTCCTATCTAAGTCTCTGTTTTTTATTGAGTCCATGTGCCTAAGTCTTCAAAAGGCCAAAACTCAAAATGCCAGGGTTTGGAGTAAGGAAAATTTTAATTGGTCCAAATGTCTCCAGCAGAGAAGATAGGAGACACTCCAGGCCTCAAATCCATTTTACTCGCTGAACTAGGTTAAAGGGGTTTAAAAGGTTTAGGGGGACAGGTGTACAAAAGCCTGGTGGGCAATTTCAATTGGAGAACCTTGGGATGTGACCATTTACGGTGTGGAAGAAAAGGGCCCCGCAGGTTAACCCGACCAGCTCAGGGGAGGCCTGTGAAGCAGCCTTACAAACTCACAGATCTTAAGTAACCAGAAAGGATGGCCTAAAATGAGAATCTAGTAATTAAAGCAGTTCACAGCCGGTAGTCCTGTCCTAGACCAGCATTTTTCCCTAACAAAGGTCAATCTTAACTCAGCCTGTCTATTGTCTTTTTGCATCTAGGAAAACAAGGCCTTTGGAATGTCCAGGTAACTTCCCTTTTCCCCACACCCCTTGGGCACAAGATGAGACCACCAACCCTCTTACTGTTACTTTTAAGTTAATTGCTGACTGTTAACCAACCCTCCACCCACCTGTGTAAAGAAGCATGTGTCTATCATTGTACCTTTCACCCAATCGCAGTGGTTTCCTGGCTTCCCTTTCTCCCGCCTCCCTGATCCATCACCAGTGGACTTCCTGTAACCCCCCACCCTCCCTCCCTGCGGCTCCTCCTTGGATTCTAATTTATAAAGGGAGGTGGTAAACTGCCAATCCCCGGAGCATTTCTCAGTCTGCTGAGTTGCTTCCCGGCAACTGTCGTCAATTTGGCTCAAACAAATTCACCAAAAACTCTCTACGGGTTTGAATGTTTCTTATGCTGATTCCTGGACAAGAGTCCTGGACAGTTGGAGCCTTGGCTTCTGAAAAGGTTCCATGTTTGAGTGTTGGTCCTGTCCCAAGACCTGGGGTTCCTTTCTTCGGGTGCAGCCAGAGGTCAGATCTCTCTCCTCTGCACATGTCTCAGCAGCAGGGCTTGTGAGTCTGGTCTGTGGTCTCTGAAGTAACTCAGGGTTTCCTCAGCCAGGCAGGGCCTTTTTGAGCAGGTTCTGTGGTTTACACGTGTTGCTGGTAGGGAGGAGTAGTAAAAGTCCAGAACCTAAGAACTCTCTCTCAGTGTGGGGTTGACGTATTTCAGAAGCAATACAAACTGTGTGCCTTTCAGAGCTTTCTCACCCTCTCCTACATCTTTTCTGCTCCTCCCCCTTTTTACCGAAGTCTGAGGCTATCTATAAACTGTGGTCATTCTGAGGCCCGTCTCATTCTAAGTTTCCAAAGTAGGCATTTATTTGTGAACCAGAATGGAGACAGGTGTTTCTTTTTTTCCTTCTTTCTTTTTTGTCATTTTCACAAGAGTGACTCTTACAGTTGAAATTTTCAAAAATTACTGCAGCAAACTAGAAAACAGTTTTTGAGAAGTCCCTCTGAAAACTACATTCAGATCCAATTCTGCTCTCTTCTGCCTTTTTTTTTTTTTTTAAATGGGCTTAGTCTTATTTAAAACACCAATAATCTCATCAAAGGCCTCTCAGGGGAAGTCCCTGAAGGCTTTGTAATGACCTTAATCACAGATTAGCTGTACCCTACAAGTAATCCTCAAGAAACGTTTGTTCTCGTAGTGAAAACTGGAGAAGGTTGAAAAGGATTAATAAAGGAGGGAGGGAGAGCTTGTTAGGACCTGCAGGCAGACTTGCCCCGCAGGCAGGCGGGAAAGAGGGTCCGGGCTCCCAGAGTAGCAGACTTTGCAAAAAAGTCAGCGAGAAGATGTTTGGTTGAAAATAAACAAGAAAAGGAAGCGGTTTTAGTTTGCCATTCTTCCACTTGTTCATCTTTGCAAACAAGACCTTTGAGGGCCAGAGCTCCTCAGGGCCAGGCGTACACGTTCTCCTACACAGAGAAGGCGGTCAAAATGCGTCCTTTTAAAGAGGAACAGCAAAAGAACGGAAAGGCAAAGCCCCTGGACCTACAAAACCACACTCCTTTACTATTTCCACATTCCCCAACAAACCATTACATAACTTATTAGTTACTAAATGGAAATAAAAAATATTGAGTGGATCGCTTTAGCGTCTTGGAGAAAACACCTACATGCAATACACAAATTAGCAAGGGAAAAAAAGTGCAAAGCGAGAAATCAACTTTTTATTGCAAGGAAATCTGCCCCACTCCTCCAGCCCCAACATCGCGAGGCTCATTGGCCAATCAAAATGATGAAATGTTAATATCCCCCTCTAGCTCCACCCCCGGGAAGACTTAATTAAAAAACAGGACATCTGTTTTCAATCAGGTCCGCAAACATTCTATTTAAAGCAGGGTACGAACAGTAAGCAACCGCTGAAACTGCAACCATGTCTGGTCGTGGTAAGGGTGGGAAAGGTCTTGGTAAGGGAGGTGCTAAGCGCCACCGCAAGGTGCTGCGCGACAACATCCAGGGCATCACCAAGCCCGCCATCCGGCGTCTGGCCCGCCGCGGCGGCGTCAAGCGCATTTCCGGGCTCATCTACGAGGAGACCCGCGGGGTACTCAAGGTTTTCCTGGAGAATGTGATCCGGGATGCTGTTACCTACACGGAGCACGCCAAGCGCAAGACGGTCACGGCCATGGACGTGGTCTACGCGCTCAAGCGCCAGGGCCGTACCCTCTACGGTTTTGGTGGTTGAGTCAACGTTTCCATAGTCCTAACTTTTCCCCTAAAGGCCCTTTTCAGGGCCGCCCACTTCCTCTTGGGAAGAGCTGTGCGCGCGCCGTTCGCACTCGCGTTCTGTAAACGTTATTCTGGGTTTGGTAGCGGGGTCTTAATCCTTATCAATAGACCAAGGCGGGAGAGTGGGTTCTCCACGACAGGTCTGAGCCAGTCTGTGCTCAGGGACTAAAGAGCGTGCAGAGGAAGCCGGGGCTTCTGGGGGTAACCGACAGTATGAAACAAGTGGGGAGGGTCCTTGCTAGTTGCCGACTCACTGGAAAACCTAGAGCTTTGAAATCCCCAGGTTTTTTCTTTTTTGTTAAGGACACCGCCTGCCTTTTGAGCTCCATGAAAAGATCAACCACTGGTCCTAGTTGGCGAAAACTAGTTTCCAGTAAGGCAGAGCTCTCCAAAGCTAGGTCATAGATCGGTGTCTTCACTAAATATTTCCGCAAATTACGAGTCTGCGACGGTACAGCTAGCAGCCCAGAGGAACCCAGGTCGCTTAGAAATCGACATTGCCAGAAATTCTAGCCTTTAATTTCTAATACATTTGCTCCGAGCAACCTCAGGAAACGTCGGCACAATTTGGACTCACACCCCCTCGCCGTTTTTTTCAGTCATCGGGCTGAGAATCGTCACCCGAAACAGGGTTTGGGTTAAAACGGCCTAGCACGAGTCCCTTCTCAGCCTGGGCCCCTCCCCTCCCTAAGCCCGAGGCCAAGCAGTTTGTAAATTACCCTCGACTTCTGGCGGGGTGATCACTGTTCTAACCCGAGTCTCTAACTTCCTCTGAGCCAGGATGGCCTTTGCATTTTTGAAGGGGGAGCTCCCTCCAGCGTAATGGGTCTCTAGCACTTAACCCACCATACTTCCTGACTCCCAGCTCAACTTCCTGTTCTTAACTGCTGTCAGCAGTATTTTTTTTTTTTTATGGGCCATTCAAACACTAGTATAGGGTTATAATTTTTTAAACATTATATCCTCAGATCGAATCCACAAATTTCCTCCTTATAACAAAAACAAAGGTCCTTATTAGGGCCTCCCACGGAATCGCATGAAAGGCTGGTAGGAGTTGCCCAAAGGTTAACTGAGTAGATAACTCGGACTAGCAGTTCGCATGAGGTCGCTGAAAGGGAGATGCATCAGTTTGCGATGTGATTCTGTAACTCAGTCATGGCATCTTGCCACACTAAGGTGTTAAGAAATTTGGGGGTGTTTTTACAAAGCAAAAGTAGATGCTTTTAAAGAGGAGTGTAAAAGCGAACATGAGCAAATTATGGCAATAAAACAACTGGCTCCATAAGAGAAATGTGCACGTCTTGTACATTTTGAGGCCTTTGGAGGAAGGTCCTTTGGATTTAGCGGGATGTTGGGTGGCACTGGTGCCACAAAGGTCTACTCCTGTGGCCTGACACACACAGGGTTATGTAAATGAAGCCTCTAGGGGACAAGCTCCCAGAGGCAATATGGGGTGCGGTGTGGAAAATTAAATTGCGAAGGGTAGGATTACAGCGCCAGGTTTTCTATGGCTAAAGGAAAGGGTTAATCGCAGTCCCCTGAACTGGAGAAATAAACTTTGTTTCAGGTGCTAAAAGGCTGGGGGAGCACCGGGGCCTAGGGTCCTGGAACCGGTTCTAGAGGATTTGAGCAATGCTGGGAGGCCGGCGGCCGCTGCGAGGGATGAGGCCACTTGTGCATCCTTTTCCTTTGCGATAGGAGGGTCTCCAGGCCCGGGGTCAACCCACTGCTCGCCAGCCGAGCAGAGCGTATTTCTAATGCAGAAAAACTCGCCTCGAGGGAAACTGGACAGGAGAGCCAAGCAAGGCCCACACTGGGGCTGCTTCCATAGAAATTGAAGCTAGTGTGGTTAGTCACTTTCCATTTAGGATACAATTTAATTTTTTTTTCTCTCAGAGGTCCAATTATATACACAAATTCTGAAAGGGTAGGTCCTAGTGAGTCACCTGTAGAAGGTGCTCGAATTTGAAAAGTGCACTACATCGTTTTGCACGAAAATGCCAAGGCCCAAAACAGGATAAACAGTATGAGATTCATACTTCCCGTGATTTTTAAATAAGAATGCTAAATCACAAATTCCGTGAAAACTGAAATGAACCAATTTTGTTTACAATGGGAAACAGGCTCACACCATGAGCGTTTTCTAATACAACCAGCTTTTCTTTTACAAACGTTTGATTCAGACCCACTGTGAGCAGCCTCCAACATTCCCCCAAAAGCTTTAGGTTTAGCATTTTCCTGCCCGTGGAGTCCAATCTATACACACTCTTCAAAAGTAAAATACATGGAATTACAGCTTACAGCAATTATATTAGCAACCCAAATTTTTTAAATGAGGCAATATGTACTTAACAGAATTTAACTCTAGTAGTTTGGAAATAATGATCGCATTATTCTTCCGACAACTGAGAACTTAGTTTTTACTGGCTAGTCACTCTGTGTAATGAAGCTTCTGTTAAACATGAGATTTTAAAAATTCCCTATCATCATATTGTGGCACCTTGACTTTTATTTCTGACCCCTCCCAAAGTCCATAGACGCCAGACTTAACCTCATTAGGCTGTTAGGGCACCATGAGACAGCATAAAACAGGCGACATTTGTAAAAATGAAAGTACGTTTGGGGGCCTGAGCTAACCTGCACCCTACACAACGTGAGTCTTGTGGGGAAGTTTCGTGTAAGTTTACACAAGGCCTACACGACATTCTTATTCTGACTAGTGCACAACCCAGCACTTTGGGGTGGGGCAAACCCTAGCGTACTACAACAAACCCTTTATTTCACCTCGTCACAAATTCACTTGTCAGGTAAGGAGACTGACGTGCAGTGTCAAACCTCGAGGAGAATTCCAGTGTTACGCCACTTTAATGTTATTTAGGTGGCTCTTAAAAGAGCCTTTGGGTTTTTCTGAAGATTGGCCTTTCACTTCTTAGGTGCTGCCTTCCTGGGATTTGCCTTCTGCTGGGTCAACGTGGCCCTCCCGGCGGGCCTGCCCGCCCTGGCCTTGGCAGGGCTCTTACGCTGGGGCTTGCCCTTGGCTCCTGCAGCCTTCCAGACGCCTCGGGCAGCTTTCTGAGCTGCTGTCGCTCTTGGCTTCTGGGATGTCTTCTTGGCCTTAGTGCTCTTTGGAGATTTGGACTCCCTGGACAACACCAGTTTCTTGGTCTTATTGGAAGCGGGCTTCTTGACCTTGGTTAGCTGGGCAGCTGCTTTCTTGCTTAACTTAAAGGAACCAGAAGCACCACTACCCTTGGTCTGCACGAGAGTGCCCTTCCTCACCAGACTCTTCAGTACCAACTTGATGCGGCTGTTGTTCTTGTTCACGTCATAGCCCGCAGCCGCTAGCGTCTTCTTCAGAGCGACTAACGACATGCTGGCTCGCTGCGGTGAAACCAACAAGGCCTCAGTGATGAGCTTGGACACAGACAGACTGGGAGTCTTACGACTCCCACCTGTCACATCCTTCTGCTTCTTCCCTCGCCTTTTGACTGCTGGCTTCCCCATAAAAGCTGGACCGGGTTCAGCCTGGTCCACGGGCGCAGTCTCAGACATCACAGAAGAGAAAACGGAAGTTGAGAACCAGTGGAAGCGTGAAGTTCTGCAGGGGCTCGCCCGCCTTATATAGGGCAGGGCGCGCTCTGATTGGTGCATCAACTAGGCACAGCCCCGCCCCTCGAGGGAGGAGCATTTGTGTTTGTTTCCCCCCAAAAGTCGAAGCCCACAAAAAATCGTCTGCATAGAAGTTCCCAGTGCCGTTGCTGGGTGATCCCTGGAGACCCAAGTCTCACATGCCTTCTCCCGTTTTAATAAAATATGACCCAGCATGCCAAAACTATTCGATAAAGCCCTCGATTTTCAGCAAAATTCAAGGAGAAGAACAAAGTTTCCTCTTTTCTTTGTACATTGAAAACTGATTTTTAGCAAGAGACTTATCTCATCTTTTCTCAGTGGTCTTCCAAATGGTTGTTTTCCTATGGGTGGGAAAAATAAGTTATGCCGTGACTTTTATGGGCAATTATTTATGTATGTAAGCAAAGTAACACTCTAAGGTGTCTCATTGCGGAGTTAGATGATTATAGAATTGTAACGGGATGGGGGTCTGGCCCAATCGCTGGGCAGAAGGGAGCAGGGACCCCAGGAACAGCACGAGAGGCTGCACCCCACCTCACAGGGGAAAGGTTGTGAAGTGTTGAGGACTGCGCATGAGCAGTTGCCCTGGCAACTGGGCCACGCTGATGAGTAAAAGAAATACCTTTCTACATGCTTCCCCAATGCAGAGGATTTGGGTCCGGTCTGTATACGGGGAGAGTGGGGAAACGTTGCTCGACTTGTTCCTCCCCCCTTTCTCGGCCAGCGGGGCTAGAGTTCCTGGGTCCTTGCACCCTGGAGGCCACAAGGTTCAGAAAGGTTCCAAGTGCGCCTGCCGAAACGGTGCAGGCAACTGCCTGCCTGGCCAAGGGCACAGCAGGGGCTGGCCGGTAGGGCACAAGGGGCAGAAACCGCGGTCGGCGGGCCCTGAAAGCCGCATGGCCCCCCGACACGGGAGGCCGCACGGCACTGGTGGCTGGAGTTGTACGTGCGGATCCTGCCAGGCCGCGCACACGGACGCAGGGGAGGACAGCAGCCAGAGCAAGAGAGCAGGGCGCTGTGAGCAGGCCGCCTGGGCGCGCTGACTCCGAAAGACGCCTCAAGCCAAACTGTGACCGGAAAGCGGTTAAGGCACCCGCATGTCTCAAAGGGCAGTACTTTGGGGTTGGAGAAGATATTCCGGGCACAGCCTTGGACTGAGCCGGCAGAGGTTGGCAGGCAGATTTTCTTTGGCTGTAAACGGGCTTTGAGGTTGAAACCTGCCATTATTTAAAACGATAGCCTTTGAGTAAAGGATTCCTTTCCCTTTCCAACGAATTCTGCCTCCAGAGTTTGCCTGTTGGTGCGAGCGGTAGTAACAACCCTACCGGTTTTTCCATTACAGGATCATCTAAAACGTGTAGGCGAGGCTCTTATTTGGGCAAACACAATCTAATAAACTGTAATCTACAAGGTGTGTGGGTTGTTTGTACTAACCCCTCCAGGGTCCCTGCAGCCTGACAGAAGACCCTCCAGGTTGGAGCAAGAGCGTGAATCTCACTCTGGACACCTCAATTGAAATCAGGTCGCCCTCATGGCTGGGGTCCTCCCCTGAGCGTTGCTTCTGCGTTCATTCACTCAAACCCCGACCCCTACACCCTCCCTGACCTTCACCCCCATCCCCCAAAACACAGAGAAGCAGACACGGTTCTGGAGGGTGTGTCTGCAGAGCCGAGGGACAGCAAGTATTGGGACAAAGCCCAGGATGCTTCTTGACTTGTCCTTGAACTCACCTTCGTGAGCAGTCAGGGCGTGAGTTTGCTCCCCAAGGCAGAGTCTCCCAGGAGGCAGCCAAGGAAACAACACAGTGGGGTCAGAGCCCAGGGGTCAGCAGAGGAAAATCCCATGAGGACCATCTTGTGGAGATCCCCAAAAGCCTCCCTGAGAGTATTGGCGGACTAGGGAGACATGGGAGGTCTGTAAGGAGAGGGTTTGTGTACTGCAGTTGTTATCACTAAGACAACCTTTCTGAGGGGGGATTTAGGAGCCTTATCAGACACAAAGCAGGTAAAAATGGTTTCAGTGCAAAACAGCCCGTTTATTACTCCAGCAGAGTGCTGGGCAGGAGGCGCCTGATAAATATTAGGGTTTTTTTTTAAATCTTAATCTAAGATCCTACTTATTTTTTTATATGATGCCTCCCCACACAGTGACTGCAGTTGTCTCTATCACTTTTCAGCAGTTTATGTCTTACAGGGCCATGGCCAGTAAAACCATGAGTGGGGAGAATTACCCTTGGTAATGATGAAATAAATCAAAACTTCCCCCCAAAAGTGTGGCCAGCCTATCAGGTTAACAGTGCTTAAAAAAGGGGGGGGGGGGTTCTCTGTAAATTTGAAAGTTGTATCACAGAAATTTCCATATGTTGGCATTATAAGTTGGCATTGTGCTTCTGGCTAGAAATTTGGCAATGTGTATTAAGAGCCTTAAAAATGATTTTGCCTTGCGATTTAGTATTTCTACTACTAGCAGTCTAGCCACCTCGAAAGAATCAAATATTTAAACAAAGATTTCTATACAAAGATGTGTGATTTGTACGATCTATAATACATAACGATGAAACTCAAGCTTAACGGCCGATAACAGAAGACTAAGTACACAAGTAGTAATGCAGCTATGAAAATCGTGTTTCTAAGCACAATTAACTAGAAAATTATATATATGTGTATATATGGCATGATATCTACATTGGCTTTATATATTTCTCATTTTGCAAATTTCTACAATGAACACTTAATATTTTTACATTCAGGAAAGGAACACAAGATGTTTTAGCCAGGCTCTTAGTGATCCTTCCACAACTGGTAAAAATGTCTTTATCTTCCGGTGTCCCTCGTCTGCTTGGGCTTTGAGATGCCAGCGTCCGGCAGTGACCGTGGTGGGAAAAGACATGTCTAAAGCTGTTTGTGCCTCCTGTAAAAAGAGAGAGATTGATTAATTCACTTCTGTAATTCATCAGATACCTGACGCCATGCTCAACTGTGCAAACAGCCATGATAAGGGTGCTGGTGAGTACACCCTGGCTTTGGTCGGGGCTAGGTGCTGTTCTAAGCCCTTTGTAGACTCCAGTGCATTTAATCTTTAACAGCCAACCATGGTGCTTTCCGATTTACAGATGAGGAAGGCTAAGAGAGATACAGTTTCCCAGGGGCCGCAGGTGTTGGATGGATAACCCCCACCCGGAGCATTTGAGTCTATGTATAGTCTTAACTAAAGGGGAAATGTAACCTGTTCAGTGTCCTGCAACTTTCATTCAAAGGGTTAGTAGCAATTTGCCAGGCGGCAAACTAGTTACTGCTTTTCACTGAAGAGACAAAGTAAGAGGTGAGTGCTTGGTGGCAAGCTTGTAAGGAAAGAGGAAGGGCCTTGCATGGCTGAAGAGTTCAAGTTCCTTGCTCCCATCTAGAGCAGTTGTAACATTTCCCAGAAACCTCCCTTCTCTCAGGTGCTCATGCCTCTGGCAGATGCAGTCATCCCTCCCCCTTTTTAAGTAAGTCAAATGGAAATATGATGGAAATGTACTCCAATAAATGCTTAGTCTACTTCTGGGAGTAGTACAAAATGTATTTTTCCTCCTCCCGCTGAAAAAGAAGCAAAGACAAACCTGGTTTCATACGAACAAGTAACTGTCTGGAATTTTTCATGCCAGAAGCTGGCTCCGTGGATACCCTCGGTGGTCAGCACTTCATTCACTGGCTCATCACCACACTTCCCTCACTCCCACCCTCTTCTCCCTCGACCTGCTGTTTCGTTCTGTCCTGTTTTGTTTCCTCCTTGGCACTCACCTTCCAACAGACCAGATATTTTACTTACTTAGCAGGGTTTACATCGTATTCTGCTAGGGCCCTAGCTCTCATGGGAGAAATTTGTGATTTTCTTCATCGGTGTGTGCATACAGGTGCTTGGTATGTGCAAGGCGTTCAAAAACTTTTACTGAATGATTTAGTTAATTCAGTTATGTTTGCACACCGAGTGCATACCAGGCTCAGTGACAGCCTCTACGGACGCTGTGGTGACCAAGTCAGAGCTCAGAGCCTGTTGGGGTGACAACTAGACAAGTAATGACAACCAAGTGCAAACTGGGCGGCAGTCACACAGAGCAGCTGGGAGGGGCTGGTCTCCGGGAAGGCGAGGGCCAAGCAGATGCAGGCAGACTGAGTAGGAGTTTGCTAGGCAGGGAGGAGGGGAAAAAAAAACATCAGAGGTGGAGTTGCAGCAGACTTGGGAGGCAGGAAACCAGCAAAAGCAGGGTGTGGGCAAATCTGGCTGCAGAACAGGAGAGAGAGGAACAAAGGAGGCCACAGACAGTGGGTGGGGCAGGATCCCTGCAAACTATACGTCAGGCATCTGGAAAATCTGAAGGGCCCATTCCAGAGGCTGCTCTTTCCTCACCACGGAACAGCATTGTGCAGCCATTTTACGAGCATGAGACCATTTCTCATACGTGTTTCCTATCTGCTATTTCATTGACTCCTCACTCCGTCTTCATGAGTACCTCGTTATCCCCGCCCTGAAGGCTGAGTGCTAGCACTGTCAAAGTAGGTCGAAGACATGTAGCTAATTACTATCACACTGTGTGCTGTGAACCAGGTGTGTAAGCAACAGGCTGACTTCATCCAACCGAGTGAAAAGGATAATTCACGGAAGAAAAAAAGGAGATAATTGTCTGCAGACTGTCTAGGAACAGAGTGTCACGACGGTGCATTATTTTCAGTGGAAAAAACCTTAATGTGGACAATCAGTTCTCGCAAAGAACAAGTTTCAAAGAAAACAATGAATGTTTCCCTAGAAACTTTCAAGATTGGCCGGGAAGCATCCGTGATAGGGTGCCTCTGAGTGGCCCGCATTCGGCACCACCGCCTTGGCGAGCCACATCTGGACTGTTTCAGGCATCACATTGCAACTCCCACACTGTGGTCTCCTAAACGCTTGGCCATGCAGGTTTTAGTCTGTCACATTTACTGATCGGTGAGGAGAAGGCCTCGTGAAGGATTTACAGAGAGCAAGAGGGTGAAAAAGTCACGAGGGCAATCACAAATAAGAAATATTTGATCCTTTTGACTCCAAGTATTTAAGTGACTTTTTTTTTCCCTAAAGATTTTATTTATTCATTTTTAGAGAGAGGGGAAAAGAAGGAGAAAGAGAGGGAGAGAAACATCGATGTGTGGTTGCCTCTTGTGCTCCCTGTACTGGGGATGTGGCCTACAGCCCAGGCATGTGCCCTGACTGGGAATCAAACTGGTGACCCTTCTGTTTGCAGGCTGTGCTCCATCCACTGAACTACACCAGCCAGTGCTAATTGGTTTTTCTTAATTAGAAGAATAGGCTTCAGAGATTCAGTTCGAGTGACTGCAGTTAAACAGGTCATTATTTAAAAATGATTTAAAGCTTGGCAAAGGCACAGCAATATGTTGGCAGCTTCATTTGAGTCCTGAATTTTTTTCTCTTTCTGGTAGTGTTTTGTGTTTGTTTGTTTGTTTTTTAAACCAATTCCAGTAAACCTTAAATAAATATCATGACGAATTCATATAATGATATGATCATTTCTAAAGTCTAAAGTCTACATTATCGGCATAAATAAGACAATACATATTACACTGAACTCACTATAGTAACTTCCAATAAACAGACTAAGCATAGCCATTTCTGTATGTGAATATTGTGTTTCTCTGTAGCTATAGTACTTGGTAGAGGGTTAGCCCTTAAGAAAGCAGCCAATGGTGTCCCTTCCCAGGCCCAAGGTACTGGGAGGCAGTCCAGTGCCGGTGTGGTCTGCTGGCCCACAGCGCACACGGCATCTCCCCTTTACCACCTGAAAGTGGCAAAAATAAGCATGTCTATTTCCACTCCCCTAATGCATCTATATATTCTGTAACCTGTTAGTCTGTGGTTATTCCAACCTGTGTAAAAAGTAAGAGACTTGCTTGCATAAATCAAATTGTTATATTGATGCCTATTTTGTACCCTCCAAAGAAGAAACTATCCAGGTTCCAAAGATTAGGTATAAATATACTCAATTTAATATTCATCTAAACTCGTCTCAATTCTTATAGTTTGTGAATTCAGTATTTGAGCTGACACATTGAATCCTTGTGATGTGTAACATTATAAAAGTCTATGGCATGTAATGAAATTACCTATTAAAATTTACTTTAGTTCGATGTCTAATTTGTAATTGTAAAAAATTTTTAAATGTGATGTTACCTCACCCAACGAGGAAACCTAGAGGAAGATATTTAATAAATTCAACTTAATTAGTATTTTTATTTTTAGAAAATAAATTCTAGGCTTGTGAAAACTAAAGCACCATTAAGGCAATAATACATAAAGCCACAGACCCATGTTTAAAGCAAAATTAAGCCATTAAATGTGTCCAAAAAGTGATCTTGATTAGAAATGTGATTTTCTCCTAGAATATTATATACCATAAATTAAATTTTAAATGGTTTACAATGGTGGAGGAGTTTGTTTTTGTTTCTTATTACCCTGTTGACTTTTCACATGTTACCTGGAAAGTAGCAGAACTAATTAAAATCACAGCTGTACTTTTTTTCCTCTGTTACAATTTAAAAACTTGCCACATTTAAAGCACCAAAATTCTGATCGAGTTTGTTATTTTAAGATGATTTTTTTAGTCTTTATATAAGCCATTTAAAACTTACCTTTACATTGGGATTTATTAATTTCCTAGTGACGTAAACAATTTTCTCAAAGTTAAATTGCATTCACAAGACAGGAAACATTCCCAATCCTGAGAGTCAGAGGAGCTTACTGTGAATTTGGAATAAAATTTGAATAGGTGAAAACAGAGCCACAGAAGGAAGTGGTGGTCTGCTAAAGAAACAGGCGTGTGATTGAGATCAGAGACCTCTCAGGAGAAGCCTTGCCGAGAATATGAGCAAAACTTGATATCCTTCTAAGACTGGGAGGAAATTCTAGTTCCTAGTGCTATGTCCTTCACAAAAAACTCAGTAAAGATTAGAAACTGAAGTGTTTGTTTTATCCCGGCATTGCAAACCCCGCCCCCACCCCGTTTTTTGCACTCAATAGTCCTGTTTACAATGGCACTTTCCTTCTCTCTCCTATTACAGAACCTGAAAGCACAGAAATTTGGAGTTAGTGAACCACGAACTTCAGAGGTGATCAAGACCTACTGGACGTGAAACAATCAGGAAGGTGGGCCTTGAGTCCTGCCCTTGCGTAGCGACCCTAATCAGGCCACCGCTACACCTCTTCCCAAGCAGACGCGAGCGCAAAGCTGTGTTCCAACGGACACCCTTCTAATGCCACGTTAGCTTATCTTCCCTGGTGCCAAAGGAAACTGGCCTTACAAAGCAGATTCTTTTATATCGCACTTTTGTGTGAAATTGTTTTTTTAACACATCTCATTACGATCCCATGTTTTCAACGGGAAGAAAAGCACACCAAAAGCTGAAAACATGTCTTAGATTACGACACATTATAATTAGTTGTTTTGTTCATTAAAGTCCTTGCTTAAGACAAAAATCCCAAATGTTTAAGGGAAGTTTAAATCGCCCAGCCTCACGACCTCCCTGGGGGTTACTCCTGTATGGGCTTTTTTTGTAACCAACACTCAAGTTTCCTGATTACAGCTCTTTTTGAGGACATGTGGGTGGCTCTGAAAAGAGCCTTTGGGGTTGGGAGACCGCTTACTTGCGAGTCTACTTGGAGCTGGTGTACTTGGTGACGGCCTTGGTGCCCTCGGACACGGCGTGCTTGGCCAGCTCCCCGGGCAGCAGCAGGCGCACGGCCGTCTGGATCTCCCGCGACGTGATGGTCGAGCGCTTGTTGTAATGCGCCAGGCGCGACGCCTCGCCCGCGATGCGCTCGAAGATGTCGTTCACGAACGAGTTCATGATGCCCATGGCCTTGGACGAGATGCCCGTGTCCGGGTGCACCTGCTTGAGCACCTTGTACACGTACACCGAGTAGCTCTCCTTGCGGCTGCGCTTGCGCTTCTTGCCGTCCTTCTTCTGTGCCTTGGTCACGGCCTTCTTGGAGCCCTTCTTCGGGGCGGGCGCGGATTTAGCTGGCTCCGGCATTTTAGGTGGTTAACAAACCAAGAGTAAAACGAAACTGGGAAAAGACCTCTAGTATTTATAGGGCCTTTATGCTAATAAGGGATGCAGAGAGCCTTTCAGTTCATTGGCAGACAAACGCCCAGACTGTCATTCATGGGCTGACCTATGTAAATAAGGCATGGAAATAAGGTTTTTCTATTGGCTCCTTGGCTGAACTTATTTTGAGCCAATCAAAGAGCCCTATTTGCTCCCCAGGAACTGCCTATAAAAGCAGCCATATTCGGACTACTCATACAAATCATCTGTTTTGGTGGGCCGCTAGTCTTTTTTTTACCCTCGCAGCCTTTCTTTGTTTTCCAATGTCGGGACGTGGAAAGCAGGGCGGCAAGGCGCGCGCCAAGGCGAAGTCTCGTTCCTCGAGAGCGGGCCTGCAATTCCCCGTGGGCCGCGTGCACCGCCTGCTCCGCAAGGGCAACTACGCCGAGCGCGTGGGCGCCGGCGCGCCCGTGTACCTGGCGGCCGTGCTGGAGTACCTGACGGCCGAGATCCTGGAGCTGGCGGGCAACGCGGCGCGCGACAACAAGAAGACACGCATCATCCCGCGCCACCTGCAGCTGGCCATCCGCAACGACGAGGAGCTCAACAAGCTGCTGGGCAAAGTGACCATCGCGCAGGGCGGCGTCCTGCCCAACATCCAGGCCGTGCTGCTTCCCAAGAAGACCGAGAGCCACCACAAGGCCAAGGGCAAGTGAATTGACAGACATCTCAGTTTCCTAAACGTTTTGAAACACAAAGGCTCTTTTCAGAGCCCCTTCCACTCTCAAAGAAAGAGTTTGTAACACTTAAGTTACAGGGATAGATACACAAAGTACACTCATTCCCCTCCCCCCGCACCCCCCTCCCCCAGAAATGGCAACATAAAGGTTCTGAGACATTTAGGAAAGGATCAGGGTCTTGCTAAAATTAGGGACTGCCTCTAGAAAACGCTGAGTCAGCGTGTTTACGAAGCAGGTGTTCTTGAAGTGTTGCATTCATTCCACACAGTCACCTGACCTAGCTGTGGGTAGGGCCTGGTTACTGCAGAGCCATATTGTGGTCTCTAAACTTAGATCACCTTAAGAGTGATTGACGTCATGGAAGGCAAACTTCCGGGGCGGGACTGTAACCTCCCCGCCCTATCCCCGGAGGGTGTTAGGCTCTCGCCTCGCGTTAACAATGACAACACACCTTCAGAAGCCTAACTGGGCGGTGAAAGGGGAGGTGATTTCCTGGTGAGCCCAGAATACCGCCTGAATCTAAAACCCGAATGGCACCTTCTCCCCATTTACGGATTATGAGATGGGGGCCAGTTTCTAACCTGATACTCGGTTTTGTCATCTATAAACTGGAGGTAGATTAACGGTGTCTTTAGATTCTTGTACCAATTAACCATTTAATGCTCCAAACCTAAATCGGTTCTTGACAATGAACTATGTTTTACATAAATGTAAATACTATAAGAGGTTTTAATGCCTATGTTTCCAAAGCAGCTGAAAAGCGAATAGCGCGGGGCCTTAAGCTTCCCCACAAGAGTTCTTGCCAGGGATCCGGTAATTTAGCTGCATCAAACCCAAAAGGAGGCGGTCTGGACTGTGCAAAAATCCTTAGGATCCTCTTTTCCAGGGTTGAGTCTCAGCAAGGATTTCTTCTCGTTGACCCGTCCCCAAACCCCCCAATCCCCCAACCCTCGGCGCCTTGCAACCACCAACCAAAGAAGCGGCTGGCATGGTCCTGGCTAAGACGTGAGCTCTTTGATGGCCTCTCTTTAGAACTTCCTGGCGGGTTTTTGGCGATTCTAATGGGCAAGCAGACTGAGAATCACCGAACTGCAATGTCTGGCCTCGGCTTTTGAGGTCGGGGTCCGCTGAGAGGACAGGGTTCTGTCCACCCAGCATTTCTTGTATGTTGGAGAACTTGGATCTCCAGGTTGGAATTGCTTTATGTGATTCTTAGGACCATTTTCATGAACTTTCCAGGTTGCCTTTGAACCAAGCCCCAACACTTACTAGGTGTGTGAGCTTGGCCAGGAGTGGGGGCTCTCCCCGCCTCCATGTCTTCTGTGCCTTTGCTCACCTTCTGATGCTAGAAGTTATAACAGGTGCCTAAGATGAATGGTTGGCACCAAGCTCTTACTGTGTTCTGCCCATGTTTATGCAGCACCATTAGAGGTCAGTACTCTCCTCTCCTGAGGTAAAAGCTGAGGAAACCAGAACAGATCATGTCTGAGTCCTGAGATCAGGAAGCCAGTACTTCGAACCACTGGCTATTCTATAACTAATGGCCCTGAAGAGATTATTGCTAGAGCAACGAAATCAGTGAAATCTCTACATGTAATAGGTTGACTTTGTTCACATACCAGAATGTTACAAATTGCACCTTAAATTCAGTGAAGAACTGAAAGGAAGAAGGCGAGATCTCCTTGGAACATACATATGTGGCTGGAAGTGAATCTTGCAAGTGTATTAGCACTGTCAAATCAGAAAAAAGCCCCTGCAATTTTGCTTGTGTTTGTGACAAGTGTACAAGGGGGTGAGTGGGCGGTGGCCTGGCAAAGGACTTGATAAACTATGTGATGATTAAGGAAAGGAGTTAGAGACTTGAATTTTAAATCTCCCCACTGGTGACCAATATCAAAACTTTCTATTTGACTACTTAGCAGGGAATGATACCTGTGTTGATTTCATTCGTTTGTTACCTCTTCAGCAAAACCTCAAGGTCAAGGGCCCCATCAGGTTAAATTGTTGATAGCCAGCATAGGCCCTGGCATATAATAAACACAAGAAAATTCTTTGTGGGCAACAAACGCAGCAGCTTCTGCTGGTTTTCAGCATCTGAGCAGGTCTCTAGCTGCTCAGAGACATCTAACAGGTCCCAGGCGTCTGAGGAAGATCGCCTACATTGAGGAAAATTGATGAGAATGAAAAACCCAGGTCCTTCAATATCTGAAGGCCCCAGGACCCAGGGACGAAAGCTGATTTTGCCACTGAAATGCCAGGCAGAGGCAGAATCATTATTGGATTATATGGCATGTTCCAACCACAGCAAATCAGTTTGACAAAGCATTGCCAATTATTAAATCTCTTTTCAAATTTGCAAATAATCTGTGCAGCAGTATCTTTTCCTTTATTTCATCCATCATTCGCTTGTGATTTTTTATTTGTTTCATTTGAACTCTGTTTTACAAATATGGTTTTATAATCAGCTGTCAACAACTACATGTATTTCAAGGTTAGAATTAAGTTAATATGTGTTTATCATCTTTTGATCCTAACTTAAAATTATAAATATAAATATTTTGTTTAGTATATGTGCATCAGAAAATATTAGGACTTTAATCAAAGATTCCTCGTGCGTCCTGAAATTGAGACTGAGAGCTCATGTGTAGCCCCAGAATTCCCCCCTTTCAATTTTATTCCAATGCCTTAATATTGTACCAGAGATAAGCATCCCCAGAAGATCTACTTAAAGAGAACCATCGCCTGTATTTACACGTGGAAAACTGTATCATTAATAAATAAACAAATCCATGAAAATTCTGTACGATCATCACTCCAAGAAAAATGAGAATATGACATGATTTGAAAATAAGGCGAATTTTCGGTCAGAGCATCAATGTCACCATATTGAAAAGATATCAGAGCTTCACTGGCTTTCTTACGTCGCAGTTGTTTGGGTCGTAGTGTGAAGGGGAACCCCCGCTCCCACCTTGTACCCCCACTCACTCCCACCCCACACGAAAATTGGGAAGGGTGGAGAAGTGCCAAGTATTACGCACACACGCCTCGCTCCCGCATCCGGAAATTCGCACGCATGACTCAGCAGAAGCATGTGGGGGAGGGGGGGTTCGCTTAAAGAAAGGGAGGCAATTGGATGGGAGGGACGTGCCCTCCCATCTTGTTCCGCCGTGGGGAATTATGGGGCCATCTTTTAAAAGCAGAGCACGGAAACGCCCTGCGCTTTGTGCTCTTCACTCTTGGCTTGATCAGTGCGCTCCACGGGCTTACGTTCCTGAGACTGCGGACCTTTCGGGGTCAGTGTGGTCCGGGAGCGTTCCCCGCCACTGACCCCAAGCGCTCCCACTGGCAAGCCCCTGCCGCGCGAAGCCACCTACACGGTTTTCCAGCGGGGCTCCATCAGCCTCGGTTCCCGCTGCCGCTGTACCCACTCCAGCCCAGGCAGGACCTCGGACCCTACGTACCAACCTGCAGGTCGGGGTTTTGCTGTCCAGTCGGTGCTGATTTTGGAAGCTGTGTGGCCAGCGACGAGCCCCGCGACCAGCCCTCATAAGGAAGCCGCAGCGGCTCTAACAGCGCAGACGACCGGAGGTGTGCAGCTTGGATCCTGCTTCGCCAGCGACGCAGAGGCACCTGAGAGCAAGAGCGGAAAGAGGACAGCGCGTGAGCAGCGAGTAGTACGCCTGTGCACACAGACTTCGAAGAAACCTGTCTTCAGAGTTTTGCCTGTGGCCAGTGAGCGGTAGGACCCCACGGGTTGTTCGGTTGCGGTAATGGTGCCCAACGGGGCGCCCTAGACTCTCATGGCAGGTTGACCCCTGGCAGGTGGAAAGGCAAAGGGTTTGGGAAGGAGGAAGCACCATTTGAGATTTTAGGGCCGCATACCGGGGTCTGGGTCGGGGTGATAACTGGCAGAGTTTTGGGGGGGCCATTGCTTGCGGGCACCGTGAGATCGGTTGTTTCTGTGTGCTAATTTAGAATAATGGAGTCCATGCTAGTGGTGTTTATATGTTCCCAGTTTGCTTGGGGTGTTGTTGCGTTCATACTTGTGGGCCTGTACTTCCGAGCTGTTAGGAACTGTCATATTTCAAGATATGGAGAAAGCCCACTGGGCCAGATTTTAGGTGAATTGATTTTTTATTGCAACAATGTATGGCCTATGTATGTTTTAGACTGTGGGGAAAAATGGCCCCTAAATGGTTCCTTAAATTACTGTACCATCATGCAATTGAATTTATATTGCCAAAGGTTAGGCAAATGGGACGAGATCCCTTATGTTAGGGCATTTATTTCATTGCATAATAAGGTTTCATCAAGAGCAGGGAACCGTTTACTGTTGCAGAGGAAAGAAGAGGCCTCCAAGCTCCTCTCTGATCATAAGACAAAGGAAAGTTTCAATGTCCGGAACCCAGGAGAAAGAAGATCAGTAGCAGGAAGATCTCTTCCCTGGTGTCCTGTAAGGCTGGGCTGGCGCCTCTCCACTACAGCGACAGAGCTCGAGGAGGACAACATGGCGGGAGCAGCAGATGGCCATGACTCGAATTACCAAATGGTGTTAAATCAGCCGAGTGAAGACAGGGACATTGAGGCTCCTCCTTTCCTTTGTGAAGGTCTGAAGGCCAGGAATGGTGACGTACCTCTGGCAGTCAGTCGTCCTAATGACAGCGTAAAGGAGCCTGATCAAGACACCATTGCTACAGAACCACCTGAAGAAAAGGGAAGTGCTGCCAACAAAAAAGCATTTGCAAAAGTATTAGGCCTTACTCGTAAAAACAAAGATGAACTTGACGCTGCCGTTGCTTTGAGCCTACTGAATTCCCCCAAATGTCCGGCCAGTGGAAGGACTCTTAATAGAAAGCACGAGGCTACGTCTGCAGAAGCTAAACGCTCAAAAAGAAGACACTATGAAATCTGGGGAGAAAACCGCAATCCCAATGACTGGAAGAGAGTTGATGGTTGGCCGGTTGGACTGAAAAATGTTGGCAATACATGTTGGTTCAGTGCTGTTATCCAGTCTCTCTTTCAGTTGCCTGAACTTCGAAGACTCGTTCTCAGTTACACTGTGCCGCAGAATGCATTTGAAAATTGTCCAGGTCAGAAAGAGAAGAGGAATATGATGTTTATGCAAGAGCTTCAACGTTTGTTTGCTCTGATGATGGGGTCAAATCGCAAATTTGTTGACCCTTCGTCAGCACTGAATCTCTTAAAGGGAACATTCCAGTCAGCTGAGGAGGAGCAGCAGCAAGATGTGAGTGAATTTACACACAAGCTTCTGGACTGGCTAGAGGATGCATTCCAGCTCGTTAAGGACGACAGCAATCCCGAAAATCCAATGGTGCAGTTATTCTACGGTACTGTCCTCACTGAAGGGGTTCGTGAAGGAAAGCCGTTTTCTAACAGTGAGACCTTTGGCCTGTATCCTCTTCAGGTAAACGGTTTTTGCAATTTACAGGAGTGTTTGGATGGGGCTGTGGTAGAAGGTGACATTGAGCTGCTTCCTTCCAATCATCCAGTAAAGAATGGACAGGAGTGTTGGTTCACAAAACTGCCTCCAGTGTTGACTTTTGAACTCTCAAGATTCGAGTTCAATCAATCCCTTGGTCAGCCTGAAAAAATTCACAATAAGCTGGAATTTCCTCAGATCATTTATATGGACAAGTACATGTACAGAAACAAAGATTTTGTTCAAAGCAAGAGAGAGTGTATTCGGAGGTTGAAGGAGGAAATTGAAGTCCTAGAGCAAAAACTGGAAAAATATGTGAAGTACGACTCGGACCCAGCTCAGTCCCCACTCCTGGACATGACATCTCAAAGTGACACCAGTGTGACATTACCACTCTCTTCAGTGATAGGTGAAGGAAGCTCTTCTCAGGATGTTGCAGATATCTCTCCTGAAGATTGTCTTTCCAAGTCTACCACACAGAATAAGCCCCTTACATCTTCCCAGTCTTCTGTGGAAATGCCTGCACAACCAGTTCCTCGAACAGTCACAGATGAGGTAAACCTTAAGACCTGTCTTCAGAAACTGAGCAGTGAGACTGAGCAAGATGTACAGGATTTAAAGAATTCTATTGCAAGCACCACCCAGGCTATTCAGCAGATGTACTGTGACCCTGTGCTTAGTCAGGTACCTTATCGCTTGCATGCAGTTCTTGTTCATGAAGGACAAGCAGATGCTGGACACTATTGGGTCTATATCTATAATCAACCCAGACAAGTCTGGGTGAAGTACAATGACATCTCTGTTACTGAATCTTCCTGGGAAGAACTAGAAAGTGATTCCTATGGAGGGTCTAGAAATGCCAGTGCTTACTGTCTGATGTACATTAAGGACCAGCCACCCCACTTCGATGCAGAGGCAACCCCAAGTGAATCGGAGCAGATGCTAGGAGAATTAGAAGCTTTATCTGATGAACTTAAGCGTTACATTCAGGAAGATAACCAGAGATTTGAACAGGAAATAGAGGAGTGGGAAGAAGAACAGTCCAGGAAGATTTCTCAAATGGAGCCCTCCGCCAATTCAGCATCACAGGATTTCCCGACATCACAACAGCCTTCAGTAGCCAATTACGGGGTTCGCAGTTTGTCATCCGGGCATGCTGCGACGGTCAAGGAGCAGACTTCCCAGGCCACTGCAAACACGACACGTGCGTATGGGAAGAGTGGTGTGGGAACAGTCTGGAGTGAGGTGTTCCATGAGAAATACTCCAGGCTCTATTAGCAAGGAATGGGACCAAAGAGCCTCTGTCTCAAACAGTTAAATACTGGGGATTTCCTAAGTTCTTATGTATTAATATATTGATGTTAGTTCCTTAGTAGCACTTCTAACCCATCCATTTCCTTACTTGAACTTGGGGAATGGAAACATGTCATCTCACATTTATTGGTTGTTTCTGTCTTTTAATATTGTAAACAAATTTAAATGTTAGTGTGGGGAAAAAAAAGTAAGTTTGTGTAGGAGAATGTATTTATAATTTTAGGGAATTTGAGCCCCCAGATACTGAGTTTGAATGTGGTCCTTTCCACCATTTAAAAGGACAGGGATTGAAAGTGGGTTATGGTTATTCCTAAGTGAGTAAAGTTTACGAAGGTTGCAGAAGGCATGTATAAAGTTGTGTGTAGAAAAGCCAAAAAGTTTGTGAAGACTATACTTTCAGGTATCATTTCTTAGAGAAGTTTCCAGAGAAGTTTCTCTGGACGTGTAGAGCACCCGAAACCACAAGGAGGAGATGAAGTGTTCTCTCCTGCGCATGAAGCCTGCTCTTGGTGTTGCTTCAGTAACTGCCACTTGCCATTGATGACCGTTCTTCTTGCCCTTTGAGGGAGTAAGAGGGAGAGAACACCGTCTTGCGTGGTAAACAACAACCAAAAAGGTTTGTGAAAGTTGCATAGGCCATGGAAAGGTATGAATTTTTTTATTTTTTTATTTTTTTTGAAGGAGAGAAACCTCAGTGCTTGGGTTCAGTTATATTCTTTGCTTTAGGCTTTGTTTTGTTTTTTTTCTGATGTTTTGGGGGCTTGGGGAATTTTGCTGGGGTTTTTTTTTTTGTATATTGGGGATCCTCTGTCTCTGCCATTGGTGACAGCTAGAGTCCAGCTGAGGTGCGAGGTCACATCTGCCAGGAGACCAGTGGATGTACTAGTGAGCGAGAAAATGTCTCTGGTACGGTGGCTTTGTGCCATTTGGACCTTTCAGATGTTGTCTTTGTAACTGATGGTGTGAGACAAGATTCTGAGGCTGGTTCTAGTCTTTCCCCCCACCCCACCTCTTATTTTGAAACTTCTTTTTTTTTGCTTTAGATTTTGTGTTTTTAAGAGAAATTGAGGTTCCTAAGCATTAAACTTCCACATTAGATTAGGAAGTAGTGGAAGACATAAGATATGGAAATGCAACTTTAGTGGCTATTAGAAGGACAAGAATTGTTCTTTTTTCCTTTGTATTTCTCTCCCTACCTGATCCCTCCAGATTTTGGCATTCTTAATGAATAATGACATAAAATTTGTTTTGCATGAAACCAGTAAGACCAGTTTCAAATTATGGTTTTAATAACCAAGACTTTGACTGGAATTTCAGGCCTGAAGAAGGCATGCCTGGCTCTGGTTGTTACCAGAAAGCCTTGAAGAACTGAGATTGACTTTTGAAGCTAACAAAAGCCCACTGAAGAAACAATAGCCTGGTACCTTGTTTTGTCGTGTGGTTCCCGGCAGTCTTTCCAGGGAAGGAACGAAGGTTGCTTTTCTGAAGGATGGCAAGGAGGAACCTTTAAGACACATCAGGAACTTCAAGGACTTGAAGAATGCAGACAGGTGCTTCAGGCCAAGCTGCGTGGCAAGTGTGGGGCTCGCTTCTGTGCTCTGGAGAGCGGACTGAGGGTCGATCTAAAGGTTCTTCATGTGAGTTCCAGCAAAGCAGATTTGAACAGTCTATGTGGCCAAGTGCTGCTCTTGTTGTTTTCATGCAAACAATGAGGCAAAATTGGAAACTGGCAGGGCAGTCTTTTTTATGACAGTGAGGGTGATCTTAGGGAGAGAAATTGGGTTTTAAGGAAAATCACAACGCTCACTTGTGAACATCAGACTTTAGTGCAGCTGTCTTCAAAGCCTGGGGGGAAAAGCCTCACTTTGGAAGCTTATCTGCATCAGCACTTCCTGAGACTCAGTGGTTTGATTAGACTAGATGGTTGAGTTAGTGAAGTATAGGGTGGCCTATTGGCTTTATTTTGAAACTGGTTCCCTTTTCTGCCTTAGTAGTTTTAGTAGAAAGGCTTCAGAAGTATTAAAGGGGTGAATCTCGGGCTATTCCTCCCTGCCTAATTTGAGTATAGTGGGCAATAGGGCTTCAGACAGGTGTGACACTCCTTGAACACCTTCCTCCAAGGAAGCCACTCTTTATTTACTGAGGATGCTGTAGAATGATTCTCTGCCTTTGCCATTTAGCTGTTGTGGTTCAGATCATGCCTTCTAACACTTTTGCCAAATTTGTTGCCTCTAGAATACAACAAGGTTGCCAACTTGTCCAGCAATGCCGTCCTTCGGACATCACGCACACTGTTTTCCAGGGGTGACCATCTGACCTGGAGTTTGCAAGATCTTCTCCATCGTGTAAAGGCTTTCCTCCACTCCAGACCCCCTTTTGTTAGGGATCTCTGGACCAAGGGGTAGGTAGGACTACGACCTTAACAAGCAGGAAGTAGTTACAGAAGAATGAGACCTTCGTCCATTTCCCCTTGTAAGAGTACAAGTGTCCAGACACTTGGGGGGGGGGGGATTGTAACGGAACCCCTTCCCCAGTGAAATGGGGGAGGGGTTGAGAAGCATTGAGGAATGTGCATGTGTGTGTTACCCTGGCAACCAAGATAGATATGTGTGACTCAGCAGGAAGGCACTTAGGGACTAATGCTTACAGCTAGGGAAGTGATTGGATGGAAGGACCACATTCTCCCATCTCCTTAAGCTGTTCAGGGTTTTAAGGGGGTTGTCTTTAAAAGCAGAGCATGCAGAAACTGAGCTTTGCTCTCCCCTACCCTGGCTGGTTGGTCAGTCACCAGGTGCTCAGGTTCCCTCGGGGGGAATGTGTGGTACAAGAGTGTTCCCCACACCCGTAGCTGTAGCAGCTGTCTTTGTGTTCTTGGGGAGGGAGGGACAGTCAGCAGCAAGTCCCACCATCATTGATGCTGTGCCCTTTCCAGCCTGGGAAGGGCCTGGGACCCACCACACCAGTGTGCGGGACATGGCTTAGCAGACTGGTGGGTGCTGTTCCAGGAAGTGGCATGGGCAGGCGACAAGCCCCATGCCCTTCCCCCACATTCCCTTCCCCCACATGGACGCTGCAACAGCACTGCTGACCAGAGCTATGCCACGGGGATCCTGCCTGGCCAGACACACCGATGTACCAGAGGGCAGCAGTGGAGAGAGAGGACAGTGCTCCATGAGTGGACCGCCCGGACACAGACTCCGAAGGATGCCGAAGACCAGGCAATGACTGGAAACCAACTAAGCCACCTGCATTTCCTAAAGGACAGTGTCCTTCGGTGGAAGAAGAGGTCCTAGGCAAACTTGAACTGAACTGGCAGGAGGTGGCAGGGTGGTTTTTCTGGGATATTTTAGAGGAAAACAGCTTTGAGGCATAAACCCGCTATTATTTTATGCTATATGTACCTTAAATAAAATTCCTTTTCTTTCTGCTAAACTCTGTCTCCAGAGCTTTTGCCTATGGGTGGCAAATGGTAGGACCCCACTGGTGGTTTGGTTATAGTAGTTTGGGCAAAAGGAGAAAAACCAACATTTAGGAGTAATGATGTCTACAATTTACTTACAGATGAGGCTGTTTCTGAAAAGAGTAGGTGTGCAAAATAAGCTTCAGACGTTATAATAGGTTGTTTGTCTGCCAGTTAGAATTTAAACCTTTACTGTGCTCCTCACTCAGGGACACCAGGCAGTGGCAGGGGAGGACAAAGAACACAACTGCTAATCTTTGTAGTGGTTTGTTATGCACATAAGGGATACCATTCCTCACCACTGACCCCAGTAACTCCCAGGACCGCCAAGAATGAGGAGCAACTGCCACTGTCATAAACTTTATAGAGAAACTGTTCTGGTAATATTTATGCAATTTATTAACAGACACTTAGCCTTTTATCCAATGAGGTAGTGTTAGATTAAAAAAACTCAATAAAAAAAGGAAAAAATAGATACTTTGGAAGAGGGTGTCTACCATCCAGAAATCAAGGCCCCACTATGTGAGGTTATGGGATATTTTTAGCCATTACAAAGATCTGTGTGTGAAGTGTTAAAGTGTGCATGTATTAAGTCTGTAACTTAAAGCATAGAATACAAAAAAAATAACCTGCCGCCTTTTCACGCCAAATCTCATCCTGCTTACATTCTTAAAATACAGTCTGAGCTCTTACTACCAGATTTCTTCTTGGTTATCTCTGTTCATTATTACATGACACAGGTACCTACCTGGTCTCTCTACCCACGGTGACATTCCAACATCTAACCTGGCACCCAGCTCTTGGCCTTTTCAGACCCCAGCCCGTGGTTATCGGAACCTCTGTGTAAAACTGGCCCACTGACCCTGCTACGGGAATGGGTGGAATTTGGAAGTACATCCCACCTGCAGTCCATACTCCTTTTCTAGACTTAATGCCACACGATCACCCTCAGGAAGCACTTAGTCCCGAGGTTCTGGTCTCTGCTGGCTGATAGGCATGAAAGAATCCTCTCTAATTTGCTAGTGGGTCTGTGGTTACTAGATGTTTTCTTTGAATCACTGAAAGAAAAGGGTCGCACTGCAGGTGCGTGTGACAAAAACCAATGGTGTCTTACCCATTGAGAGGGTCAGCTCTGTGCATAAGGGCGTCTTGCTGGCTTTTCAGTCAAATGCTAGAATTGGCCCTCGGACACTCCTCTGCAAGGTGTTGTCAAACTCACCTGTACCCTGGCTCTTCACATCCTCCCCACAGAATAGATCTTTAGGAAGTGCTGGGAATGAATACTCAGAACGAAATGATTCTCAACATTTATTTCTACACAGAAATGGAGTAATTGCTGAGTTGCAGGGGCTTGTGCGTTTGCTCCTGGGGTAGGCACAGTTCTAGCCACCACTCAATCTCAAGTTCTCATTGCTGAGTTTGGTGGAAGATTCACAACTGGTTGGCTCTAGAGCTGCTTTCTCCCATACAGTAGCCACTCCCCATGTGTGACATTTTAAATCTAAATAATTAAAAGTCTGGGAAGTCACACTAACCACATCTTAGGTGGTTGGTGGCAGCCGTATTGGATGACAAAGGTACAGCATGTCTATCATCACAGAAAGTTCTGTGGGTAGCATCTGAAGAGAAAAATCAGAATCTTCCCAGGAGCCTGGGTCCTCTCACCACAGAGAGTTTTTATGTCAGAAATTGAGAAAACGGGTCCATATGTTTTCTGCTTGTGCTCAGAAAACCTTAGGAAGAAGTCTTCAAGCACATTTTCTTTGGTTTCATCTGACCCCTTAGGTTCCCAAAGCTGCTCACTGCAGCAATGCCTGGATCTGGAGTATCCATGAAACACATCAGTTCTCAGATATAAATGGATGGATGACATTATTCTGATATCACCGACTGATTCTGCACCTGCAAATTTTTTCCTATTAAAAACAATCTTGGTTAATTTCTTCGTGTGTGCCTGTGTGTCTTGGGGATATGGAGAGGAAAGAGAGGAGAAAATACTTTTGAGGAAAGCTCTTCAATACATGTCTAGTTTTTAGAATAATACATTCAAAGGGTTCAAACAAGTCATAATAGCATGGTGTATATTGAGAATCTACTTCCACTGGACGATTCCACTGTTCCCTAGGTCATTTTTCTTGCGTATATCTGCCCATTGCTAATTCATGCAGAGGTAAGAATGAATGGATATTTGTCTTCCACTCATCTTCATTTTTAAGAGATAAAGTACTGTTTACTCTGTTCTATACTTGCCCCTATCCGTGTATCTTGGAGAACTTTCCAGATGGGAGCATAGGGAGCGTCCTGCCCACCATCATGTGCTGTTGTGCTGCGTGGGTGCATCACAGTTCATGTGGTCTGTCTGTCCCCTATTGCTCAGCACCTGAGACAATTCTGGAATGATAAGCCCCGATCCACAGGAAATGAAAAATTGTCATATTCTGCTAGGAGGGTGGAAATTGGACAGAAATTCAAGTCGCTTGGGGGTTGGACTAAAGGTTCTTCCCTTCAAAACTCAATGCTTTTAGCCAGGTTAGTAATCTCAAACCTCTGTTTTCTTTAAAATGCTGGCAGTGCTTTCACAGAATGAAAAAAGATCGCGGGTTAGGAACTGTTTGAAACCCTGAAGAGCAGCGCCAATGAAATCAGTGAGCTTCAGCGGCAGCACCAAGTCATGAGGAAAGGGAAGGTGGTGGAGGTGGTGTGTTGTTTTAGTAATTAACTGCTTAGAGCACCTGCCTGGTGAATGGGCTCTCTGCCCTCCTCACGGAGGAGCTGGAAAGCACACCCTCCGGACCCACCTGCCCCTGCCCCTTCAGCTCTCCCCTGCAGTCAATGATGGGTTTTAAGAACGCTGCTCTGTAAAGTGTGTGTTGGGGTCTGTTTGGTCCACTGACAGCCATAGCGTTGGCTGTCAGCATGGTGCCCGACATCAGCAGGTATGTGCTAGGACCTCAAGAAGTACCTGAGGAATTCATAAGTCGGGTTTGTAAAGGAGACACCCGATGTAGTCTTTAGTCTGTAAAAAGTGGTTTGTGTGCATGTACATGTCCTTACAGCAGGTACAAGCCGGCGTTCTGGACCAGCGTGGAATCTGGAACCAAACTGCTTGGGGGTTGGGTTCTAGCTCTTCTATCTAGCAGCACCGACTTGGGGGTGGGGTGGAGCAAGGAGTCACCTGTCACCCCTGAAAATCAGGCTTTTTATCTGCAGAGTGAAATAGCACCTCTCAGAGTTTTAAAAAACAGTCAAATGAGATGACACAGGAGAAAGCACTCTGTTCTGCCGCGGTCCAGCCGCAGCAGAGTCCAGGGGTTCCCGAAGGTGCTATGCGGCGTCGGCACGTGGAGATCAGGCAACTACACAGCTCAGAGGCAGGTGAAGCACTGACTCGTTTATTGCAAGTACAAGTGGATTTTTATATTTTCCTTTTTGGCATAGATTAACATTTGCAAGTGTATAGCATGATCAGTTAAGCAGAAAAATCAATACAAAAGTAACCAGGAAAAGTACGAAAGTTTCCATGGATTTAATTATATCAAACAAGGACTGTTTTGACCAAAGTTTCCATAGATTCAGTTACAGTGAACAAAGATTATTTTAACCAGGAGAGTCATAAATCAGACAATTAGACATTTTCAGAAATTGTTCATAGGGCAAAAGTATACGGTAGATTGAGCAGAGGCAATAAGGCCTTTGTGATATCTAACTTAGCTATCTATCTTTTCTGTCTAAAATGTTTCTCTGTGCACTATAAACTTTAACTTCATAGTAACTGTTTCTATATGCTTAATAGCTAACCAGCTTTTCTTATTTCTATGGCTGTCTAATTGATATATATTCTTATTTAAGGTAAAGGAGGGGCTGTTACTCTAACGACTTTTAGATATTCAGGGACTTGTTGACCAGAGACGCATTGGTCTGATTATATCCTGTTTGTGTCAGCTGCTGGTCAATTCTAAGAGTGGTGATCCTTTCTAGGAGGTTCCAGATGATTAAGGCAGTAAAAATACAGATTCCAAGAAAGAGAAAGAACAAAATCACACACAGATCCCAAGTAATGCCACGTCCTCCAGGCCAGGATACGCTTCCTTGAAGACATATCCCCCATGTCTGGACCTTGTCAGACAACGTGGTTGACCGTACTGGAACTGGACGTGGCACTGTTCCTTATAAAACCCAATACATGTAAATATGTGCAAGAGTATACAAAAACTAGGTAGATGCAATCTATCCATCTATTTTTCTATCGACCTGTGTATCTGCAAATGTGGGAAAGTGGGAGAGAAAGGCAGGATTTCACAACTGTGTGGGCTTCACTCACTGAGATAGAAGTAACAGGTTTTGCTAAACCAGAGCACTCCCTGCGTCTGGGTCAGCTGGCAGAAGAGGCTCTGGGAGCAGTGGTCCTGGCAGACACAGTGTTGAGATGACAGTGGAAGCACCCACTCACCTCCCACCAGGTCTCCCAGGGACTTTGAAGAAACAGCCCTGTAGAGTAGGCAAGTCTTTCAAACTCAGCTGAGCCTCCTTTCCAAGGGCAGGGACCCCCCAAGACAGGATACTTTGCATTCTGCCCACTCTGGTTTTTGGCCAGTGTGACTCCCTGGGTATAGAGAGTCAGCCTGCTGGGTAATTGAGCAACCTTGGCGGAGAGAAGAGAAATTAGGGTAAGAAGGGCCTGAGGAGCCTTCGCTGCAGGGGGAGGAAAGAGTAAGTGAAGGGTGGAGCACGGAAAGTAGCTTCTAGTGCCTGTAGCTCAGTCCCCTCCCCTTGTGGATGGAGAGACTGGGGCCCCAGGTCAGTGGGCCTTTTGCATGGTGGCAGAACAAATCTGGGTCTCGTACGTGTTCATACCTTGCGTTCTACCTTGGCGTCCCCATCCTCTCAGGCCTCCAGTGGGGCATCACCTTGAAGCCCCACTCCTTCCTACTCTGAGTTAGTATATCCCTGGATGCCTGAAATCAGCAGAAGTGGAAGTATTTACACCATGGACATCTCAGTAACACACAGTAGAACTTCTTTTTCCTGGGAGCCCGTTATTTCTAGGGTTACCCATGCACCCCTGCCACGTCCAGTTCCAGTACGGTCAACCACGTTGTTTGACAAGGTCCAGACACGGGGGATATCTCTTCAAGGAAGCGTATCCTGGCCTGGAGGACATGGCATTACTTGGGATCTGTGTGTGATTTTGTTCTTTCTCTTTCTTGGAATCTGTATTTTTACTGCCTTAATCATCTGGAACCTCCTAGAAATGATTACCACTCTTAGAATTGACCAGCAGCTGACACAAACAGGATATAATCAGACCAATGTGTCTCTAGTCAACAAGTCCCTGAATGTCTAAAAGTCGTTAGAGTAACAGCCCCTCCTTTACCTTAAATAAGAATATATATCAATTAGACAGCCATAGAAATAAGAAAAGCTGGTTAGCTATTAAGCATATAGAAACAGTTACTATGAAGTTAAAGCTTATAGTGCACAGAGAAACATTTTAGACAGAAAAGATAGATAGCTAAGTTAGATATCACAAAGGCCTTATTGCCTCTGCTCAATCTACCGTATACTTTTGCCCTATGAACAATTTCTGAAAATGTCTAATTGTCTGATTTATGACTCTCCTGGTTAAAATAATCTTTGTTCACTGTAACTGAATCTATGGAAACTTTGGTCGAAACAGTCCTTGTTTAATATAATTAAATCCATGGAAACTTTCGTACTTTTCCTGGTTACTTTTGTATTGATTTTTCTGCTTAACTGATCATGCTATACACTTGCAAATGTTAATCTATGCCAAAAAGGAAAATATAAAAATCCACTTGTACTTGCAATAAACGAGTCAGTGCTTCACCTGCCTCTGAGCTGTGTAGTTGCCTGATCTCCACGTGCTGATGCCTCATAGCACCTTCGGGACCCCCTGGACTCTGCTGCGGCTGGACCTGGGCACACCCCTGCTTTCCACACTCTGCTCCTGCCAGGCAGGGGGACTCTTATCTCTGTGTGTGCATGTGTATGTCTGGGTCTCCGTCTCCTTCAGTCTATCTCTCTGTCTCCATCTCTCCCTCTGTTTGTTTCTCTGTGCATCGGGCTGCCTCCATCTCTCTCTCTCTCTCTCTCTCTCTCTCTCTCTCTCTCTCCCCCCCCCGCCCCCGCCCCCCCATTTGTCTCCCTGTGTATCTGTCTCTCTGTCTCCATTTCTCTCCATCTCTCAGTCTCTCCTGCAGACACAGGTTGGGATAAAAGCACTTGTGCTTTTATCCCACCTAGAAGGGTCCTTCTCAACTCCCAGGGACCCTCATGCTTCTGGGCTAATTCCAGCCCCATTCCTGTTTGTACCCACAGTAGATATTTCCCATCTGCTCTGGTTTCATAGCTGTTTTCCTGATTTTACGAGGAAACCTAGAACACTCTTCAGGCAGAGGCTCACCTGTCTTGCCCCTCACTTCACAATTTTGCACCATGTCACCTGCCCCATTGAGGGCCTCCCTGAGCATCCCCCTCCCAGGGTAGGAGAGATGCTGTCTGGGTGGGGGTTTTGCTGGGACTACAGACAGTCAGCACAGCAGGGCTGGAAAGGCCTGGAGCAAAGGCCTTGGGAGGACGTCACAGGGCTGTGTGACCTGGGACTCGCCAGGACTAGCTCTGGGTTGCCTGGCAATGAATCAGGAACAGCGCTGCTTCTTTCCCTGTGGGAAGCTCAGCCACCGTCCCCAAGTGCCGGGAGGCTGGCGCTCTGAGCTGCACCCACGCAGAAAATGTTTCTCCTTATTCAAGTCTGCTCTCGTGCTTTCTTAAAAAAGGGAACAGCATGGGCGACCCGGGCTGGACCCCTCTGGAGCTTATGCCCTCTGCCTGAGCACCCCTCCCCCCTGTCCCCAGACCTGCCCCAGGCTCTGCGGGCTGCAGAACCCGTTCTGCAACCTGCAGACTTCTGCCCCTGAGCTCCAGTGTTCTCGCTGACCAGACAGATGGGAGCCAAAGCAGGAATGCCTGTTAGCAGGAGTTCAATGACCTCTAGAAGCGGCAGTCAGTGAAGAGGGGGTGTAAACTTTCAGTAAGGGGCTGGGGTCGAACCTGTTGATCGTTGTCCTGATGAAGCTGCGAAAAACCACAGGTCTTTCTGCACTTTTCCTATTATTAACATTAATATTATTATTATTAAGTTCAGAGAGACAGCAAAAGGGGAAGAGAGAGAAATTAGGAAAAGAGATAGAGACAGAGAAAAGAAAGAAAGGAAAGGAAAGGGAAAAAGAAAAGAGAAAAGAAACATGGATCGGTTGCCTCCTGCAGGGGCGGACTGGGGCCTGAACCCTCAAACAGGGCCTGTTTCCTGACCGAGAATTGAACGCTCGACCCTGCACTGTACCGGATGACGCTCCCATCAACTGAGTCACCCCAGCCAGGGCTGCAACTTTCCACCTTTCTCCCAGAATGTCCCAGTCCTAGAATGTCCATTCTTTTCCCAGCTCCACTCTTTCCTCTCCATTCAGCACCCCCTGTGTTTAAGGAGCGCTTTAAAAGAGGATTTTTCTTGTTTTTGCAATCGGTGGTCGGTGTTGAAAGATGGGGACCCCGACCGCAGTGCAGGCGCGCGGGCTCCATCCTTGGGAACCACACCCCTGCGATTTCACCTGGGGCTTGGAAGCAGGCTAGAGCTCCCTGTAGCCCAGACGCTACCTGAGCTAGAGCTGGAATGTGGGGAATGTAGTTCTTACCTGACTTCCTTAGCTAGATTATAAGGCTTACTCTGTGGCTGACACTGACTTAGTTTACTTAATCTTCCTAGTAAACGTATGATTTAGGGAATTAGGAGACCAAAGCAGAGAGCTTAGGTAGCTTGGCCAGGACACACACCTAGGGAAATGGACGTGGCTGGGGTGCGCCGCTGGCATTCAAACACGGAAAATCAGGCCCACAGTGTTACAGGGAAGACCTCAAAGAGCGCCTAACACACAGGGGACCCTCGACTGATGCTCACTGTTGTATCACAACCTCATTGTCTTATAACACAATGACAGCAGCGGTCTGGCTCAAGCTTCCGAGAACTGCTTCTTTGGAGGCTTTGTTTAGCCTGATGTGGTTGGTTGTTACTCCAATTCCATATTGATCTCTGTGGTACTTTGGTCTTTCAGAAACACCAGGAAATAATTTCAGTGGAAGTCCAGATAAAGAGCAGAAGGAGGACACAGTAAATGCATTACCTTTCTCTTTGCATTTGGGATATCTTGGGGAAGATTATTTGAAATGATATAAAGCCTCCTTCTCCTTAAGCTTTCTCCCAATGATTTCAGCATCCACCTGTGGATTTTATCTGCCTCAAATTGTCCCTTCTCATTATGTATGTATTTACTTATGGATTTATATTTTATTCTATGAATTAAAATGCAATATTATCAATTCCTATTTGTTGCTCAAATGGTATCAGCTTCAGCCATTAGTAGCTTCTGGAGAGTGGCCTGCATGTTTTCTCAACAAGTTTCCATCTTTTAAAACATGCCTGGTTTTCTAGCTACACAAGAAGTTCCAGGTGCTTCTGCTTCTCACGAGCTTCAGCTTTGGAATGAGCTACTTCTCCAAGGAGCCCTGGCTTTTTTTAGTGGAGAGCGATGCTCCAGAACCAAACATAGTGTGCCAGGCGTGTTAATCGTGTCACTGCTGGTAGGTCTTCTCAGCGGGCAGAGTAGGGAAATATGTGTGTATAGTAGCCCACACATACTCACACATCTGTCTCTATGGCCATGTAACTACATATATTTTGAAATATAAGTTTCTATTAATACTTCTGATTCTAATCCAGCACCACAAGGTTCATTTTAGCCAAGTCTTTCTTTTATCCACCAGTGAGATTCTGGGTCTCATTGCTGACAACATACTTTCTTCCTTGTTCAATTCTAGCAGGCACAGAAGTAGTTTCAGAATTGTGAACCCGTATCCTTTAGAGAACTACTTTCATTAGATCACAAGCTTTATACATAGTTACTTTTGTCTTTAGCCATACAGCATGCAATCATGATACTGTTTTCCAGCTACTTGAGTTAATTTTCATCTTTCTCAATCACTTCACTGATATTATGTTAATTTTTGAAATTGTATTTATTCATTTGTAGAGAGAGGGAAGAGAGAAAGAGGGAGAGAAACATCGATGTGCAAGAGAAACTTCTACCGGTTGCCTCTTGCACACCCCCAACTATGGACCTGGCCCACAACCCAGGCATGTTTTCTGGCCAGGAATCAAATCGGCAACCTTTCAGTTCACAGGCTGATGCTCAGTCCGCTGAGCCATACCAGCCAGGGTGTATGTTACTAATTGAAACAGTTTGGTTTATTTGTTGGTGCTTGTATTCCATTTTGGGTTCCCTCACCTCTCTGTCTGTCAACATTTGTTTATTTTGCTGGTGCAGGAAACATTACTGTTGTAACAGCGAAAGCCCTGCAGAAAGACAGACACAGAACTGCGCCTCCCTCCTCATTTCTGCTGCTTTGCCCCCCTGCCTCTCCCTTTCCACTCATTTGTAACCCACACCCCACAGATAACTGATCTGATTCGTTGTTGGGTTTATCCTTTCTGCACAAAGAAGCAGAAAAATGTGTTGTTACCTCCTCTTCTTTCCTATGAATACTGTTCTCCACTTGGCCTTTTCAAGTAATCATACTTGTATATCCTGGAATTCACTCCTTAGTTCACAGACACTTTTCCCATTTATTTTTGTAGTGTGCCTCACCCCACTGTGTGGGTGCATCCTAGTGTATTCAACCACTCTCCCATGTGTGGATAAGAAAGTTTCTCCTTCACTTTACAGTTGTAGTCAACGTTGCCATGAATAACTTTGGCTATGCAACTCACCGGTTTTGACTGTTGAATTAAATAAAAAGAACAGCCAATTCTACAGCCATATGAATATATATATTCCCTTTTAAGAAAAGTTTTCCACACATGCTCTATACCAAAAGTAAAAATACAATGCCTATTTAAAAAATCCAGAAAGGAGAAATCTGAAGACCACCTGAAGGGCCCTACGTATCTGTCCCTACAGATACGTAGGGCCCTTCAGGTGGTCTTCATACTTCTCCATGTCTGTGCTTGTATGACACACCTTCTAAGCTGAGAGAGGCTCATTTGTCTAGCGAAAAAACACCTCTTCCCCGAACTCGGTCTTCAGTAAAGCAGTCATGATAACAGACTCAAACATCAAAGACCAGAATCAAGCATTTAGAACCCAGAAAGTTGGAGTAAAAGCAACCAAATCTAAGCCTCCCTTTCCTTTCAACTTTTCTACAAATCACACTGTTCCTTAGCATAGTTGCTATATACTCAGGGCTCCTTGGGGGCTTACAACAGAGTCAGTGGTAGTAAAGAGCCTTTTTGGCTCCTAAGAGACAAATACAGGAGGATATCTCATGACCAGTGGGATAAAGACAACGCCTCCCTCTCTGGCCATTGAGCCAGCACAGAGAAGACTACATTTTAGAAGGGCACCCCCCCCCCCCCCCCCCGGCCACACATAGTGAGCTGTGTAGCACCTGAAACTACACGCACTGAGCTCAATATTTTACATTCTATTCTAGCTCCTTTCAAAGCAACGCGCTGGCATTGTGCCACTAGCCTGCCTTTAATGACTGTTCAGGCCTGCAGTTTGTTAGAGTACATGCTTCAAGGCCAGGTAGATAAGAACTGGAATCTTGGACACAACCCTTACCAGCAGCCTTTTCAGAAGAATTCCTTAACCTATGTGAGCTCACGTCATCCTAAGTGAAGTCGGGAAACGGTCCAAAGCTGGGGTTTTCGCGTTAATTCAGTAAGAACGCAGGCAACCCACGGTACAATTGGCAATAAATGAAAGGGTAATTTTCATTAAGAATGATGAAGCGGAACAAGAGGTAGAGATGCCGTACCAGGGAACGGCAGTGGTCTGCAGGCAACCAAGGTCCAGTCCATCACCTGTGGACGGTCCTCTCTTTTCTCCTTCCAGAGCCACTCGAGCACCTGGTCAGGTATGAGTCCACGGACGTCAGCATTGGATTGCCACTGCCCCTATCCTCCCCAACCACGGTCATATCCAGCGTAAACTTCTTTGTATAGGTCTCACAGGCAAGTCCAGAAACCCACAGGAACACCCACATGACCTGACACACAGTTGACCCAAGGTCACCTCCAGTAAGAGCGGTAGTGCTTCTTAGGCTTGGGTGGACACCAGAGGAACCTGAGGAACTTAATCAGTATTGAGAGTCTGAGACCAACTGGAGTTACTGGTTCAAAATCATCTGGAACAAGACTTTGGAATCTTATATAAAATTGTTAACGAAAAAAACCACAGGCCAAAAATGACATCACTCATGCTAAAGAGTCCAAGATACAAAACCTAGATTTAATACCTAATCTAACTGCAGTTTCAGTCTCTCCCAGAAACATAAACTTAATCAACAAGTATGGACTTTTCTACTCAAGCACCAACCAGTAAGGTAGTCTTTCCCCTTAGAAAGAAGAGGCAATCTGCATGATACAAATCCTCCCCTACCCTTTCCCCCAAAGAATAGGTGTCCAGGTCCAAGAATAATCCTTTCTCTTCTTGTGCTAACTGTTCCCATGCCCAACCTTTCTTCCTGGAAAATCCCACCATTTTCTATAACTTCTCAGAGAACCCTCCTAGCTGATAGATGGGATGTGGCCCACTTCCTGATTCACATACTAAAGCCAATTAAATCTTCTACTTTACTCCATTTAATTTTGGTTTTGAACCGCACAATCTCACAAGCATATGCACATTCCCACAAGGCAGGCTGTGCGGAGACAGCCAGCCAGCTGACGGCAACAGTGGAGCCTTTTGATGTTCCTCGAATTTTATCATAAAAGAACATCAAAGAAATGCTTGAATTCCCCGTGGCGGAGCCTCAATGTCTTCTTTGAGTCTGTCCAGCACTTTTATTTATAGAAAAACAGTCTGTACCATCGCAGACAACCATTTATGAGTTGAACATCTCACAATGTGGAGTTTAACTCCCTCTAAGTCAGAAGTAGTAAGAAATACAGGGAGTAAAAAGAGTCATTTAAGAGAAAACTTCCATCTGTTATGCAAATGAATCCATTTACATGTGTAGTTTTCATAGTGAAAATGAGATACCCCTTCTTCTGGAATAAATGCCCATATATCCATTTCCCTCATTTGCTGGTTTGAAAGTTCCCTAGTTGGATGGTTATTAATTGATGTGTTTTGGAACATTATCCTCTCCATTTTTATTTTAATATATACCACAGGGCATATTTATTTTTCACTTGCATGAGCTAATTACATTGAAAATGTTCACACATTAAAACCTAGAAAAATTGGAAATATATGCCACTTTTATTACAGTTTCAGTATTAATTTAAACAAAGGTTTCAAAGCATCTCGTTAATGTTCCATCAAAGATTTCTGTTCTCATGTTCACTTCAGTATAACTAGTATATCACAATGAGCCAAAAGAACTCAAAAAGATTGCAGACAGATTCCTCAAAGTACACCTCATCTGAACAAAGTGACATCAGACGAAGGGTCTGTTACGTGTGAAATTATGGAACAATCAAACTAAAGATCAATGTGTTGTCCAAGACCATGTTCCAACCAGCCACACCCAGAGTGGTATCATATCAATTTTAGCACTGTCCAAAATCGTATGTTGTCTCTCAAGTAAATGGCTTTCAGCTTTTAGAGACAAGGCCATTCAATCCATTTTGCTGGAATGATTCTGTCCTTTGGGTTCCCATTGCCAACTGTACTCTTTGTTGACTGGACAACTCTCTGAACAAGACGTTGTGAGAAACCTGTCTTCAGAGGGCATCATTGGCTTACCTTCCATTAGCCCTCAAAGCTCTGCTTCCGAGATGGAAATCTGAGCTTCTCTTTCAATCCTACACCTAACTTGTTTTCTTCTTTACAGAGGTCTGGGAAGCAAAGGGCCATATTCTTTATCATGGAAGCATATCTGGTGCGTAGACTACTCATTCATCAGCTATTCAGCCATAATGGAGCCTGGGATTCTTTAACAGTGGGAATAGATGTCTTATAACCCACACTTCTCATTGACTTCCCCTTAAGACCAATGCTTGAATTTCAATTCTTACTCCTATATAACAATTTGATCCTAAAGATTGGGCCAGAAGAACTCCCCAAGAATGCAGACACCTCCGAGTGCATCTCTACTTCTACTGACTTTATCAGCATCATCTGGGGATTACTTGAAAATCAGTCCTTGTCCATTTTTGTGTGCCTTATCTTTTGGACTCCCCTTCCTTCCCAATATCCTGACCTCAAGGTATCTAAACTCATGGAACAGTTTTCCAGAGGAACAGAAGCCCCAGCCCCGCCCCCAACCCTTGGGAGCAGAAAGGAAAAGAATTTTGCTAGGGAATTCGTTAAAACCCGGGTGCCAGACAGAAATAAAACCATGTCTGCATAGACTGATGTCCTGGGGCTCCAAAATTTTACCTCTCGGGGGCATTAATTTGTTTGGCATTAAAGTAATCCAGTTTGATGAACTCAAATGCCCTCGGCTCAATAGGCAGGACTCTCCGAGGAGCCTGTGTTACTTCCTTCACTTAAGTGCAGATTTGTAATAAAAATCTTAATTCCAGTGGCATGATTTTTGGACATATAAGAAGCTAACCACTTGGAGAATCGTATTTGAGAGGTCAAAAAACTCCACAGTTAAAGATCGGTTTATAATTTACGAAGAAAATAGAAAGTTTTGTTTCTCAGAGTTGAAATCTGACAAGCACGGCGGGAAATATTGCTAGTTTTTGGCATAAAGTTTTGTGCTTCCTTCATAATTTGAGACGTGGATGAAGCCTGAGACTTCGGGGATCACTTTCAGAGAAAAATCGGGCAATTCGGTGTAGGGAATTTTGACATTTTTGGCATTTTTCGAGGTGTAACAAACACAACTCGGGATCCGAGAGGACACTCTGCGGCTGCCAGCGAGGCGGGCTGGACAGCGCACCAATCACGGCGCAGCTCCGCCCTATATAAGCGCGCGGGCGCAGCGGCGCGGCCGAGTCCCGGCCAGTGTCTCGTTTCCGGCTCGAGTTCTCTTCCCACGCCCGCCTGCAGCATGTCCGAGACTGCGCCTGCCGCGCCCGCTGCCCCGGCCCCCGCCGAGAAGGCGCCGGTGAAGAAGAAGGCCCGTAAGGCTGCCGGTGCCACTAAGCGCAAGGCGTCCGGGCCGCCAGTGTCCGAGCTCATCACCAAGGCCGTGGCTGCCTCCAAGGAGCGCAGTGGCGTGTCGCTGGCCGCGCTTAAGAAGGCGCTGGCGGCCGCGGGCTACGACGTGGACAAGAACAACAGCCGCATCAAGCTGGGCCTCAAGAGCCTGGTCAGCAAGGGCACCCTGGTGCAGACCAAGGGCACCGGCGCCTCGGGCTCCTTCAAGCTCAACAAGAAGGCGGCCTCCGGGGAGGCCAAGCCCAAGGCCAAGAAGGCGGGCGCGGCCAAGCCCAAGAAGGCTGCTGGGGCGGCCAAGAAACCCAAGAAGGCCGCGGGGTCGGCCACCCCCAAGAAGAGCGCCAAGAAGACCCCGAAGAAGGCGAAGAAGCCGGCGGCAGCGGCTGGGCCTAAAAAGGCGAAGAGTCCGAAAAAAGCGAAAGCAGCCAAGCCCAAGAAGGCGCCCAAGAGCCCAGCGAAGGCCAAAGCCGTGAAACCCAAGGCGGCTAAACCAAAGGCCGCTAAGCCTAAGGCAGCCAAGCCAAAGAAGGCGGCCAAGAAGAAGTAGAAAGTTCCTTTGGCCAACTGTTAAAAATTCAACACAACCCAAAGGCTCTTTTCAGAGCCACCCACACACCTCAGAGAAAAGAGCTGTTGCACTTCCTATAGGGGCGTGGCTGGAGAGCTTACGCAGGCATAAGGGGCGGGCCCCGGGGAAGTGGGGTTACCCAAAAGGGAGGGGTTAGAGGAGCTAGGGCCGTTCGCACACTGCAGGTCTGAAGTCCCTAGATGATTATACTGTGCACCTTTGAGAGTGTTCTTTAGAATTGGCACACATGCGTTACGTCCACGCCGATATAAAGAGGTTTCCACCCGTATTAAATACTACACGAGTGGAATGTCCAGTTATTTCAAAAGCTAAGACTTAGATGCGGCAAGTAAGATACGACACTGCTGGCTGTTGAACAGCACGTTCCTGGTTTCCTGATAGTTTTGCTGCGGAAGCGCACGGATTTGCTTCACCGTCTCCTACCCATCCGCTTAAATACCCACGATATAAGCTCGGACACTAGGTGTCCACGGTGGGGACCCCAGACTCGATGCGTAGAGGTATCCTAGCGGGCAGAGTTTGCGTTTCCCCACAGTCCTAAAAGAAGTACATTAACAAAAATTTGCGTATGCTTTCCGAAGTACAAAGCACAGTGCATGGAGAGGCTTCTACGATAGCTCTGGGTAGCATAGTCTACATCCTGTGATTGGGCAAGCAAAGGATCGAGAGAGCCAATGAAACGGTACAGGGGAAAAGTTTACTTCCATTCTCATTTGTGACGACACATTAGGATTAGTCCAATCAGTAGCGAATTATTGTTAACCTTATTTGAATACCACATTTATAAATAATCGTGGCGCAACGGGTGGATTACTTTTTTAAGTGCTGGCGTTAGTCGTGTGACTTTTAGCGTTACAATGCCTGAGCCCACCAAGTCCGCGCCCGCGCCGAAGAAGGGCTCCAAGAAGGCCGTGACCAAGGCGCAGAAGAAGGACGGCAAGAAGCGCAAGCGCAGCCGCAAGGAGAGCTACTCGGTGTACGTGTACAAGGTGCTCAAGCAGGTGCACCCGGACACGGGCATCTCGTCCAAGGCCATGGGCATCATGAACTCCTTCGTCAATGACATCTTCGAGCGCATCGCGGGCGAGGCGTCGCGCCTGGCGCATTACAATAAGCGCTCGACCATCACGTCGCGGGAGATCCAGACGGCCGTGCGCCTGCTGCTGCCCGGGGAGCTGGCCAAGCACGCCGTGTCCGAGGGCACCAAGGCCGTCACCAAGTACACCAGCTCCAAGTAGATTCGCGGGGAAGCGGCTTGACTCCCAACCCCAAAGGCTCTTTTCAGAGCCACGCATTCTTTCAACAAACGAGTTGTAACATTTTCACTTCTGGGGTTTCTCATACTGAACTTAAACCTACACTACTATTCTGTTCTAAAGAGCCAGTGTATGGTCTAGTCGCAAGTTATCCAGCAATAATAATAGCTACCACAAACTATAGGCTTTGGACAAAGTTCTGTGGGACCATTAATCATTTAGTACCACTCAAGTATATATTTGCTTATATACATAAGTACATATCACAAGTATAGTTTGATCTGAAAACGGCCTTTCAATTGTGCAGCTTTCATTTCTGTGTGCAGTTCTCCAAACTGATCCTGTATTTGGTGACAGTTTACCGAGAGCATAGGACATCTTGTAACAACTTTGTTCTCTTCAGTTTTCTTTTTGTTTACATAGATTAGTATTGCTCAAAAAAGGACTGAAAACGAGTTTACAGGAAATACACAAAGGTGCTTCTGGTTTGCTCGCTCTGTAACTGGTCCAATTTCTGCTTGAGGCTCTCAGCAGCGAGGGCGGGGACGAGTGGCCTGTGCCATATCTGTAGGGCAGCCAGGGAGAGGAGCTGGAACTGGTCTGTGAGAGGCCTTCAGAGGTTGCCTGTTGGCAAGATGGCCTCAGTGCCTTGCCAGGTAGACCTGTCCGGAGAGCTAATTGACTCTCTTTAAAACAGCGTTGCTCTTAGCATCGGAAAGTAAAATCCTAGAATGAGAGAGTGGCCACAATAGCTTTTGTGAGCTAGTTTCAAATGTCAGACACTCTCATTTCTAACACTTTCTATTCATTAGAAGCAAGTCACTTAAATTTGTCGCATATTCATAAGGGGAGTAAGTTGCCGCCTTTCCAGATAAGGATAGTAAAATATTTGTGGACATATTTTAAAACCACATCATCTGTTTTATGCTTTAAATACTTGAATGTCAAAATTATTTGTGCTTTAAAGGTTAGATAGAAACCAGCTGGAAAATCACCTGGAACTATTACCTTTTGGTAGATTTTTAAGAATCCCACAACTTAAACTGCAATTGACGACTATCCATAGAGTCAAAAGCCAGTGAAACTCCCACATGCTGCCTGGTGCACTTTTCTCTGAGAATGGGAAGGACAAAACAGTCTCCTCTGCAGTTCAGTTGAACCAGCACATAATAGGTACTTTAAAAAGGTATTGAGAGCACTGAATTCACTCATCTGAGCATTGCAATGTGATAAACAGGTCTCAGGTGTATGATTGTTGTTGGAATGTCTAACAAACAAACAGGATTGGGATTTTTAAAGAAAGCCAATTTAAAGAGAACATAAATACCATAAAAACTTAACTCCCCCCAAATACTGGGGCATATGAACATATACAATATTTAATAATATGAAAAATAACAATAAAATTTAAATTTGGACAAGTTAAAATTAATTTAATAATTTATTTAAAATAGAGAATTTAAGATTGAGTAATCTATGTCTCTCGAGGCATGTCCATGCCTTTCCCCACCCGCTAATTTGCTAGGCATGTTTTCTTTGCCTTTCTTTCTCCTAAGCTCCAAGGGCATTTTTTTTGACTCTGTAACTTTTGGAGAAAACCTTTTGCTTTTACATTACACACACCAAAAAAAAAAAAAAAAAAAAACCCAACCCATTAATGCTTAAAAAACCCCTACAATGTTTAAAGTAAAGTGTAAGATAACAGATTAAGAGTTAGCAGAAGGAAATAAAAGAAAAAGAAATTGAATAGAATTTAGTCCTGAAGGTTTATAAGGAGATTCTCGACATGTGTCAAAAGCATGTAGTAATCAAGGAAGCTTACAGCCAATTGCTTTCATTTCACTTTATCTTTCATTAAGACCTAAAAAAGTGGAAGAGAGAAGGAGAAGGGGAAGGAGAAGAAGAGGAAAGTGCTAATTGCTCTTTCAAAATCTGCAGGCAGTAAATACAGTTGAGCTGTTTGCTTGGGAGCTACCAAACTCATTAAGTTTAGGCAAAAATAATTTATTCTAATTTTGCATAATAAAGAAAACATGGTAATATATTATCGTGACTTAGTGCAAAGTTAAGGAACTGCCTTCACATGTGACACCAACTGCAAAATCCAGGGTTTTCCAAAATCACCCTTAGATTTAATAATTCACTAGAAGAACTCACAGAACTCACTGAAAACTACTACACTCAAGGTTAAGTTTCATTACATCAAAGGTACACAGATTAAAATCAGCCAACAGATTCTGCACAAGGAGCAGAGTCCAGCAGGGTTTGAAACTCTCAGCTTGTTGGAGTCTTTCCCCAGGGGAGTCATGCAGCTGGTTAACACCTCCCTACAATGATGCGTGATGACATCTTGTCAAGTAGGGAAACTCACAAGCTGTGGTGTCCAGGCTTTTATGGGGCCTTTATCACATAAACAGGACTGACTTCCCACACCGCTGATCTTGAGTCTCTAGTCCCTTTGGAGATAGTGGAGATAGTCCAAAGGCCCCAGGTCATGCAGCAAGACATGACTAACCAATTAATTAAAGTATACATTTGTAACAACAGGGTTAGAAGTAAAAGCTGAGTTGTCCGTTTTGGGGACCCACTTTCCTCATGTATACAAAGATATTACTAGCACACGACTTCTTAGAGGTGTTTTTAAAGATTGAGATTATTCATGTAAAGCTCTTAAAAACAGTTATGGACATGTAAGGACTTAGCAATTGTTAGTGATTATGTTTCCTTAATCACTAATTTAAAATATAAATCAGAATTGCCAATTCTCTTCAGGTCAAAAACTAAGGGGAGAGAATGTGAGCTTTTAAACTGTTTGAATTTTACCCCAAGAACATTAGCTGTTGGGATTTGGAGCAAAGATCCTGTTTTTCAGGAACATCTCTTGGGTAAGTAAGTATAATGAGTCATTACCTGTTCATGCTAATAAGGACTAAAGTGTAGGTGATTCTGCAGAGATACTTAATAGCACATCATGTGAGCAAATATAAAAAGTGTCCTCTTTATTGTATAACAAATATTAATGCAGGAGGCAAAATGGCACCTAACAAATAAACACCTTTTATTTTCTCAAATTGGGAAAAGATGAATACAGAGAAGAATGCAAACAGTAACTTAAAAGTGTGAATCATCCCATAGAAGTTATGAAATATAAAAACTCTGATCCGCCTGAGAATTAGTGTTTATCCCCCAGAAATTCCACCCATCCTGGTTTGTTGCACTGATTTATCAAAAGATCGTTACCTGAGTGGAAGAGCCCAAACAAGGTGTTCTAGATTTATCATTTTATTTTTGTTTGAATTATAAAAGTAGAATTTACTTCTGTTACTTCTAGTAATTCATTATTCCCACGAACTACCTTTGTTTAGAGAAATCTGAATGAAAGGATGGCAAAAAAGCCTGAGTGAGAGATATCATGATTAGCAAAATTTGTGAAGAACTGGAATTCTGTATTTTTAATTCAAATCTTTCTTGTAACATATCCCTCTTCTAAACATAGTTTATTTTTCACTAATCTCTGGTATCAAGGTCTGAGTGGGTGAGACCTAAGCATTGTTTTGGCTTTGATAACGTTCTTGAAGGAAAACAGATTTGTTTAGCTAAGCTGATATTAGAGAGATCATCTCCGACACCTGGACCAAGGGTCACACAACACAGGAGCATTCTCAAACTTGAGCGCGCACCAAAATCAGGAACTGTTGGGCCCCACCACACCGCTTCGGAAACACTAGATCGGAGGTAGCAGCCGATCATTCCCATTTTTTTATTATCCAGGGAGTGCCAATGCAGCTGGGCCGGAGATCACACTTGGAGAAAGAATGGTGCTCCCCTGAAATGTTGATATCACAGAGCCATGCAAACCCGAAAAATCACTAAGGTTTAAACCGGAAGCGAGAAGTCCTGAAAATTGGCAGAGACCCTCCTCCCACGGCGGGCGCGCAGGGGCGCAAGGGAAATCGCGCCACGCCCAGCTACCGCCATCTCCCCAATTCCCAAGCCCCTCCCCGCAGGCTTCCTTCTGGAGCCATCACCCACGCCCGGCTTCCGCTTTCTCCCCATAACCACACCCCTCCACTGTCTCTCCGTAGCCACGCCCCTCCACGCTGGCTTCCTCGCTGGGCTTTGTCGGATGGCCCCACGTCTGGCCTCACGTCCAGATGGCGGCGCACATTACGCATGTTCGCCACGTTACGCACTAGGACCCCCTTCCCCATGGGGTCGCTCGGGCGTTCTTCCGCCTGTCGCCTGCGATTTGGCTCTTGCGGAGACACTAGGGGCTCGTCCTCCGCCTTCGGGCTGCCAGGCAGTGGACACCCTGGCAGTGCGAGCAGTTAGCGGACCGAGATGCTGGGCGCCGCCCTCCACGGTCTGTTTTCTCCTTTCCCGGCTGTTTCTGAGCTGAAGGCTGAAGCCACCCTCATCCACTCCCCAGACGCCAGAATTCTTACTGCCACCACGTGCATAGGGCATTGGTGGGAGGATGGAGGGTGTGCGTGGATATGTGCGGATTATTTCCTACATGAGTAGGCCTTTTTTTTTTTTAGTCCCGGGAAGCACAGGGCCTAGGGCCCACCGTACTTTTAGAGTCCCACAAAGATACATTTTAATTTCTAAAATCAGAAGAAAAATAAACCTTTAGGTAAGTGAAAATGTAATACAGTTAATGTATTACATTTTCATATAATTTTGATAGGGTTATTTTTGCTAGTTATTTTAATGGAGTAAGGGGTCCAGGAAGGCAAAAGTACGTAAGACCCACAAAAGACAAAGTGTGGAGTTGAATGCTGGTATCACACAAGCCTTCCCTGGGTTTTCTTTTGTATTTCATTTTTAAAAGAAAAAAAAAAACTTGGTAACACCCATATTTCCAGTATCTGACAGATGTTAACTTGTAATTCTTGTGACACATGGGTGCACTATTGTTATCCCACAGATTTACTGAATCGCCCAAAACTTAAAATGTGTCCAATGTTATACAGTTAAATAGCAGAGGAGATTCCATCCCTCACAGTTTAGCTCCAGGGTCCCTGCTCGAACCCATTACACGAAAGATGTGATCTCTTGGTAACTCTAAGCCATTAATCCAAATAACAGCAGATAGAATTTAGAGGGAACTTTTACTAGGCTTATCTGAGCCCCTTGTCAACTCGGCCTATAAAGATTTGAACGAACACTAACAGCTTCGCATAGCTCACAGCTCACAGCTGTAGCTCAGGATAGCTCTAGCCCCTCTTCAAGTGCCTGCCCTAAGTCAAGACCCACCTTTCTTTCTCCTTCTTTGGCAGGAGGAATGGGGAGATCTTGACTATTTTTGCTCATCAACATGAATTTTACAATGCTTTACCACAAATGCTCAGGGTTTTGTGACTTACTTTGGAATTTATGGACATTTTGGCACATAGAATCATCACAAAATGTAAACATCATATAGCTATATAGCTATTAATTCAAGTTTCGTGTCCTTCATTTCTTTTTTTTTTTTTAAGATTTTATTTATTTATTTTTGGAGAGAAGGGAAGGGGAGAAAGAGAGGGAGAGAAACATCAGTGTGTGGTTGCCTCTCACACGGCCCCCTCTGGGAGCCTGGCCTGCAACCCAGATGGCCTGACTGGGAATTGAATTGGTGACCCTTTGGTTTGCAGCCTGTGCTCAATCCACTGCACCACACCAGCCAGGGCCCTTTGGTGATACCTCATTGTTTTACTTATGTAGGTCTGGAATGTTATTTTTCTTGGTCTTAGATCCTTAGGACCTGTTATACTGTTGTGAATGGTGTCTGATTTTTCTACCTCAATTCCAGATAGGTCACAGCTAATAGTACAGAAAGGCCATGATGCTCATAAATCTACAGGATTTATGATTCCCCCTTTTAACACCTTTGCACCCTGTCTGTCCAAGCTATTAAGGCAGAAAAGGAAACCAGTTTGGGTTTTGTTTTTTTAAGATTTTATTTATTTTTAGAGAGAGTGGAAGGGAGGGAGAAAGACAGGGAGAGAAACATCAGTGTGCAAGAGATACCTGGATTGGTTGCTTCTCACACACCCCTAACTGGGGACCTGGCCCACAACCCAGGCATGTGCCGTGACTGGGAATTGAACTGGTGATCTTTAGGTTCGCAGGCCAGCACTCAGTCCATTGAGCCACACCAGCCAGCGTGGAAACCAGTTTTAAAATGAAACCCACAGACCGCCCCATACTCACCAATCCAACCTGTTGAGCTCTGTGAAGTCCGCTCGTAGATCCTCATGGGTTTTCACAATGACATGTTGTTACCGAACAGCAACTGGGGTCACACTGCCCACTGCCACCCTCTAGGCAAAATTCAGAGGCCAAGGTGTGGAGATAAAGGAAAGAAGTCTTTATTCAAAAGCATCACAATTTTGGGTAGCAGCTTTCCACAGGCATTAGTCACAGGTATAGAGATAGCCAGAGAGCCCTTCTTTTATTTCGTATCTTCTAGCCCATAATCCCATGGGCTCTGGAGGCATTCAGCTTCTCAGCTAATCCCATCCTAGACTGTTTGCCAGTGCCCCAAAGCACTCCTCCTATGCCCCCCTACTTTTCCCCAGTCATCCAATCAGATTTCTCTGTATCAGTTCCCCACTTTAACAGGTCTGGACTTTGTATTTTTACAAAGACAAATGGGTGCAGGTCTCATTCTTCTGCAGCTACTCCCACCTGGCTATGGGCATAGCCCCACCTATCCCCTGGTCCCGAGATCCCTAACAGAAAGAGGGTATGGAGTGGAGGGAAGCCTCCACACAAGAGAGAAGGATCTTGCAAAGTCCAGGTCAGTTTGTTGTCCCTGGGAGGTGGCGTGTGCAATGTCTAAAGGATAACGCTGCTGGACAAGCTGGCATCCTTGTCGTACTCTGGAGGTAACAAATTTGGCAAGAGGGTTAGAAGGCACAATCAAAACCATAGCTGCTTGGCTGAATAAGGTTGGGACCAATTCTGCAATGTCCCACATTAGGTAAAGAGTGGCTTCCCTGGAGGAAGTTGGGCAAGTAGTGTCGTACCTGTCCAAAGCCCTTTTGCCCACTACACTTAACTCAGGGTGAGGGGAACTAGGATTCCCCCCTTTAACACCTTTGCGCCCTGTCTGTCCAAGCTATTGGATAGACAGAAAAGGAAACCAGTTTGGGTTTTGTTTGTTTGTTTGTTTAAGATTTTATTTACTTTTAGAGAGAGTGGAAGAGAGGGTGAAAGACAGGGAGAGAAACATCAGTGTGCAAGAGATACCTTGATTGGTTGCTTCTCACACACCCCTAACTGGGGACCTGGCCCACAACCCAGGCATGTGCCCTGACTGGGAATTGAACTGGTGATCTTTAGGTTTGCAGGCCAGCACTCAATCCATTGAGCCACACCAGCCAGCGTGGAAACCAGTTTTAAAATGAAACCCACAGACCGCCCCATACTCACCAATCCAACCACTCAGTCCAGCCAGACTATTGAGACTCAGGAAGCGGAGATGCAGATGGGCTTCTCAAGTGAGGCCTATGTTGTGTAAACAACCACCCCGGTAATGTCATAGGCATATGTCCTGCGAAAACAGAAGTGAGAACACACAGGTTAATTCACACCACAAATCACAAACCAGTCTCTGAGTCCTTGAGACTTCCTTTTGAGAAGACATCCAGTTGCAAGGCCTTTGCTGGAATGACATCAAACAATGACAATTTGACAAACCCTTCTTGCCTGTGAATTAAACATCTCTAATAATGTCACAAACCCGGTTTAGCTTCCAAGTGGAAACAAAACTTTGAAGACAGCTGCGCTAGACCAATGTCCACTCTTGAGCACTGTGATTTTTGTTCTAACACAATTTTTCTCCTGAAGATCACCCTCACTGGCCTCAAAGGGACTGCATTAAGTCCAGTTTTCATTTTTGCCTGTCTGCATAAACACAACAAGAGCAACGGTTGTTCACATAGGATCTTTAAGTCTGCTTTGCTAGGACTCATACAAGGAACCATCTCAGGTCCTCAAGACCTTATGGTAACAACCAGAGTCCAGGCCTGCCTGCTCCAGGCTTGGTATTGCAACCAAAGATTTGGTTAAAAAAAACCTCCATGGGAAACGGGTCTTACTGGTTTTGTGCAAAGAAACTTTATGCCATGTTCAGAACGCCCAATTCTGGAGGGATCCGGTAGGGAGAAAAATACAGTGCGTGAAGGAAAACCCTTGTCCTTCCAATACCCACCAAGATGGCATTTCTATGCCTTATACCTTTCATTGTTTATTTTCCACTTGATGTGAAGTTTTAACAAACTCTCAGAAACCTCATTTTCCTTCCAGAACAGAAATAAAACAAAATCTAAAGCAAAGACAGTTCGAAAAGATCAGGGGAGACTAGAACCAGCCTTAGAATCTTGTCTCCTTTGTCACTGGCCCCACTAATGGGTCACACAGGCCCAGACCGGCCCAAAGCCCCAGTGGTGGAGGCATTATCTCGCCTACCAATGCCCCCGCTGGCCTCCTGGCGGAGATGTGACTTAACCACCCGATCTCGAGGCAGAGGCATGCTCTCTCACCCCAGGCCAGATTCCACCCGCATCATATGGCCCTTCCTACATTCCACATGGCAAAGGTATTCTCTCCACCTACCTCACAGATGACCTCTCCAACGTCCCGAAGGTCGAACAGCAGAGACAGGGGAATCCTGGTTTGCCCCCAACAGCAAAGTTGAAACCATGTCCCATAGGACCAGAAAACAAGCTAAGAAACCAGGCAATCAAAGAATAATGGTATTCAAGAGAGAGGTTTCTTTTTCTCCGGGTTCAAAACTTTGAGAACTTTTCTATATGCCTTTACTTGTTCAGAAATAACTATAACTCACTCTCAATCCTTGTTTTTTGTTTTTTTTTGTTTTTCTCCTCACAATGGGAAGGACCATACTCTAACTCAGCATCTGGTAGCTAAGAAGTTCATAGGTTTGTAAGCACATGAATAAAGTAAAAGAAATATTGTCACCGTGTATTGGTGGTCACTGTCCTTTTCTGAAAGAGGACTTTCAAATGTCCTCCTGGAGTGCAGGTCCAGCTGTCCCCTTCAGAATCAACCACAGCAGCAAGGTCTTCCTTCTCCACAGGCGGTGCCCATTTTACCTGTGGGTGGTGCATCCAGGGCTGGACTCCCAACAGCTTTAGGGAAGAATGGGTTGCCCACAGGACGTCATAGGGAGCAGTCCACTGCTCTGCCCACTGCTGTTTGGGGCCCTGAGTCTTCCAGGTCTCTCACCTGTGGGTGTGGTTAGTACAAAAAGCACTAAGGGGGTTTCAGCCATCTATCTCCCTGAGTGGGGTGATTTAAGCTATTTACCCTCCGGTTTGGGAGGAGAAGTGTAAACCATGTATTCTTAAGTGTCCTTAGTTTACAGAAGGTAGACTGCAATTTACTCGATGGCTGTAACCTGTTTGGCCAAGAATCTGCTTAGTTTCCCTATCCCACTTGTCCCAGCTTGCTGGTTTGTCTCATATTTATACAACTGATACAACGACATGAATAAATCTCAAAAACATTTTTCTGACCACATAAGCCAGACAGAACATTCTGTATGACTCCATTTATACAAAATTCTAGAAAATTCAAGCCTAATCTATTCCATTTTCCTTTATTAGTTTCAGGCACTTCCTCCTCCAGTGGCCCTCCTCCCTGCAATAGGCACATTGATGGGCACCCAGGGGCCTCTCCTCCCTCCTTTAGGTCCTGCTTCCTCCTTTGGCCTCCCCACCGTTTCTAAGAACACCGTGGCCTGTTTCACCTTCTTCACTTCCTGGGTGTTGTAGACATTAAAGGCTATGTCCACTGGCTGAAAAGGATTCACTCCCAATGCCCCATCTAACTTCCTTCTAATAATACCTGGGGCACTTTGCCCAACGAAAGTCCTGTTTACCATCCATACTCTGCGGCCTCTGGGTCGGCATCAGTGTGCCTCCTGTAGGCTAATAGGTCCTCTCTAAAAACTCAGAAGCATCCCCATGCAGTCCTTGTGGAACAGCCAGTGTCCTGTTGAGGCTCTTTTGCGGAGGCACCCCTTCTTCAGCCCTTCCAGCATGCACTTTCTGTAATGTTCCAGGAAGGCTAGCTTCCCCCCTCCAGTTGCGCTCCAGTGGGGCTCTGTCAAGGCAATTGCCCCAGCTGGCTTGGGGGGTCCCATCAGGATTCTCTTGGTGGAGGTTTGAGCCCCTTCGTGAGCCCTGTTTATAACCAGCAGGGAACAAGATATTTAGGAGACCCTGCTCATCTGCCAGTTTGGATGATGAGAGGCAGAAATGGAGGCAATAAGACCTGCTGTTCTCCGAGGATCATCTCTGAGGGGCTTTCAGGCCTCCTCCCTTCTCTGTACCATCAAGAGATTCTCGGTCCCTGGCAAAACCCTATCCTGCAACCACATAAGTGCATCGACAGATCGGATTTCACCCCATCCGCCTAACGTCAATACTGTTTCATTTGCATGACGGTTCGATGACCAAGGCAGCCACGCACCGTTCCTCACAATCCAAAACATCTGTAGGCCACACATTGCAACAAAGAATCAACACCTCCTTGGACTCTGGATAATGGCAGCACCCGCTCCAGACCACCAAAACCTACCCAGTGGGCTCCCTCTACAGGCCGGCAGGGAACTTACTGGCCCGGATGTACAGCCCAAAAGTATAACCGGAAAAATTCCAAGAAACCAGAGAACATATAAACAAAACCAGTATCCATGACTCCATTATTCCAAACAGTACTCACAAGCAAATCTGCCAGTCAATCTCACAAACCGTGGTCCCCACAATGGCTTCCCCGAAGCAGTCCTCACCTGGCCCTCATTTCCTGGCCTTTTCCCAGACTGTTTCATTTTCACCAGCCAGGCATGTTTAGGCTGCTGATGGCTTGAGCAGATGTGCAGAAAAATTCACGGAGATTGGGAGACCCCACAGACCCACCCTTGGGGTCGATCAGCCACAAGCAGTTAGGGTGCCACGAGAGTCAAAATTCCAGAGGCAAAGGTTTGATGTTAAAGGAAAGGAGTCTTTATCCAAAAATTATACAATTTTGGAGTAACACCTTTCCACATGCATTAGTTAAGTGTATCAATAGGGCTAAACTCTTTAACTCTTTAGATACCACCTTATCACTTAAGCCTATCAATTAAGGCAAAACTCTTTAACACCTGAGTTCTATCATTCCCCTGTTTTTAATTACTTTATTTCTATAGGATTAGTTTACAAACTCAAAACAACATAAGATACAAAAGCTACACAATTTTGGAAGAATGGCAGGCTTCTGCCTCACAGTCTCGTCCCCTCTAGAACAGCTAGAGAAGAATAACCCTGCCACCCTCTGCCAGGCCAGCCCAACTACAGGCTGCGCCCAGAGTTCCTTCTCCCATCCAAAATCCATCCAAAATCCACCCCAAATCCACTGAAATTCCTTTCATTGGGAACCACGGGCAGTTGCAGTGCCATCACCCCTGAGTCCTGGAGGAAGACAGAGCTGCACTGAGAGCCCCCAGCCCAGAGCTTGTTCATTTCACATCTTCCGGCCCATAATGCCATGAGCATTCAGCATTTCAGCCAATCCTGTCCTATGCTGTTTACTGTTGCCTGGGCAACCTCCTCCAATGGTCTCTCCCCACTCCTCCGCAGTGATCTGATCAGATCTCTCTGTGTCAATATTATTTTCAAACAATAAAGATAACATCCTTTTGTCCTGGTTGCAGTGGCTCAGTGAGTTGAGCCCCGGACTGCGACCTGAAAAGGTCGCCAATTCGATTCCCAGTCGGGCACATGCCTGGGTGTGGGCCAGGTCAGGTTGTGGGCCAGTAGGGGGCGTATGAGAGGGAACTGATCAAGTTTCTCTCCCTCTCTTTCTCCCTCCCTTCACCGCTCTCTAAAAAAGTAAGTAAATATGGCCCTGGCCGCATAGCTCAGTTGGTTAGAGCATCATCCCAACATGCCAAGATTGCTGGTGTGATCCCTGGTAGGAGCTCACACAAGAACTGCCTAGTGAGCGCATAAGTAAGTGGAACAACAAATTGATCTCTCTCTCAGCTCCCCTTCCTCTCCTTTTCTTAAATAAATTAAAAAAGACTTATACTCCTGTGAGATTAAATATTGTTTTTTAAAAGTAAATAAACTCTTTTAAAAGTGAAATTTTTTCTTATGAATCCTTATCCTTATTACTTCTTGTCTTTGTCTCAGGACACTGACTGGGCCCTTGGTGCCCTGTTGGACAGGAGAAGCACCACAAAACTTTGTCTTTCTTTTTGACTGGTTGGGAATCCTTTCAAAATTGGTCGTTAAATATTATGCTCACTGTAGTTCTCCTTATGAAATAGCCACTCTTTCTCTAGTCTATTGAAAATATATACGATAAAATAAAGAGAAAATTTAAAAAGTGTATATGATGAAAGAGGGTTATCTTTATGCAAATATTTTTCCAGTATCTATGGAGATTACCACATAATTTTTCTCTACTACTACCTTTCACTGGTAGATTAATGGGGTTAAACTTCTATTCTTGGAATAAATTCTACATGTCTACTATTATTTTTTAAATAGCATTGCCTCTTGGTTTCCATTTGCTTTTTTTAATGAATGTTCACAAGACTACAATTTTGTCTCTTTTTTTGTTTATCTTTTTTTGTTTCTATCTAGTTTAAATAATAAAGTTATATATTTTCAAAGAAAGGAAGCTATTGTTTGGTATTGAAACTCCTTCTGTTAAATAGGGATTATCAATTCCTTAAACTGAAAGCGTTAAAACCCAACTGCGCTTGCTATCATTTGGGTTGAAATGTATAGGATTTTTTTTTTAACTGCCTATTCCATTTTCTTATAATCATAACCATTTTTTCTTGGAAATTACCCTCTATATCTTGAAAATTATCCACGAATCTAAGTTTATTTTTTTGTAAGAGTTGTCCATAGCATTCTTATGGTTCTTAATCTCTCAGTTTGGTGCGTCTGCTTCCCCTTCTTCATATCTGCGTGTACATTTACAGAACTTGGGTTCCAGACCCTCCCCCTCCTCTAGGGGTTTATCTTTGCCATCATTAGGCACTAGGTGGCGCTACGAGCCTGCCGCAATTTCATGTATACTGTAGTTCGTGAGTAAACCCCTGTGGCAAATTTCCGATACCCTGCTCCACAAGAGTCCTGCCCAGACCAACAGGCTTTCTTCCTAGGGATCTTTCAAAAGCAAATTTTCCCCTCTACCTTATGCTTTCTCGAGGGACCCTGGCTTTCTGCTAGGAGTCTCCAGTTCAGTCCAGGGGCCCTCTTCCCCTGGTAAGAGGGGGAAAATTACATACTGTAATTATCAAACCTCAGAATCTTGATAATGAAATTTGCCCCAGGGAACCCAGTCGGTTCTGTTTATTACTCTGGTTTCATTTAGCTCGTAGGTTTTTACTGTTCCGGGAGATTTCAGGCTTGTTGTTATTAAACAAGAATGTTGAATTCTGTTCTAGGATATTTGGTTTCTTGCTATCAGGAAGGCTTTCCCGGAATAATATTGTTACAGGAGAAACTCCTAGAAACTCGGTTCTTCTAGGCAATGCAATAAAGTTCAGGGTGAAGCAGGATAAGGGCGCAGAAGGTAACGGCAGCCGAGGGACGGGGAGGCAAGCCCGCGTGGCCAGAGGCCGGGCGGCCTGGTCCAGTGGTCAGAGAACCAAGAGCGCCATAACCCCTCATCCCTAGTCCTCAGGACTTCGGTAGTTGGCGGGATGGGGGAGGGTGGAGAAGCTACATATTGATTGACAGACAAAGGTGGTGCTAGCTTTCCAGGACGGGGCGGGAATACCCAAAGGTATTAATGGGCTTCTTCCGCTGGGCACTATGCACCCTTTCGCGGCTTTCAGGTCTTGGGTGGAAGGCACAGTTTCAAAGGCTTTCCTTCCCAGATAATAAAAAAGATACCTAGAATTCCAAGGACGGCTGAGTCAGCAGGCAGGACAAGTATCCCTCTCCTCCCTGCCTTCGTTTGCTCTCTGTCCTACCTGACAGCACCTCGTTTTTCACCTTGGAAACATAAGTCTTTACAGTGACCCGCTCTAGCCTATCCATACTTTTAGCTTTGAAATGTGTTCGATATTCATACTGCTACCCATGCTATACTGTCTCTTGCTATTTCCCAAGAGTATTTCCTCCTCTTTTTATGAAAAAATTCTTATTTTTTCTTGCTATTTTTTATATCCATACATGATTTATTTTCAGATTCCAATGAGGACAGCACTTTCTAATGCACATTTTATTACATTCATTACAGTAATGCACATTTAAGCTTTATAAAAGAGTAAACATAAAAAGATAAAATATTGTACACATTCCAAAACGCTGACACAATACTTTCCCGAGAAAGGCAAATGAAAACTTCTGAAACATCCATGAAACCATAATCATGTAACAAAATAATTACACAGTCCATCGAAGTTAATGCCTACCTTTATTTTGGAGTTATATTTTACATAAATGTTTTAAAAAATGAATGACTGTTCGTGGGTTGGAGGAGTTTTTATGGGGAAAAGTCCATCAGAGAAATATACTTACTGAAGAGCAAAGTGTCCACTTGATTTTTAAGAGGACGGCCCTGTGGTCCAAGTAGCCCTTCAGCTCATCATCAAATGCTCATTGTCCCAATGGGGGCTCAGAAGCTGTACCCAGAGAGGCAATTTCCCAGGTATCCAGCTTATATTTTTACGAGTAATTGTTATATTCCAGGAATTTCATTTTGGATTAAAGTAAAATCAAGTGTTTCATATTTTACACAAATTTTAAGTCTTTTAAACATCAGGCCCAGCAATATTTAAATGACACGTCATTGAATGTCACTGAGGATGTTGACTGTTATCTGAGACTGGTGGGCCCTAAAACACAGAAAAGGTTATAGAAATCCCCCCCCCCCCCTCCCCGCTTCCCCCAAATGGCTTACTGCAAGGAACCACCTTTCCCCCAAGGATTTAGGACTCAAGAGCGAACTCTTTGATGACCTATGACACAGATCCTCCAAATTTCCATTCTGTGACTCATCCATGATTAATTGAACTGCTAGCCCCACTGACCAATCACAGTAATATGCTTATCAGGCGAACTTCACATTTTCTCCATGCCCTCAGGGTGAACTTTCACCCACCCTCAGCCTCCTTAAGGGTCCCTCCAGAGAATTGGATGACCTCAGAGTAAAACATTACCTGATCTGCTATCCAATCAAATATCTGGTTCCTCTTATTTTCCTATACAAAGTAGTTTCTAATCTTGTTAACTCTTCTTTCTAAGAAGAAAATCCCTTTGGCTTAACTCTTGAGAAGCTTGCAGGTCTTATGCCACAGTCACCTGGGTGCTAAGGCAACAGTCTCTTTTACCTCCTGTCAATAATCCTTCCCCAAAACGTCTCTAATTACCAACTGGCCCTGATTCTAATTGCAACAATTCCTAGACTGTTTTGTCTGCCCTTGCCCCGTGTGTATTTCACTAGGTTCACTTTGGGTCAGTCCTCACCACTCTTCAATGTTCTCCAGAGACCAGGTTTGACTTGTGGAAAATTCACAACATTCAGCCAAGTAAATTTTAAGATCTAATTGTCGTTAACCAATTCAAGAATCAGGCAGCAGTGCCTTTAGCAACTGCAAGGGGCTCTGAGGGGTTGTACTACCTGGAAAGTTTTCATAGGAAAAAGGGTGGAGCAAGGAAGCTATTAACAAAAGAAAAAGGCATATTCTGGGGTATCTTTTCTTCCAGGAAAGAGAATGGGAAGGCTTTATCATACAGATTACCTCATCTCTCTAAGGGAGACGGAGAGAGCCCAAGTGAGAGGTTACCTTACTGCTGCTTGACCAGAAAATTCCAATTTGTTCATTAGGATTATGTTTCTGGGAGAGATTGAAACTGTCATTAGATCAGGTATTAAATCTAGGTTTGGTATCTTGAGCACGAGTTATGTCATTTTGGGCCTTTGCTTTTTCTTTAACAATCTATTTACGATTCATACACTTAAAAAATTAGTGGTTTGATCCCTTTATTTAAAGCCTATACACCCAATGGTTACACTTGAGCAAATGGTCAGGGATAACTGACTTGATGCTTTTATTCATATTTTTTTTGAATTGGAAATGAATCAGACCACAAATGTCTTGTGTTTGCAGAGTGTACCTTAGTCACAGAATATTTACATGTATTAGTACAGAGGAGCCATTTTCATGGTGAAATCTCATGGGGAGGATGAAATCTGAGTACTGTTAGAGGAATTTTCACACCTAAAGTGATGCATGCTGATTCAACTCTAGCGCTTTGGCTCTCAACTATAGCCATAAAGGAAACACATGAACATTCTCAACTGGTAATGCTAATGTAAACTAACAAAAAAAAAGCTAATGGCAATGCTAATAACAAATGATCCCAGACACAGAATGGAAAAGGAGTGTTAAAACATAGGTATGGAAAACAGAAGGGATTTCAGGTAGTGCTCCTTTATGCCCTTTGGTTTTTCTGGAGAAGGCCTTCCCTGCAGGTGAAGATCAAAGATCCCTTAGCGCCTTCTTCCTTCAGAAACTGTAGCCCTCGCAGATCACCTGAAGACCTCGGTGAGAGGCAGAGTCTGATTTGTAGGTCTGGGGTGGAGCTTAGGAGTCTGCGTTTCTAACCTGCTCCTGGGTGAGTCGCTGCTGCTGGACCAAGGACCACAATTTGACTAGCCAATCCCAAGTAGAAAATAAGCTATTACATTAAGTGGAAAGCAAGGGTCAATGGAAATCAAGCCCATTCCTCTAGGAGGCAGGCCAGTAAAGACCAGTGGAGCTGCATGAGGCTCCAGTTAAGAAACTTGGGGGATCTCTTGGAGAAAGTGCTGGGCTAGAGGATTGCAGCAGCTGAGCAACCGCTGGGCCAGCCTGTTTGCAAAAGCCCAGCTCTGAGGACAATTAAGTGCTTATGAACGGACCACAGGGGCTGAGTGAAAAACAGCAGTAGCTTATCTCACCCTTGGAAAGGTGAGGGAAATGGTTTATACTTACAGAAAAACCCAGTCCCAGCTACTCTAAGTATATATCTTGTTTACTTTTCTATCAGGTAGGGTGTTATGATTAAATAAACAAATATGTATAAAGCACATTAGCTATTATTCCTAGCATTGCCACACTGACTACATTGGGAATAAAGAAGAAATAATGAAGTTGCATAGGTCTTCGGGAGATTTCCCTAATACTGAAGTGAGGGAACAAATTAACAATTGTATAAACAAAGGTAAGACATCATAGACTCAGGTGTGTGGCCCTCTTGGGTGCCAGATTGCCACAGGTAGCTTGCTGGGCCGGGTGCCCTGTTAGAAAAAAAGCAACTTCAGGGAGGACACATCTCTCTGCAAAAAGACAGGAATGAAATAACTAGGTAACATGCTGATTTCAGCCAGAGGATAGTAATTTAAAACAAAGCTGTTACAGCCGGTTTTTTCACTTTAATTTTATTTTTAAACCGTCGAACCAGTTAGACTGCAGGACTATGTCGGACCCCGCTCCGTGACTAGACTGGGAACGACTTGATATTTCCCAACAGGAAGAACTGTAGCCATATTGACCAATAAATTCCTCTCCCGTTTCCCGTCAAGCAATATTGTTCTGCTTTCTCAGTGAGATTTCATTCTATGCCCTTTATTTTCATGCTTTGTTTCTGCATTGCGTCTGCACTGAGAAACAGCGTCCCCGGATTACTCTGGGTGACCGACACTCACCTACTTCTTTCCAGTTCTTTCTCAGTGTCGCATCCAGATTCAAACGTACAGATACGCTGGCGCCTTGCATCCCTGCTTCCCCCGCCCCGACATGTTGACCTTAGGAAAGTGCAACGGCGGCATTTTTATAATCCATTTTAGGCGTGAAAAAGAATCGTGTCATTGTTTAAAATTGCAACATCATTTTAACGAATGAAAATGCAAATTTGGAATTCTTGCGTTCTGATTGGACCGAGCTAATTCTTTTGACGTTACTCTGAATAACCACCAATCAGACACAGGTCTTTAGTTTATCACCTTATTTGCATGTCAGGTTCTATATAAAAAAGGACACGTCGTGCTCTGCCGTTACTTTTTCCCCTAGCAGGTTTGGTTCTTTCGGTACAATGCCCGAGCCAGCCAAGTCCGCGCCCGCCCCGAAGAAGGGCTCCAAGAAGGCCGTGACCAAGGCGCAGAAGAAGGACGGCAAGAAGCGCAAGCGCAGCCGCAAGGAGAGCTACTCGGTGTACGTGTACAAGGTGCTCAAGCAGGTGCACCCGGACACGGGCATCTCGTCCAAGGCCATGGGCATCATGAACTCCTTCGTCAACGACATCTTCGAGCGTATCGCGGGCGAGGCGTCGCGCCTGGCGCATTACAACAAGCGCTCGACCATCACGTCCCGGGAGATTCAGACGGCCGTGCGCCTGCTGCTGCCCGGGGAGCTGGCCAAGCACGCCGTGTCCGAGGGCACCAAGGCCGTCACCAAGTACACCAGCTCCAAGTAGACTCGCGGGGAAGCCGCTTTGACTCCCAACCCCAAAGGCTCTTTTCAGAGCCACTCATGTTTTCAAATAAAGAGCTGCGCACTGGCATGGCCACCACGACTTCCGAAAGTCCTGATGTAGGTGTGGGGCGGCCTGTAGGTGTCGCTGCAGCCCACCGCCCCCTTTTGTTTAGTGGTCTAATTACTTTCTCGCTCCCCGCCCTCTGGCTGAGGCCTTTTAGTGTCCTGGCTAAGCGTTTTATCTTGGGTTTAAACCTGTTAGGCAGCTTCAGCTCCAGGGAGGGAACAATAGTTACTGCAACTTTGTTGTTTTTTGTTTTTTAGTGGCAAAGCATACAATCCACACTCGCCTAACTCGTTTTACAAACTAGGCCTCCAAAAAAACCCTGTATTCAGTTTCTTCACTAGATTGTTTGACTGTGCAGCCTCCAATCCGTCCTTCACTCTCCCGGTCACTGGAGTTTCCTTCCGAGCCCATCCCCCCATCCTGTCTCCAGGTTTCCTCTGCTCAGCTCAGGACCTTGAGAACCTTGGCCAGGAAGAGAGAGGGACCCGGGGGTCGGACAGGACGTGCAGGGGAAGAAGGATGGGGGAGTGGGATATGCTGTTCGACGTCTGTGTGCCGGACACAGGTCTGGAGGCCTACAATTTGTGATCGCATAATGCCAAAGAGGCTAGACCCAAAGATATAAGCCTCAGGAATTCCCTCCTCTCATCTGGGAACTGAGGCAGAGGCTTCCTTCCGGAAGAGAAGATAGGGGACAAAGGTTTGGTTAGCGGCACCGCACCCATAATTGTTGTAACACCCAATGCACCAAGAAGCCCCCATTCCTAGACAGTCTACCCAGCCAGTCTATCCAGCCTCCTTCTATTATCTCAAAAAGGGAAAATAAGCACAAATACCCAAGTATTTTTTTTTCAGGTTACCAAATCATAAATGCCTTTAACTTTTCTGGTCACCTTGAATCTATTTGAGCTTAATTAGTACTGAAAGTCCTCTGTCATAGGGAATCTAGTTTCTATTCCAGGCACTGCATTATCCTTGTGCAGAGCCTTTCAATACCTCACCCCCGCCCACCCCCGCCCCCGCCCCAGGCCCCATCCCATGCAGAAGCAGAAATTGTAGTCAGGTCTCAGGCCCAGGTCCGGCCCACACCAAAGCCAGCCTCAGAGGATTCTTGTCCTCCTTTTTGTTTTTCTGTCATCGTTTTTGTTTGGCTTTTGTTTCTGTTTTCTCACTGTTTGGGGGGAAATGTGAACCTCTCCAGCCTTCAGTCCTTTGCAGTTTTTCTCTGCCTGAAATGCCCCTGGTTCCACATCCAACCCCCTCTCTCCACCCCTACACACAGTTTAGTCATCAGCTCCCACTGCTACTCATTCATCAAATTCTTGGCAAAGCTGTCCTCCACCGTTTAAGGCCCTCCCTGTCTCCCAGCGCTGGCTGAGCACCCCACCCCACACTCTGGTTACTAAGGAGCAGGGGGCCATGAGGACTGGTGGGATTGAGTCAGGAGCCGATCCCTGAGGCTGCAGTGGAACTCTGCCTTCCCTGGAGCACAGGGTGGGGAGGGAGGCCAGAGATGAGTGAGACTGGGGCTGTATCAGAGGAAGAGGAGGGCAAATGACCGTTGGGGAGATGCCTGCAACTGCCCAATACGAGAGCATTCTGGGCAGCCAGACAGCTTCCACGAGGCTCACTCACATTTAAGTGACAAGCACTGAATTACGTACCGAGGATCTAGAGCAGTGGTCCCCAAACCGGACTGCATCAGGACCACTGGATGGGGGGGTTGTTTAATGCACAGACAGCTGGTCCCACACCCCAGACTTCCTTTCATTGGCTCTCGGGAGACCTGGGAACTTGGCTTTCTCCAAGTTCTCAGAACATGTTAAGTGCTGCCTATCTGATACTATGCCGTGAGCACATCTGATACACGGTGAAAAAGGTAGCCAATGCTGCTGAAGGTACATGAGCCCCGTGAAATGGCTATGTCTGCATGTGTAGTTTTCAATGGATTCTCATGAAATTTTGATCCACATATTGTCAAGAACTAGTCTTCTAAAGAGAGACATTACTTTAAAACTGTAAAACTTCCGGAGTCCAACTGCCCAAGACATACATGCAGTCCCCCCCACCCCTCCATCCGTAACATGTAATGAGCCCTGGGGTTCTGTCCAGCATGAAACACAGTGGGCGTACCAAGGAAAAAGCTCATTTGGTATCAGATTTCCTTAAAAGAAACTTTAGGCCAGTCAACAGTCCATACTGCTAGAGAAAACCGCGTTTGGTAATGTGAAGTTGCTATTACAAAGACTCAACAACAATGTAGCTGTTATTCTTGTCCACTGGAACAGATCCCAGATTCGCCCAGCTCTGTGAGCAGATGCGCCCCTCCTGCTCACTCATGAACTCTTGCTCCATACAAGGATTGTTCTATCACCTCTGAGTCCTGCTGGCCTCGGCCAGGTCGAAACCCAACACCTTCCTAATTTGGAAAAAGTTTTCAATCCCAAATCTTAGAGTGACTTCTACCCACATTTATGTAATACTTACATACTCACACCCCTGCTCTTAGAATGAAGAAATGTTTTACTGGAATAAATGTGAAACCTACACTCCTGTACTCCTAAGACCTCACTGTGCTGTTAGTACACAGTAAATACAAACTGACTTGCTGCTGTTTATTTGAGACAACTTTAGTTAGTAGAACCACAAAAAATCCCAAGTCAACTTACAAAACACCAACAACAGTACCAAACTCCGCGACTACAAAATAGCTTAAGTATCACGAAGTGACAGCTCTTTTTAATGAATGGATAGGCGGCCCTAAAAAGGGCCTTTGGTTTTTTTGCTTTCCAAGCGAGCTGGTAGATGACTCAGCCGCCGAAGCCGTAGAGGGTGCGGCCCTGGCGCTTGAGCGCGTAGACCACATCCATGGCCGTGACCGTCTTGCGCTTGGCGTGCTCCGTGTAGGTGACGGCGTCCCGGATCACGTTCTCCAGGAAGACCTTGAGCACCCCGCGGGTCTCCTCGTAGATGAGCCCGGAGATGCGCTTGACGCCGCCGCGGCGGGCCAGGCGCCGGATGGCGGGCTTGGTGATGCCCTGGATGTTATCGCGCAGCACCTTACGGTGGCGTTTAGCGCCGCCTTTGCCGAGACCCTTCCCGCCTTTACCACGGCCAGACATTGTGAAGACAAATTCTAAGCCTCCACCGCAGTGCTGTAGCGTACCCAGCTCAGCACTTTTATAGGGACATAGCGGACCTGATTGGAAACCGCAAAAACAGGGGCGGTGACCAACTCAGTTCCAGCTCTTCGTTCATTTGTCCGTGCTCGGAGCTGCGGGGACCCGGAAGCAACACTGAATCGTGTAGTTGACATTTGATAAATGCTCCTGTACGTGGACATATATGTGTTTGCATACAATACTTGGAGCCATGGAGTGCGATATTTCATACACATTCCACAAAGAACCTTAACACTTGTCCTTTAGATTTTCCAAAATATGAAGTAATGATTTAATAATGCCTGTTGTTCCTTATGAGACACTTAAAAGAGCTAACGTATCCAAATTGTTTAACATGTGTAAATAAACAGCCAGTCAACATTAATTATTCCTCTCTTCAGTATTCGCCCCTCTAAAACGATGAAACTTAACAGTATCCTAATTTGCTAAACTTTCTGTGCTGCTGTGAAAAAAAAGGTAATTTTCTTCCAAGCTCTTCAAGCTGGTCTGATAAATTAAAAGCGACAGATTAGCGGAAGAAAATCAAATTTTAATACATGCATATGGGGAATTTGTGTAAGAACGAGAATTGCAAAGACAGGCAAAATGAGACATATGTGTCATTTTGGATAAAGGACAAAGGTGGAGGGGTCTGGGATTTCAAAGGGGAGATAGGCAACCTACAGGTAGAGAAAGGGGGGGGGGGGGAATCTTGCTAGAGAACTCAGAAACAAGGTGCAGAGGAGAATCTGTTGAGCGGATTTTGGCGCGGATCCGTTCTGTCTGCCACCCTCTGCTCACCAGTGCTGAAGTGAATGTGGTGAGACAATCATGATAATGCTTCCTTCCTGAAGCAGGTTTTCGCTTTTAATGAGATTTGAAATCTCATTAAAAGTAAAAAGAAACTCTTCCTGACTTTGTTGGGCTTCAGTGATTTCAGTGCCCAAATTATCTGTGTGCCAAGGTGGCATACTTCAGGGAAGCTCCTTCCTGAACCCTACACTTCTTCTGAGACAACTCAAGATAATAAATACTCAAATAATTAATTCATCATTCATTCTCTCGGAGAGGTCCAGGTGACATTGGGTAGCCTTGGCTGTTCCTCCATGGTCTGTGTTTAGTGGGCTAGGGAGCAAACCAAGGCAGAGAGGGGGAAGGAGACGTGTCTCGCTCATTTGTTCAGCAGTCCGGAGCCTGGTCAGATAAGATTGCCAGGCGTTCTGAACATCACAAGAAAAATTATGTCGGTGCAGGAGGAGGGGAGCCATTGAAACTCTGTGTGTATCATTTCCACTATCTGGGAAAGAAAGGCTTTGAAACTGTGTATTAATCCCAAGGTCTAGAGAGAGGAGTAGGGGGGCAGACCTAGAAGCTAGCTGCAAGCATACAACCCCAGAAATCCCAGTAGCGGGGGCACTCAGATTGGCTGGGTGCCGACTTGCAGCTCAGGTGCTTTTCATACATACACTTGCTTTCTCACTTCCATATGCATGTTGTCTCTCACCGGAATCCTTCTCTCAGAAGCCAGACAAAAACTGAGGAGCGGGAGTCCCCTCACTTGGGCCTCCCTGGTAACAGTCTGTAAGGAGGGCCAAGCTCATCGGAGCATGGTCCCCTCCAAGAGTTGAGGGTGTATGGACACAAATTCCAGAGTGGAGTTCGTCAGCTGTGATACACAGACGGCGTGCAGAGCATCTGGCAACTTGCGTATAGAGAACAAAAACTTCATCTTTACTCTTCTTACCCCCCAACTGAATGTTCACATTTCCTGTTTACGAATGCAGGCAGCACGCAGTGTGATTGGCTGGGTCTGCACTATATTCATATCACAATGCACTTCGGCCGTCAGTATCTCAAAATATCATTTAAATGTATTTCTCCACATAAACTATGGTAATTCTTGGTCATGTGCGTAATCTTGTGGTTTAAAGTATTGATAAAAAGCGCATATGTTAACACTTCACCAATTTGGGGTTTTGATGAGTTTAATGACACTATTTTAACATAAAGGCTTTTCTTTGTGATCCTATGCCTATATTCTTAAATGTTTGCAAGTGTTACTCTGGGAATGGGCCCATACGCTTCCTCAGTTGTATGGAAAAGTCAACGACGCAAAAATGGTTGAGAATCCCTCTTCTGTCGGGCCCTGAAAGCCTTGAGAGGCTCTGGATGTGGAGGACAGGCAGAGAGCAGCACTGCCAACGCCCATCACGTTAGAACGAAACTCTTGATAGTGTTATACCCTGATGGAGGTGTGAGAAAAATGGCGATGATTTTTCTCCACTTATAAACAGTAAAGAGGTCATTTCTTCTCTCTATTTTCTTAGTTTTCTCGGAGAAAGAGTGAGTCAGAGTTTTCACTTTTCCCTTAGAAATTGAGAGAAATTTTTTACAGATTTAGCCCCGTCTTCAGTTTTCATAGTGTAGAGGTCCTTCGTGGATGGTGGGACAAATAATTGGTAGATATGTGGCCTCTGGACTTAGCTGGGTAGTCGCTCAGAAGATACGCATACAGGAGATTGTTCCAAAGTGTAGCGCATCTCTAAAAGTGATCACGCTTTTCTCTCTTCTGCTTTATAAGACATGTGAGATTCTTTCCTAACTGTGGTCACTTGTGTGCTAACTTACATGTATGTAAATCTGTTAATGTTTACTCAGAAATAATTATGGTTTTTTTCTAAACTATATTGATACAGAAAGGTCATTCTGTTGACAGAATTGTTTTCTTTCCCCAATATCTGAAGGGAGAAAAAGTCCACTACGCTTTTCAGTCCTTTATCACATCTGATAGGAACATGGTTGCAAACACTGAATTCCTCTGCCTATGTTAGTGCGGAGACTGAGCTCTCTAAGGAGAGGCATTTTGGGCCACTCAGAGCTCAAGGGCAGAAACTCACAACAGGTGATTTACTTCATGATTGTTCTGCATCTTCAATGGACTCTAAGGCCCCAGCCAGTCGGGTAGGGGTCTCATACAATGTAAAATGAATAACAAGTGTTCAGCTCTATTGTGTCAACAGTGCTGTGCAGAGCATGGTGGCACAGAAGGCAAGCATGTAAGCGGGAGCTACAATAGCAGACTGAAGCCCTGGAAGGGGATTCAGGACCGCCTAGAATCCGAGTTCCACAAAGACTCCCTGCATGTTATTTGTGCACGTTCCTATTTATAAAGGACTGCGGGCCATATCTGTGAGATCAAACATAGTCCTGGTTGTTTAGTCCACTAGGAAGATTTTGAGGTGGACAAGTATGCAGATAACATGAAGAAATCAATATAGCAGCTCAAAAGAGGGAGCAATGTCATCCAGTTTAAGGGATTGGGAATGGCATATATAAACATTTCAAAGTATGTCATTAGATTAGTTTCTCATATACCTTGGCTTTAAAATAGGGTGAGGAGTGGGAAACAAAAACAAAAAAAAAATCCTGAAAAAGTTGGTGTAAAAGGTTACATGAACAGACCAACATCATGTAGCTTTTGAAGTACAAAACCAGACTCAAATACATATCGCGGGTTTGAAATTCTCATGCTTGTTCTACTAAACCATGCCGCCAAAATGATGACCTAACACCATGTAAAAGAAGTTGAATGCCATACCGAAGTGCTTCTCCTTAAATTAGAAAGCCAAAGGAAGATGGGCCATATACATTTGAAGCTCACTTGAGGAATATTCATTGACAGCAACACAGGATGAAATTACAGAGAGAATGAGAGAATGAAGCTCGTGAAGGGAGAATAGCTGGTCCACACAAGAAAGAGAGGGGCTAGAATTACAACCATGATGGGCAAAATAAAAGAAGAGTGATAATTTTAGGAAGAGCGCACGAAACTTGGAGACAGCCTGGATTTGGTGACAAACAAAATGGAAGAATTGAAACGTTTTTGTCTTAGGTAATAAAAGCATGGTGTTGTTGCCCAAAGATCACATAAAGATATCGACCGGAAGGTTATTTTTTGATTGGAAACTACTTCGGTGAGGTTGCTCGTGTTGAGAGTCCTGGAGATGTGGAGGTAGATCTTCAGCGAGCACTCAGAAATGCAAGGTTGACATTTAGGCAAGAAAACAGACCTCAAGAGAGACACTTGGGGATTATCTACATAAGTGTAGCTCATGAGCTCACACAGGTCAGTGGCAAAGTACCTTGGAGATGTCCTTCATTTAGATGGCTGAGAGACAGCTATTACTTTGGTGGTGCTGCGGAAAACTATGATGTCAAACCATTTTTAAAAGAATAGAGTATGTGAGCTCTGTGGCAAGTAATACACACTACATGTAAAAATGATTTGTATTGAGCTTATTTCTCTTCCCCCCTCATGCATTTGAGTCACAGTTTTAATTTCTATTAACTCATTAATTTTTTCATGTCTGAATTGGATGTTATGCATGAATAAATCAGTCATTTGTTGACTTTAATAGTATCAAGGAGAATGCCTGAGTTTTGTTTTGTTTTTGTTTTTGTTTTGCTTTGCTGTCAGATTCCAGCATTTTCTTTCATAGTTCTAGTGAAACAGAGATTTGTGCATGCTTCATGATGCCCATAATATGTTGAAGACAAACAAGTAGTTTGAGGAGTGAAAAAAAAAGTCAAATCACTCAGTTGTTACCAACCTCACGGAGTTCACTGCCGCTTGGTATGTTCTACTCAAGAATGAGACGAGGTTGTTGGCAGGTAGTTTTATTTATATGCAGCAAGCAAGGCAAGGAGACAGGTGATTCATATCCAAGGCTTAGTCTCCCTGAAGAGAGCCTTAGTCATTGCTTATACACAACAACAATTAACTAGTTAATTGCATCTTGATTTCTGTTCTTGCAGTTCATTTAACAGATTTGATTCTGGTCAAGCTCATTCAGTTACATCGGTACCTACAAAATACTGCATTTTTCAGCGTTTAGCAAAAATAGCATTTAGTAAGGATGGACCAGACCTTATCATACCAACTCTGCCATCGACCTATTTTTTACTCACCGTAAAGCATAAGTTGTAATGTGTTTCCTGTAAAGCTATATCCTTCCTCATATAAGAATTTTAGTCATAAATATAACACACGCTTGTTTTTAAATTTCCTTGTCATAATGAGATTTCATGTGTGTGTGAGCTACGTACCTTCCTTAACGGTGTTATCCTGTGAATACTTTGCCAAAATTTAGGCTCCCCAAGCATGACAAACTTCTATACCCCAAAGCTGGTGAACATTTCAATAACTGACCTCCCCTAAGAAAACAAGAACTTTTTAACCCATAAAAGGATCCAACTTTCTTTCATGCCCCTCCCTGACTCTCCTCTCCTTCAGCTGCTGCCACAATCACGAGTACCACAAAAGGACAATCATTGAATATTACATTTTCCATTATCCTAACTAAATTTTGACTGCTGGAAGCCAAAAACTACCTAGCCCTCCAAATAGTCAGAAAAATCTATGATAAAGCTTTTTTTCAGACAAAATAAAGGCTTTTCTCATTGGGAATTGTGGTTATTACAAGCACCCTTTATTATGGTTCTTGCAGAGAAATCCTCTAAGAGCCTGTGTTATTTATCCTCATATGAAAGGCATTTTCTGGGTAAATCTCAATGAGAATAAAGCAGTTGTTGAAATGTATGAGAAGCAGAGAAGGTATAGGACATTATTAGAGAGCAAGATATTGAAGACACGGAGAAAAAAATATATAATTTAAACAAAAATCAACAAGCTGACGCTCTGACATGTGAATCTCTCATAGTGTCCGGGGGTTTCACAACTGCTGAGACTGAGGGGATACTAACCAGGAAGAAAAATTATGACGGTCTCAAAGCTTGAGCTGTCCCTGTGCATTGTAGAGTAGTCCTGGGGCAATTCCTCTGCAAGAAATTTTAATTTTGTAGCTTTCCTGAATTGGAACAAACACAATTTCGGGCCAGAGGGGAGACTGGAGAGCTGTCAGGGCGGAAGGGTGAGCTGTGAGCCAATCAGCGCATAGCGCCGCTGTGTGTTTATATAGACGCACTCCCCAACCTGGCCACTTAATTCGGAGAGTTTACTTTTTTACTACCAAGTAGCCGAAGCAACGACAATGTCTGAAACCGCCCCCGCCGCGCCACCTGCTCCTGCTGCGGAGAAGACACCCATGAAAAAGAAAGCTAGCAAATCTGCCGGTGCCACCAAGCGTCAGGCGTCCGGGCCGCCAGTGTCCGAGCTCATCACCAAAGCCGTGGCCGCCTCCAAGGAGCGCAGCGGCGTGTCGCTGGCCGCGCTCAAGAAGGCGCTGGCGGCCGCGGGCTACGACGTGGAGAAGAACAACAGCCGCATCAAGCTGGGCCTCAAGAGCCTGGTGAGCAAGGGCACCCTGGTGCAGACCAAGGGTACCGGCGCCTCGGGCTCCTTCAAGCTCAACAAGAAGGCGGCCTCCGGGGAGGCCAAGGCCAAGAAGGCGGGCGCGGCCAAGCCCAAGAAGGCTGCTGGGGCGGCCAAGAAGCCCAAGAAGACCGCGGGGTCAGCCACCCCCAAGAGCTCCAAGAAGACCCCGAAGAAGGCGAAGAAGCCGGCGGCGGCTGCAGGGGCCAAGAAAGTGACCAAGAGCCCGAAGAAGGTGAAAGCAGCCAAACCCAAGAAGGTGGCCAAAAGTCCAGCCAAGTCTAAAGCCTCGAAGCCCAAGGTGGCCAAGCCAAAGTCTGCCAAGCCCAAGAAGGCTGCCTCCCAAAAGAAGTGAGGATTGAGAATATCTGAGAATACAAAGGCTCTTTTCAGAGCCACCCAGATAATCTCATAAAGAGCTTGTGATGCCACATACACTGGGCGGGGGGTTGGGGGTGAAGGAGGATAGAGTGGTTTCTACTTTCTGGTTCTTGGAGGTCTCGGTGTAGTAACACAAGCAAGAGCACAAGTACTTTTACCAGGAAAAATGGTTGGTAGTGTACTTTTGTGTCCAAGTTTAGCACTTGCTCTTGCAGCTTTTCACTCAGCAATTTACCCTCCAGACAAGCCAGGTGATTACAAGTATCATACAGTAGACATTTTTTGTTGTTCAGTGGGACTCAGTGCTATGTACGAGAATTTGAGTAGAAAAGTAAAAACCAGCTTGCACTTAAGGAAATAAATATGTAAGAACTTCCCATTACATTGTAATTACAGGGTTGTTCCTGTATTGTTCTCCACAACTATCCCCAGTATTGATTCGTTTCCAGCGTTGCACCTTTAAAATTACATTTTTTAAAAGGTGCAGTAGTGCTGGCTACGTGACTACCAGCCAAATAAAGCTTTCAGTAGCCACATTGAAATAACATGGTAATAACATGGTAATGTTATTTTCACTTGCAAGTTTGCTAAGGGTAAAATCACTGCAATATGTTGGAGTCTTTTTGAATTGGATTTCTGGGTTCTGTGAGAATTTACTCCATTAAATCTGACACTTTGTTTAGGAATAACTGCAAAGGTATTTATTAGTCCGTGTTCACCAATCGCCCCAAGCTACGTCCCTTGATGAAGTGTGTGCCAAGTGGACTGAAGCACAAGGCCCTGTATTTGCAAGTCGTTTATTTCTGCCCTTGTAGGAAACTGTGGAGCTGTGGTCTCAAAGGTCAAAAATTTCCAGTGAGTTACAAATAATTCCGCTAAACTGTGCCACATAACCTGACTTGATTACTTCTTCCTGCAAAGGGTGCAGACATCAAGGACAAGACTACAACTATTTCCTGGGAACTCTTAAATGGTAGCAAGAACCAAATACTACCCCATTTCCCCTACAGCTCTGATTGAAATTTAGGGTGGCTCTGAAAAGAGCCTTTGGGTTAAAGGTCACTACTTGCTGAGGGCAATTTACGCCCGCTCCCCGCGGATGCGGCGCGCCAGCTGGATGTCCTTGGGCATGATGGTGACGCGCTTGGCGTGGATGGCGCACAGGTTGGTGTCCTCGAACAGGCCCACCAGGTACGCCTCGCACGCCTCCTGCAGCGCCATGACGGCCGAGCTCTGGAAGCGCAGGTCGGTCTTGAAGTCCTGCGCGATCTCGCGCACCAGGCGCTGGAAAGGCAGCTTGCGGATCAACAGCTCGGTGGACTTCTGGTAGCGGCGGATCTCGCGCAGGGCCACCGTGCCGGGCCGGTAGCGGTGCGGCTTCTTGACGCCGCCCGTGGCGGGCGCGCTCTTGCGGGCCGCCTTGGTGGCCAGCTGTTTGCGCGGGGCCTTCCCGCCCGTGGATTTGCGCGCAGTCTGCTTAGTACGAGCCATCTCAAACAACACACACCTCTGAAACAGGGGAAAAAATGAAGATACATACGCTCCACTGGTGCGTATATATAAGGCAAGTCCAGCTCTTATTGGAAGAGACATCTGTCTATCAAGCTCGCAGTGAAAGTATTGGAGGCGACGTCCACTTCTTGAATGCTGAAACTTCCGGTGATTTGAAAGGGGAAATTAACCTCTTCCTCTCACCCGCCCTTTCAGCAAGATACTCGCATCTAGCGTCTGTATACCGTTTCTTCAGAAATTTTGCCTTTTTTCCCCTCACAGGTTACTGCACTTACATGTCTTGTTTGCTTAATAAAAAATTTAAATTTGGCACCTGAAACTACATTCCTTTGATGATTTTGAAAAGGCGCGCGCCAGGTGGGTTTGGTCAAGTGATTCTTTTTACCCTCATTGAAGGTTGTTAGGAAGGCTGAATTCACTGCAATTTCTTGGTTTCCACGTTCTAACTTAGATTTTTATTTTTTCCTGGGTTCACACCTCTCTAAAGATCCTGTTTCAATATACTTTTTCTTTGCACTTGCTATTTTAACTACATCAACGTACTCTCATTCTCATATACAGCACTATGCCTTACACTTTCGAACCAGGTTTGTGTAAAGTTAAAAAATAGTCAAGTTTACAAATGATACAAAACGATCACTTCGTGCCCTCTTAAAGTCACACTGAAACACTGAAAAAACCCGCTAAAAGGACCTGACTCCGGGGCATGTCTTACTGCTTTCCTATTTGCAATCCCCTGGGGTCCAGCAGAGTTAGAGATAATGGGTACCATTAAGATGCAAAACCCCTCAAAGAAGGCTGAAGAATGGTATTATTGCTGCCGCTCATTGACTAAATTTACTATGAATATTAATCTTAAACCAGGCCTGTGGTTTTCATTTGGCCAACTTTCGTTTTTATTGCACCTTCCAAATGGATGGTTAACTTCGCGTTTATGGGGTATTTAAGTACCGACATCACTAGCAAAGCACACTAAAGACCGTTTTCAACTGGTTTCATAAAGAAAAAAGTGCAAGGCCTTTAAGTAAAAAAAGTTAGTGGCTCTGAAAAGAGCCTTTGGTTTCAACTTATTCGAGTTGCCGCAGGCTTTTATTTGCCCTTGGCCTTGTGGTGGCTCTCGGTCTTCTTGGGCAGCAGCACGGCCTGGATGTTGGGCAGCACGCCACCCTGCGCGATGGTCACCTTGCCCAGCAGCTTGTTGAGCTCCTCGTCGTTGCGGATGGCCAGCTGCAGGTGGCGCGGGATGATGCGCGTCTTCTTGTTGTCGCGCGCCGCGTTGCCCGCCAGCTCCAGGATCTCGGCCGTCAGGTACTCCAGCACGGCCGCCAGGTACACGGGCGCGCCGGCGCCCACGCGCTCGGCGTAGTTGCCCTTGCGGAGCAGGCGGTGCACTCTGCCGACTGGAAACTGGAGTCCAGCCCGAGAGGAGCGCGTCTTGGCCTTGGCGCGCGCTTTGCCGCCTTGCTTTCCGCGCCCAGACATTTTGTCTTTGGATGCGAACAGTAAGCAGATGGTAAAATGAAAACTGCCACGGTGAGAACTTTTATAATCATTTTTGGCAGCAAAAACTGAGACGTGTTATTGGTGAAAACAGTAGCTTCATTTTAACAAATGAAAATGCACATTCGTGATTCTTACGTTCTGATTGGACAGAACTAATTTTTTTGACGTTACTCTGAATAACCACCAATCAGACACAAAGCTTTAGTTTATCACCTTATTTGCATGTCAGGTTCTATATAAAAAAGGACACGTCGTGCTCTGCCGTTACTTTTTCCCCTAGCAGGTTTGGTTCTTTCGGTACAATGCCCGAGCCCGCCAAGTCCGCGCCCGCCCCGAAGAAGGGCTCCAAGAAGGCCGTGACCAAGGCGCAGAAGAAGGACGGCAAGAAGCGCAAGCGCAGCCGCAAGGAGAGCTACTCGGTGTACGTGTACAAGGTGCTCAAGCAGGTGCACCCGGACACGGGCATCTCGTCCAAGGCCATGGGCATCATGAACTCGTTCGTGAACGACATCTTCGAGCGCATCGCGGGCGAGGCGTCGCGCCTGGCGCATTACAACAAGCGCTCGACCATCACGTCGCGGGAGATCCAGACGGCCGTGCGCCTGCTGCTGCCCGGGGAGCTGGCCAAGCACGCCGTGTCCGAGGGCACCAAGGCCGTCACCAAGTACACCAGCTCCAAGTAGACTCGCGGGGAAGCCGCTTAACTCCCAACCCCAAAGGCTCTTTTCAGAGCCACTCACATTTTCATATAAGAGCTGCGCGCTGTCAGGCCATCAGTGAGCATTATTGCAAATAATTAGGACAACGTCACCGAGTTTCCAGGCAGTAGAGTCACTGTCTCCAATTTTGCCTGATCTGGGGGGCGGGGGTACCAGAAGAGTAAGCAAACACATATTACAATCCCTGGCTGTCTCTCCAATCCTTTGAGCTCATCTTCAGAGGTTTGCGAAGGGGCTGTGTGGTCTGGTTGCGGTGTTTCATGGGACTGATGATTCAGCCCTGAAATATTTGGTCTGTTTTTCTTTTTAGTGTCATTTCTTAGCGCCTTAAGGGGGTACAGCTCCTTTTGAAAATCCCGCTCTAGAAATGAAATGTCCTCTAGGTGTCGCTGCGGTCCTTCTCCCGCGTTTCTTTGTGTGGCCTCATTCTCTCCCGCCCCCCAACCCCCGCCCTTTTCCTGAGGCCATTAGAGTCCTGACTAAGCGTTTTATCCAAGCGTCTTCACGCGTAGCCCAAGGGCTCTTTCAACAAGAGTTGGTTGCACTACTCTTCCTCTCAGGACAGTGTGACACCTGAATTTGATGAGCTATCGTCCATTCGAGAAGGACAGCTATAGGGCGGCACACGTACTTAGCCAAGTAGGCCCTGTTTCTCTGCCTCAGGGACTCCCTGGACCTTTGCATTTTCTATGGAAAGCCGGCTGCAGATGTGCACACGGAACCTCCTTTGCAGTCACTCTTAGGCAAAGCTTGGCGGTCTGGAAGGGGAGAGTGACCACAGGGAGCTCTCGTTTCTGTATCAGCTCTGGTCTCACTTCCTTGGGGCAACGGTTGGCCCCAGTAGCCAGCTTTGGCCTTTCCCCCCAGTCTGGATTCTCCGCTTGCAGCATCAGCCCCTCTCCCGAGTTCTGAGCCTCCTCTCTACCAGAACTCCTCCTCAATGTCTAGATTTTAGTAACTACCATTTGTATGTGTGAGCTCTGAACCCTGCTTCCTTCAGCCGTCTGGAGAACATCAGCTCTATTTTGGCCTTTCAACATTCCAGCACACCTGTGTGACATTTATTAAATTATCTTTGTAAAAATACCGTCGTGTTTTGCGAGGTTTTCTTTGTTGTTTGTTTGTGAATAGACATGCACATGGACACAAGGTGTCCAGTATCCTTGATTTAAAGGGCTATTTCTACTTTACTTCTTACAGAGTTTGCTTATGGGGCTCCTCTCACTATCGGGCACTTTGATAATCATAGGAGACACTTTCTGTGCTCCCCAGTCCTGCACAGTCTCAAGAGGGTTACCACCATCAGCTCTCCCAGGGAGGTAAAGCGCCCATTCCAGCAGAGGGAAGTGCAGGCTACTGGTGCCTGGGGCTTCATCTCCCAGCCTAACCAAGCCCTCCTTTGTGGCTCACTGGGGACACGTGAAAGATGAATGGGAATACACCAAGGAGAGAGATGTAGCCTCGTGCTGGGGAGAGGAGAAAATCTATGCAAATCTACATCCTAAAGTGGTAAGAAATCTATAGATTTCTATAAAAGTGACTTTGCATTCTGTGTAGACATCTTTGAAAGATCATAGCATCAGAAGACATTGGCTGGAACTCCAGTTCTGCCAGGTAAATAAGTTCAGTTCTCACACCCTCTATTTTTTACTTGCAAAATGATAACATTACTAAAATCACCTTTGTTGACACTTTTGTTAATACACATACAATGCTTATAATAAATTTAAATACTGTAGGGATATGTAGAATTCATGAAATTGTTTATGGACATTTTATCATTACTCCTATACATTAGCTATAATTGAGGCCAGGTTTTTGAAGTAGTATTATCATCATCCGAAGTAATAATAACAGTGCAGTGAGTAGAGGAAATGCTTCTCCATGACATTAGACTTTCCGCTGTTAGAGTCAGACATTGCAGACATGAGCAAAAAAAGTCAATGTAAATTGCAACTGCTAAAACTAGAGCAATTTAAAATTATGTGAGCCTGAAATATTTAGAAATAGTTTACATGCAATTATAGTGATTTTGATATTTACATCTTTAAATTTAAATATATAGTTATATTTAAAACCACTGAATACACTATATAATAATTCTTCAATTTACATAAGTTCATTAATTTTCTATTGCTGGTCTGATGAATTATTACAAATGTAGTGAAATGCACACTGGGAATTTTATAGGACTTAGATCAGCGTTTGAACAAGGGTCACTCTGAGGTCAAATCAAGGAGTCAGCAGGTGGCATTCCTCCCTGGGGGGCTGTAACAGGGGCTTGCCTGCCTCCTCCAGCTCTGGGAGGCCATCCTCCCTCCTTAGCTCATGGCTCCTCTCTTCATGGCCCCAAAGCCAGCCATCTCTGGCCGAAGCCTCCCCTCTAGTTCTCTGTTCTGATTCCCTCCTTCATTGTTAAGAACTTCCGTAATGGCATTGGGTTCGTTCGGATGATCTCCCTATTTTAAATTCAGGCAATTACCCACTTCAGTTTCAACTGCAATTTAATTGCCTTTGTCATGTAATCTAACATATGACAGAGTTCAGAGATTAGGCAGTAGATTAATTGGGGCAACATTATTTTGCCTAGCACACTAAGATACAGTAGATTTAGGATTTGAAAGAAAGGAATATACAGCTCTTTCCGCTCCGGGGGTGGGGGTGGGGAAGAACGTGTGGCTGCACTACTGGACACAATTTTAGGGAAATCCTGCACTCCTCCGAGGCCCAGATACACTTGCTTAAGATATTTAAGGGACAATGGACAGCAAAAACTGGCTTTTTAATCAGTCTCATGGACTACAGCCATTGGTTTATTTTTTAGTTTTTATTTTTCCATTTTTCTTGTTTCTGTAGTTGTGTTTGAATGTTTGTACATTCATTGTCGATGCTGTGCACACATTTATGTGTTCTGTAGAAAGTGGGAGGTTTATTATTCAAAAAATTAGACAAGAATGTATAGAATAGTACTACTGTTTTCCTACCTGATTTGAAATCCTAAAAATATGCTGTATGTGCATGTATAGCACTTACCCCATATGGGATTCTGTACACGGCAACTTATAACCTTAAATAGGTTTGTAATCATAAGTGCAAAAGTGTAAATTTTCACTATCATATATGCCTACAGAGAGCAGGACAGTGGAGGTGTTTCCACTAGAATAATGTTATTTTTTTCAACTTAAAAAGTAAAATGTTTAATGACTAGAATAAAAATAACATAATGTAAAGGGAAGGCACCAAAGTGCCTTTAAGAGTCATTCTTTCCTGGACTTTCAGTGCCACGAGCTGTAATGTGGCATTTCACCAATGTGCTCAGCATTCAAACATATTAGGAAATTTTTCATTCAAATTAAGTGGCCCTATCCTGGAACCCATGAAGTCCCTTTACAACTTGTGTGCACATTAATTGACCAACTCCTTCTGTGTTTAGAAGTCACGTTGTTGCTTTAGGCAAACACATGCACTAGATGTGTGTGACATGGTTACAATTCAACTGGAATTATAAAGCCATTTCTCTTACGTTTAAAATGTATTAAAGGCATGAAGTCTTCATTTTTCTTGGAACTATACAAGATGCAGGGCATCGCAGCATGTCTGCCCTTTAGCCAGCTTTGTAGTCAAATGCAGAGTTGGAGCAAAAAACAAGCCGACAGTGAAAATACCTGTCTTACTCTCAGACATTTCTGCTTCAAGGTGCTAGCACCGCACTGCAGCAAGACACTTAAAAAACTAACATGGTCATTATTCAAAGTCATTACAACTCTTAGCTTGAAAAAGTGGGTGGCTCTGAAAAGAGCCTTTGGGTTTGCAGAAACTGTAGCAAATTACTTGGAGCTGGTGTACTTGGTGACGGCCTTGGTGCCCTCGGACACGGCGTGCTTGGCCAGCTCCCCAGGCAGCAGCAGGCGCACGGCCGTCTGGATCTCCCGCGACGTGATGGTCGAGCGCTTGTTGTAATGCGCCAGGCGCGACGCCTCGCCCGCGATGCGCTCGAAGATGTCGTTCACGAACGAGTTCATGATGCCCATGGCCTTGGACGAGATGCCCGTGTCCGGGTGCACCTGCTTGAGCACCTTGTACACGTACACCGAGTAGCTCTCCTTGCGGCTGCGCTTGCGCTTCTTGCCGTCCTTCTTCTGCGCCTTGGTCACGGCCTTCTTGGAGCCCTTCTTCGGGGCGGGCGCGGACTTGGCGGGCTCAGGCATCTTCGTGCTAAACTGAAACAAAGAGTGGAAAAAAAGAAGTTGTAAAATGTCTGCCAAGGTCTGCAGTGTCTTCTTTTATAGATGCTTTATGCAAATAAGGTACTCAAGAATATCCAGATCTGATTTGATAATGTGTCAGTGACGAGTATATGTAAATTTAATTGCATCACATCACCTTTCTTATTGGTTGGCAATGTGAGGGATGATTTTTAACCAATCCTATCTCGCGCTTAACAATTCCACCCAGTACTATAACTGCCGTCCTGTTGCTCCCTTCAGTACATTTCTTTTATTGTTTTTCCTGCGGCTCTACTCCTTGTGCTACCACTCAGCATGTCTGGACGCGGAAAACAGGGCGGCAAAGCGCGCGCCAAGGCCAAGACGCGCTCCTCCCGGGCTGGACTCCAGTTTCCAGTCGGCAGAGTGCACCGCCTGCTCCGCAAGGGCAACTACGCCGAGCGCGTGGGCGCCGGCGCGCCGGTGTACCTGGCGGCCGTGCTGGAGTACCTGACGGCCGAGATCCTGGAGCTGGCGGGCAACGCGGCGCGCGACAACAAGAAGACGCGCATCATCCCGCGCCACCTGCAGCTGGCCATCCGCAACGACGAGGAGCTCAACAAGCTGCTGGGCAAGGTGACCATCGCGCAGGGTGGCGTGCTGCCCAACATCCAGGCCGTGCTGCTGCCCAAGAAGACCGAGAGCCACCACAAGGCCAAGGGCAAGTAAAAGCTTGCAGCAACTCCAACAAGTTGAAACCAAAGGCTCTTTTCAGAGCCACCCACCTTTTCACTGAAAGGGCTCGCCTGATTCTTACAGTATCTCAATGTGCAAGTAGATGACAGTGTGAAAACCACGAAGGACGTGGAAGTATCCCTGGGAGGGCTACAATACAAAGTTGCTAATTGACCCAGAGTTGACACACAGACATTTTGTATCCGATAAGTAAGGGGATCAGTGCAGCAGGTCCTCAGGGTTCAAAGTGAAGCAGCTTAGCACTCTGTCAGTGCCCGTTAGGGGAATCCGAACCACCCACTTTCTCTAAAAGGCTGAAATGCGGAAATCTACGTGTGCACTTCACTTGATTTCTGCTAAGGTTGTATATCTGGCCACAGAGAGGCCAGTAAGCTTTTGAAGCTGTTGCTCACACTTTACACACGCAGAAAGTAGAAAAAATTATGAACTCGTTTTTTGGCACCTCCTTTACTGAAGGCACTTGCAGTTCTGTGCCAGGACGGAAGTTTTGACTGTGAGCTCTGTGAGTGGCAGAATGCTAGGAATTGGGACCATGGCTCGACCTGTTCGAATTGTGTAGTGAGTACGTGCACGGGGTGCACACACATACAGATGATAGACACCCCGCGTATTGAAGTAAACCTGCTGTCAGAAAGCCTGAAATATGAATGAAAGAAATAATAGAACAAAGGAGTCATAGCTGACCAATTGCATGTCAGGGCGGGCTTTTTAAATGTTACTGACGATGGCATTCTTCATGATTTTTTATTTTGTCTGCGGAAAACAATAAATGAAGTTCACTGACATCAGCATTAAATGAAACCTCGCTTTTATGGACTTATTTGAACGTGGAGTATAAACTCACCAGAAATTTTGTATTTTATTTCAACCGTTCATGGAAATGTAATCGTATTTCTCAAGAAGTCAAACAAAAACAGTTAGATCACAGGGTGGGACCTACCAACCACACTGACCTGCTCTTGTACATGAGGTCAGAACCCACCTTTTCTCTGTGAACCCATGGCTTGGAACACAGCTGTTGCAAGCTGTGAATTAAAAAAGGCTGTGTTCGAAATCATCTAAGTAATATGCAGCCTTATACCCTTATGTAGCGGAAAAGCAATGTCCTTGTAATCAGTGGAATCCACATCTGTGGAAATTAAGTGAACGGAGAATCTTCATGAGCCCCTAACTCACTGGCTAGGCCTTCGTAGCCTAAAAAGCAAATGCAGAAACTGGTCTTCACACCATTACCTTATGACAGTCAACAAAATGTAAAATTCCAAATAATGCACCAAGCCTCAAAAATGTTGTAAATGTTTCTGTGTATAAGTTACTGTCAAGGGAACCATCAGAAAGACAACCTCGTTCAGAAGAGCATGGGATATTTTCTCGACTGTACCTACATGGAAGGGAAGGAAAACAGATCAGTCACCCCCAAATTTCCATCTTTGACAAAAAAATATTTTGAGCTGAAGGCAGTTAAGAAGGTGCAATTGCAAGAAAAGCTCTCTCTTCCCTCTTCTTTTTCTGCCTTAAGTCAGAATATGAATCCTGGAGACCAGTGACTTTTATTGATGACTCTGAACAGAGCCAACAGGCACGAGAGGAACCCACAGACACAGCTGAGTCTTATTCACTCCCTTACCTTATGTATCTTACCTTCCCGGTTTGCCGCCCTTAGAAGCCTCAGACTGCTGCTTCTGCCTTGTTATTGCTTTACAAATCTACTGTGCTTTGCTGAAGATGCTGTGTGAACCGGAGCTCAGGCCCTGGCCAGTTAGCTCAGTTGTTTAGAGCCTCCGCCCAATAAGCCAAGCTGGCCAGGACCCACATAAGAATCAACCAAAGACTACATTAAAAAGTGGAGCAACAAATCTCTCTCTCTCCCCCCACCCCCACCTAATTAGTACATAAATAAAAAGTTAAACTGAAGAGCTAGGGCACCTCTATGAATTACTTTTCTGGGTCTCTCCTATGTACATGAAACATACATGTTAATAAACTTTCATTTTTTCTCTCTCTTGTTAATGAGTGTTATGTGTTCAGGGTCCCCAGTCAAGGACCAAGGTGGATAGACAAAAAACCTGCCTCCCTTACAAAAGAAAGATTGAAATAAAATCCAAAGAGCAAATTTAGGTCAAAAAATGTTATTGTTCCATGACACAGTTATAATATAACCTTTGGTTGTGTTTTCTACTCTTCGATAGGACAAGTATCTCAAGGTTTGTGTGGTTCTTACTATATGCTATTTTGTTAAATGTTAAAATGTAGCACATATTTTGCAGACCCAACTGTACCTGGGGGAGCTTGACTGGAACCCAACCAGGTAAGTATAGCCACCTGCAAAGAAGAAATCAACAGGTAATGAACCGAATAGTGAATATAAGCTGTAGCTTAGCCTCTCTTCAGGGAGACAGAGCACTGGAAGTGAATCCGTGTCCTATTACTATGGCAAGTTAATAAAACGAACTTGTGCCAGCGGCATCTCATTCCTGAATAGAGCACCCGAAGCGTTGAACCCAGTGGATAATTCTCATCTCTAATAGACAGAAATCATTGACATTATCAAGTATTCTACAAATTAACATCTGAATCCACAGATGGTGGACTCCAAGAAAGAGGGAAACAGAGGCATAGTCACATAGTGTAATTAAAGAACACTTGGGCAGGCCTTTCAGACGACTGTTTCATACGACAATGAAAGGACATTTATCCCCCCCTTTACCTTCATCCCGTATTTAGGTATTTCTGAACAGGCTTCAGAGCTGCCTGGCAGTGACCAGAGGCCTTTCCTGTCCTCAGTGAGCCCAGGCCTGATGAAGAACCGGCTTTCCTGCCTGAACTCTCTGCCTTCCTGTATTGTGCTTATTGGACTTCTGGTCATACACTGAGGGAAAGGTGCCTGATTTCCCAGACCTAGAGGGAAGGAGAGAGGACCAGCGCCTCTCCTTAGAGCCCCTGCCTGCAATCGAGTCCAAGTCACATGACATCAGCTCACCTACTTTCAAAAGGTAAAATCAAGATCCACTAAATATAAAATGAATGCATGCCAAAGAGTTTATCTAAGTCGTGAACAGGAAAGTTCTATGATAGGTTCAAAGAATATTTAACAAATGGTGGTACTTATAGAAAATTTAACAAGGAAAATTTTAAATAGTATTATTGATTTAGAGTAAAACAAAATTAATTGATGTCCATGAGGCTATAAATCTTTGGAGTTGTATCTGTTCCACCAGACAGAAATTATTTGCATCTGTATCAAATAAAACCCTGCGAGTTAACAAGTAAGCTCACTCAGTTTGGTACCTTTTTTTTTTTTTGAAATTTTCTTTTTTTTTAATTTTTTATATTTTTATATTTTTAGGAACCCCTTTTTTTAAAATTGTGATTCAGGTACAGTTGTGTCCATTTTCCCACTGCCACTTTACCCACCCCACCACCCCAACCTTCCACCCTCAATCCTTCCCGCCTTTGCTTTGTCCATGGGTTCTTTATAAGTGAGTGAATTACTAATGAGATCAAGGAAGAAAGGAAAAGAATCAGTTTGGTACCTTTAATCAATAGTCAACAGTGAGACCATCAAAGTTCATTTTCACAGGGTCCTTGGGTAGCCTTCGCCATTCATGACGTTGGACACCTTGGCTGATCTTTTCCCTACTTTCAAGTCTCAGCCCATTTTTCTTACACTGTGAAATCTTACCAGGAAAAAAATGAAAACATAGAGCCTGCAAGAAAAGTCTCTAAAACGTTATGGTGTAACTCCTTGACATTCTTATCTTGCTCATTAATCAAATAATAGAAAGTGTAGCTTTTTATTCTTTCTAGACTCTAATGCAATTGACTCAATTTTGCCTCAGTCTCTCTTGGTCTTTACCTAACTTCCAGAAACAATAAATTATTTCCTGTCCTTCCTTCTTTTTTATGAAATGCTTTGGTACTTCTACTAAATAATCTTTTTTAAAAAAAAAAAAAAAGAAAACCACATCTGGAATGCACATTCTCTTGTACAGAAGCTTAAGCTCCTTTGGACAATAATTCCTTTAATAATCAGTTTTTGATGCTTACCCTCAAAAAACACATGTTTGGAACACAATTATTAGCCACAGATTTTCCAGGTAGTCTCCAATTCCTGATATCCTGCCCATGAAGAACTCTAAGGCTGACAAGTGTTCTAGCACCCATCCTTTGTTGCCAACATGCCAGAGCGAAATTTGTCACTTTGGCATGTAGATTATTTTGAGCTAAAGTCAACTGAGACCCAAGAGAATCACTAAAAATTTTTACCTCTCCTCAACTACCTGAAAGAATTCAAATAGAGGACAGGCCCTCTGAATTCTGAAAAGAAAAGAAATATCGTGACAGATCATTTTTATCTGAATGACCTAGGACAGGGCAAACCTCTAATTGCCAGACATCTGCTCTCCTCCCCCCCTGAAGCCCCAGGCCCTCATCCTGTTCCTTAGCTCAGGACTGCCTTTGGGTCCCCTATATTTATAGGGCTCCTATCATACAAAATTAGTTTTTCTTCTGTTAATTTGTCTTATGCCAATTGAATTGTTAGAGCAGCCAAATAACCCAGAGAGACAGAAAAAAAAAAAAAAGTTTGCCCTCTCCTAAACCTTGTTGAGTAATGTTGAGTAATATTTCAGCCTTCTATGGCTGAAATAAGTTTAATTTTTTGAGAGTGCTTCAGTCTAGTTTGAGGCCAGTCTCTGTAACTGGGTGTCTTAGAAATACATTGTATGTCCACCGTATTCCAAAGCCCTTGACAGCAAGGTTTGCTGGAGATCAGGAAACATGGCATGGGAGAGTCCTGGAGCAGCACTACCTATAGAGAGTAATGCAAGCCACAGGCGGGATTCTACATTTCCAGTAACCACATTTTGAAAAGTAACAAGATGCAATTATTTTAATACCATATTGTATTTAGCCCTGGCCAGGTGGCTCGGTCATTTGAAGCATCGTCCTATACATGGAAAAGTTGAAGGTTTGATCCCTGTTCAGGGCATGAACTACAAGCCACCAACCAATGTTTCTCTCTCTGTCTCTCTCTCTCCCCACACCCACTGCCTTCCTCTCTCTCTAAAATCAATAAACATATCCTTGGATGAGGATTAAAATAATAATAGTAATAGTAATAATAATAATAAATAGTATTTAACTCTAAATATGCAAAATATTTTATTGCAATAGGTAACAAATATAAAGATATCATTATCGCACTTATTGCAATATTTTACATTCCTTTGGTCAGCCTAATTCTTCCAAATTGGGTGTACATTTTATTCAATCTTATACTAATTTTTTCTTGGAAAAACTTGATTTAAATTTAAATTCCACCGACTGTAGTGTTGATAAATAATTTTGCATGCCCAAGTGGTTCAAACATACCTAAAAAGTTTCAATAACTGAGTGGAGCATCAGCTTTTTAACTGAAAACAAAACTTAAAAAATATATAAAATTTAAAAATAGATATATATATAATTTAAATTTTGGTTCCTCAACTTCAGCCACATTTCAAATGCTCAAACCTGAGTCGGGCTACTTTATCAGACAATGCAGTCCTCAGGGGAATCGCGTCTGGGTCAGATGTGAGGGAGACTGGTGGCTAAAATCCCAGAAAGACAGGGTGGGGTAAAAGTAGGTTTACAGTTGTTTCTATAAAAAACTAATAAAAAAATAATAAATTCTGTATATAAATTTAAATGTTATCCTGTAAATTTGGCACTGACTTCAAAAATCAAACTTTGCCTTTGATGTAGAGCGATGGACATTATGAAAGCAAAAAAGAACAAAAAACAAAACAAAACACATACACAGGTCCAGATCACAATATACGAGATTGAGAGATTTAAGGAGGGGGAGGGGGGAGAAAATCAATCCGTGGAGCGTTAAGATTAATTTCCTCAGGTAATTCCAGTTTTCCACACAAGAAAGGTCCAAACCTGTAGAGAACTTCACTGGAAGACATGCTAGGAAGCAAGTTCTCAAATGCTCCGAGATCAACAGTTTTGCAGTTTGGGATTTTTGTTTTTATTTTTGTTTTTGTTTGTTTAATGAATTTGGAACTAAGGAAGAAACGTAAAGATGGGAGAAAACAAGTCAGGGATCGCAATAAAAAATAGTTAACATTTTGTGGTCCCTGGGGGGTGGTTAAACCTTAAGGGGGCGAAAAAGAATAAGGGCTGGTGTTGGCATTTCAAAAGTGTGTTAACCTGGACGCACGGGAATAAAGCAGACGACTGGCCACGATAACCTTTTACTGAAGAAGCGATATGCCTGGGGTGAGTCTTTCCGCCCAAACCAGCCCAAGTAGAAATTTGTAAGATCATTTGAGGAGCTTATTTTCCACAGAACCCCCTGTTTTCCTCCTCACTGACTGTGTTGAATATTTGACCAAAAATGTACCTTTCAATTGTCACAACACCTTTGTGATATTGGCATGAATATTTCTGTTCTACGGATGACACTAAGGTGACAATGAGAGAAAACAGGTCAGAAAACGGGGCCTGGGGCTCAGACGGCGGGCGCAGGGGGTGCGGAGGCCCCGGCGCTGGGGTCAGGCCTGCCGGGGACCTGCAGCCAGAGAACGCCCCTCACGGTGCCCGGGGCTTTTCGGCTCTTTCCTCGATCCCGACGCCCCTGACCAGCATCACTGAGTCTTTTACCTTCGTCTGAAGTAGAGGAAGGCACCTCTCGGGCAAGAGAGAAGCCTGGGACGCGTCCCCATTTGAGATAGGTGTTAAAATACGGCGCAGTGTGTAATTCCGACCGATGCCTTCCCCACGGGAAGGACCCTAATAATTTAAACCAAAACACAGCATATTTAGCTTTATATAGGTGCAATTATTTCAGTACCTCGATGCACAACAGAATTTTTAAAAAATGTTTTGAAAGAAGGCATTTGAATGACTCCAAGGAACGGGCAGACGCACAAAGCCCCCTTTGTCTGCTCGGGCCCCGCCCGCAGCGCCCCCAGGCGTCCGCCCGCGCAGCCGGTCCCCACGCAGTGTTGTAAGAGGTGCGTGCAGTGTAACAGCCAGGAATTTCGGCTTTTTTTCAGCGGAGGTGTGCGGGTAATTTGTTGTTTCTCGGTGGTAAGCATGTCTGGTCGCGGCAAAGGCGGGAAGGGTCTCGGCAAGGGTGGCGCCAAGCGCCACCGTAAGGTGCTGCGCGACAACATCCAGGGCATCACCAAGCCCGCCATCCGGCGCCTGGCCCGCCGCGGCGGCGTCAAGCGCATCTCCGGGCTCATCTACGAGGAGACCCGCGGGGTGTTCAAGGTCTTCCTGGAGAACGTGATCCGGGACGCCGTCACCTACACGGAGCACGCCAAGCGCAAGACGGTCACGGCCATGGACGTGGTCTCAGGGCCGCACACTCTACGGCTTTGGGGGATAAGTCACTGTTTTTATCTCCATAACCTCGAATCCACCAAAGGTCCTTTCCGGGCCGCCCACTCCCTCCTGGGAAGAGCTGTGCGCGCTTTTCGTGCTCTGGTGGTTCTGCAAACACGCTTTCTTGGGTGCAGGCCGGACGGTGGCCCCTCCGCGACAGGCCTCGGCCAGTCTGTGGGCAGGGACCCGCGAGCGTGGGGACCTCGGCCCGTGGGGAGAGAGCCGGTGCTTCTGGGGGGACAAACTGGAATGAAAAGGAAACGGGAGTGGGGGATAAAGTATGGGGCTGAAGTGGGACAGGCAGGAAGCAAACCGGAGGGGTCCTCTCAATTTCTCCCTCCCCCCACCCCAGCCCCGCCCCAGTGCAGGACAGAAAGCTCCAGAGTCCTCAGCTCTTTCTCTAGGAGGGACCCGCCGACCCCCTTTCTCCTGCACAAGGATCAACCGTGGGTCGTGGTTGGCGAGGAGCAGTTTCCAACGCTGCCTAGCTCGTTCTTAATTCTGGGTGTTCAATAAATATTTCTACAAATTACGAGACTGCGAGAGTGTCGCCACCCACAGGAAGCCACGTTGATTAAAATATGAATTGCCAGCAGAAGGCTGGGTGTAAATTCCTAAAGTGTTTGTCCCGGGCTACGTCAGATAATATCCACAAACCTTGAAACATACCCCCCCCCCCCCGCCCTCCATCACCACCACCACCTCCCAGGCCTCCCGCTGTCATCTGCCTCAAGCCCGGTTGTGCTGACTTTAAGTGAAACTGGGCCTTGTGCCTTTTCCTTCTCAGGCGCGGCCCCTCCCTGAGCCCCAGGCCAAGCAATTTGTAAGGTACCATTGACTAGACAAAGGGGTCCGGGTTCTAACCCGGGTGTCTAACTTCCTCCGAGCCCCGAGGCCGCACTTTGCATTTGTGAAGGAGGTTCTTCCTCCCTTCCTCCTTTCCCCTCCCCCCGCCTGTCAGCAGTGAAGCCGTCCTGCTGTAAAAGGTTTTTGGGTTTTTTTTCCTTTTTTTTTTATTATGGATAATTCAAACACTACAGTGTGGTTATTAAAAGTTATGTTTTTTTTTAAAGAATTTATTTCCATTTATAAATGCTCAAGAGACTTTAAAAAGGCCCAAAGATGCCCGGGTTTGATGTAAGATCGTACCGAGTTGGTGTCTGAGGGTTTCTCCATGATTCAGGCATCAGTTTGGTCCTTGTTAGCAAAAACACTCCAAAAATTTTTCTACTTGGGTCACGGTGGTTTCCCCAGACTCCGGCTGTCTATCATCAGTGGCCATCAGTTCACGAATGATGAAAAATATGATGCCAGACAGAAGCACGAAAGGTCTGCGGATTCGACTTGAAGATCCCTTCTTCATCATTCCTGGAAACCAGGGCCCATGACTGTCGCTGGGAGTGGGGGAAGGAGACCACGACGGTAGCCTGCAAAGGCTGGTGTGAAACGTAGCTCTCTCAGAGCAGAGACTAGCAAACACTCTTCAAAACGAAACACCTAAAAGGTTTTTCAAAGCAGATCCTCAGATGGATGAGCCAGGCAATTTGATAAACTGACTCTGAGAAAAATGTTGCTGGCTGCTTAAGACACAAACTCTGTTGCCTGGTCAGCCTGCTGTTGGGTCTCTCCCTGGCCCAGGAGGAAATACTGAATCAGCAGCTGGATAGGTGAGACTCCTGAGTTCAGACTCCTGAGTTCTAGGGAACTATCAGCATAGGTAGGTGAGGAAACTGATGTGATCACCAAGGACTTAAACACAATGTATTGTGCACACTCTCATATCAAAGGAGTGGAAATAATGTAAATTGTCATTAAAAGGGACTGGATACATATTATCTACATCCCTAAAATCATGTCTTACCTCTAGCCACTGTAACGAAAATACCACAGACTGGTTGGCTTAAAACAACAAACATTATTTTTACAGCCCTGTAGCCTGGGACCCCACACTGGAGCCAGACAGATTCAGTGTCTGCCGAGGGCCCGGCTCCTGGTTCAGAGACTGCTGTCCTCTCGCTGTGCCCCCTTCATGCAAAGCGAAGGGGACGAAGAGCTTTCTGTGATCTCTCTTATAGAGGGCATTAATGGCACTAAATCTCACTAATCTTTTATGAAGGGCTCCATCCTCATGGGCTAATCAGCTCCCAAGGGCCCCACTTCCTAACACATGAGGGGTTAGGATTTCAAAATAGAAATCTTGGGGAGATACAAACACTCCGTTTCCAATGAGATACTACAGAGCCCTGCTGAAGAATAGGGAAACTAGGCCAGTCTGTACTCAGACCACCTTGCTCAGCTCTGAGGTCTCTTTTCAGTCCTGATGGCCTCACCTAGCCTCACCACTGTATGTTCTGTGTTCTGTGAAATCGTTTGTGTCTCACAGAAGAACACGGTGGCCTGGATGTCTGTGTTAGGCCAGCTTGCAATTCCAGGAAAGCTATGGTGTGGATGCACGTGTGAGTTTTCTACCCCAACCCCCAGCCCCTCCCCGCCCCCACGCCCACCAGAGTGCTGCTATAATGGTTTCTCCTCCTAGAATTCCTTCCAGCACCACAGCCTGAATCAGTAAGCGTGGCAGCGTTTCTCCAGAAGATCTGAGATGATGCAGCCAAGACAAATCAGGTGGCATTATGTTTGTCCTAAACCAGGGAGGTTCTGCGGGTTTACCCAAGGGGGCACCAGGTGTGACTAAAGTGAGCTTGATGCTACAGCAAGGCCACCAACTGAAGAAGCCAGGATGACCGACCGTAACAGAAGCTACTCCACCTATTGTCACAGCCAATGCACCGCCCCTCCATTCAGGAAGCCTGCACCCACACACCTGCTTACAATCACTCTGTCTCATTTGCCCACTGATGTACCCCAATGCCGACAGCTGGACCAGGCACCTTACATGAGCTCAAAAACTGTCTCTTGAAGGGACACGAGTTGAGGATGACATAAAATGACCCTTGTCCCAACCAGGCCCGTTTGCTACTCTGAACACCCAGGCTGCAGCTGTGAATTCTCACAGTCAGTTTACATGAAGCCAGGTGAGGCACTGTTATCACCCCCAATACATCCAGGAGGGCATTTATGAGGTGAGAAGTAGGAATCAAAAACTAGGAGAGACACCAGGTGAAGTTACCATATTGCGGCTAAAGTCAGCCCTTTATTGAAAAAATATGAAAAAGAACCCAGTGGTGGAGTCACCTGTCAATATCTCTGTAGATGAGAATAAGTTGTTTCTTGATTAGCAAACTTCAAGAGAACACGCCCCTTCTCCAGGTGAGTTCTGCCCCCTGATGTGCCTCCGAAACACATTAGTGGGCCAGGGACATCCTTGCTTAAAACCCTTCTGTGCCTACAAGGACTGGCTAAGCCAAACCCACATGTCCTAGTGTAGCAGGAGATGCCTAACCTACCAGTGTCACCTGCTGCCACCTGCCCGGAGGTCTCTATGTAAAGGGGCATATACACAACCCACTTCACTCTGGTATTGGGGGCCATATTTGAAATAATTACCAAAATAATCCACAGCTTTAAAATACAAAATGCATATCTGCATTTATTAAAATGAAAAAAAAAATAAACGTGAATCTTGAACTGTGAGGATCATGCGTTTTAAGTAAATTAGCAGTATTAAAAGCATACGATTAAAGGCAAATTTGACCTCTAGCACATCAAAGTCCCTAAAGTGACTCTCTAATGAAATTCTAATTATTTCACCCAAGGTGCTGAGGTGCTGGTGCTTTGGCTGCTCTGGACATTTTCACTTGTGATCGAGCCAATTCAGCCAGAGTCACTGATCATCCACAGACCAGGATTGAGCCACGTGAGGAACACAGAAGACACATATGACATAATCACATGCATGTTCCATAGTGTCGGTGCTGCATGTACAACAAAGAACTCAAAAACAAAATCATTTTAAAATCTAACCGACTGGATAATTTTGAGAGCAATTAGATATTGATTAAAACACAAAAACTAGGATATTAAACTTTTTAGGGCTACATCACAATAGTACCCACTGCACACAATTATTTCAAATTCTATCGCACTACACTTACATCTTAAAGAAGGCTGTCTATAAACAGACAAAACATGTTTTTAAAAATCTCCATATAACAGCTCTCAAGATGCCAATGTGAGTGGCTCTGAAAAGAGCCTTTTCATCTGACAGAGGCTGAAGCACGTTACTTGGCGCTGGTGTACTTGGTGACGGCCTTGGTGCCCTCGGACACGGCGTGCTTGGCCAGCTCCCCGGGCAGCAGCAGGCGCACGGCCGTCTGGATCTCCCGCGACGTGATGGTCGAGCGCTTGTTGTAATGCGCCAGGCGCGACGCCTCGCCCGCGATGCGCTCGAAGATGTCGTTGACGAAGGAGTTCATGATGCCCATGGCCTTGGACGAGATGCCCGTGTCCGGGTGCACCTGCTTGAGCACCTTGTACACGTACACCGAGTAGCTCTCCTTGCGGCTGCGCTTGCGCTTCTTGCCGTCCTTCTTCTGCGCCTTGGTCACGGCCTTCTTGGAGCCCTTCTTCGGGGCGGGCGCGGACTTGGCGGGCTCAGGCATGGTATAGAATTACAAGGGCAGAAAATTTGGGACACTGACAGAAACAGAACAAAGAAAAATCCTGAGTATGCAAAATCTCCCATATCTAAATTCTGATTGGACCAAAACTGGCCAATATATTAGGAGAATATATATTAGGTGTTCCTAAACTCTTTTTTTATTGGATGAAACCAAACGCTTTCAAGGAATCCTATTAATGAAAACAAATGTAAGAAATATTTTTTTATTTTATTGAGTATGCTGTTAGAGTTGTTCCATTTTTTAATTTTAAGAAATATCTTGATACAATATTATTCAATTTTGAAAATAAGTGGAAACCTTCCCGCTGGACGCGAAAACCAAGGAAGAAAATCCCGCAGCCCTGAGCACACCTCCGTAGCCTTTGTCATAAATTGTGCGGGACACCCCCCTCTCTCCGACCAGCAGCCCGACGCTGGGCCATCGCAGCATTTCAAATAAACGTTCACTGAAGACTCTGAATCGCTTCCATCTTTTCGAGGTTCCTTATTGCAAACGCTTTCTTATCGGTTCCCGCCATGACGGCCGAGCTGACATTTGAAATGCCTCAAAACCGAAGGGCTGAGTAAAATTACCATTGAGTCAAATCCGAAATGAAAGCTCCAGGGATTCCAGGAAATCAGAACTCCGCGTATGCCTGATGGTACAATGAACTAGGAATTTACTTAAAATACGGAGAAATAGCACTCGTGAGAGGCTCAGACAGTGGATTTTTAAATAGGGGGAAAGAGCGGTAACACGGCATGGATGAAAACGGGTTAATTATGCACAAAACGGCGGGTGATTTAAAAAAATTTTTCTTGAAAGCACTTTCGAACACATTTTTTTTTTCTCCAAACAGGAGAAAAGCTCAAGAATATTAAATGTTTCTGTGGGCCATACTTGTGTGTGGGAGGGGGTGGAGGCATCATTGATGAAACAAATAACCAAGAAAATGACTTTATTTAAGTTACTTGAAAGATGTGTGGTAATTCAAAAGAACCAATCAGAGACTCGCCGAACGGATAAAGCCATCCTCCAACGGTCGGAGCACTTCCGGAATTTGGGACCAAAGACCAACAGGAATTGCCAACAATCCAATCAGAGTAATTCTCTTCCTGTATAAATACAGGGTCAAGCGGTTTGCTCCAGTCCACTCACGTTATAGCCACGTCATGGCCCGCACCAAGCAGACGGCGCGCAAGTCCACGGGCGGGAAGGCCCCGCGCAAACAGCTGGCCACCAAGGCGGCCCGCAAGAGCGCGCCCGCCACGGGCGGCGTCAAGAAGCCGCACCGCTACCGGCCCGGCACGGTGGCCCTGCGCGAGATCCGCCGCTACCAGAAGTCCACCGAGCTGCTGATCCGCAAGCTGCCCTTCCAGCGCCTGGTGCGCGAGATCGCGCAGGACTTCAAGACCGATCTGCGCTTCCAGAGCTCGGCGGTCATGGCGCTGCAGGAGGCGTGCGAGGCGTACCTGGTGGGCCTGTTCGAGGACACCAACCTGTGCGCCATCCACGCCAAGCGCGTCACCATCATGCCCAAGGACATCCAGCTGGCGCGCCGCATCCGCGGGGAGCGGGCATAAGCTGTCTGTCATCATTGAATGGTAACCTTGAACCCAAAGGCTCTTTTCAGAGCCACCTACACTTTCAGTTTGAAGAGCTGTGAGCAAGTAAGTGGGGTCTGCTCCCTAAACCAAGCAGTGGGGGAGGGCGGATAGTAGCTGTGGCAGCTGCAGGGAAGTGGCTCTGGCCGCCCAAATCCCTCGGTCTTAACGAATGCACCCCGTTGTCCCTGAGGCTCCGTGTCCTGCATGATACAGCTGGGCCAGCACTACTGCACCAAATGACGCCGAGGCTGGGGGTGGGTAGATGAAAGTTCTAGCCAGGAATTAACTGTTGCAGCAAATTACTGCAAGCTCATTGGGCAGATTGTCCGCACCCCGCCTGAGAAGCACGACATTGTCACTAAGTCAGACCCCAGATCTTGCAGAGATAAAGCTAAATAACCCCCTATTTGCTGGAATTCTCAACCATTGAGAAGGCAGCTTCCCACTTTATTCCAAATGCAAATTTTGCAAGACCCTCAGGCAATGCAGGAATTTTGGATTTAGTAAGGTTCTTACAGAAATGGGAGCGCCTAGCCTGGGGCCATTGGTAAACAATGGAGGCTCTTGAATAGCTCTGCACTTGAGTAAAATCAAGTCCTGGGCAGGAAACAGATCATGGCCTTCCCAGCCGTTTATTCAACAAAAATTGCAGTCTTACTGGAATGAGTCTGAAGCTACAGAACCCAGAATTCGGGTTCAGAAACAGCTACATGAAATATAGAGCAACACTAAGATTTCAACCTGACTATGGAAAAGGTTAGCAGGTTCCCAGTCACCATATCAGCAGGAATTTACCTTCTTTAAGAGATCATTTTAACGTGAAATTCAGGAAAACAAAGTGAAACAAACCAAAACTGGAAGTGGGATGGGGAAAGAAACAACAAAACTGGGCTTGAAAGTTATTAACAGCTGTATTTTAATAGCCTTAAAGCAGAAACAACATAACAATTTTGTATCTTTCTCTTGATGATTGGTTACCCAAATTCTAAAACATGTATACAACTGAATCCTATTCAGCAATTTTGATACATGTAACAACCTGGCTGTATCTCAAGGGTAAAATGCTTTATATCAAAGCCAATCTCAAATGTTACATATTGTGTGATTTTATTTATGTGGCATTCTCAAAGTAACAAAACCAGAGATGGACAGCAGAGGAGTGACTGCCCCCAGACCAGGGAAAGGGGGTGGATGTGACTATAAAGGGGGAGTTTTGTATGCGCATCACAGAAGTAGTTGCAAGACTCTCTCCTTGGGGCGGGATTGCATAGAGCTATCCACTCACGCCCAGATGAGAGCCTGTAACACTGGTGAGACTGAATGAGGCCTGGAGTGTAGTTGTCAGTATTTTGCACAGATAAAGCTGAATAACCCCCTATTTGCTGGAATCCTCAACCATAGAGAAGGCAATGAAAATGCCTGGTTCTCGTATTGTAATATAATTGTACAGGATGTCACCATGAAGGAAAACTGGGTTCAGCGGACTCTGCTTGAAACTAAGGGGGGAAAAAGCTGCACAAATTGTTTAGCCATTCCTACTTTGTATTGCTTAGGATTCTATGACTTGGGTAACAAACCAAAGTTTTTACGTTTGTTGTTTTTATAAACAGCAGGGATTTTTTGGCTTTCTCCGGGCTGTTGTACTGGGGACATTTTCATTTGGCTAAGGTGTGTTTCATTTATGTTGATACATGATTTTGCACACATTGCTGCCTCCACCTCAAAAGTAAACTGTGCTTCAAAGTTTGAAGTTCGTAATCTCCAGTTTTCTGGTGGGTTCTTGGCTGAGCTGATCCATGGCGTTTAGGACAGTGTGCTTGGTGCATCCTAAGCGGACAGTGGTGAGGGTCAGGAACCGCCACCCGAACCGGCACCGCTGGTGGTGAGAGTTCGAGGCAGCAAACCCATATTTAGCACCTGGTCTCATTGCTGTTTCAACCCTTCCCAGAAACATAATCTTAATCAGCAAGACTGGAATTTTCTGGTCACGCACCAGTAAAGTGATTCTGTTCAGTTCGTCTTTCTACACCACAGTTTTCTGAGTTGTAAAACACGCCTTTTAACTGTGCCTAATGCAAATGCTTTAAAGCAAGGCCATCGTAAATGAGCTTTGTAAACTGTTGTCGTATAGTAACAGAGATGTTGTATAGTCGTTGTGACCACTCGTTTGAGTGTTTAATTCCCCCATAACTTTCTTATTCCTCGTCACTCTTATCAAAACCCTAACTCTCTCATTCTGGTTATTAAAGTCCTCACGGCTGTCTTCCCATCTTTCCTACTCAATGCAATCTCTTTTTTTCAAAAGGGTTCTTTCCACATTCCAGCATTTACGAGAGTCTTCTTTCTCAACCTAGCCACTCCCATAAAAGGAGGAAGAAGCTATGGGATGCAGCTGTGACTGGGAAAAATTAAACTCCTGGTTAGAAAGATGCTCACAAGGTTACAGGTTACATTCATTTTTTTTAAAAGCTAAGTTTAAGTAATGAATTTTAAGCAATTATCATCCAATAGTGGGTGCTGTAATCAGAATAAAGTGAGGGGACACTCCAACCACGAGGTCCTTGGCGCCCCCTGGCGAAGTGCTTGGGGGCTCCTGCGTAGCCTGAGGCCTGTGGCTACCTTTTCAAAAGGATGTGTGTAAGTACTTCATGCATACAGGATAAGAAAGTTAGCAACGTTAAAATATATGAGTATATTTGAGTTCAAAAAATGTGTTTTATTAATAACACATCAAATAACAAGGAGCAACAAGGAATAATGAGCACCAGACTCAGAAGGAGCGTAAACTTTATCTCGAGGTAGTCGCAGTAACTGCAAAGCCATACAAACACATCCGTGCTTGCCCTTGTTGAATCCACAGGACTGCAGGATCCGCCCGGACCGGTCGCCTGCGCACAGAGCTGACAGCAAGGCTCATTTCCACCATCCAGGTTGACAGCCCCAAATGGTCTATAGAACTCAGAATGTTGTCGAGATTTGCCAGTAAAATTAAATGGGCTTTCCTGAGATAAAAAAGCAAAAACCTCAGTCCCGGAGATGAAGTGGAAAGAGTGGGATAGGCAAGTGAACCCTTGTTCCAAGAGCCAATATTGTTCCTGGCCGCCCCAAATCCAGGGGCTTTCTGCCAACCTCGCTGCCTTCTAAGCCTTTTTGTTATTTCTCCTCCCTGTGCTTTGCCTGTTCTCAGCAGGCAACTAGGGCTCCCTAGGTACTCCCAACAACCTGGGGAGGAAATCTGGCAGAGGGCCAATCACAAACCCTCAGAGGTTATACCCTCAGCCCCAGAGTGGCTGCTCAATTGTCGGTAGAATAACAATAGTGTGCATACTCGCCCCAAAGAGCGCTCCAGTGGCCTCAAGGGAACAAAAATCCAAGTTTTTCTTTAAAAAAAAAAATCCAAATTTTCCAACCACTTCATAGGATATAGGAGACTTGATATCTCAGCCTCTAATTGGTATTCTCCCCGGAGCCCATGCACGTGAATCAGGACTACGTTCTGATTAGCTCTCAATAACCGCTGCAAACCAATGGGAAAGGAAATTTTAGGAACGCCCAGACACTTGAATGACCCTCTCCTCGGATTGGCTTATCTATGATAATTACACTTTTTCTCCCCCGACAAGTCTGCGCGCGGGAATCAGGGTGGCAAGACCGCGCCACCTGCAGCTGGCCATCCGCAACGGTGAGGAGCTCAGAGTGCCCCTGGGCGGTGTGACCGTCGCGGAGGGCGGGGTTCTGCCGCACCGCCGCCCAATATCGAGTGCCACGAGGCCAAGGGAAAGTGGAGAGGTTAGACCACAGTCACTGCACCAGAAGCCAAAGACGAACTTCCTACAAGGACACTGTCCGTGATCTTGTAGGATATTTCAACCGCGCACACGCCCGCCCCTCTCCCTGGCCCCATCCCCCCATCCCGCCCCGCATTAAGTTAATCAGTAACCTTAAGGAAACACACACACAATATATATATGTATATGTCTGGTTAAGCTCTTTTTCTTGAAATTGGTGGGTGGCTCTGAAAAGAGCCTTTGAGATTTTCAAAGCAGAACCTGCGTCTTGGAACTTTACTTTTTCTTAGGCGCCGACTTCTTTGCCTTTGTAGCCTTCGGTTTCGCAGCTTTAGGTTTGGCCGCCTTGGGCTTAGGGGACTTGGCCTTGGCTGGACTCTTGGCCGCCTTCTTGGGTTTGGCTGCTTTCACCTTCTTCGGGCTCTTGGTCACTTTCTTGGCCCCTGCAGCCGCCGCCGGCTTCTTCGCCTTCTTCGGGGTCTTCTTGGCGCTCTTCTTGGGGGTGGCTGACCCCGCGGTCTTCTTGGGCTTCTTGGCCGCCCCAGCAGCCTTCTTGGGTTTGGCCGCGCCCGCCTTCTTGGTCTTGGGCTTGGCCTCCCCGGAGGCCGCCTTCTTGTTGAGCTTGAAGGAACCGGAGGCGCCGGTGCCCTTGGTCTGCACCAGGGTGCCCTTGCTCACCAGGCTCTTGAGGCCCAGCTTGATGCGGCTGTTGTTCTTCTCCACGTCGTAGCCCGCGGCCGCCAGCGCCTTCTTGAGCGCGGCCAGCGACACGCCGCTGCGCTCCTTGGAGGCGGCCACGGCCTTAGTGATGAGCTCGGACACTGGCGGCCCGGACGCCTGGCGCTTGGAGGCAGCGGCGCCGGTTTTCTTCGCCTTCTTCTTAACAGGTGTTTTCTCCGCAGGGGCGGGAGCAGCAGGAGCAACTGGAGCAGTCTCCGACATTTTTTCCTGTTTTGCCTGGCAAGACAAAAAGACTTAAACTGTCAGAGCGGCGTGCCCCGGCGCGGGCGGCGGGGGTTTATATAGCGAGTCGCTGGGAGGTGATTGGCTGCCGGCTCCGCGCGCCGCGCTGCCCAGAAGCGCTGCTCCGCTCTGCCGGGTGGCTGTGTTTTTGCCCCTTGAAAAAGAAGAAAAATGTAGGAAATCTGTGCACGAAATAATTAGGGATTTGGGGGAAACAGGTCAGAGAGCCTCCAGGCCTCCTCCCTGCCCTCTTCGCCGTGCCTCCTATCACAGCCCGCACCCCGAAACAGTCCTGATTCCCCCAACTCCCTTGGAAACTTCCTTCAAACGGAGACAACTTTCAGATTTTCCTTAAAAATACGATTTCTCTCTGTTTTCTTTGCAAATATTTTTTCCAGGACGTAGTTCTACACATTCTTTTCTTCGCAACTTTATGTAAATAAACTCATGTCTACTCAAATATAAAAGGAAAATCGGATTTTTCGTGAGAGCAATAGCACAGCACGAGCTCTTTGCCCCGAGCCCTGGGAATTGGCGGTGGGGGAGAGAATTCTGCAGAGGTGATGGACAACTATTTTAGAAAAGATGTTTTTATCTTTAAGTATTTGAGTGACCAATGTGTAAACTGGGTTTGATCCCAGTGTTTTCGGTGATTTGACCATTTTAGGAAGCATGAGATCAAGGGCGCTCCGTGCGTTTTTTGAATACCCAGTTCTAACCGGTCCCCAGCCGTCGCTAAAAAAGCAGTCTAGTCTTACAGTTTTACAGACGTAGAGTGGGCATTAGAACGCAACTCTTTTCGCAAAAGAGCAGTCACAAAACAACAGAATAACAGTAAGTTTACCAGCTGTGAGCTGAAGAAGCCTAGGAGATCATGTGTTTTTTATCCCATCTCCTTAAAATTGTAAATTAGTTAATGACACACACCCTACCCATCAGAGTTTTTCCTCTAATATTTAGCATAGAGTGTTGTGCGTTATTTCCTATATTTCGAAATGTTTTTTTAAAGATAAATATGATTTGGTCTTTTAATATTGCAAACAGGGACACAGGGAAGTAGAAAGAAAAATTTCTCATTGAAATCAGGGTGTGAATTTTCACAGTTCTCCCTAGGCTTTTTAATAACAAAATGTGAACTAGATGGTCACCACCTAAATCTGTTGGCCCAAAGTGTCCTTGTAAGAGGCTGAACCGACATTTCATCACGAGCGGACTGACTTTCCCCGTCCGTCTTTGCAACACAGCAGAGTGAAGAGAATTCCGTAAATAGTGACCGGTAAGCACAAGCTAATATTATCCATCAAATCACCAGGTACTGAAACTAAGCCTCGTGATTGTTAAAATAAATAAACAAGAAACGTACCTGGAGTCTTATGTTTCTTCTGATAAATACTCCTATTTCCAAAAATCTAGTTATCCTAGCCTACATTCCGTGCAATTTGAGAACTTTCTCCTATAAAACCAAGATAAAATAATCAGTTTTAAAGGTGTGTCACAGTTAACTTATTTCATAAAAATCACTTGGCTTGTTTTTAAATAGTACTTTGCTGGCAGGCACTGGCTGAAACCACCTCTGGGACTGGAAACCACGTTGTGTACCAAATAGAAATACTGTGTGTAAAGAGGAGATTGGATCGTGGGCACTCATTCTTCCTAGGCGGGGATTTTGTGGGAATCCTTGTCAGTAGCAATGATCGCAAACGTTTTGTAGGCCCCTTTCCTTTTCAGTGGAGAGCCTAGTATTACCCAGCCCTAAAGATAAAATTAAAATTCAATTTTTTTTAAGTTCACTATTTGGGTCATCCTTGGAGTCATACTATCAAGTTGTCGGCAAGTGCTGGGAGTGTTCCCTACGTTGCATGTACTTGATATAGGACGGGTGAAAACTACCTTCCACAGCAGATACCCCCACTCCATTCCTGTGCAACACTAACTGTTTCCTGTGGTTATTTAGACCACAAGTAGGGAGAAGGCATTGGAACTAAGGGCTATTTTCTTAATTGATTGTAGTTAATCACTGTCCTTCCTGAAGGGAAGTAATTGAGATAAATGCTTTCACCGGAAGAGTTCTTCCCCAGATGTTCACGAGAGGAGGGGCCGTGCTGCAGGCGGTTCCTGTTGTTGCTTGAGACCCTGGCTGAGACTGTCTGCAGCGGCTGACGAGCTTCCTGAAAGCTGGGATGTGCCGCAGGTGCCGGGAAACTTGAAAACTTGCCCTTATTCCTTTGGTAGCCACCAAGAAAGATGTGCTTTTACTTTTGAATCCTCAATCTGTATATATCTTATGACAGTGGATTTTCCACTGTGCTAAGATGTAAAAGGTAGCAGAGACAAACTACAGCCGTGATGGAGAGCTCACTTTTGACTTCATGCTCTCCCCGTGGTGGTGGTGTTGACCCGCCTCTCACCACGGTGGATGACAGTGAGAGGCCCCACCAGAGCTCACCCGGCCTGTCACAGGGGCCGTGCTGAAGCAAGCGTGGCAAAGGTTTAGGGGGGAAGAACTGCACTGAATAAAGAACAAAAAGGGCAAAGTAGACCTGAGGGCTGTATAGCAGACAGGGCTTTGTATTCAAATGAAATGTGTCCAAAAGGGCCATGAGAAATCACATCTATTTTAATTTCCTTTTGGATGGTCTCACCGGAGGAAGTTCTCCCACTTGAAACCCCTCCAAGCTCTAGTACATCTATTAATTTTATTTCTTAAAAAGGCCACTACTCTCAAACTTGCAATTTTCTTCTTACACATCTCTATGTTTCTGTAATATCTGGTACACCCAGAAGTTGGCTAATTTCTAGTGCACCCCAAGAAAAGCCCAGTCTTCACTTCATCTCAGATCCCCCTAGACCCCCACTGTCCACAGTCTGCATTAGCAGCTCCTCAGAACGGATTCTGTCTCAGCCCAGACCAACAGAGCTCAGTGTGATGGGCATGGTCTGCAGCTGTGCTGTCAAAGAGGCCTTACGTGTGGCTAACTGAAGACACTGATTTTCAATGTTACTTAAGTTTAATTGATTTAAATTGAAATGAGCATACGTGGCTAGTGGATAATGCAGGACAGCACAGCTTTACGACAGCTCTTCCCACGCTTGCAAACACAAGCCCCCCCCACTGGGAGATCTTGTTAAAAATGCCACTTCAGTTGATTTAGGGTTGTCCCTGAAACTGTGAGTCTGACAAGCTCCCAGGTGATGCAGTCACACAGCTGCCCCGCGCAGCACTATCAGGCAGAACCAGGGGCCTGGGGAGCTGACTTAGGATGACCCCTCACCGGGACTTCACTTTTCTCTTCCCTGTACTTGACCCTTTTTTTAAAAGAACATGTTGGTGGGCGTGCTCTCCCCCACCAGGAGCACACCCACGCCTTTCTTGCCTATCAGGTGCGCGTCTCCTAAACTCTGAGGGTTCCCATGAGACTTCAAGCAGAGGAGCAATGGGCAGTGGCAGCTCCGCCCGGCCTAACCCCCTGAACTTGTCTCCAAGGCCCCCTTTTCTCTGACTGTCCAAGTCAATTGCAGCCCCACCTACACTCTCTCCTGTTGCTTCTTCTAAGTCCTTCTTTGTTTCACTATCCCCAGCTTTACTCCACATACCCTCAAAATTAAAAAGAAAGAAAAAAACAAAGCAAACCAAAAAGTATCGTTGTAAATCTGGTATTTGTACACCATTCTAGGCATAGAGTTCACCCTGAATCATTGAATCGATCAACCAGTCGATCAATCAATAATTCCTCGTTTGTGCTTTCTCAAAAAGGTGAGCCTGGGAGATCCCAATATCTGTTCAAGTCTGTGTCTCAGTCTCTGCTGGGAGGAAATGGTTCATCTTCTGACTGCGTCTATGGTGAGCACCCCAAGAGCGGGGTGTTTACAAGTCACCTCCGCAGAAGGTGCTCTGGGCGGATGTGTGGAAAGGGGACAAATGTTGGCATTTGTCTGTTAAACAAATCAACTCATCAGCTGTGTACAGAACACCACCTCAGCTGCTCTTTTTACTTGGACAGTATTTCACAGTGTTTATTTGTATTATTTTTAATTGTTACTTTGTAAACTTTTATTCTCCGTGACATACCTTCACTTCTTTACTGGCATAGATCAGTTGTAAGTGGCAAGATCACGAGAATCCAGAATCATAGGCCTCAGTTCTCCCCAACAGAACCACATACTAGGACAGGTTAATTCTCCAAGCCTGGGATTCCTCGTTTTTTACAAAGCAAATAGTAAAAAGCAAATAGTTTTACGAATCTGGGAGAAAAAGTGAAAATTCAGTTAACATTGGTTCCCCTTCTAGAGGTCCTTTGAAGGAATGCTGAAAACGACGCGTATCCTAATGCTCTGCAAATGAGACGCTGCCACGATCCGCCAAATTCTCCAAGTATTGTAAAAATCAATACTTTATAATTTTTTAAAGGATTTTTGCAATTAAAAATAATTTTATTCTGGCATCTTTCCCTTTCGTAGATAAGTGTTGCGTTATTGCCTCCTTTTTATAAATGGTCATAGGGGTCAGGACACTGGTGCGGTACCAATTATCGAAACGACCCACAGGCCCGCGGCCAGGGGCTGCAGACACCGGCCGCTCTGTGTAGGCAGCGAGGAAACAGGAAGGAGTCGGACGCGGAGCGCGAGTCCCCGCCCCCTGCGCGTCCCGTTTCCGGAAACGCTCGCGAAAGCCTTATATAAGCGGCTGCAGCCGGTGCTTTGGTGGTGGATTGTGGTTATTAACTGCTCTTCACTATGTCTGGTCGCGGCAAAGGCGGGAAGGGTCTCGGCAAAGGCGGCGCCAAGCGCCACCGCAAAGTGCTGCGCGACAACATCCAGGGCATCACCAAGCCCGCCATCCGGCGGCTGGCCCGCCGCGGCGGCGTCAAGCGCATCTCCGGGCTCATCTACGAGGAGACCCGCGGGGTGCTCAAGGTCTTCCTGGAGAACGTGATCCGGGACGCCGTCACCTATACGGAGCACGCCAAGCGCAAGACGGTCACGGCCATGGACGTGGTCTACGCGCTCAAGCGCCAGGGCCGTACCCTCTACGGCTTCGGCGGTTGAGCGTTCCGCCGCCCTCGCCCTGCGGCCCCGGCTCGTCCACAAAAGGCCCTTCTCAGGGCCACCCACCTGGTCACACGAAGGGCTGTTAGTAACAACCAAACCTGAAGGTAGTGCTTGGTACTTTGTCGGTGTTCTGTTGTGATTCTAACTTTTGACAAGAAAGTCCCTCCTTTGCAAAGTCCGGCGGGCTTGTGTCTGGGGCCATTTTCTAGTCGGCGGCCCTGGCCTAAGATGGCGGCTCTCAAATGAGCCCAGAGGACAAAGCAAACTGCGGGGAGCGGCAAGAGGGCGGGGTGTCCCCAGGCGTTTGGGAAGGACCCGGTTTGTTACTTCCTGGAGCAAGTAGCCTTCGGAATGGCAGCAGTTCTCCACCTTAAATGTTAAATAATTGGCTTCATTGTATTCCGGGGGCATTAAAATTCACTTTCCCGGAAGGTTGCTCAGACCTAGCAGCGAGTGTCCTGTAGAGGGCGCTCGGGCTTCACACGGACCTCTCTGCAGGAAACCCTGGGAGAGCGGTGGGCAGTTAGACTGGTAAAAGCAAAAATCAAGCCTGGAAGATAATCTTCATTTTTGTCTCACACGGAACATTTCTGAGGACGTGGAACTCTAGCCTGACTCAGGTCATCGCTCATCTTACTGCTTTATTTCCAAAATTGTGGTTAACTTAAACTCTCCGTGTGTTCTGTCCACCGATGGCCTTCCCTCCGGTGACCGGGCCTGCATCCTCTGCTCTCCATTTCCCCGCAGGCAGAAGAAGCGGTCATGCTCACCCTGCACCTGTGTTCTAAACCCTTCCCTTACTTACCTGTGCCATTTAAACCCCCAGTGAAAACACACGCAGTCCACCTGTTCAGCATCTTAGGATAGTTGTTTATGGAGGTGCCTTCCACTATCAATAACTTACTTGGTCGGACAATAAATTAGCTGGTCATTCAACTCTAACCATAATGACATCCCAACTTAAATTTTTAATATTCCCCCTCTTGGCTCCTTTCCTTCCACTCAGTGTAAACAAAAGTAGTTTTACACTTGTGAGTATGTGAAACTTCATTCTTGTATTATTATTTATTGTTGTATTATTTTCCATACAAACAAGTAAACCTACTTTTACCCTGCCCTGCATAAAAACATATTTCAGGGTCTCTCAACTTGGCCTACAACCCTGTCAATTACTAGATAGATCCTTCTTATGTTATCAAATTTTCAAGGCTTGAATACTCAAGTCACTATGATTATATGACTTCTGTCCCAATCACTCACTAACAAATATACTTGCCAAGGTTAACAGTGACTTATTAATTTCCAAATTATACTAAAGATTTAATCTCTACTACACCTGACCCCATTCATTACTCCGGCCTTCACAATCTCCTCACATGCTTACATGGCACCTTTTTTCCTGACCCCGGTCCTCTGTTCTCCCTGATTCTTCTCGGTTAGCTCTTTTGGGTCCCATGCCTCTGTTTCTGATTCTTCCCAGTGAGCTGTCTCCTGAGGACCCTTCCTGTCACTTCGTAGGTCCTCCTTGAGTCAGCTCTCCCAGAATGTGCTGTAAATGGTGAGATGTCATCCAGGTGCCCAGAAAAGAACTGAGCGTCCTGCAAGGTGGCAGAATATGCCACTTTGGTATAAGGATTATTTTGAGTTACAGACCTGGAAATAAACAGGTTGCAAAAGTGGGGCTCAGACTCCACCTTTCATTTCTGAGGGCAGATCATGGTCCCCTGTGGAATGTGCCTTCTCTGAACCAGGGAGAAAAGGACATTCTTGTGATCAGAAATGGAGAGTTGAGGCTGAGAGGAATCTGTACCCACAGACCTTGTTAAATAAGCCTTACCTTCCTTCAGTCTGCCCGTATATCTTAGTTACTATTTGACAATTCCTACTCTGTTTAACCTAGGATATAAGGCCTAATCACTTCTAGGCTCTTCACTTTCCTGTGAAGACTCCCCTGTACATGTAAAAATATTAAACAAAATTTGTATGCTCTCCTCCTGTTAATCCATCTTATGGTCACTTAATTCTCAGGCCCAGCTAGCTGCACACCCCTAACGAGCAGAGGAAAGCTATGCCTCCCAGCGCCGTCACCAGCGTCCTGCAGCGGCCACACAGTCCTGCCAGGTCTCCACCTGCATGCTCCCTGCCCTACAGTCACTCCAGCCCACCACAGCCAGGTCACAGTGACTTGCCAATGTCATCATTTCCTTCTGAGGGTGTCCGACTCAGGCAAACTTTATATGAGGTGTACTTGCATGCTTTTCTCCTATTAATGTGTCTTTTTATGTTGGAAAAATTTCCCCGTCTTCTCTTCCAGGTTCTTTGGCTGGTCTAACAATCAAAATCACGTAAGACAGATTAACAGGAGAACAACAATTTTAGTTTCGTACATACAAAAGCACCAGAAAAATAAGACCCAAAGGCAGTCAGGCAATTGAGTCTTGTCTGCTGCCCTGAGCTACAGAACCAGAGGGGGGCCTGGGCACTGACGAGGTGGAGGGCAGTCCACGGAAGGACGAGAGCAATGGTGATCAGGAGGTTCCCTGTCCTCCACATGTGTCCTTCATATCAGAGTTAACTCTGTTAATGGCTCTCTCTCTGGGACAGGCCCAATCTACAATATTTTAGGCATAAAACTTCTGAGTCTCCTGGGTCTTCATTGCCTTGAAATCAAAATAATTCACAGGCCAACATGGCCCATTTGGAGATGACCTCCTCTGCTCCCCTCCAGTCCTACATCAATTTAATTCTCAGGCCCAGAGTTCTTCACTGGCTGAGTAGAGGTAACATCTGACTTCTCTACAAAGGCTAGGGAACATCAAAAAAATATCCCACCACAACTCCAGGAAGACAGCATGGAAAGAATTGTTTATTTTTACCTGGGCACTTGGCAGAAAAGAAACACCATGCTTCTGGGGCTCAAGTCCCTGAGAATTGAGATAACAACACTGATATCTGTCTTGTAGGGTGGCTTGAAGTATAAAATGAGTTTAATATGTGCACAACTGTACCTTCAAAGGTTTACGCTCTTATTCCCTTTTATTAAAGTTGCACAGAAAACCTACACATCAGACTATCTGAGGGCCAAATACCATGCAATGAATGACTCGTGTTACCCGTTTATAGCCTTTCAAACGTAAGATGGATTTTGCAGTCTTGAGGGGGTCTTCCCACCTTTACCGTGCACCAGACATGAGAAACGAGATTCCTGGATGTCTGTCCCCACGCTATGCTGCAGCTTTCCTAGGTCTGCTGGCGACCTCACTGCGGATTCACATCCCTCCAGGGTCACGGAGGGACACTCAGCAGAGCAACTGGCAGCAGAGGCATTTTCCTGAGAAGCCAGTGACACTTCTCTCAGGGAGCAAAGCGCCAAGTTTGCCTCGGAGCTAGTTGTCTGGGCAAGAGCAAAAACTATGCAATGCAAATTCCGTACCAAACTTACTTATCTGAAACCTGGGACTCTTATTGTATTAAAACACAAACACTATGCATTTTTAATCTATAATGACTTATGTAAATAGCATTTTCTCAGATGTTAGACATGGCTTGAGTATCCTTATAAAGGATACTCTTCAGTCTCCTTATAAAGTTTTCTCAAACAAAAAAGAAAAAAATAAAAATACTTTTCTGAAGCATTAAATAAAAAATGGAAATTAGTTCATTGGCTGATGATTCAATTTGAGGATATACTTTACATAAAAAACAATAAACGTTGTAGTGTTCGAACAGTCCCTAATTTCAAAAAAAACACAACAACAACGAGCAAACAGCCTTACGATTTACAGAAGGCAAAGTTAAGATGAAGGTGAGCTGGGAGGTTGCAGGGGGATGGAGGGGAAGGGGGAGGCGGAGAGCCTGTGACCTCGGCTGGTAGCTCCCCCCCCCTTCACGTGCAAATCGACGGTTCGGGGCTCAGAGGAAGTTAGACACCGGAGTTAGACGGTTAGACACCGTCCCCTTTGTCTAGTCAATGGTAGCTCCCGAACTGCTTAGCCTCAGGCTTAGGGAGGGACCGGCTTGAGCAAGGAAATCAGCAAGTCCCAGTTGGTTACCTTTATAACCCCAGCCCACCTTATCCTTCAGAGGCGGGGCATGAGTGACGACCATCAACTCTACTCCCAGGAGGAGGGGGGAGGGTGTCAGGTGAGGCCAACTGTGCTTGTCTCTCCCCGGGCAGATTAACAATTAGCACCGAGAGTTTTTGTGGCAATTATTTTAATGGACCTGGGTTCCTGTGGGCGGCGCCATCATCCTCAGACTCGTAAATCATTCAGTTATTGAACCACTTCCCCGCCGCCCGCCCCGCCCCCACCACCCGAGTGAAACCGAGCAGCGCGGCGCTGCCCGCGCTCTCGGCGAAGCGGGCCCGCAGCTGATCCCGTACGGAGGACAAAGAGCGGGCGGGGTCACTGACGGAGAAAGGCCTTGGGGTTGCACAGCTGTACCCTCCACTGCGGACCCGGGACGAGCGGGGACCACCCCAGGTCAGGCTTGCTTTCCTTTTCCAGCCACACGCCCGCTCCCCCCGCCCCCGCCCCGTGGAGCCGAGGGGGCCGCCAACGCTGGGTCCCCGCGAGCGGACTGAGGCCCGTCCCGAAGGAGCCACCGTCCGCTCAACGCCCAACCCGAGAAACGTGTTCGCAGAATCATCAAAGCCGCGGAGGCGCGCACAGCTCTTCCCCGGAGGGAGTTGGCGGCCCTGAAAAGGGCCTTTGGGGGAAAAATAGGGTGGTGGGAGCGGGGGTCTCAGCCGCCAAAGCCGTAGAGGGTGCGGCCCTGGCGCTTGAGCGCGTAGACCACGTCCATGGCCGTGACCGTCTTGCGCTTGGCGTGCTCCGTGTAGGTGACGGCGTCCCGGATCACGTTCTCCAGGAAGACCTTGAGCACCCCGCGGGTCTCCTCGTAGATGAGCCCGGAGATGCGCTTGACGCCGCCGCGGCGGGCCAGCCGCCGGATGGCGGGCTTGGTGATGCCCTGGATGTTGTCGCGCAGCACCTTGCGGTGGCGCTTGGCGCCGCCTTTGCCGAGACCCTTCCCGCCTTTGCCGCGACCAGACATGCTGAGGGAGCAGAGGTTGCGACGGTTGTCCCCTCAGTGGCCGCTGCAGCCTCTTAAGTAACAACTGGGCGGACCCCGTTTGAAACAGACCGGAAAGGGCGGAAACTCGCCCTGGGCCCCGCCCCTGCTGGGGAGGGGAGATTTTCTAGTATTTAGAAAATAAGGAATTCTAAAAAGGAGTGTCTACCGTGTACACAAAAGAAATCACTTTGTTTATGTGTGTTTTTCGGGATTCATCCATCCCATGGATATTCTTGGATCATTTCCACACTGGAATTGAAACAAGTCCAAATCCAAGAAACAAAGGAATTGGTAAGTTTGTTGCCAGCAACCCAACCTGGCTTTGGGTTTGGAATCTCTGAGCTCTCAACCTGTTATTGGGCCTGTTTGTTAAACTGAGTTTGAGTGGCCTTAGTCATAAAAAAGGATCAATACCTCTTAATAATTGTGTTACTGTCAGCAAAATGCCTGCCTTATACAGCAAATTGCTATCGCCCCAACTTACGACGAAAGCACTTGGAAGGTTTTTAAAATATTTCCAGTATAACACTAGTGTCTAGTGTACTTTAAGTTAAGCAAATTGATCACATACATTTAAACAATGAAGAATTTCGGAGGAAAAGGATGTAAACTGCCAGGCCTAAAGCCCTGTTCTTGTCGAGTGTAGGACAGAGCGGGGAGGGGTGCCCATCCTTTCCCGGGTCTGCTGCCCGGAATTCAAGTAAAGCTGTCATAAACTCTAAAACAAGGAAAAGCAACTTTGTGCAAATGACAGCAATACACATGCAGTCCTTTGTAGATGTTGGCGTTATTTTCTTTTTTCTTTTCTATTTTTTCTTTTTTTTCTGTTTGCATTATTTTAGAAAACTTGTTGAGCCGATATAAAAGACGAGAGCATTAAAATATAAATGACGGCCTTAGAATATAATACAATGTTCAAAAGAAGAGATGGTTTTTAGTGTTGTTAAAAATAAAATTCAGCTGAGTAAATTTGAAGATGTAATTGGCTTTTTATCCAGTTCACGAATCAGGCAGCATCCCACTTACAACTAGAAGGGTCCTTCCTCAGAGGGGCCTTACAAAATGGAAAGCTTTTATAGAGGCAAAGGTGGGGCAGGAGAGCTATTAACAAAAGAAAAGAAAGGATTTCTGTTTGGGTAAAGAGAATGGGAAGGCTTTATCATACAGATTGCCTCATCTCTCTAAGGGGGATGGAGAGGGCCCAAGTGACAGGTTACCTTATTGCTGCTTGACCAGAAAATTCCAGATTGTTCATTATGATTGTTTCTGGGAGAGATTATAACTGCAATTAGATCAAGTACTAAATAGAGTGATTTTAGCACAAGCGACACTATTTAGGACCTGTGGTTTTTGTCCCGCAACAGCACATTTATGGATGCACCAAGCACACTGTCCTAAAGACCAAGGCTCAGTTCGGCCCGTTACTGCATCAGAAAATTTGACATTATAAATATCACTTGGAAACTCAGTTTACTTTTGACGTAGGAGCAGCAATATCTCCAAAAACATAGCAACACAAGTGAACCAAAACTCAGCCAAATAGATATATCACCACTAGAGTAGCTAGAAAGAAGGAGAAAAACTCTGCTGTTCATATGAAAAAAAAAAAAAAAATCACATCGTTTTGTTAAGCAAGTCATAGAATCCTAAGAAATACAAAGTAGCAACTGCTAATTGGTACAGCTTTTTTTTTTTTTTTTTTTTTACATAGTTCATTGGGAATATGGCCCCTAAACCCAGTTTCCCCTAATTTAATTGTAATACCAAAACCAAGTAATTGGCATTGGCAAATTACTGTCAACTAGACTCCAGGCCTTATTCCAGAGGTGTCAAATTCATTTTCACCTGGGGCCACATCAGCCTGGAGGTTGCCTTCAAAGGGCTGAATGTAATTTTAGGACTGTATAAATATAACATACTCCTTACGAGTCAGGGAGTTGAAATTCAGCCCTTTGAAGGCAACTGCGAGGCTGATGTGGCCCCCGGTGAAAATGAGTTTGACACCCCTGCCTTATTCAGTCTCCCCAGTTTTACAGGCTCTCACCTGGGCCTGTGAGTGGATAGCTCTTCAATCCCACCCCGGGGAGAGTCATGTAACCAGTGCCTGATGCACAAACAAAACTCCCCCTTTATATTCTCATAAAGACCCACCTCTTCCCTTTCCTGGGGCAGTCACTCCTCCAGTATCCGTGTCTGGTTGTGTTACTTTGAGAATGCCACAGGAATGGAATCGTACAATATGTAACCCTTGAAATTGGGTCAACCCCCTCCCACCCCCACTCAGCATTAGGCCCTTGAGATCCAGCCAGGTTGTTACATGTATCAATACATTGTGTTTTTATTGCTGAGTAGGATTCAGTTGTATCCAGGTATGAGAGTTTGTGTTGTAAATGTAAGGAACAAAAAAACCTGTAGAGAATTTTTATGATTTAATTTCAGCCAAACTGACCATAGGTGTCAGGAGAAAAAAAAAAACTCAATGGATTGAGAAAATGCTCCCCAAAGGCGCAGTTTTAGCACTTATTTTACTTGTCAGAATCAAAGGAGAAGACTTAGGTGGATTACAGGAAATGCACTGGCCTTGGATAAGGGAGGCAGGAGAAGTGAAAGCAGGGAAATCTCTGGGAGTAGGTGAAAAGTCAAACAAATAGACAGTAGTTTTGCATTTGTGAGTATTTCATAGTTAACATTCAACCATTAACACAATAATAACAATGAGGGAATTTGTGGTTTCCCCTCAGCTGCAGTGACCGTGCCCCGCGGGGCTTGGAGAAAGGTAATTACCCCGACCTTCAGAAGCTTTGTTATTGTGGAGGCAGACCGACCACAGGCAGGCTCAATTAAGGGAAAGAAAGACTGGCCTTTGTCAGGGAAGATATGGGCCTGGGACAGGAGTTACCCCACGTAACTCACTTTCAGGTAGAAAGTTTTTCATTTCAGACCATCCTAGGTGGTTACTTTTGGTCTAAGTTGGTAAGGCCGCCACGCAGGCCTCCCTGGGCTTGTCAGGTGCGGTGTGTCCCCACATTTTTTCGTCCATAGTGAAAACCACTCAATAAGAAAGATACAGTAGTTTCCACTTGAGGGCTGTTAATAGCTTAAATAAAGCTATTAAAAACTTCGGTACTAGAATTTTGTTATTTCTTCCCCATAAGCCATCACCAGTTTTGCTGTGTTTAATTTTGCAACCCCCTGCCTCCCTCCTTAAAATTACAACTTTTAAAACCACTGTTTTCAAAGCTACTGTATAACTGGAAGCCCATTGGTCCTTTCCAGTCACTTAGAATCCACGTCGTTTTGCTGAATCACTGACTGCGCTCCCGAGCGCTCTGGCGGAGACTGCTGCTCCAGAGCAAGAGCTGGGGGACAACGCTGCCCGCGGGGCCTCCCGGAAGGGGGACCTCAGGTGGGCAGAGGGAACTGGACAGCTACAGCACAACTCCCACGCAGCTACCTCACCTACTACCTCCCATCCACACCCCTTCTTTTCAAGGCACATGCTATTTCTTTGCTCGCTAACAGCCCTTCAAATTGAAAGTGTAGGTGGCTCTGAAAAGAGCCTTTGGGTTCAAGGTCACCACTCGCCGAGGACAGCTTACGCACGCTCCCCGCGGATGCGGCGCGCCAGCTGGATGTCCTTGGGCATGATGGTGACGCGCTTGGCGTGGATGGCGCACAGGTTGGTGTCCTCGAACAGACCCACCAGGTAGGCCTCGCACGCCTCCTGCAGCGCCATGACGGCCGAGCTCTGGAAGCGCAGGTCGGTCTTGAAGTCCTGCGCGATCTCGCGCACCAGGCGCTGGAAGGGCAGCTTGCGGATCAGCAGCTCGGTGGACTTCTGGTAGCGGCGGATCTCGCGCAGGGCCACCGTGCCGGGCCGGTAGCGGTGTGGCTTCTTGACGCCGCCCGTGGCGGGCGCGCTCTTGCGGGCCGCCTTGGTGGCCAGCTGTTTGCGCGGGGCCTTCCCGCCCGTGGACTTGCGCGCGGTCTGCTTTGTTCTAGCCATAATTACTGACTGCAAACAAAGTTCACAACTGAAGCCGCTGCTGTTCTGGTTCGTATTTATAACGTCAAACTCCTCCTGATTGGTCTGAGTGTTCAAATTTCGCGCCATAAATTAAGTAACTATGTAGGCCTTGTGATTGGCTACCAGGTCTGTAAAAATCACCTATTGAAAATGCTGTTATTTTTTTAACTTAGTACTCCACCCTTGACCCACCCTGTATTTTAAGTTTTATGCATTCCTTAATAGGTTTTGCTTCATCTCCTGAGTAACTTCCTTAATCTTATTTTTGGGAGATTAAGTTTGGGAAGAGAAATATGTAAGTTCCAGGGTTTCTCAACCTTCTTAAAACCCCCGCTTCTGAATATGATCAATCCCGTCCTGTTCTTCCTTTAGGAAAACTTCTGAATTTGAACAGATGTTTTATTTCAGCGCTACAAGCACCCTGTTTCACAATGTCTAACCTTCCTACAAGCACTGGCATCGCTTTCACACACTCCATTCCCAGGAACAGAAATCCTGTCGCTGTGGAAGTGTGACATTTCTTTGAGTCTTAAAAAGCTTGCAGGTTGCCGGCTTTGATCAGACCACCTTGCAGTCTCCGGAGCATAATTTTGAGAATATTTAAACATGCAGCTAAGTTCCAGCTGCTTTTTTTCTAGCATTAGCAACCCAGTGACTATTTTGACAGGCTAGATACTGTCATGGATTTATGTCACGCTTTGTGTCTTTAGATCTCTAGCGAGGAAAAGACGAGTCCTAAATAGATGCGATTGTCAAGACATTATTTCTTTATTTATTTATTTATTTTGCGCTGTTGTGAATATGAGAACTTTTCTAAGGGAGGAAAAATTCAGGGCCACTTCCTCATAAACAGCTACTGAATAAGCAGATTTGAAATCACCATGATTGACTGAAAGGTTGCTACTGGATGATTTCATCCAATCAGTGACTTAGTCAGGTTAAGCAGCTATTTGCATAGAAGCCCTACAAATATAGGCCAGCCTGGGACTCAAGTTTCACTCTGCTGGTTTTGTCAGAGAACTCTGCGTCATGCCCGAGCCAGCCAAATCCGCGCCCGCCCCGAAGAAGGGCTCCAAGAAGGCCGTGACCAAGGCGCAGAAGAAGGACGGCAAGAAGCGCAAACGCAGCCGCAAGGAGAGCTACTCGGTGTACGTGTACAAGGTGCTCAAGCAGGTGCACCCGGACACGGGCATCTCGTCCAAGGCCATGGGCATCATGAACTCGTTCGTCAACGACATCTTCGAGCGCATCGCGGGCGAGGCGTCGCGCCTGGCGCATTACAACAAGCGCTCGACCATCACGTCGCGGGAGATCCAGACGGCCGTGCGCCTGCTGCTGCCCGGGGAGCTGGCCAAGCACGCCGTGTCCGAGGGCACCAAGGCCGTCACCAAGTACACCAGCTCCAAGTAGACTCGCGGGGAAGCCGCTTGACTCCTAACCCCAAAGGCTCTTTTCAGAGCCACTCATCTTTTCCTGGAAAGAGCTGTAGTGCTGGATGCTGTTGTCTGAGTTGTTGACGAGTTAGACTAAAATCCTTCTAAAGAAGTAGATTTTAGAGATAAATACTGTGCACGATATGGTACTGTACACCTGATGAGGTTAGTTCCTGATAAATGTAAGACTTTGGGCAAGGACTGGAACTAAAAAGGGCCCGTGAAAGAATAACTCAAACCTTTCTTCTGTAATAGGCCTTTTTCACTGCTGTGAAAAAACACCAAGTGGGTTTTAGAAGAGAAAGGAGAAGAGGGAAATTTGAAACAGGCTGAGAACAAGGCCTCTTTATTTGGGGGGATGTCTTTGCTTGCTCAGTCTCCCCTTGAACAGACTGAGAATCAACAATACAGTTTCAGCTGTGAAGTTTCAATACACCTCAATTAACAAGCATACAGGTACCTGTAATGCTGGCCTCTTCAGTCCACCCTCGTGGGCTCTTCTGTAGGGTAATGGGGTTGGGGTGCAGTTGTCTATACAGCTCTGCATGCCTGGGGTTCTCTAAGTGAAGTGCCCAGTGGAAGGACTAGGGCACTGAGAGTCCATTAAGATTCAGAAAGTGATGGCTACTAATAAAAGGCCAGCAAGCAGTCCTCAGAGGGCTCGTCCTCTAAAATGGATAAATAGTGACCAAACTAAGAAGGGGGGCAGCATCCTCTGCAGGTCAACTTACTGGCAAAAGCTGAATTGACTGAACCTTAAAGTTTCAGTTTCCCTGGAGGCAGTTCTGGAGGGAAGGTGGAGTAAGGGAAGATGGCAAGGGAAGAGACAGCAAGACAGGAAATACAAAAATGGGTAGAGTTCCAATGTCAACTTATGGACTATAGTTAACAGCAGATCGCAGTTATTTGATCCAACATGTTTGCTCTGTTCAGAAATGCAGGTCCAGGGACACAGCTCCCCATCTGCTGGGCCTCTTTGCTCCTCAAATCTGGTTCTCAATTCCACTCTCAGAAGAGAAAAACTCACCAGCAGGAAGGAGGGAGAGGAAGTAGGGAAGGGGAGGGAGAAATATGTGAAATATAAAACCCAAGATTCAAGTAGTGTGAATGTTCCACGTTTGCAATCTATCTGGAATGTGATAACTTGCCCAGCCTCTTTCCCTTCATTTCTTGCTGTATGTTTAAGATTAATTCAATAAAATTAAATAAATCGTGGAACTCAGGGAACTTCAATTGGTCTGTGAGCTTTTCTGTTTCATGACCTTGGAAATGGCCAGTGTGGCAATGGATGTAGAGGTTGCTATTGCATTGAGGTACGCCCACCCGCCCCCGTTATTCCTAATATGCTCCATCCACCTCATGGTCAGGATGTTTGCTCTCGCTTCAGCCATCTCATTCACATTCTGTCTTCAAAAAAGAAAAAAAGGGAGAGTTAATACACCCCCTCCAGTTGTTGAAACCCTAATGGGTTGGTGGTGTAGCCTCACCTTTGCTATGATACCATTGGCTAGAAATGATGGCCTTGCCTATCTGTCAAGGAAGCCTGTGGTGTTTAATTACTAAATAAGAAAAGAAAAGCAATTTCGGGGGACAGGGCAGTCCCTGCCACATACATGTCATGCCTACAGGCAGCACACATACAACTAGAGAGAAAAGTGGTGAGTCCCCAAGTCTTCAGAAGGATGTCGAACGTCCTCGTACAACACAAATGAAATGTCAATACTGGCAAGAATGGTTTCTGTGGGAAAGAAAATAAATTAATATCACTCTATAATGAAATTATTATTTTGAGGTTCATAGTGCTTGATGCCACTGGGAGTCCCAACGTAGCTGTGCACAGTCAGCACAGGGCTTGGGAAATCAGGAAAATGCCTTCAACGTGGAGGGAGACCTTCAATGGTCAGACTCATGTATTCTATGAACAAGGCCAGATTGTGTTTGGAGTCCAGTGGCACCCTACTGGTTCTAATATATATTCCAAGTACAACAGTGTGGTACACAAGGTCCAATCCTATCAGCCTCGGTCTTGTCTTTTGTGTTCGTGGATTTTTCTCAACTCGTCTAGAAGACATGCCAGTTGCAGTGTGCAATCAACACTGAGACCTCAGATGTACATTGAAGTCAAATGGTCTTAGGTGCACATGGCCATGGGCCATTGCTTTAGAGAACATTTAATTCTGTGATGGAAATAAACATACAGTTTGCAAATGCTTACTCCTGGAGAGAGTACACAGGCAGGCTGCTTTTCTTGATGAGACCAAAAGTACCCATTTAAAGAATAAGCTCTTACAACTGGCCTTCATGGGAATCACCTGAGGGGAACTGGAACCGTCAGAGAGGGCCTGGGTGGCTCTGAGACTCCACATTTCCAGCCAAGTACAAGCAATACCCAAACTGCTACTTGACCAGACTCTAACATCCTCGTCCTCAGCGCTCGCCTTCAGTTCTCCTGCCAGTGAGCTCATCCGAAATCCTGATGATCAATTATCAGTAACTTCTCCGTAAAACAATGCCCTCCTTGTTCTGTGCAACAAGGACAAATATTCCACAGGAAAGCCAAAACCGCTTCACTTTTCACTTGACACTGAGGTGGGAACTGACATGAAAAAGCCAGCATCAAAGAGGTCCCCATAGTGCTGGCTTCTCAATGATCAAGACCAAACAGGCAGGAACAAAGCTGTAGGTGGGGTCAGTGGAAAACGCACACCCCACATCCATCCTTTTGTGGGAGAGACACCTCACCGTTCAGAATCTGTGTGCCAATCTAACCCACTTTCACACTTGACCATGGCCCCTTCCCAACTACCTCAAGCACAGGAAACAACCCAGGCTATCGCCAAGCACCCCTAGCACACCTGAAGACCATTTGCATCCATTTCCTCGTAGCCAGCACAGCTCCTATTTGGGGGCAACTTTCACACACAGCCTGCTCACCTGTGGGGAGCCAAGCTGCACAAGAGGGTATTGACAATGGAAACATCAGAGAAAACTCCAGACCAACCAGTCCCACTATACTCCCAGTAAAAAAGTCAAGCTACTTTACCTAGTACCTTAGGGAAAGAAATCTCCACCTGAATGTCCCAAATCAATTTCAGACCAAAACCTCAAAACGATTAAAACTGTAACTTAAAATACAACAAAACTACAGCTGTTTCAGGTGGGGGGAAGAGGGTGAGCCTAAAGAGCCTTTGAGTTGGGTTAAATCAGTGCTGGGAGACCCGATTCTGCGATTCAGACCTGTAGTTGCTGACCAGCTCCTGTGTTTACCACTGGGCCCAGGCTAGGAACTCCCACTGCTAATGTGTGCAAAGCAGAGTAAATGCACACAAGTCTGGCACTGCTCCGAGGGGTTTCAGGAGTGTGCTTTTTGGAGGAAAGGGGGAAAATGCTGTCAACAGCTGTTGAGGATTTCCACTAAATAAGACGTTCCTAACTTTAGCTGTGCAAAATAGGGCGTCTGCATTAGTAGCAATGACATTTCTCAGGCATGGGAAAAACGATCTGCACAATGATTTCTGACAACCTCTGAACTGATTACTGGCGTGAAATGGGCCCCAACGCCAACACCTGGTTTGGGGAGCAGATCCCACTTACTTGCGCACAGCTCTTCAAGCTGAAAGTGTAGGTGGCTCTGAAAAGAGCCTTTGGGTTCAAGGTCACCACTCGCTGAGGACAGCTTACGCACGCTCCCCGCGGATGCGGCGCGCCAGCTGGATGTCCTTGGGCATGATGGTGACGCGCTTGGCGTGGATGGCGCACAGGTTGGTGTCCTCGAACAGACCCACCAGGTAGGCCTCGCACGCCTCCTGCAGCGCCATGACGGCCGAGCTCTGGAAGCGCAGGTCGGTCTTGAAGTCCTGCGCGATCTCGCGCACCAGGCGCTGGAAGGGCAGCTTGCGGATCAGCAGCTCGGTGGACTTCTGGTAGCGGCGGATCTCGCGCAGGGCCACCGTGCCGGGCCGGTAGCGGTGTGGCTTCTTGACACCGCCCGTGGCCGGCGCGCTCTTACGGGCCGCCTTAGTGGCCAGCTGTTTACGCGGGGCTTTGCCGCCCGTGGACTTGCGGGCCGTCTGCTTCGTGCGAGCCATTGCAAAGATAGTGACAGGAAATACTGGCTTGGAAAGAGGAAGAAGCAGCCTTTATATATCCTCAGGAACATTCTGATTGGGTTTACGCTTTTTCGAAACTCCCGCGCAAAGAAACCATTGGCTGAAAAGTTAACGAGGTGATTGGTGAATTTTTAGGAACGAATTGCTCCACGCTCCAATCCCCTCTCGTTCAGTTAAGGGCTGACGACAGCCGTGTTACGAGGCACCGGTTCGCAGAGAAAAGGTGGATTCTCATGTACAAGAGCAGGTCAATGTGGTTGGTAGGTCCCACCCTGTGATCTAATTGTTTTTGTTTGATTTCTTGAGAAATACGATTGCATTTCCACGAACGGTTGAAATAAAATACAAAATTTCTGGTGAGTTTATACTCCACGTTCAAATAAGTCCATAAAAGCGAGGTTTCATTTAATGCTGATGTCAGTGAACTTCATTTATTGTTTTCCGCAAAGTAAAGAATCATGAAGAATGCCATCGTCAGTAACATTTAAAAAGCCCGCCCTGACATGCAATTGGTCAGCTATGACTCCTTTGTTCTATTTTCTTTCATTCATATTTCAGGCTTTCTGACAGCAGGTTTACTTCAATACGCGGGGTATCTATCATCTGTATGTGTGTGCACCCCGTGCACGTACTCACTACACAATTCGAACAGGTCGAGCCATGGTCCCAATTCCTAGCATTCTGCCACTCACAGAGCTCAGTCAAAACTTCCGTCCTGGCACAGAACTGCAACTGCCTTCAGTAAAGGAGGTGCCAAAAAACGAGTTCATAATTTTTTCTACTTTCTGCGTGTGTAAAGTGTGAGCAACAGCTTCAAAAGCTTACTGGCCTCTCTGTGGCCAGATATACAACCTTAGCAGAAATCAAGCAAAGTGCACACGTAGATTTCCGCATTTCAGCCTTTTAGAGAAAGTGGGTGGTTCGGATTCCCCTAACGGGAACTGACAGAGTGCTAAGCTGCTTCACTTTGAACCCTGAGGACCTGCTGCACTGATCCCCTTACTTATCGGATACAAAATGTCTGTGTGTCAACTCTGGGTCAATTAGCAACTTTGTATTGTAGCCCTCCCAGGGATACTTTCACGTCCTTCGTGGTTTTCACACTGCCATCTACTTGCAGATTGAGATACTGTGAGAATCAGGCAAGCCCTTTCTGTGAAAAGGTGGGTGGCTCTGAAAAGAGCCTTTGGTTTCAACTTGTTGGAGTTGCTGCAAGCTTTTACTTGCCCTTGGCCTTGTGGTGGCTCTCGGTCTTCTTGGGCAGCAGCACGGCCTGGATGTTGGGCAGCACGCCGCCCTGCGCGATGGTCACCTTGCCCAGCAGCTTGTTGAGCTCCTCGTCGTTGCGGATGGCCAGCTGCAGGTGGCGCGGGATGATGCGCGTCTTCTTGTTGTCGCGCGCCGCGTTGCCCGCCAGCTCCAGGATCTCGGCCGTCAGGTACTCCAACACGGCCGCCAGGTACACGGGCGCGCCGGCGCCCACGCGCTCGGCGTAGTTGCCCTTGCGGAGCAGGCGGTGCACTCTGCCGACTGGAAACTGGAGTCCAGCCCGGGAGGAGCGCGTCTTGGCCTTGGCGCGCGCTTTGCCGCCCTGCTTTCCGCGTCCAGACATACTGATCTTGTAAAAGCGCAAGGAAGTACTGAGGAAGTAAGGGCGGCCCTTTTTATAATCCTTTTTGGGCGGGAAAAAGATACGTCATTGGTTAACAGTGCAGTCTCATCTTAACAGGAAAACAGGGCAAATTTAGTATTCTTGCATTCTGATTGGGCAGAGCTAACCTCTTTGACGTTCCTCTAAATACTCACCAATCAGACACAAGAGCTTCTTTTATCACCTTATTTGCATGTCAGGTTCTATATAAAAAAGGACGCGTAGTGCCGTGCTGTTGTTTTTTCTCTCCAAGTTCGCTTTCGTCTCTAATATGCCCGAGCCCGCCAAGTCCGCGCCCGCCCCGAAGAAGGGCTCCAAGAAGGCCGTGACCAAGGCGCAGAAGAAGGACGGCAAGAAGCGCAAGCGCAGCCGCAAGGAGAGCTACTCGGTGTACGTGTACAAGGTGCTCAAGCAGGTGCACCCGGACACGGGCATCTCGTCCAAGGCCATGGGCATCATGAACTCGTTCGTCAACGACATCTTCGAGCGCATCGCGGGCGAGGCGTCGCGCCTGGCGCATTACAACAAGCGCTCGACCATCACGTCGCGGGAGATCCAGACGGCCGTGCGCCTGCTGCTGCCCGGGGAGCTGGCCAAGCACGCCGTGTCCGAGGGCACCAAGGCCGTCACCAAGTACACCAGCTCCAAGTAGACTCGCGGGGAAGCCGCTTGACTCCTAACCCCAAAGGCTCTTTTCAGAGCCACACACATCGTCTCAAAAGACCTGTAATTCTTCCGACTTGGTATAAAACAACCAGCGTTGTAACACCTAATTAAAATTTCCTACTTGGTCTTATTTTCCCTGTATAGTTAGTAAAGAATGTGTACTGTTGGGTTGTTCAGTTAGTTACTGCAGTAACTAGTATGGGGAAGGGGGTCTGGGCCTGGTTTGCTATCTTAATCTTGCACAGCTTGGAGGCTCTGTAAATTGCCCGTCTTCAGTTTAATTTTCTCAGGCAAGCCCGCTAACGCCTCTGCAGATTTCCTCACCACGTGTCTTTGCAACGTTCCAGTACCTGAACAGTACCTCTCGGCCAAGTAGGGAATTGTTTGACCACCCTGTTGTGTTTTTACATCCAGCTTAATATCTGAGGGTATATGGAAAACGGAGTGTCCTGACAGTGGAGAGCAGGTATCCCTTGTTATGCTAATTTCTCAACGATCTGGAATTCCAATTCCATAAATGACTGGATTGTGCCTGCAGGGACGGCCACAGGCAGCCTCAAGGGCTCCCAGAGCTCCCCTTCCACCTCCCTGCCCTGCAGGGACCTTGTGCACAGGTAGTTTTGTCTCTTTCAGTTTTGTTTTTTATTTCCTGGGCTGTTGTTTGAAGAGAGAAGGGTTGCAGCACTTCACGTCTGTGGGCTGCTCCTGAACCATGTCACTTACTTGGTCCTACAGTCACTCCTAGGAAGGGCTGAGTGCTGGCTCCTGCCTCACAGAAATAAATAAAACATGGCTGAGTGCCCGTGTGTCTGGTCTAAGCACTGTTTCCAGTGTTTATTACACTTTCTCCCAAGGAAGAGGCTAGTGGCAACCATAGGAATGTTGACACAGGCTCAAAGGTAATAGATCATTAGAACAAAAGAAAAGTAAAAGTGGCCAGGAGACACACATGTTCTTTGAGACCCAGTAAAGTCCTTACATCAGCCCAAGTGTCTTTAAAATGTACATCAAGCGGGGTTTGGAACACAAGGGGTGCCTGGCAGCAAAGCTACCTTCTCTGAGCGCTGGTGTGAAGGTGCAACGGTGTCCAGTGGCTGAGGAACCCTGAACTGAGAGACCAACCACACATCTCTCTGCAAAGGCCCACACAGCCGACTTCAGTGAACACTGAGTGACAATTTGTAATGGAGCTGACGAAGAAATTTCCCTGAGGCCCACACATAATTACAGCACTTCTTGCTCTCCAAAGCAAATTCTAAATACATTTTTAAAAGAATGTGTTCATTTTGTTTTGTTTTGTTTTTCTAAGTGTAGCTTAAGGGGAAACCCCAGAGCATGATGCTCTCCTGCCTGCCTGTTTGAATACTGAGTTTGGGCAAATTACTGAAACCCTCAGTAAGCATTACCTCACCTCTAAAATGGAAATGATAATGACCCACTCCCGCCCCTTGCTGGGGTGGTCCTTAAAAGACGACAGGTAAAGCACTTAGGCTGGTGTCTTAGGACAGAGAGTCCTCCCAAACATTAGCTGTGCCCAAGGCCTCTGGTCACACTGTTAGTGGCAGTGCCCTGGGTCCTGCTCACATGGCATGTCAGCGTCCCGAGGCCTTGAACGGGGCAGCTGGCCAAACAGCCTACGAATGCTTGACATCAATTCGGCTCCCTCGTCCGGCAGTGTGGACAACCAGGCAAACGCTTTCTCACAGTCTGAGCCCCTCCCCAGCGCTATGTATTTCCCTGGACTATGGTGAGGCCATACTACTGCCCGGCTGATTTTCCCAGGACCTTCTCGTGCAGCTCTAGGACTAGGGCCACCTCACGTCACAGTCAGATGTGTTTCCTTTTTTTTTTTTTTTTTGTCTCCCAATGCCTTCTGTTCCCTGTGCCTTACCACACTGCAGCATCTGGCAAGAATGAAGTATCATCTTCAGATGAGCAGCTACATTTTCAAAGCTCAAAGGCAATCAAGAAATTATTGTTCACAATCCTTCCCATACTAGGAAAAGCCAGGGCTGCCTGAAAGACTGTGGTACGTTTACTGACAATTTAGAAGAGTGCTAAGAATGAACTTGAAATAAGAAACATTTGTACCACCCTGGGTGGGTGTGGCTCACTGAATTGAGCACCAACCTGCAGACCAAACAGTTGCTGATTTGATTCCCAGCTAGGGCCTCTGCCTGGGTTGTGGGGTTCAAGAGGTAACCAATCACCCTGTCAGTGTTTCTCTTTGGGAAAAAAAAGGAACATTTGTACCAAATAAATTGAATTCAATTTTAATATTGAGAAAGATTTACAACACTGAGCTATTTTTCTCATTTTTACACAGAATAGTGAAAACTTTAATATAGACTAATACTAACCACGGGTGAGCATTTGGAAACCAGTGATTTACACAGAACCCTTCATTTCAAAATTGAGAAATATATTTCTGAATCAGCTCAGCTAATCAGAGGCAGGCGCAGGGTTAAAGCAGATTTCTTGACTATTTGTTCTAAAATTGTATCTGCTTTTCACTCCGCATATTTCAAGCAGTTATATTCTATTGTACATAGTTCACACACTTACTGATATCAACAGAATTATTATGAAGTAACCTACACAATGAACATTTTCAGATAACATTTTATATTTGAGCAAAGCATCCTGTAGACATTTTTCAAGGCCACCAACTCAGTACACATGAACCGAGGAGAGAGGATCGTTTGTGGCATCACCAGGTGCAATCACACTGCCTAATCTGGCTGTGACAGGTAAGCTGTGGCCAAATGAGACAACACGGCAACTTCATGTTCCCGAATGCAGCCATTCCCAGAAACCAAATGCGACATAATACTGTCTCAGTACATTTACGCTAGTCGGGCTGTGATAATTACAAAGTCCTGGTGACTTACTACAACACAGGCTCCCATATCTCTCGTGATGGTTGTTGATTGTGGGTTAGTTACTGCCCTAATTCCACCTGTCTGTCTGCTTTATCCTGAGAACCATGCTAAAGATACAATGACAGACCACACATGGTCCTAAAGGTCCTACTCAGGGTGGGACATGTCATTTTCATCCACTTTTTTTTTTTTTTTTTTGACCAGAACAAATCAAAAGGGCAAATTGAAATCTCTGGGCTGATCTTTTCTACATCATTGTGTGAACACTGTTTCCACAGCAACATAATTAGACAGAGACCTGTGTCCTCAAGGACCATCATCTCAAATCAGGAGCGGGGCAAGCCAAGGGAAGAGAAAAGCCAGCTCAGACACAGGGCTGTTAAGTGGAGTTCCACAAAGGAGCTTCAGCAGGCCTGAGAACTCCCTGGAATTGCATGCCAAATATGCGAGGCCTGTAAGTGGAGAAAGTGGACCTCCACTATCGCTGGATCTGTAGTGTGATCCCCCATGGCTCTGATGTCAACCCCTTATTTGAGCAGAAGTTCCAACTTTATTGCATACTTCTTGCTGAGGGCATTTTCCCACATCTGTAAACAAGAAATGATCGTTATTCTGCTTGGTCTGAGAATCACAGGAGAAAGGGAGAATTACAGAAGAAAGCACTTGTAAAGCTATACATTTTGAACCCACATATCACAAATACGGAGAAAACACTTGTTTATTTTTTTATCTGCCTGAGGGCTCAGTTCTTGAACTGCCCTTCGTTGCTTTGTTCAGTCTTATTTGCTGCTGTAATTCCCAGCGCATATAAATCCCAGTGTATGGTACACGCGGTCTGCTCAATTTTTTTTTTTAATTAACATCCCCATATAAGTTTACCTGCTCAGACCAATGCCTTCACTCCAATAACATGATACTTTTCCCATTTAAGCACTACAGTCCATACCTTTGAAATAGATGAGATTTAAAACGACTCCATTGATTTTTCCAATCTCAAAATATCACCCTACAGATTACTTGCTGGCCCTAACCCTAACCCTGATTTTATAATCACCCTAAGCCAAAAATCAATCTATTAGCTCTAATTTAAAGAAGCCAGACATCACGTGTCCCTGATATGGTATAACAGCGTGTACATAATAGCATCTACAAACTGTTCTTTGATAAAAAAACTAACATGATTTCAATGAAATCCATGGAGACTGCTTCTACCTTAAAGGGCATAGAGGGGATAGAAGTCAAATGAAACAAGCCCATCAGGAAATAAGACAAACAAGGACATCCTATAGATCAGATCTGCAGCAAATCCAGGTTTAAAAAAAAAGTTGGGGTAGGGGAAGAAGAAAAAACTTATACTAAGAAACCTGAAACAGAACCAAAGATGTAAGTGGGTCCACCTCTGAGCAAACCATGTCGCCAAGACATTTGGGTCATAATAGGGATTTTAAAGATGTGAGATTATTATTAGATATTAAGGTATCTGGTTTTAGTTAAGTGTGATTATATAGTTTTATTTTTTTAATAGTGTATACTTAATTTGGAGGGTGTAATATCCTCATACCTGCATGTATACTTTTTTAAATGGTCTGCTTGCTAAGTAATTGTTACGTTTGGGTGACATTTAGGTATTGTTATTCATTGAGTAACATTCTCCTACGTACTTGAAGTTTTCATATAGAAGTCAGAACTATATTAGTCTCTAGGCTGAACAATACTGACCAGCAGGTCCTCGTGGGCATTCTAATTCTCTCCCGGTGCCTTTTGTACAGCAGGGAACAGCTGCTCACACGCCAGCCAGCGGGCTCCTGCCTGGGAACCCCATGTCTGCTCACGGACTCGCCTTTGTCCCAGCCAATCCCCGCCCGCCCGAGGACACAGGCAGGCAGGGAGAGTCCCTTGCCACCTCTCATGCAGTGTAACGCGCCTTCTCCCTTGTATCTGGGAGTTGTGTGCACGCTTCTTCCCACTCGAGGTCCTCGAAAACCGAGAGCGAAGGTTCGTGGGAAGCTAGACGACGCCACTCGAACTTCCTCGCTGCCACCTGAAACGTTAAGATAACCAAGCAAGCTTGCACTCCCTACACGATGGCCCAACAATAAACTATCAAGGCCTGACAATCAGACCCGGAGCTCAAAACTAAAGCTGGCTTATAATAGCTTTAACTGCTCATGTAACAAAGCAAAATATGCTCGTTTATTACGGAAATGTGCGCGTGACCGTGAAACGGGCCTTTGGTGGAAAAAAGATTAAGTGGCTGAAAATCAGCGACTTAGCAGCGGAAGCCGCAGAGGGCGCCCTAGAGCCTGAGCGCGCAGACCGCGTCCTCAGTGGGGATCTCGGAGGGAGGAAGGAGGGACGCAGAGAACCTGTGACTGCAGGAGAGAGCTTTGCAAATGCAAAGTAAGGCCCTCCAGATTCAGGAGAACTTGACACCCGAATTAGAACACGGACCCCTTTTGTCTGGTCAACCGTAATTTACAAACTGCAAAGCCTCGGGCTTAAGGAACAGCCCGGTTGAGAACAATCATCTGCTAGGCCCAGTTTAGTTACTTTTCAACCCAAGCCCACCGTGTTTGGGAGTGAGGCACTCAGTCTGATCCCTGCCAGGAAGGGGTCGGGGGGTGAATCCAAGGTGTGCCGACCCTTCCTGATGTCGCCGAGAGCGAATACGCAATCGTTTTATTGGGGATTCCTATTTTAATCGTTTCTGTGGGCGGGGAGCTGCACCCTCGCAGAAGCAAGCGATTTGTAGGCTCATTGAACCCCCCTCACGCCAATCTTGAGTAAAAAGGTCAGCGACGGAGGTTCCAGGGACCGCCACGGTCTGTTTACAGAGAAAATGTAGAAAAAAAACCAGAGCTCTGGTCAACCGAAAAAACATTCTGATAAACTCATTCCTGTCTGTCCCTCCACACACCAACGTACGAAAACGGCACACAGCTCTCTTTATGAAAAACTGGGCGGCCCTGAAAAGGGCCTTTGGTGTAGACAAATACAAAGTTGGTGGCAATAGATGACTCAACCGCCGAAACCATAAAGGGTGCGGCCCTGGCGCTTGAGCGCGTAGACCACGTCCATGGCCGTGACCGTCTTGCGCTTGGCGTGCTCCGTGTAGGTGACGGCGTCCCGGATCACGTTCTCCAGGAAGACCTTGAGCACCCCGCGGGTCTCCTCGTAGATGAGCCCGGAGATGCGCTTGACGCCGCCGCGGCGGGCCAGGCGCCGGATGGCGGGCTTGGTGATGCCCTGGATGTTGTCGCGCAGCACCTTGCGGTGGCGCTTGGCGCCACCCTTGCCAAGACCCTTCCCTCCTTTGCCACGACCAGACATCGTTGCAACGCTCAGACAAGTACCGAATAGATCTTCGGGCGGCAGCAGCCCAGTTATATACGCGGAGTGCGGACCTAATTGAAAACGAGAGGCACGCAAGAACTTCCGCCGGCTGTAGGCCCGCCTCTTCGCGAACCAGCGCCAAATGACGTCACCGCGACTGGAGTTCCTCCTCTCCCCGTTCTCCGCCGCACTTCCGGGTTCCCGGATCAGGATTTCCCGAATTTTTAACTGCTTAAAACTAAAGAAACTGACGTTTGTCCCTGTAGAAACGTGGAAACCTGTAGAGAATCTTATGAGTTTATGCAGCCAAATTGATATGAGAGGGAGGTAAGATCCGGGGAAAGTTTTGTATATTCTTTTATGCATCTGCCATGAGGGAGGATTGCAAAAAGGTGGGAGAAAGCCAGGTGCTGAAGAGTTAACATAACCTGCCCAGTTAGGTATTTGTGGTCAGCTCACTAATTTATTACAGAGCCCCCTTTTCCTTCACACGTTTCAAACTGATTATCTTCTGCTGCTTAGAGACAGTCTCACCTTAGTGGGAACGCGAGTCCCTCGACCCACTTTTTTCGGCCTAGGGGCTCTCCTGTTCCCGCAGTAAAGCCTTTCCAACCAAATCCCTTCCTCCGCCCCTCCCACCCCCGCAGGAGTCTAAAAACCGTCTGGCGCCCCTCCACATCAAACTGGGAAATCTGACAAAAGGGTGTTCTTCCTGAAGGCGAGGCCGCGGTGGAACTCGCCCGCCACGGAAGCCCGGGTCTCTTCCCGGCGTGTTTTCTCTTTCTTCCCTGTGTATTAAAGCCTGTAATTCTCATTTTAATATCTAGCCACCCTCACCTCTGCGCCCAGTAACTTATGTGTGTTAATGTTTACTTCTCTGCTGCTAGTTTTGTCTTCTCTTTCATTCTGGTAGCTACATTATTTCAAACAGAATTGGCAACTTCTGGTAGCGAAGGTATTAAAATAAATAAGCACCCTCCCACTAGCTATTTTTAGAAAGATTAGTGCGTAAATCGCTTCCGAGTAATGTTAAAGGCGTAATTATGAGACTGGCCGGGAGCGGAGCAGAGTGGCGCAGCGGAAGCGTGCTGGGCCCATAACCCAGAGGTCGATGGATCGAAACCATCCTCTGCTAGTTGTTTTCTTTTTTTTTAAACATCCGTTACAATTCCGCATCTTAATTTCACAATTTAAAAGAAAAAGAAAGCAACACAAACAAAAAGCCTCCACAAATGAGCCAGTAGGGCCAATGCTCCCAGGGCCTTGTCAGAGATGCACTGACAAGCTTGAAAGAAGCCATCCCAAATACAGTTTTAAATCTGTATCACATCATCGGGCTAAGCACTCTACGGAACATTATAAATTTCTTGTCCATAGAATGATTGTACTGAAACACCTTTTGTGTAGATTAATCTATTAAATGTAAATATTGTTAACAGTTAAGATTTTTGTAATCCTACTGTACTGGGGTTTTTGTTGTTGTTAACATACGGAAGCTTCAAATAATCGGATAGAGACAGTGTGAAAAGTGCTCTAATGTCACATTATCACAGAGGAAGCACCAGAAGAGCATGGGAAGGGGGGAAATTGCAGCTACCCTTGCTGGATGGCGAGAGGGAAGATCGTGCAGAAGCTGCCTGGTAGTAACACCGCCTTCCGGAGGCGGTTTCCATGACAACTGTCCACACAGCTATCTCAAGTACCTAGAGTCTGAAAAGAGTGAATGTGAGTATTCATAAGGAAGAAACAATGGCTTAGCTTATTAAAAACTATCCCTTGGTGCAGACAGTATGCAATACTTTACCATATTTTAGGTGCCATAAACTCCAGTCTTTCAATTCAGAGAAATGGTAGATTTAACCAAAAAAATGACTTTTCTTTCCATGGAGGCACCATATGCCACAAGACCGAAATGATTGTCAGTTTGAACCCTGCCGCAATCTCGACTCCGGAATCTTAGGCCCCAAATGATCTCACTTAACCTAGATTTTCCATCTTTCTAAAGACGAAAAGTGGCGACGCCATCGTCTTTGCATCATTACCTGACTTGTGGGTCTCGGGGCACACTGAAACCTTATTGTACTCCCTAAGCAGTTCAGGAGCTTTGACTTTCGTGGACCACGTGGCCTAACGGATAAGGCGTCTGACTTCGGATCAGAAGATTAAGGGTTCGAATCCCTTCGTGGTTGAGTTTAACTGCTTTACCCCCCCTACCATGGGGGTTTGAAGTTATCACCCCAACAAGTGTTGCATTGCACACTCACTTTTTTTCCTTTTTTTCCCCTGGTGCTGGGGGAACCAGTGTCTGGGGTGAAGGGAGGCTGAAAGTCAAAGGAAATGAGGCCGTTCAATAAATTGGGGGCTCCCAACGTCTCCCCAAATTTGGATTTTGAGTGCCTGAGTTTCATTTTCACAGGCTCAGCCTGCCCTGAGCCACTTGGAAAAGGGAATTCGGATTTGCCAACCGAGGATGTCTCCCCATCTGCTGAGTCTCAGCGCAGTGGGAAACCTGCTGCTTTTCGAAGGCCACAATCTCTTCTTCACATTCTGCTTCCAGTCTGAGTCCCCCTTGCTTTTGAAGTTCTGACTGCTGTGAAGTTTATGTTACTGTGCTTCATTCTTCCTCTTCTGTTCCATCTTCCTCTCTTCCTTTGGTTGTGTTGCCATCAAACAGATGAGAACAGCTTGTATTCCAACCTAAGTTACAGTACAGAAATACTAAGGCCATTAAAAGAGCCCAGGGGTTTACTGTGTGTGTGCCAACAGTAAGTTAAAGAGAGAGAGAGAGGGAAAGAGAGAGAGAGAATTGATGTGCAAAACATACAAACACACATTTTTGTGCCTAAATAACTGAATTTAATAATTTAGGATGCAGAAAAAGTAATTTCCAACTGCTGACTTCATGGTAAGATGGTAAGACATGGTGTTTGATTTCAGATCTAACATGGGTTCAAATGTGGAGGCTGTAAGTGCTCTTGCTAGAGGTCAAAGCAATGAATAATTAAAACAAGGTAGGGAGGGCCTGCTCCTTTCCCCAGCCTCTAAGAGCTCCTGTCTCTCTGGTTTCATCTAGTCATCTGTAAAGTCCAGACTGTACAGAGAAAACAAAGAGACATAGCTCTTTTCTACTTAATGTGTTCCTCTTTCCTTCCCTCTTTACTATACTTTAGGAAAAAAACAGACCCTTTGGGTTTGAAAGAGGCGAGGGGCAGAGGCAAAATTGCTTTGGAAAATACAAGAGAGGGGAACGTTTAAATCATCCTTTAATGTGTATTAAAAGGAGTGACACACACCCTGGTCTATTCCGCCTGGATGAAGTTTCAATCCCCCCCACGCTACAACCCCGCACCGCCCGCCACCACAGACATACACACACACTATGCCTTTAAGTGTCTATGTCACAACTATCTGTTGAATGTTTACAGTGTGCAAAGCAGGAGAAACAGGATATAAAAGGGTGATACACACCCTTAGAACCTTCTTTTCAAAGGAGGTAAAGTGGGGAGGGAGTGGCAAAAGGGGTGAGACTGCTCAGGCATCCACAGCAGCAATAATTACCTCTGATTCTTTATTGGAGAAAAAGTAAAATACACAAAGTATATCACCCGATTCCTGAAGATTCCACTTTGGCTTTCAATTTGGGTCATCACCTCCTGTGCTTTTATTTCTGAGATTAAATGGTTAAAGAGTGTAAGCCATCTTTGAACCATACATACTATATCAGCCATATATTGTTAGGGGAAATTCAGAAACAGATGTTGCTTTAAAATCCATGCTTCTTAGGCCTCAATCTTCATGAGGCCTTGGGAGTTCTGCTGGCTTATGACAAGGGTACTTCAGAAGAATTTTCCAGATCTCAAAAGTTACAATCCCCATCTCAGGATTTGAACATGTTAGAAAGACTGCATTGCCTCAAACACTTGATCTAAAAGAACGTGGTTCCCATGATCCTTAAAAGGAAAGACTGGGTTTGTCTGGTCTCTACTTCAGTCTCCTCATCTGCAAAACAGAGACAGGTGAGAGAGGGGAAGTTTCAGAGAGATAATCTCTACCACCTCTTCAAATTCTGCTATTCTACTGTGTGCCTGGCCCCTTGATATAGTTTACTCTAAGGTGAAAACAGGTGACAGATGAGACTTCTGTGGGATTGTGTGATAAAATCAAGATGTACGTGGCAGAATATTATCAAAGAAGGGAGAAATAAATAGAGGCTGGAGCGTTTGGAAAAGATCTTCGACTTAAATTAATCGATTTTAAATTAGATCTCCGATTTAAACTAAAGTAAATTAAATTAAACTAAAATACGAAGAGAGGAATAATGGTTTTTTTCCTTAGCAGATTCGCGGGAAAGGTATGTTTGATCTGCACCTTGAAAAGGATTTTACCAGAAGGAGGCAGAGACTCTGCTGGCAGAAGGAACGACATAAGCAAAAGCACAGCATGTGGGCAGTCTCTGCTCCTGGGGGAAGACAAAGCTGGTTTCATGGGGAAGTTGGAAAGGTAGAGAGAAAACGTCTCAAGAAAGCCTTGCACTTGGAAACTTGCCTGAGATTTAAAAGCAAAGGCTGCGAGACAAAAATTGCCAATTCAGGACTCCTAAAACCGAGTGGGGCAGTGAGCGAAGAGAAGGGTGTGGAAACGGTTCTCAAACGCAATAGACGCGCTAGCATCATCTGCAGCACCAGGCACCATCGGACCGCCCGGGAGATTCTGACGTATTGCCCACAAATCGTAATATGCGGTTCACAAAGCACTAAAACATACCCTGATATGCGGTAAAACCTAGCTAGCGTCCACTACGGAGTGGAGCGCTAAACGACGAGGATGGGATTCGAACCCACGCGTGCAGAGCACAATGGATTAGCAGTCCATCGCCTTAACCACTCGGCCACCTCGTCTACTACGGTATGGTTTTTGCTAAATATTACATTTCTTTACTCAACAGAGTCCTGCTTTGCAATTTTCACTACTTTTTATTAATATTTCATCAGTGAAAATGATGCCTTTGCTTGTATGAATGACCCCCTTGCTTTGATAAAGGAAGAAAAATAAAGAAGAGACTACAGTCCTGGGAAGAAAGGGCGACAGCAAGATATGTACCTGAAGAAAAAACAGACAAAATACACTTCCAAAGAAAAATGTGCAATCTGAAAGAGCCAAACTCTCAGAAACAGAGAGTAGAATGGTGGTTATAAGGGGCTTGTTCGGGGGGTGGGGAACTGGAGAGATGTGGTTCAAAGAATACAAAACTTGCTGTTAGAAGATAAATACCTTCTGGAGATTTAATGCACAGCACATTGATTATAATCAACAATCTTGCATTATATACTTTAAAAGGCCATATCTTAAATGTTCTCACCACAAAAAAAAGAGTTAATAATTATGTGATGTGATGGACATGCTAGCTGATGTTACGGTGGTAATTGCATTGCAGTATACAACTGTATTAGATCAACGCATTGTACAGCTTAAACTTACACAATGTTATATATCAATTAGATCTCTGTTTTAAAGTCCTTTTTGTAGCATTTGTCTTATGGTGCGTGACTTGGGGAGGGTGAAAGAAAACTGGGCTTTGTTCTGGGTCAGACACTTTCAGGAAGGGAGGGCTTAATTCTGTGATTGAGTATCTTAATAAATTTTATCTAAACAAAGGTAAGAACACAATGAAGCTACAGCTGCAAAACTAGTGGTTTCTCGTCTTAGTTGAAAGAAGATGTTTGGTATTGTTGTGGTTTGCACAGTGACCTTCTACTATTGTCTGTTCTTAGACGAGATTGTTGTTTCCATCTGCTTTCATTATGATCAGAGAATGACTTTGTATGATGCACCTGTTCTGTAAGACTGTTTATGCTCAACAGAAGGATCCCATGGCCTAGCATTATTTAGCAGCCAGAAGAAAGAGCAAGACACTGAATGCTGATGAGGGGTGGGGGGAGTTCAAGTCTAAGGGAGTGTCTGTACAGACCAGCGTGTAATCTTGGTCTGGGAAAACTTGAGGACAAGGTCACCAAAGCTGAGACAACTCCACTGAATATTTGAAATCCAGGTGCCAGCCATTACATTATGAGTACCTTGAAGTCGGGTCTGCCTGAAAGACCGATGCATACTAGTAACAGAACTGTTTACCTTCAAAATGATGTAGGCAACAATTAGCTTAACGAGTGTGAACAGAGCCTGTGGTGGGCAGGGGCCATGGAGGCTCTCAGATGTTCAGGGCAGCAGTGCCGCTGTACGGCAGGAACTTCTTCAGCAAGGGGTTAGTGTTTAGAAGCTGATGGAACACTTTCCTTTAACTGGCTCCATGAAAGGAAGGGCCTGAATTGGGGACTGTAAAATATAAACTCTTCATCACTGGGGCCAGGATTCTAACTTGTGAGGACCTGAGGAACTCTGGAGGGGTGGAGGGGAAGGGACATCACCTGTGAGTGGTAGTAGCGCTCAAATGGAAGACAATTTCTTCATGGCCCATGGCTTTCTCTCGAATTGGTAATTGATGTGGAAGTAATCGGCAGCCAGATGTGTACACCTCTAAGGCGAGCTAGTGATTCAGACCCACAGAAGGAAATCAAGATGTCGCTGATGTCCCAAAGAGATCTGGAGTCAAATTGCTGGATTCGGAATCCAGAGTGCTAACCGTGGGGTAGTTTATGGGGAGCTTTCTACTACAAATTTTATGTATATTCTTGCATCTGGCCACTACCTTTTGAGGGGGCTTCAGAGAAGAAAAGACTTGTGGGAGGGGTCTCTGACAACTGGACCGTGAAGACGCGGGGCACACAAATAACTTGAGGATCTGACTGACTTGGGGAACCCGGCAAGAGTAGGTGTCAAGAGAAAAAGGAAATATCAAATTTAAGTAAAGTCTGCTTGACCTTAAACTGAAAAAGAGAGAGAGAAGGGGAGTATTCTACAAGAGCACAAAGGTGATATATATAGCACACTTCAGAAGTTCGAGAAAGGACTAGGGACTCATACAGTGCTCTGTGTGTAGGAAGGGTGTGTGAATAGACCAGGATGCGCCAGCGGAAGGAGAGAAACAAGGCAGAAAACATCACCACAAGAGCAGCAAGTCCCACCTAGACTTAAAGTGTGAATGCTAGATTTAAAGTCCAGAGTGCTAACCATTACACCATGAGGCCTCTCAAAGGTATGATGAAGTATCTATAAATATTCCTTACAAAGCTTGTCATTTTTACTATTTTGTGAACTATAGCTTTAGCTTAAAACACATTAATCAACTTAAAAAAACTGTTGTATCCCAGGCAGCAGATGCTCCAAGATAAACGCAAACACCTGTGTTCACACTCACTGTGAATTTCGCCAGACCGAGTGCACGTATTTGAAATTGATGGAAGCCAAACCCAGAACTGAGGTCTGAGATGTGAAACATGAATGCTTGGGCATCCAGGGGAATATCTAATTTTCCGGGATCTCAGGGACCAGGGAGGACAGATGTGGAAACCAGAAGAAGGCGTGGTGATGCTGCTGTGCAGGACAGTGGTATGGATATGAGTCCATCCAGGTGCAAAGGTGAAGGAAGATACTAAAAGAGTGACAGGACAGGTCCCACCGAGATTTGAACTCGGATCGCTGGATTCAAAGTCCAGAGTGCTAACCATTACACCATGGGGCCAACGGCATAAGTTTCTTTTGCACTGTTTTCCAAATGCGTTTGCTATGTGTCGCGTGAGTTTCTTTAGGGTGATTTCTCTTCTAGCGATACTGCAGATCCTAGAAGGAGATGCAACGGTTCTGTCAGGCAAAAAGCCCAGTGGAGTTCACTTTTGCTTGGAATTTTTCTCCGGTCTATAGAGGGTTTGAGTAACAGCATTCCTTGCAAAATCAAAACTGTATTTCCAGGAAATTTCAGAATTAAGAAAAAACGTTTACCTCCAACTATTTTCACTTCCTTTCTGGTGCTTATCTTCATTTCCCAATGGACCAAATGCAGGAGTAATAAAAGATACTTTTTGTTATATTAACTCTTTTCTGTGTTGAATATACAGTAAAGGACTATAGCTACCTACTTCCAATCTTATGGAGAGACACAATAATCGGGAAAACTGTGTTTGGTGTTGTTTTAATGTGTGTTCGAGGTCGAGTTTCTACAGTTGGTCCAGTAGATGATGTACCAAGAAAGAAAACGCTATTGCGTAGTCGGCAGGATTCGAACCTGCGCGGGGAGACCCCAATGGATTTCAAGTCCATCGCCTTAACCACTCGGCCACGACTACGAGACTCCGGCGTTTCGGTGGATAAATTCCCATGACAAATACTATCTTCCCTGTTACACATGGCTCTGTTCGGTAACTGTTCTGCAATGTCTGTCATTGTGGTAAAAACAAGGTCTGGAATATCTCTGGAATACCGAAATGTCCGTTACATAAGTTTTTGTAAATTATAACAATCTGACGATGACATACACATTACGAACTCTAACAGGTGTACCGGTCCCCAAATCTGAGACACTGAATCACAAGAATCGCCAGGTTAGTGAATAGCGTTTACCGCAGTTAGAGACTAGGAACAGTACACCTGCAGAACTGGTCCAGAGACCCTATCTGATAATCAGTGATAATCTTAATTTAATCCCCTTTCCACAATAAAAGATGAATTTTTAATGAAAAGAAGCGCGAATAGCAGAGGATGGTTTCGATCCATCGACCTCTGGGTTATGGGCCCAGCACGCTTCCGCTGCGCCACTCTGCTAACGCTTAAGCCTTTTTCTTTCAATTACTATTCGAAAAATAAATTTTAGCAATTTTCTTCTAAATGATTGGTTGATATATGTCAGTGACTGCCTCTGAAAATAGAAAGAACACATTGGTATCCGTACGTGACTACACTCCACTTCCAAATACTACTGCCTGAGAACTCACCTCCAAAAGGCTCAATCTTCATATCAGAGTTTACTCGAGCTGATAGAATGACGTTTCAGATTATTGGAAAACCAAACGCATACTAATTAGCGTAACCGATAAAGGTGGAATTGCAACAGGAAGGTTAACTTTGGTCTTCCTGAGCTTAGCCCTCCCAAGATACTAGAAGTACAGGTCCTTTAAAATATTTTTTGTGATGTCTTCGCAGTGGAGGGGCGGGGGACGAGGGGGGAGAAAAAGACAGACGATGCATTGGCCGGGAATCGAACCCGGGCCTCCCGCGTGGCAGGCGAGAATTCTACCACTGAACCACCAATGCGCTGCGCGAAGTAGGTACCTTGTATGTCCTTACATATAGGTATGGTTACCTTGTCACTAAATTATTAAAATAGTGAGAATGCATGTTCTCCTCCCAAGAATTTCTTTCAATCTCATTCTCTTTTATCAGTACATTTATCATGCTGAAGGGATCTAGATAAGCCACTGTGACAAAAAAGAAATTACTTTGAGTTAAAGCATTTGAGTTTCTGAAATCCCTTATCTACCTAAAAGCAGAGGCTTCCCAAAGAGCTCAGTCGTCATAAATCCCGTCCCCTGAAGCAACTCTCATCTTCCTTTCTGAGAAAGAAGTTGGTGTGGGTTAGAGGAAAAAAAACGTTCCCCTCTTGGTTGGAACTCCTGTAACAAAAGACAGATTACCAACGAAAGGACAGATTAACAAGAGAAAAAATAGCAGAAGTGCATTAATATGTACCTGGCAGGTACACATGGGAGAGACCCCGGGAAAATGGTAACTCTTGAAGAGTAACAGATGAAGGGGAGCATAATTTGCCATCCCCAAATATGCCTCTGTGACATAGGGTTGTTTTAGGCCGATTATTTTTTAGAAACAGCAGACACAGAAGATCTAAAAACCAAGTGGAAGTTACCTTTTTGTAAGAGACATTTACATTTTGCAAAATAATAACAATAACAATAAAAGGGAGCCCGAGCTGCCGTCCCAGAGGAACTGCCTTGCACACTTTATGTCTCAAACCTGTGGATGTCAAGACAGGGCAAAATAAACTTTGCACTGGGTCTAATGCAACCTTGTGCCCCGCAAAAATTGTTTTGCAAGGATAACAAGAAAGCAGATACTATGATTGCTGGACTTGTGACTACTAGGCTGAAAGTTAAAAACATTCTCTAAAATAACATCGCTGTTATGTTACATTATGTTATGTTTGTTATGTTGTTATGTTATCTACACCAATAGCAACGCTTTCCTTCTAATGACGTCATTGTTCCCCTTCCCTTTCTCATAAATACCCCTTGTTTTTGTCTCCTAATCAGAACACTACTGGGGCTTTTCTGCCTGGGTCAGTGCTTCCCGAATAGCGTTCTTCCTTTGCAGGACACGGCGAGCTAGCGAAGCTGAGTAGAAGGATTGAACTTGGTGTCGGCTTTCCCTGACTTCTGGGTAGTGCGGCGCACAGCGGAGGCAAACACTGAACAGGCAGGACTGCGGTGGAGGAGTCTGAGTAGCATCACTGCAGGGCGCCACACAAAGAGAACGGGAAGCTGTCACCTAAAACCCGGAGCTCCCCGATGACTACAATGGGGGAGCGGGGTTAAAGGCAAAATATCATGACTGACCATGATTTAGGGATTCAGGGTCGTGAACTATGCTGGTTGGTCAATTCCTGTGCAAGCTTCAACAATTTTCTTAATCTGATTTATTTAGCTCTTGGCCGCATCCTGTGCGGGGTCTTCTTGACTGTGGCCAGGTGGTCTTTCCTGCTCACAGAGGTCTGCAAGACATTTTGGGATTGTGAGTCAGTGATGTTACCTTAAGAACGGGGCGGGGGGGGGGGGGGCAGAGTTATAACATCCTCTGCTTAACAGGCTACATTCTTCTGTTATCTTAAGCAAAATATACTGTTATATTCTTTCCTACCAGCTGAACGTGCAGGCCACAGGGCATGACTGCCTAACAGTGTTGCTGCGACTCTTAGAAGGACTAATGTAATAGTTTTAACTAAAAGCTAATTTCTTCTAGGTTTTGCTGTCGGTTTCACTGTTTCTGGCAAGTTCGAGCTGACTTAGATGTAGATCTGTGAGGGACGTGGGCCGGGCCACTGGGGAGACCTCCATTCCCTGGGTCCCCATATACGAATAAACTTTATCAGCCCACAGCAGGAGTGTGGCTGATTTGGGGGCATGTGCTACAGGTCTGAGGCAAAGCCCTGGGCCCACGCGGCAGAAGGGCCTTGTCTAAAGCTGGAAGAAAAGTTACCAGGAGGAGCTGGCGTCTTGGTTGACCACTGGAGGGTGGGGGTCTGAATCAAGCAGGGGACCAGGGCGAGCATTCCCCACGGAGCAGAGCGCTGGGGCAACGGCCCTGCCCTCTGAAGGAGAGACATGCATTTGAGAAACAAAAAAAGCGCACGTACGACAGAGGATTGATCTGCACAACCGGCTGTTTTGCTACACGCAAGGGGATGTGAGGATAAGACTTGCAATTTGTTGTTTAAAAATAGGCATGGTAAGGGCACTGATGTAACTGAGCAGGAGGAGACCCTGGAAGAGTTAGAAACAGGGATGGAAGAGGCCCTTGTGGCCGTGGGGAGAAGAGGATAAACGGGATGCAACGTTCGAGGAGAGAAAACTCAGCAGAATCCCTAATCGGATTGGGAAGCAACGTCCAGAGTGGCGCCGGGCTCCTGGCTCCGGAGGAATAGGGGTGGGAGTGCAGCTGCGGGGAATGCGGAAAGTGGCCCAGGGAGGCAGGCGAAGGGGCAGTCCGGAAGCCAGGAGCGCGGAGCCGGAGCCTACGTCGAAGAGGAGGGTCCTCGGCAACTAAAAGACGCGAAAAGAAGCCTCAAAGGACAAATGGAAACCAGAAGACTGGGCATTGCCTGGCGGCAAAGACGGGAGAAATGTGTTTAACATTTCTCCCCAAAACGGCAGAAGAGGCTGACCCCGACGTGACTTGAACACATAACCTTCTCATCTGGAGTCAGACGCGCTACCGTTGCACCACGAGGCCACCAGGAAAAGGGATTTTTTTCTCTTCTCAAGTCAGATGTGAATAATTTTCCTTCTCTTCCAAATACTTCTTTCTCTTTTTTTTTTCCCTCAGGATGTAAAGATTTATTTCTTTTTCTTGGTAGATTTGATCGTTTTACCCCTCCAATGCTCATGGCTTCGCCAATGCTTCCTTGTTGAAGATATTGACCAGATTAAATATTAATCTGGTCTGCTCAGTGGTGTCCATGGGCCTTCTGGTCTCTGCAGTGAGCACGTGCCATTCGGTTCACAACAAGAAAAGAGCTTGGATTTGCTGGTCTCAGCTTTTTCCACTAGCTCTGTGAGTGATTTTCCTGCAGTCGTTCGCAGAAGGTGATTCTGGAACCCAGAGCCTCGGTATCCGCTGGGAGCTTGTTAGCAATGCAAATCCGGCCACACCCGGGCCTAAGGGTTCACAAAGTCCAGGGTGGCCCAGCAGGCTGTGTTTGGACAGGTCGTCCGGGAAAACGTTTGAGAATCTCTGCGCCAGCTTGGAGACACGACACGTTTCTCTCTCGAGAAAGTAAACGTACAGTCTCCTGCCAGGATGGGGCAGGCGCAGATGTATCTGTTTGTCTGGGCTGCCATGACTGAGCCCATAGAGTGGGTGGCTGAGGCAACAAACCTACCTTCTCACACTTCTGGAGGCTGGAAGTCCTAGATCAACCTTCCCGACAGGTGTGTCGATGGCTGCCTTCTCCCTGTGTCTTCATATGGTCTTCTCTCTGTGTCTGTGTCCTAATCTCGTTTTGTAAGGACGCCAGGCATCTGGGATTAGGGCCCACCCATACGACCTCATTTCACTCTACTCACCTCTTTAAAAGCCGTCCCGAGGTGAGGTCCTGGAGGTGGGAGAGGGGGCGGGGTTGGGGGCGACTACAGATTCAACTCCTAACAGGCAGTTTCCAGGCGGAGCTGCTGCGGACAGCTCCTGGACCTGGCGTGGGGCGAGCACGAAGTGTGCGGTGCAAGTGGGCCCGCCGCTTTGCTTTGCCCACACGGCCTGTTTGGGGGTCCGCTGTCGCGGGTCCGACAAGCCAACTGGCCCACCTCAATCGGATTTCCAGATTACCAAATGGTGTTGATGTTATCTCCTCGAAGTGTTGTCTTATTGGAATTTACGTTTCAGAGTCGTTTTAAGTGGGATTTCTGAAGTGCGCAAAAGTAAACCCTGTGCTTACCCCACAACCTTTACCTGGGCGCCCCGCCCTACACCGGGGGTCCCCGAGTAGACAAAGCAGCCCTGTTCCTTCTGCACCTCCCTGCTTCAGCCCCCAGAGTCTCTTTCTCGCTGTGGCCTTCCTGCCCGACCCCCACCCAAAAATAAAGCACCCTGTTACCCTCAGTCACTGTAGCGCCGAGGTCCTCTCCTGAACAGCAGTAACTTTACAGCAAATTTACTGTTAGGTTCAGCTTGTTTCCCCAGTAGGACTATAAGGTTTTCGAGGCGTTGGAAACACCTTGGCTCACAACGATAACTTCGCTACTATTGCAGTTAGAGCGCCGAGATTGTTCCAACAAATTTTCTACTCACACACTGCTTCTCACAGGGTGACCACGTGGCCTAATGGATAAGGCGTCTGACTTCGGATCAGAAGATTGAGGGTTCGAATCCCTTCGTGGTTGTTCCCTTTAACTCCCTTTTGAAGTCAGAAGTCTTCTTTTTCACCTTAGCAGTTTATTCGCCACGGGTTTCTCCTCCACCTCTCTTCCTTTGTTTCTTTTCCCCTCTCCAAGTATCTATTTCTCTGTCTCCGTAACATCCCCGCAGTCCGTTCTCCCGGGCGGCGCTACCCAAAATCCGGTCCGCTGACCAGAGGCGGCGCCTGGGCGCTTCTGAGAAACGCAAGCTGCCCCTCCAGTCCTTCGCTCCAGCTTCAAAGCTAGGACGCTCGGGGTGGGGGCTGGGGCTGGGTTTCATATGCTAGTAGTGGAGCCAGGCCCTTGCACACTCGAGCCTGAGAACTACAACGTTGTGGACTTCAAGTTCTCCCCTCCCACTCACTATTTAGCGCCCACCCACCTGCACCCAAGATCGTTATAAAGGGGGTGTTGTGCAACCTCCTGGGGACCCCTAGGAAAGACTGAGGCAGAGAAAGGCAGGAAAAGGGTCAATACGTTTGACAAAAGTCCCCTACAACAGACGTACGGAAATGGTAGAATCAGAAACTCACCCTCTGCGATACCCAGAAAAACCACAGACTTGGGGCAAAAGCAGTAGTGACCTTATACTTCTTAGGAGGTGATCGGGAAACAATCTATTCGTGGTGTCCAAGGGCCAACCCAAGAACTGCAAAGGGAAAAAGCCCTGGGAAACACTGAATCAAGTACAGGTGCCAACCCAGAAGTTTTCGCCTGAATCCAGTCTAATCAACTAAAGACATCTATCAGTCATTTGTACTAGACTTCTAGTTTAGAGTAGAAGAATGAATGAAAAGTTTCCATGAGGGAACAACGAGAAAAAACCCAGAAAGTGGGACATTCTACGAGCCAATAGCCTCGGACTTTTTAAAAAGTCAATGTCAACAACAACAAAGCTGGAAGACTGTTGTAAACTAAAAGGCATTAAGGAAACATTACAGCCAAATTCGGTAAATGAACTTTGATTGGATCTAGTTAGAAAAACTGGCTCCAAAAGACATATCAGAGGCCCTTGAATGTGAACTGGATGCTAGATGTTTTCATAAAGAAGTACTAGATTTTTTACTTATGATAATAGTATTTTGGGTATGTAAGACGTGTTCACATGTGAAGAGTAAGTAATGTGGCAAAATGTTAACAACTGTTGAATATGGGTAGTGGGTGCACAGATAATTCCCTATTCTTTCCACTGTTTATGTTTAAATTTTTTTTCATAATAAAAGTTTTAATTAAATTTTAAAAAATTGGCAGAAGTTGTCTTGCTTAAACAAAGGCCCTGAAGGAAGAGCACAGGGCTCCAGGGAGTCAGAGGGTTCACATGAAGAGACCAGGGCAGCGAAGAAGGACAGATCCTTCTTGCCTCGGGAGCTCCAGGCTCCCTGACAGAGTGGCCAGAAAGGAAGCTGAGAAGGTTAGATAGACAGACGCCCATGGTGAGGGGCTCCTGTGCCGTTGGTGATCTTCCCTGTAGACCACACAGTGCCTGTAAAGGGGACAAGACACGAGCACATTTGCATTCTCAGACGGACACACCAGTTCATGCTGACATAGCCCCGTCTACAAAAGCAGCCCCCAACTGCATCTCTGGTGTTATCTCTTACTGCTGCCCCTCTAAAAAAAAAAAAAAAAGGCAGTGCTCCAGCAAGACAGAACTTTCTGCAGTTTCTCTCATAGTCTAACCCCTCTCCCTTTGGGCTCACTTCGACACATCCTTCACATCTGAGCTTCAATAGAATTCATTCCACAGCCTGATCTGAGAAAATGGGCCTGAGGCTTGGGAAAAAGAGTCAGATTAGAAAAATAATTAGGAGGTTGATCTGGGTGCTTATTTCAAAAGTTTGGGCCCTGGCTGGTGTGGCTTAGTGGATAGAGCACTGAACTATTAACCTTAAAGGATCGTCAGTTCAGTTCCCAGTCAGGGCACATGCCTGGGTTGAAGGTTAGGTCCCAGTTTGGGGCGCTCAAGAGGCAACCACACATTGATGTTTCTCTCCCTTTCTTTCTCCCTCCCTTCCTCTCTCTAAAAATAAACAAATAAAGTCTTAAAAATGAGGAGGTTTGGATTTTTTGGAAAGAAAGATGGAGTATTCCATTTGGAAAGTATTGCTTCTGAGAGGTCCATAAAGATACAAAAAGAAATAACCAATTTTGTTCTGGAACCCAGAGGAGAAATCTGGGCAGCTGCCATTTCTTGAGCCTTTACTATATTCCAGGCACCGCATGAGGTGTTTGAAGAAGCAGGGTGTCTCTCTGTAAGGAATATCTTTGCCAGAGTATTTAAAGTTATTGCAACATATCGCTGATTTGTTTTCCTGAAAAAATCCAAAGAGGCATTCTCAGCTTACCACATGCTAGAATTAAAGTTGGTTGATTCTTCTCCGCTTTCATTGATGGGACGTGATATACTATCCTTTGTCTTCTTATCGCTGAAACCTGAAGGAGCATAGAATAAATGATAAATCATAAGCTGAAGAGCTGTAGACCATACTTCGTGGCTGAGTGGTTAAGGCGATAGACGGGAAATTGGCTGGGGTTTTACCGCGCGAGTTCGAATCCTGCCGATTACGGTAGGTGGGCTTTGGTGTTAAGATGCTCTCCAGCCATAAAGAAAGTCTAAATAATTTTCCTTAACTTCTGAGGTTTCAGGCTTCGAAATTTTGGTAGCCAGAGGAAAACCAAGTTGAAGGAAAAGAACTCATATACTCATATTTATTTTATTTTTTTTAATTTATTTGTACTGTATTTTTCCATTACCATTTGTCCCTGTTATACTCGCCCCTTCCCGCAATCGCCACACTGTTGTATGTCTATGAACGCTTTTGCCTTTTTGCTTGATCCCTTAACCCCCTAACCGCACCCCCAGCACATACTCATATTTAGAACAACAAAATAATTCTACTACTTTTTTTTCTAAGTATGTAAGTAAGTCTTATACAATATTTAGGAGGGCCAGTGGTGCAATGGATAACGCGTGTGACTCTGGATCAGAAGATTCCCTGTTTGACACCTGCTGGCTTGGTTTTGTTTTGTTTTGTTTTTTTGTTTTTTGGGGGGGTTGTTTGTTTTGGGGGGGTTGTTTGTTTACTTATGTCCTTTGAAATTCCTCTCGTTCCCGGGCTTCCGTGTTATATGTATTTTAAATTTAATTTAATTTTTAAATTTGATATTATATCTTTTACATAAAATGACAAAAATGTTAATAATATAGGCTCCAGCTTATAGTTCACAACTCTTCTTTTACATACATAGATTTTCTTTAAATCACATCATTAAATTGTTTTCAAAACCATTTCTCTCAACTTAATTTTTAAGAGTGGATATAGATAGGTTCACAACAAATTGAGAGGAAGGTGCAGATGGCACAGCCTCCCCCATTATCAACACCCCCCACCATAGCGGTGCATTTACTACAATTGATGAACCTATATCGACACATCATAATCACTCCAAGTCCACAGTTTTGATTAAAGTTCACCCTTGGTGTTGTACATTCCATGGGTTTGGACAAATGTATAGACACATATCCATCTTTATAGCATCATGCAGAGTATATTCACTGCACAAAAACCCTCCGTGCTCACCTCTTCATACTCCCTCCTGCACACACACCCTGCATTTTCCTGTCTCCATGGTTTCATCTGCAATGTGCCTCCTTCCAGATTGGCTTCTTTCATTTATTAATATGCATTTAAGTTCCCTCTACATCTTTTCATGGTTAAGTAGCTCACTTATTTGTAAAGATGAATAATATTCCATTGTCTGGGTGTATGAGTTTATTTCTCTGTCACTGAAGCGTATTTGCTTGCATGCAAGTTTTGGTTATTATGAATAAAGCTGCTCTAAACAGCTGTGGGCAGGGTTCTGTATGGACATAAATTTCAAGTCTTTGTGTAAATGACAAGGAGTGCAATAGCTGGATCTTAGGGTAAGATTTTGTTTAGTTTTGTGGGAAACCACCAAACTGTCTTCCCAGTGGCTACGCCATTTTGCCTTCCCACCAAGCGACTGAGTGTTTCTGTTGCTCTACATCCTCGCAGCGTTTGATGTTGCCAGTGGTTTGGATTTTGGACATTCTAATAGGTGTGTCTGGTAGCTCATTATTTTAATTTGCATTTCTCTCATGACATTTGCATATGCTTAAAAGGGGGACAAAGAATTAGACACCTCACTAAAGAAGATATACACAAAGTAGATAGCAATTTTATTAGGTTTTTATTTTATGTAAAAAGGTTGTTAGCCTTATAAAGGTAAAAAGTGGGGAGGGGAGACTGGATGAAAGAAGGTGAAGGGATCAGCCAAGAAACATATATACATGACCCACAGACACAGACAACAGTGTGGGGATGGTCAAAGGAAAGGGGGATGGTGAAGGCAGGGTGGTGGAGGGGGAAGGGGGAGGGTAGGGCCATCTGTAATAATGTAAACAATAAAAAATGAAGTACGTACGTGTAATTTAAGGACTCAAACAATTCACAAGATTTGTGACTTGTAACAAAATGCAACACTTCTCTCTTGGCTTCCTGTTCTAATGGTCCCCATGGTAGCTGTAGGAGGAGCCTCGCATTGAGGCAGATCTATTCTGGAGGAGAAATATAAAGACAACCTAGCAGAGGATGGTTTCGATCCATCGACCTCTGGGTTATGGGCCCAGCACGCTTCCGCTGCGCCACTCTGCTACTGTAAGTATAGGTCTTGTAGTTAATATTCAGATTGATTTTGGTTTGACTTTTTTTCTCCTTGAGTCTTTTCCAACTTTCAGAACTAAATGGTTTTTCTCTCTCTTTGTCCAGATCAGTGATCTGTCTCTTATAACACGATAGCGGTGGACTTGAACTAACTCCTAAGAAAAGAGTTAATAAGAAATGGGGAGAGCACAAAGGCATGGTGAGCTACACCTGTTACTGTGTGAGCGTGGGCGTTACATCTGTACCAAAATGTCTGCTGACATCCCAAACGTCGTGTTAAAGTCATTCTAAATTACACAAAACAGTAAACTCTGATGAAATAAACATGCCTTCCCTTTTTTCCGTGCTGTAATGTAATAGATGGTTCAATATCTGTTGGGGGAGGGGCGGATTCTTGAGATCCAGGTGAGGAAAAAACCCGCACATTTCTGCACTTAAAAAACAAAACAAAACAAAAAAAACCCAGAGTTTTTTAAACCTAGTGTTCCGGGAACTTCTGGCCCAGAGGATTAACCTTCTAGTGTACTAGTTTATCCCCTATAATCTCAGCTGGTGGGTGGGCGGTTTCTGCTTGCTGCGTTCCCTCCCTAGCCTGGAGGGGCGGATGCAGCTGCGGGGCAGGCGCCCCCCACCGGTCTGAGGCCTAGGGCCGGAGGCGCTGGAAGACAGGCTCCGCCAGCATGGAAGTGAGTGTGGAGGGAAGACCGGGAGGGTTGGAAGAGCTGAAATGAAATTCAGAATGTTTGCTCTAAAAGAGTACAAAACGTCTCTATGGACCCAGAAATAAGCCCTTCAAATACAATAACAATGTATTTGTAATATTGTATGTTACGCATTCTTGCCTATTTACTCACGTTGTTAAGGAGTTTAAGGAGCGCATCCAAGCTCACACAAAGAAGGAAGGGCTGTTTTTGTTTCTGCATAAGATTTAACTTTACAGATCAACGCCCCCCACCCCAAGGCAGTAAAAAAGAAAAGAAGGCAGCCGAGTTGACCCCGACGTGATTTGAACACGCAACCTTCTGATCTGGAGTCAGACGCGCTACCGTTGCGCCACGAGGTCCTCCAAAGTCCAAACCCTTTAAATCTGTCCACCTGGTCTATGGGATTAATTTTTGAGATTTGGTGCAAACCGCGTCGCTGGATAGAATCATGCCTGGCTCCCTCCTCCCACCAATCCCTGATTCTGCCTCCGACTTGCTTCTATTCGCACTTCTTCCGATTCTATTTCATTGCTTTTCTTACCAAGTTTTCTCCGTGTTTATATTTAAAAAATAGACACTTTGAGGATTTCTGTTCTTTTTATCAGTCGTCCCGGAGTACAGTGGGGAAGGCTAGAGACCTGGGGGAGGGGCGTGTTGGAGGCGCGCGGTCTGGGCTTTCAGAAAATAACAAAGGGCTGAGGAGGACCCTCGGCCGCTCAGAAAGGAATGAGTCTGCAGGGCTGGTGCTGCCAGAGAATTCAGGGTGACCATTCGTTGAGGGAAAACTGGAATTTATACTTTCCTCACCGACCCCATAGGCTTGCTGTGAGTTTACGTATGCAGTGTGCTTAGGATGCCTACCCGGCACACAGGGAGCTCTCTCTCCATAAACGCTGGCGTAGTTACTGCTACAAGGTTTACTGAAATTCTTACATGCATTTGCCCACATCGCCAGTCTGGTTCAACAGAGATGGTGGTAAAACTTCCATTTGTCAGTAGTTAATTTCTCCCACAGATGGAGTGAGTGGTCAGTGTTAACAAACAATTAAATTGGCTATTTCAGATGTTAGAATTATTCTTTTTTAAAATAAGGAAAACACAAAAGTAAACAAAATATGGCCCCTCCTTCATTTCAAATGCATTTTAAAAAGCTGCCAAATTTATTCTCGGGAGCATTTGAGATCTTGCTCCCCAGCCCATGTCATCAGTTTGGCTCAAACAAACTCAATGCTGGCACACCAGCATCGCGAGCATCACTACTCCTGTGCTTTGGAGCCGTTATTAAATAAAATAAGGGTGACTGAACACCAGCGCTGTGATCCTGCGACTGTCCATCTGTCACAGAGACGCTCCTCAGTGACTAAGGGGGGTGAGGGGAGATCTGCGGGTAGATGGGTCGGACTAAGGGTTGGGGCGCAAGGGCGCAGGATGGCGCAGACGACACAAGATCTCATGATGCTGCTCAAAGTGATGTGAAATTTAAAACTTATGAATTGTTTATTTCTGGAATTTTCCATTTAACACTTTCCTACGAGGGTTGACAGAAGGTAATTGAAACTTCGTAAAGTGAAACCCTGGATCAGGGGTGACTGTTGTCTAGAAACATACAAACCGGATGTGCGGTGACAGAGGGACAGCCAGTGGAGGGCGCCCGCGGGGTGCTGAGCTGCACCTGATGGAAAGAGGAGGGGGAGCCGAGGAGGGAACAGGCAGAGGGAGAGGTGGGGAAGGTGGGGGGCAAACAGGAAGATGACAGGGGTGCACAAGGGACAGAAATGAACCGGCTCAGAAATGACAGTTCAGGTGACTCTCTGCCTGTCCCGTTGCAGGTGGGAAGCAGTCTCAGGCCTATGCAGGTGAGTGAGCCTGATGGTCTCTGGTTTCCTGGCACCTGTGTGTGAAGTAATTAAACCATTTCTCTGCTGGGTGAGGAGTAATCACACCCAGCTCAGAGGCTCATTTGCTGTGTCTGATCCACCCCTGCCTTTCTGGACACTCAGAGAGGACCTTCCAGACACAGAGTCCCCTCACCCTGCTGGCACACACGCCCACATCCGGCAAAGCATGGCTTTGTCACCAACGACCCCAGTGTGATGGAGGGAAGCCCAACAGTGGGAGGAGAGGTTTTAGCCTGGTCCGCAGAGCTGTAGATGAGGAAAGTGGACATTGGAGGAGACTGAGGAGAGGGGAGAGAAGAGGCTCAGCGAGGACAGTGGATGGGGGGAGGACAGAAATAATGACCTTTCCTTGTCTGTGTCTCCTTCCTTCCAGAGTGGAAGATGGCCCTCTTCCAGCCTGGTGAGTGGATGACTCTCTGTTCCCAGGACAAGCCCCAAGGGCCCCTGCTCCCTCTTTCTTCTCCAAATATTGACGGGGACAGTTCTGGGGGGTGACCTAAGGTCCGCGTCTCAAAGGTGTGCCCACCTGCCGAGAGCCCAGGGACCAGGGACAGTGGCTGTCCTGGGGTCCACAGGTCTCTGTGGGAGGAAGAGGCAGGAGGAAGGGGCTGCAGGGAGAGTGAGGGTGTGACCTGACCAAGCTCCTGCCCCTCCTGCTGCTGTGTGTCCTTGAGTCAGGCCGTGTTCCATAGTCATTCCTGCTCTGTGAGGGTTGGGACAAGGACTGAGAGAGGTGATGACTGTGTTGGTCAGAACACCCACAGGAAACAGATGGGCTGTTTAGAGTGGGTGTTTGTCTGACGGTAGTGCCCATGGTGAGGAGAAGGTGGTGTAAGACCTAAAATCAATGTGGGCAACTCCTAGAATGTACAGACTGTGTTGTAGGGTGATTCACTCACAGGGGTGCAGGATCAGAGTGCACAGAGGACCCCACAACCTGCACAGATTATTCACTGATAACAGACCCCTTACAGAACTTTTTTACACCATGACTCGGGCACTAATGACTGACAGGAACAGGGACCAAGAATGTGGCAGCACCAGCCACACCTCCTGGTGGTCTTGTGACAGATGACCCTTCATAATCGATACGATCACAGGTGTGGAGTTGACCTCGGTGCTCCTGTCACTCTAACTGTTACTGACAAAAGTGCTCACGGCCATGTTTTAGGGAACACGGATAATCGTCACCTGAGGCTTTGGTGTGCTGGCTGAGGCCAGTGAGGTGGGTCAAAGGTCCCAGCATGAAGAGGTGAAAGAAACCTGTGACACAGAGATGGGGTTGGATTTGTTCACAGCCACAGGTGGGATGACATTAGGGAAACCAACAAGGACAAGTGGGGCCCCAGGGCTCACAGCAGTGGGAGCTGTGACCACCCCTGGGCCAAGGGCACAGGGACAAGGTGGAGCCTGAAGGCAGCTGGGGCTCAGGGAGAGGCTGCCTGGGAGGAGGCGTGCTGTGGTGGAGCACCTCCCTGGAGGAAAATGGGGTATCAGCCTGTGCCTCCTTTCCTTCCTCCTTCCCGTGTTCAGTCTGCGCCTCTCCTTGGCCAAACCCAACATGTAACTAAAGTTCAGGGGCACAGGGATGCTGCCCATGGGGGACTGACTCCTGGGGCCAGAGAGGGTGGGGACAGGTGGGGAGTGGACCCCAGAGCACATGGAGCCCCAGCCTGGCCCCAAGCACAGAAGGGACATGGTGTCTATTATCACACCAGGCACTTCCTCCATGCCCAGCTTTGGGCTCAATATGCCACTCATTTTGTCTTACTCCGGCCTAGATATTAGTGTTTGTACCTCCATTCACAGATAGGAAATTGAGACTCAAGATATTATGTAGCCAGTGTCTATGGACAGAGAGATTGTGCAGAAGAAGACATCACCCAGCTCAGGGGGTAGAGCCAGGGCTGACATTTAATCCATATGACCATACAGCACAGGTGGGTGCAGAGATTGTGGGGAGACAAACAGGAAAAAGTCAACCCCATCCCTCCTCTCCTTCCCCTTTCTCATTGATCACAAGACCCCTGCCGGTTCTCTTGGCAAGGCTAAAGGAAACCTCCAAGGTGGGCTGGGGACCTCCAACACTGGGCTCCGCCTCCTGCCCAGACCCAGGCATTGAAGGCTGAGGCTGTGAGGTCCAGGAAACATGGCTGACCCCACCCCACCCAAACTCTCAGCAGCAGGTGTGTTTCTGGATCAAGACACTGTGCACCGTGCACCCTCCGTGTTGCTGAGGACCAGAGGAACCTGCGGCGGGCAGGCACACGGTAGAATCTGCCAGACAACCCTGAGAGATTTGCCTGGTATTACCGTGTGTTGTGCTGCGAGAGCTTCACGTTGGGGAGACATACCTGGGAGGTGGAGGTGGGGGACAGGAAACAGTGGCATGTTGTGGTGTGTAGGGAGAACCTGGAGAAGAAATGTCGGTTAAAAATAGCCCAGGAATGGATACTGGACAGTGGGGTAAAGGCCACATCGTCATCACTGTGATTGTTCATCGTGTGTCCCCTCCACCCACACGTAGTTGTCATGTGTCATTTGTTTAATGAATTTGTCAAAGATCTTCACTCTTCAACAGCACTTCTAGATTTTAAGCCCCCACAAATAACTCACCACAGATGCACAGTTTCCCTCCTTGAAACATTCTCACAAAATCCTTATTGTATTGGTTTTGTATTGCTGCTGTGATATAACCACACATTTCATGGACTAATACAACACAAATCTACTATCTCACATTTCTGTAAGTAGAACTCCAGCATGGCTCTCACTGATCTAAAGTCAAGGTGTCGCAGACTGGGTCATTTCTGGAAGATCCAGGGATGAGTCTGTCTCTCTAACTCTGACTGTTGGCAGAGCTGAGTTTCCCGCAGGGACAGGGCCCAGGCAGCCCTTCTTGCTGCTGTCAGAAGAGCTGAGACCACTCCAGGCTGGAAACATCTGGAGTCGTTCTCGCAGGGACAGATGTAGGGGAACAAGTCAGATGACGGGAACGACCTGGGGACAGAGCCCCAGCCCTGGAGTCACTGCTGGTGGGCCAGTGCTCCTGAGCTAACTGCAGCGTCGATGGCGTCAGAGGGAATCTGAGGCCTCCAGAGGAAGCATTCAGGCACAGGCGGGAAATGTTATGAATCTGCTTCGGGAAGATTATTCTAGAAGAAATGTACCCAATGGCCCAATGGCCCAATCTTTGGGGCATGGGAGAATGTTTGGGTCTAGTAGGGTGCTAGACCCAACCAGACCATCTACTGGCAGAGGAGGGAGACTTGTTTGCTGCCATCACCCGGTGGGCCCTGGAGAGCCACCTCCCGAGGGAAGGAGAGGGCTTTGCCTCTCACTCAGGGTCCTCATGTCTCTCAGTCCCTAGTTTTGGAAACACAAGGTTTCCTTAACAGTAGTTGCAGCTGCTGTCTGCCTCTACCTTTTACCACACGCCTCTTCCCTCCCCCAGACCCCCACCCAGCTCCACCCTGTGCACCCCCCCTTCTCTTCCCTTCCCTCCACAAGTCCAGCAACTTGAAGGACGTTCCTTGCCTTTGGAAACTGCGTTCCCCTGAACAACTGCGTGTTCCCCACCCCCACGCACACAGATGCCCACAAGGTATGCATACAGACGTCTGCTCTAGTAGTTAGCAGCGACGCCACAATACACAGGCAATTGCAAGACTGTGCAAAAAAATATATATGCATTGCCTCTGAAAAGAGAAAAGGAAACTAAAATACCAGATAATCTCAAAAGGTTATTATTTCCATTTGTGCCGGTTTAAAGCATATTTATTAGTTGTGTATTCTACCTAGCAACTGGTGAGGATTGGACACTCGGGGATGCCATTGGCTGACTGACCCGTTGCCGACCAATCCTGAACTCCGAACAGTCAGTGGAAATCTTGGGACTCTGGTCACAGAAGGCACAGGTCCCCAGCATCACACAGGCACTATTGGGAGAAGAGGAAAATTTCGTTTGCTTTCTGCACCTTTGTGTCTCCAGTTGTGACTGTACCCAAGGGCCGGCTAGGGAAGGACAACTGGAGGTCGCCGTCTGAGCATCGTTGCAGGAAAGGAGACACTGGAGTGAACTCTGGCAGGTGCGACGCGAGGGGCGCTGAGCTGTGAGCTCTGGGTGGGGGCAGGGGCCGGACCTGGTGCGGGGAGCCGTGCGGGCCCTGGGAGAGGGGCTTCCTAGGGGCTCTGCACCTGACCTCACCTGGCGTCGCAGAGCGGAAGCCGGGAGGAGGAGGAGGAGGGTGTGGAAGGATATCAGGTGACAGTAGCAGAACCTGAATTCTGGCCCCAGGAGTTAACGGAGCAGGGCAGATCGTCGTTCTTTGGCTTATTCCATAGAACGTTCAGGAGTCAGCTGCGGGGAGATGCCTGAACCCGAGGAGGAAGGGGGTGCCCAGGACACAAGCGGTGCTATTATAGCAGCAACCTGTGTCGCAGGGACGTTCACCTAGGGCAAGACTGTGGTGCTAAGCCTCCCTGCGATTCTCCCGGTCTGCGCCTCTAGGCCTAAGGTCCGTCCCCCTAGCTGGTGACTCGTCCTTGGTGCTATGGAACCCGCTGCTTCCCTGCACGTCCCCCTGCCTGACCTGCTGCTCTTCTTCCCCGTCCTTGGCTGGTCTGCACTGGTCTCAGGTAGGGGGCGGCCCGGCTCCTGTTGACTCAGAAAGAAAACTCCACACCCCTCCGTGCGTCATGTTCACTCCTCCCTCAATACGTGCATGTTTGTTCACATCAAACCAGCCTCAACCAACACAAAGGCAGACAACCCCAAATAACCAAAACACCATCATTCAAACTTTCAATTAATGTAAATGATTAATGAGACATTTAACGCTATTTTATTCCAAAGTTTCCCGTTGTCTTTGTGTATCTTACCTGGACCACACGTGTCAATGCGGACGACCTAGTGGCTGCCTGTTGGGCAGCTCCAGGTTGAACTTCGCTTCAGGCTCAGGTGGCCTGGGGAACAGGAGAAAACCTCTGTGCGCCCAGGGTCTGCAGGGGCTCAGGGTCTGCTCCTCCGTGTTCTGTTTCCGAGGTGCTGGCAGGCTCAGGAGATATGTACCAGGCATCTCTTTCTCTGACCAGCCACAGCTGGGCCCCCACAGTCCACAGTCCTTAGCCCAGGAACCCCTGGTCTGTCCCCTGGAGTGGCCACTTCCTTTCCTGCCTTAGGTGTGGGTCGGCTGAGTGCCCGCCTGATTCTGCCACTTTGTTGAACAGCCCAGTTTACAGTTGTGGGGCCAGCTGAACCCATCCTGGCCATGGTGGGAGAAGACACCGTGTTAAGCTGCCACCTGTCCCCTGAGAAAAGTGCCGAGGACATGGAGGTGCGCTGGTTCCGGTCTCAGTTCTCGCCCGCCGTGCTGGTGTACAAGGGCCAGCGTGAGAAGACAGAGGAGCAGATGGAGCGGTACCGAGGACGAACAACCTTTGTGAGCGAAGACATTCGCAAGGGCAGGGTGGCCCTGGTCATTCACAATGTCACAGCCCACGACAACGGCATCTATCACTGTTATTTCCAACGAGGCAGGTCCTACGATGAGGCCATCGTGCGCCTGATGGTGGCAGGTACATTGTTTCTCTTCATCTGGTGGCTTTTTCACAGTGTGACCCTTGGGGATAGTTTCTCTCTGAACCTCAGGCCCCCGCAGACCAGCAGATTTTTGTCTAGGATCCCCTCTGCCCTGGCTGGGTGGCCTCCCGCCCGAGGGCCGAGCGAGTGGGTGTGCCCTGCAGAGTGGTGGGCATGAGTGTGAGAAGCACAGTGAGCTCAGCCGGAGCCGTGAGCAGGGGAGAAGGAGGACCCCCCAGACTGTGCTCGGGCTACTTCCCAGAGATCTCTAAGGGTCCTCAGTAACACGCATTGGAACTAGACATTTTAGACATGTTTGTCTGTTCCCAGGTTTAGGGTCCATGCCCCTCATTGAAATGAAGGGCCAGGATGATTGGGGCGTCTGGCTGGAGTGCACCTCCACAGGGTGGTACCCAGAGCCCCGAGCAGTGTGGAGGGACCCTTATGGTGAGATCATGCCCGCCCTGGAGGAAGCTTACACCAAGGACGAGGACGGCCTCTACGGGGTCACCATGACCGTGATTATCGAGGACAGCTCTGTGAGGAATGCCTCCTGTTCAGTCAACAACACCCTGCTGGGCCAGGAGAGGGACTCTGTGATCTTCATTCCAGGTCAGCTCCCTGCCCTCTGGGGGGCCATCCCTTGGAGGTAGGACCCTCGGCAGACAGTCGGGAGCCTGAGTGGGGCTGGGGGAGGTGCTGTGCCCTGAGGAGCTCAGGCTGCAGCTGAGCTGAGGCCTCTCCCCTCATCACAGGGGAGCACCACAGAGTCTCTCGTCCCAGGAGGAGGAGCCTCTTTTCTGAGGGTAAATCTGGTCGTTTTCCCTGTTGTGGTTCTGATGCTGCAGCTACGTTAGTATGTTCAGAACAATCACACACTGTGGAGAGTGGTGTGGGCATGGGCTGTCTGCACCTGGTGGTGCTGATGCTGAAGCCTCCCCTCCTGCCCATGGGGTTTTCCAAGGACCAAGCTGGGAAAGTCTATATCTACAGACACTCATAATGTCATTCAACAAACACTTAGCAAGGATTACATATGTTCAAGGCACTGTTCTAGAAACAGGGGATAAATCAGGGAACAAAATGCATGAACATCCCTTCCCTTATGGGGCTCACATTGTAGAAGAGCAGAGGATAATCTATAAAGCTAAAGAGGTAAAGTAATCAAACTATTTTATCAGATGGTGATAAGTGCTGTAGAAAAATTAATCAGGGGAGAGTGTGTGGAGGGCTAGAGGCAGGAGAGCTGTGATGTAACTAGAAAGGTGAGGGGAGGCTTCATTGGAAAGGTGGCAACAGGTCAAGTGAGGGATGAGCAGCAGGGAGCAGGAGAAGCACGTCTGGCAGTTTTGAGGAACCCGAGAGGCAGGTGTGGGTGGAATGGACTCAGTACAGGGAGAATCGGAGGAAGTGAGTGCAGACCTGGAATGGGTCCATACGAGACCGGGCAAAGCAGGTCACAAGGAGACAGGAGCCATCACTGGGTTTGGAGCAGAAGCTGGAAGGAAGGAAGGCGTTGTAGTAACCAGGCAACAGTGATAGTGGCTCAGCGGGACGGTGACAGTTGTTGGTTTTTATTCATCCTGGTCCTTCCAACGGAAACTGCAGGTGCTTCTGCTCTTTTGTCTCCTTAGCCCTGTCAAGTGACAAAACTAAAACTATTTAGTAACCAGCTGACATCCTTTCTTAAGGTAAAACCATCCCTGGATTGCGGGCTACAGAGCCTCACCAGGAGGGGAGCCTCTGCCTGAGAGATCTGGGGAGAAAGGAAGGGTTTCAGAGGTAGAAAGGGGCATGACTGTCTAGGGAGTTGGGGTTTCCTGGTCAGGCAGCTGCTCCTGTTTTGTGGGGGCAGGTAAGTGGCTGAGCTGGTGGGAGGGTTGCACTGGGCATCTGTCAGTTTCCTTGACAACGGGGTGTTTCCAGTACACACAGCAGATGTCAGTGTAGATTTGTTATGTGGGCCACAGGGGTGGCCTCTACTTTGTGGGTCCACGTATGTGAATTGTCTTCATCAGCCCCCAGCCGTGGTCCCCACTGTGGTTTCTGAGATGGAAGCGGACAGAACAGGGACCTCAGCGAGCTCCTCAGAGGCGCACCCAGGGGAGATCTCACCTGGGTCTCCCTTGTCTCACTAACTGGGACTTTCCTAGTCTTCGTTCCAGAAATCTTTATCCCCAGCACGCCTGCCTGGATGGTGGCCCTGGCTGTCCTCCTGCCGGCTCTGCTCTTCCTTATCATTGTCGGGATCATTGGCTTCTTTTCGAAACACCACAAGGAAAAAGAAACTCTGTCACTGGAAGAAGATTTTGAAAATAAAGAGAAAGAAATTGCAAGGAAAGAACTGGGTAAAGAACATGTGGGAAAAGAGGAAGAATGTCCCATGAAAGGAAAAAAGAACCAGAGGGTAGTAGCTGTCCTTCAAAGGGCCTGGGGGACAGAGGACAGAGGAGACAGCAGCCAGCTTGGAGTTTTGTGTCCTCGTCACTAACCCCTGCAGCTCGCTTTTGCCCCCCTCAAATGTGACATCCACTCACCTGGTACAGAGAGCTGTGCCAGGTGAGCTGTGTTGTTGAGAGAAAGCAAACCTCCATAGTACCGATACTAGCCAGGCACCTGGTCCTGCGTGTGGACAAGTCCCTGCATGTCAGGGAGGGGATAGTGACTTCACAGAGACATCTAGGCCTTAGTTTCACACCTACTCAGATTCATAATTCCCTGGGGAGGACAGTCCTTTGTTTCTGTTCATTTTTCAGAGCAACTTCGAGAAGAATTGCGTAAGTTTAGCGTTTCCCGAATGACCTCACGCACGATTTCTATTCTGTTGGTTATTGTTGTCTCGTGCAGCTCGCTCTCTGTCTGTCCTTCACAGGATGGAGAAGAGGCCTCTTGCACGCTGGTGAGTGTCTCTGACATTCCTTCATATCCTGAGCGCCGTCCCTGCTAGCCAGCCAAGGGCGCGCATGAGCTGAGAGGTAGAAGAAGCCTCAGTGGCTGGGCCGGGGAAGGGGTCAGTTCACTGGCAGCCTCTTGCCCAGTGTGAGGATCCCAGCTCTCCCCACAGGAACGTCCCAGGGCTCTTGTTCAACTCTTGGCTTTCTTAGCCACCTCTGACCCCACATTTAAAATATATATACAATTTCATCCACGATCGTCTGGTCAAGCAAACAGAGAGAACTTCCCCAAATCTCATGGTTCACTATCTGTTGCTCTTGGGTCCTGGATTAACCTCAGAGGAGACAAGGCACAGCCAGTGGTAACCCAGGAGAAAGTAGAGCGCAGTGAGGAGTTGTGTGGGGACAGGAGTGAGCTGCCCCAAGCCTGGCTCAGGGCTGGACAAATCGGTGCCAGAAATGCCTTTCTGCCCCAGGAGCACCCTGATGCTGGCGGTGTGCAGCTGGCAGGGGCGGGGATGGGGCCATCGGGAGCCACAGCACCCACTTCCCTCCCCTGATGAGCACCCGGCACTTGTGACTCATCCCCTTCTGCTTAAAGGCAGCAAAGCCCCCAGGCTTCACCAGACACCATGGTGAATTTCAAAACGGTCACCATCAGACACAGCCATGTGGAGAAAGGAGAAAATCCTGTTCCCACAGTGGACGTGTAGGTGACTCAGTGACAGCAGTTGCAGGTGGGCAGGTCTGCAGGACGTCAGGGGCTGGAGCATTTCCTGTCTCCAGAGCAGTGGCTTCAGACACAGGCACTAGAGCAGAGCTGGATGGAAACACTTCCCCACCTGTTCCCAGCCACACCTCTCAGGTGGCCGATTGACTTTTGGGGACATTGTCCTTTTTTACCCTCTGAAGAGACCCTTGTTAGTCACTTAAGTCACATGTCACCTGGATAAACTGGTGGAACACAGAGGACCAGTGAAGGGAACCTCTACTGCCCAGCATCTGTGTCGGAGAAATCAGCCTGAATTGTTTTACTGGGAAGGGGGAGGGACAGAGTCTCTGGTGTTTGAAGCCAATTTGGGAAGTTTCCAAATGAAAACATCATATGTCATATATAGAAAAATGTGCAAATCCAACAATGTGGTGAGAAAATGGGAGACAGTAATTTCAGCTCCTTTGCTAAACTCTCCACATCACTTAGCTCCCAGGGGTCTCTCCCTGAGGCCCCGCCCCCTCACTCAGCAGGTGGACACGCAGTCTCAGGGGCTCTCCTCTGTCAGTTGCCTCAGGGCTGGGATCACGGGGCCTTCATGAAGATCCCACACCGTGGATATGTCCCCCTCCCAGCGCCACCCCCCCCCACCCCGACGTCCTGGGATCTCCCTGAGAGCCCAGCCCTCATCCTGAGACTTCCTGTGCAGCGGACGTGCTCCTGGACCCAGACACCGCTCACCCCGAGCTCTTCCTGTCCCAGGACCGGAGGAGTGTGCGGCGGGGCCCCTCCAGGCAGAGCCTGCCCGACAACCCTGAGAGATTCGACTGCCGGCCATGTGTCTTGGGTGCAGAGAGTTTCTCCTCAGGGAGGCATTACTGGGAGGTGGAGGTTGGAAACGTGATGGTGTGGTCTGTGGGGGTCTGTGCAGACAGTGTGCAGAGGAAAGGGGAGGCCCTGCTGGTCCCTCAGAATGGCTTCTGGACCCTGGAGCTGTTTGGAAACCAGTACCGGGTCTTGTCCTCTCCTGAGAAGATCCTTCCACTGAAGGAGCGCCTTCGCCGGGTGGCCGTCTTCCTGAACTACGAATCTGGAGATATCTCCTTCTATAACATGAGGAACCGCTCACACATCTACACGTGTCCCCGCTCACACTTCTCTGGGCCCCTGAGGCCCTTCTTCAGGCTGGGTTCTGATGACAACCCCCTCTTTATCTGCCCAGCGTTCACGGGGGCCCAGGGGGTCACTGTGCCTGAGGGTGGCCTGGTTCTCCATGGGGCAGGGACCCACCGCAGCCACCAAGGCCAGCGCCCTGGTCTCAGAGCCCAGTAGAGAAGGCCTGGCCATCTCTGCTCACACAGCACAGCACCCAGAGGACACGGCCCCTCCCTCTGGCCACATCAGAGAACACGCTCCATAGGCCCCGGGACCCCCTCTCCAGTCCCAGCCCATCCCCCTCCACAGGCTGTTGCTTTAGCAGCTTGTGAGCTTGTCCCCACGAGGCTTGAGCCAGTCTCAGGGGCACCAGTGCTTCCACGTGGCTCCCAACCAAGGAGAATGTGGGACAGTGACAGGCTGACAGCCTGCTCCTCTGACATCAGGGTGACCTGTCAGCATGGGACCTGAGGTGACATCAGACCCTGTGGACTTAGGGTGAGGACAGCAGGACGCACCAGGACCTGAGAGGGTGAGGAGCCACCACTGGAGGTCAGAGGTAGAGGAAGGGGGACTGAGAGCCAGGGGCCCCAGGCTGTTGGCGTGGTGGCCCCACCATGACAGCCAGGGGTCCAGCACCAGAAGGTCCATCCCCGCCCTCCCCCAGATTTCCAGCCCTCACAGCAGAGCTCCCAGGTGCAGAAGGACAGCAGACAAGGACACACCCGGATCTGGCCTGGCTCAGGTGTCCCTGCATTAAATGTTCTCAGTCAGTGAGGATGGCCCCAGGTTTAAGGTCCTGGCTGAACAGATGAGTGTAAACCACACCATTCAAGGTCACGGTCAGTGTGGAGGCCAGCAGTTTCCAGCTTCTTGTTCTCAGGATGCATTAAAAACTTCAGAATTACTGAGCACCCTAAAGAGTTTTGCTCATTTTACTTACATCTGACAATATTTAATATGTTGAACTTAAAAAACTTTGAAGACATATTTATGTATATGTAGTTAAGTGATAGAGATTAACTGATCACATGCTAATGTAAATAACATGTTTTATGAAAACCTTTAGAAAGCAAATGTAATGGTACAACATTGTTTCACGTGTTATGTCTGGCTTAATGGAAGACTGGATGCTTGTATCTGTCGATGTGAGAACGTGGAAAGCTGTAGAGAGTTTCTATGAGAGTTAATTTGGGGCAAATTGACGTCATTGTGAGGGGAAGATCTGAATGCTCTGGGGAATGACTGGCGTGCAGCTTCTCTGCGTGTGGACTGAGGGGGACGCGAGGGTGCCGTGAAGGAAGGTGGGAGAAAGGAGAGGGAACAAGACCCCGAGCTCCTTGGAGGGCGATCACTCTCCCAGGGCTCTGATGAAAAAGATGACTTCTGGCCTCTCAAACACAGGTTAATCTAGATGCCCGAGGTCAGTGGACAGGGTTTGCTTAAGGTGAAGCTAACCTTTTACTAAGGAAGTATCGGCCTAGGGCCTCACTCCCGCCGTGACCTGCCCAGGTAAGGGTTTGTGGTCAGATCACCCCATGAGGTCACTGTGGTCACTGATTTGTTCCAGAGCCTTCTTCACTTGCAGCACCGGAGTCTTGAGAATGAAACAGAGCGAGAGGCATCTTAAAATCCATAGTCCAGATAAACAGATAATTCTGGTTTCACTTTCTCCTTGGGGTATTTATTGTGAGAATTCCTTTCTTCCTTATTTGGGCACTGTCTGTCCCTTCTCATTATCGCACCCACATCCAGGGATTGTCACTGTTTGTCCTGTTGTTGCTTCCCTGGAAGCCCTCACCTCCAACCCTGGTCTTTATTTGACCCAAGTCAGAGCTCACCCAGTGAGAACAGCCTTTTCTTTAGGGGCATTTTGTGAAAACAATTGGTGGCAATTATTTAACTTGCATCTGCCTGAGATGGTGCTCAACTGCTGGAGGTAGAGAGAGGCGCACCCCTGCCGTCCATGGAGGGGAGTCTGCCCTCCATGGCAGATAAGCTCCTCTCTACACAAGTGACAGCACAGCTCAGCCAGCAGAAACCTTGAGCCCCAGGGTCAAGGGGTAACCTGAGCCTTTGTTCCCCAACCTCCCTCCTCCGCACCAGGACCCTCTGCTGCGGCTGCAGCTGCCCCAGTCTCTCTGCTTCCCCAGCAGTTACTCTGTCTGGAGCCTGTGGGGCCTGGAAAACTGTTTTCACCAACAACACAGTCTGACACCGCAGGGTGTGGCTGAAGAGCTCAGACCTTCCAAACGTGAGGCCCATGCTCCTATCCCTGCCCTCAGTAACGTTGGTCCTTTCCCTCCCCCTCAGCGTGTGCGCTTATAACATGAAATGAAAGAGCTCAGACGAGAGGCTGTCAGAGGAGATGGCATCACAGCCTAGGTAAATCAACAGAGGGCCTTCCCACAGACAGACAAGTGGAATTTCTGTCATCTGTGCATTTGGCAAGAACATGGGACTGACCCTGCTTCTGTCTTCATGGGAAACGGGAGAAAGACACGTGTCTCAGGCAACGCCCTGTGAGAACGAAGCTTCAGCGTGAAGCTTCCACAAACCAGGAACCGCCAAAGACTGCTGGCAACCTCACCCCCACCCCACCCTCCGCCATAGCCTAAACCGGGGCAGAGGCTGGAACCCGCCCACAGGGACCCATAGCTCAGGCTTCCAGCCTTGGGAACGGAGATGACAATGCCTTGCTGTTTAAGCCACCGCGTTTGTGGCACGTGGTACAGCCAGGCCAGGGGTCTAAGGTGCAGTGTGTTCATGGGCATGTGGTTTGTAGTGAGATGCACTCACAGATGCTGGGGGTGGCGGGGGGGGGGGGGGGAATGTTAACCACACACTTATCAGTCTGCATCAGAAAACTGTGCTCTGCCTCGTGCCCAAGGTAAACAACATTATTATGAAGAGAAATAAGAGCTTTTTTAGCTTTCAGAATTATTTTTAAAAACCCATATCAAAAACTAGAATTTGCAGGTAAGTGTTTGAGTGTCAAAGTCTGTCTTTTGGACAAGAGCAGAGCCCCGCAGGGGGCGCCGTGTTCCTGCCAGTAGGCAGTCATCCTGGAGCAGCGTCACCTGCAGGGCCTGGGCCGCTGGTGGGCAAGAAATCAATACACTTCGCAGTGACCAACGTTTATTTTAAAAAACTCCGATCGAACTATGAGACCATATAGCATATACAAATTTGAGTGTGTGTGCTCAGTTCCAATATGAAATGTATTTCCTACTGTGGATCCCAGTTTTTAAAAAAAGATTTGAACTTATATTAAAGAAAGACGTGGGAACCTGCCCCCCCCCCCCCCCCAGCGGAGGGAGGGCAGAACGGTTCCCACGCGCACGGCCTGCAGTGAAGCGCAGCGGCCACCAGGGGGCGGAGGAGCCTCAAGATCAGCGTCCGAGAAGTTAGAGGAAGAGGGGGGTCCGGGTACGGGGACGTGGAGACAATGATCCGATGAAGGGGGAGCGAGAAGAGAGTAGAGAGGTGCAGCACGAGTCCTGTAGTTCCCGGCCCCTGAATGGAGAGACCCGTGGAGCTGACCTCGTTAACCAGGCCCAGGCGTGCCCTCCCAAACCAGCTGAGCTCTGCGCCGCAGACCCACGACGGAGCGTCCTTAGAGTCCCCTGACATGTTGGGTGTTTGTTTTGAAGCACAATTGCAATAGTGTATTTGGAGGTCGCAGGCTTCTGTTTTCCCCAAAATCCCCTGACAGACGCATTCACAGCCTCTCCCATCCAACGTCAGAGAACAGAACCTGCAGGAGAGGAGGCCTGCGCACACCTGAAAACCCAAGTGCAGCTCGGATGAGGTGCAGAGGACGAGTGGACCTTCTCAGCAACCCCCACATAAACCTTCTCTGAAAAACACAGAACCTGCCCATCGGCCCCTGACAGCACCGCCTGTGGGAACCTGCAAACGGTGCTGCTTGGGAACGGATCTGAGACCTGATTGTCGCAGGTGCCAGGACAGGTGGCGTGGGTCTGCGTTCTCTCTGTCACACGTTCACTGGTCTCTGCAATCAAAGACGTTAGCAAAAGACCACAACGACCGTTTAATCCTGCACCCCTTCCTCTCCTCACACATTGCCATCTGCGAATTTGTCCCAGTTCCTCTGCTAAGCATATTATAATGCAAATGACATAAAGCAGGTGTATACAGTGAGATACTGCTCACACCCACCCACACCCAGGAGTGATTCACACAGGTGACCACAGAGAGAGACACAGAGGGTGGGAGTCAGGGCTGGAGCTGGTCTGCACTGTTCCATCCAACATGGGGTCAGAGTTCATGCCAACCTTTCTGCCCAACAAGTGACGAGAGACACAGCTCTGAGCCAATCAGGAAACAAGTGTTTTCATAGAGAGACTTTGCCCTGATTCCCTTGGTGAGCACCCTTTCGTTTTCCTCATCCTTTCTTCCAGATAAGAGACTCACCTATAATAGAGAGCAATCCAGTACCTTTGCCCTGTGATTTTCATCTGGGAGAACGAAGGGGAATTGAGGGGAGCTGGTGAAAGCCAGGGCCCCAGTCCCCCTAAGGAGGGAGGCTGAGAAGCTGGGGGAGCCTGCAGGGTGTCCCTCACCCAGAAGAGTGTGGTGCTGTGAGCCTGCAGGTGAGGGCACAGGAGGAGCGTGGAGCCAGGGCAGGTAAGGCCTGAACTGGGAAATCTGTGGGAGGGACACACCCGGGACCAGGGAGCTGGACACCTGCCCATCTCTAAGAACTTCCTGTGGTCAGAAAGGAGCAAGGCCCCTTACTGTCTCTCCTGCTCATCTCTGGGAGCATGTTCCTAGAGATTCAAGAAGAGAGATTGATACAAAACCCAGGTTCAGCTGCCTGCTGCTCATAAACCAATAATGGAGAGATGGACTGGTGGGAGGAAAGCAGGTCTATTCAAGGGTCAGCAGCTTGAGAAGGTGAGGATCTCACCTGAGAATTGGACACAAGTAGGTATTTTTGTAAGGAAAAAGAAGAAAGGAACAAAAAGAACTCAGCAAAGACACGGAAAGGAGGGTGTTGAGAGTTCTGCATTGAAGGGACAATGAGCAAGCAACACAGTCTGCTCAGATCACCGGTTGAAGGTCAGCAAATCCCCGGGACTGAATGTCTGAAGGCCAGAATGAGCTTCTTTTGAAGTTATCTTCTAGAATTGCAAAGCAAACAGGCTGTTTATCTGCAGTCACAGATAAGTTAGCAGGCCATCCTTTATGGAAATAACGTTAGAATGGTGGGCTGTGTTATAAGGTGTGTGTCTTAAAGATTTATATGTAAAAATGTTCATTACAGAATTATTTGTAACATAGAAAAATCTGAACCCACCACATACACATCCGTTGGAAAGTGGATCAACACCACATTGTCTGGCCAGAGAGGAGCTTCCCATCCATGTGTCTGCTGACCTTGCATGCCTCCTCTGTGGAGAATTGTCTGTTCAGGTCATCTGCCCATTTTTTAAACCACATTGTTTGGGTTGTTTAGTGTTATAGTATCTGAGTTCTTTATAAACTTTGGATATTAACGCTTTATTGGACGCATCATTGGCAAGGATATTCTCCCATTCAACAGGCGGTCTTTGTTTCGTCGGTGATTTCCTTTGCTGTGCAAAACCATCTTATTTGATTTGGTCCCGTTTGTTCATTTTTTCATTTGTCACCCTCACCTGAGGAGACATATCCATGTTACTGAGTGGTGTCAGAGACTTTATTGCTTATGATTTTTTTATGGTTTCATGGTTTCAGGTTTTACATTTAAATCCTTAATCCATTTTGGTTTTATTCTTGTATATGGTATAAGAAAATGATCCACTTACGTTCTTTTGCAGACGATTGTCCAGTTTTTCCCAAAATTTTTAAGGGACTGTCTCTTTTTAATGGTGGGGTAACCATTGTATATCCCTGCCTCCTTGTCATAAATTAATCGATGGATGAGTGAGGGCTCGTTTCCAGGCTCTCCGTTTGTCCCACTTGTGTCTGTTCTTGTGCTTGCACTTTGATATCAGGGAGCCTAATGCCTCCGATTCTGTTCTTTCTCAAGATTTCCTTGGTATTCTGGATGTGTTTGGATCCATATGGATTTTAGGATTAATTGTTGTACTTCTGAGAAGAAGGCCATTGGGTTTTGTTTTTTGCTTAACAAGGGTTGCCTGGAGTCCGTACATGGCTTTAGGCAGAAAGCACATTTTACCACTGTTACTCCTCCAACCCACGAACACAGCGTATCGTCCTGGACTCGCATCCTCTTCAGTTTCTTTCTTCCTGGAGCACAGCTGTCAGGCGACAGGGCTTCACCCGCTGTGGTTACATCTGTTCCTAGGTATTTCATGCTTTCTGATGAAAGTGTAAATGGGGTTTTTAAGTTTTTTCTTCTTGATTATTAATTACTGCCATATATAAACATAGCATGTTTCCGATTTTGTATCCTGCAATGTTATTGAACCATTCAGTACTTCTCAGAGTTTTTTTAAAAATTTGGTGGCGTCCTCAGGCTTTTCTATATATTGTATCATGTCATCTGCAAATAGTGAGAGTTTTACTTTTCCTTTATGGTTTCTGTGCTTTTTATTTCTTTGTCTTGTGTGATTGCTATGGCTAGCACTTCCAACACCGTATTGAAAAGAAGTGGTGACAGTGGGGGTCTATTTCTCATTCCTGATCTGAGAGGAAAATGGTGATCTTATTTCACCATTGAGTATTATGGTGGTAGTTGGTTTTGGAATCATGTTTTAAATAAAGAGTTCTCATTTATAATTGTAACAAAATTAAACACAATTTGGGCATTTAAATTGAATCTACATTTTGCTATTGTAGATTTTACTATGACAAACAGCTTTAACATAAACCTCTGTGTTCATGCATGATTTTTCCTTTTTTAAAAAGATATTATTTATTTATTTTTAGCCAGAGGGGAAGGGAGGGAGAAAGAGAGGGAGAGAAACATCAATGTGTGGTTGTCTCTCAGGTGCCCCACACTGTGGACCTGGCCCACAAACCAGCATATGCCCCGACTGGAAATCAAACCACAGACCCTTGGGTTCACAGGCCAGTGTTCAATGCACTGAGCCACACCAGCCAGGACTGATTCTTTTCTTCAAGAGCTATTGCTGCAAGTGGAATTTGTGGATCACAGGACAAAGTATTTTTAAGGCATTTGGTATGTAAATGTGGCTGAGACACATCCAAAATATTTACATTCCTATGAAGCAAAGTATAAAATTACCATTATAAATTATTTCTTTGTCCATTTTTTTGTATTTTAAAACTGTCTATAATCAGGTATAAAAAACAATCAGTAACAACCCAAATAAATAGAATATATTCTTCACTATCAAAACTTGTAAAATTTAAAACATTCAGATAATTGTAAAAGTACAGGGTGCAAAGGACTCAGCTTCTGCCCTGGATGGATGGAATGGGAGCCCCGGGAAGGGGTGAGGGGTCAGGATGAGCTGGCTGCTGTGCGGAGCATGGCCTGCAGGGGACAGCAGTAGGATGGGGACTCAGAGAGGAGGGGCTTGCGTTCCTCAGAGGGTGATGCTGGAGTCGGGCGCGCACCTGGCTGTGGCAGGGAAGTGTGGGCAAGTGGAGGGCTACTGAGCACTTTCGCACAGAAGAGCCCAGGACTCCCTGATGGAGACGGTTAAGGTACGTACACTACTGTTCCATGTTTCATGGGTGATTTCCATGTTGGAATCCAAGGTGAAGAGACTCCCCAGCGGGCATTTGCATGGAAGGCTGTCCCGTCAGCACCGATCACGTTTGCGCCTCCCGTCCGCCTTGGTGAGGCAGCGTCTCCATATGGAATCCATTTCTTCCAGGTCGTCATTGCTACCCAGCTCCTGTTGGTGTCTCTCTCTGCACAGCAACTGAGGATGGTGCGGTGCCTGGTCCTCCGTCTGCCTGTCCTCCCTGTCTGCCTCGTCCTGGTCCAGCTGCTCAGCCCCTGCTCAGGTAGGACCGGCTCTGGGTTTATGCATCTAAAGCGTTTACATTTGGGCCCCACTAGAACCCTGGGCTGCACCCCATCCCTGCAAGGCCCGTCCAGACGCACCTGTGTTAGGACTGAGTTCCTGTCTAGGTGTCTCTCACCTCGCCCTCCCTGTTAGTTCACCCACCCCCGGCCCTGTGGCCCCAGCTCCCCGTGATAGAGCACCCCCTTCTGATGACCAGCTCAGTTTGCTGTGGTTGGACCCCGTGAGCCCATCCTGGCCATGGTGGGTGAAGACGCTGAGCTGCCATGTCACCTGTCCCCTAAGATGAGCGCTGAGACCATGCAGTTGAAGTGGGAGCGATCCAGCCCCGAGCAGGTAGTGCGGGCCTATGCACATGGGCAGGAAGACACACCCACAGCAGAGTATCGAGGGAGAACTTCAATTTTAAGAGAGGACCTCACTGCGGGGAAGGCTGCTCTCCAGATTCGCAACATCAGAGCCTCGGACACTGGATACTACCTGTGTTATTTCCAAGATGGAGATTTCCTTGAAAAAGCCCAGGTGGAGCTGAAGGTTGCAGGTGAGCCTCAGGTTTGATCTGTGCTTGTTTTCTGTGGGGTCAGGGGCAGAGGCTCCAAGCCTACCTGAGAGCACTCTTGGCTCCTCACCAGCATCTGCCCGCCCCCTGCCCCAACTCTGCTTCTCTGAAGCCCGTGACAGACCCAGGTTGTCCCCCAGGAAGAGTTGCTATTGCATCAAGTAAAGAGTCCCTCCCGCCGCCCACCAGGTCTCAGCAGGGTAGTGAAGGTCGGAGGTCAGGGTCGGGGAAGGATGAGGAGACCTCCTCACAGTGGGTGGCACACAGGTGTTTGGGTTCAGCCTGTTCCAGACAGTGGTCGTGGGCCCCCCAGGTGCCTGCTGCTGTGGGACCAGGGGTCTGAGCTGCAGGGACAACACCTGTGGTGCCCACATCCTCCAACCAAAGGCCCTGGGAACACACGTGCAGTTGAACAGGGTGTGTCCATCCCTGGTGCAGTGAGGGAAGACACACCCGTGAGGAAACCGGTGTGTCTCAGAGAGAGGGTGTCAGAAAGAACTTGGTGTAACCTTTCGGCTGTTAGGGGCCTTGTGGGGGATGTGGAAGCAGGGCTTTGCTCTGGATTGGATGCTGTCAGGGTGGTGCAGGGGTGTCATTGGCCACTCACAGCCAGGATGGGGGAGGTTGGTCACTGCTGAGGTCTGCACACTGTTCATGCTTCCTCTTGCTCAGACCAGACTGCGGACTGGCCTTGACTTTGTCCTGACCCATCCCAGTGACAAAGCACCTTGTCTGAGGTGCTGCTTCATGTAAGTGCTCATGTCCTGGCGTCAGGGCCGCACTTCACCTTCTCAGGAGACAACCCTGCCCCATGGATTCTGCCTGATTAGTCACAGGGGAGCTCAGCAGAAGATAGAAGGTGGGGGCTCATGGCTTTCTCCCTGCAGGGCCTCCTCAGCTAGCTGCTCTCTTCCTGGCGTTCACAGCTTCTCAAGGAAGCTCTGCCTACCGACTCTGTTTTTAAAGGATTGAAAGGGCTTCCTTTGACCACCCATTGGAATTAGAGGTTTAGAGGCAGATGGTCACAACCCTACTGTTCCTGGCTTTGGGTCAGCTCTCTCCCATGCAGTGTATTTCCCTCCCCACAACCACATTATGAAAGTTTCTCTAGGCCAACAGACCCAAAAATAGTCTGACAACTCTACCATTAATTTCAGCAAGAGTTTCCCGCAGGCACTTATATACACACGCAGCCAGGGAGGCGGCAAGACAACGTGCATATATTTCCCCCACATGGCGGGACAGGCGGGATGGATAGGGGCACTGGGCTGTGACTCGCTTCTGCTAAGCAGAAACCATCTCCGCGCTTGTCCTGGGTGGGGTGAGGGGCTGTTCCAGGCACCAGCATGTCTGGGACATGGCAGAGGGGAGGGTCCAGCAGTCTCTAAGGGGATTTAGGGGAAGCAATGTCTGTTCTGGCCCAGATCCCCCTGGATCTAGCACAAGGGTCCAGGGACCCTCAGGCAGTGGTCACACTGTGGGTCAGTCTCTCCTGCACAGCACACTCTGGGAACAGCTCCTGGTGAGTCCCTGAGGGGCTTGTCCAGGGTGCGTGTGCCCCTCCCTGCTGTGGGGGCCCTCACCAGTACAGAGGGCTCCCCACGATTCAGCTCACTTTTCCTCCCCAGCGCTGGGCTCTGATCCCCACATTGAAATGAAGGGCTATGAGGCTGGAGGGATCCGTCTGGAGTGCGTGTCTGCCGGCTGGTACCCGCAGCCCCAGATCCAGTGGAGAGACGCCAGGGGACACAGCTTGTCTGCTGAGACGGCCACAGAGGCTGCAGACCCCCAGGGCCTTTATGCAGCCTCAGCCTCTGTGATCCTGGAAGGCAGCTCTGGGGAGGGGCTCTCCTGTGTCACCAGAAACCCCCTGCTGGGCCAGGAAAAGTCTGCCAGGCTTTCCATTGCAGGTGAGTGCCCTGTCCACTGCCCTGGGCTCCTGGGCGGCCCCTGTGGGAAGGTGTGGTTGTCTGCTGCTGACCTGGGTCCTTGCAGGGAACAAAAGGCACAGAACAGGGACCTGGTGCTCCTTCTCCAAGAAGCTGTTTACGTCACAGACACCTTCTGAGCACTTCCTGCACGCCACTAACTGTGACAGGCAATGGGAATTGGGGTCAAATGGTCAAGATGAGCGAAGGCATGAGAAACAGGGAAAAGTATGCGCAACGTAAATCTTAGGAAAAGGGCTAATCTCCTTAACATATAAAACAACCTAGTAGAAAAACAAGCAAAGAAGATGAATTATCAGTTTACAGAAAAGGAAATAACTCTGGAAAGTATGCAGAATCTCACTGTGAGACTGGCAGCAAAAAGAAAAACAAGGCCACTGATGGCGGGACTGTGGGGAGACAGTCACTCTTAGACATTTATTGCTATTATTTGGTATATTTTTAAATATATTTTCACAACTTCTGGAGGGGTAGTAAGGCATTTTCTTATTCAACATATTTAATTATTGGTCCAAACTCCAGCTTCTTCAGTCTGGCAGATCAGCTCATGTTTGTATGAAATGACCCACATAAAAGGTTATTTCTTATACGATTAATCATTTTAACAAAGGGCTGGAGATTGTGCAAGTGCCCCCGTGGGGCCCGTGCGTGCAGTGGGTGCCGCACTGTGAGAACGAACAGCCCTGCTCCCTGTGCTGAGGTGGGAGGGTTGTGGCGACACAGGATGAACAGCTTGTAGAGACTGCTATTTTGGGTATGAAGAAAAATATATAAGAACATGTATTTTTTAATTTAATAAACACTTAGGTATCAGTGTGTGCCTGGCACTTTATAAGCATTAATTTAATCCTCTTACCAATCAGGACACCAGGAACGCATGGTTAAGTCATCCATTCAAGGTCACAGAGCTAGTCAGGCAGAAGAGTCGGAATTTGAACCCAGGCCCTCCAGCCCCAAAATTCACGTTCTTAATCACCAGATCAAGCTGACTCGTGAGACGCTAATAAATGGAGATGGAGGGATTGGAGAGACACTTTAATAACTTTGTAAATATTTCTTGATATTTGAACTTATCCCATGTAAGAGGCAGACATTTCCAGAAACTGTACTTATTATGTGACAGTAAGAGTTCTGGACACTTTGGGAAGAGAATGATCACCTTCAGTCCTGAGGTGCCCGCGACCCCACTGTGCCAGGGGCTCAGTCTAACCCTTTGCAGGCCCCTTCTTCCGGAACGCACAGCCCTGGGTGGTGGCCCTGGGCACGACCCTGCCGACTCTGCTGGGGCTCCTGGTGGGGACGTGGTGGTTCCTGTGGCGACAGCAGAAGAAGAACCAGGCCCTGTCCAAGGAGAAGGAGAAGGAGCAAGCAGAGAAAGAAGCATTTCAGGCACAGGAGCAGCAAGAGCGATATGCCAAAGGTGACGCCCCGCTGCAGGGGGTCGCTACCTCCCCACCCCAGCCCGCGCCCACCAGGGGGTCCTCCCCTCCGTCTCCTTATCAGGACTTTTTTTTTCCTGCTTTTTTCCAGAGAGGCTGCAGGATGAACTCAGTAAGTCCACATCCTCGGCCCCACGCATCATGGGGTCCCTAATGACAGTTGTCACTGACCCCTCACGTTGTTCCCTGCAGGGTGGACAAAGACCTGGTACCGACCACGTGAGTGCCCAGACCCGCATCTCTCTGCCCGGATAGTTCAGCCCCTTTCCGCACCCCTAACCGCCCAGGGGAAGAATGAGGACGCTGATGGGGGACTACTCAGTGGTCTTTCTCAGTGGGGAAGGGGCAGCCGTCTCTCTCCACCAGGGGGCGCTCGCGCAAGACACCTCCCCCCTCCCCCCTCACCAAGGAAAGGAGAGGGGTTGTGGGAGGTGACTCATAATGTGAGTCCTTCTCTCCCTGGTTGGTTCACAAAATCTGTAACCGCTGAGAAGAAAAGCAGAAGGAGAGAGAGAAAAGTGTTTCTTAAAAAGGGGAGGGGCCTGTGTCAGTTCATACAGATTTATTATAACTGCCAAAAACTAAGAGTATCTAAAATTTTCTTATTACATTGCCCAATTGCCTAGGGAAGATGGCAGGAAATAATATAGATTGAGGTGGATAAATTCTAGCACACAGGTACACACACATATGAACAAGGCGAGCATGTGCCCAGGTACATCCAGGTAAGGTGATCGCCCCTGACACGAGTGGGACATGGTCCAAGTCCCCAGTGGATGTCTGACCAGAGATAGTGCCGAACCCTGAATATACGAGGTTTTTCCTTTTCATGGAAAGGAAGGCTTCTCATCGGCATACCAGCGGCATATCACTGTTCTTGCACGTTGGAGCCATTACTAAGTAAAATAAGTGTGACTGAACACCAGCACTGTGATACTGCGACCGTCCATCTGTCTCAGAGACGCTCCGCAGTGACTAAGAGGAGGGGTCCACAGGGTGGACGTGCTGGCCTCAGGGCGGATTTTGAGGGGGCAGGTCGGAGCGGACCACATGAGGTCTCACCACGCAGCTCAGATTGACGTGCAATTTAAAACTTGCAAATTGTTTATTTCAGGAATTTTCCATTTAACACTTTATCAGCATGGTTCAAGAATGTAACTGCAACTTTGGAAGGGAAATCTGGGGATGAGGGGTGACTGCGGCACAGACACGGACAGGAGAGCTGTGCGGTGACAGCGGGACAGATAGTGGAGGGCGCCCGCGGGGTGCTGAGCTGCACCTGATGGAAAGAGGAGGGGGAGCCGAGGAGGGAACAGGCAGAGGGAGAGGTGGGGAGGGTGGGGGGCAAACAGGAAGATGACAGGGGTGCACAAGGGACAGAAATGAACCGGCTCAGAAATGACAGTTCAGGTGACTCTCTGCCTGTCTTTGCAGGTTTGGAGCCATCTCAAGCCTATGCAAGTGAGTGAGTCTGATGCTCTCTAGTTTCCGGGCTCCTGTGTACAAATTGTTTACACCCTTTCTCTGCTGGGTGAGGAGTAATCACACCCAGCTCAGAGGCTCATTTGCTGTGTCTGATCCACCCCTGCCTTTCTGGACACTCAGAGAGGACCTTCCAGACACAGAGTCCCCTCACCCTGCTGGCACACACGCCCACACCCGGCAAAGCATGGCTTTGTCACCAACGACCCCAGTGTGATAGAGGGAAGCCCAACAGTGGGAGGAGAGGTTTTAGCCTGGTCCGCAGAGCTGTAGATGAGGAAAGTGGACATTGGAGGAGACTGAGGAGAGGGGAGAGAAGAGGCTCAGCGAGGACAGTGGGTGGGGGGAGGACAGAAATAATGACCTTTCCTTGTCTGTGTCTCCTTCCTTCCAGAGTGGAAGATGGCCCTCTTCCAGCCTGGTGAGTGGATGACTCTCTGTTCCCAGGACAAGCCCCAAGGGCCCCTGCTCCCTCTTTCTTCTCCAAATATTGACGGGGACAGTTCTGGGGGGTGACCTAAGGTCCGCGTCTCAAAGGTGTGCCCACCTGCCGAGAGCCCAGGGACCAGGGACAGTGGCTGTCCTGGGGTCCACAGGTCTCTGTGGGAGGAAGAGGCAGGAGGAAGGGGCTGCAGGGAGAGTGAGGGTGTGACCTGACCAAGCTCCTGCCCCTCCTGCTGCTGTGTGTCCTTGAGTCATGCCGTGTTCCATAGTCATTCCTGCTCTGTGAGGGTTGGGACAAGGACTGAGTGAGGTGATGACTGTGTTGGTCAGAACACCCACAGGAAACAGATGGGCTGTTTAGAGTGGGTGTTTGTCTGACGGTAGTGCCCATGGTGAGGAGAAGGTGGTGTAAGACCTAAAATCAATGTGGGCAACTCCTAGAATGTACAGACTGTGTTGTAGGGTGATTCACTCACAGGGGTGCAGGATCAGAGTGCACAGAGGACCCCACAACCTGCACAGATTATTCACTGATAACAGACCCCTTACAGAACTTTTTTACACCATGACTCGGGCACTAATGACTGAGAGGAACAGGGACCAAGAATGTGGCAGCACCAGCCACACCTCCTGGTGGTCTTGTGACAGATGACCCTTCATAATCAATATGATCACAGGTGTGGAGTTGACCTCGGTGCTCCTGTCACTCTAGCTGTTACTGACAAAAGTGCTCACGGCCATGTTTTAGGGAACACGGATAATCGTCACCTGAGGCTTTGGTGTGCTGGCTGAGGCCAGTGAGGTGGGTCAAAGGTCCCAGCATGAAGAGGTGAAAGAAACCTGTGACACAGAGATGGGGTTGGATTTGTTCACAGCCACAGGTGGGATGACATTAGGGAAACCAACAAGGACAAGTGGGGCCCCAGGGCTCACAGCAGTGGGAGCTGTGACCACCTCTGGGCCAAGGGCACAGGGACAAAGTGGAGCCTGAAGGCAGCTGGGGCTCAGGGAGAAGCTGCCTGGGAGGAGGCGTGCTGTGGTGGAGCACCTCCCTGGAGGAAAATGGGGTATCAGCCTGTGCCTCCTTTCCTTCCTCCTTCCCGTGTTCAGTCTGCGCCTCTCCTTGGCCAAACCCAAACAGTAACCAGAGTCTAGTGAGCCCAGGGATGTTGCCCATGGAGGACTGACTCCTGGGGCCAGAGGGGGTGGGGACAGGTGGGGAGTGGACCCCAGAACACATGGAGCCCCAGCCTGGCCCCAAGCACAGTAGGGACATGGTGTCTTTATCACATCTGGCACTTCCTCCATGCTCAGCCTTGCGCTAAATGTCCCACTGATTTTGTCTTCTTCCACCACAGAGATTAGTATTTTACCCCCATTCACAGATAGGAAGTTGAACTTGAGATATTACGTAGTTGGTGTCTGTGGAAAGAGAGACTGCAGAAAAGGACGTCATCCAGCTCAGGGGTAGAGCCAGGGCTGATATTTAATCCACGTGACTGTACAGCACAAGTGGGCACCCGAATTTGGGAAGGGAAAGGGTAGAAGGAAGGTTTCAGATGATTGGCGGTTCCACAGTGCACTCAAGACCCCTGTGGACCTCTTGGCATGGCTGAGGGTCACTTCCAGGGTGGGATGGGGACCCCAGACTCTGGCCTCAGGCCTCCTTCCCAGACCTATGTCCTGAATTGAAGGCTGAGGCTCAAAGGTGTGGGAGCCGTGACTGACCCCACCCCATCCTAAACTCTCTGCAGCGGATGTGTTTCTGGACCCAGACACCGCACACCCCACCCTCCTTATTTCTGAGGACCAGCGGATCCTGCAGAGAAAAGACACATGGCAGAACCTGCCTGACAACCCCGAGAGATTTACCTGGTATTACTGTGTGCTGGGCTGTGAGAGCTTCACATCGGGGAGACATTTCTGGGAGGTGGGTGTGGGGGACAGGAAAGAGTGGCTTTTTGGAGTGTGTAGGGAGAACGTGGAGCGGAAATGCTGGGTTAAAATGACACCTGAGAATGGATTCCGGGTCATGAGGCTGTCTCATGAGAATGACTACTGGGCTCACACAGACCCTCAAACCAAACTGACAGTTGTCAACTCTCTTGAAAGAGTCGGGGTTTTCCTGGACTATGGGATGGGGGAGGTCTCGTTCTACAATGCCGTCGATGGATCTCACATCTTCACCTTCCCACACACCCGCTTCTCTGGGCCTCTGAGGCCTGTTTTCAAGATTTTGGATGTGAAGCACACTCCCCTGACCATCTGCCCAGCTCTGGAAGGAGTGGGGAGATCTGTTGTGCTTGACCCAGGGCCTGACCCTTCCCCGGAGACCCCAGTGTCCCTGGGCTCAGCTGAAGGGAATGGGGACCCTCGGGCCGAAGAAACGTCTCTGCTTCTGGCCACCCAGCCTGGAGCTGAGGGCCTCCTGAACCGCAAAACGTCTCAGCAAGAAAACACTGAAAACACACTGAGGGGCAGACTTCACTAACAGTCCCTCGGTTTTACCGTGTGACATGCAGAGACAAAGGTGCAGACAGCGCATCACCATGCCGCAGCTGACTGAGCTGGAGTCGAACAGTAGTAGCTGACATTTAGAGGTAACTTCACATGCACTGGTGTCACGCCAAGTGCTTCGGGTGAATCTCACTCACCCTCACAACCCTGGGAGGTAGCCTCATTCTGAAAGTGTGGAAACTGAGACAGGGCCAAGTTAATGAACATATAATTCATACAGAACTTAGTGCATCTGAGAGATATTCGGCTTCTGTCCTTCCTTTTACCTCTCGTCTGTCCCTTTGCAGCTGATTGTCCCTGTTGGGCAGGGTCATGGAGCCCTTAGGGTCCCTTCCCAGGGTACCAAGGGTAAAGGTCACGTTATCATCACTGTGACTGTTCACCATGTGTCCCCTCCACCCACATGTGGTTGTCATGTGTCATTTGTTAAATTAATTTGTCAATAATCACCCTGGCTGGTGTGGCTCAGTGGATTGAGTGCCAGCCTGTGAACCAAAGGGTTGCCAGTTCAATTCCCAATCAGGGCACATGCCTGGGTTGCAGGTCAGGTCCCCAGTAGGGGGCGCATGAGAGGCAACCACACATGGATGTTTCTCGCCCTCTCTTTCTCCCTCCCTTCCCCTCTCTCTAAAAATAAATAAATAAACCTTTTTAAAAATTTTGTCAATAATCTTCACTGTTCAATACACTTCTAGATTTAAGCCCCCAGAGATAACTCACCACAGTTTCACGGTTTAGCTCCTTGCAACATTTTCACAAAATCCTAATTGTATTGGTTTTGTACTGCTGCTGTGATAAATAACCACATTTCCTGATCTCACACGGCACACATTTACTCCCTCACAACTGCGTAGGTCAGAAGTCCAGCATGACTCTTGCTGATCTACAGTCCAGGGGTCACCGCCTGGGTGCTCTGTTGAGGACCCAGGGCCCAGTCTGTGTCTCGCTAACTCTGACTGCTGGCAGAGCTGAGTTTCCCGCAGGGGCGGGACCCAGGCGGCCCTCGTGCTGCTGTCAGAAAAGAGACCACTCCAGGCTGGGAGCTTCTGGGGTCATTCTCACAGGGACAGATGTGAGGAACAAGACAGGTGAAAGGAACAACATGGGGACAGAGTCCCGATCCTAGAACGATTGTTTGGGGCCATTGCTCTGGGGTAAGCGCACTGTCCAGTTGAGGCAGTAACAAGGGGGCAGGTTAGTTGCCTGAATTGCTTTACTGGGGTGTGGAAGGGACGGTCTCAGGTGTTTTAGGCAATTTGGAAAGTTTCCAACTAAAAAGAGTCCCCAAGATCATGACTTGAAAAAAAAAGGGGCAGATCTGAGAATGTGGAGAGAAAGTGGGAGACAGTAATTTCAGCTTCTTTGCTAAACTCTCCGCATCACTTAGCACCCAGGTGTCTCTCCCTGAGGCCCCTCCTCCCTCACTCAGCAGGTGGACATGCAGCCTCAGGGACTCTCCTCTGTGAGCTGCCTGGGGTCTGGGATCACCTGGCCTTCATGGAGGTCGCACCCTGTCAGGATATCTCCCCACTTCCTGAGACCCCCTGAGCGCCCAGACCTCATCCCAAGAATTCTGGGTGGCTGGCATGCTCCTGGACCCAGACACTGCTCACCTGGAGAACTTCCTGTCCCAGGACCGGAAGAGTGTGCGGCGGGGCCCCTCCAGCCACAGCCTGTCTAACAACCCGGAGAGATCTGCCTGCTGGCCGTGTCTTGGGTGGGGACAGCTTCCCTCAGGGAGACATAACTGGGAGGTGGAGGATGGAAACGTGATGGTGTGGGCTGTGGGTTTCTCTGCAGACTGTGTGCAGAGGAAAGGGGAGGCCCTGCTGGTCCCTCAGATTTCTGGGTCCTGGAGCTGTTAGGACACCAGTGCCGAGTCCTGTCCTCTCCTCAGAAGACCCTTCCCCTGAAGGAGCGCCTTCGCCAGGGTGGCATCACCCTGGACTACAATCTGGAGATATCTCCTTCTATAACATGAGGAACCGCTCACACATCTACACGTGTCCCCGCTCACACTTCTCTGGGCTCCTGAGGCTCTTCTTCAGGCTGGGGTCTGATGATAGCCCCTCTTCCTCTACCCAGCATCATGGGGGCCCCCGTGGGTCACCATGCCTGAGGGTGGCCTGGTTCTCCACGGGGCAGGGACCCACCGCAGCCACCAAGGCCAGCGCCCTGGTCTCAGAGCCCAGTAGAGAAGGCCTGGCCATCTCTGCTCACACAGCACAGCACCCAGAGGACACGGCCCCTCCCTCTGGCCACATCAGAGAACATGCTCCACAGGCCCCGGGACCCCCTCTCCAGTCCCAGCCCATTTCCCTCCACAGGCTGTTGCTTTAGCAGCTTGTGAGCTTGTCCCCACGAGGCTTGAGCCAGTCTCAGGGGGACCAGTGCTTCCACGTGGCTCCCAACCAAGGAGAATGTGGGACAGTGACAGGCTGACAGCCTGCTCCTCTGACATCAGGGTGACCTGTCAGCATGGGACCTGAGGTGACATCAGACCCTGTGGACTTAGGGTGAGGACAGCAGGACGCACCAGGACCTGAGAGGGTGAGGAGCCACCACTGGAGGTCAGAGGTAGAGGAAGGGGGACTGAGAGCCAGAGGCCCCAGGCTGTTGGCGTGGTGGCCCCACCATGACAGCCAGGGGTCCAGCACCAGAAGGTCCATCCCCGCCCTCCCCCAGATTTCCAGCCCTCACAGCAGAGCTCCCAGGTGCAGAAGGACAGCAGACAAGGACACACCCGGATCTGGCCTGGCTCAGGTGTCCCTGCATTAAATGTTCTCAGTCAGTGAGGATGGCCCCAGGTTTAAGGTCCTGGCTGAACAGATGAGTGTAAACCACACCATTCAAGGTCAGGGTCAGTGTGGAGGCCAGCAGTTTCCAGCTTCTTGTTCTCAGGATGCGTTAAAAACTTCAAAATTACCAAGTGCACTTAAGAGCTTTTGCTCATTTTGCTTATGTCTGACAATATTTACTATATCGGATTGAAAAAACTTAAGGCATTTTTATTAATCTCTATTTAAATGACAGTTATAAAAATTACATGCTAATATAAATAACATGTTTTGTGAAAAATAAGTTGTTTGTAAAACAAAATAAATGCTAGTGAGGTGTGTGGGATTGTTGGATTTGTTTGCACATTTTAAGTTTACTTTGAAAAGACTGGATGCTCATCTCTGTTGGCATTAGCACGTGGAAACCTGCAGAGAATGTTTATGAGAGTTAATTTGAGCCAAAGTGATAACAATGTGGGGAACAAGAACTTAAATTCTTGGCTCGGTGACAGATTCACAGTTTCTTTCCTGTATTTGGAATAATGGGGGAAGGCAAGGATGCCGAGAATGTGGGAGAAAGGAGAGGGAACAAGACCCCGAGCTCCTTGGAGGGCGATCACTCTCCCAGGGCTCTGAGGAAGATGACTTCTGGCCTCTCAAACGTACGTTAATCTAGATGCCCAAGGTCAGTGGACAGGGTTTGCTTAAGGTGAAGAAAACCTCTTACTAAAGAAATATCCTCCTAGGGCCTGACTCCCAGCGTGACATGCCCAGGTAGGGGTTTGCAGTCAGATCACCCCATAAGGTCACTGTGGTCACTGATTTGTTTCAGAGCCTTCTTCACTTGCAGCACCGGAGTCTTGAGAATGTAACAGAGTGAGAGGCATCATATTGGGTTGGCCAAAAAGTTTGTATGTTTTTGTCTGTAAAATAAAAGATACACTTTTTGTTTTCAGCAATGACCTTACTGATTTGGATATTGTGAGTATGTTGGCTATCTCCCACAGGTTATAACGTTGCTTGTTCTCAATTAATGTCTCTACTTGATCACTATCAACTCCAACTGGTCTACGCAACCATGGAGCACCATCCATCGAGAAATCTCCGGCACAAAACTTCGCAGACCACTTTGGCACGTCCCACCAGTCACGACACCATCTCCATACACTGCACATTTCTTCAGTTGCATTTTTACCTTTTTTTTAAATGATGAAGCAAATATGCCAAAAATGTCATGTGTTTTATTCTGTCTTCACTATTAAAATGGCTACACAAAATTCACCAATGTTTGATGTTTTTTTTAAATGCACACTGCCATGACAGCTGTCACAATACAATCTGACAAAATTGTTTTGAATGACGTTAAAGACAATTACGCACTAGTAGAGCCATTTTACAGGGAAAAATATGAACTTTTTGGCCAACCCAATAAATGCCAGAGTCCAGATAAATAGATAATCCTGGTTTCATTTTCTGCAGGGCAATTTACTGTGTGAGAATTCCCCTCTTCCTTATCCGGGCACTGTCCGTCCCTTCTCATTACCACACCCAGATCCAGAGATTGCCACTGTGTGCCCTGTCTGTTGCTTCCCTGGAAGCTCTCACCTCCAACCCTGGTCTTCCTTTGACCGAGTCAGAGCTCAGCCAGTAAACAGCCTTTTCTTCAGGGGAAGTTTGTGAAACCAATTGGTAGCAATTATTTAACTTGCACCTGCTTGAGGTGATGTATAGCAGTTGGAAGTAAAGAGAGGAAAAAACCTACCTTCGATGGAGGGGGCGTCTCTCTCCAGGTGACAGATAAACTCCTTTCTACACAAGCGACAACCCAGCCAAAAGAAACCTGAAGCAGCCACCCAGGACAACTCTGATCTTATTTATGTACTTTTAGAGAAAGGAAGAGAGGGAAAGAGGGAGAGGGAGAAACATCAATGTGTGGTAGCCTCTTGAGCGCCCCCTAGTGGGTACCTGGCCCACGACCCTGTCATGTGCCTTGACTGGGAATGGAACTGGCAACCCTTTGGTTTGCGGGCTGCCACTCAATCCACTGATCCACACCAGCCAGGGTGCAAACATGTTCAATTGTATGCAGGTGGGTGGCTCTTCACCTCCCTCGACTCTGAATCCACCCCCCATGGATTCAGAGCCTCGGGACATACAGAAATGGAAACACTGAGGGCCTCTTGCTGGTGAGGACAGAGGAGAGATGGTGCTGAATTGTCCTCTTCTCCTCAGGAGACCAGCAGGGCTCTTGGCTGGTGACCTTGAGATTGGCTGACCTATTTTTTCTTCCCAAGTAACTTGAAGGCTCAGGAATCTATTGCTGATGACTAGAAAATAGGTTGGTCTGAAAGTGGGCGGGTTTGGGGCGTAGGGTAGAGGGCTGGGAGTGGAGACCAGTGCGCAGGCAGAAGAAGTCTTCTGAGAAGACTGACAATCTCTAGCATGGTTTCTCATATTTTTGGAGAAAATGAGATGCCTTCTGAATCTCACATTCCCTTCCTCTCAGTCTCTCCACTCCTCTCCTCCTCCTCCTTCCTCTCTCTTTCTCTCTCACACACTCACACACATACATACCCTCACATCTAAGTGTTCATTCTAGGAGACCCTCAGCCATAAGGAGCTGGACTGTGGATGAGTCCTTCTGCATTCTCACCCAATTCTAAGTTGGGTGGCCTCCAGTTCCACACGAGCTCTCAGAGTCCCCAGCAAGATGGAGCCCCAGCGCGCCCACGGCACCCAGGTTGCATCACACTCTCTCGGCTCCTCCCTGTCTCATTTGCTTGCTCCCCCACAGTGTTTCCTGGGACCGCATCCCAGATAAACTACTGGCTTCCCATCTGTCTCAGGGTCTGCTTCTGGGGCACTCAGACTAAGACCAGGTCTGGTAAGGGAGCAAGAGCGTAGGCCATGACAAGAGGGGAACACCGTGAACGAGTTCATGGCCTGCTGCTGAAATCCCTAAACTCTGCATTCTCGTGTTTCCTGGAGCCTGTCCTCCAGAGGGTCAGTGGAGCCCTGGCTCTGCCCCACCAGGGGCAGGGAGAGGCTGCCATGGGGCAGATGCAGGGAGAACTCAGAGCAAGTCAGTCTCCCTGCCCCTCTCTGCCTCCCCCGAGTTCCCCTTGCTCAATCCACCCTCACTGACTGGCGTCTCTCAGTTCCCTGTCCACTCCTTTGCTTTACTGGAGGCAACCTCCTCTCGAAAAGCATTTCCGGCTCTAGGATCCGCGAGGTCTCCCCTGCACTGACCCCAGGGCCCCTCCAGGTTCTTCACGCCCATTGGTCCCTCCTCTGTCCCCGAACCTTCCCCTGGCTCCTCGCTTCCTGCGGGTCCGCACAGACGCAGGCCTGGGGTGCACGGTACACAGAAGCTCAACAGGGGCTTGGAAATTAGGGGGATGATGTCAATATTACAGTGTTAGCGTATCATTGGGTCACATCTGAGTATCCCCAGCGTGCCAACAGCCTGTGCACAGGACAGAGCGGGGGCACCGAGCTCAGCAACGAGCCACGGAGCGCAGAGCCCTGCAGGGGCGTCCCCAGTGCTGTGTCTGAGCTTGGTTCAGCCACGGGCGAGAGAGATGAGCCCTAAACTCGCAACCGGCGCCCTGTCCAGGGCGTCCCCGCAGTCAGGGAAGCCGGGGGCTGAGAGGAGGGGAGATGGCACCACTGTCCAAAGGCCTGAGCAGGTGCTGAGGCCTGAGACAAGCACATCTCCACCCAGATTGGGCCGTGGGCGGGTCGGCCGCGGAGAGCAGGGAGGGGAGGAAGGAGGCAAGAGAGCACTAGACCCTACAGCGTTTTCGTGACCACATTAAGGGGTTGGAACTTGGTGCTGGGTCACTGAGGAGATGTGCATGGATTTTTAGGCAAAAAGTGGCAGGATCAGATTTGCTTTTGGGAAGTGGTTCTCCTGGCGGGCGGGGGGGGGGGGGCCGTCAGTCTTTTGTGGGTCTTAATCACCGACCCAATTAAAAGGCCAAGGACAAAGTGTGGTGGTGCAGGATTTTTGTCACAAATATCATACAGTGAACCTCTTTAATTTATACAAAGCACATACAGATTTATAAGAAATAACAGAATCTAAGGGGAAAAGGGTGTAGCGGGGGCAGAAATTGGCCTGCGGAGCTCACTTCCAGAATATATTTAATTTTTAATATGAAATGTGACCCACCTCACTATCCTATAAATGCCCAGTCCGACAAAGTCATCAGTCGTCCGCGTCCAATCAGGGATGAGGAGGAACAGCAGCCTAGGAAACGCGGCGCAGATGGTGCGGTCAGCTCTGGGTTTCAGAAAGGTGCTTTATGTGCTCATACCGTTTGCCCAAATGACGATATTTCTTGGAATTTCTCGGGAAATGTATTAGAAAGTTATCAAAAACGTGGACAAGGAATATGTGTAAAGTGCACTATTTATAGAAGCAAATACCCACTATGTGCTGCAATCTTGGGAGCTATAAGACCCTACAATATGATATCATGTAGCCGTTCACCATGTTTAGAATTGTGCAAAAACCTCATCAACTGTTTTTATTTTACTCTGTTGTTGTTGTTTTAATATACATGAGCGTGAAATAGACACCGGGAGGAAACACGTCAAAATGTCTGTAGAGGTTACCATTAGGTACTGACATTATGGGTGATTTCTGTTTTTAAATTTTTTTTTTACTTTTTAATTGTTCCGTAAAAATACGAGGTTTAGCCTCAGATAAGTAACTGCAGGCCTCGTTACTGACTTTTAGGGCGGCCGCTCGGGGCCCAGGAGACCGAATCGCAGGCGTGTTCTCACGGGCCCCTTCGGCTCTCGCCCCCCACACGGTGATGGAGAAAGAGGCCCCTTCGGATTCTGCGTCCCCACTGTGCGCCGCGAGCGCTGCGCGCTTCTTCTCCTTGAATCCGCCCGGCGCCTCCCTGACAACCGCGGTATTAACAACATTCCCGTTTTGGAGGGAGAGGAACTGAGGCCTCTCGGCGCATCCTGGGGTTTTCTGTCCCGTTTCTTCCATCCTGGCCGTGAGCGCAGAGGCCGCTCCGTGCGCAGCAGACCAAGCGGCCACACGCCGTCCGTCCGGTCCCTCGTCTCAGGACGTCCAAAGTAAACACCTGAGGACGGGCGGGCTTGCCCAGAGTTCCTCCCCGCCCTCCCCCCGCGGGCCTTAAGAACTGCACCCCGGCCGCTGCCCGCCTCGCACTCCGCTCCGGCCCCTCCCTGAGCGCCGCGGCCCCGGGTCCGCGTCTGCGACTCCTCTCAGCCGGTGCGTTCCTCTCCCTCCGTCCCCCAAGCCCAGGCCCTCTGCGCCCCAAGCCCTGACTGTCCTCAGCTCCTTCCCGCCCTTGCCTCCGACCTCCCCTCTTCTCCTCCACTGCGTTCCCCAGACTCCGCCGCTGCCTGCATCGCTGTATCATCCGGGCTAAAGGCAAACACCAACTTACTGTATTCGAAAGAAGAGGGTTTCTTTTCTTTTCCTCCTTTCCTTTCCTTTCCTTTCCTTTCCTTTCCTTTCCTTTCCTTTCCTTTCCTTTCCTTTCCTTTCCTTTCCTTTCCTTTTCTTTTCTTTTCTTTTCTTTTCTTTTCTTTCTTTCTTTCTTTCTTTTCTTTCACAGTTGTTCCAAGATTTGCTCACTTAATTGCACCCCACTAACGGGCACTACGTCTTACCGTTCTCCTCCCCCAAGTCCCCTCGGGGTTTCAGGCCGGTTTTGTTGCGCTACCCGCGCCTGATCCGGCTTAGGGTGGCGGGTGGCGGGCGCGTAGCAGCGGGACCGGCGCGGGAGAACTCCGTGCGAGGACTGGCACCTCCCTAGTGGGGGGCCGAGGAGAACAGTGTCCGGAGGACCCGGGTCACCTCCTGTCCGTTGTCTCCTAGACTCCAGCGTTGGTGAGAGATGGCAGCTTCCCGCAGCCCCTGCCTGCGCGGGGGGTTGCTCACCCTCCTTCTCCTCCAGCTGCCGGGGCTGCATTCAGGTGCGTCTCCCCTCTGTCCCCGGCCTGCAGGGCCGTTCGGTTTTCCCCGGAGGCTATCGTGGGGCCCCAGGGGGACTCCGTGGGGCTGTCCCTGGAAGAAGAGGAATGGTGGCAGGGACGAGGTCCTTCGGCAGGGAGCCGGGTCTTGGTCATTCCTCAGCCTTCTGCCCCCATGCTGTCTGACCCGCCTGGTTTCTCACAGCTCACTTCGACGTGGTCGGGCCCCCGGAGCCCATCCTGGCCATAGTGGGCGACGACGCGGAGCTGCCCTGCCACCTGTCCCCGAACTCGAACGTGAGCGCAGCCAGCGCGGAGCTGCGGTGGCTCCGGGAGCGGGAGTCCTCCGCGGTGCTGGTGCACCGGGCCGGGCGCGCGCAGGACGCGGAGCAGATGGCCCGCTACCGGGGCAGAGCCGCGCTGGCGCAGGACGGCCTCGCCCAGGGCCGCGTGGCCCTCAGGATCCGCGGAGTCCGGGCCTCGGACGACGGGGAGTACCGGTGCTTCTTCAAGCAGGACGACAGCCACGGAGAGGCCAGCGTGCGCCTGAAGGTGGCGGGTGAGTACAGCGGGTGCCTCTCCCCGTGACTTCCGTGCGATGTCCGTCTTCCTACGGGTCTGTGTCTTTGCAAACTTTCAGACATTCCCCAAATCCCGCGGAGGTTGGAAGGGGTTGGCAGGCCTGGCATGGAAGGTGAGTGGGAAGGGGTTGCGGCTGAGAGTGCAGAGAGCCCAGTGAGTTGCCGTTCTTGTAGAATTTATTTCGCGCATCTCCTGCCTTTTCCTCTGGATTTTAGGATAAGCACTTCCTCGTTGTATTCATTAAATCCATGTTAGACGTAACGGCCCTCTGACACTATTAGTACTCCAGGTGTACCTGATCGAGTCCCCGACCTGAACACTCGCCTAGCGTCTCTGCTTCATCAGCGGCAGAGGCTCCGGCGAGCGATCCCATGCGTGCGTGGAAGCTGCTTTACGGGTTAATACCCAACATCGTGTCCCCTGATTCCCTAAGATCCCAAAGCATGCCTGCGTGTTTGATGCACTTGGAAAAGGTCTTGCTTTTGTTTCTTTCTTTTCTTTTTTTTTTTTTTTTTTTTGCGTCAAGCCCAAATTCAGGCTGTCACTGCAAGGAACATGGTAAACCTTCAGGTGGAAAGTGTGCCCAGGCCTGACTTTCCCACTGCCTGGGCGTCAGGCAGATCTCTTCCTGAGCCGTGTTTCCTCCGGTAAAACCTGGAAGCATCTACCCCACAAGCTTCTGCAAGATTGGAACAAAATTAGGCAAAATATGGCAAACTGTCAACTCTAAACGCATTCTACTCTTGTAAGATATACTTGCCCCTCGGGCAGCTCTAAAATATGTGGTATACAAATACATCACCCTTCATGTCTGCATTCGAGTGCAGACCGTTTGCAAACCTTGGGTGAAATCTGGGTCCCTGCCTCCTAACAGGCTGCACCTGGCGGCAGCATCACCTGGAAGTCACTTTTCCTTTTTAGAGAATTACCTTAAATGTGTATTACAAAACCCCAGAGAGTTGATATCATCAGACTGTCATTGTCACCTTTTACGAGTGACAGGCACCTTTGAGAATCTGCTGAGAGTGGCAGCCCTCTTCATGAGAAATGTACACTTTCTCTCATATACACACATCCACTTGGAGTATGGATTTAAACCGATAGTAATGGACATGCATTTAAGGACTCTTCTTTGTGGCTCGGCATTTTTCTGTACTCTGTGGAAGTGTAAGAAAATAATCAGGCTGAAGAAAACAGAAAAACAGGTGTTGATTTATGTTAAGATATAATGGTTTGAGGGAAATGAGATTGAAACCATTTAAGAAAATTTCTGAGTCAGTATCACAGGTAAAGGAAACTTAAATTGTCAGCTATGATCTCAGTGCAAAGGTTCTCCAGCCAGCTCTTTCTCCTCAAGGATATGCCTTCTCTGTGGGTTTTTGTGGTTTTTTTTTTAAGATTTTTATTTATTTATTTTTAGAGAGAGGAGAAGGAAAGGAGAAAGAGACGAAGAGAAACATCAATGTGTGGTTCCCACAACCCAGGCATGTGCCTTGACTGGGAACTGAACCTGTGACCCTTTAGGTTACAGGCCTGTGCTCAATCCACTGAGCCACACCAGCCAGGGTTCTATCACCTGCCATTGGTCTTGGTGTTTCTGCTGACTGGACAAGCACCCCATGTCTTCCCATAAAACCCACATGTCAGCCACCAAATCCCAGCTGGTGTCACTCTCTAATGAGGTTATGAAATTCTTCTTATTGACGCCTCAGTTTCCTTGTGTAATGAAGAATGGGAAGGAGTCCCCTTTCATTTCCCATCCTCCTGTGCTTTCTGTTCTCAGACTCTGTAGCCCTGTGGTTATAAGGCTCCCAGGGGCGTACCCAGTGAGGGAGTCAGACCAGCTTCTCTCTCTGCAGCTCTGGGCTCTGATCCTCACATCCACGTGGAAGTTCAAGAGAATGGGGAGACCCGGCTGGAGTGCACCTCAGTGGGATGGTTCCCAAAGCCCCAGGTACAGTGGAGATCACCCAAGGGAGAGGAGTTTTCATCGACGTCGGAGTCCAGGGATCCCGATGAAGAAGGCCTGTTTTCTGTGGAGGCTTCAGTGATCATCAGGGACACCTCTGTGAGGAATGTGTCCTGCTGTATCCAGAATGTTCTCCTTGGCCAGGAGAAGGAAGTAGAAATTTCCATACCAGGTCAGTGACTCCCATACTGAGTTCCAATTTGACACAGCTTTAGGGCCACGTCACCTGGAACCCCCGTGCAGTGTGACCTTGTGGCAGAATGGTCTACTTCCTCCACCTCAAATCCTCCCACTGACTTGAGGGAGCCCCACCAACTCACTTGAAGAGTAAAGATTCTGACCTCTATGCCTAGACCTCATGGAAATTCCAGATTTTCCGTCTTAGGGGATACAGCTCAGACAGAGAAGCTTGGTCCTGGGAGGCCTGCCTGATCCAGAGACTCTCTCGTTGAGTGACCACGGAGACTGAGGTCCCTTGTTTCCACCCCATCCCCCCACCCCAGGGTAGTGCTCTGTCCCTGTCCTCAGGGAGCAGATCTTCTCATCATCCCCACCACACGGCCTCCAGTCCAGGAGGAACTGTCCCTTGACCTTTGGCCATTGAGTTCTCTGCGGTTGCGGCAGAGGTGGTGTTGCCCCTTCCTCATTCCCTTCCCTCATCCCTGTGGCCCAGATCCTCTGCTGATCACTAAGGAGGGGTTTCCATAACAACATGAATTAGTCCATCTTTTCTGTGTTTCACAGGTTCTGCCCCAAAATGACTCTTGTTCATCTTCATTACTCTCTTTTTCTGCTCTTTCCTACCTAAGACCTAATACATTTTTGAAAAACCCAACGGCATTGGGGGTACTGTTTTCTCCATGGGAGGAATGGGAGAGGTTCAGGTTATCTATCTCTTCCTCCAAGTCCCTTTGGAACCAGAAGAGAAGCTGGACTCGCTCAAAGTTTCTTAACAAATGTCCATTTTGGGGACTTGGTTTCAGCTCCCTTCTTCCCAAGACCGACGCCCTGGATGGTGGCTGTGGCTGTCATCCTGATAGTCCTAGGAGTTCTCACCACTGGGACCATATTTTTCACCTGGAGACTCTACAAGGAAAGATCCAGACAGAGGAAGAATGATTTCAGCTCTACAGGTAAGTCAGTCATAGAATCCCAGGTGACTTGCCAGGAGTGCTTCCGAGTGAGGTCGGAGCCAAGTCCTCTAGGGTAACTGCCAGCGGAAGATATTTGACTCTAGAATCTTGAGAGTCAGGGGATTGTACGGCTCCTGAAGTCACTGATATGCAGCCTGAAGAAGAACAGAGGCTCGGGAGCAGGGGGAGTCAGAACGAGTGCTAACAGACAGTAGACCTGGTGTTGGCTCACTCCTCACCCCGAGGCTCTGTCCCTGGTTTTCCCAGCAATGATTGACGATCTGAGCCCAAGCCAGTAGGAACTTCCTGCAAATTTCCTAGAAAACAAAACAATCCTTGTTCTTCATTATCAACACTGTTTCAGTAATCGGGCCCCAGTGAGCAGTCACGAGTCACAGTCGCTGCTTTGTGTGTCTCATACCATTTCGTGCCTCCCGCCATGTCCACAGTAGAAGGTCATTGGGTATTTCTGTTTGTTTTCCAGAGAAACTCCTGGAGAAGCTCAGTAAGTTCTGACTTCTTGTCCTTATTTCACCTTCAAGATTCCCCCCTTTTGTATAAAACCTGTCTGTGACTGTCTCTCTCTCATTGCAGAGTGGAAGAAGGCTACGCTGCATGCAGGTTAGTGGCTGTCAACTTCCCAAGGGCTTCAGGGCGCCATTTTCCCCAGGATTCAAAGTCCTACGTTACTGGGAAATAAAAGTACCCACACATGTTAGTGATGAGGATAGAGAGGGGAAGAATGATGGCAAATGGCCTCAACTTTTTCTTGAGGCACATGGCGGCCCTTGGGAGGTGACTGGGAGACAAGCCCTGTCGGACACAGGGCATTGGGCACTGGGACTGTGGGGGGGAGAAGGGAACAGAGACAGCCCAGCAGGCCCAACAGCTCCTAGGCTGCTGCCCCCGTCTTTGGAGGAAGAAGAACAGGTCTCAGAGCCTCATACTCACTCACGCTCACCCCCACTTCCTCTCCATGTCCAGTCGAGGTGACTCTGGATCCAGACACCGCCCACCCCCACCTCTTTCTGTACGAGGATTTCAAGTCTGTCCGGCTGGAAGACGCTCGCCAGCAACTGCCTGAGAAACCAGAGAGATTCGACTCCTGGCCTTGCGTGTTGGGCCGGGAGGCCTTCACCGCGGGGAGACATTACTGGGAGGTGGAGGTGGGAGACAGGACCGACTGGGCAATCGGTGTGTGTAGGGAGGATGTGGCGAAGAAGGGATTTGACCCCATGACTCCCAAGAATGGGTTCTGGGCTGTGGAGCTGTATGGCAATGGGTACTGGGCCCTCACACCCCTGCGGACCCCCCTTCCCCTGGCAGGACCCCCCCGTCGGGTTGGGGTGTTCCTGGACTATGAGTCTGGACACGTTGCCTTCTACAACATGATTGATGGGTCCCTTATCTACACTTTCTCCAATGCCTCTTTCTCTGGCCCACTCCGAGCCTTCTTCTGCCTGTGGTCCTGTGGCAAAAAGCCCCTAACCATCTGCCCGATCACTGACGGGCTTGAGGGCGTCACAGTAGTTGTTGATGCCCCGGACCCTTCCAAGGAGATTGCACTGTCCCCAATGGGCGAGGATGCTGCCTCTGGGGAGACAGACATGCTTCATTCTAAACTAATCTCTACCCAGCCCAGCCAAGCTGCACCTTAAGGATGACCCCAGCCCAGCGGTTCCCCTTTGCTCTCTGTCTGCCTCCCCCTGCCCCTGGGGCCTCAGCTGCACCCAGCTCCCCTGCTACCTGTTGCATAGGGACCCTTAGTCAGGAAAGTGTCATTGCTGCTGCTAGAAAATGTGGGGTGTAGGACCTTCCAAATCTGTTTCTGTACTGATGCTCAGGGGCCAGGGAGGTGAGTCTTCAATACTCCTGTTCTCCTACCCCTTGAAGCCAAATCATAAGGGGAAGGACTTGAAACAAATCAAAAGAAAGCTCAGGGATTGAGATGGGGTTAGGTTGTCATGGGGTTATGACAGGAACATCCAAGTGTCCAGACTAGGGGTACATAGAGGAACAGGCAAGCAGAAACCTCAAAGGGTTTTGGGAACATAAGACTGAGGCTGAAACCCCATAAAGAAACCTGGAAGGGACATTATGATGGAAGAAAGTGAGGTGACCCCGGGCCAGTGATGTACAGCTGGCCTGCCCCTACAGGATTAGGCCTGTATCTTGAATTCCCTGAGCCTGCCATGCAGGGCAGAGGAAATGGCCCCGCTGTTGCGGGATCTGAGCAGTGGGCAATGTAGAGCAGAGAGGAGATGCTGGAGTGGCCCACAGTGTCAGCCACAGCTGGAGAGAGCAGTGGATTTCAGACAGAACCCAAGGCTGTGTGCAGAGCTGTCTCTCAGACCCTGTTCTCTGCACTGGCTTGTACCTCCCTCGCCTGGGGGTCACTCCTCCCCCATTCCGTGGGCTCCATAGTCTCCACTTCTTCTCCTCCTTACGACGTAGACTCTCTGTTTCAGGGGCATTTCCAGAATCATCCCTCAGCGATCCCACCACCACTTCATCAGCCACTGTTGCAGCCTCGGGCCCCCTCAGCCTTCATCCCAACGTCGTGTTTAACCCCACAAGCACACCTGCAGTTAGCACCAACTGCTCTCTAATCCCACACGGCGCCCCATGCACTCTTCCCCCCACGCAGCCTTCCCACCATGCTCATCTCCTTGGGTTCCCTGAATGCGGTGTCTCTGCTCAGCACAGCTACCCTGATTGCTCCTGCCTGTATTTGCCTTTTCCTTGTTTCCTTGTCTAGCCAACAGGCCACAAATTTATCCACATCTCCCACTTTGATTGTATTTTTCCAGTGTTCAGATGCATGTCGCCAGGGTTGTAACCTAATAAATAAGTCTGTCTGATTTCTGAAAGCAGCAACTGCACCTTCCTTTCTGTATTCCAACAAGTGGAACCGAAACAAAAACAGGAGCAAAACCTTCATGGGAATGCTGCTTGCCAAGCAGTGAGTCTATTTATCCAAGACTCATCCCAGACCCGGTGGCCGTGGGCCCTCCAGGGAAAGTGGCACAGGGGCTGTTGTCCCATGAGGGTCCAAGCACTTAGAGAATGGCCACAGTGCCAGTGGCAGCCACCCTCAGCCCCTGATTGGGTGGTGACTCCATTTCCTCTGCTCAAAAGGTAGTTCCTGGTGAGGTGAGTGAAGCCACATCTCGGAATTTTAACAGTACTGTTTCCAGGAGGAGGAAATGATTGGGAAATTTTTAAAGGTGATGCCTTGTAACCGGGAAACAAACAAACTTGGGTGATCTTTGGAAGTGGTTCAATAGTGGTTTCCTTGTGGTTCAGTGAGATGCCCTCTTTCTCCTGCTTTGCCCCAAGCGAGGATCAGGAACAGGTGGTTTCCCAGAAGGTCTGACTTTACCAACATTCAAGCAGCTCTGCTGCCCAGAGGGACAGCAGGTGAATCTCCAGTGTCCTTTCTTCATCCTGCCTCAGACACCATTCCACCCCACACTGCCCCCTGCATGCCACCCACCCACACTGGATCCCTGGGAGAAAGATACGGTTTGTCCCTGCTTTAAAAGTATTCATTTTTGTTCAAATTGTGCTTTTAGGAAGCCAAAGGGAAGCAAAGCCCAAACTTTCTTGAAAATACTTGGGAACCTCAGGCAGTTGTTTTTCTGGTTTAATGTGTAACCTCACCCAGAGTAGACAGGGCTGCCACATGGACCCCTGCGCTGAGGGTAGAAAGAAAACTGGCCACAGATTTTAATCAGCCGACTCCCCTCCTCTCTCCTTTTCCCCTTCAAGGAAAACGGTCACCAGACACAGCACTAAGCTGGCACAGATTCCTAGGAAACATCTGTGTCCTTCCTTTCCCAAGCGCTGGCCTCCGGGCCTGAGGCCCCCAGGTAGACCTTATCTGATGAGCCTGGAGGCCCCCTCGGGCCGGCGCCAGGTGCCAGTACTTGGGGGAAGTTATCTTCGTAATCCTGGCTTTACTTCTGAATCTTCTGAAGGAGAATTGTCACCTGGCAGAGCCTGTCTTCAACCACCTGAGGCAGAATCAGTGATGCTGTGATTTCAGAAACCTTCCAGGTGTGGGCACAGAAGTTGCTGGCTGGAAGCCTGGTGTCAGGCACCCTTTTTGCCAGGTTTACTCGACACAGAAACTACTCGTCCTTTTGTTTTCTTTTAAAAACTATTTATTGCAGTGTAATGTCCATTCAGCAAAGTCCACCGATCTTTAGTGTACAGCTAGATAAACCCGGAACAAGCAGCAAGATCCCCGACCCCTTACGCCTTGTTGTGTTAGGGGGTCGGATTTCAGCGGCTGCTGTGCACCGGGAGCTGCGGCCTTCTCTACAGCACATCTCAATCATTCCTTCCTCCAATGGAAACGCTGCCTGCCGATTGTGGGAGGGCGTCCACTGGGGATTTTCTCGGGAACGACAGAACGCTCGGAGATTATGATGTTGCTTGTAGTTTAATTTTGGCGACTTTGCCTTCTGCTTTCCCTGGTTCTGTTCTGTGCTTGCCGAAAAAAATATATGTGGCACAAAAACATAAGAACAGGAAGGATGGAAGTTTTCTTCAAAAGAACCACTCATCTTGGTATCCTGTTTTTGAAATAACAACCATCTTCAGACCCATGTAAATGGTTAGTGTGAAACTCCTTGGGGGAGAGTAACCTTAAGATTTCACTTGGATCACCCACCCCCTCCGTTGAAAGGGGAAAAAGCCACAAAAAGGCCCCGCTGGGATTCGAACCCAGGATCTCCTGTTTACTAGACAGGCGCTTTAACCAGCTAAGCCACGGAGCCAGCACGCCGGCTCTCGTCCAAATCGATGAGGAAAGAGAAAGATCTTTGCTTTTGCTCGGCGTGCTGAGTTATTTTTCCTCTACGAGAGTCAGGAGCAACCCAGAAGCTTCCCCAGACTCCAAGGATGAACCTCCCCCTCGCCCCAACAGCCCCAAGAAACCGCGCAGCTGTAGGAAAACAGTCGCCTCGGCGCGGGCGGGGGGGACGTGGGAAGAGAGGACCAGCCACACGTACACGGAGACACGCCTTCGGGGCGTGTAACACAGTGACACCTGGACACTAGGACACTTCTAGCACCTAGAACTGGGCCGTGCAGGAAGCAAGCTCTATATCGTCTATTTCACGGTTTTTAATTAAAATTCCAGCCATTCCTTACCACAAGTCTTTGAGTAAATTTGGTTTCCGAATGCCTGCTTCTAGCTTATCCTGATAACCGATGCAGTTCCAGAGTTGCACCTTGAACATTCAAGCCTTGCCAATTAAAACCTAGTCTTGGAAAGAAATGATAGAGCGATCCCCTCTCCTCTGAAGCTACGGACGGAGAGACGCTTTCTTATCCTAAAATTTGTCCAAAGGACCTGTTGTTGATAAGGTATCACATTGAGAGCATTCACAAGAACTTCTACTTTGTTCTGGGGGCTTGTGTGAGGATTCGTAATTGTTCCCGATTTATTCTATGCTCTGTAACGTAAACCTGTCCTTGGGAATATAATTTGAACAATTGGCTTTAGTGAAACTTGGAACAGTTTACAACTTTGCGCCAGAGCTGTGAAAGTATCTTCCCTAATGAGGCCTGTAATTATGATTGCCTGTCTTGCTTGGTATCTGTTGTTAGGGTGATAATGCTGAAATCAACTGTACCGATATTTGACGGATTTCTCTGAAACACTATAAGGCACTTACTTTCGCCTATGTACATGAGTGGGGGCTGCAAGACTCTGCTAGATTTATTTTTGTTAAAATTTGTAAGTCAGTGACCTCAACACACAGTTGGATTGAGACGCCATGAAATAAGCACCTATTTCTTTAATATTATAAGATGAGCTATCATATCATCAATGTGCTTAGAGCCAGTATGGCTTTGAGCAAACTGTGGCAGACTATCAGAAAGACAGCAGAGCCTGCTGTATCTGGTTTGCGTTTTTTCCTTTGACTGTTAGCTGTCAAAATTGGCCCAGAAATTCTGGGAACTCAAAGTTGTTTAACAAGCCCGAGGCAAGTCTTGGGAGAAAGTTGAGACTTAGAACAATCACTTCCAGAAATCTGGGCAGGAACACTATCTTCTACTCAGTTCCAAGTGTGGCCATCAAGGACCACGGAAAGGCCCCTCGTGCTGGTTTTGTTCCACACACCTGAGATTGGAGAAGGTACCAATTGCTGAGTCACAGATGATTACAACAATGTAAAGATACGTGGGAGTGGCTGACAGTGCCATTTTCCCGTTTGCTTGGGAGAGAAACAAAAAATGGAGTAGTTCGTAAACTTGGATGGGAAAATATAATTTTGACTACTTAACAAGTAATCACTGAAATTTTGTGTTTTAGTCCATTACGAATATAGGCAACAAATCACAGCTGTATTTTAGCAGTTTTGACTTTATCACTCTTGGAAATCCCAAATATTTTCTTCCAAATTTGACAAGTCCCAACTTTCTTAAAATATCATTATGCTCATTACTGCTTTGAAATTTCAGTATTTATCAGACGTCCTGCTGATATATTCATTTAGTGTATTAATAAAGGAGCACAAATATTACTGTACCATAAATTTTTAATATTTTAAGAGCATATTTCAATATAGTTGGTTTCCTTTTGAAATTTTATGGATTTATCTTTTTATGTATAGTTAAAACTATTATTTCAGGATGGAGTCCATAACCACCAAACTGCCCTTCGGGACAGAACAAAACCTGGACAGATGACTCCTGTGCTGTGGTCCAGAGAAGAAACCATGACTAGGTCCACCTTAGTAGGAGCAGGAACATGTGTATTTTTCATAAGGACTGTGGCGACCTCACCAACCGAAGACAAATATTCTCTAATCTCAGTGTATTTGTTCTCAGTGTCAGGCAGGTTTACCCCCTCTGTTTAGTACCCCTCACGTGATTCACGGAGCTCATGGGGCATGGGGATAATGCTTCCTCCTCAGAAACGTGGAGAGGCTGAAGCGCACACACGAAAAACACGTCTGGGTTTCTGGGCAAGTAAACAAGTGAGCATTCATGTGCGTGCGAGCTGTTTTCCAAGGTGTCCTGTTCTGAGATGTAGGTCGCAGGCAGAGAGGGTGCTTAGCGCAGTCTTGCTTAGTAAGTTTTAAAAAATAACTTCTCTTAAGGACCCAAGAAGAGACAAGAAAGAAAGTCAGATCGTGCCACTCTACATTGGCTTTCAGTTTCCTAGAGCAGCAGCCAAAGTCCTTACAAAGGCCTGCGAGGCCCCGGTCCTGTCCCAGGGCTGCTGCCCCTGTCCACTCAGCACTGGCCCCTCACATTACTGGACTGGCCTAAGCTGGCTCCCACTTTCAGGCCAGGATTAACCCGGGCCCAGATGGCTCTGCTCCCCAATATCTGCATTTGTCTGTCGTCCACACCTTCCCTGCTGGGCTGGCTTTTCTATTTCTCCACGAAGTTTTGCTTCGTTTTTCTCCAAGCGCTCACCAGTGTTATTTTACTTATTGAACCGAAATATGGGTCAGATGATGCAGGACGGAGGGAGGTGATGCTGGGGTGAAGAGGGACTGGGCTGCCTCCTCTGCCGAGAAAGGAACCCCAGCCTAAACGATCGCAACCTGTAGCGAATTTTTATGAGTTTATTTGAGACGAACTGACATACAGGGAAGCAAGATCTCAAATGCTCTGGAGAATGACAGTTTTATAGCTTGTCTGCATTTGGAATAAGGGAGAGAAGGTGGGAGAAAACGAGGTGCAGGAGAGTTAACACGACCGTGTGGTCCCTGGAGGTTGGTTTCGCCTCCGACGCGCCTGAGGAAGAGGATTACTTCTGGCGTTTCAGAGGAGTGTAAACCTAGCGGAAGGACAATGGACAAAGTTTGCTTAAGGCGAAAAAATCCTTTTACTAAAGAGTCCTAGACCGGGTGTGACTCCCCACCACGACCTGCCCAGTTAGGGGCTTGTGTTCAGATCACCTCGTAAGGTTACTGTCGGTCACTGATTTGTTACTGAGCCCTTTTTCGTTCACAGGGTCCAGGGGCTGGTGTGAACAGGAGAAGGGGCGCAGGTCTTCCGGGGCCGCGGAGCCGGGAGGTGCGGAGACCCGGCTTTCAGCGGGGTGGCAGACCCGGCGGGGGAAAGGCACCGCCGTCTGGCCTCCGACGCAGACGCCCGCCGCCTGGTTTCTGATGAAGAAAACACGTCGCCAACGAGCCTCTGCGTGGGCCAGTGGCGCAATGGATAACGCGTCTGACTACGGATCAGAAGATTCCAGGTTCGACTCCTGGCTGGCTCGGTGGGCGCAATTGCATTTTACTCCCTCCTCTGCGGACCCGGGAGGAGCTCGCAGAGGAGAAAGGCACCGCAGTAGGCGCGGGCAGCCTCTGCTCTGCGTTCGGCGCGCCCGCAGCCACGCACCCCAGCGAAGGGCGGGTGGGGTGAAGGAACCTCAGCAAAAGGGGAAGCAATTAAGATGTGGAGATTCAGGCTGAGGGGTTCCGGCAATAATGAAGGACAAGTCGTAAAGATCAGAACCTCTCTTTTGTTCTCCCCTATGCGGTTATTTCCGGTGTAAGCGGTAGAATTGGGAGCGGTGGGGGGCGGTGGGGGGAGGGGTGGTTGATGCACGCAGGCGCACAAGGCGAATCTAGTGCACCAGGCAGGAGGGGCGAGTCCATTGGGGTAAAGTGTGAGATCTAGCGGCCAAGCTTGCAGTGTTTCCGTAGTGTAGTGGTTATCACGTTCGCCTCACACGCGAAAGGTCCCCGGTTCGAAACCGGGCGGAAACAGGAAGTGGCTTTTTACTTTCCCCATTACCGAATGAATTCCTTAAAAAACTATTTTGCTTGATTTTTTAAATTTCACCCCCTCATAAACACGTGCATCCTCTTCCTGTCTCGCACGCCCGGGACTGTGGAGCTGACGAGGGTGCGGAGTCGGGCGGTTGCGGGAGGGGAGACGCGGCCCGGGCCCCGGAAGCGCATCCCCAGCTCGCAGCCTTCCTGCCCGCGGATCTCGGGTCGTCCGCCCCGCGAGGGGACGGCCTGGACTCTCGGTGAGTGCGGGGCCTCCGGGCGCTTCCTGTCCCCGCGTTCCGCGTGGCCTGGGACGGCGGGGTCGGCGGCGCCACCGCAGCCCCAGCGGGGAGGTCGCGGCGGGCCGCGCCCTGGTTGGCCTTGACCTGTCGGGCACCCGGCCGGCGGCCACGTTAACAGGATCATCAAACGCGTTCCTGCGAAACAGGTCTCGTTATTGCACCTGTCGGGCTCAGGGCCGCGTTTCTAGACGCGGTATCTTCACTGCTTTTGTTTCTACCCCTATTTCTAAGGGTCAGAAGCATTCGCTCAGATCACGTTGCTCAGGTTCCCTCAGCGCCTGGCGTGACCGGGACATTGGTGATGTGTTTATGGCGATAAGGAAAGGGCACGCCTTCCCTAAAGACCTGTTTTCTGTTTTCTGTATGTAACCAGGCTGCTGGGCTCCGGGCTCCGTTGCCTTGCCGTCCTCACGCCTTAGACCCGTGTTTTTCGCCTCGCTGGGTCCCTTGTTAGCCAGAGAGTAAGCTGGGGCCTGCGCTCAGTTCCTGTTTGTCTAAGACAGCTTTGTTCGTAGCCTGGTCTACACCGCTCAGGAGGCAGGGGCCCGAGGGCCAGGCGGGGGACGGAGATTGTCCCCTCCGCCTTTCCCGAGTGTCAGAGCAGAGCGGTGCGTCAGCTGGGAAGGCGGGTGCACGTGGTGGCAGCTCGTTCCACGCTTGTGGCTCAGCGCACGTGAGACCCCGCCCTGTGCCACCTTCCCTGTGGTCCTCATCCCCTGCGTGGGAAGCCCCGTGAGCGCCCAGCGGCCGCCGACACAGAAGGAACCCAAGTCCAGCTTGCTGGCTAATGAGTTTAACAGGAGATTTAGTGCAGAAGCGCAGTCCCGAGCGGCGGGACGGAGGGGGTCTCCTCGCCCACCCGCAGGCCCGCGGTTTCGTGGATGAACCCCGGGTCTGTGCGCCCCGAGAGGAACGTGGTTGATCCGAAGGGCCCGCGCCGGGTATGAGTGGAGCTTCTCGGGGACACGTCCAGGCGCAGCTCCAGAGAGAGCTCCCGGGATTCTGTGACTACACAGCGCCCTCGTGAGCGCCCCAGTACACGGAGATTAGAGTCAGGGCAGAGTCGCTCGGGTTCCGAACACGCTCCCTAACACCCCAAATGGGAACTCAGAATGCGGACTTGCCTGACATTTCCTTTGAAAAGTAGGGAGCATGTATCCTCTTGCCCTCCTAATCATTCCGAGGCCTTCCTGGAAATAAAATGACCTTTTATCCAATGGCCCTTTTTCATTATTTGTGTATGTCTCCTACAGATACACAAATAATGTATCTATAGGGTCTCTGGAAAGTTAGCAGCCACCTGATCTCCTGATAAGTTCCCCAAAGGTTTCAAGGAACTAATCAGTTTTCAGATACTCAGATACAGCATCTAGCCAGTGGGCTCCTTGCCTTGAACTTATCTTTATTGTCATCTGTTGTGCTTTAATGATTGTGGCCCCCTGTTGAGAAGGGAATCTAACACAAAGAACACCGAACCAAGATATGTAAGCATATATGTGATATCTCTGCAATTCAGAGAGCATTTACATACCAGGAATGGATGGCAAACACGTTTGGAACAAGATGGAAGGAGAATGGTACACAGTGCTGTAAAACAAAAGCTCATTCTTTGGTTTGTGAATTGTGATAAAGAAGACACCTACTAAGAAGGGCCCCTGGCGGCAAACTGAGCTAAAATTTTAAGTAAAAGAAAGAAGGAAGGTAAAAGAGGAAAGGTGAGGAAAGGAAAAGGAAAGAACCTAGCAGCCATTTCTGCACAGGCATTTCTCACTTTTCCCATTGCTGAACAGCCTGCCTCTGGCTGCCGGCACGTGTTTCTTCCAGCTGAGCCAAATTTATAAAGGAGTTCCTAGAATCCTATTTCAACCACTAGGACTGAGGTTCCCCCATCCAATCAGCACCTCTATTCTGACCAAGAACAGTATCTTGAACCAATCAAAATGCAAAGAGTTAAAGTCTTCATTTGCATGAGACAGACCAGTCAGGAACCAGGAGTGGGGACTTCTGTGCTCACAAGCCAGCTCTCCTTCAGCGCGAAGAGTAGAGTTTCTGTTTCCGCTGAGGTTTGAATCTTGCTGAGCTGAGACACTACAGGGCGAGCAGACCGTGAACGAGCTGAGCTGAGCTGAGCAGGGAGCACAGTGAGGGAAGAGTAGGGAGGGCCCAGCGAATTCCACACAAGCTTTTCAGTGAGCTGTGCAACGTGAGAACAGAACTATTTCTCCTCAATCTTAACCCCTGTTCCCAGAGTTCCTCACAAGGCGACAAAGGAAATCGTGACGCACTCTAGGTACACCCAGCTTTGGTCCTTCCCTCTCCATACAAATCTCATCTCTCCCTCTACAAGAAGGAGGGAAAATGCAAATTTTCCAGTAGTTCTCGTTAAATTAAAAGTATGGGGGAGAAAAAATAAATAATTTGATGTTTTAGTACCTTTTGTAGTGGCTGCTTTTGTTGACCAAGGAACATAAAAATCAAATCTACCCTCTCTCAAAAAACACCATGTTTGCTCACTGTATCTAGGTGGTGAGGTCAGCAAACCCCTCTTGCAAAACACTCACACAGGCGCACACAACATTCTGGAGCAATTCAGAGATGAAATATTTTTCTTTCCAATTTGATGGGTGTAAAATATATCCTACCATTTTAGAATGCATTATCCCATTTTACTAATGATGTTTATTACTAATGAGCATATTTTTATGTACTAACTATTCCTGCTTCTTCTCAGAAGTGCTTAACACTTTGCCCATTGTTTTTAAATTCTTTTTCCTTTACTCGTGGATCTGTAGGAACTCTTTACATATTCTGGATTCTAATCCTTCATCAGGTATATGTGTAATGAATATCTTTGCTCAGCTTTTAACTTATTTTTTTACATTTTATGCTATCTTTTTGATATACACAAATTATTAATTTTTAAAATTATTTACTTATTTATTTTTATAGAGGGGGAGGGCAAAAGAGAGGGGGAGAAACATCAATTATGGTTGCCTCTCTGGGGCACCCCCTACTGGGGACCTGGCCCACAACCCAGGCATGTGCCCTGACTGGGAATTGAACTGGCAACTCATTGTTTCTCAGGCTGGCACTCAGTCCACTGAGCCAAACCAGACAGGGCCAAATGATTAATTTTAATATAGTCAAATGTGAATTTTGTCAGTCTTTCCCTTTATGGTTTACACTTTTTGTGTCTTGTTAAACTCTAGGAGCAGGGTAAGGGAGACAGAAGGACCTCCTGCACTAGCAGAGCCCTGCAGCCGCCATGCCCAAGAGAAAGGCAAAAGGAGACACCAAAGGTGACAAAAGGAAAGTGAAGGACGAGCCACAGAGAAGGTCGGCACGGCTGTGTGCTAAGCCTGCTCCTCCAAAACCAGAGCCCAGGCCTGAAAAGGCCCCTGCACAGAAGGGGGAGAAGCTGCCCAAAGGAAAAAAGGGAAAAGCAGATGGTGGCAAGGATGGTAACAACCCTGGGAAAACCCGAGATGCCGCCACATCCCAGTCACAGAGAGCAGAAAGCACCGGGGACAAGTGAAGCGGACGTTTCAAATAGTTCTGTACTTCTAATGACTCCACTGTTTGAAATGCTATTTTTAAAATCAGTTTTATTAAAATGTAGGGTTTATTTAAGTTACATTGTCAGCACACAAGACTCGCTGTCTCTTGTGGAAAGGGCAAATGCCACTAGTAGAGCATTTAGGAGCTGAATTGAAATGGGGCGGGGGTAGGATTTTCTATCCTTGTTTTTGAAGGTTATTCTTGATTCCCTGCACACGTCAGCCAATTTGGCTCAAAAGCCTGGCAGTTCGGGGAAGCCAGATGTCCCATCTTCTTTTCCGGTGCCATTGGCACGGACCTGGCTTCCTGAAACCAAGACCTGTGAAGTGGCCTTGGCACCCCTGAAGCCGGTGGTACGGGGTAGCATATCCAGGGTTTCTGGCGGGGACATCGAGATGGTGTTGCTCAAAAGATCCAAGATTTCTGTCTGTAGTTTGTGGATCATCCCACTGAGAATCCTGCAGATTTCAGGGGTTTTGTCTAGGTCATAGGTGACCTGTGAAAATCTGTTATGTGCCTCATACGAAATGTCTGTCCCTTCCAAAACGTTTCCTGTTCAAAACAGCAACAGAAGAGTTCCTTGACTTTTGAGGAGGGGATTTTGGAAGTTGTAAAATTTTATAGATTGTTACTCAGATTTTGCTGGAAGTAACTGTTTCTGTTTTTTTTAAGTATATGAAAAAGTCGGATACAAATTGGCAGTGGGAGGGGGATCATTTGCTACCCAAACTCACATTTCTTACAGCCTTGTAAATGTATAGTTTTGCTTTTCACATCTATCTTTCATCTTTCCTGAACTGATTTTTGTGAAACATACGAGAGAGAGGTTCAACATCGTGTTTTTTCCATATGGATGTGTTTGTCCCGGCACCATTTTTTGAAAAGTTTATCCACCCCTCACTGATCTGTAGCACTGGCTCTTCCATAAACCAGTTTCTGTGTGTGGGCGGGGTTGGGGGGGGTTGGTTCTATTCTGACTCATCAGGCAGGCACTTTGCCTAACCTGTGGCAGTGCTACACAGTCCTGGGTACTACAAGTTTAGAAATTGACCTTGATATCTCAGGTCAAATCCAGCTTCCACCCCCAACACCTCCACCAAAGTTTTCTTCCTCAGGAGTATTTGGCCATGCTTAGCTGGTGTGACAAGTTGTTAATCAAACCAAACAAAAAAGTGTTGGAATTTTATTGGGCTTGTACTGAATTTATAAATTGCAATGTTGAGTCTTTCGATGGATGAACCCATTTATTTAGGATCTTTAAATGTCTTTCAATAAAGTTTTGTAATTTTCTCCATAAGTGTCTTATTTTATTGATATTTCTTAGGGACTTTACATGTACTTTTTTATCCTATTTTATACAGTATATTTGTAGTTACTACATTTTCTGGTTTTAGCTAAAGTTGATTTTTGTATCCAGCAACCTGCCTGAATTCTCATCAATTCTTGAATTTGTGTCTTCTTGTGGGTGTTCTACATAGACCACTGCAGATTCTGTACATGTAAAAGACTTTTTTCTTCAGCACCTTATACCATTTTTCCTTTTTCTAATGCTAGACTTTGTCCAAGTACCCAGGGAGAGGGGAGGGGGTACAGCAAACCAAGTCTGTGCTTTCACCAAGCTCATATTCTAGTGGTGGGTGAGGTAGAAACACACACATTTATAGGACAGGGGGACTTAAGTAAAAAAAGTGTAAGTAGGTACTGCTTAAATAGGGTAGTTAGGTGGTATTTCCGCAGAGCACTTAGTGAAGTAGGGGAACAAGAGATGTGACTGAGGGGAAAGCATTCCAGCTGAGGGAATAGCAAATGCAGAGGTAGGTGGAACTAGTCGTGCTGAGGAAGAACTAGGAGGCACAAGTGGCTGAACTGGAGTGAGGGCAAGAGTGATAGTTCACATGATTGCAGAGATGAGCAGGGGCAGAAAACGGGTGCCTCTCCAGGCTATAATGTCTCTCTGAGGTGGGATGCCTTTAGAATTTTGCGCAGACAAGCGACGGTCTAAGGGGTGGGTGTGTGGCTGAGGCATTGGCTATAGGCTGTAAGCCGGCAAGAGTGAGAGGAGGAAGACCAGTCTGTCGGCTGTCACAACCGAATTGCTGGAAATCCTACTTCATTGCTCTGTATTACCATCCTTCTGCTCAACTATGCCCATCCCATTTTTTTCTATGAACAAACATTTATATGTGCTTTCTTGCCAAACAGATCAGGATTAAAAATAAGGATTCTCTATTCTCAAAGTCAAGTGATAGATACCACCACGTGGCCGTGTGCTTCCTGTTGTGGTAATGTGCAGCAGACCTAACTCGGAGGTCAGAGGTTGACGGGTTTTAGGGAGGGCTTCCGGAGGGCATTCTGACACAAAAACAGCAAAATGAAAACAAACAGAAGTTGGTCGAGCAAGGAATGGGGGAAAGGCTTCTTGTAAAAGTAATAACACTCGCAAGAATGTGAATATGCTGCACAGAAGATGTTTAATGAATTGTTAAGTCAGTAATTAAAATACACAACCAAGTTAGTTGTACACTACTCCTTGTGTTTGCCAAAGACTGTGTCTGCTCAATGATTTACATGCATGATTTTATTTCCATGACTATGAATTCAGTATTATTATCCCCCTTTCACTTCAAATGCATGTAGTAAAAATATTCTACAAGCTAAACAGTGGTAATTTCCAATGACGAAGAGTAGTAACGAAAGGACAAACTCCAGGAGGAAATTGGGCGTGGAATTCACAGCGTTGGTGCGTCTCCAGCAACAGGAGGTCAGAAGGACAGTTTCTGTACACTCCTGGAGCGGGAAAGAGCAACTTAGGAACGCTAAGTCAGCCTTTAAACATGCTCGCCCACTCTTCCGATCCATTAGGCACTTACATTTATTTCTGTAAAGTCACAAACTAGCATCCTAGTTCACAAACACCCTGAGAAACTGGGTGTCTGATTTGAACAGCCTGGAGATCCAGAGCTGTCGGTAATCAAATTCATTATCCTCAAAACGGAGGCCTTGGTCCTGGAAGGGTTGGGAAGAAGACGAGGGACACTTGTTCCCCCGTAGCCGCCTTCGTCTCTCTTCGTTCCGTTCTCAACTGTGCTCACAGCAATCCCGCAAAACAGACAGCATTCCTCTCCAACACGCTCCAAGGGTTGCCCGGCCTGGTCACAAAGAGACTTACGGAAGCTTACCGGAGGTGTTGGAGGACACGCCGCACCGCGCGGATGCACTTCCGGTCCCCTCTAGGCCGTTCGGAGGGCCGCCTTCTCGCTGACCCGCGCGCCCGCGGGCCTGGATTGCGCGCCGATTCCCAGGCGGCTGGGAGGCTGCGAGCGTGAAGTTCCCTCCTTGGGTTGCCCCTCCCGCCCCTCCCGCCACTGGCACACCAGGCTTGGGCTTCGGTGCCGGGCTCTAACCCCACATCCGTTGTAGAGAAATTCGGGCGGAAGGGAACTGCCAGCAACCAGGAGGTCGCGTCGGGGCGAGGCATGGAGCCCTTCGCTAGATTATAGTTTTAAAAAGCAACAAAAATCAAGACATAGGTAACAAAAAAAACCAATTATACTACGAAATAGTGTAATTTGCAATATAGTCATATGTGTGCATCTTCATTAGTGTAATGCATTAAAAATTCAACATCAAGACCGTTCTTTGGACATCCGTCTTTTAAAAATAGTTAAGTAGGAGATAATTTGTAACAATTATCTGTGTTGTAACATGATAATATCTGCGATTTTTCTGTGTGACAAAGCCACAAGTACTACTCTTCTGACTGTAACTTGTTGCTTACATTTAGGCATGAAGGATATGCTAAATTTCAGTTAGAGGTTAGAGATTTTTAAAATGTAATTTTTAAATCTCTTCTCATCTAAATTAACCGGTCCCCAAGTTCATCTCTGCAAAAATGCTTAACACGGTGCCCGTCACATAGAAAGCCCCTCCTCCACAATGTAGATATTAGTAATTTTATTATTACTTTGTTTGCCCCTGCTGAAATTTCTTTTAGGCGACATGATGGAGTCGATTACATGAAGTGCTGAGTTGGAACAAAGATAAATTGAGTTCAGTCCGTCAATTCAGGTATGTTAACCTAAAAGTAAAAGGCCAAAGTGAGAGTCAACAAGGATTCATTTGAGATCAATAAGAATCGCTATTTTGGACGAACCGGTTCAGGCAGAAGCCCAAATAATGTTCTCGTTAGGAGACAAAGGCAAGGGGTATGCGTGAGAAAGGGAAGGGGAACAATTACTGATATATCCATAGAAGGAAGGCGTTGCTAATGGTGCAGATAAGCTAGCTTAGGAATATTTATTCCAAACAGGGCTTTTAATTTTCAGTGCAGTAATCGTTAGTCCAGTAGTCATTGTATCTGCTTTCTTGTCATCTTTGCAAACAGTTCTTTGGGGCCCAATGTTGATTTGGACCCAGACCAAAGCATATTTTGTCCTGTTTTAACGTCCAAAGGTTTGAGACATAAGATGTACAAGGTAGTTGCAAAATGACTCCATTTTGAAGTGACTCCGTTTGTGTTATTTTTACATTCTCCCCCACTTTTGAGTAAGATTTTTCCTCGAAGGCCCCACTGATCAATTATTGGAAAGCAGCACTCATCAGTTATTAAAGCAGCATTAGTTCTCCATTGGTAGGTGGCCCATTTTGGGCATGTCATGTCATTGTAGGTCTCTTGTCACCAGGAAGGCTCATTCATGGTGGGTCATGTCCCATGTAGGAGGGAAAATGGGTTTTTAGGAGCCTGAGCCCATGTTTGAGCAACGAGAGCGCCAGAACAGAGGAAGGCTTTACTGTCACGTTTCTTTATGGGCAGGAATGCATTTTTCTCTATTTTCTTTCTTTTCTTTTTCTTTTTTTTGTCTTTTCTTTTGTGTTCTTTTGTTTGCTTATTTCGTCCGTAGTTTCTGGAAGTTTCTCATATGGAGCCTCATAGACCTTAGTGATTACCTCAGAAATGTTGAGTAACCATTAACGGAGGTGTGTCTTTCTAACACTGAGTTGTGCAAAACAAGCAAAATTTTCTGTAATAGTAAAATGCTAAGTACAACTTGAAAAATAGATTTGAACTAGAAGGCAATATTTGAGGGCAGTCAATTGAAGATTTATCTTTACAGTTAGAATTAAGGAGGAAAAGAAAACTATTGCAGCAAGTATTTGGCCTCTCATGTTATCTGTGAGATAGGAAGGAATTAAAGCAAGAATAAAAAAGAAGAATGAATGTACAGATTATACAGGCCTGCTCCAGAATCTTGGGTTAGCTGTCCACCACAGATATCATCTCCTTTATTTCTTAGTAATTTTAATTTCAACCCCCCTGTTGGCTGATTGGTCCAGTTAGGAGATGTTCTTTTTTTTTCTATAGGTTTAGTGCTCATTTGCCGATTTTTAACAGCAAGGAAAAAAAATCTATTTTTTCTGTTATCTTCTGGATGCTTTAGGATGAAGTTTCTGCCTTGAACAATTACCAGGTGAAGTCAAGGGCTGCCAAGCAAGGCAGGGAAAATGTCAGTGCCCGGGGAACTAGGTGACTTGAGTCTTTGGGTCACTCCAGGTCAGGGGACTCGGGTTTAGGAGAAGGAATGGAGCAGGCAGGTTACTTAGCACAGCACCCATCGCCCAGTTCACCTTCATGGTTCCCCTACAGTCGGATATTTTCCAAGGAGGAGGACCTGAAATCAACGTAATGGCGGGCAGAACCAAGAATTTTAAAAAATCAGAATCTGAAATAGCAGAATGCAGAGCACGTAGAAGAGTGATTGCCAATTAAGCAACCTTTGGTCCTGTAACCTGTGTATTTCTGGGTACAGAAGTAAACTAAACTTCAAACTGGTCCTGGCCAAAGAAGTCTGGAAGCCACCAGGTGTTCTGAGTGCCGGCCCCACTACAGGCGTGCAGTTTACCCGGGCATCCGCAAGGCTGAGAGAAACAGGCGATTAGAAACGAGCACACTAATGAGGTGGTGAGGGAGCAGTTTCACGCTTTCGTTGCTTTTTAAAAACAGTCTGACCTGTGATAAACGGTAACTACTGTTACTAAAACTTTTACTAATGCTGTAGATGAAATATTTCATACGCTGTGGCTTCCAAGCACCTTACTATTTTTTTCTTTCTATATTATGAAAGCAAAACGGAAGCGCCCGAACAGGGACTTGAACCCTGGACCCTCAGATTAAAAGTCTGATGCTCTACCGACTGAGCTATCCGGGCCCGTACAAAAGCTCTTGCTCATATCAACTATATTTAAGTTAATACGAAATGGAAGGAGCAAGTCACTTTAGGTTTTCCTGGGATTTTTGTTCAAAGCTAGTCATTCAGAAAATGCTTGTTAGTACTAATAAGCATAGAAACTCAACCACAACGAGAGTTTTCTTTAAGACCGATGTCAATCCTATCACATTGATGATAATGTCGCCCAAATTCTATAGGCTATAGTATATGTACAGATCCTGTATATAGTATATATAAACACATACTGGACTGCATAGAATTCAGTGCGGTCAAGAACGCTGGCCTTCAGTTCCTAAGATTTCCGGAGAAATAGCTCAAACATTCCACACTTGGGCCCCAGCAGAGCACTTTCAAAAGGAAGCCAATCCGATGCTGTGCGTTAACGGCTTAATTAAATCACCTTTTTCCGCAGCACTTTGGACAGCTAATGAGGGACAGAGGAAACAGTTTTATTTTGTGCTGGGCTTTAGCTGCCTTTGGAGAAAAGAAAAAAGAAAAGAAGTAAGCTTTTAAGGGAGAGCTCCACTCTCTTTTTCTCGGGTGGGTTTCCAGCATCTAGCTCTATCCCTGTATTTCTAGGTTCAGCACTGACAAGGGTCCGATGGCTGCAAGGCTTCCTCCACTTGGAATTCCGATAAATGTCCCATGAACCATTTCAAGGTGTTTTCTGACTAAATAAAAGAGAGTTTGACTTTAACATTCAGAGAATATTAGAATTGTGGAAGGGAAAAGTCGGATTTAAAAAGTAGGGGAGAACATCAAAACGCCTGCTTGCAAGGTGGGGGATGTAGCTCAGTGGTAGAGCGCATGCTTCGCATGTATGAGGCCCCGGGTTCGATCCCCGGCATCTCCAGACTTTTTTTTTTATAACTACATTTTAAAAATGCCTAATCGTTTCGCGCTGTATGCTCCTTTTCATTAATCTGGTACAGTGTTTTATTAGCGTCTCTTTATAGAACTCTTTATGTAGAGAAGGAAATTGTATTGCTTTAAAGTATTTTGGGATATCTTTACTTGATACAAAATTGAAAGAGAAAATATAGAGGCCGAAGAGGGGCAACCTGGAGAGTTGCCCAGGATTCATTAAATTAACGGCCATCTTGTGTGTGTCTGGCTGGCCTTTAGGACAGAAATAATCTTATCTTGAGAGCTCAGAAAAAGAAGGAATCCTATTGTTATCTTCTGGCTGCTGCGTCGCAGCACGAAAACACAGGCCCAACAAGGGAAAAAGGAGAAGCCCAACTTGGTGTGGTCGAGTTCAGCTGCCGGGACTCACCACAATGATGGCAGCTAAAAAGGAAAGTCAAGAGTAAGATTTCCTTCTACTAAAGTTTTGACAAGTACCTTCCTAAGCGGCCGGTTAGCTCAGTTGGTTAGAGCGTGGTGCTAATAACGCCAAGGTCGCGGGTTCGATCCCCGTACGGGCCAGTCACTCTTTTTATTTCCTTTTTACACCACCACGCACCTTCCAAGACAGCCCAGACCGCGGGCCTGCGCTGGCACAGCGCTCACAGCGTTCGCTCCGCATCAGCAGAGAAGCAGCAGGTTACCTTAGCAGTTACTAAATCCATCAGGAGGAAAAAGAAGGTCGCCAGGTTAGTGGCCAAACTCTTCCCTCGAAATTCTACTACACAGATAACTCTTGAGCGAGTGGAACGAGGGCCCGTGCGACCAGGCTGGACTCAGGATCTCCAATCCTAGTGAAGGGTTTCCATCGGGGTTATCATCAGACTTACCCCACCTTGAGTCTTTTTCCAGGATCTACCTGGCCCTTTGTCATCGACCTGTCCCTCTGTTCTGTCATTTCATGATGTGACGCCTGTCGAGTCAGCCTCATTTTCCACCAAAACAGTTTCAGCTCCCTAATTATGTATCTATCTTCTTGTTCCTCGTGCAGCCCATATCCTTCATTAAACATTACCTCACAACTTCGTATCCTGCTGAGTGAACTTTACCTGTTTTTACTGTTTTCCGTGGGAAATGCTGAGACCGAGTCAGGAGCTCCACGTGGATTTGGGAATGCAAACGAGGCCTGGTTAGCCTGGCACTTACAGCTTCGGGGGCCTTAGGGGGCTTGTCAAAATGCAGCCTCTGGGGCCTCGCTTCAGAGAAAGGGCCAAGGTTTCTGCTTTTCTAACGCCAAGGTTCTTTCTTACAAAGGATGGGTCAACGACTTCTGAGAAATAAGACTTTATACAGTCTTTAGAAGATTGGGTAGGGGGAAAATACGGGGAAGGTCTGAGAGCAGCGTTACTCTGGTTTTCAAAATAGGAAAAAGAGGAGCGAGGGCCGGGGAGAAAAAGGAAATATCAGTCATAATTACACATTTACAAATGAAATGCAAAAAAATCAGAATTTACTATATATTTAATGTATTCAAGAAACGGAACATCGTGGGGCTCGTTGGTCTAGGGGTATGATTCTCGCTTAGGGTGCGAGAGGTCCCGGGTTCAAATCCCGGACGAGCCCACTTTTTTGTTGCTTACTGGACATTTGTAACCGCGTCACCCGCAGCAGACCTGGAACAGCTACTTTCCGATGAAATTAAACTCCTAGAACTCCACGTAGAAATTTGCAGGCTGGGCTCGACCTGCGCTTGATCCCAGTAAGTCACTTGGTAACTTCTAACAAAAGGGACAAGTACTTTCGTATTTAGGCTTGTATTCAATTTTCCATCAGCTGCAAAGTAACTCTTGCAAAGGCAAATGTTTCTTCTTCCTGAAGGTCCACCTCCACGTTTGTGATCATATAAAATGTATAGGAAGACGATGGCCACATCTCAGGTGGCTGTTATCCATAATTCCCTCACCACAACAGACACCTGGATTTAAGTGGAAAACTCCAACACTGATCTATAGAGTTGGGATGTTGGAAATCTTTGCATAAGTGATTTACTCGTGAGTATAGCGTTGAGTATTTCCCGTAGTTCAGGAGACGGGATTCTGCATCCTTACTGAGAAGTGTCAGATTTGTTGAGCATCCATTATATTCAATAAAAGTTTGCGGTCAGTGGTAAATAAAAAATACGAAAATCACTGGATTCTATATATTTCAGTGGTTATCAAGTATTTTATATTAAAATAAAATTGCAACCTCCCCCACCCTTTTCTCTGTGTGTATCAGCCTAGCCTGTGAAGGACAATAAAGAAGCAAAAGGAGCCTGGAAAGGAGGGCGAAAACCACAGAGATTTTCTGCAGGGCCATGTCTGTCTACACAGGGTGGCTGGAGGGGTGAAAGTTGACAGGCGACGGACACAGGAGAGGGGGGCCTCAGTGGGTTGCAGAGACAGCCTGGGGCTGTGACTGGGCTCCAGGACCTGGGGCCTCCCACACTCTGTGCGCAACCAAGTAGGCAACCAGGTTGGAGCGCCGGGAATGCCAGAGCTGGGGTCACTGTGGTGTTTGTGGTCTGTCACACTACAGGTTGGTGAGAACGGGGCAAAGAGAGAAGATGTAATCAAAGTGGGTGTAATGTACGCTAATAGTGTCACAGAATGTTTATATTCTTTGAATTTCATGTTATTTTGCCTATAAGCAAGAACAGAGGAACTGCTAAAGGAATTTTGATGTTGTTAGAGTACATAGGCCACCCCCTTCCTGGGTGCCCGGCTAGCTCAGTCGGTAGAGCATGAGACTCTTAATCTCAGGGTCGTGGGTTCGAGCCCCACGTTGGGCGAGTTATTTTTAATCTGCTTCCAATGCTTTTCTACTTGATCTGTATACACCCATTAGCTCCAAAAAGGGCCTGTCACTTCAGGCCTCACTGTAACTCCTGTGTCCTCATCGCCCCCTGGCGGGAATGCATCTCTTGGGATTATTACTTGTGTTCATACTGGGTCTGTAGCAGGGAGTTTACTCTTTATAGTTGAAGCTCCTCGGATGATTCTCAAGCACTATGCCAATCAAAAAAGTCTAGAATGCAGAAGGAAGGTGCAGAGATGTTGGGAAAGGTAGAGACTGAAGGTGGACAAAACGACCCAAAGGGAACAGTTTGATGGGCAGGGGCCCAGAGGCAGCAAAGTCCATGGAGACTCAAATTTTCTATGGTCACTGCCTCCTACGCCCTTTCAATGCCTAATCACTCACACCCAGGGAGCACAATGGACCCAACAAAAATGTTTCCAACCTCTCTGCCCTTCCTATGGCAAGGAAAAGAACCAACCAAGCCACTACAGGTTTCAATTGCCTACAAAATAAAATCGAAAGTTTTAAGCCTGTGTTTCAAAATCCAGACTGCATTTCTACCCCAACTCCTCTGAACTTTCTACCCTGTAGAAAATACTGCCCTGCCCAGCCACCGATGATTGTTCGCTTTGCACCCACCATGTACCCTTTTTGTTCACACAAATCCATGCTGGTTGTAGAGCAGACCATTTCAGCCCTGTGCTTCGCCAATATTATCCCAGATAGGGGCAGATTTTGCTGTTAATAGAGTGACTTGAAAATCAGCCCTTTGGCCAAATTGACCAAGGCTTTTTGAGATTTCCCCACCCCTCTGCAAAAATCCTACTGTGCATGTGTTCTTTTTTATTCCTTTGAAGCTTTTGTAGGTTCATTGGTATGTGTTTCATCAAAACGCCCACGACAATGAATAGGAAAGGCAGACATGTATACCTCTCCATTGATAAAGCCCAATTAAACACACACTAATGTTCTTTCAGGCCTCAGGACAATTCAAAAGAAACGCTTGAGTTTGGGTATCCAGGGTCTGGCTGTATATGTGAATCACCTGAGGAGTTTCTCGAATTTCAGATTCCTGGGCTCAATCTCAGACATAGTCAACCTGAATCTCTGATGGTTTAGAAACCATTGCTTTTTGCTGAGGCTGCTGATCCAGTTTAACATGGTGGATATGCAATGTGGCTGTCTATTCAGGCTAGAATTCCCCAGGAAGTCTACGGGAAACACTATTCTTATGGCCCTGTCGGCAAAAGGTCGGTGCCACCAGTTCAATGTCAATAGGAGTCCCCAATCTGGGTTTCGGTGAAGGGAAAAACTTAATGCAATCAAGAGGCTGCATTGGAGCTCAGTCGTTACATTACTGAAGACATTATAACCAGTAATGGAGAACTTTGTGTTGAATTGTGTTCTGGTTCCAAAATCAATACAATACATCATATTCGTGGGATAATTGGAGAAATTGGACCATGAGCTGATTATTAGATACGGTGGAATTATTGATACTTTTCTTAGGTGTGATAATGATGGGATATGTAGAATGCCTTCACACATAGGTATGCACGCTGAACTGTCTAAAGATGAAAGTCGTGATATATGCAACTTATTTTCAAATGTTACAGCACAAGAAATGCGAACGCGCACGAAAAAGCGAAAGGGGGAGAGTAAGGAGAGTGGCAAGAAGCAGGGACTTCTGTGCATGGTGCCGATTTCCTTTTTGCAAACCAGCGGGTGCTCCCCTTTTCTCCTTGGTCCACGGTAGTGAGTCTTTGAGGGACAGGGCCGACTTGTCCAAGACGCGGAAGCGTGAAGCCAAGGGCATCTGGGGCTGCGAGCACAGAGTTGGCACTCGCGGATTGATAGGTAGTGGCGTGCTTCCTTCGATAGCTCAGTTGGTAGAGCGGAGGACTGTAGTGGTGTTCCCCGGACATCCTTAGGTCGCTGGTTCGAATCCGGCTCGAAGGAACTAGCATTTTTAAGTCCTTTTTCATCCCTGATCCATCTTAGTTCTTTAAGTCTTGAATGGGCATTTCTTTAAGACTATCCTTATTGTGCAACGAATCAATATTTTTACATCATTATTCTCCACCATTATTCACTGTAACCAAGACTAATACCTTCATACTTCAGCCCCTCGGCTCACGCGCCCCCTGCTGGTCCTGTAGTCCTGAGTCTCGGGAAGGATTTTTCCAGGTGACGTCCACTGCCCCGAGGGCAGAGAGAAACTCGGGCACTGCGCCCCCCCTGCTCCCTTTAATTAAGTAACGGCGATTCTCAACCCTGGGTGAGAACGGTTGGTGAGAATCAAAATCTCCTGCGGAGATTTTACAAAGCGCTTCTGCTCCGGCCACTTTGCAGCTGGGCCCCCGCATTAGTAGTTTCAAAAAGCTCCCAGGTGATTTTAACGTGCTGAAAGATTTCAGAACCACTGCTACGAAAGAAACAATCATTTTTGGATAAAAAATAGAAAAATGCGTACGATTTTCTACTCGCTTTAGAGATTACAAAGTAGAGATCTCTCCTAACAATAGAAAAAGACTTGTAATTTTGTGCCAATTTCATTTCTCCCCTGCCTCAAAAATGTGATCCTGAATACTTATTGAAGACTCCGCACCAACAAAGATACAGATCAAGGTAAGGAAGAGTTGCTGAAGATTTTGTGCCTGGAAATCCCTTGTATCTTTCTCCTCAGGGTTTTGAACTTTTGTTCAAACCTGCAAACGTGAGAGAAATCCCACAAAGTTGACTCTTGCCTTCCTTATTCTGATGATGAGGTGGTCCCCAACACGTGGCTCTTAGCACCATGTCCATCCCCTGTCCTGAAATGTGCTATGAGAAGTCCGGAACCCCGTGACCTACGGGATCTGTGAGCTGAGAATGTTTTTTCAATGCTTTTTATAAAACTGGAGAATGCGGGCATCGATCCCGCTACCTCTCACATGCTAAGCGAGCGCTCTACCATTTGAGCTAATTCCCCACCCGACGAGACACACTTTTCCCTTACTCACCCTAATATTTGAAAAGAATTTAGAATTCCAGGATGTAAGTTATAATTGGTCTATTAGCCAATAGGCCCAAGAGTGGAACTGTGGGTCACTGGTGATCAAACAGCCCCCGCACGAATTCAGGCCACCAGCGCCACCTGTAACCTGCTGCACGGAGCTGGATCCTGTGTGGAGATAATCCTCAGAGCGCGGACACCACTTTACTTAATACTGGAATCCACCTCTTACTGAAATTGGGGCAAGAGGATCAAAACTGACACGCAGAAGGTGGAACGTCTTATTTGAGAAAGTGACTGTCCCTAGGCTGTGCAGGGCATACACGGCAGACCTTTCCAGGTCTTCACTATGTCCTTAGTGCTTGCTCTCTCTCCTGCTTGCTTTTGATTTCTTTTTTTTCTTTCTTTCTTCCTTCCTTTCTTTCTTCTTCTTTCCTTCCTTCCTTCCTTCCTTCTTTTTCTTCTTTCTGCAATCAGAGCTGACATAAAGTGCATAAATTTCTGTGGGAAGAAACCCGCCCCTCCCACACCGTTTTAGACAAATAAGTTCAGAACTTAGATGTTCCCAAAGTGGCTCAAGGTCAGCCTTGCCTTGATTCTCACCACCACCTGGGGGCTTTCTCCATACTCTTTCATGGACAGAATTTGCCCAGCTACAGAACTCCGTTTGGCGTCTGCTCATTTGTTTATGTTCTGTGGTTCTATTGGAGTGCAGGTGTAGAATTGGAGTGAAAGAAAGTAGCCCGCCCCATCCCGTCGCTCAGACCCATGGAGCTTTATCACGGCTGACTGTGAACTGTATGAGGTCTTCACTCCCCAATCCCGGAGAACATACTGGACATTGACATTTTACAAAGGCAGATTTGGCAAACTTCGATTGGGGAATTCAGCCTCCGAGTACGAGTAACCAAATCAGTACATAGAGGCAGGGATACCGAGAGCCCATTAGGGGAGCCAGGGAGGGTGGTGACCCGCAATACCAGTAACGGGGAGGACACACGGAAAAGGTCCAGGAGCGCCATCGTGTGGGCATTGTGAGCCCTGCACAAGGCGCCTTTAAGAGCCTGTGTCGCGGGTAAGAAAGCCGGACGGCTCCTGAAGAGTGACAGTGGACTGTAGAGAACCGAACAGGTGCTGCCTCCTATTCATGCAACCATGCCTAATACTGCCACCACACAAGCCACTTCAGCCACTCCCGAAATCCCGGGACAGTCTGCTGCATCCCGCCATTCTCCGCCTCCCGAGGCGTTCTGTAGGGTGTGTCAGACTAGAGAACCGGCTTCTTCTATGAGCCTCTTCCAGTCTGCATTTCCCAGTCAGCCTCTCCAGCCCGGAAGTCAAGCGACTTCCGCTTTCTTGAGCCCCGGACCAGCTCTCTTGGTTTGAAACTCCCGGGGACTTGGGACCCACTACTGTCCTCCGCACTAGACCTGGACCCACCCTGCTGCCCAATGTCGTCCTTTCATTGGTCAGAACCCTCATTGGCCCCGCCCCCTCGTCGCAGGCTGTCCCACACAGCGCGCGTCAGACGGCGCGGCGCTTTACGGCTCTAGTGCTTCACGTCTCGGCAAATATGGAGGCGCAGGGTTCGGAGGAGGAGACCGCGGAGCAGGAGACTCTGGAAGGCAGAGATGGGGAATCAGAGGCGGCGGAGGAACAGGAGGAACCCCAAGAGGCGACTGGCGGCGCCAAGAAGCGGGTGATTCCGGGCATTGTGTACCTGGGCCACATCCCGCCCCGCTTTCGGCCTCTGCACGTGCGGAACCTTCTCAGCGCCTACGGCGAGGTGGGGCGCGTCTTCTTCCAGCCCGAGGGTAAGTGTGGGGGTCGGAGGCGCTGGGGTCAGTCCGTAGTGTGAGCAGGTCCCGTAGGGCTGGGGTGGGCAGTAGCCCTATAGGCCTGTCCTCGGAGAGCTGACTTGGATTTTAATCTCGCCTCCGTCCACCTGTCTTCTCTGGCCTGAATTTACCACTTTTTGTTAAGTGAGTACAGCCGCCTAAATAAAATATCAGCGGCTTTTTCACAAAACTGAAGCCATCTCATCACTGCAGCCTAGGTGAGGAGGCAATATTGGTCAGTTGCCCCTAACTCCCCAGCAGTCACTCATTGGAATGGGAGTTGGAGTCCTGTGCGGGTTTAAAACAGAGCATTCAGGGGAGTCCTGAGTAAGGAGTGTTAACCCCAAAATTAAAGGCCTTTCAAAGTGAGAGGTAACGAGCACTTACTTGACATCAGTAAGAAGAGCTATTCGGAAAAGCACTGATTCAGGCAGAAGCCCAAGTAGTGTTCTGATTAGGAGACCAAGGCAAGGGGTGTGTATGAGAAAGGGAAGGGGAACAATGACGTCAGTAGGAGAGCGTTGCTATTGGTGCAGGTACCATGACATCGTGATGCTAATCCTAAAACAGTGTTTTTAAATTTCAGTCTGCTAACTGTCAATCTGGTAGTCATGGTATCTACTTTTCTGTTATCCTTGCAAGCAGTTCTTTGGGGCACAAAGTTGTTTTTGGCCCAGTCCAGAGGTCATTTTGCCCTGTTCAAAAATCCAGAGGTTTGAGGCATAAACATGCAAAGCAGTTCCTTTGGGCTGTCAGCTCCGACTCCAGTTTAAAGTGGCCCCATTTATATTTTGACAGGAGTTCACATTCAGAAAGGGTTGAGTTAGGCATGGGGGCGAGGGTGGGGGGAGGTGGACTTCACAGTTCTCTGCTGCTTTCCTGGCAAAGACCTTGAGGTGGGATCGTAGCCCGCAGACAGGCTTTGAGAACGAGGCAAGTGGGCGATGCAGTGAGTGGGTGCTGCGTCTGTCTCCATGACCACCCCTCTATCTTTGGCACACAGAGGGGTTTGTGCGGCACAAGAAGAAGGCAGCGGCAGCCTCGGCGGCCGGAGGGAAAAAGCGGTCTAAATACAGCAAGGACTACACCGAGGGCTGGGTGGAGTTCCGAGACAAGCGAGTAGCCAAGCGTGTGGCCACCAGCCTGCACAACACGCCTATGGGTGCCCGCAGGCGCAGCCCTTTCCGTTATGACCTATGGAACCTCAAGGTGAGGGGATAGGCTTGCCTCCCACATCTTTCATCCTCCTACCTTCCCGACCCCAGACGAGGCACCTCTGTGTCCTCCTGTTAGCCCTGCTCCCTCGCATTTTCTTTCCACCCCTGACCTACCCAGAACTTTTCTTGTGTTCCTGTCTGCAGTACCTGCACCGTTTCACCTGGTCCCACCTCAGCGAGCATCTTGCCTTTGAGCGCCAGGTGCGCAGGCAGCGCCTGAGAGCTGAGGTTGCCCAGGCCAAGCGTGAGACTGACTTCTATCTTCGAAGTGTGGAGCGGGGGAAGCACTTCCTCGCCGCTGATGGGGACTCTACCCGCCCAGATAGCACCTGGTCCTTTGCCCAGCGTCCTACCGAGCAGGAACTGAGGGCCCGGAAGGCAGCTCGTCCAGGGGGTCGACAACGGGCTCGACTGGCCAATGCTCAGGACCAGGCCCGCTCCAACCGAGGGCTCCTTGCCAGGATCTTTGGAGCCCCACCACCCTCAGAGAGCATGGGGGAACCCTCGGTGGTCAGGGACTCTTGAGGGGCGGGGAGTCCCCTTTATCTTCTAGCCCAGCCCAGAGTTCTGTCTACCTGAGAATGACTCCTCAGGCAGGCATGTGGGATCTCAGACCAGGAGTCACCGGTGAGTGTCCAGACCTAGTTTTGCGGGCCTCTTTCCCTCCAACTCCATACAAGCCCAGCTGAAGCACCTAATTCACACTCGTAGTGTGATTATGACTCCTGCAGAGGCCTATTTTCTTACTTGATTCTTGGTTGCCTGCCTCCTGCCCATTGAGGTCATATAAAAATCCCACTTCCTGGGCCCAGGAAAAGCCTTATATCGAGGTAGAGTGTAAATGGCCAGTCCAGGAGGCCACATACCAAGCACAGGTTGCAGCCTTGCATTTAGAAAAGGTTCACAGGGATGGGGGTTAATGGGGTGGGACTGGCTGGGGAACCACCTTCCAAATGTATTTATAGAAAAGAAATGTGTGTGTGTATTTAATACAACTTTGCGGGGGTGGGTCATAGGATAACTTCCATCTCCCGTGTCCCATTTACTCGCCTTCACTCTGTTCTGGTCTCGGAATTCATTGAACCCGGACCCCTTCCCATCTGCCTAATTAATTTTTAGCCCATTTTATCAGTCAGTTATCCAGTTCAGTGTTTACCAAGTCACTCTGTGAGCATGTGCTGAGTACATGACATATGGTGCTTGGCACTGAGAGTCTCACAGACCACTAGAAAAAGCGGGGTATTTCAGGAGTAAATGTTCAGAGGTGCTTCCAGCATCATGGCAGATGTATAGTGTGTAAGGGGTGGAGTGGGGTGGTGGGAGGGTTGGTGACACCATCTGGAAGGTAAGAGAAGCCCTCTGTGGAGCTGAGTCCCAATTAGAGGGGGGCATTTTTTACCAAGTTTTCGGAATCGTCCCTGGAAGGTGAAGAGAAGTCTAGAAGAGCCTGGTGAACTACAACCGCACACAAAACTCCCTGGGTGGAGTGTTGGGTTGGAACCATTTCAGAGGTAGCGGGCACTGTGACTCCTTCGGGTGCACTCTGGTGCTAAGACCAGAGGGTCACCAACAACACACAGAGGCGACAAGACTCGGTGTAAACCACTGAAGACAAAGCGGTGTCACTACAGCTGAGAAAGGAGGCTGCGTGCAGTCTCACAGATTGAACCTCTGGTCAGAATCCAGATGTAGCTGGGCAAATACAGTGGTAGAAAATCGAAGTTCAACTAAATTTAACACTGTAATGATAAAAACCCTTAGTAATCCAATAATAAAAACTTTTCTTTAACCAAATGAGGGGAATCCAGAAAGATCTTATTACAAATCTCAAAGTGTGAAGCCTTTAAAATACCCTAAAGTCAGGAATGCATGAAAATACTCCCTATTCATACACTGTCCAAGGAACCTTGGAGATTCAGAGACAAAGATGAAAACAAAAGTCCAGAGGAAAAAAATTGACATTATCTGCAGGTGATATAATTTCAACATAAGTCTCCAGAAAATGGGTTTTGTTGCATATTTGAACATAATATTGTACATAAAAATAAACAGCTCCCTGATGCACCACATAAAGATGCCACACACATGACAGAGTACTGAGGTGGGCAGTGAACGCAGCAGAGACTCACTGTTGCCACCAGGCTGTACAGGAATGGGTGAGTGTTCACAGCAACCAGATCAACGTCAACCCGGGCAGTCAACGAGGCAGGAACTGCTAAGTCAGCTATGTAGCAGAATGCTGTGCAAGTGTTTAAAACAAGTTCATGTGAGTGAGCAACAGGTTAATTTTTTTAAAGATGCAATTTTAAGAATTCTATGTAATATATACCAAGCACAAAATGTCTCCATATGATTTTTACAAATACCTATGGATTCAGCAAAATAAGCCATTACTGGGAACGCTAACCAGAATGGCAGAAGGGTAAGAGGGAATGACTGGAGAGTTACAAGGAGGCATCAGCTCTGGTGCAAATTTATTTTCATTAAAAAAAGGGGGGGGTCATGAGGTTAAGATATAATAAGCTCTAACTTAGATATTTGCCTACTATGTCATTTCGTACCATGTGTCATTACAATATTTTACAATGCTAAAAAAATTTTAAAGTGAGTTATTGCTAGGAATAAAATACTTATTTACCTAGTACCTAAATGAAACTTCATGAGAAGATTCAGCTGGTTACTGGGAATGACACAGTCGGTTACTCAGTCTGTAAGGGGAAGATCCTGGTCTGATGCAATGAACACAGTGGAACCTACTGTAGCACCATCAGTAGATAGAAGTAGTGATCTCATGGCCTAACTATAAAGCTGATTACCCGATTATACTTTCCGTGTAAAGTATCCTGGATTCATCAGAAGTGCCTTTAATTCCAGATGTATACAAATTTGTTGTGATGTGATTTTCATGTTACAGTTGGATTTGGCCTGCAGGAGACAGCATTCCTGTCAGAACAGGTCTAGTTCTACTAATCAGTTAGCGTGGGCTGGTTACATGGTAGCTGATTTGCACACCACTTTGGCGGATGTCTATTTACTCCTATCAGGTCACTCCCGTCACACAGCAGCAAGGTAACCAACAGCTGTGTCCTTTTGAGTTTGCTAATCATGGCATTTCCCCCCGTTCCTGGCTGCATTTTGCTGCTAGGCCCCAAAGAACCACACCAAGTTTTATACTTTCTCAATTATGCAGTTATTTAACTGGATTCCCTGGGTCTTCAACTCTGCCGTGCTCATTAAAAGTTTTTGCTTCCCACAGGACACCTCATTTAATGAGTCTCTGAACACTTCTAAGTCCTACTGAGCTCAGGATGGAGACCAACCTTCTAGCACTCACTCAAGATGGCAGCCACTCCAACCCGGGGTAGAGAACATCACAATCACACTCAGAATAAAGTTTAGATTATAACTTCCAGACATGTTGAAACCTAAAAGACATATTCCAGCAATCTCATTATGAAAGATAAAATTAGACATAAGTGCACAAACTCCTTCAATGAACTGGTGAAATTTACAAGTTCAAACATAAACTTGTAAGAAATATATAGGACCAGAAAAAAAGTGACCACCACAAAAAAAAAATTTCATTATGTGAGTGTTTGGGTCCTCTCCAATCTTGAATGTTTGATGTGTTAAGATTCCTGAAGTTTGTAAGCTTGCTTTGATGAGTCTGTACAATAACCAGAAATCTGACCTTGATGAAATGATTTTGAATCTGGACCTCAACAACTACGCATGGTTAGTGGTGGGGTGTAGAGAGGTCCTTTGCAGCTTTATTGTTATAGTAACACAGTGGAACTTACTCTAAATTAAGACGTTAGCTGAGTGGATTCTGAGAACCCTAAAGTTATGCACACTTTTGTGCCTCAGTGAGAATACTTATCCCGACACCAACATCACAAATGACAAAGCCTCCCCCTCAGCCTCAGACCAGAGAGGCTGGAAGAAATGGTTCACTAATTATATTGAAAAGGATAGTTAACCCATTCCCCACACACACCTAAAGATCTCTATCCTCTCTCAGCCAAGGGCATGTTCTCACACTGATGCGTTATTAGTAACAGCACTCCTGCCAGGGACTGGAGCAGAGAAAATCACAGCTGAGCAGAATTGAGCTGCTCTACAGGCCAATATTCTCCCAAGTGTCTTTCTCTTGCAAACCTGGATGTGTTTAACTTCTGTGAGTAACGAGGGCATGGACTCCACGTGGGTCATTGATGGAGCACAGGTCGCTACTGAGTTTTAGCCCCATCTGAATTTTAGTCAGATGAAGCTAGGACTCCTCCCTGTGCTATTATGCCATGCAGTGTTGGGGAGCTCCGAAAGCACCCACGGTCCAGAGAAGAGCACAGACCACACTCCCTCTGGGTTTTGTTCACTCCCAGCCAGAAACTCCTGGAATTCTAGAGACGGTGCAATGACTGTCCCTGCACCAGAACTGAGGCCCACATGAATATCCACTTTATTCTTTTTTTCAGCTTCATTCAGGCATAACTGAAAAGTAAAACTGTAAGGTATTTAAAGCATGCATCATAACTGATGACGTACACATACACTGAGAAAGGGTTCCTGAGTATCTGCTCTATTCTACTGCACGTGTAGGGGGACATTGTTTTCTTAGTACAGTGGAGACAAAATGGAGTTTTTCAGAACAAATGTTTATTTAAGAATTGAGGGCAAACAAAAACATTAAAGCATAGGAATACACTGGATACAAGTGTCTCGTTTGGTCTGAAATCTTGAAAGTGACTCTAACTACTTACCTGAGGTAGATCTAGGTTGGCACTGTTTCAAGAGAACCTCCAACCATCCCAGAAGTTGCCTTCTAGTGCTGGTTACAGGCTCCCAGGTGGTCCTCCCCAGCCTCAGGCTATGCTACGTGAGCAGTGCCAACACCTCTTCCCCCATGGTTAAAAGACCTTGGACCTGTCTCGAACCCACAAAGTTCTGCTTGGGGGATGGTCCATCCTTAATTTACTTAAAGACTAGATACAGCTAGTTACCAGTGAGATTAGCCAAAAGAAGGGTCATTACCCTGCCAATGAGGCCAACTCTGTCCCCTTCTGCAGGTTCTAATGACTAGCAAGCAGCCACAGGACTAATTTTCGTCGCTGCCGTGCCATACACCCATACTATTTTAGTTACAGTGATCAAACATACACTAGCAACAGGCATCAAAGAAAAACAAATACATCTCGTGTGTTTTACCACACTGGGCAACTTTCCATGGTATAAGAGCTACTTATGGAAATAATCCTAAACCATACCAGAGTGAATAACCTTCCAGGATCTGTTTACTAAAAGAAAAACCCTAGACCCAGATTCCTTCCTATCACTATGAGCTATCCCACGACCCTAAGATTATCAAGGTCATTAGCCAGCCATTAGGATCAGAGATCAGAGCCACACACAAAGCAGCCGCTGGCCACCTCCATGAGTCCGAAGGCAAGCGCTCCTGGGTTCAAGGGTTTGCTGAGATCGACTAGATTAGTCAGACACAGACTAGCAACAAAATATTTATTCACCAGTCTACAGTCCCAAATACTGCAGGAATCTTAACTATTTTTATTACATGTCTTTTGAGGGGAAAACCCCCCTCAGAACTGTTCATTTATAGATCCCTGGATTACAGTACTTCTAGAGAATGTTGAATATAATAGTTATTCTGTTAAACTGGAGATAAGTGCTAATCCCTAAACCTCTGATGTATTTGGCAACTACTTTTCCCTTCTAGCATTTAGAATCCTACATTCCAAGCCAAATAAATACCTTATATTGTAGTGATTGCAATCCTTTCCCTGGGAATAAAAAGTAGTCTCTCCTTTCTTGGCAGAACTGAAATAAATGAAAGGCATATCATTATGGGACTGAATTAAACAGCAGGATAATGGAGAGAAAAGAACACTGGCTTTTGGAGGCAGGATACTCAAAACCAGAAGCATGGCTCCTCCATTAACAAAGCGTCACCAGGCGTCACCTGCCTGCGCGGGCCTAACATCCTTGCAGCCCTCCCTTGGCCATTCTGCACGGAGCTGCTAAGGAGATGTTAGCACCGGAAGAGGCGGCACATGAAGCCACAAAGATGTGGATACTAGCATGTGGACACTAACACCATAACTGCTCCTCGAACTGGCGTTCTGAGTTGAAAAGAGATGAATCTCTGAAGCAGAAATTTCAAACACCCCAGTGATACTCATTTTTGGGAAAGGAAAACTTTGAAAGTTTGCTTCCACTCACACCAAGTAAAATGCTGAGTGTCCTGCCTGTGTATGAGGTTGGCCCTGCAACCTCATACACAGGAAGCTTCTGGGAATCCTGACCCAGGAGAGCTGATCCCCAGCTGCCTAGTTTCCACTTCCAGCAAGTTCCCCAAGTGACTATCAAAATCAGTCCCCAATCTGGCCAAGAATTTTTAAAAGAATAGTAACCACCATGAGGCAAAGTCAGTCTTCTCCTGTCCCCCACAGTAACACATGCCACACCGTCTGTCACAGGGCACAGTCCTTTCCTTTATTGGATTTCCACATTTTAAAAAGAGAAAGAAAAGCGATCATAATGAAGTGGTTCAGATAAAAGAAAAGGATCTTTACCTGAGTTTCCCATCAGGCCTGCTCTGACCTGCCCGAGCTCCTCCCACAACAAGCTCTTGGGCATCTAAGAACCCTCCAGGTATGGACTCCATGAAAGTCACCCCTACACACGGGCCAGCTAACTGGAAGCGCAGTTACCCTCACACCTGTGATATGTACACCGCCCCCGATTAGATCTCGCACTAGAGCATGATTCCCTGCAGAGCAGGTTCTTTGGGGCCCAGAGGTGGAGGTTTCTAGCAAGGCCTTTTTCAGACTCAAGACATTTATGGGGTTTTTCACACGTGTGAGTTCCATGGTGTGCCAGCCAAAGAGCTGATGGCTGACAGCTTTTCTCCCTCAGACTTCATAAGGTCTCTTCTCAGATCGGTTTTGTTGTTGTTGATACAAACCCGAGAAGGCTCTACATCTAATGCTTTTGCCACACTCAAGACAAATACCTAAATTTTCACTGATATGGCTTCTTTGATGGTTAGGAAGGTCACAGTTCTGTTGGAAGCTTTTACCACACTTGCTGGGGTTTCTCCCGAGCGTGGGCTCTCTGACGTCAGCGAGCTGTGCACACCAAGGGCGTTGTCCTCTGGTGTGAACTCCCTTGGAGGGAGGGGAGTGAGTGTGGCTAGGAGGCTCTCTCCCTCTCGGCACCTGCAAGGTTTCCCACTGGTAAGAGTCCTCCTGTGAGTGACCAGACTGGAGCTCGGACTAAAGGTTTTCCAAGCCTCAGGGTCTTCGAAGGTTTCTCACTGGAGTGACCGGTAGGATTCTGTTAGGGCAGCTCTCTGGGCAAACCACTTCCCACACTTCCTACAATCGCAGATTCTCTGGTCCCCACCGAAGTCTGAGCTCTTAGAAAAATCTAAGCTTTGCCTAGAGTTCCTCATTTTAATGAGTTCTCTGGCTCATAAATGTTTTTTTTATGGTGTTATAACTTCTTGTCTGGCCAAGACATTTGTGAGGCTTCTGGTGCATGGGGAGGGCTGAGCTCAAGCCCCTTCTCCCCTGCATTACAGATACAGGGCTTCTCGCCGCCGTGCACCGTCTGATTCTGCAGGAGGGCCGAGCTCTGGCGGAAGCCTTTGTCGCACACACTGTACGGATAGCGCAGCTCCTCTGTCTGAGTTCTCATTTTCGGCTGGGCAACAAAGCCCATGCCCAGGAGGAAGCCACTCTCACAGGCAGACCACTGATGGGGCTTCTCTTCCATGTGAATTCTTTGATGCACAATAAGGTCTGAGCCACAGCTGAAACTTTTCTCATATTCAAGGCATTTAAAAGTGTGCGTGTGAGTTGCCTGGTGCCTGATTAGGTTGGCACTGCGAGTGAAACTTCTCATACATTCCAAGCACTTGTAGGGCTTCTCCCCTGTGTGGACCCTCTGGTGGACGATGAGGTCTGACTTCTGGCCAAAGCACTTCTCACAGGCACCACACTTGTAGGGCTTCTCCCCGGTGTGAACTCTTTTATGAACAATGAAGGCTGAGCGGTGTCGGTAACTCTTCTCACACTTAGTACATTTGTAGGGCCTTTCGCCAGTGTGAGTTCTCTGGTGGCTAATGAGATCGGATTTCCCACTAAAAGCTTTTTCACACTCCAGACACTTAAACGGTTTCTCACCAGTGTGAGTTCTTCGGTGCCGAATGAGGTTCGTACTTCGACTGAAGCACTTATCACATTCGCTGCACAAATACGGTTTCTCACCGGTGTGGCTTCGCTGGTGGACAAGCAGGTCAGAGCTCTGTCCAAAATTCTTGCCACAAATGTCACACGTATAGAATTTTTTACCTGCGTGTGTTCTCTGGTGTCCTGAAAGGGCTAAGTGGTGCCAGAAGCTCTTCTCACATTTGCTACATTTATAGGGTTTCTCATAATTGTGGATCCTCTGGTGTGAAATGAGATCTGAGCGTTGGATGAAGGTTTTCTCACACATATCACATCGGTAAGGTTTATCTCCGCTGTGGGTTCTCTCACACATAATAAGAGCTAAGTTTTCGCAGAAGTTTTGCTCACGTTCAAGGCACTGGTATATGTGGTCATCTATATGAGTAATCTCATGCACACGAATAAAGATCTTCTGACCCTTCTGAGGGTGCGCACGATGCACTGTCCTCCTCTGAGTTCTCTGATCACGTCCCTCTTCTGGAGTGTGCATCTCTGTGGCTCCCTCCTAGGGCGCCTGGCCACCCTGGCCCCTCATCTTCTTCACTGTCATTTTCCTGATAAGAACTTGAAAGATACGCCTGTTTTAGGCCTTTGAGTCATGAGCTGTTCATCTCTACAGGTTTCCAGCATCATATACACTAATTCCTTACTTGGTATTTCCAACACTGTGAGACAAAGAAGAAGTATTATTTATATTCCTATAACTGAGAAAGAATGCTCAGAGTTAAAATCACTGTAGAAAAGACAGAAGTTCTGCATCAGCCTGTAAATGCCCCAGGTGTTGCAGGGGCTGAGACCAGTTAGTTTCCCTCTTTGCCAATATAAAACCAATCAGCTACACCAGTGCAAAGTACTAGGGATAATTATTCCTTTCGTGACCTGGGTGACCTCAAACCCAGGTTTTTCCTCTTCCCCCTCGCTCTGGCCCAGGGGTGCTGGCCCCACTTTCCCTGCCCCTCTGCTGCTCTGCTTTTCTCCACACGCTGTACTCACTGCCCAGTACAGCGTGCACGAAACTCACTGATGTGCTGTCTGTGGCTAGAGTATGCACGCTGTCTGTTTTGATTTGCTGCTCTTTCCTCAGTGTACAGAGCAGGCATACAGTTGGTGTTTAATAAGCAGCTTATTGCAGTTCTACTTGGATCCTCAGCTGGTAAAGGACAGGGCTGAATGCCACATGGTTGGAGCTGGTCTGAAGGGATGTGGTTCAGAAGAAATAAGGTGTGCTTCAAAAGACTGAGGAAGCTGGAGCTCACCTGGAATGTCAATGGAGAGAAAGCAGCATTTACTTCCTGGTCCTGAGACTTTGATTTCTCAACGAAAATCGCATTCTGTAAAACACAAGGACAAGAAAAGGGTAGACAGTCATAAATGAAATGATCTAGACTCAGCACTAGATCATTTCACTCAAAGAACCTAAAACAGGTACAGTTTCCTTAAAAAGAGCTGCAAGGTTTTCTTATACAAGCCCTTAGGTACAGTACTGAGGAGAGTACTCACAGTCCTGTCACCCCATGTGCCTCTTGGAAGAAAAAGGACATAAAGAGTCTATAAACCACCCATGGGAATGTAACGGCATCACAGGAAAGGGCCCCTATCTACCCTCACTGGCACACTGAGGAGCCACCTTCCAAAGGAGCGCAGGCTGCCCTGGCCTGAATTACCTCGGGGACCATGTGTCCCCAGGGAGGGACGACACCACCCCCACCTTCTCGGGCAGGCATGCCATCATCACCATTTCGGCTATTCACAACTTCTATTTCAGCCACATACCAGGATGCAGCCAACTGTGGGCATACTGAACCAGACAGCCAGACCTGTCGGGGATTTCTTCCCTCGCAGCTCTAACCGGCCTGTTCCAGGTCACCAGACTTTCAGGTCCCTCCACCACCCTCCTGCCACTAAGGAGCAGGAGGTAGCATGGGCTTAGATGTAGACAGCGGCGGGCACGCGCACCGAGGCCACGGCCGCCAGGACTCACACAACGCGTTCACGGTTCTGGTTCCAGCAAAGGCGGAGTGCACGCATGCCAACCGGTTCTCCCACAGAACGTGAGCCTGAGCCCTGCACAGACGGTATGACTGCACGGAGCGGGGCCGGGGACCAGCAGGGGCACGCGGACCACGGGAGCCCAACCCGACCTGCGGCGAGCTCACTATTTTTTGTCCTTTCTGTATCCCTTGGCCGAACTCAGTACAGGCGGAACCGCAGAAGTCAGACTGTAAAATGTGAGAGTCCCCTGGCATTTTTCTCAACGCCATGGGCTTCCTGCCGACGGCTTAACACTGACTTCAGTAGGTGCACAGAAAGCAGAGCTGGGCTGCCCGGGGCAGAGCCGATCTAAAGCCCACTCTAAGTACGAAAACACTTTAAAAGAATTCTGATCAGAGAAGGCCACAAGGAGGACACTTAGCATGCACGCGGGACTGGAAGAGGCGGCCCTGGAATGACAACTGCTCGCTGGCAAAGAGGAGAGTGGAAAGGGAGGAGAGGAACCCTGTGAGCGCACAGCCAAGGAAGAAAGGAGCAGAAAAATTTCAGGTCCTTCAAAATGAAGGAAAATTTTTAAATGCACAATCTCTCTCTCCAGTGTCTTCTAAAAATGCCATCCAGTTTTCAAACAAAAGCAAAACTTTACCACAATGGCAAAGTGGTAACGTGCTGCTACATGAACAACCTCGTAAAACATTTTATGTTCCAATAAAATCAAAACAACTCAACCAAACACTGGGAGAAGAGGAAGAAAACAAAGTCAAATAACCTCACTGGTTACTGCATTAATGGGAAAATCAGATAATTAAAGGCTCAGTAAGAAAATGGGACTAGAGGCATTTTAAAAGGTAATTGCGGGGTCGGTGGTGGTGGTGGAAGAAGGTATAAGGGGAATAAATGGTAATGAGAAAAGTACAATAAAAAGCGACATTAAAACATTTTTTAAAAAGGTGTAAGTACAAAGATAGCCATAATAACAAAACTCAGACATTGTCAAAACTTTTAAACAGAAGAGCAATGAAAACACATTGGACAAATGTTACATAAACAATATGGCAGTGATGAGACCAAACACATCAATCACATCAATAAATGTGAATGAGTTTAACTCACTTATTAAAAGTGATTTTTAACAGGGCTCACAAAGCAAGGCCAAATGCGCTAAATACAAGACACCTACAACAAGATGATTCAGAAAGGCTAAAAATAAAGGGATGGAAAGGAGCACCAGGCAAACGGAAACAATAACAGTAGGGCTTCTATTCGCAATATCGAGCAAAGTGGAGTGCAAGCCAAAATGCATTAAACATGATTAAGGACACTTTTTAAACTGTGAAGGCCATAATTACAATAAGCTTACAACAGTTTTGATTATCCATGTACCAAATTACACAACAGTCACCTGTTTAAAGCAAGACCAAGAAGATGCCAAGAAACATAAATAAAAACATTAATAAGAAAAAATACTACTGTCAGTAAAAAGACATACAAAGTGGACCAAAAATAAGTAAAGATGCAGAAAGCCTAAGTAATGTAATCAGGAAGTGAATCTCATGGGTAGCTGATGAAACTTACGCCTTCATTACAAAGAATAAACTTTCTTTTCAAGCACAAATGAAAGAGTCATATATTATTAGGCTATCGAGGAAGTATCAGTAAGTTCCATAAAGTGCCATAAACAACACTCTGCAGTAAAACTAGAAATGCCTCAAATAGCAAATAACAAAGAATCACCCCCAGGAGGAAAACTAAACTATTGTAACAACTCTTCGGTGAATGAGAAAATGGAAAATTAAATGAATTTCTAAATGCTGATAATTGACTATTACATATTAAAACCTATAAAATAAATTTAAAGCGGTGATCAAAGGAATATAGTCTTAAATAATTTTTATCAATAAAAATAAAATAATTAAATGAAGAAACTAAACTCTCAGATCAAAAAGCTAAGAAAAATAAAAACAAATAAGGAAGAAAATCAACATAAAAATAGAAGCCAATGAACTAAATAGAAAAACAATGAACCTAATTATATATCAAAATCCTACTTATTTTGATAAACCTAAATAAATAAAGTACTAGCTAACATCATCATGGGGGCAGGGGAAAAATGGAGAAATCACACATTTACAAAATAAGAAAGGATGAGGAATAAATAACCACCAAAACAGAAAAGGAACAAACAAACCCACATATACACGAGACCACCCTGTAGACTTCTACACAAATAAATGTGATAACCCCTGAAATAAGACTGTTTCCTTATGAAATACAATTTACCCAAATCAACCCCATTAGAGCCAGGAAGTTTTAAAACAGCAGTATGCACAGAATGAACTGAAAAAGTCACTAAGGAACTACCCCACAAAAAACCACTAGACCTCGAGTGTTTCAGAAGAGAATGCTAGCAAACCTACAAAGATACTTTATAACTGTTTTCTAGAGCACTAAAGAAAAACTTCTAATTCTTTTGTGAAAAAAGTTTAACACTGATCACTACATCTGATGAAGTATAAAAAGCCACAGCCCAGTATCAATGTGAAAATTACTAACAAAGTCCAACACCACATCCTTATACAAACTGAGGCATACATTTTGGTACTTTTTATATTGTTGCATATAATATACATTATTACACAAAATGTAGCATACTCTTTTATACTATTGCTTTTTAAAATTTACCATTTATCCTAGAAATCACTCCACATCAGCTTGTAAAGATTTTCTTCATTCTCTTTCACAGCTGCATAATACCCCATTATATGTGGGTATATCAAGTTTATTCAACCATTTTCTTGCATTTTTTTTCCTTTCCTTTTTTCAACCACTTTCTTACATATGAGCATTTCGGTTGTTTTAAAAATTTCAAATTACAAACATTGCTACAATGAATAACTTTATGCATGTGTTCTACCATATCGTTGCAGGTGAATCTTCAGAGTCAATTTCTACAAAAGGGATTGTTGCTGAGTCAGATGTAAACTGCATTTCTATGTGTATAGAGAGAAACAAGTAAACAGAGTCATAAAGCAAGCATAGTGAAGTGTTAACATGTAGGAACTATGGGCAAAGGGTATGTGGGCCTTCTTTGCACTATTTTACAACATTTTTGTAAGTCTCAAGTTATTTCAAAATTAAAAGGCACTTTATTATTTTTTTAAAAAGCATGGTAGGAGAGCTGGCATACTGTGCTAGTTAAATTAAATGTTCAAGCTCTGAAATCAAATTTTGGTTCAAGTTCCCCGTATGCTCCTTTGTAGCTGTCAGAACTTGGGTAGTCAAGGTCCTGCGGCTTCGATTTCCCCTTTGATTCAGTAGGTGAGCTACCACTACAGGCCTCACGGAGCTGCTGCGAGAACGGAGACGGGGTCAGGAAAAGACACGGCTCAGTAGTGCCTGGGTCTCCGCGGGTGCTCAGTGAATATCAGGTTCTATTTGCCCAATCCATCTCCACGTGCACAAAACCTCTGATACTCATTGAGCCCACCCTCTGTGCCTGTCTCTAGCACAGTCTCGTTCAAAATCTATATAAAATAATTAATAAATAATAAAATAACTCAGCAAGTTAATGATTAACATGAAGAGAGTGCAAAAACTACAAAAGCAGTTGTGGAGAAATGTTAGGAGGGAAAGGAAGAATAGAGAATCGCAACTTTCTATAAAGATATGCAGGCCATCTAGACAAATAGCTAATACAAGATGGTGGGTTTACGGGAGTTTTGCCTTTGAAAATATGTATTACTGTTAAGGCCAAAAGGATATTAGAGTAGAAATAAAGGATAGTGAGCCTGAAAATAACCTGGTAAATGAACCAGAGTATTTCCTAAAGTTATCAGCCCAGGGTATTCTATTTTCCCTAAGGCTTAGCTGACAACTATGGGGCACAAAGAAGAAAAAAAAAACTGTAAACAAGGAAATAATTTTCTTATGCATATCTAAGTCTTTTAGATGTCAGCTCCTGGCAAATTAACAGTCTAGTTGTCAAAACTCTAAATAGACCATAACACTTCCCTAGTTCAAACTATTTTAACTATCTCCTATCACTAAGAATAAACACAAAATTTTCACAGCTCTATGTAATGTGGCACCTCCACCTCTCTCCAGCCCCACTGGCCACCTCAGAACCTCTGCACTTCTTCCTTCAGCCCAGAATGTTCTTTCCCCAGGTAGCTTTTTCCTTTAGCTGATTCAAGTGTCTGCCTAAAAATGACTTCCTCAAATAGAGGCACATGGGGACTTTATCTGACATAGCATTTCCCCTTAACCCACTTTATGTCTCTGCAGAGCAGGCATTACTCAACTTTGTGGGATACGTTTTGTGTTTGGTTCATTGGTTTTTCTGCCACTAGAATATAACTTCCATTTGGGTTAGGACTTAGCCTTTTGTTACAAAAGAATACACTAGTTGAATGAATGAAAAATATGCATGAATAAATGCCAGAACGCCCCCCCCCCCAAGAAAAGGTCCATCATCACCCTTGGAGCCCCAGCTGCAACGCAACTGGCTAGGCTAGTAGCCCTGGCTGGTCCATCCGGCAAACCTACATGTATCCTTCCAGTCTTAGATTCAGGGAACCCTCCTCCAGGAAGACAGATACTGGTTCTCTCTTCCATGGCTAGGTCAGAGGCAGGCAATAAAAGTCCAAGCACACAGGCTAAGTAGAGAACTTCAAAGCTGAAGGTAATCCTTACAGTTAAAGGCTATATGGGGCAAGCAAACAAAGCCTGTAAAGCATTATCTAAAAGAAAGATGACTCTTACCCTAGGTTAGAGATTGTCTTACTTATTTTTCATTGATTACATGGATTGCCTCATTTAATCTTCCCAAGACCTCTGTGCAGTTGGTGTTAATACCAATGTTTGCACCTTACCGATAAAAAGCCTGATGCTTAGGGCAGTTAAAATATTACCCAACAAGTCTCAGCTAGTAGAGCCAGGACTTAAAGTGCCATCTCTGACTCCTAAGCCTGCCTAAACCTTGGGCATACTGCCTTTTGGGGGACTGCAAATCAATCAAGAAGCAATTACTACAAGTCTATTGCAAATAAACATGTTGGAATGGAATGTAAAATACACTTAAATTGGTAGAATAGGACTCAGTTTTATCACTGCTCTCTCACAAGCGAAAGGGGATCATTCCCCTTTTCCACGGATCTTCTATTACTACCTGTCCTCCCCCTCCGAAACCCACCACTTTCGTATAGAAACATACAGCCTGGTGTGCCCCTCACCATAACAACAGAGGCCCAAGGCTGTCTTCCTTTTGGTTCCAAAAGGTCTCTCTCTAATCCATAACTATTCACAACACACAATTCTTCTCTCTCCTAGAGAAAAAAGAATCAATAATGTTGAAATTTATAATTTTTTGTGAAATTTATAATTTTTATGAAGCTGAACATCTAAATATTGGTCCCATTTTCTCCCCACTCCAGTCAGCATCTTTCAGCCATATCTTACCTTTTCCCACCTCTGCTTGCATTCTGTTTCTCCTGCAAGAAGTACCCGCCACTGGTAGCCACGGTTCCTTCCCATTTCAAGACAAAATTATCAAGAATCCCTCTGGATAACTAACTTTATAAAAAAGCCCCAAGACCTCTTTTGCTAATTGTTTTTTGTTTGTATTATGTCAACCTCTAAGGGCAAGGACCCATTCTTCTAGCACTGGTAAGTGTATATAACAAAGTTACATATAATGCAGTTTCCAAAAATAGCTATGGAGTGATTAAACCAACCGGATTCTCCTGCATCTAGATTCGAATGCAACATAACTAATCTCTGCGTTAAAGACGGGGGTGGGAGGGCTCCATTCAAGGCCCTCGGGTTTCTTCCCCAAGACGAAAGGCACAGGTCACGTAGAAAACTGCCCGGCAGCGTTCACTGTTACCATCTGCAGAAACTACCGTGCTGAGCTTCTCTTTTTTCAACTTTTCATTGATCGCCTTTCAGTCGGGGTCGGAGGTCCCGGAGCCGCGGGGACGCGCAGAACAGGGCGGCTCCCAGGGTCTAGGCCCGGGGGTTCCAGTCCGCCGCGGCCCAACCCGACCCTGTAGGCCCAGCCGCCCAGGTCCGCGGCCCGCTCGCCCCGCGGCCACCGCACCGCCCCTAGGCCGCCGCACTTCCGGTTACTCGCGGACACTGGGTCCCGGCTTCCCGGCGGCCGCAGGCTCCGCGGCCATAGACCGAACGGCCACCCTCGGGCAAGGAGGGAAAGCAAACCTGGGGCCGACGAGAGCCAGGAGCAGCTCCCTCTGCGCGCCGGGGCAGGGAGCTGGAGCTGGGGCCGGACTGTCCGGAGAGCCTCCACGCTGACCAGGCCGGCTACGCCAGCCTTTTCAGCCGGGCCGGTGGTGGCGGCGCAGCCCCGCCCCTCGAGTCACGTCGTCACTCGCCCGCGGCGACAGCGCGCCCCGCCCACGCCTCTGTGCCAATGGGGCCGCACCTCGGGAAGGGGCGGGGCCCGGGCGCGTGCGCGCAGGTCCCTGGGCAGTGGTGGACGGAGCCAGCGCGGCGCCGCCGCCTAGTCCAAGCTGCCGAGGCCCCGGATGTAGAAGTTGTTCGCGGTTTGTGTTGCCGTTTCCGAATCCTGCTCTTTCTTCAGGGCTGTGAGACCCGGACTGGACGCAGGAGCGGAGTCGCACGGATGGATGCCGCCAACCCTGAGAAAAACACCCGAAGAACCAGGAAGAAATGGAGGATCCCAAAATGTTGGGCAGGACGAGGGTCTCAACATCTGGCCGTTCTTAATAGATGCTGTTCTTGCTGAATATTAAAATGCACGCCAGGATTTTGTGGGCGAAACTGTAACCAGATGAGCTTGACCGGAACACAGCCAGGTAAGTGTAGCCGACTGCGAAGAAGAAATCAATGTGCAATGAACCAAACAGTGTGCATGAGCCTTGGCCCAGCCTCCCTGCTGGCAGTCGGAACTGGGGAGTGAATCCTGGGCCCTTTACCTGCTTGCCAGTCAATAAAACCCCCTTGTGACAGCCACGTCTCCTCTTTGAATACAGCACCCCGAGCTGCGCGCCCCCTGAGTGGGTATCGAACCTCAGACGGGGCTCCTCTGGGGTTCGGTTGGTCCGCAGCTCGTCCGGGACTCGCTCCGGGGTCCCGACCTGACGGGATAGGACTCGTCCTGGGCGTGCCCCCCAGGGCTGGCCGCGGCTATGCCGTATCGACCGGCCTCAGCAGTGAAGTCCGGTGGCCACCACAACCTCCTTGTTCAGACCGTTCAAGAGGAGGTGGGTGAGTTGGTCCCAGCTGCCTCGGTAATTGGTGTTTCTATTCCCGTTTGTGGCATAGGGTTGTCAGAAGGATAGTTTCATTTCTGGAGCGCACTTAGGTTCTGGGACTTAACAGGGAAAACAACAAACAACACAAAGCAAGCCCTTTGTCAGGATGCCGACTGAAGGTGTTTCTGAAGGGGATTTTCAGGGGGATTGAAGGGATTGTAGAGAGACCTGAGACAGCCTGGGGCCCTGCCTGGTTCGGGATTTCTGGAGGTCATCCTGGGGGTCCTGTTCCTGGCCTTCCTGCGGAGCCAGGAGCCTTCGCGTTCGAAGACCTCTTAGGGGAACAAGAACAGAATTCACTGATGCATGGCATACCAAACCCATAAGGTTTTGTTCAGTCAAAGCAGCAGGTTTTTAATTTAAACCTCTTCAATTAGACTGTGAACTGGTCGCTAGTCAATGCCGGGTTGTCTGCGAAGTTGGAAATACCGCTTAAGAAAAATGGGAAATCAACCTTCAGTTCCGAATTTCAGTCCCATCCTGATACACTGGACACTTTTTGAACATGACCCTTTAACAAAGAAACAAGAAGTTTTCTTTTGCAATGTCACATGGCCCCAATGTCTTTTAGGGAACCAGCAACATTGGCCAGAAAATGGCTCTTTTAATTATAATACAATATAAATGGAATGAAATCTCATACCTTCAGAATTGTATGGCATTATATCAAAATCTCAGCTTACAAAAGAAATGTGTGTTAAAGAGGACCCAAGGATTAGAAACTGAGCCCCCAGCTCTGACAGCCAGTCCTTGAGGGCCCCTGGGAAGACCTTGATTTCTCACCTCCAGGTGCTCCCAACAGGGGCCCTTGTCTTCCTCCTGGGGAGGTCTGTTTTTTTTCTGAGTCCCCTTTGCCTCCCCCTCCCAGCCTTCAGCCTCCTGATTCCTTTGGTCTCTCTAATCTGGGAGGGATGCCTTTGAAATTTCCCCAGAATAGAGAACGAATACTGCCATCCTGTGTCCCCCGTTCCCTGAGTCCGCTACCCATCAAGGTACTAGTATTCACCCAGAGGCCACACTGGACTCTGAGTGGAGAAGGAGAAATGGCTACTATCTGTGTTCCTGTCTCGACATCAGATCTGTATAATGAGGAGGGAAATACTGAGGGACTTCAGGCTGACTTGAAGTTTGTTAGCTTGATTAGTGGTATATTCACCCATAATAAGTGGAATCACCCATAATTCCACTTGGGGAGATAATTAATCCATCCTTACCATCCAGCCCACTGCTGAAGATAAAAACCTTTACTGTTAAAAAATAAGGAAGAAGCTGATGAAAACATGCTCTTCAACCTAATAATTAGAACTGGTGGCTGGCAGATGAGTCAGTTGCCAGTACTGACCCTCAGTCATTGGCCCCAGTGACTGATGAGGCAGGGCTGCCTTGTTATTATGGGAGCCTACTGCTGAAGGTATGGTCGTCACCCCACTAGAAACATTCCACAAGAGGTCAATGAGAGCCCTTTGACCTTCTGAGAAAGACTGAATGAATGTTTAAGACAATACACTACAGTAGGCCCTGAGGACACAGGAAGTGACACTATCCTGAACACCTATTTCATATCCCCAAGTGCTCCAGACTTCTGCAGGAAGTTACAAAAGATAGTGGTGGGTCCTACCACTCCCACCTCCTATTAGCCAAAGCTGACCTTTAGGGTTTTTAACAACAGGGATGTGTCAGAAGAAAGGAAGGAAAAAGAAAAGATGAAAAAGCAGGCAGCTTTTCTGGCCATCTCCCTCCAGGCTTCAGGTAGTCTGGGGAGGAGAAGAAAAAGACCACCTTGGGTGAGTAACCCTGCCCCCCGTCTTGGGACCAATCAAAGGTGTCCAGCAAATCTGGAGTCTAATCAATGTGTGTTTTGCAAACAAGGGGGACACTGGAAGAGAGAGGGCCCCGAATACTCTGAGGAAGAAGGAAAGGGAAGCTCCCAATTCTCTGCAGTTGCCCCAGGTGGAAGGGGAGGACTGATGGGGCCAGAGCACTGCCCTCTTGCCTCCAATAGATAACATTTCAATCTCCTGTGAGGAGCTTCAGCTTACTCTGAATACAGAAGTGGAGGAAATTGATTTCTGTTACATGCTGGAGCCACTTACTCTGATTTTACCACCTGGAAGGGCCCCCTTTCCAAGACGGAATGTGATATTAAAGGGGTACCAGGGAAGCCAGACACAAATTCTTTGAGCTTCTGACATGTGACATAGGATTAAAACGGCTGTCATACTCTGTCCTCTGTGTACCTGACTGTACTGTTCCCCTCTTAGGAAGGTACCTACTAAGTGAATTAGGGGCTGCCATCTATTTAGATCAAAAAAAGCTGAAGTATTGATTCCCAAGGGTAAAAAAACTGAGTACATGGCCCTACTTCACCCAAAGATCAGGGATCTATATGCCTAGAGATTCTCAATCAGGTTAATCCAGCTGTTTGGGCACAAGAAAATGTTGGAAGGTTAAAATATGCCCTACCTGTTAAAATAGTACCACTCCCAGAAATTTTTGTCTTTGAATGGGAAGATTCTGACACCCATCAAAAGTCCCAGTGTTGCTGAACTGTGTTACCACATGGTTTTAAAAACTCCCCAACCCTCTTCGGGGACCTCCAACTTGAAAATGAAGCTGTTCTACAATATGTAGGTGCCATTCTAATTGCCAGTCCTGGTAAAGAACTTCAGACAGGAATACCAGCAGAAAAGGGATACAAAGTAATCCAGAAAAGGGCCCAGATATCCAAACCAGAAGTACCTGGGTTTTCTTATTTCCCAAGGACAGAGAAGCCTACATCATAGTAGGAAGTAGGAATACCTAGCCACAATTGAGAGGTTTTCTCTGAATAACAGGACTCATCATCTGAATCACTAATTTTGGTCTTACAGCCAAGTCCCTGTATGACAAATTGAAAGGAGACCAGAATAAGTCTGCAGTGGGACAAAGAGTGCCAGAATGCTTCTGAGAAACCAAAGATCAAGGGAAAGGAAGCTCCTACCCTGGGCTTTCCTGATTTGGAGAAGCCTTTTGAATTGCATTGTGTGTGCCTGAGACTCAAGGAATTGCCCCAAGGGGTTAGTTCATCTGTGAGGCCTCTAAGTCAGGCAATTGCCTTTTTTTCTTAAAGCAACTAGACACAGATGCTGCCTGAGGGCAGTGGTTGCAACTGGCTATTAACTACAGAAGCAGGAAAAGTTAACAATGGGACAGCCTCTAACTATGTGGACTTCACATCAGGTAGTGAGGTCCTCGAAAGCAAAGGAGATAATTGGCTAACAAGAGGAGAATGATTCAATACCTGGCCATGTTCTTGGACAATCTGAGCATCACTATAAAAGTAGTCCCGGCCTCAATCCTGCTGCCCTATTTCCAGCCTCCTTCAAAGCCCCAGATCATAACTGCTGAAATAATTGTGTTCTAGTAAGAACAACCTTAGGAGTTGAGCCATTAGCCAACTTAGAAGAAACATGGTTCACCAGTGGGAGCAGTTTTATAGGTGGGGAGTTAGGAGGGCAGGGTACCCAGTGATACCCTACCATTGAAGCAGGACCCTCCCCTGGGAACTTCTGCTCAAAAAGCTGAACTCAGGGCATTGGCCAGAGCCCTGGAATTAGGAGAAAACAAAATTGTAACTACCGTATTTTTTCGGACTATAAGACGCACCCCCCCAATTTGGGGGGTGCATCTTTTAGTGTGAATGTAGATTACCTGACTCACTGTAGGATTTCTGCTTTAAAGGATGTTATTAAATATTTTACCACATTTTTTGCTTCAAATTTTTTTTTTCCTATTTTCCTCCTCTAAAACCTAGGCACATCTTCTGGTCCGAAAAATATGGTATATTTCTTTAAAATACAAGACAGAGCTTCCTGCATATATCACTCTCAAGTGAGACCAGCCGTACCACTGAGAACGAGGGGCCAGATCCACAGGACTCTGGTGAAGCTCTGCCTGTCCTCAAGCTGCTCTTCAAAGGGTAAGTGATGTCCACTAAGTCTGCCCTTACCTCTCACAGTATTTTACTTCCTGTCTCTGCGCACATTCTTTTTCTCAGGAGTCCCAGAACCTGGAGTACCCCAAGACTTTGATAAGTCAGGTAGCCAGAGACTTTCACTGTAACAAAGACATACTCTGTCCATGTTCAGTGGGACGCATTTACAAAAGTATGACCCTGTCCCCATTCCCTCAAGAATGAGGAGTGGAAGACCTCAGGGGTGGGGGAATTGTTAGACAGGACAAGGGGCTAAAGGTCGGGCGGTTCTTACTAAATGTTAAAATGTACAACAGTATTTTGCAGATACAACTGTAACTGGATGAGCTGGACTGGAACCCAACCAAGGCCAGCCAACTGCAAAGAAGAAATCAGCAGGCAATTGACCAACTGGGGTATATAAGCCATGAATAAGCCTTCCTTTGGGGAGGCGGAGCTTTAGATACGAATCCAGTTCCCTTTACCTGCTGCAAGTAAATAAAACTACGTAATAACAACCACGTCTCGTTCTTAAATAGACACCTGGAGCTGCAATCCCCACGAGTTCAGTAATGAAAGCTCAGCAGAAGAGCTCAGTCACTGAAGGTGTGTCCAGTGAGAGGGATGAAAGGCTGTAGGAGGGCTAGTGGTGGCCTTGTGTGGGTGGAGACCACTGCAGTGGAGGATGGGGCTGCTCCCCTATCAGGAGGTTTCCCAGTCTTCTATGGTTATGTTTCCCAGCTGGAGTCAGCTATGAGTGGTAGCAGAAATGAGATTTCCTTCAGAGTGAAACATATACATTTACTTTCCATGCTCAGTTGTTACATGAAACAATGTTTTTAAAAAGCCCTCACACATCAAAGGGAAAGGATGAATACTAACAACACAGAGGTCAAAAGCCTGGGCCAGGTGACCAAGGATTTGGATTGTGAGCAAAGCACTGAGCTTAGGGAGTGAGTGGTGAGAGCATCACCGGCTCTTCTACAGCCACATTCCAAAGTCAACTAATCACAGGCTCTGCTGCTGGAATTCTTCACCAGAGGAGAGGCAGCTTAGTTTCATGTTTGTTTTCAGTGAAAACTTCTAAGTAAAGCCAAACTACTCTATCCAGGGTCTTCTTAATATCTGAGATAATAGATTTTATTTACTTTTTGAGTATGTGGTATGTTCCAGCCACTGTTCTAATCACTATTCGTGTATTATCTCTAACTTGTAACAGACATTCTATGAGATGTGTATTATTGTTTTTATCTTAGCAGAAACTGGTGCACAGAGAGACTCAGTAACTTGTCCCAGGCCCCGTATTTAGTCACAGGAAGCTGAAATATTAACAGTCTGATATGAGAGCCTGTGTTTGCAAGCACTACATTTGCATGCTACTGCATTAAGCTTTTGTGTTGCCATCTAGCATCCTTTTATTTCAACTTGAAGGACTCCCTTTAGCATGTCTTCTAAGAGTATATTGAACTCTCTTGGTTTTTGTTTATCTGATAAGGTCTTTATTTTTCCTTAATATGTGAAGAACAGTTTTTCCAGATATAGTATTCTTAGTTGGCTACTTCTTCTTGCAGCACTTTGAATGTGTCATCTCACTCCCTCCGGCCTGTAATGTTTCTGCTGAGAAATCCACTGATAATCTTATGAAACCTCCCTCATCATCATGAGTCACTTTTCTCTTGTTACTTTCAGGTTTCTCTCTTGTCTTTGACTGTTGACAATTACAATGAGTCTTGATGTGGGTTGGGTTCATCCTCATCAAAGTCCTTTGAATATCCATTTTCTTCCTCAGTTTTGGTAAGCCACATTTTATCAAATAAGCTCTCTGCCCCTGCCTCTCCATTTTCTCTTTCTGAGACTCCTATAATGTGTATTTTATTCTGCTGATGCTGTCTCAAGTCCCTTACACTTTTTTTTCTTTTTGTTTCTCTAACTTGATAATTTCAAATGCCTTCACATTCACTAGTTGTCTGTGTTCTCTCAGAGCTCACCGAGCTATTTAAAGATGATTCTTTTGAATTACACCTGTTTCTTTATAGATTTCTGGATATTCATTTTTTTCTTTCATTCGGTCAGATTTCCATGTTTCTTCATATGCCTTATTTTTGGCTGAAATTTGGGCATTTGAAAATATTGCTCCTTCCAGTCTTTGTAGATTGACTTTGATCTTCACCAGTCAGCCTGGCTGGAGGTTCCGAATACCTCTCAGAGGTGTGTCTTCTCTGAACTTGTTCCTGTATGATGATTTCCCAGAGAGGTTGCAGGTACGCTCAGCCACCACCCCGCAACAAAAAAAACACCTCACGATCTCTTGCTCCCTCTGGTGTTTATCGCTGTTGCTGCAGGTTCCGTGGTGCAGTCGAGCTCTTTATTCTCAGTGACCCCCGGGCATGAAAGTCAGGGCTCCCAGTCAGCGCCGCTAGTCAGGCGAGACAGAACCCAGTTCCCTGGGCAGTGTCCCGCCCCTCCCCCCTCCCCGTCCCAGTGGCTTATCCACTTCAGTGTGGCTGTTCTTGGCTTTGCCCTTGCTTGGAATACTGCGACTTCACTGGTTTCTGGAGTTCTCATAAAGGATTTGGGGGCCCTATATTGGTGCTAAATTCGGGTCTCTGTCAGGGAACAAGGTCTGTGGCTTCCCACTCCGCGCTAGCACAGTAGGGGAGAGGCTGAGCGGGAGGGTTTGGGGGGCAACTTGGTTCTCATCGGTCAATGAAGCTGGTTGTTCATTAAAAAACAGACTATTCCTCTGAAAGCTGGACGTGCTATCGCCACGCTCCCCACTCCCTTCACTGCCTAATGACTACCCACGGTAGACATCTCCTCGTCTAGCTTATGAGTTTTCTCCTTTGCTTCCAAATGGGAGTTCCAGGACGGAGGGAGATTTTTGCATTTTATTCATTCTCTAATCACTGCACCCAGAACAGTGCCTTAATGAGGTGTGCGCTCCAGCAATATTTCTTGGATGATGAAAGAATGAATGATTTTACCCTCTGTCCACCCGTTCAGTGCTATAGGGCGGGCGACCTTCAGAGCGCGAAGTCGGAAGTGCAATTTCCGCTTCTTCCACCAGAGGGAGGGAAGAGCCTAAACAGGAGCAGCTGGTGGTTTCTGGTGTATTTTGAGTTTCTTCCCCAGACATTTGAACCAAAGCCCTGGGAAGCCCAAGAAAGTTCAAAAGTGACTTCCCAGTGCGGGGGCTACGGAGTCAGTTTGGAACGGTTACTGGTAAACAGTTGCCAGATTTCCTTTCTGTCGCGTACGGGCGGCCTGTCACCAAAAACGTGCCCTCTCTGAGGCTCGAACTCAGGACCTTCAGATTATGAGACTGACGCGCTGCCTGCTGCGCTAAGAGGGCACTTTGAGGGTGGCGTTTGCATAGCAAGTAACATAGTAAAATTACGTCCCAAGTATCTTCGTGTCACTAGTTTCCAGATGTAACAGAGCGCAATAGAAGCTATTTGAAAAATCACTCCTCAGGAGCCGGTGCTGCTCCCAAAGGACTCCACCGAGGCACCGCGGAGCCCACACCTTTCCCGTTTCTCCCGACGGTAAGATCCTCTGGGCTGTGGGACCAGGGACAACTGTCCTATTTTCTGCTGCTCTTGTGTTCCAGTGATGTGGTTTTTCCTGCCCATACAGATCTCAGTCGATCTTTCGCCTCCCATGGTCTCCTTTGTTGAAAAAAATGTAGGAGGTGCCCAGTTAATATTAGTTCACTGACCCGCTGCGTAAATGAATAAGTGAGCAAATAAATCGTCCTCAAAATTGTCTCTGGTCCGCATTTCTCTGTCTTACTCTATATCTTGTATAACAACCTTTAATCTCATATATAACAATATATTGAGTTTCTTTTAGTCACATTTATTTTTAATACATTCTGACAATCTCTGATTTTTAACTGATGTGTTTATATTATGTACACTTAATGTTATTATTGATATGTTTGCATATAGACTTACTAATTAATAACTTATTAATGGTTTGTTTCCTTTGCTTTTTATTCTTCTTTGTTCTGCTTCCTATCTTCTTGGGCTTATTTCAACATTGTTAGTAGGTGGTCTACTGACTACCATATACATACTTAACATTCACAGCATACTTAGAATCAAATTATTGTTCAAGTTGAATATAAAACCCTCCCCACCATTTAGTTCCTTTACTATAACCCCCTTATGTCATGTACATAATAGATACAATGAAAACTCCATCAGGAAATGTTATGATTTTCACTTTCAATCATCAAATATACTTTAAAGAACTCCAAAAAGGAAGAATAGTCTATTATATTTACCCAGATATTTCCTATCTCTGCTATTGTTTCTCCCTCCACAATATTCTAAGTTACCTTCTGGTTCATTTTCCTTGTCTCACTAGTCTACTAATTCTTTTCTTATCCTTCCACTACTGCTAGCAATGGATGCTCTCAGTTTACCTTCAAATGAGAAAGTATTTCTTTCACCTTTATGTCTGAAGGATATTTTTTGCTATTCTTAGCATTTTGGGTTAACAGGTCTTTTCTTTGAGCATTTAATGAATGTCATGTCATTTCTGAAGGCCCTAATGGTTTCTGATGAGAAATCCACAGTGATTCAGATAACAACTTTTCATTTTTCTCTTGCTGCTTTCAAGGATTTCTCCCCTTTTGTTTCCAACAGTTTAATTGTGATGTGTCTGGGTGTGGGTTTATTTGTGTTTATCCTACCTGAGATTTGCTGAACTTCTTGAATCTAGTTTATGTCTTTTGCCAAATTTGGGGAGTTTTCAGCCATTGAGAATCAAATGCCCCCCCTCCCCGACAAGGTCCTCTTTCTCTTCTCCAATGCTGTGAATATAAGATCTTTGTTATTTTCCTAGTTGTCCCTGGAGCCCTGCCACTCTTTTACAGTACAATTTTCTCTCCATCATTTAGATTGGGTAGCTACCAGGATTCTCTCTCCATATTCATCTACTTCTGTCATCTCCTTCAGCTATTGAGACAATCCAGTGAAGTGTTATTGTTTATAATTTTGGCAATACATTCAGTTCTGAAGTTTTGATTTGGATTGATGTCTTCCCATTATTTGCTAAGACTTTCTAACATTCCATTCATTTCAAAGAGTTCTTACCCCTAATTCTAGGAGCATTTGATAATTATTGTTTGAAAGTATTTATCAGATGGTTCCAACAGCTGGGTCATCTCAGTATCAGTGTCTGTTAAATTCTCTCTCTCACTCTCTCTCTCTTGAGTGAATTACGATTTTCTTTGTCCTTCACATGCTGAATAATTTTGGGTTAAAACCTGGCCACTTTTCTATTATAAGAGTTTGTGTCTTGTTCAAACATTGTGGAGAATTTTCCAGTTTTGCTTTTGCTGGCACTTAACAGCCTTGTGTTCAAGTTCCAAGTTCCAACCAACATTTTGTGCGGTGGTTTCAAAGTCCACTCCATGTTCAAAGCCTGTTTAAATGGGTAGTATCTGGAGATCTCTGGAGTGCGTGTAACCCAGTGGCCTTGTGCAGGGGGCAGCACTTGCTCCGTTTCTCAATTGGTTGTTTAGGGTCCGAGGCCATTCCTTATTCACAGCTGGCAGGGCATCCAGGAGCTTATCAATAACTTCAGGTATTGCTTCCCCACTGTTTGTCTCTGGCCTCCTGGAAGAAGGTGGGTGATTTCTCCCGGATTCTATTAGGAAAAGGGCAGTACCTGTTTCCATTCAGTCTCAAGCCAAGGATGTCTCGTGCGTTGGGCGAGTATGATGACCACTGCACCACAAAACCCAGTCTGCATCTTATATCTGAATATGTTCTCCGTTCTTGCTAAGGTGTGTCATGTAGAGGTTACGAATCCACGCTGCATGGGAGAACAGCAAACTACAAATACTACAGGCAAGAGCCATATGGAGTAAGAGGCGGGATCATAGCAGAATGAAGGATAAAACAGGAACATTTTGTGTACAGAAGAGGAGTGAACACGGGGAAAGGAGCAGGCATGGACGTAGCCATTCCTGTGTTGAGAAATATCCCTGTTCAATTGGAGTGGGGTGTGTATGAGTGTGCACGTGTGTGTGTGTAGTAACATGGAGGGGGTAGTGATTGACGAGCCTGGACAGCACCTGCAGATATACTGGGCAGAGCGTTGGAGGGGCTGAAGAACCTTTGGTAACACTCCAGGCAGATGGCTTATGTAACCAAAGTAACATTTTAGGAACACTTTTAAATTCTGAGTGCCAAAGAGGTTAGAAAAGGGGAAGCTAGGATTGGAGAGAAAGGAAAAGAAGATATAAAGGTATTAACGGGTTCAGGTTTATGCTGTTAGCCCCTGAGATGAGCAGTAGCATCAGCCTTTCTGCATCTCCAGTGCCCAGTACACTGCATGGAATACACCCTCCTATCCCTCTAGAACGAATGAAGAAGTAGGTGAATGAGAAGAAAGATTCTGGAGAAGCTGTGCAGGAAGGATCCACAGTGTTGGTCAAGACGCTGGGTATTCAGCACTGAGAGGGAAGGAAGAATCAAAGACACTTAGAAGCCTTGAACCGAGGTACAGACACAAAGAGATTTTTGAATAAATGTCTGATGAATGGAAGAACAAATCCACTCATTCATAAGTATTTGTTATTTAAAAAAGAAGAAAGACTGATAAGTATAAAAACAGATGGTGAGACTGTACAATAGGTTAAAGGGAAAGCTCACATTTTTAATTTACAAAAAAAGAAATCAGTTTCCCATTTTGCCCCTAACAGCTATGTGACCTTAGAAAAAGAGGTTTGGCTTCTCCTGTTTCTACGGAAGACTGAGACCCGGTTTGTAACGGGTTTCATGTTGCAAACCTGTGTTTTTTAAAGGGTGGTGTCTCACACGCTCGCGTCCTTTAATCTGGATGGACTGTAACCAAAACACGTGCCCTCTCTGAGGCTCGAACTCAGGACCTTCAGATTATGAGACTGACGCGCTGCCTACTGCGCTAAGAGGGCAGGCTGCTTTTTCTTTGCACATTGCAGGTGAAACAGTAAATGCTGCTTTCCAAGAGCACCGCAGTGTCATCGTTAGTTTCCGGCTTTCAAAGAGCATAATGGATCCCTCTGGAAACTACTCCGTTTGAGTCAGTGTAGGTAGTTGCCTTTCATTTTCCTCTGGCAGCGTTAGGACTTTTCTCTTCTTTAACCTGTAACAGTTGGTAATATGCCTGAATGTGGCTTTCTTTGGGTTTGCCCTGCTTAAGATTTACTCAGCTTCTTGAGTCTGGGTTATGCGTTTTTCACTTCCCTGGACTGTGTCGAATTCAGGGCCAAGTTGCATGGAGAAAAATAGCACCGTTGCGGGCCCAGAGCTCCCCTTGGGAAACAGAAAGGGTCCTTTGTCGGCCCCGCACGCAGGTCAAAACTCGAAAAACGGCCCAAGGACTGCAGCGTTGAGAACACCCCGCATTTTCTTCAATGGGGCAGAAGATTTAAGGATGCCGCCGAGGGACCCGCGGCCGACAAAACTGGAGAATGTGGGCATCGATCCCACTACCTCTCGCATGCTAAGCGAGCGCTCTACCATTTGAGCTAATTCCCCAGCCGCTGCACGCTCTTTTCTCTTACTTTTTTCTTTTATAGCAGATGTGCCTGTCTGCACTATTCATTCTTTCTGGCAGCTCAGGACACAAGGGGGTGGAACCGCGACCTAGAGCGCATCCTCCCCGGGACGGCGGGGTCAGAGCGCGGTAACCCCCTCTGCTGGGGAAGGCGACTCGTAAGGAGTAGAGAGTCTGCGAGGGTAAACTGGCGCCCTCAGCACTACACTTTCACGTTTTGGGGGACCAAAGACATCACGTCCCAGCTGGACGGACCCGCCCAAAACAGCTAAGGCGGCACAGCTATCGCAAGATGATACATGTCCCTTAAAAAAATTAAAAACTGAGATTATCACTTGTTTCTTGCAGGTGGGTCTGCCTGGAAGGAGGCTGTGGGGCAGCTTCTCGTAGGTTCTGGAGGTACAAAAACAAACAAAAAAAACCAACAAAACCTGTAACCTACCAGCTGTTTCCACTTGGTTTTGAAACAGGACCTCTCACGTGTGAGGCCAGTGGAAAAGCCTCTACCCTACAGGACCCTCAAACTTGAGTCCTATCTTTGCTTATTTGCATTGAGTCCTACCAGGTGTAACATGTAGAACTCACACGAAAGTCAGACCACATGAAAGTCAGCAAAAAGCACAAAAGTGTTCCAGACAACAGTCTTGGGGATTAAGATTCAAGATCACGTTAGAGTAAAGGACTAAGCATTGGTCTTGAGGGTTAGGACGGACACATGCAGGGTGGGAGGTTCAGTCGTGGATGGAGGAATCCCTCCGTGAGGAAACGTACCTCTTTCATTGGATTGTGGGGCCTGAGAGTGCATCCACACCCACCATAAAACACACATGAAGGGAAGTAGTATTAGAAAAGCCTTGACCCTTGGAGATATAACCAGAAAAACATTCTAGACGCTTAAAACTCATGAAAAAAGTCCAGGCAGACAACTTATATAATCAATTTTACATTTTAGAAAAAGGGTTTTAGTTTTGAATGCCAACGACCTTGGATATAGGAACTGAAATTGGAGAGAAAGGAAAATGAGTTATGAAGCGACTAAAGTACTGAGCTTTATTCACATTTATCCTGCCAGCCCCTGAGGCAAACAGCATGAGTCTTTCTTTCTCCAGCTCCTGCCTCCACTACCCTGTCTGGCACAGAAAGTATCTCCCTGTAAACATTGCTGAGTGAATGAAGGGGCAGGTGACAGAGAGAAGACAAAGGTTCTAGACAGGCTGTGAAGAGAGAATCCACAGTGTTTGTGTGTAGTGATGTGAGAGAGAAGTCTTAAATATCAACAGGCACACACACCAATGGAATAGAACAGAGACCAGAAGAGACCTCAGCACATTACTTTTTTTCAGCATTTAAAAAATATTCTATTTCTTTCTAGTGTCTATGGTTCCTGTAGGAAATCCCCAAACATACAAACATACAAACTGTAGCTGCCCTTTCTTTTTCCTCTAGCAGCTTTCAGGACTTACTTTCTCCTTTTCATTTCTTTTCTTTTTTTTTTCTTCCTTCCTTCTCCCCTCCCCCCTACCTCTCATTTTCAGACATTTGATTGTGATATGCCTGGAGGTGGCTTTCTTTGGGTTTGTCCTCCTTAAGGTTTGTGGAGCTTTTTGAATCTGGTTGTACGTATTGCGCTTTCCAGGACTGTGTCGAATTCAGGGCCAAGTTGCCTGAAGAAAAATAGCAACTTGGTATATCGCACCCTTGCGGAATCAGAGTTCCTCTGGGGAAACAGAAAACTAGTTACAAACTGGTAGACCTAAATACACTGGTCGCGGTTCTTGTGTAGGCCATGCCCACAGGTCAAAGCCTGAAAAGCGGCCCAATGAGGCTGCAAAGCTGGAAAATGCGGGCATCGATCCCACTACCTCTCGCATGCTAAGCGAGCGCTCTACCACTTGAGCTAATTTCCCGGCCGCCGCACAGACTTTTCTCTCGCATTTTTCTTTTATAGCAGATGTGCGGGTCCGCGTTATTCACTCTGGTAGCTCTAGGCCCACGGGCGCGGAGCCAGGACTAAGAGCGCACGCTCTCCGGGACGCCTGGCTCAGAGCCCGGCGGTTTCCCCAGGCTCTGCTGAGGGAGGCGGAGAACAAAGTCACCACGAGAAAGCTCTGGCGCCGCCAAACCTTCCTGTCACTTGTGATGGACACAGATCAGATCGTCCCGGTCACCGTGTGAGGGCCTCATTTCGCGAGCTGCGTTTCCTCGCTCGCAGTGCTTTAAAGCGGACCCGGTGCGCGCGCTGCGCCAACCCCGCCGAGCTTCCCTTCCAGCTGTGTGCTCAGCGGTCTTGCCCATTCATTGCATATTCCTAGGGGGCAGCACCCTCAGTGTCTACAGTCGCTAATTTTACATTAAAAGCCCGTGCGTGTGAATGACCAGCTGCCTGAGAAACATGCCTTTGGGCACCGGGAACGAAGTGTGACTGGTACAGGGAAGTCCCAAGTCTGCGGTTCCGTCTGCCACCCATTTGCATGGAGGAGCAGTGGCGTGCTGTGTACAGTGGTGGTATTCTCATCTCTGAACACAGCTGTGAGGCTCACAGTGGCTGTGTATGGGCTCAAGGGCTGTGGCTGGGCCCGCGTCCGTTAAGTCTCCAGCCTGTGACGTCAAACAGCACGGCTGGGCTGGGCTGGAGCCAGGCGCTGAGGAGGCCTCTTAAGTGAGGAAAATGTCTAGTCTGCTGATACCAAAGAAGAGTTCAGTGAAACAAAAGCACCCCAAACCCCTTTTCATCAGGAGGATTTAGAACACAATGATACCACACTTGTAAGACCTCCAGCCAAAGAACCCTCTGCAGCAACAGGAAGCTTTCAGTGATAGCTCCACAACAGTTGCAAAAACTTGCAACTGGCTTAAAGTGGCTTAGTTATCACATCGAGCAAGTGCAGGATGTGGCGAGACTAATGTCCGGTTAATTCAGTGGCTCCATGGCGTTATTGAGATCCAGATTTTATTTTGAATCTATGCATTCTGTCATTCTCAACATACAGATTTCATACTCCAGCTGGTTCCTCTGCAGGACCTCAAACTCTCACAGTCTGGAAATAAAGTCCAGAAGAAAAACAAACAGGCCTTTTTCTTGTATCCCTTGTTGAGGATAACTCCTGCTACATGCTTCCCTCACGTTGGCTAGATCTGTATCATATGCTCTCACTGAATCCACTTAATGCCAGGAGTGGGACCTGATTGATGAGATCCATCATCATTCTGCTGCTGGAGCTGAGGATGAGGTCCACCCGCTCCAAAGCCAACGCAGTACATGGAAGCCCAAATCATCCTTCTGTTGGAAAGAAGTGGGAGCCCTGGTGTTGATGGCTGGTGTGAGCAAGCAGTGTTAACTGCTACACCTGGCTCCATCCCCATATTTGAAACAAAATGAAATAAGCATTTTTGAAAGCCAAGAGCTCTCTCTGTTCCTTACATTAACCTGATGCTAACAGGTGCATCATGGTGTGGAGACCTGAAGCTCCGCCCACAACAGCTGCCTCCATGCCCCTCTCCAGGACAGGGCAGGAGTCCTGTTCTTTACTCTGGAAAGCAGTAATTTGCACTACCTTACTTTGTCTATGAAATATACAACTCTCATTGGCTAGTAAAGTGTGGCCACTGTCGACAGAATGTCCAACTCCTTCCCAGTTCCCTAAAACTTTGTCTCAGTAACTCAAAGAGTACTTATTAGATATCCATTTGCTTTACCAAGCAAAATGTGAAACCCTAAAAACTCAAGGAAACAAGGGCCCCAGGATTCAGGATGGGTGGGACTAGCAGCTACCACAGGTGCCCGGCAGAACCGGAGGAGAGCAGCGCCAGGAGGGACTGCAGCGGCTCACTGCGGCTCTCTGATATGCTGGCGATATTGTGTTTTTCTAGATCTGGTGGCTCCTTTCTCATCCTTCCAACTCTATACATACATTTAATACTTTTCTCACATGTATGACATGAATCACAATAAAAATATGTTAAAACATTTTGAAAGGTAGTTGGTGTCAACTTGTAAAGAACTTTATTTATCAAGACAAGGAATTTATCCCGAAGAAAAGACCAGGGCAAGTGGATTTTTAAGGGGAATGTTCTCAGCTCTGTGTCCTACGCAGCTGGGGTCGGCAGCATGGCAGAGGTAGACTGCAGTGGAGAGGCACTGCACTTAGAAGCCCCCTCGTCTGGCCCATGGGTGTGAGGAGGGCTCCGACAGGGGAGCAGAGGTCTGCCTGAGGTGGAAGGGACAGGCTTTGAGGGCTCACTGAGAGTTGTGAGCAGGGGAATTTAGAATAGTGCTTGCATTTATGGAGCAGAGAATTCCATTCACCTTAACTGAACAGTAAAAGAACAGTATCCTGAGGCAAGAGCTCCGCTCCCCCCACCCCCAGTATCTTGTGTAGCCCCCAGTCTATCAAAGTGTCCTGCGAGTCCATGGGCGACCCCTGCGCTTGTCCAGTAAGTTCATTCTTTGTTATAGTTTAAGGTAGTTTGGATGAGGGTTTGGTATCTGCCACAGAGTCCTGAATAATATGACAGGGAAAAGGTTCCACTCGTAAAACGATCAGAGGGCAGAGACTTTATATCAAAACTCAGCCTCCACAGGCAGAGAAAGAGCTTTGTTACTGTTAGAAAATGACTTCCAGGTTACAAGAAACACATAAGAGGGCGGGGCGGGCCTTGGTCATCTTCAAGGTGAGGCGATTTTCATTCCAAGTCCCCAAGACTCAAAGCACACTCATCGCTCCCCACCCCCAACTACGTCTTCTCTCTTGTGAAAACCCACGTTCCTGGAACCCTAATCTTCATGTGAACAACGGTTAGGAAGAGGCCAACCCTTCCCAGTCTTACACGGTAATTAAACAAGAGAGTGTGTGTAGCTGTGAAGTCTTGAGTTACAGGCTGGACATGCGTTTCCGCTGTTAGCCTCCTCACTGCTGAGGTCTGGCTAGCTGTCACCCCCTGGTTTCTTCTCTGTGACTGTCACTGGGCTCCCATTGGCCACGGCTGTTTGCCTGGGTTTCACGTGGATCGGCTGCGGTAGCACACACTGAAGCCAACAGCGGTGGGAGCTGAAGAAGCAGAGAATTCCTGAGGAAAAAATGATGAGGCTGAAGATGAAAATGACTCAACACTTGATGTTTGTTAAGAAATTCACAGTTTTTAAACAGGCTGAGCAAATGAGTGTGGAGTCACCTCTTTTCCCTATGACAGTCTGTTCTACAAATTCTCGGACATGTTTCTTATTGAATGTGCAGGAGACAGGGATTCTACTTTTCTATGAAGGCACAATTCTAACATAGAGTAGGGGAGGCTGCAACAAGCCAATGAGGTGTCTTTGCACCAAATCCATGCCCAGAAACGAACAGTACTCGACTGGGACATAGTTGAAACCCATGGGCATGATTGTTCTGGATTCAGGACCTACCCCAAGAACTCACACGGCCCCCAGAACACTCACCAGATAAGAAAAACAGTGTGATGCTGAATGAAAGGATGAAAGACGGGTAGAGAAAGGTGATTTTCGCTTCCTTGAATATGTCCGTTACTTTCAAAATATGCAGAGAGTGCAGCAGTAATGCAAGGAACACACAGACACCTGTCACTCAGGAAAAAAAGTGGGTGGGCAAAGACAAGTCAGGTTAGTTTAGTGTTCGGCCTTTGGGCTAATTCCCAAGACCTTAAGTTGTCATTCCAGCTCTTCTACTCCATTTCTTTCTCTTGCCATTGCATTATCTTTTACCTTAGCAGTCCTTGAACAGTTTCTAAGGAGAAACTGTGTCCAGTGGAATGTCACCCTAGCCCAGAACCAGGACGATTGAGGGAACCCTCTTCCTCCCATCGCTTACCTATAATGAAGAAGGTGATCGTGAAGAAAAAGTACTGTTTCCAGGTATCAGGAAGAGAATGAGGGAACGCCAGGAGTATGATGTTCAGGAAGAAGGAGAGAACAAGGGCGCTGATCATGAAAATTCGACCAAATATGAAGTAGTCTGAATTGGGGAGGGAGAGGGGAGAAAGGCCAGCAGCTCCCTCTAGGGCCCCCTCCTTCCTGGGTCTGAATCCACAGAATACTAAGGAAGCAGTGTGGAGACTGTAAGGAAGGAACCAGTGGTAGGGGACCAAAAGGCCTAGGACAGCGATTCTAGTGGCTCACCCTGAAATGAGCCAGTGTTACTGGGGGGAGTATAACTGCTTGGTCCATGTGAGCTGGGCCAGAAAAGGAGGCCAGCAATTCCTGGAAGGGGCAGGGTTGGAGCAGGGCCCTCCCTTTCCGGGCCAGAGCTTACTTGATTTGGATGGAGGAACCCAACATGTGACCTCGCCACTGCAGATTGCGAAGAGAGCGCTGAAGAGGGCTTGGGAGGTGCCCGGGATTTCTATCTTCACCCAGGTGGGCAGGCTGAAGGCCCACCACAGAAGGGCAGAACCCGTGAATGCACAGGTGAGGATGACAATGCGATATGGTCTAGTTATCCCACATTTCATACAAAAGGGTGCTGACTAGAAAAAAGGGGGTATGGTAAATGTGTTATTTTCCCTCAGTTCCTTTGGGATTTCTCCCCATTCTTTGACACCCGCCCATATAAGCCCAATCCTCTTGTCTTTTCTCATACTCAGCTCGCAGGCTCTCCCTCCTCACCCCCTAACCAAATACCCTTCAGTCCACAGGCTGACCTGGGTCCCTTACCCCTTGGGACTGAGATCTTTCTCTTTGGTCTTTGCATCTTGTCTGAAACACTACTCACACACAATCATCCACGGCCTATTTTGTTACTATGATTTTCCCCCTTGTCCTGTCCCACCACCTAGATTAGAGTCCCTAGGAGACAAGAGCCCTGACTCCTTCATCGCCCGCCACATTTAGCACAGTCTTTACATGTGGGAGGAGCTCAGTGAACACCTGTTAACCGAAAGGGGGAAAATCATAGCATATTCTGAGTACATTCCTTGGTGATGTCGAGAGAAGTAAAACTTTTGGATGCTCTTGCAGCCTCCGCACACCTCCTCCTCCTCATTACCCTCAAATCCCTCCTCCTACTGTTAGTGATCCCAGCTAACCTTTTGTCTTATTTCTTTTTTGATCCTTTCTGTTTCAGCGTCCATCTTTTGATCCCCTGTTTTCTGTAGCGCCTTCTTACATGGAGGCCCATCCTGGCCTTCTCTTCAACAGTAGAATGTTGTGGTCCCTTCCTGTTCCATTGGCAGGAACATTTAGTGACATCACAAGTATGTGAACTCTGCCTCCCAAGAAAAATGTGAGATCCCACCCTGTTGCCCCTGTTTTTAAAAACATGTCATGTCCCAGCCCCTTCACCCAGCAATGCCTTTGTTTTCCTTGGCATATATGGGCTTCAAAAGCTATGGCTTGTGTCCTTAGCTCTAACTTCCAACACCAAGTGTGCAGAAGTGCTGTACTCCCATACGAGATAGGACACTTGACAGAGAACACAGGATAACCAAGGAAATAACTGGGAAGACCAGTTCTGTGTTAAGGGTACAGTGGGTCATACTTTACCCTTCACATCCTTGACCAGAATGATCTTAAGTCATGTAATGCCTTTTTACCCCAATCTTGCACACTGGTTGGCCAATGGTGATCACTCTGCATGTTTGTTGATGAAGGAATGAATAAAAATGAGACAGCCCTGGCTGGTGTGATTCAGTGGACTGAGTGCTGGCCTGCTACCCGAAGGGTTGACGGTTCAATTCCCAGTCAGGGCACATGCCTGGGTTGTGGACCAGATCCCCAGTAGGGGACATGTGAAAGGCAACTGATTGATGTGTCTCACATATCAATGTTTCTCTCCCTCTCTCCTTCCCTTCCTCTCTAAAAACGGATTTTAAAAAATCTTTTTAAAAAATGAGACAAAAAAGCAGCAGGTTACTAAGAATCTCTGTTTAGAAGTTTCTTAAATGTAAACTGTGGGAATGTTTAACTTTGTATATTCTATTCACTAATGTATTCTGAGCACCTACAACATTGTCTGGCATAAAGCAGGTGTTACATAAATATTTGTGGAATGAACGATCCAGGAACAAAAGGCTCATTGGAACACAGACTTGGCCTATCTCTCACTTTCCCTCAGCTGACCATTTGTGTTGGGTATACACTATTTCCAGGACTCACTGGGATGTTGGAGTGGGCAACAGTAATGCATTCCCAGCGTTATATGTTTATGTGTTGATTGGTTGTACTATTGAAAGCAGACAGCATGGCAATGCCATTGGCCAGAGAGAGAAGAAATATTTATGGCAGAAAATCAGAGGTAACTCAACAAGGTAAAGATTGCTTTTTTTAAAAGATTTTATTTATTTATTTTTAGATGTAGAGGAAAGGAAGGGATAAAGAGAGGGAGAGAAATATCTGATTAATGAGGGAAACATCAACCAGTTGCCACTTGCACACACCCCGACCGGGGGACTGAACCCATAACCCAGGCATGTGCCCTGACGGGGAATCAAACTAGCAAACTTTCCCTTTGTGGTATGATGCCCAGCCAACTAAGCCACACCAGTCAGGGCTAAAGATTACTTTTTACAATCTTGTGTGCACGTGGAAACTCAGCCAGGAGACTTAGGAAGAGTAGAAATTTCAAGGCAATATGTTTAAGTCTCAAGGGTGGTGGGAGCCCCATATTTTCTCCTGAGCTCTGACCCGGAAAGCAGAGTAGATGGGCAAATAGATTTCTGCTGAGGTCAAAAAAGGAATAAAGGGAAACTATAAATACATTTACAAGCAAATTCTTCACTGTCAACATTGGTCAGTTACTCTCAATCCACACATTAAAAACTTCATTAATTACTCCACATTCACTTTAAGGCACACGCCCCCTTAAAGTGAGAAAACTGTTCTTTCGATTAAATGACTTGGAGCCCTGGCTGGGTGGCTCAATTGGTTAGAGCCTCATCCAGTACCAGACAAGGCTGAGGGTTCGAGTCCAGGTACAGAGCACATAACTTCAATCCCTAGTCGAAGTGCATACAGGGATGTTTCTCTATCATCCGTCATCTGAAAAAAAAAAAGAATCACCCACTTATAACCGATTAAGTCAGAATCATCAGGGGTGGTTCGAGGTGTGTCTTTTCAAAAACTTGCTACTTACTATTTTTAAAAAGCTCCCGGGTTATTCTAGTGTGCAGGTAGGAATGAGAAACACTGGCCTCTAAGGGGCCTGGCTGCGCGTTGGACTCGGATTTGTCTCAAACACAATTTCCAGGGCTGGCGGGAAGGAACAAGAATGAGATTTAAACTAACAACAGAGGGGTTGGGAGAGAAAGGGCTGGCCGGTCCTCGAACGCCTGTGAGTCTGGACAGCGGCCAGCCCGCAGAAGGGGCGCCCTGCGCAGAACAGCATTCCCCGCCCCCCGGCTGCAGGTCGAAGCAGGGCTGACCCCTCGTCCGAGCCGCAAGATCAGACCATACCCCGAGAGGGACACGCGCACTGTCCCTCTTCTCGGTCCGCGGGGAAGTCGGCGCGTCCCGCCGCAGGGGAGAGGACTGGAGAGGTCCCGTCCGTTCTACCCTTTGTCCCCTTTGTCCCTCAGCCTCTAGCAGTACTTTGTCGCGGATCCAGAGTCAGACGTCGCAACCAGAACCCCTGAGAGTGAAGACACCTCAACTTCCGGAGGGAAAAAGCGCGGCCGGCCGGCCGGCGGGTGCGCGCGTGAGTCGCCCACTTCCGATCCCCCCGGCGCTAGAGCCCGTGACGATAGGGTTCCGGGGCCGCGCAGCCCCAGGGGGCTCGCTCGCCGCTGCGCCGCAGAGGGGGGCGGCCGCAGCGGGGGTCTTCCGGTTACCCTGGAGGTGTCCACCCGCGCGCACAGCGTCCTCCGTACCTGCAGGAGGAGTGGCCCGTGGGGTCCGGGGCTGGACCCAGCGCGCCTTCGGGCGGGAGACGCAGCCCCGGGGCTCCGGGATGGCGGGGACACTGGCGCCAACGCCACCCGCACGGACGCGGACGTGGACGTTCCTGCGTGGGGCAAGTAAGAGTGACCAGAAGAGGGGGCCAACACTCCAGTGGCGCAGTCGGTCCGCGCGCGGTATTTATACGCTAGTAAGTGTGGGAATTATGTCCAGGTCGGGAGTTCGAGCCTCATCTGCAGCATCTTTTCCAACCGGAGAGCGCATCCCTGTCCCCTGTGCTTTCCTGTGTACTCAAGAGTTTCTGAAGAATTGTTCTACTTCCTCTTTAAATGTGGATTTCATTAGTAGGACTACCTGGGCTTGAGCTTTTTTTTTTTTTTTTGAAAAATTAATTACCGACTTTAAAATTTTTATTATATGTCTATTTTTTTCTTGTGTTCATTTCCATAATTTACATTCTCTGGGAAATTTTTCATTTCATCTAAGTTGTCTAATTTGTTAGCATGACGTCCACAGTGTTCTCTATGATGTTTTCAATTTCTGCAAGATCAGTAATAATTTTCTGTTTTCTTCCTGAGTTTTTATCTTCTCTTTTTTCTTGTTCATTCTACCTAAACTTTTGTTCATGTTGCTGGCTTTTCAAAAGACCTATCTCTTCGTTTCATTGGCGCTCTTTATTGTTTTTCTGTTTTCCATGTCATTGATTCTACTTTAATCTTTATTCCTTTCTTGTACTGGCTTTGGGTTTAGTTTCCTTATCTTTTTCCTGGTTTTTGAGATAAAAGTTTAGGTTATTCGTTCGAGGTCTTTCTTCTCGAATATAGGTCTTTAAAGATACAAGTTTCCATGTAAGTACTGCTTTAATGAAATGCCATAGTTTTGATGTATTATGGGTTTTTTTACTCAGTTAAAAATACTTTTAAAAGAAAAAAAATTCTTTTAATTTTTTCTTCAAATTTCTTTTATACGAGTACCCATGGATTGCTGATTCCTTCAGTTTCCTTCATTATTGACTTCTAATTTGATTTTATTATGATCAGAGAACATATTTTGTATTTTAATCTTATTTTTATCAAGACTTTTAAATAATATATAGTCTATCCTAGATTACAATCCATGTATTCTTGAAAAGAATCTGTATTCTGCTGTTACATCTTTTCCACCGTAATGGGTGGAATGTTCTGTAGATGTCAGGTCAAGTTGGTTGATATTGTTCAAGTCTTCTTTATATTTGCTGATTGTCTATCTCATTGTTGTATTATTTATTGACAGTGGAGTACTGAAGTCTCTACTTATTACTGTTGAATTGCCTATTTCATCTTTTAATCTCTAAATGTTTGCTTTGTGTATTTTGGGGTTCTGTGGTTACGTACATATATTATAATTGTTAGATTTTCCTAATGAATTTTTTGTCCTTATAAAAATGCCCTTCTTTAACCATCCATGTTTGTAATGGTTATGCCTTGAAAGTATATTTTTCCATTATTTTATTTTTAACATATTTGTGCCTTTGAATGTAAAGTATATCTCTGGCAGACACATGAAAAGATGCTCAAGGTTACTAATCATCAGAGAAATGCACAATAAAACCACAATGAGATATCACCTCACACTTGTCAGAATTACTATCATCAATAAATCAACAACCAACAAGTGTTGGCGAGTGTTGGGAACCGCCCTGCCTGATTTCAGAGGCTGTAACCCCCCATGGTTAAGGCTGAGTCAGAGTTGGGACCATAAGCCACTAAGGAGACAAAGCTTATCTCCCTGGCAGGTGTGCCACCTCTGCCCACTTCACCCTGCTTGGCCCTGAGCTTGGCCAGTTAGCCAATGACGGGTAAGAATCCTCAAGGGAGGATCAACCTAAGACAGGCTCTGGTCACCAGGAATAAACGCGCAGGGAAGGACTCGGGGGGCTGTGGAAAAAGGGGGGGATGGACCCTCGCCCCTCGGCTTTGAAATAGCCTGAGTCCTCATTCTGTCTGCAAGAAGTCTCCTAATCTCTTGGCTGCCTTACTTCCCTTGCCTGACTTAAGCCTAAAGCAATAACAGAGGGCAGTGCAGTCCTGTGCTGGGAGGGGCGGATTCCCTGGGGAATCAGGCCTAAGAAAAATACATACATTCCTGTGAAACCTACTTAATTTGTACCCTCAGTTTAAGAGATAAGGGTCCAGACCTGAGATGAGTCTGGCGCCTAAAGTTTTATAGCCCTCTAACTAGTTGGCTGTAACTCAGAATAAGCCCTCAAAGTTCTCTGTAAATCTTGTATTGTTTAACCCTTACCAGCTGACAATGATTGATGAGCTTTATCTGTATTCCTGTGCGAATGAACCTAATAAAAGCCCCTGGAGAGAAAGGCTCTGGGCCCTTCTCCTTTGAGAGAATCGGCCACCTCTCCTCCCCAAGCAGATCATGTCTTGGTAGTCTTATTCTTCATCCGTGGCGGACCGGGGGGCTGCATTAAAGACCCCCGACAAGCGAGGATGTAGAGAAAAGGAATCCCATGTGCACTGTTGGTAGGAATGTAAATTGGTACAGTCATTATGGAAAAAGTATGAGGTTCCTCAAAAAATTAAAACTGGAGCTGCCTTGTGACCCAGAGATTCCACTTCTGAGTATATATTCAGAGAAGTTCCCAACACTAATTTGAAAGAATATGTGCACCCCTATGTTTACTGCAGTGTTATTTATAATAGCCAAGCTATAGAAGCAGCCCAAGTGCCCATCAATAGACAAGTGGGTAAAAAGTACATATGTGGTACTTATGTGCAAGGGAATATTACTCAGCCATAAAAAAGAATGAAATCTTACCATTTGTGATATCATGGATTGACCTGGTGGGTATTACACTAAGTGAAATAAATCAGACAAAGACAAATACCATCTGATTTTTCTTTTATGTAGAATCTAAAAAAATAAAATAAAATAGAAACAGACTCATAGATGCAGAAAACAAATGGATAATTGTCAAGAAGGGGGGAGGACTGGAAAAAGGTGAAGGGACTAAGAACTACAAATTGGTAGTCACGAAATAGTCCCAGGGATGTAGTATGCGTGGGGAATACAGTCAATAATATTGTAATAACTATATACTGTGCCTGGCGGACACTTGAATATCAGGGCGATCACTCTGCTGTACACCTGAAACTAATATAACATAATATTGAATATAAACTATAATTTTAAAATAATTTTTTTAAAAAGAAAACTCCTCACTTTTAAATTCATTTTCTTAGTGATTAAACAAACATGCAGTTTTTTAAAATGCCCCTCATAAATCATGGAGTCTCATCTGGGTCGGTGAATTCTCTGTTTAATCTTGACTAGGTTATTTAATAAAAACCTCGTCAGGATATTTGACAGGTGTATGGCAGGTTGTAAGTGGAAGGTGGTCACTGGCCAGTTTCTCGTTCACTTTCTGCAGCAGGATGACTCTTGCCCAGGCGCTTGACATTCTAGGACCAGAAGAGTGTGTCCACCTGTGTGCAGAGCCATTCACTGAGAACCTACTGAGCACTGGCTCTGTGCGAGGAACAACATCCTCTTATCCTCAGAAAAATAACAGCAGTAGCTACTACTCATGAAGAGTTGCTGGGTAACTCTTGAAAGGTCTGGGCTTTGCTGTAAAGGAGTTACATGTCTTAACTCATTTAATGATAATTAAATTTAACTATAATTGTAGTATTGCAGTTCTCATTTTCATGTGAGAAGACTTCAGAAGCAGTTGTAGTTACACATTTCAGGGATTTCTCAGCCAAAAGAGGGAGGAAAACTTGGACACACGTGGAGGCCTTCATGTCGGGAGTGTGTTTCCTCCATATCCTTCCCTCTGATGTGCCATGGCCACTGGCTTCCGCATCCTCTCTGGTCCTGTTCACTAATATCCACAACTTTAATTTCTTTAGGCCAATGAGCACCTGTCTTCCCGAGATCCCACTAGAGGAGTTGTTTGAATATGTCATGGATTTTATGTCTTCTTTTATGTCAGGGCTCATTTGAAGAAGACATTGCTTCCTCTATTCGAATGTGTCCAGAATCCAGATATAGAAGGGATTTGACCCTATAGTGGATGCTTAACTATTTGCTGGAATGACTAACTATCATGAGGCAATTAGAAGACTGGAGGGAAAGTACGTTCTGCTCAACTTCGCAAAGAATGAGATGCTTGAGCCAGAGTTGGACATATCCAAAGTCTTTCTCCCAGGATTGAGTGTTGCAGTTGTGATAAGGGGGTGATGTTAGGACAGAGGGGACAGGTTGCAGGTGTAGGCAGTGGCTCTCACAGGGTTTCCCACAACTGGGTTAAGTGCAGGTAACCATTCAGAGTTCTCAGGGGTGGGGGAGGAGGCTGCACCCTCTTCCTATTCTCAACAAGGACTCAAGAGGCCGCATCACACAGGAAGTGGCTGCCCCTTTGCAGTGGGGAGGGTCTAACACCTTTACCCCTAGGCTTGCAGGTATCTGGAGGGAGACTAGGGACTCTCATCCAGGAACTGCGTCACCTGGAACCTGATGGAGGACAAGTCAGACAGCTGAGGTTTGTGGTGAGGGGAGACAATGATTTGGGCAGGTGGACCAGCCTGAATGAGGATTTGATGTTGTAGGAAGGACTAGATACAACTACATATAGACATCTAGTATATGATAAAAGTAGTATTTCAGATCATTGAGGAAAGGGTTTTAATAAAGGTTTTGGGATCGATTACATAGTTATTTTGAAAAAGATAAAATGAGATCTATCCCTCACACCATACACAAGAATTAACTTGGTGCTATAAATATAATATCTTTGGGGGCTCTGCCCTCCCTGTTGCCTCAAGAAAACATGCTCTTCAAGACTCACCTTAAACGTTATCTTCTTGTTCCAGGCATTTATGACTCAGTCTAATTAATCAGAGTTAATCCCGACCCCTGTTCCCTCGGAAAATGGAAGGGAAGTTGGGCAACTCTTCCCCTGGGAACCACCCAAGGAGCACACACACAAGTATTCAGAACTCATAGTCCCTCGGACACGGGCGACCCGGGACGTGAGCCCACCAGGGAAGGATCCCTCTGTGCTCCCCCTGGAGCATCGAGGGGCGTTGCCCCGCAGACCCTGGTGTCGCGTTTCCAGATGAGTTTACACACCGCGTGTCAGGAGTTCAGATGCGCCCGGTCCCCGAGGTTGTGGAGGGGACTTTAAACCTCTGTCGCCCCCCGGGGGGAACCAGAATGCCTGGAAGGAGCGCAGGCCACACATACGTGTTTCCATCGCGTCCCAGCCGCTTCCCTTTCGGTTCTTGTCCATAACGCGGAGGAAAGGAAGCCGTACCCATGCTCCCATGTCCCTGGACAGCTCCCGGACAGGTCCCAAGGTCTCTATCCGAGTGGCCTGTGGGTTCTCGGGAATGAATTCAAGGATGGCACGCCCAAGAACCTGGGGCTGTGAGGACGAGGTGGCCGAGTGGTTAAGGCGATGGACTGCTAATCCATTGTGCTCTGCACGCGTGGGTTCGAGTCCCACCCTCGTCGAGCGTCTGGGCTTTTGGTGTGCAAATCTCCAATTTCCCTTCCAAGTGTTTGCCCTGGAGAAGGCTGATTCTTCCCGGGTCACTATGACCTGTGCGTTTTCCTGCTCCCTGCCTCTGTAAGTGATTATTCCTGCATCTCCTTGGCTCTAGACCCCCAGGCACTGTCCTTGTACAAAGGGTAATACACAGCCGAAAGGCCAGAAATAACCCTCTTTTAAAGGGAAAAGCACTCTCCAGGAAGCACAGGTTCATGGTAACAGTCCTGCACGTTGATTGCCTCACCGACTTGTCGTCTTCCTTACCTTTCCTCCATTCCGAATGCACAAAAGAACCTGGAAAATTGTTGTTCCCTGGAGCATTTTCTCAGTCTGTTGGAATCTTGCTTCCAGGCAGGTTTTCTGTTTAGCTGAAATAAATTCTTACAAAGTTTTCTACAGGTTTGGACATTCTTGCATCAACAAGACCGTGAATAGTAAAAGAGAAATTGGAATTTTGGAAGGGAGTTTCCAATAATTGGAACAAAAGAAAAACAAGACTAGCCAAAGGTGAACTCAGTTGTCCCCACGCAGGAGACCACAGGGTCCTCCTGCACAGCAAGCACCCACGTACTACCCTAACGCATTGGTCGTTCTAAGCACAGGGATGGAAAGGAAGCCGCTTCCGCTCTGGTGGAGAGAAGTGCTTAGGAGCTGGTGTTTCCCTGGAGGGAGGAATGAAAATCCAGAAAGCAGCTTGGTAGAGGCCGGAGATTTGTAGCATCCTGACAGACTCCACCCCTGAAGCCCATTAGGCGGCCACATCTTCCCTAATGGAAGGGTCCTGAGTTCAAGACTCACAGAGGCAGAAAAATCTCTTCTAGTGACACAGTATTTCAATGGCTTCATTTGGTATATATTTAAAAAAATGTGTGTGCCTATAATCATTAATCAAAAACATTGAAGGAAAAAGAAACAGTCAGAGTTTGAACAACACTGAAGGGTTTTTGTTTGGGAGAGAAAACCAGGAATTCAACCAGTCAGATCACTCACAGTGGTGGGAGTGGATAGCAATTTGTCTCTCATCTTTGGGATCATCCACTGAAGGAAGTAAATAAAATTCTTTGAGAGTCTTCCTCTTGGCAACAGTGGAGCCAAGGAATATTACTTCACTTATTTATTCAGAGATATTTTCTGAAGAAGAAGGGGGAGAAGGAGGACAAGAAGATGAAAGGAAGGAGGAGAAGAAAAGTCCAGGTGTCAGTGGACTCACGTTCTAGTGGGGGGGAGGTACAGTTAAGATAAGCAAGTGACCCAGGAAAATATAGAGCATGTCAGTTCTTAATACATATTGTGAAGAAAAGGGACAGGGAATGGGAGGGTGACTTCATTACAAGATGGCAGTCAAAGAAAGCCTCACTGCCAAGGGGAGTGCCTGGGGTTAGCACCTGGACACCCCTCCTCATGGAGCATCTCGTGCCCATTTCAGGAAGGGGACAGGAATTCGGCCTCCCCACAGCTGTCCAGACCAGTTCAGCCCCTGGGGGCTCCTCAAAGAGCCCCAGGTGGGCTCTTCCTCTCACAGATGAACACTACCTTTCAGGGGAGGTGCAGCCATTGTGGGGTCCCCGGTAGGAGGAGGTTACCCAACTGGGATCACTAGCTCGACTGCACCTGCCGAGAACTTTCAGCCACTCTCCTTACTAATTGGAAAAGGTCCGAGCTGACTAATGAGAAAAGCGAGAGACAGTACTGTGAGAGGAACATGGGGCCATTGGCTGTGAGTTAAGAGAGGTAACGGGAACCCATGTGTATATTTGTGTTTATATAAATTCCAGAAGGGGCAAAATAAAAAAAGGAATAAAGAAGTTCTAGAGGAATGCACAGGAAACTAATGAACGTGTTTATTTATTATCGTTGGGGAAAATGTGCGGTTGAAAACTGTTGAGAACACGATTGTTGTATTCTTTATACGTGCAATTATTAAACCCTAGCAATAGACTGCCTAACAGCAACCCTAACAAATTTTGGCTGTATTCCCACAAAGGGCCACCAGATGGCGGTAGCATCCCTCCTCCTGGCGAGGAGGGAGGGGTCTGTGTTTGGGAGCATCTCTGTGGGCGGATGGCGTCTCTTATTCCCTTAGTTTAGTCTCAGGATTTCTGCCAACACTTGATTCTTCTCAGTATCACCCTTTGTTAAACAAAAGAGAAAATACGTTAGTTAATTGGGCCGACCTTTTCATAAAACTTTTTGGGGGCAGAGACTACGCACACAGAATAACCTACCTCCAAGTACCCAGTACGCAAGCTTCAACAATGGCCAACATTTCACACTTGTTGCTTCACTATTCTGCCTCCTTTGGGCAGGAGGGAGGCAGTGTAAAGAAATCACAAACATGTTATTGCAACCACGGATACTTTTACAAATGTCCTCACATACACAGATCTAAACACAATACAAGTTTTTCACACCTAAGAAAATTAAAAATGATTTGTAACATCATGCAATATGTAGTCCTTCAAAAAAATTCTCAAACGCCTCCAATATTTCCAATAATCTTGTCTGAATTAGGATTCCATTAGATCTACCTTAGTTGCTATGTCTCTTAAAAATATTTTAATTCATAACATTTAACCGAAACCTCCAAGCACAGTTTACTCTTTGGAGAAGGAGTTGAGAAACTATAATCTGCATGATGGGAATCTTCTTTTCATGAATTCATTGCCTGTAGGCCTTTCCTGTGAGAAGTGTTAGGGGAAAAAAATGTTTACTAAGATCATACTGATATTTTTCCATTCAAATTTAAATCAAAATACTTGGGGTGGTGAACACACAATATACAGGTGTATTATAGAATTTTTACCCTTGAAACATATAATTTTATTATCCAGTGTAACCCGATATACTTTTTAAAATTTTAAGTCAAAGGGCTGTTGACATAAGAAAGGTCCAAACCTGTAGAGAACTTTTTAGTTTATTTGAGCCATGCTGTTGACAAATGCAGGGAAGCAAAATCTCAAATGCTCCAGGACACAAGTTTCAGTTTCTTTTTAAACATTTTAAATTAAGGTGGGGACAAAAGATTACATGAGGGTGGGAGAAAGCAAGGCAGGAACTGGATTATAGCCTAGTTAAGATTATTTGAATAGTGGGGGAATTGCCTGAGGGAGTGGGGGATGCTGAGTGGAGGGGGGCAAAGGGGATAATGTCAGGGCAACTGTAATAGCATAAGCAATAAAATATACTTTTTAAGAAAGATTATTTGTCCTCTTGAGGGTGGTTACCTCTTCGGAGGAGCCTGAAAAGAGATATTTCAAAGGTGTGTTAACCTATATGCATAGAAACAATGGACAAGGATTAAGGCATAGGTAAGTATTTAACTAAAGGATTACAGGCCTGGGGCCTGACTAAGCAACATAACCTGCCCAGTTAGGAAATTACATTCAGATCACCCTGTGAAGTAACTTTCTGTAGAACCTCTTTTTGTCCGCGGTTTTTCCCTAGAAATTAAAATCATATTCTCTGACTAGCTAAATATGCCATTTATTTTCTAGCTTTTCATTTCAAATTTTGCTTCTGGTATCATATTCTTCTGGTCCTTCAGTCCCCTTCACTAACCAAAGGAACTTTAAAATAGAAAATGAACATTTACTCCAGAGGACTCTGGGATAAATGCTCTCAAGCCTTTTTGCCTTCATTGGACAGTAAGTATTCGTGTTTTGTCTTGCAATATTCAACATACGAAAATACGGCAAAGGGAAAGCAGTATGTCAAGCACTGGTATTTCTCAGTCTGGAAATTATATCTTCCAATAACTTCCTCTCCAACAAAAATTCAAGAGGAAATAAAACTACTGCCAAATGCAACACAACGCTAAAGAAAAGTGAATAACTAGCAGGATCGACTAGCAGTGCTTATCAAGCTGGGAGCCGGGGACCTCCAGCACCCCAGGGTGAGGCTTCCGGGAGGGCGGGGCCACTGCGGGCGCAGAGCGCAGGCGCGCACACACGGGCCAATTCAAATTGCCCGCGCACCTAGGCCCCGGCTGGGTCCAACACTATCTCACTTAGGTGACCCCAGCGTAGTTGAATTTGGAGTTTAACATTTTCCGATCTTTTCTTAACCTCGAGAAAGGGTTGTAGAGCCCATTTAAATGTAGTAAGTTCCTAAATGGTACTGGAAAGCTAAAGGAGTTCTAGACATCTGAAAGGGTCAAGGTTCTGTGGTTAGTTGATCTCGAGCTTACCTTAACAGCCGCTTCTCAAAGGATTGTTGCCCGGCTTCGCAGACTAAACGAGTTAAGAGGCGCAGCACAGGAGGCCAACTGAGCAGCAGCTCTCTCTGAGAAAATAGGTGGCTCTGAAAAGAGCCTTTGGGTTAAAAGGTGCCTACAGCAGGCACTTACTTGGCGCTGGTGTACTTGGTGACGGCCTTGGTGCCCTCGGACACGGCGTGCTTGGCCAGCTCCCCGGGCAGCAGCAGGCGCACGGCCGTCTGGATCTCCCGGGACGTGATGGTCGAGCGCTTGTTGTAATGCGCCAGGCGCGACGCCTCGCCCGCGATGCGCTCGAAGATGTCGTTGACGAACGAGTTCATGATGCCCATGGCCTTGGACGAGATGCCCGTGTCCGGGTGCACCTGCTTGAGCACCTTGTACACGTACACCGAGTAGCTCTCCTTGCGGCTGCGCTTGCGCTTCTTGCCGTCCTTCTTCTGAGCCTTGGTCACGGCCTTCTTGGAGCCCTTCTTCGGCGCGGGCGCGGACTTGGCTGGTTCAGGCATGGCTGGGAGGAAGGGCCAAAGAAATGGGAAAAAGGAGCGTGAGGCTGCGAGTGTCCTCTCGGTTCACAGCCTCTTAAGGAGGCGGTGAGCAAAGTCGAGTCTGACTGGCGGGAACTCCAGAAACGTCACATGAATATTGTCCAGTCAAAGTAAGCGTATTTCACAACATGGATCCTATTGGTTTAGGTGAAAGGCTGTAACTTTTCGCCAATGACAGAGGTTCACTTTCGAGCCCGGGAACGACTATAAACAGGGCATATCTGGATCTCTTAATCCACTCTAACCCGAACCTATTTTCTAATCCATCATGTCTGGACGCGGGAAGCAGGGCGGCAAGGCGCGCGCTAAGGCCAAGACGCGCTCGTCGCGCGCCGGACTCCAGTTCCCCGTGGGCCGCGTGCACCGCCTGCTCCGCAAGGGCAACTACGCCGAGCGCGTGGGCGCCGGCGCGCCCGTGTACCTGGCGGCCGTGCTGGAGTACCTGACGGCCGAGATCCTGGAGCTGGCGGGCAACGCGGCGCGGGACAACAAGAAGACGCGCATCATCCCGCGCCACCTGCAGCTGGCCATCCGCAACGACGAGGAACTCAACAAGCTGCTGGGCAAGGTGACCATCGCGCAGGGTGGCGTCCTGCCCAACATCCAGGCCGTGCTGCTGCCCAAGAAGACCGAGAGCCATCACAAGGCCAAGGGCAAGTGAACTGGACGATTTGGGTCTTTCTCAACTTTAACCAAAGGCTCTTTTCAGAGCCACCCATATTTCCATTAAAAGAGCTTGCCTGTGTCGTGTTGTAGCCGCTACTTAAAGATGGTTTTTAGCATATTTCACACATGTCAGTACATAAATGCCCGTGAAATGAGATAACTGTACATTTGAAAGTTAAGTGCATGTCACCATCAGAGTAAAACGGACACATACTGTGTATCAAGTGAGTAAAGTGATCAATGCCTCGGGCCCTCAGGGTTAAATACCTCAGGATTTAAACGTGAAGTGCTTAACTCTTCTGGTAGAGTTTAGCATTTGTTTTTATTGGGTAAGAAAATGAAAGTGAGGCATTGATGATACACATTTCCCTCTAGAAAGCAAAACATTGTGAAGAAGTTGCATGAAAAAATGAGGTATTCATATGCATCCTGTATAGACTTATTAAATCTTTGCTAGCCCTAGCATAAATTCTAATATAAATTCTTACAGTAAAAAATGCTGGCCACCGTATATAATGATGACAGACACTGAAATGGCCCCTCGATTTTTTAAAAAACTAAATTTTAGGTCGTGATCAGTACTCTAAGGTGAACTAAGTCAGGTCCAGGGACTAGAGAGAGGGGCAGGGAGCTGGGAGTGTTTTCTTTCGTGTTACTGTTAATTTAATTTACTGGAGCTCCCAGTAACAATGTACCACAAACCGACGGTACTAAACAACAAACACTTGCCCCTCACAGTTCTGGAGTCCGGAAGTCCGAGACCACGATGCTACCGGGGCTCGTTCATTCTAGGGAAGGAGTGTCCAATCTTTTGGTGTCTCTGGGCCACACATTAAATACACAAACACTAACGAAAACTGATGAGGGAAAGAAAGGCTTTAAGTAAATTTATGATTTTGTGTTGGGCCACATTCATAGCCATCCTGGGCCGCATGCAGCCCTTGGGCCGAGGGTTGGATACCCCTGTTCTAGAGCCTTTGAGGGCGAGACTGAAGGGCACTCACAGCTGTGGGTGGTTGCCTGAAGTCGCAGTGTTCCTTGGCCTGCAACACACCTGCAACCTCCACCTTCTTCACAGCCTCCTTGTCTGTGAGCCTGTCCTTTCCTCTTCTTACAGAATGACTGCTGTCTTCAGATTCAGGACCCGTTCTAAATCCAAGATGTTTTCCTCTCGAGATCCTTAATAGTTACACCTGCAAAGACCCCATTTCTAAATAAGGTGGCATGTGGGGATCCAGGTAGACAGGAGTGGGGGTGAGCGGGCACTCTTCAAACCATTACCAGGACTCTGGAAACATTTTCACTAGCGTGTATTTGAGCAAAAATTTGAATAAAACCAGGTAGTAAGTTAGTTTGCTCTTTTGGGTGATGCTGTAAGCATAGAAGATACTACAAACTCCCGAGACCGTCATGTATGTGGAATGTCTAGCGGGCTCCGGGGCTGAGGATGCAGGGGTGGAAAGTGAGTTCAGAGACAGGCAGAGGTCAGGTAAGGAGGAGCTTTAGGATCCTGTAAGGTTTTATATGCCATGCTGAGTTTTCCAAATCATTCTACATGTCAATTCTATGAGGTCTGAAGAAATGGCATAACCTGACTTAGGTTTCTTTGAAAGTTCACTAAGGCAACCACCTGTATGGTGAATACAAACCGTAGAAGGATATAAATTACACATTCCAGTCATCTTTGAGAGATAACCATGGCATGATCTCATGGGTGGCAGTAGACAATGGGTAGGTATAGGATGTATTTTGCAATTGTGACTAATAGTTTATTGCCACATTTGATGTGTCCAGTGTAACAGAAGAAAAAATCGTTTTCCCTGTGCCATTCTGGGTTTTTGGCTGATAGTCCGTGATAAAGACGAAATAACAAGATAAAACCAGAATTTTATCAATTTGTATACCAATATATATGTCACAGATACTCAGGAACAAAGACTAAACTCCCCAAAATGGCCCAAGCCATTTCCACCTTATTTACCATTTCCAGTTAAAGACAAAAGACTGGGTGGGGTGGTCAGAGGCAGGGCAGTCAGGAGAGGCTACCTGGGAGAAGGTAGGTTTTGTCCTGCAGATTAAGTAGGCGCCTTCTCCATTGGTGAGCCTTGGGACTGGGAGTGGGCAAGCTCTTGCAGGCACAGGGAGGGAGATTTCCATTATAGATCTAAATGTCCTTGACAAAAAAAGGAGCTTCCACGTTTTTCAAAGACTTTTTCTGTTGTTTCTCATAATCAGCTGAAAGTGATCCTTACACCAAAGAGGTGTAATTAGGGGTGGTGAATTCTGCTCCCTTTAAAATGAGAAATTATGTAAAGATACAAGAAAAATACCTTGATTGTAAGTATTTATCTTGATATATTAATTTTTAGTATATTAGAAAAAAGCCTGAATAGCACCATGTTTTTATAAAATAATGTTTATAGAAGAATAAATGCTTTCGCTATTAATTTCAGAAACTACAGAGAGTCTTACAAACTTATCCATCCATTGCTAATTTATCACTAGTTTCATACAGGCAAGGAGACTACAGCATGGTGGGAAATTTGCTGATTTTTAAAGTAGAGAAAGGTCTGGAAATGTATTCCAGATAACTAAAGTTGAAGAAATATAGTAAAAAAGGTATACTTTTCCCCCCTTCATTTGAATTTTCTACATATTCCCTAGTAAAAAATTAATTGCTCTTGTTGCAAGTTTTTTTAATTTTTCAAATGACATGTTATCTGGAAAATAGTCTACTGCGGTATACATGGATTGGTAGTATAACTTTTCAGGGAACCAGGACACAGTATGGCAAAGATAAATTTACGCAACCAACGGATAAATTTATTAAGAAAATTTATGTGTTACAAGTGCATAAAATTATTTTTAATATCTTTAAAAGACTCGTGATAAAAGAAATTTTTTGAAAAAAAATTGAGGTGGGAATTTACTGTCAAATACCAAAATACTGTTCAACATTAGAAATAATAATAATACTTCAGCAATAGACATAGACTGATCAGTGGAACAATAAAACTCGAGAACTGTGAGAAATATTCAATATGATAAATTAAGTTCCTCAAATCAGCAGGGAAATATATGATGTCCTGATTAACCAGCTTGTTTTTTTTTTCTTTTTTAAAGTTAATTCTCTGTATCTGGATTGTTGGAATTAGTTTTGAAGTGGTCCTACTCATCATTAGTAAGACACACTAGGAGCTGCTGTGGAAAATAAAAATTGGTAATTTGGTGGAACAGAATTGAACGATATATCTGGAAGATCTTAATATTCTCTGCTTTATTATTCCATCTTGGTCAACTTCTGTGCAGTCAGCATATGGACTATATCTCTCCTATATATTAAGGAGAGAAACATTCCAAAGTTGTGGCCTCAGGCAAACACTGTTAGACAGTACATGTATATACGCAGAGATAAAAACACAGTATTTCCTTCACTGTTTTTGTGTATCCTCTACAATGTTAAGGTTCCGTTGTTTAATTTGGATGAAGCGCAAGGCACATTAAATAAGAATAGAGGGAGAAAAACAGCCAGGGTGTTCAGGATTCAAAATCTTTGAAAAGAACAGAAAAGAAAGAGACCCTACTATAGTAGGTTTTCTGTTTTTAGGCCCCTTCCTGCCACCAAGAACAACTTCCTGCGCGGCTCTTTAGGTTTTCACTCTCGTCCTCCGGGGTTCCCTATAAGATGGAACTGCTGACATTCTTGGCGGATTACGGGTCTTTGTCTTCGGAATGTCTGGTCGCGGGAAAGGCGGGAAAGGTCTGGGCAAAGGCGGCGCCAAGCGCCACCGCAAGGTGCTGCGCGACAACATCCAGGGCATCACCAAGCCCGCCATCCGGCGCCTGGCCCGCCGCGGCGGCGTCAAGCGCATCTCCGGGCTCATCTACGAGGAGACCCGCGGGGTGCTCAAGGTCTTCCTGGAGAACGTGATCCGGGACGCCGTCATCTACACGGAGCACGCCAAGCGCAAGACGGTCACGGCCATGGACGTGGTCTACGCGCTCAAGCGCCAGGGCCGCACCCTCTACGGCTTCGGGGGCTAAGTTACTGTATTTATCACCATAACCTCGTCTCCACCAAAGGTCCTTTTCAGGGCCGCCTACTTTTGGGGAGGAGCTCTGTGCAGCTTTCTTAGTTCGCAGGGATAATGAGGCTGGTAGAACAAAGTAAATTGGAGAAGATGGGGCACAAAGGATTGTAATAGCCCCTGTTTGCGTTTGTCCAGAGTTTCCTGGAAACGGCAACGAACCCTTTAGCTTTGCTCTTTGGAAGTCTCAAATCTCAGTAAATTACTAAACACACCCACAGTCTGCAACTGTTCAGCCGGCCGCCTAGAAACCCAGCCGGTTAAAACGACATAAAGACCAAAACGCTGGGCCTCAATTCGGTGTTTGCCCAGGATAAGCACGGGAAAATCTTCCCACTCCCTTTGCCACCGAAGCCCATTTTGGGTTTACGTGTAACTAAGGGAGTTGCTGATTGTGGGAAGTGAGGGTGGGGCCTTTGTGACCTTTGCCTGTGGCCTTCCCTGTTTCTGGCTCTGGGTTGGAACTGCCTGGAGCCTGATTAACCATGTATCTGAGGCCTGGGGTCTAGATGGTCCTGCCCCTCACTAACCTCATTGGTCCTTTTAATCAGGGGTCTCCAACCTTCGGGCCAGGGACTGGTACCGGGCCGCACAGCAGGAGGTGAGCGAGGGAAGCTTCCTCTCGCTTCCCATTGCTCACATGACCGCCTGAGCTCCACCACCCACTCCGGTCCATGGGAAATTTTCTTTCATGAAACCAGTCCCCGGTGCCAAAAAGGTTTATGACAGGATGAAGGGGTCTTAACAAAGGAATGGAGCTGGTTTGTCCCGTGGTGTTCTTTGGCACAATGTTGCACTAGGCCCAGTACAAGTACTTTCCCGTTTGAACTCTCCAAGGTTTGAGGTGTAATACGTACAAGGAAGTTCCTCTGGCATGGCAGCACTATTTTAAAGTAGCTCCCTTTACATTGTTTACCAACTGCATTACACATTAGAGGCGTCTGAAGTCTTGATCATAAATGCTCTTCTTGTTTACTCTGGTACCATATTAAATACTAAAATGTCAGGAACACACAACATGCTAATAAAATCAACACACAAGTATGGTTACACCACTGTCTCTTCTCAACAGCACCAGCTGTCTGTCCCCGTGCTCCGGGATTCACAAGTGTCCTAATTCTAGTGCTTGCAGTTGACACCTTTTTAACTTCCAATGTACATACTCCTAAACATAGTACTACGTTCACTCAGTTTTGTAAGTATTTCTGTTCCTCCACTGATGTAACATTTATGTACTTCACCCCCAGCTTGAGATATATATATCTACAGCTCTAATATCGACGACTGAGTGGCTCTGAAAAGAGCCTTTGGGTTAAAAGGTGCCTACAGCAGGCACTTACTTGGCGCTGGTGTACTTGGTGACGGCCTTGGTGCCCTCGGACACGGCGTGCTTGGCCAGCTCCCCGGGCAGCAGCAGGCGCACGGCCGTCTGGATCTCCCGGGACGTGATGGTCGAGCGCTTGTTGTAATGCGCCAGGCGCGACGCCTCGCCCGCGATGCGCTCGAAGATGTCGTTGACGAACGAGTTCATGATGCCCATGGCCTTGGACGAGATGCCCGTGTCCGGGTGCACCTGCTTGAGCACCTTGTACACGTACACCGAGTAGCTCTCCTTGCGGCTGCGCTTACGCTTCTTGCCGTCCTTCTTCTGCGCCTTGGTCACGGCCTTCTTGGAGCCCTTCTTCGGCGCGGGCGCGGACTTGGCTGGTTCAGGCATGGTCGAGAAACCCACCAAACTGTGGTGAAAGACAGCAAACTAGTAGCGTAGCGTGACGTGCCCTGTTTATATAAAACTTCACATGCAAATAAGGCGATAAAGCCCTTTGTCTGATTGGTGGATAATCGGAACGTGAAAAAATTCGCTTAGTCCAATCATAACTCAAGAGTCCAAAAGGTATGTTTTCACTGGCCAAGATGAAGCTAAAAAGTTGACCAATGACAAATCTGCTTTTTCGCTCTTAAGATCGTTTATAAAATGTGCCATTCTTGTAGTTTCACTTTTATGCTTAATTGTTGAAAGAGTCCTGAAGTAAAAATGTCAGGACGCGGGAAGCAGGGCGGCAAGGCGCGCGCCAAGGCCAAGACGCGCTCGTCGCGCGCCGGACTCCAGTTCCCCGTGGGCCGCGTGCACCGCCTGCTCCGCAAGGGCAACTACGCCGAGCGCGTGGGCGCCGGCGCGCCCGTGTACCTGGCGGCCGTGCTGGAGTACCTGACTGCCGAGATCCTGGAGCTGGCGGGCAACGCGGCGCGCGACAACAAGAAGACGCGCATCATCCCGCGCCACCTGCAGCTGGCCATCCGCAACGACGAGGAGCTCAACAAGCTGCTGGGCAAGGTGACCATCGCGCAGGGTGGCGTGCTGCCCAACATCCAGGCCGTGCTGCTGCCCAAGAAGACCGAGAGCCACCACAAGGCCAAGTAAGGAGGAACCGGGTTAGGAACTCTGGAAAACAAAGGCTCTTTTCAGAGCCACTCACACTGTCATAGAGAGTTGGTACACACAATCTGCCACATTCTCTTAGCAGTCACCTCCCCTTTCACTTGCGAATTAATCTGAACGAGAATTAGGTTTTGTTTTATTGATTTAGCATATCAGAAGTTACACACATGTTGGTAAGTTCGTGATCCTATTCCTTTGGAGTACGTGTATTTATCTCCTGAGCTCACAGCAGCTCAGCGTGCAACAGAGAATGCAAGCTAGAGAACAGCCTCCGTGCCAGCCCGGTTGGAAGAGGCAAATGCGTAAACGTGTGCTGTCAGGTGATGGATGTGCGGTGAAGAAAATAACAGTGATTAAGCTACAGAGCACAATGGGGCTATTTTAGGTTGAGTAAGTGGAGATAAACTGGGAAGAGAGCAGTGGAAAGGCCGAGTCAGGTACACCTGGTGGCACACTGATGCGATAGTAGTTAGTACTGTGTTGTCACAGCAACCTCGGTTGGAATCTGAGTTAAGGCAGGAGCTTGAGGTTGCAGGTGTACTTTCGCACCCTTTTCAACTGCAGTGCAGACTGCAAAATGCGTGCGAAGTTGCAGAGATTTGTAATCTACCCGGAACCAAGAGAGACAAATGCACATCTCATTGTGCTGCCTTACCACCCGCTTAAGCCAGCCAAACAGCAAGTGCCCCTAGTTTTTTTGTTTGTTTTCCTCTTTCTCTGCAATGCTTCTCTTCCTAACTCTACTCAGGTCCAGTTGGCATTGGCTAGGAGTCCTGAAGAAGAAACTGAGGTAATAAAAACAAAAATAGAAAACTTCCTTTTGAACACGAGAAAATGACTTCAAATGCAGGTCCAGGTTTCCTGTGCCACCTTTCCCAGCAGACTGTTCATGAGTCAGGCACTTCCAAGTATTCTGGCCAGGCAAGTGCTCAGAAAACTGACAATCTGGAGAAAATTGGAGGAACCCTTGAGGGGGGAATCATGGCTCAGAGGAATAGCTCCTGTCTCTAACCTCTTCTGTTTGTACAGTAGAGTTACAAAGGGGCAAGTGGACCGGGCAAGGTGAGTGTGGAGGAGAGTTGACCTGAGGAGGGGAGGTGACCGGAGATAAGCAAGTCCCCAGAGGAGCTTCCATGGGCCCACTTCTCCACAGCACCACACTCTGAGACACACAAATGACACCTCTCCCCTGGACTTGTGGATTGTGGGAGCTCAAAAACTACTGTCTTCTTTCTCCTTTCTTGGTGACAGGCCGACCCACGATTGTGAGCCAGAGCTGGCAGTACGTGGCAGTGGATAGCAAAAGACCCCTTCCGTTTACCTTGGGGAGGGGGAAGGGAGGAAAAACCACCTATTATTGGTTCCACTGGGGGGGTGGAACCCAGGACATTCTGTGTGTGAAGGAGACGTGGTAACGGCTGCGCTATGAAACCACACGCTCCAGAGGCCCACGTTTCTGAGTAAGTACATTAGAAAAAGTTTACATTTATTAGATTCAAAGATAATTTAGGAATGTGTAGTTTTGGTTTTTGTCTTTGTCTTTTTGGTGTTAAATTACATTTCCCGTGCATCTTCCTAGCAAGTAGAGTCATTGTAAACACACGGGAAAAGATTATCTAAAACCACATTCTTAACCCTTGGAACACTTCTATGTTCATCCATTCATTCCAAGATTATTTATTTGGAATAATAAATAATCTTGGAATGTCCACCGCACCACGTGCCCAGTAACTGTCGAGGTGCTGCAGACAGAGCAGTGCTGCGATTAGAACCCTGGTAGGCACCCACCTTACAATGTGGGGTCCACACAACCTGTCACAATTAACAGGTGCTGGAGAAGCGGATCTTTATAAACCGCTCCCATAACCTCCCTTTACTTGTAACTGGGTCAGAACCGGCTGCTGGGGACTGCTCACTGAGTTTTGCTTAGGGTATTTGTGTTTAAAATGAGAGGCAAATAAATGTTTTGCATTGGAGGGGGTCAGAGGATGCCACCCCCCAATACATATGCCTCTGGCATATTGATCATTTTGAATTAAAGGCACTTGAAAACAACAGATGCAAAAACGGGGGGGGGGGGGGCAGGCATTCTGGCCCTTATTTTCCTTTCTAAAAGCAGGAGATAAAATTCCCACGTGAAAGGGTATCTTTCTACACCAGCAGGAAGAAACATTCTTATAACCAGAGACAGGAAGTTGAGACTCAGAGAAATCTGGACCAAAAAAATTAAAAAAAAAAAACAAAAAAAAAACTAACCCTTTTCTTCCTAGTCACTTTTCTACTAACTGCCCTAGCCTCAACGCTTTCGTCTTGTCACGTGATCATGTTTGTCCCGCCTGGTGTGTAAGTGTTGGTTCTCAGAGACTTCACTTTTTTGTGTGGGCTCCCATGTACATGTAAAAATTATTTAATAAAATGTGTATGTTTTTGCCCTATTAGTCTATACCATGTCTTTTTAATTCTCAGGCCCAGAGAGAGACCCTAAGGGAGCAGAGGAAGAATTTTTCCTCCCCTACACAATCTCTCTCCCACTGTCCTTCCCTGTGACACAGCATTGGTATGACAAGTCTCCTGCAAACTCTGGGATCTGCCCTCCACAGCCTTTGTGAGTGTTGGGAGCCTTTCCATACTCAAGTTGCTGGTGATGCCACCAGGCTAAGGAAGGTTGTCTGTGGGCCACAGATCCTAGCAGCTCCTTTGTGTTGTCCAAGGCCTTCTCAATTTCATTCCTTAGGATCAAATTACAGTAGACTTAGACACTGATAGACGGAGGGTGATTATACCAAATCCATGGTGAGCTAGGATCGTGGTAGAAAGATTCAGCCACGCACCTATGAAATACTGGCTGTCAATGTTTTTTCCCAGGCTTTGGTAAGGAGAGAGAAAAATAATCAAATAGCCTGAGTGCAAAACAGAAACTCGTAGGTTTTCTGGTACCATTGAGAGTGGTCTCCAGTTCTCATTGAATAAGATGAATTAGAAGGTAAGATCAAGCAAGGATCAAATCCATGTTGATATAATTATAAACTTTAAGTTCAAAGGGTTGCCACTCACTCATCGAAGCAACATAGAACAACTCATGTATTTTTCTTGTAAGAACCAAAGTACTGTTTACAGTTTGGGGAGCCCAGGAGAGACTGCACAGATCCCTGAAACACTGGCCCAGGCTTACAGGAATATAAACAAAAACACGTTTTATTCAACACATAATCATATGAACTGTGAGGAGGCTAAGATAAAGAAGTGCAGGGTGCTAAGTGAGCACCCACGCACCCTGGATACCCTTAGCAACCCAAAATTTGGGGCACTAGAAGACATGACTCCAACGGATTGTCACATAAGAACCATACACTTGTCTAGATATGCAGGTTGATCAATGTTTCAAATGTGAAAAGGAAAATCTGTACATTTTTGAGAGAAAATTTATAACTTAGTAGCAGAGAAAGACCCTTTAAGCATAACCTCAAAGTACAAATCATAAGGGAGGAAAAAGACAAATCCTTAACAAAATCAAGTTCCTGCAACTAACCACGGGTCTGTGCATAGCAGGTAAAAGCCATGACGGGTGTACACATGGCAACATAGATGGGTCTTAAAGTCACAATGCTTTTTTAAAGGCATACGAATATATACTATACCATTTACATAAATGTGTAATATATGCACACACACAAAAAGTCAAATTTGTCCAAAAAATGCATGTGATCAAAACGATGCTGATGCACGATAAACAAGTTAGAAACGTTGCTTATGGGGAGTGGCAGCAAGCGGGACACGGGGACAACGGGAATACGTGAGTCCAAACCCTCCGCTCAGATTTACAGTCTCTGAGGACAGGAACCAAGTCAGTTCAAGAGCAGATCAGGACGGGGCCCAGCGGCGTTTCCTCCTGCTGCCCCACGCGGAGCCGGAGCCACCGATCACCGAGGCCCAGACTGTCCTTGAAGGAGGGGCCTGACGGCGCCTGGTCTGGGCGAGATGCTAGTCTCCTCCGCATTCGTATGTCCTCGGCTTTGCTTCCTTTCTCATGCAGGTTACATGAGACAAAAAGAGCGTGACAGTCTTGCCACGTGCAGTGAATTAGCTCAGAAGGTAGCACCGTGGGCTCTGTCACCTGGCGACAGCGGAATTGGTTCTGGCATCGCTTGTTTGCTTCGGGTTTGGAGACCAAGTTTTTAAAACTTGCTTTCTTTACCTTCCTCTAGAATACAAATTCTATAGAAGAAGGTTTTGTCTGTTTGTTTGCTGATCTACCTCCAATACCTAGACGAGTACCTGAGACACAATAGTGACTCAACATTTGTGGACAAAAAGATTTACGTAAATAATAAATTTAAAATGTGATGCAATAACCATCATTTCCTCTAGAGGGCAACAGTCACCATGAAATAGGAATTTCATTCATTTGAATTTAAGATTTTTAAAAATACTGCAATACAGAATGCATTTTTTTTAGTGTTGATGTTTCTGCTTTAGAATGAATTCAAAAACAAGATGTGTTCTCTGTCACAGAATCAAGTAGGTCTGGCAAATTACTATATTTCACAGAAAAAGTTACAAATGTGATATAACTGAACATCTACCTAAAAGGGGGCCCTGTGGCTTAGCTGGTCAAAGCGCCTGTCTAGTAAACAGGAGATCCTGGGTTCGAATCCCAGCGGGGCCTGCTTGTTCGGTTTTGTGTTTTCAACAGGGCGCATGCCATTAAATAAGGTAGAGCGGCATGAAGGAATTTATATAGTTGATCAAACCTATACTGAATTATTCTTTCAATTATAGAGGGTCTCTTGACAGCTAATTGCATCACAACATGAGGGACTGGCATGAAGGAGAAATGACCATGGTTTCTGTAGTTGATAGAAAAGGATGAGTTTCAAAGGCAAAAATAAATGTATGGGACTACATCAAATTAAAGAGCTTCTGCACAGCAAAAGGAACTTCAAAATATATAAAGAACTCATATAACTCAGCAACAACAAAACAAACAATCCAACTTTTTTTAAAAATGGGCGGAGGACCTGAACACTTTTTCCAAGAATACATACAAATGGCTAACAGATATATAAAAAGATGCTCGACTTCACTAGCTAGGAAAATGCAAATCAAAACCAAAATGAGATACCACCTCACACCTGTTACAATGGTTACTATCAATAAGACTGGAAATAACTGTTGGGGAGAATGTGGAGAAAAGGGACCCTCATTCACTGTTGGTGGGAATGTACAGCCACTATGGAAAACAGTATGGAGGGTCCTTTAAGAATTAAGAATAGAGTTACCATATGACCCAGCAGACCCTCTTCTGGATATCTATCTCAAAACAAAAAACAAAAAAACAACCCCCCCCACACACACATTTATTTGTAAAGGTACATGTGCCCCTATGTTCATTGCAGCATTATTCACAGTGGCCAAGACATGGATGAGTAGGATGCACTGGCTGTTAGCACGTTTTGCATGCCACAGGACCAACCAAAATTCCTTGTTAGAGGTGTTATGTTTGTTCTATATGTCTGACTTTCAGCGGCTCTTTTGCTTTTTAAAATTATGAGCAATAAAGTAATTACAACCATTTTGAGTCTTTCGTCATCTATACAGAGTTATTTTGTTTACTTTCAAGCTTCCCTGAGAGCGCCTGCAGTACACAAAGGACTGAACGCGTCACAGAAAAGACGCCCGCTCAGCTGCTGCTGGGCACAGGTCCCTGGTGGCCTGGTCTGCCGCGCCCTTCTGTACGCGAACTCGCTAAGTACATCATCTAACACACAATGGAGTATTAAGTACCCTTTATTAACATTTTGAGTTTTCCCCGGCGTTGCCTTCGAGCGGGTCACTGTCCCTCGCCTGGAGTAGGCAGCACCCGCCACGCAGAGGGAACCCTGCCTTCCCGGGTTTCTTGAGCGCCCACATGTCCCTGGCAGAGCCTTTACGTACGTCATTGCGTAATCAGGACAAGGGGTGAAATTGTCCTGGGAGCCGAGGAGAGCAGCAGATGGCGGAGGCAGTGCTATCCGCCCCCTCTCGTGTCACTCAAATCTTAAATGACCGGGGAAACGGTCACATGTCACCGCAGGTCTGAGCTCCGGGCCAGGGCCCAGAAAAGAAACACTGAGCTCTGACCCCAGACGACAAGATCAGGAATCTGCGGCCCTCACACCGCAGGTACCGTCCGGAGCCCACCGAGTCAGAGGACCAGGGAAGGAAGATCTTTCTCCAACTCCTTCACAAGTCTTCCCTCAAGCTTTGCATAGAGTGGTGCGAGGGGTCCTTTCTATAGTATTTCTCATAGACTAAACAAAACAAAACAAACAGAAAAGCCAAATCGTTCTGTGGCGGCGAGCTAAATAAATGTCTTTAATCCGATGTGAGCAGTGACCACAGACACACGGAAAAATACGGTTGGCCCGTACGGGGATCGAACCCGCGACCTTGGCGTTATTAGCACCACGCTCTAACCAACTGAGCTAACCGGCCGCCGTATGCAAAGCTGCCTTTCTTTAGCCTTTCTAAAGTTTTGCATGACTAAGGTCACGACATTGTTTTTTCACAAAAAACTGAGAAATGTGTATAAATACGTTGAAATTTCTGAAATCAAGTGCATTTCAGGAAAACTGTGTTCCCGCCCGGTTTCGAACCGGGGACCTTTCGCGTGTGAGGCGAACGTGATAACCACTACACTACGGAAACTCCTGCTGGGTGCTCCTGCCCCTCCCATGTAGGAAGGAGGAGAGTGACTGTGAGGCCTGGATTTACTTTCATTTTAAATGTGTAAACACCTGTAGCCACCAATTTCTTCAATGTTGGCAGTTGGTTTCCATGAAATAAGTTACATGTTTATTAACTTTCTTCAGTTCTGGCTTAAAACAAAGCCTACCTTGGGTATCACACCAATCCTTCAGTCATTTGGTTTTTAAAGTTTTGCTGCTACTCTTTATTTTCCAATTATCGTTCTTCTGTGTTTATGCCTTAACAACGGCACCTCTTTTTACTTTGTTAGTGTGGGTCGTTGAGTAGGGAGACCTCAAAAGCCTGCCTTTCATGTGCTGTTAGTATAAGTAGGCCTGTCTGTGACTTACTGTGATTTGTCACGGTGCTGGAGGCCCAGAATAGTATAGGAGGCAATGAACAGGATGCCGTCATTTATGTCAGACTAAAAGCCTAGAGGCCTCTAGCGTTCACCCTAAACTTTAATCTTCGTGAACGCATGAGAGAGAGCTGAGGTGCTTCCAAGTAGAGGTGGGATGTGTACACTGGCTCACCTGATAGCAGTGGGGTGGAGATGGGTCTTTCATGCATGAGAAAGTGCAGCTCAAGATCAGTATTTATAATGAATTGCTCAAGGCCACGTGTGGGCCAGCTATGAGTATGGAACCCCTGGGATCAACATCCTCCAAAGGAGACTGAAACATGTGCTGAATATCACAGGACAGACTGGTCAGGGCAGGAGGCCAGAGGATGCCTCCTTCGTTGCGCACCCCGGCAGAGGGGAGGGTGCGCCCCTAAAGAAAAGATGTCTTACTGCTAAGGGAGTAGCAGCAAATATCATCTCATCAGGGGGCAGGAGACTCATGGTAACTGGAGAAAGTATAAAAGAATAAAATTGCCCACCCTGGGGGAGTGTCAGAAAACTTTATAGGGCCCAGATAATTAGAGAATGCCAACCTCCTGGAAAGGGCCGGATGACTGAGAAAGCCCCACCTTGACATCTGGGTACATGCACCTAGACTGAGGCTGAACTGCAGCAGAAGACCCAGGCACAACCCACTGCATGAGGACCAAACCCAAGCAACAGGTCTACCCCTGGGGAAAGGCAACAGACCACTGAGAGGTCCTCTCTGAAGCACATGCAGGCAGGCGAGGCCTAAAGTCCAGGGTAGAGCAAAAACACTAGAAAGCACTCCAGCAAACCAAACTCCAACCTAAACCCAAAGTAACGCCAGAGGAATTTGAAGCCAGATACACACCAAAAGCAGTCACAACAACAATAATCACAAAAATATCCCAACTCCTGCTTGAATTGACTCAGCCTCATACATTAATAGCCTTAATAACAAAACAAGACATGCCCATTTCCAGGCATAGACACTATCTACCTCACCCTCTACAGTCCTACACACTATGTCTGACGGCAAACGAAAAATTATCAGATAAGAAAAAACAATGTATCGTCAAGAGAAATAACAACAGAATGAGATTCAGATATGCCCCACACGCTGGAACTATCAGGAAATCTAAAATACCCATGATTAATATTTTAAAGGCTCTAGTGGAAAAGATGGACCATGTACGTAAACAAGAGAAATTTCAGTAGATTGTTGGAAACTAAAAATCAAATTGATATGCTAAAAACTGAAAACACACACATACTAACAGAGATCAAGAATGCTTTTAAAGATTTTTCTACAGGAACTACTATAAAGGACACATGGACAAAATCAAGGGGGAGGGTGGAGGTGGGGGAGGGAGGGGGGTTGGGCTGGGGTGGGGTGGAGGGATAGGGAGAAAAGGCATACAACTGTAATTGAATAACATTAAACATTTTTTTTAAAAGAATGCTTTTAAAGATTTTATTTATTTATTTATTTACTTACTTACTTATTTAAAGAGAGGGAGAGGGAAGGAGAAAGAGAGGGAGTTTTGTATGCGTCCCAACAGGAACCTAGGCATGTTCCCTGACCAGGACTGGAACTAGGAAGCTTTCACTCTGCAGGACGATGCCCAACTAACTGAGCCACACCTGTCAAGGCAAAGAATTTCTTTAATATGCTAGTAAACTCTATGAAACTGAGGAAGAAGTGATGAACTTGAAAGCAGGTGATTAGTTGCTACCAAGCTGAAATACCAAGAAAAAAAAGAATGAAAAATAAAAAGAGCATTGAAGAGTTATCGATTAATGTCAAATGGTCTAATATATTTATAATTGGATTCCTAGAAGGTGAAGAAAGAGCAGAAAAAAATATTTGAAGATCCAATGAGAAATTTCACAAAGTAATGAAATACATCAAACCACGACTCCAAACAGGTCAGAGAAGCGCAAGCGATTCATATAGGAGAGAAGAAAAAACTCTATTTACACCATATTTAAACTGCTGACCACCCCCCCAAAAAAGAGAGAGTGGTAATATTGAAGGCACCCAAAGACACAATACATATTACATATAGCTGAAAAAAGATAAAAAGAACAGAAGACTTCTCATCAGAAGTTAGGTATGCCAGAAGACAATGGAATGACATTTTAAAGTGCTGAGGGACCAAGTTAAAACAAAACAAAACTTTTAACCTACAATTCTTCACCAAACAAAAAATATTTTCCAAAAATGAAGAAAAAAAGATATTTTCAGACACACACACACAAAAAACAAACCCTGAAGAGTATGTTACTAGCAGACCTCTAAATAGGAAATATTGTAAGAAGTTCTTTGGGAAGAAGAAATATGAGATCAGAGAGATACAAAGGAAATAATATCTACACAAATGGTTACAATGTAGGTGCAAATAAGAAAATTTCCCAATTTTAATCACACTAAAAATAATTGATTACATAAAGCAAAAGCAGTAGAAACATGCTGTACAGTAACAGTGTACATGAAAGCAAAATGTATGACAACAATAAAACAAAATATAGGAGGGAGTAAGTGTCTCACACTACACAGGAACAGCATGATATTATTTGAAAGCAGACTGATTAATTGTAGCTGTGTATAGAGAATCCCAGGGAATACACTAAAGATTGTTTTAAAAGACAAACACTTGACATAAAGTCAAATCATGAAAAATGTTCATATATTTCAAGAGAGGAAGAAAGACTTAAGAAGAAACAGAGCAAAAGGAAAACAGAAAGCAACCAAGATCGACTTTAATACAAGTACGTCAGTAATTACATTATATGTAAGTTACCCAAAGCCAACAATTTTAGAAAGATTTGAAAAACGTTTTAGATTTGTTCAAGTAATTAGTTTCAGGTAAAATACCTCCTGAATGAAACCTACCGGGAGTGGGGTTCGAACCCACGCGGACATATATCCATTGGATCTTAAGTCCAACGCCTTAACCACTCGGCCATCCCGGTGGCAGAACTGAGGCTATTTCTTAAATATTATCAAGTTAGCACTAATTAGATTTGCTAGTTCCTGGAAGATTTTGAATAATAAACTTGTGAGACCATTTGACCCTTAAGCAGTAGAAAACACTCGGTGCCCTGCACCCACCCCCAACCTCACCCCGCAAGGTGGTCAAAAGAAAGTGAGCCCAACTTGCCCTGCAAAGTTGGCTCTTCAGTGATGCCCACTGTCCACAAAGGCCGAGGCTCTGGGGGACTACTCTGCAGTAACCGGCTGACCCCAGGGGCAGGAGAGCTTGTCGGGGAACTTAGTCTCTGCGAGTGAGAGCGGACGTGCTCAGCAAGGAAAGCTGAGGACTAATCCCCAGTCGTAAAAGTACATGTGGGTGATCGCTGTAGACTTCTTCCAAAATATTCATTTACACCAAAGCCAAGAGTTCTTTGGATGGAAATAGAAATTGTCATGTTCTTCTCAAAACAGTCGACTCTTCCCTGCCCATCGCATTCACGTTAAATCTAAATTCCTACTGTGGAAGGTCTCCCTGAGCCCTGTACCCCCTACACGTCATTTTACTTACTGTCAGTGGGACGAATTTCCACGAGAAAAAGGAAGAAAAGCGAGCTCTGGTTCACAACTAGAATCGGAGCTCTCAGACCCACTCAGGCTCTGGTCCAGGTTCACCCGGTGCAGGAATATGCTCTCCATTCTTCGGCCCTTCGACCTTCTCCCGTTTAAGTCACATTGCTTCCCTCAGCGAGTATTTCCCGACCATTGAGACTGGAGAGGATGCCCCTATTCTGTGAGAAATCCCTGGGACTTTCATAGTTGTTGTCATTCCATGCAGCAACTTTATTGTAACTAAGTCACTACGTACAAACATCATTTCGATCAGCTTGGGGACCCCTTCCCTCATGGCGAGTTTGTGGACAAGACACTTTACTCAGCGCCTTCTGGGGCAGGAGGGGGGCGGGGAGGGGATTAGAAATTCGTGGAAGGCAGGCAGCTTCGGTCCCGGGAGGGACGGTGACTTGGGACAGTGAAAATGGGGTGAACCCCGGAGGTCACCTTCCTGTTGTGAGACGTCCCGAGCACATAAGACACAAGTGTTCACGTCCCAGAGCAATGACAATGGAGACAGAGAACGGGACAGAAAAGTGTGACGACAGACAGACGGACTCGCAGCCCCTCCCCTTTGCTGGCTGACTAGGTCTGGCTCACCCCCGCTGCAAGCCTTCTGCCTTTGTCCTCTGAGCTCGGCCAGTCGGCCCGGCTCCTGAAGGGTAATTACAGTCACCGACAGACGGGGATCGGAGGAATGAGCGCAGAACATACCGCGACATTTCTCGAAATGAAATTTCCCAGGCGCCTGAGCTCCCCGCCCGGTGCTCGGACAGTAGCCGGGGCCCCGGGAGCGGCTGGTGCTGAATGACGGGCTCAGACTCGTGGACGCCGGGAGCGCGTTTGAAGTTTCCTTTACCTTATTCTAAAGTGCTGGCGAAACCGAGCAGCCCAGTTTCCGTAGTGTAGTGGTTATCACATTCGCCTAACACGCGAAAGGTCCCCGGTTCGAAGCCGGGCGGAAACATAATCATAACCTTCTCTTTTGTTCCAGAAATTTTCTATCTGAATCTCTTTACGTCTATTTCCACCAAATCTGAAATTTTCGCTGTCTATTTACAGTCCCGGACTTTACGTTACAAGAACTATATAACAAGACCTCACCTAGCTAAACAGGAAATCTTCCGCCGTGTCCGTCCGGGTAGAGCCGATGGCGCCTGGGCGCAGTGCAGTCCTGAGACGGAGGCGGTACCCCTCCGCCCTGGACAGGACAGAGAGCGAACAGCCCGGAGACAGCAGTGTGGCTGATGTGTGCAGGAGGGTCAAGAAGCCACTGTAACTGCGCAGGATGGGCCGAGTAGGCAGAGGTAGCAGAATGAAAAGCACGTGGAGCCTTGTGAGGCCACTGTTTCAGGACTTTGGTCTTTACTCTGATAAAATGAGACACTGGATTTTAAGCAGTGAAGAGAATCTACATGACTTAGGGCCCACCATCCGTAACAAATTATTTCTAGCTGAACTGATGCACAAAGGTCAAAATGAAAACTGTCTTTTTATTACCCAGTTATGTACTCCATATATTCCAGTGTCGTATCCCCAACTCTGCCATCATCCACACTATGATCATGGCCCGTCCTCACCCTGTCCTTAACTTCATCTCTGCTCTTCTCCCCATCACTGAACTGAAAGTTAAACTCCGAGATAAAATTGGTGTTTTTAATGTACATTACTTGGATATTGAGAGAGACAGGAAGGAAGGAAGGAAGGAAGGAAGGAAGGAAGGAAGGAAGGAAGGAAGGAAGGAAGGCGGGAGGGAGGGAGGGAGGGAGGGAGGGAGGGAGGGAGGGAGAGAGAGAAAGAACAGACTTTGTTTTTAGGTCAAAGTAAAATGCTGTGAACATAAACTAATCACACACTTGGAAAAAAATGGATTGTTCTGTAACCATAACAAGTAGCCACCAGAACTGATCTTAAACCAAGTCCATCTATCATCGATAATCGTCTTGTGAACATGTTTGGAAGACAATCAATCACTTTCAACCCCAGCCTCATGAAAGACAGCCAGGGAGAGATGGACGAAGTTCAATAAACATCTTTTGAGTGCCAAACAACATAATCTCTCCCAAATAGCCAGGTCTGTCAGCCACTCAGTCCATGAAAGTCCTGAATTCCAGTGTACCCTGACCCCCAAACATCAGCCACTGACTCTCTGGAAGGGACTGTGATTTACTGACATCACTCTCTCCTTAAATGAGCTTCGGCTTTAACTTCACCACCTTTTGAAAATGCCCCTTTGTCAAATCTGAAACATCTAAATGTCATTTTTTGCTGGGATTATACTTGTCACTAATTTTTCACTTCTGAAATTCTTGTGTATTCTATACAGTAATATGGCCTTTACAAGCACATCGTTTTGTCATAAATGGTGAATTTGGTAGGCTTTTGTTCCTTTATATAGGTGTATTAATCAGATTCGCAAACAAAATCCCAACTTTTGAAAACACGCTCTGACTTGCTCTGCAAATACAATATTTACCCAATGCCACGTGTGTTCAGAACTGTCCTTGGTGCTGAAGATCCAGATGAAGAAAAAAAATCTGTCCTCGTGGACAAAAATTCTGGTGGAAGCCTACCGATAACTTAATTTTTTTAAGAAAGGAAGAAAAGGAAAATACGCATTGTGGCTGACTGTGATTCTTTTAACAACGATAAGTACTGCAGAGGAGGAGGAAGTCAAGGAGATGAAGAGCTAACGGACCCAAGGAAACCGTGGCGCTCACCTGGTCAGTGGCCACCGGACACACATCTCACCTCCTGGGTCACCCCTACTCTCTTACCCTCATTCTCTTCACTAGAATTTCTATTTGAAGGCTTTATGCCACTTTTCCACAAGTTGGGGTTTTTTTTTCCTTCCTTTGAAGAGAGGGACAAAAAAGGTAGGTGTCACTGCTGAGGATTAAGAAACGAAGTCAATATTTACATCGGAGAGGCTATTTTCCATGTGTGAAGTAACTGCAGCAAAATTAAATACCTAAAGGGGTAGGAAAAAAAAAGACGAAAGGTACCCCTCCTGGCCCATATAGGAATCAAATCCACGACCTTAGCGTTATTAGCACCAGACTCTAACCAACCGAGCTAACCGGCCAGCTGTGGCGTTTCCTTCAACTTAAAGGAACAAAAAGTTCGCTGACATTCCTGTGTGTTCAGAACTGAGAACACCTTTCTTCTCTTAAAAAGAGACTTTCTCATTTAGTCCATTTTAAAGATGACTGAAGGACGACGGGGTGGAGGAGAGGGGACTGTTGCGCCATGAGTGGAGACTGAGGGACAGAGGAAGGGAGGTCACAGGATGAGAAGAGGAGGAAATAGGCAGGAGAGAGAAGAAATTGGATATCCAGGTGCCACATCATCAGTCCTCTGGACACAGACTCTGGCGTTCCTGCCCCGCGTTGGTGGCTCCTACAGACGCTTGACCTGTCCTGGGAGAAGCGTCTGAAAGAAAAAGAAAACAACCCTCCCCCCCCCCCCACACACACACCCCTAAGCTCCTGAGGAAAGGTTATAAATCTAAAGGCCAGCCCTGGGAACATGATGAAGATCCCTGGAGCCCTTGCGCAGAGCACTGGAGAGCATGGCCATGGGCCCTGCCCTGTGGCTGGGCCCCCTGCTCCTGGTTTCCCTCTGGGGGTCCTCAGCTCCAGGTAGGAGAAGCCGGACGATCAGGTAGGGAGTCCTAAGGTGGCCCGGCTTGACTCCATCCCCTCCGCATCCCACAGCTTCTCTTCTTAGGCGCCTCAGTGAGCATGTTCAGCGAGTCCAGGAGAGCTCTGTCCTGACCCTGAGCCTGGACCCGGGGACCATGACACTCCCTAAAGAGGGGTGGCTGGAGCAGCCACTGGACCCCTTCAACGCATCCGACAGGCGGTCCTTCCTGCAGGTGAGGTCAGGGGAGAGGGAATCCACCGTCCTCTTCTTTCCTCTTCACTCTGCCCCTCAGCCTCTGTTCTTCCCCTGTCTCCACATTTGTCTCCTCACCTCTCTGACCCTCAGTCTCACCCGGCCTTGCTGTTAGTATCCCTGATAGCCTTTAGTCCAGCCACCTGTGTCTTAGATGTACTCTCTGCCCCCTACTCCCCCAATTCCTTTCTCAATCTCCTACTTTTTTTTTTTGCCCCTCCAGTCCTATCCTTCAGTTCTCATTCCCTCTCTCTCCATCTCTCTTCACTGTCCCTCAGCCCCCCTCCACCCAACCCCCCATCCTTCATATTAAACACTAAACCCAGCACCAGGTCTTGATATGCAGAAGGGATTTGGACCAGATTTGGAACCAGCCCTGGCTCACAACAAACACTTGAAGATATCTATTGAACGAATCAACAAGCTTCCCATGTTTCACACCTACTCTGTACACAGTCTCCAAAGGTCATCTCACGGAGGTGCTATTCCTAAATCCACTTGTTACTTATTCTACAATTATTTTTTCAATATATGACAGGTGCCTGCCAAGTGCTTGCCATTAACCTTGACCCTGGGGATATAAGAGAGAAAACGTTGACAGAAACATCTGCTTTTGTAGACCTTACATTCTAGATGATGAGACAAACAGGAGGGAAATGAACACATAAATAAACAAGCCTGTTTCAGATACTACTAAGTATATAAGGAAAGACCCAGTAAGGGGGACTGGGATGAACAGGAAATAAAGAATAGGTCAAAATACCTATTTCTTCTTCTTCCTCATCCCACCTCCTAGCGGTACTGGATAAACGACCAGCACTGGGCCAGCCAGGATGGACCCATATTCCTGCATCTTGGGGGCGAGGGTAGCCTTGGGCCTGGCTCAGTGATGAGAGGTAAGGAGCTAGGGCGGGAAAGACATAGCTAGGAAGCTGGTGGAAGCCAGGAAGGGCGGCTGCATACTGCAGTGCTTCAACAGCTGAGGGCTGCAAGGGCTTACACCCACACACAGCCCCTTCCATCCTCTTCACAGGGCACCCTGCATCCCTGGCCCCAGCCTTGGGGGCCCTGGTGATAGGCCTGGAACACAGATTTTATGGTCTGAGTATACCTGCTGGGGGCCTGAGCTTGGCCCAACTCCGATTCTTGTCCAGCCGCCATGCGTAAGTGTTTGGGGCTGTGAGCCTGGGGATATCCTGTGTCTGCCCTCCACTGCCTGAAGTTCACCTTGAGTCTTTGGCTCATGTTTTCTTCCGTGCCTAAGTGTCTTATTATTTCTCTCTCTGTCTCTGCCCATCTCTTTCTTTCTCCTACACTGTATTCTTCTCTCATTCTGCCTCACTATGGCTACTAATCCGGACAACCAGGTCTCTGACCTGGATGACATAGCCTCCTCATTGGTCTCCATTTCTTCCCTTGACCCCTTCAGTCTGTTCTCCAGATGAAGCCAGAGTGACCAGTAGAGCACAAACTGGATCATTGCTCTCCCTACCTCAACTTCCCCCCATCTCTCATCTCATGGTCAAGTCAAATCTTTACAGTGGCCACGGGCTTCATGGCTCTGGCTCTCAGTTAACTCTGACCTCCACTTTCTCCCCGGACTCCAGCTGTGTTGCTGCCCTTGCTGCACTCCAGACATTCAGGCACATTGCTGCCTTGAGCCTCTACATCCTTGCTTCTGCAAGGAGTGGGTTCCCCCAGATATTGCATGCCCCTCTCACCTCCTTTAGGGCATCCTACTCCTATTAACAACCCCACTGCTCTCCTCTCACCTGCTCCGCTGTTCTCCCCGCACTTGTCTCTCCCACTCCTGCTTGCTGTCTCTGTATCTGACCCTCTTTGTCTTTTTCTGTCTCACGCTTGTCTCCATCACTCTGTATCTCTTTGCCTCTATGTTATTCCCTGTCTCCCAATCTTTCCACAAGCTAAATCGGTTTCTTTAAAAAAAATTTTTTTATTGTATTTCTCTCCGTTACCATTTAGTCCCATATAACTCTCCCTCCCGCTGCTAACCCGGTTTCTTACGGCAGCAGGATGGCACTAACTGCAAGCCGTTTCGGAAAGGTTGGGGAGGAAAGAACGCCTAAGACAGAAAAGATGTTAGACATGTCCCAACATCTTTTCCTGTCTCTCCCTTCCCCCAGTACTCTCACCTACCCAGCTCAGGACCCCTTCTCTTCCTGAGGAACTCTCCTCGACTGCTCCCGCCCTCCTGTATTTGTCGGGTTTCTGCCTAATCCGCCTTGAGATTTTTTCCCTCTCCCCACTAATCTGGAAGGAAAGGGAGGGGTGTCCCCTGGCCCAGCCACTGTCAGAAATGGATGTGTGAGTGCAGTCCTCCGAAATTCCCCATGAGAAAGCAGCCCTGGCTTCTGGGCAGACCCCCACCCTCGCCTGCAGAGTGGGGAATGCTCGGGGACTCCAGAGATGACCGACCAGCCTCCCCTCCACCCAGGCTGGCCGATGTGGTCTCCGCCCGCCTTGCGCTCTCTCGCCTCCTCAACGTCTCGGCCTCCAGCCCCTGGGTCTGCTTCGGAGGCTCCTACGCCGGCTCCCTGGCCGCCTGGGCGCGGCTGAAGGTCCCAGGACTCCTCGGGGCAGACACGGGGGTGGGGTGGGCTTGGGTCCCGTCTCGGGTGAAAGGAGCACTCTCTCCCCACACCCTCCCCGCAGAAGGGCTTTCCAGAGCTGTCTTCACACGGGTCCGGGACACAGAGGGCGGGGCTCACCCGGGGCCCCTCGAGGACCGCGGGGCACAGGGCGGGAGATCAGGGTCCAATCCTCAGCCCGCCTGACGACTTCTCCTCCCCAGTTCCCGCATCTCCTCTTCGCTGCGGTCGCCTCCTCGGCCCCGGTGCGGGCCGTGCTGGATTTCTCCGCGTACAACGAGGTGCGGGCGCGGGCGGGCGCGGGAGGAGCCGGGTCTCAGGGGCCAGGCCCCTAAAGGCACCCCTCCTCCCACGGTCCGACCACAGGTGGTGTCCAGGAGCCTCTCGAGCACGGTGATCGGCGGGTCCCCGGAAGTAGGAGCGGCCCAGCCCGAAGGGGAGGGGAGGGGGAGGGAAGGAGGCCTTCAAGTTGCGTCCAGAGAAAGCGTGCCCCCCCCCCCCCCCCGCACGGGGGCGGGGTCTGGGGAGGTGGGAACCCAGAGAGAGGGACGGATCCTAGCTGAACGCTGGGGCTGAACAAAAGTGCAGTCACCCGAAGGGAGGAGCTTCAACGGGGCGGAGAGAGGGGCGGGGCCCGAAGAGAGACGACCCTATCAGCAGGTGAGGCTCAGTGTAGGGTGGGGCCTGAAGAGAAACCGCCCTATCATCAGGCGCGGCTCAGTGTGCAAGGCGGGGTCTGGAAGACGATTCCCCCGCCCCCAGGAGGTGCGCTTTAGTGCTGGCCCTCGGACAACAGAGTTCTACTCCGGAGGGAGGGTCGGGCTGGGGGAAGTTGAGAGCTTAGGAGGATGCTCGTGGAAGAGACAGGCCGGGCCAAGGCCCGGGTCTCCCCCGACACTGCCTCTCCTCCCCGCAGTGCCGCGCAGCGGTATCCACTGCCTTCGCGGAGGTGGGGCACCGCCTGCGCGCAGGAGGGGCGGCCCGGAAGGCGCTGAGGGCGGAGCTGGGAGCATGCGCGTCCCTGGGCCGCGCGGAGGACCGGGAGGAACTGCTGGGGGCGCTGCAGGCTCTGGTGGGAGGCGCAGTGCAGTATGACGGGCAGACGGGGGCGCCGCTGAGCGTACAACAGCTCTGCCGACTCCTCCTTGAGGACCAGGGCAACGGCAACGGCAGCCACCTGCTGCCATACCGCGGGCTGCGTCGGGCCGTACAGGTGAGCCACCCTGAGTACGACAAGAGGGTCAGCCCACCAGGGCCACAGCTCCATCTCTGCTGTGCAATCTTGGGCAGCTATGAACCTTTCTGAGGCTTACTTTGCTCATGTGTTACTTGCATAAGGTCTGACAGGTAATAAAGTCCCAGTCTTCTACCACCTTAACCTCTAATCCACAGACTCCCAGGACAACTCGGGAACTCCTCTTCTGACATCTGACCTTTGACTTGTAGGTTGTCCTACACAGCCTGGGCCAGCGGTGTTTAAGCTTTTCCAGAGCAGAGACACTGGCCCAGCTGAGGGTCACAGAATCCCAAGTGTCCGGCGTGGGTGACCGGCAGTGGTTGTACCAGACATGCACTGAGTTTGGTTTCTGTGAGTGTCTTGCTAACTCTCACCTCTGATACCTTCCCCCTCTTCCCCCCCCTCCCCCTGCCAAATGCCTATTGAAGTGATAGGGGATAGGCAACAAGCATTTATTTGAGATCAATAAGAATACCTGTATGAGAAGCACTCATTCATGCAGAAAACTAAATAGTTTTCCAGTTAGTAGACAGAGACAATAGATATTTGGGAGAAAGGGAAGGGGAAAATTTATATCAAAAAAAAAGGAAGGCATTTACTTCTCTTAGTGCAGATAAGCTAACACAGTGAATTAACATGATAAAGAATGTTTTATTTTCTCAGTCCAATAGCCATCAGTCTGGTAGTCGTATTATCTGCTTTCTTGTTATCTTTGCAAACAGTTCTTTGGGGCACAATGTTGCTTTAGGCCCAAGCCAAAGGTTATTTTCCCCTGTTTTAATATCCAAAGGTTTGAGGTATAAGACATGCAAGGCAGTTCCTCTGTCATGGAAGCTCTGACTCCATTTTAAAGAGGCTGTTTATATTATTATATATATTTTTACGCTTCTCTTTTTTTTCAAATCCTCAAGGATATATATTTTTTAATTGATTTTAGAGAGAGGAAGGGAGAGAGAGAAACATTGATTGGTTGCTTCCCATGTGCATCCTGACCCAGGCTCAAACTGCAACCTTTTGGTGTGCAGGACAACACTCCAAACAACAGAGCCATCTAGCTGGGGCACACTTTTCCCTTTTCATCAAGATCCTTCCTCAAAAACATTGCTGATCAATTATTGGAAAGCAGCACTGATCAATTATGGAATCATCATTGGTTCTTAATTGTCAGGTGGCTCATTTTGTGTATATCATGTCATTGTCAGTCTCTTGTCACCAGGAAGGCTCATTCATGGTGGGTCATGTCCCATGTAGGAGGGAAAGTGGTTTTCTAGGAGTCTGAGCCCACATTTGAGCAACAAGAGCGCCAGAACAGAGTAAGGCTTTACCGTTATGTTTCTCTAAGGGCATAGAAGCATCTTCTGTAGTTTCTTGAGATTTCTTACATGAAAATTTTATAGGCCTTGGTGATCATTTCCAAACATGGAGCAATCATTGTCAGAGTATTGCCAGAGTGGTGACTTTATAACATCAAGCTGTGTAAAACATGAAGACTTATAACAGACAAACATGTTCTATAACAAACAAAATGTTAAGTCCCATTTGAAGAATAATTCAAAACCAGGATCAATACCTGAGGGCAGTCAACTGAAGATATTAGAGAACCATGAGGTGTCAGTGGGAACCATATTTAATCATTTGGCTTGTGCTCAGATTTTATCTAGTTCTATATCTATTTTGTCAGACCAAGTACAAGAGGAGGTATTTACAATAAAGCAAACCCCATCTTGTTCAGCTAGGATATGGTTAAGAGCAATTTTATTCTCTAATACAACTCACATGAGGACATTGAAAGATTTTTCCTGGTTGGCTATTACTGTGGCAGCCATTGCAATACCTGCCCAAGGGAAAATTCTGGTACCTTTACTAGAGCTGACATTGCCAGGCTTTGAACAGCCTTGACTATGTGTGCGATCAGCTGCATGTTTTGACCTGGGAAGTAAGTTTAAAGATGACGCCCCATGTTGAGTTATCTTTATAGTCAGAAATCAGAGGGAAGAGGAAGCAATAACTATTATAGTGAGTGCTTGACCCCCATACTTTAGGAAGGTATAGATTTCACAGGCCAGGCCTGGAATCTTGAGTTAGTTGTCCACAACAGGTGTTACCTGCTTCACTTCCTAGTAATCATTAAGTTTAACCCTCTGTTTTTTGAACAGTCCAGTTAGGTGCAAGAAACTGTCTTTAAATTAGAAACATGAATCTAAGAGTTAACATGTTTAAATATGGTTACATGTGGATTAGTTAAGAGTACCTGAAATTCCAGACAGATAAGGTAGGAAGGAAAAAAACTGTTTTAATTCTGCTTGCAAAGGTGTAACTTACCGAATTGTTGTGGGTCATAGGTAGATTAGGATAAAAAAAATTCTTATATCTGAAAAACAAAGATCAAATCTAGTAACATTTCATATAAAAATCATAGTCATCCTTGTCAGTTCATTTAGCCCCATGTTATTAATTTTTGTTGATCTTGGTATTTTTGGTAGTAGTTTTATGATCCAGTTTTTTAGAGCTCTATAAATCTTTATGCAGTTCAGTGTTATGTTTTTAAAGTTGTCTCTTTGAAGATGAAACATATTCATATGAACTTTTTCTTCCAAAGCATCAGAGTAAAACAGTAGCTGTCTCTAATGATAACACTTTAAAATGGCCATGGTTGAAGACCTGGTGAGGGTTCACATACATATATACATACATACATACATACATACATACATACATACATATATACAAGTGATGCAACTGACTTAGTTACCCACCCGATCTTAGTTACCCACCCGATCTTAGTTAGCTTGACTATACATAAAATTATTTTTATAGATCCCTCCACAAACTTTCTGCAGCTTCCACAAACCTTCTGCAGCTTATATATACCTTTCAGGTTTTGTCCTTTTTTCATATTTTATTTTTTTATTGTTTTATTTGTGGAGAAAATTACTTTCCTTTTTCCTTCTTACAAAAAAAAAAAAAGGTCCTTTATATCCTTCCTTATCCAAAAAACACATTCTATTTTCTTTTCCCTCAACCAGATGCATCTCCATGCTTTATACGTGCTTCTAGTGAGAGCATATACCCTATTTTTTATACACAATCATTTTGTTTTATCCTTATTACTGTCCCATCACAGCCCTATCATTCTGGGCCATCACGATCTAGGACATGGGGTCATCTCTGGCAGGTCTGTGAACTCATTGGTCATTATTGGGGAGAGGTCTGTAAATGATTATTGAAGGAGACTAGAGAATTGGGTTTATACCCCACACTTACAGATATCTCCCTCCACAGATGTCACTTGTCAGGGCCCTAGATGTCCTTTCTCCCAGCTCCCAGCACTGCCCTCCCAGCTAGAGCTGTGTGAGAAGGTGTTCGGGCTTTCAACCTCATCCATGGTCCAGGCTGTGACCCAGACCAACTCCTACTACGGAGGCCAGACGCCAGGGGCCACCCAGGTGCTGTTCATTAATGGTGAGCATGCCATCAAAAGTTGACCCTGAAGTCTCCACCATGCCCCCACTCAGCACACCACTCTCTCCTTTTTTTGCAGGGGATGCAGACCCCTGGCATGTGCTCAGTGTAACACAGGCCTTGGGACCCTCAGTGCCAGCCCTCCTCATCCCTAGTGCCTCTCACTGCGCAGACATGGCACCTGAGAGGCCCTCAGACACTCCCAGCCTCCGCCAAGGGCGCCAGGTAAGAAAGAAAACGCTCTGGGTGATTTACATTTGCATTTTCATTTGCATACAATTTGCGTGTTCCTACCCTTACTGGTGCTAGGATCTGACTTTCAAAATTCTCTACACCTCTCCACAGAGCATCTTTCAGCAGCTGCAGACCTGGCTCAGGCTGGCCAAAAGGAGCCCTCTTAGGGGTGGGCTCTGAGCCCCACACCCTCACCACTCCCTGCATGGCCCTCTTTGGCCAGGATATATTTGTTCACTGGACAGAAGAAAGCAGCTGATTTGTAAAGAGGAAATTCCCAGGAATTAGGATTCAGCCCCTGTTCTGCATTTAACTGACTTGTGTCTGCAACCATCCTCACTCCCAACTAAACCTGCTCTGTTACAGATAGCGTTCTGTAAATATAAGTGGATGATTATTCTCATTGTGAATGTTGGTATTTTAAAGTCAAATGTCAGAGAAATGTCACTGCCCTCTCTCTGCTAATTGGCTAAAATTCTGCTCAGTTCCCTGGCTGGCTACCTTGTGCACGTCTCTCGCTGGACCTCAGGCCCTGCCCTGTCTGCTTCTCACCCTTCTCCCACTGTTTCCCTCTTCCTTAGTCTCTTCCTCTCTGTCTTGTCCGTCTCTATTTGTCTCAGTCTCCTCCTGTTGCCCAAACACCTTCATTTCTCTGTGTGTCTTAGTCTGTTTCGCTGTTTATTTCTCTCTGTGCCTCTCTCAGTGTCTCTGCTATCTTCCTCTCTCTCCTGCTCTGCCCTTGGTTGTCTCCATTGCTCAGTTTCTATTTCTCATTTTGGTTTCTGTGTCATTTCTGTCTCTATCTCAGCCTCTGTTCCCCTCCCTCAGACATTCCCTGTCCTCCTTCACTGCTTTCTAACTCTCTCTGTCTTCTGAGACTCTCTATTTCTGTCTTATGCTCATCCTCACTGCCTCTGTTTCTCTTCACGTCAGTATTTGTCCTTCTCTGTCTGTCTCTCTTTTAGCCTTACTTCTAAACCTGTCACTCACCAACTTTTCTCAAAATCAAATGTCACTCTCTGACTCTTCCAACTTCTAACCCTAGGGATTTAGGGCTCTGGTGAAACCTTCTAGATAGGGACACCCCAGGGTTCTGGAAGGATGGGCCCAATCCCAAGGGTCCTCTTAGCCTGGCTCAGCTGGGCCATCTGAGCGCCAGTTCCCCACCATGAGCAGCAGCCAACAGGTCGCAAGTCGGAGAGCTGGGAAGTAGGGGCCATGGAACAGCAAGTCAGGAACTTGGAGTGGGTGAGAGAAGCCCTGATGCCCGTTCTCCTACGAGGAAGTACTTCTCTGTCTTCCGTGACTCCAAACCCTGAGGAGCAACTATTTTTTCTTCTAAAGCCGAGTCTCAGTGCCTCCATTTGTGTATTCACCATGTCCACTGTAGTCTGACACACCATGGGTCCTCAGTGCCTGCTGAGAAATGAAAGGATGAGGTCTAACCTTAACTCTTGGCATATCCTTGATCTCCCTCTTGCTTGCTGGGTGCATCTTCTCTCGATGTCCTTTGCAAACTTCTTTTCCACTTGATATCTGATGTGTTTGTGTTTGGTGTGGGCTGCTTTGTCTTGTCAAGCATTCTCAGAACTTCAGAGCTTGGGGAAAAAATTAACCTCACACCCATCTCACACCAAACACAAAATTGATACAAGATGGATCATAGATCTAAATCTAAAACTAAATCAAGACAAAAAAAAAAATAGAAAACTTCTTCATGACCTAGCTGTAGACAAATATTTCTTAGGGAAAAAAAAGCATAAAATACACTAAAAGTCACAAATTGAACATTATCAAGAAGTCTGCTCATTAAAAGACATCACTAAGAAATGGAAAGACAAGCAAAAGACTGAGGGAAAACATATATAACACATATATCTGATGATGGGCTTGAGTCCAGATTATTTAAAGAAGTGCCAGAAACCAATAAAAAGACACTCAGAGACACAGACAACCATGTGGTGGTGACCACAGGGAAGCCTGGGTGAGGGCCAGGTGGAGGTGGGCAGAGGGAGCTGGGGGAGCGACAGGGACATCTGTGATAAAGACAACAATGAATAGTTTTTTTAGAAGACAAGTGAGTAACAAATGGGCAAAGCACTTGCCTAAGTACTTGAATTTAAAAAATGCATGTATAGCCAATAATCACATGAAAAAAAAAGCCCAACCTATTTAACCAGTAGAGAAAGGTGAATTAAAGCCACAATGAGGCTTCCAGTCAAGATGGCGACATAGGCAGACAGGGCTCACCTCTTTGCACAACCACGTCAAAGTTACAACCAAAATATAGAACAGCTATCACTCCAGAACATCAGAAGTCAAGTTGAATGGAAGTCTGACAACTACAAAATTGAAACAACATCCGACCAGATGGTAGGACAGGCGCAGACGCAGAATAGGCTGGCCTGGTACCCACATGGATAAAAATTTGGGAGGGATATATCAGGAGCAAGGAGTCCCAGACCCACGCCAGGCCCCTCAGCCCAGGATTGCAGTCCCCACAAATTCTGGCTGCAAAAACCAGAAGGATTGGGTTGGTGGAGGAGGCTGCTGGAGCTCTAAGCAGTTCTTCTTGGGGAAACCCCACAGGACTCATGTACTTAGACTTGCTCCCGCTGAGCTCCAGCACCAGGGTGGCAGCTTGAAGTAAACCAGTGGTATACAGGGAGAGACTGAAGTGCCTGGCAGTGGGACGAACAGAAGCCATTGTCCCTTGGCTGAGCCCTCACCGCACAGAACCAGTAGGTACCAGTACTGCCATATCCAAGACTCCATCAACCTTGTGCATGTGTTACCAAACCACAATTGGTGTCCTGATGCCTGCTGCTACCCTCTAAGGAAAATTCCAGAGGTAAGGCAAAGCTTTGGTGATAAAGGAAAGGAGACTTTACTCAAAAATTACACAATTTTGGAATAACAGTTTTCCACATGGGTTAATGACTGAAGCCTATCAATTAAGGCCAAACTCTTTTAACACCTGAGTTCTATCATTCCCCTGTTAGTTTTTAATTACCTTTTTTCTATAGGATTAGTTTTACAAACTAAAACAATATAAGATACCAAAGCTACACAATTTTGGAAGAATGGCACGCCTCTGCCTCACAGCTCCTCTCCTCTGGAACGCCCAGAGAAGAATAACCTTCCCACCTTCTGCCAGGCTAGCCCAACCTAGGCTGCGAACAAAGTTCCTTATCCCATTCAAAATCCATCCAAAGCCACCCAAAATACATCCAAATTCAATCCAAATTACCTTTTGTTGGGAAGCGAGGGCGGCTTCTGCACTATCATGCAGGAGTCCTTGAGGAAGAAGAGAGAGCAGGACTGAGAGCCCGCAACCCGGTCCTCCCCTTGGAGTTCACATCCGGCCCATAATTCCATGCGCATGCAGTCTCTCAGCCAATCCCGTCAGAGGCTGTTTACCGTTGCCTGGGCAACCTCCTTCCAGGGAATTGCTCAGATCCCTCAGCATCACCCCTGCCCTTTGCCGCCCCAGGCCTGTCCGAATTTTCGGGACACCTGGTACTTTCAGAGCCTAAGACGGGATTGGGCACCTGTGAGCGACTCCTCAATTTCTTTAAAATGAAAGTCTAATCAAATTGTTGAAAAACAATAAAAATAATTGTCATCCATGCTGCCAACTTGATGTCAGGAAAAAAAGAAAAAGACTCCAGACCTTGCGAATCGGGAAATTCTGCCTCTCTTCTCTGTTTTCTGCAACACTGACCGATCCACGTCGCAGTCTCTAACAGCGGAGTTTTCAATGCCGCTGTTCGTCACACGCAGACGCAGCGCTGTCCTGTCACGAAGGTATCACCGCGGATCTGAGCGGAGAGCATTTCGCGGATGAGCACCCTCTAGATCCCGGGGGAAACGCTGGGAAGGGACAGAAGACAGTGACGAGCGTCAGCATGAAAGGAAAAAGTGAAGGACAGGCGAGCACATTACCTGTGGAGCAGATGGACGTCAGTCACTGAGCACAGGTGCCCCAGGGCGGCCTGAGGGACCCCGATAATAGGATGGCTCATCGCGTCAGCACACGTACCCCCTTTGTCACCCCCCTGATGGAGACCTGGGCACCGCCCTCGGGACCAGCACCACCCTCGAGGACGTTGGAGGTCCCCAAGGCTCCGGGCTGAATCGTGGCTCCTTGGAATCAGGGAGGAAGATGGAAATCAAAGCCACAGGGTAACATCTGGTAATTCCTTGAAATCCAGGCCCCAGGAGTCCAAGGTTCCCCTGCCTGGTGTTGGAGAAGGAACTTAGACTCTTTTTTTGAGCGATATTTGATTAGGAGTCACGGCATTTCTATGTTTTTATTTTAACAAATAAAAATGTGAGGAAAAGAAATACACCGGGAGTGAAAATATATTAAAGTAAAAACCACTCAAAACTATTAGCTTCGGGGGCATCCACGAAATGAGTGGGTAATTCTGTTGTACCTTGCCGAAGCACCCCAGTACAGGATGTTGTTTCTGTAGTGCAGTGGTCACCTCGTTCGCCTGAGGCGCTAAAGGTCAGAAACTGGGCGGAAACAGTGGTCACCCAGGGCTTTTTATATTTGTGTTTCTCCTCAATGTCTCAGCCTTCTTGGGCTCTGACCTGAGGTTTCCCACGTCCTTACTCGTGTTGTCAGCTCCGGGACTACCTGCAAAGGATTTCTAAGAATAAGAACTCAAATCACTGGATAATATTTTAAAATTTGACCCTTCCCTCAATTGCACTTTGGGAGTTCTTTATGTCATCTGGATCCACGGCCTTTTTACAATGTGTGTATTACGAATATCTTCTCCCGCTCTATGGCTGGTGTTTTCTCTCTCTCAGGGGAGTCTTTTGATGAAAAAGGTCCAGAATACCAATCTTTCTTTTATGCTTAGTGCATGTCTACGAAATGTTTGTTTATCTCTGAGGCATGAAGCATTTTCTAATTTTTCTTCGATAGGTTTTAGTGTTGGCACTTTTGCTTTTGGTCTGTGGACAAGCCCTTCATGAAAGACAACCGAATGGCCAGTAAGAAAGTGAGGTGTGCCATACTGCAATTATAGATAGGTAGATGAGTGGCTGATGGATACATGACAGATAGATGATAGATGGCAGATGATTGATAGGTAAATGATAGATTGATAAATGGGTGAGAGATGAATGGATGATAGATAATACATGGGTAGATAATACAGATGATGGATAGATATATCAGATTGATTAGATTGATAGGAGATAGATAATACATAGATAGCTAGGTGACAGATAGCTAGACAATAAGTAGGAGGTAAAGAAAATAGGAAGGAAGGAAGAACCTAAGACCAACCCCCATCGCCAGGCAGAGGGATTCCAGGTGCAGGCACCTAAGCTTAACCTTGACTCCATATCCGGGCTTCGCTGGCCTGAGTCTGACCCGCGTCTCCAGCTCTGCGCGTCGTGTGCAAGGACCTGAGCTGGACCTGCCTCTGCACACCAGAGCTTCCCCACCGTTCGGACCTGCGCCTGACCCGAGCCTGACCCAGTCACCTGCCTGAGGCTTTCTGGGTGCTGCAGCCACTAGCGGCCAGAAATCGTCACCTGGACACCGAAAACCTCCACGTCGGTGGGTTCAACTTTTAGTTTCATTTAGCCCAGAACAGTCCCGGATGGGATTGCTATGCGCTGTGGGTCGGTTTACTTGGGTGTGTGATTGAGACACGTCTGCGGAACAGGCACGCAGGAGACCCGGCGTTTGGGCCTCGAAGGCAGGTTGTCGGGACAGCCAGCTCTTCTCCTCGGACATTTCCAGGGCCCGGCATCCAGCTCAGTTCCTGGAGCGCGCCCAGCACGCGGTAACCGTGGGCTGCACGTAGTCAGGACCACGGACAGCGCTCCCTGGATTTGCGGGTCGAGAGAGGGCTTTTTTGGTACCTTGAATTGGTGATGTGTGTTTTATTCACAGACTTTTTTTTTAATTTCTATAGAATACATTGTTTCTATTTGCGTGAGTGCAGGCGGGCAAATGGACACAACCTCATCAAGGAAATACTTCACCATCATGACTGTTGGTGTGTCTGCACCAGGTTAGCATCTTCTCATCTCCACTTTTTCAGAAAGAACTTCTCCAAAACTTTCTAAATAAATCTTCATATTTCTCTTAGCACTACGTACCTTTTTCGTTGCATATGTATGCTAGTTTGCCCGGTGACTTGAGTCCTCTGTCTCTCTCACTAGAATAAAACTTACAAGAGAGTAGATGTAGTGTCCAGCTTTGTTCGCCAATGAAACACAACAGATATTTAACAAACATGTGAGCTCTTACCACGGTCCAGGTGGATGTTATCACAATTTTGAGATGAAGCACTCAGAGAAACCCCATCTCCGAGCCCTGGAGGCTCCATCTGATCACATACCTTTGGGAAGCTCTGTGTTTGCTGTGGATTTTTCTGGAGAAGCAGGATAATGGGGGGAGCTTTTGTGAAGGACCCCGCCCTTTTCTTTACTATTCAACTTGGACATTTCCTGCAAAGATTTGCTTACACGTTTTTACCCAAGAGCTGCAGTTGCGGTTGGTTTTAAAAATCAGTATATTTCTTCATTATTGAAGAATATACTTATCCTACAATATGTGAATAGGATATATTCACCCTATTATTTTACAACCAATTGGTTCTCCAAAAATCTTTTCTTATCTACTCATTTCCAGCCTTTAAAAAATGTTCAACCTGAAAGACGCCTCTCGAACTCTTTTTACTGAAGTTCCAAGATAGCAATTTTATCCAATACTCACTCACTATAAAGCATTTCATTTCTCCCATTTTCATTGTAAGTTATTGATAGAACTTGTAAGAGAGCGCTGGTTCTAAATAGTACCTGTCTGCTCTCTAGGGATGTCATGGAAATGTGTGGGAATTTTTGGTCTTCATCATGAATGGCATTTGGTAACTGAGTCCAGGGCTGCTATATCCTGCAATAAGCCAGACAGTCCGCCGACTGTCCTGAGTTCCCCTTGACTTCTAAATGTCCTTCTGGACTTTCATGTAAGTGAAAATGCTTTACTTACCCAAGCCTAAACTGAACTCTCTTTACATATAAATGCAAACACTTTACATAGATTTAAAGGATACCAGATTGATAAGCTGAGGGTCTTAATGTTTGTTTGATGACTTTCAAGACTCATTGCAAGTTAAGCAACAGCCAAGATTGTGTCGTGGGGTGGCAGCAACAATCCGAGGGAGCATTTCACAGTAACTTAAACAAAATGCACATAAAGATTAATGAAAGAAAGCCAGTCCGGCCAGAAGTTAACCCTACAATCTTCTGACCCACAGTCAGGTGCATTTGCAATTACACTGATGGCTTAGCAGGACAGGAACTCTTAAACACGACATTTTAAATGAAGCATCAGAATCATTGGTATATAAGTGACAACTATTTTGAACTTAACATTAAAAAAAAAACATTTTATTAAGTCCAAGACCAGTTAGATTATTTGGTTAGGTCAGGAGTTTAATAACTCCAGGCTGTGAGTTTGATTCCCATACTTGCTAGGGGGTTGTTTATTTTCTTGATTCTTAACCGGTACAAAGCAGAGAATAACGTATAACGTACAATGCCCTAAGAAGTTTCAAATCCATCGCTCTTGCTATCCTTTAATTCACTGATGACCCAGTTCAGTTCCTATAAATTCGACATTTCACCTGGCACTGGATCGTTCTCTTTCCTCCAGGAGCAGTGGCTGAACACAGAGAGCTGCAGCTGCGCAGGGCAGAGGGCTCAGAAGTGGGAGCTCTGCCTAATGTAAAAAACAAAAAAGTGGGAAAGCTAATTGGCAACGTTTTAAAAAGCTTATTTGATTTTAAATTGTGTTTCCAAATAGCAACTAACCTTCTTTTTCAAATCAACAAGAGATACAAGGTAAAAAGAAGTTCTTAAAAGGTTGTTTTTCCATGGCTCCGAAAACTCTGATTTAACCGACAGCCCTGGTGGCCCCGTGAAGAAGCACCACGAAAGGTGGGTGCGTTCAGGACGCTTCCTCTACCCACGCGTCTTTTCCATGAAGACTCTGGTGTGAAAGGTGTTGGCGGGCACGGGGCAGGTAACCGTCCACCAGTTAATTCTCGAGAAGGGAAAGCAGACAGATTTTATACCTTTAAAACTGCCAGGAGGGCTTGAAAGGCAGAACTATATCATCAAATAGTTTAGGAATGATCTTTGACCTGTGGGTCCCATGGTGTAGTGGTTAGCACTCTGGACTCTGAATCCAGCGATCCGAGTTCAAATCTCGGTGGGACCTCTCCGTGTGCTTTTTGCCTTACTTCCTCTGTACCGTCCACTTCTTGTTCCTACAAACCCCGGCACCCAAGTTCAGTTCTGATGTTCTCACATCGCCCGGTGTCTGCAATCACCAGCCAAAGTGCAGGTTAACGCTTGCCCTGTGCAGTTTGTTTCTTGGGGGCGGGGCCCGGAGAAATCGCAAAAGAAAATGCTCACGAGAAGCCCCCGAGCTCGCTGGAACTGGAAATCTCTAGAGAAAACCCGTAAAATGAGGAGATAGGTGGCCGGCGGGAAGAGCAAGAGGAAATTTGTGATAGTCGGGGACGGAGAAAAGCGAGGATGGGATTTAAGGAAAGGATCCTTCCCAGGCCACAGCGGCGGAGGCCGAGAGAAAACTGCGCCCGCGAGACCACAGGGGGGTGGAGCCCGAGCTCCGAGATCAGCGGGGAGCGCGGGGAACCAGCCAGCGATGGCCGGTGGTCGGTGGGCGCGTTTATCCGACTTCGCACGAGCGTCCCGGCTTCCGGAGGCGAAGACGTTCGCCCGTCAACAGGGGTCCCTTCCCGGCTCTGCACGCTGCCCCGATCCCCCGAGCGTAAATAACCCAGGGGCTTCTGTCAAATTAAATGGCAAAGCTTTATTCAAGGGTCTTAAGCGAACTGCAATTCTGGAAACACTACCAGGAAATACCCGGAGTGTTCCAAAGAAAAAGAAATGTTGAGCGTTTTTATAGTAAAAAGCACCTTACTGAGAAGCATCAGTCCTGCATTCGTAGCCTCTGCATTGGTAGCCATCGGATGTCCGGTGGCCTGGACGAGGGAACGTTGTTTAGTAAATTCTTTAGAGGATTGATTGATTTTCCACAGGATTTATGTTCGTCTGGACACTGACTCACAACTGAGGAGCTCAAAAGTTTAAGTCCTCAGGTTAATTGAAGGAAGCTAACAACCTTTCAGCCCATTCTGATTCAAATAATCTTGTTAGCTGGACTGTAGTGTCTCCATTTTTCCCCTTCACTCTTTCCTCACCAGCGGGGGTGCGCAGGATGCTGCGGGCGCGCCGCCCTCGGCTCCCCTGCAGGTCCTCGTGGGGCCCGCAGTCAGGACCAGCGTGTGCAGAACCGGAAGCTCGGTCGCCCAGGCTATTGCTGGGACGTTTAGTTCTGGACAGAGGCCAGATGGAAGAAACATATGGGCAGGAAAAAGCAGCTCCAGCGTTAGATCATAGAGGTGGTGGAGGGGTGTAAGTCGGAAAAATGATAATGGCAAAAAGTACAAAAGGGGGGTGGGGGAAGGGGAGGCCCCAGGACTCAGCACGCTCTCCCAGGGTCAGGGTCAGCACAACGCTCCACAGATGCACCTGCCTGACCACATGCCTCTCCACTTTTGTTAAATTTGGTACAACTTCTGACTGTGGCAGGCTACCCCAGGGCTAAAAATACTCCCTCTTGAAGAAAACAGTTGGAAATACTGGTGTCTCCCTGTAAACAAGACTCAGGGCTGCACAAGACACGATTTCATGCCGGAGGGATGACAAATTCCTCATCTACTAACATTTCACTTTTAATGAAAAGGAACATTATATGTCAAGGAAACAATGCTTTACTTTTCTTACACTTACTCAGACTCATGAGAAAATTACTCTTTTGTCAAAAATAATATGTACCCATATTTCCCCTGGCCAGGTGGCTCAGTTGGTTGGAGCGTTGACTCATATGTACCCATATGTACCCATATTTTGTAAAGCCATATTTTTACATGATTGCAAGTTCTCTGCTCGCTATTAATTTCATTTATTGCTACCATTTATTAAATTTAGATTAACAGTGGAAATGTGTTGAAATAATGCACCTGAAATAATAATTTTAAAAGCACCATTTGTAAGCCCCAAACTTGTTCGAAACCACAAACTTGTGGCCTTTTTGCTGTTAATATCCACCGAATTATTCCAGCCATAAGAAGTTTTTATCCGCGGACGCATGAAGTGGAGGGTAAAAATACTCCCAGTCCTTTCACTAAAAAAGACACACTTCCAATGCAATTATACTTTACATATATAATAACTTACCAAATTTATTTATTTATATATTTTAGTGTATGCTACTATTAAATGCGAAGGTAATTCGAGTTCAGAAGAAAAATGCTTAAACAGATGTATAGTCACTGGAAATGCCTAAAAAGTTAGATTTTACTGTGTGAAAGTACTTTGTTGTGCAGAGTGCCATGATAGGGTTTTGAGCATAAAATACATGCTCAAATTAGGATATAATTCTGTGGCAGGTATGGAATATAAAAATATGCTTGTGGGAGAAAATGTATTCCTGAAAAATTTTAACTGCAAAACCTCCGTAAAAAGAGGTGAAAGGAGGAAGAGGGGGAGAAGGAGAAAGAGGAGAGGGGAGGGGAGGATGGGGGAGGAGACGGGGAAGGGGAGGGGAGGGCTGTAGGGTCTAAGCTGAAACTGAGGAATGAGCAGAGAAGGCAGGCCGGTGAAGTGAGGGCAGAGGAATGGCCTAAGGAGTGTGACAGAGCATGAAATTCAGGAGTGCGGGGAGAAAAGAAAGAATTTCACCTGGACTGGAAGGCAAGTGTGAGGACTGAAGAATGATGATTGAAGCTGCAGAGGGCAGATTAAGATACCATCATTCGAGTGTGAGAGGCTCCCTGGAGGAAGGTGCCAAGGCCTGGTTCCCTGTGAACATTCTCTTAAGATGTCTGCAGTTTAGAGAACAGTACATGCTACATGTCAGGTCAGAGTGCAAGGCTTTGTGGAAAGTAACACTTCAAGGAGTATTCAAAGTACAAGTTTCTGTGGGACAAGGGGGTTGAGTAGTTAAGGCAAAGGACTACTAATCCATTGTGCTCTGCACCGGTGGGTTTGAATCCCAGCCTTCTTGGGCACAGGAGAGTGGAGATGTGTGTTTTCTGCTCTTTATCTCTGAGCTGCCAAAAGAAAACTTGCACCTTACACAACTTTCCTGCTTCTTCTTGCCTCTCCCTTCACTCAAGTAGTTTCATTTCATTCTCACATGGTGTAAATGCTCTGCTGTTTTAGAGCTCAATTCCATGAACTTCACCTGGTGACTCCTAGGCAAGGATTAAATTTCAGAGCCAAAGTATTACGGAACAGCAAGAGGGGTCCTGCTGCCCGCTGTCACCCTCTAGGCAAAATTCCAGAGGCAAAGTTTTGCTGATAAAGGAAAGGAGTCTTTATTCAAAAGCTTCACAATTTTGGAGTAACAGTTTTCCACTGTGATAGGGTTAATTGATAGGCGTTAAGCCTATCAATTATTAAGGCTAATTAAGGCTAAACTCTTTAGTTATAGCTTTAATCACTGAAGCCTATCAATTAAGGCTAAATCTAATACCTGAGTTGTCCTAGCATTGCCTTCAGTTAGTTTTTAATTATTTTATTTCTATAGGGTTAGTTCACAAACTAAAACAACATCAGATACAAAAGCTACATAATTTTGGAAGAATGGCAGGCTTCTGCCTTGGACTTTGTCCCCTCTAGAACAGCTAGAGAAGAATAACCCTGCCACCCTCTGCCAGGCCAGCCAGATCCGAGGCTGTACCTGGAGTGCCTTCCACTCCAAAGTACCATCCGTTGGGAAATGCAGGCAGCTGCAACACGATCAGGCAGGCATCTTCCAGGGAAAGAGAGCTAGAAATAGCCAGCACAGAAGCCCAAGAGTCCTTCTTTTATTTCAAATTTTCTAGCCCAAAATGCCATGCGTTCTGGAGGAGTTCAACTTCTCAGCCAATCCCATCCTAAACTGTTTACCATTGCTTCCGCCAACCTCCTCCTACCGCCCCTCCCTGCTTCTTCCCGGTGATCTGATTGGATCTCCCTGTATCAGAAGGAGCAGTCAAGTCTTTGGCCAGACCCTGCCTCCCCATTTCTCTGAATAATTGATGGGCTTCATATCACTTTCTTCATTTCCTCAAGTCAGGGTAATTCTCACCTTTCTTGTTTATTGTCACAGCAAAGCCCTGAGGGAGTCTGCTGCTAAGAGACACGCCCTACCAGAGAAATGCGAAAGGACCTCCTTCAGGTTGAAATAAAAGGATGCTAGGTAGGGACTTGAAGCCATTTGAGAAAATACAGAACTCCAGTAAGAATAACTACATAGGTAAACATCAAAGCTAGTATACTTTTTTTTTTCGGTTTGGTAACTCCTTTTTCCAACCCAGGTGATTTAAAAGGCAGATACATAAAGCAAATCTATATTAATGGGCACACAATGTATAAAGTAACTTGTGGCAACAACAAACTTAAAGAGACATAGCTGCAGAGGAACAGTTTTCGTATTCTATTGAAACTAAGTCGGTAAGTTGATATCAACTCAAACTATATTGTTTTAAATTTAGGATGTTATTTATAATCGCTACAAACTCTAATTAACCACTAAGAAAATATCTAAAAATACACACAACAGGCCCTGGTTCCTGTGGCGTCGTCCTGCAAAGCGAAAGGTCTCTGGAGCTTCTGGTCAAGGCACAGACCTGGGCTGCTGCTAGTCCCCAGTGGGGGCCCATGAGGCAACCAATCCATGTTTTTCTCTTTCTTTCTCTCACCCTCCCCCTCTCTCTAAGAATAAATAAATAAAATCTTTTTTTAAAAAAAGGTACGAACAAGAATGAGAAAATTATCAAAATACTACACTACAAAAAATCAACTAGACATCAAAGACTGCAGTAATGAAAGAAATTAGAAACAAAGATGATATAAGAAATACAAAAAACCAAATAGCAAAATGGCAGAAGTAAATTCTTCCTCATTGGTACTGTAACTGGAAATGGATTCCGTTTTCCAATCAAAGACAGAAATTGGTTCAATAAACAATGGCAAATGATCCGAGGATGTGCTGTCCATGAGATACTTAGATCTAAGATCTAAGACACGATTACACTGATAACAAAAAGATGGAGAAAGATATTCCATGCAAATAGTAAGCAAAAGACAGCTGGGGTGGCTATAGTAGTATTAGACAAAATGGACTTTAAGTCAAAAAACTGCTACAAGACACAAAGACATTATATGTTGACAAAGGATCAACTCACCAAGGAGACACAACAGACACATCGTACCACAGAGCCCCAAATGTATATGAAGTAAACATTGACAAAACTGAAGGGAGAAGTAAACAGGTCTACAATATTGGTTGGTGACTTCAATATTCCATTTTAAATGATGGTCAGAAGATTTCAAGGAAATGGAGAACTTGAACAACATTATAAGTCAACAAAATCTAATAATATGTGTAGAACACTATACCCAACAACAGTCAAATAAACATTCTTCTCAAGTGCACATGAAACAGTCTCCAGAACAGAACTTACATTAAGCCAGACAAGTCTCGGGAAATTTTTAAAAGGTTAAACTGATACATCTTCTCCAATCCCAATGGAAAGAAGATAGAAAGCATCTGTCCTGAGGAAAGAAGCCCCAAACAGCCCAGACAATGGAAAAGAGTAAAGGGGTATCTGAAAAAAATCTGAAAGTATATGTTGATTAATATAAGTATCACTCTGCACAAGGGGACCTTTGGGGTATTTGCAGTATTTTAGTTTCTTGGGTGCTAGTTACACTGATGTGTTCAGTGTGAGAAAATTCAGGAAGCTTTACCCTGATGTTCAGGGTACTTCCCTGAATGTATATTATTCTTCAGTAGAAAGTTAAAAAAACTAAGAACTTGCAATCATCCAAAGACGTCATTATTTGGGTGAAATGCACATTTCCAAGTGGAAGAAGATATAGCAACCCAAATCCTTACGGTGAGGACAACAACAACAGAAACCTTCTATAACTCAATAAGAAAGACAAGTGAAAAGAAAACGTACAAAAGAAGATGAGCTTCCCAGACAAAAAAAGATCTTTCATCGGTCAAGGTCATTTCATTTGCTCCTCATAATGACCCTGGGCCAGGACACGAAGACCAACACTTTGGAAAGAAATATATAACAAGAGTCTGAAGGTGTTTCTCCATATTAACCCAATGATTCCACTTTTAAGCTTCAATCCTTTGCAAATACAGATGTAGATAAAGATTTTCATAGAGATGTTCATCTCAGCATTATTAAGAAAAATATTTGGAATATAAAAATTAACTATAATCTTTAGTTCATTGTAACAAATATCTGTGAGCTTAATGCATTTAGTATCTGTGAACACAAAACAGACGTGAAGTTCATGGTCCCTGAGTATCCTCCATTTGGGTAAAATGCATGGACTTTTCAGAATTACATTTTCAAAGAGTATTTGTTGTAATGGGAACAAGTACATTAGTGTAAGATTAAACAAAAAGGAATATTTAAAAATATGTAATATATCCCATGTAAAATAAAATTATTCAACAAATCCTTTCTGGGTGCCTTCTACTGAGTGGGCAATGCCCACCCACCCCAGCCTCATTTTTTCTCTTTCATCTTCCAGCTCGTTGGCACTGTAGGGCCCGGAACACAGGCAACAGAGGGTGGAGATGAGCTGATCGGAAACCAGCCTAACAAGCAGACTCTTACCAGGGTCCCTGTAACCCCCTCCCCCCACTAGTCATGCCCTTGTGTGATCTTATCCCTTGAGTGTCTAGCACAACCTGTGACTTTCTTCTAACAGAATCTGGCAAAGGTGACAGGAGGTGTGTGATTATGGACACGTGACTACGTGACTAAGTTATATGACATAGTATCACCCATTTATTTTGCTGGAGCAAACAGCATGAATACTTAAGAGTCACAGAGACCTGGGGTACAGTTCCAACCGTGGTGACTTGTCATATGAGGGAGAAGAAGCCCAGACTTTGGAGCCATTTGGGTTTAAATCCTGAATCTCACCTTCGCTACCTGGGTGGGCTTGGACAGTTTCTTAACATCTTTCTGCCTCTGCATCGGCATGCATTTCCCAGTCATTTCTACATCATTAACTTATTTTGACAATTTTTATTTTATTAACCAATTTAAGATGGCTCATTTTTCCAGTTACGCCTCTTCCAAGGTATCCATAAAGCAAAACAGGAGATAGATGTCTTCTGCGAGTCGTTCTTGTCCTTTTTTCCCTTCAGGATGCTCAGAAGTGCTAAACAATGTGTCACAGACCTGCTACTGGTTCCAGAGCCTTGGTGTCTGCCCTTTGCTTTCCCCTCTGTTCTCAGGCCCAAGAGACTTCCTGCCCTGCCTGCCCTGCCCTCCTGGGAGAAATGTAAATGTGGAGGAGTAACTTCAGGTACAAATTAAAACGAAAAGGAGGTGTAAGCTTTGGTTCCCTAACTGAGCGTTTCTTGCTGCTACTGGAGGTAACACAGCATAAGCTGTAGGGAGAAGAAGCAAGGTTGCACCACCCTGCCTGTCCCTGCTCTGACCCTTCTTCCTCCTGATGAATCCTCCCTTAAAGTCAAAAAGTTTGAAAATTGGCATTCGTAGCCATACTGTGCTGCAACTTGACTCATCCCATCAGCTAGGCCCCAGGCTTACATCGTACAGGTAAGTCTCGTTCCATCCTCAGGGCACCACTCCTGCAAGTCATTCGTTCTCCAGACTCAACTGAAAGTACACAGGACCATCCCATTAGATACAGGGAAGAGGAGTCTCTGCATACACCCTGGAGAATGGTGAGTGAAGACGTGGCAAGCAGGCAAGGCCCATCTGCCTGCTCCCAGCCTGGAGGGACGCTGGCCCAGAGCTCCCCTTTTCTGGATGAGGAGTGACTTATGGATCTGACAGCCTGAGTCTTCACTCACCAATCTCTTGGGAGCTAAACTGGCAGAGAGAAGGATGGGTCTGGAATGCCACCTCTCCTGGAAAACAGTTAAAACACTTTAATCGGAGGAAGTGGCACCGCACCCTCAGGGCTGACCATTGGTCCTCAAGGAAAAGCTGGTTCCAGTTCAAATTACATCAGAACTCCTCTGAGAACCCACTGAGGAACTGAGGACTCAGCATTGTCAGGAACCAGAGAAAGGGAGCCACTTCTTAGAGCCAAATAAAAGCTAAGACTTAGAATCCATTCCTCCTCCCAAAGATGCAAGGGGTTAGGGGTGGGACTGTACCTGTTGCCTTCCTGGCATGTCTGCTCCCAAGGAAAGCAGGAGGCAGTGTTCTGACTGAGCTCACACCTGAGGCAGAGAGGAGTGGGCAGGAGGAGACGTTTCTGTTCAAGTCCAGATCTCCCACCCGGTTTCTTTCTGCTCTCACCACTACCCACTTTCCAGAATTTAGAGGAGGACCTGCAGGTGAACATAAAGCTCTAGCCTTAAATCTGGGTACTTTTGCTTTAGAGGATTAGAAGATACTGAGGCTCTTCCGGACAGTACTGAGGTCCGAGTCAGGGTGACAATGAGGGACTCAGGCTATTTCTTGTGGGTATGATGCCTTCGGGAATGCCCTGGTTCTCGATTTTTGGGGGTTTTGGGTTTTGCACCAATGGAAAATGAAGGGGCTGATGATTTAAAAGACCCTCTCCCAACGGAGCCCTTGGCAGGTGGAGAGGGATTCCCAAAGCTACTGCCTGTCTTAACTGGCCTAGGGACAGGGATGCTCTGAACTAAGGGGGCCATGGGGGAACCCCCAAGCATAGTCTTCCTTGCAGAAATGCTGGCCCTCCCCGAGGCAAAAGGGGTGCTCTGGCTGGTCAGGCCCTGGGTGTTCTGACTCCAGCCTTTTCCAAAGGGTGTGACAGTGTGAGTGGCCCCTCTTGGCATTGCTCCAATGGAGAGCACCCCAGACTTAGAGCTCATGTTTGGGACTGCAGACTCCCCACAGTCCATAGGGGTCACTAATCCCCCAAAGGCAAATGGTCGTGGGGCCGTGCTGCCAAACACTGAGCCGTGAGCCCCGTTCTTGCGGGTCTCGGTGATAACTCCAAAACCAGTGGCGCGGGCTGGACGGAGGGGGAAATCTGCTGGGGTGCTGGCAGGGGTGTGGAAGGCGGGGACTGAGGGTGTCAACACCCCAAAAGCTGACTGTGTGGGGCTGCTGAGGGCTGGCTGAACTGGACTTGGGGTAGGGGATGCCACAGCTGAGTTTCCAAAAACAGAACTATTGAAGCTCAGGCCAAGGGCTGGTTGGGGGGCCCCTTGCTTTTGCTCACCTGCAGCCCCAAATGCAGGCTGGGGGGTGGCTCCCAGAGATAGGGGGAAAGGTGGCTTTGAGCTTGACCCCAAAGGACCTGTGACTACTGAGGTCAGATTGGAGATGCCAGATGACAGTGTGGGCTGGCCTGTGGCTACGAGGGCAGAGGCCAACAGAGGGCTGCCCTTGCGCTTAAAATTGGCAGTGCTTTTACCAGGGGATGTCTGAGCAGTGCTGGGAGGAACCTGGCTACCGATGTTGGCTGTGTTCCCCACAGGAATGGTGGAATGCTGGGGAGGTGGGACAATGAAGCCTGTGCCTGGGGAGAAGCTGGCCCTGAAGCCATGGGAAGCCCCAAGGGGAAAAGTGTGAGAAGTGGAAGGGACGGAGTAAGTGTTGCCCACAGCACCAGTAACATCCGCTACATCCAAATCCAGAGGTGGCTTGAAAGAAGAGTCTTTGGATGTGCTGCTTGGGGGGGTGGACATGGCCACTGAGGCCGACTTGACCAGGTCCTGGAAGAGGGGGATACTAGCAGGAGGAGCTGGAGGAGAGGCCTGCTTGAAAGAGGGAGCTGTCACAGGCATACTTTTAAGCGGTTCTACGCTGCCAAAGATGGGCTTGAACGTGGGCACTGAGACGCCTGGAGGTGATGGTGCCACAGCTGTGACTGAGATCCTGGAACATAAGGAGTCCCCAGTGTCACTGGTGGGTGGGGGCCCCCAAATGGGTTTCCATTCGCGGTCAGCAGAAGTTGCAGCAGGAGGTGCAGACGCAGAAAGATGGCGAGCTGGTCTCCTCGCCATTCCAAACAAAGCCCTCCGTGTAGAGGGCAATGCAGGGGTCACGGTGGGTGGGTCTGGGGGTCTGGCAGACCTGTCAGCCTGCCTGGTCAGAGGCGGCCCTGTGGTGTCAGTGATGGGTGACGTTGGAGAAGCAGGGGTCAGACGGGTGACGGTGGCTGCAGGCTTTTCATCCCAAGAGGGGCCTGGAAGGGGCTCTGACTGCGAGCACAAGGGTGGGGCCAGCAGCCTGGGTGTCTTCATAGATGAGTGGGCCACACTGATTTCTTCTCCCCTCAACGGTGAGGAGGCCAGTGGGCCTGGAGATGCCACCTGAAGATTTGTGCCCTGGGTTGCAGCTGTGCCTGCAGCAGGCAGAGTGACACATAGGGGAGGGCCTGTGGTGATCTCTGTTGTATCTTGTCTGGTTTTGCTGCTCCACTGAAGTCCAGCTTTCGTCCCCAAGGCCAGGTCCTCAGCAGGGACTGCATAACCAAGCTGGGGAGGTAGGCTCAGGGACAGCAGGGTCGCAGGGTGAGAGAGTAGCTGTGGAATAGCCTCACTTCGCTGCCCAGTGCTGTCAGACGTTGCTGCCCGGGACTCCTCTGATGGCAGTGCGGCTGCAGAGTGACCCTGCTGGCCGGCTTTCTTTTTCACTGGCCACTCGGGCATGTGGAAGGATGAAGAGAGAACGTTTCTCTTCCAGGTCTCAGAGGAATCTCTGGAAGAGCTATAAGAGCTCGTAATTGCATTTCTCCTGGAACGGAGGGGCCCGCCTGCGTGTGAGCTGCCCAAGGAGCTCACGGAGGAGGAAGTGGGCCTCCTCCTCAGGCTGTGGTCTGAGCTCCAGGAGCCCAGGCTTCTCTTCAGGGGCCCAAGACTCGGCACAAAGGAAGAGAGGTCTCCACTTCTCCTCAGAGGCTTAAACGCGGACGGTCTGGCATCTGGACTCCTCCTCTCACCGTCCAGCCTTTCGGGGGGCGGGGACGGTGTTTCTTCCAAGCGCAGTCTCCCCTTCTTGCACTCTCTGAGGGCCCTGAGCACTACCTCCCTTGCACGTGGGTCTGGGGGCTCCTCAGACAGTGAGGGCCCCGCTAAGCTGATGGCCTGCGCTGGGGACTTGGCGGGGAGCCCTCTCCGAGGAGTGATTTTGATGGTCACCGGGCTCCACACTGCCCTGGGGTGCCGGAGGGACCAAATAGTCCGCTTTAAGTAACTTTCCCACCAGTCTGAGGGGAGAGGCCCCACGATGGAATTCTGGGGCCGCTTCATGGGAAAGCGCTTCCAGGCCTCATTCACTACCCACGAGGCGGGGTTGGCAGGGTCCCAGGTCCTTGGCCTTCTCGCAGGTCTGAGCCGAGGGGCAGGGTGGGCGCGGTGGACGTGCTGAACCCGGTGGACCTGGTGAAGGGCCTGAGAGGGCCGGCGGGTCACCGGCGTCTGGGCCAGATCTGTGCGCCCCTGTGCCGCGGCTGGCGAGGGCCCCAGTTTACCCAGGTAGCTGCCCATGATGGGCAGTGGGGCGGCTCCGTGACTTCGAGGATGGTTTCGGCCTCCGAGGTTTCCGACATCTGCCGACTCAACCGAGTCCAAATGCGCGGGGTTCGGTGACGGTTGGGATCCGGGCGCGCGGAAAGTGCGAGGGTCTCGGGGCCCTCGACACCCACAGGCCCCGCGACCGCAGGTCAGTGCTGAGTGGGAACAGGGACACGCGGGACCCCGTAGGCTCTGCTATTTGGAGGCCTAAGCCGGGGGCTCTGGCGAGGAGAGGGTTTCGAGGGGGAGTGCGGAGCACAGTCCTGGGACCAAGCGGCCGAGGTCACCGAGTCTCGCAGAGCTGGCGAGAGTGGGCGCCGGGTTCCCGGAGTTGGAGCGGGGAGCCCAGGACCGCAGGCCTGTGGGTGCGCCCGGGCAGCCCGCGGGCGGTCGTGGCGCAGCAGCCAGGGACACTGGACGCCCGATTTGCTGGTTCCTCTTTCCCGCTGCCCTTGCCTTTCTGAGGCCAATAGGTGCCAGCCATCTGTCCGGAGGACACGCTGCAGACGCAGCCGCCTCCGGCCTTATCCAGGCTTGCCTCCCGCGAAGAATCCGAAGAATCCGGGGCTCCCTCCCATTGCTCGCCTGAGTCAGGCGGGGCCTCGGGACGACTCATCTACCCACCCAGAACCTGAGCCCCGCAAGCACCGCTGGCCCCGAGCTCGGGCCACCCTCCCTTCTCTCGCCGCCCGCGGCCCCACCTGGAGCAGCGGGCCCGGAGCTCCGGGAGCGGAGGAAAAAAGTGGGAGACTTCCGCACCCGCTTTCGGACAAGACTGGGTTCTGAAGGGAACTCATTTTCGGACGACCTTTCTCGAAAGAGTCGGATTCCATCTGGGCCGATTTTATTCTAATTAAAAGGAACTGTTTTAGTAATCTTTAAAAGTTACTTGTTTTTGATATTTTCAGAATGTAAGTCACAGTTGACTCTGGTTTCGCAAAATATGGAGCCGCAAATTAAATGAGACCTTATGATATTTGTGTAAGAATCAGCTATTTGGCTTCTCCATAATAACTGCATCCAAGTTAGTCGTCTATTGTCCCCTTTAAAATGATATATTTTCTAATTTTAAAAAATTATAGAGAAAAAGCATTTTATTGTTTTTATAGTAAACGATCACAGACAATGTATTCTTCATTCAGCATGTTATTTTTTGTAGCCAGTTTTGTTTTTTCCCCCTTTTTAAGTATTTCTTTGGTAGCCGGTTTCAGTTAAACTGTAAATATGCACTTCGTTTTTGCAGTTGATTGTATGCATTTATTCCATTTTCTTCTTCAGAAATATGTAAGAGGATTAAAGTGCACTCATTCCGTAAACGGCACCCATCGGCTTGCAGCTGGTCCCCGCGCTTGAGGGCGGTTCGCAGGGTCCAGGTGAGCGCGGCGCTGACTCTCCTTCCCATCTGCGTGGAATCTCTGGCCTGGGCGCGCGTCTTCCCCTGCCCCCTTCCTTCCTGTGTGGACGTCAGGGAGGGGACGCGTCTCCCTGACCCACCTAGATCTTCACTTTTGGCTGAAAATCCTTTCCCCGAGGTGGTTCCTGGGCGGCTGGAGGGAAGACAGGAGGGACGTGGAAAGGTGCGCCCAGTCCCCTGTCCCGATGGGGTTCCGTGCGCGGAGGGAACTGCCTTCAGTCCGGGGTGGACGCGCGTCGGGAGTGGAGACGCGAGCGAAAGGCCCAAGAAAAAACCCTTTGTGGCTCTGCTTTTCTTTCCTTCCTTTCCCGCGCCTCTCTCTCCCGCGCACGTCGGGGACCCGCGCTTCCACAAGCAGATGGCCCGAGCCCTCGCCTCTGGGCCTGCGCTTTTCCAACCCGACAAAATGTCCCAAATCAGGTTTTTTCCCCCCAGGAGGCGTTCGTCGCGCAGAGTAGACCTGGGGGGACCCTCTTGGGCAGCACCTGAGGGGTCGCGCAGCCACTCTGCGCCTGGAGGGGCAGGTCAGTTAACCGCCTCGTGTGTTTCAAGTCACGTCTCACAGACAATCTTTTGGATAAAAGAAGCCATTTTAATTTGCTTCCAAGGGTGCAGTTTTCACGGGGAAGGTGCCCCTGGAATACAGAGAATAAACGAGATATATTGCTCAAATTATTACTTGGTGGCCACAATTTCTATTGGATGTCGTTTGGGGTCAGAGATAATAACAAGAACAATAATAATAGGACCTCCTGTCCCCGTTTCTTATATCCAGAGAGCAGAGCTATTAGGAAGTCCCTGAACACCAAACACTTGTTGGTTAGCAGCTGCCTCTGTGCAGACGCTGGACAGGCCCCACTTACAAGGTGGTAAACCTTTGATCTTTAGGAATGTAGGCTTTTGAATGTGACCTTTAAGATTGGTTGTTTCTGCTCTAGCTGGTGTGGCTCAGTGGGTTGGGCCCTGGTCTCTGAATGGGAAGGTTGCAGGTTCAATTCCTGGTCAGGACACATGCCTGGGTTGCAACCAAGTCCCCAGTTGGTGGGGTGTGAGAGGTAGCTGATTGATGTTCTTCTCCCTCCCTTCCCCTCTCTAAAGATGGGCAAATAGAGCCTTCAAAAAAAAAAAAAAAAGATTTGCATTAGATGACTACCTTAATTATAAAAAAGTATTTAAAAAAAGATTGGTTGTTCTTTTTCACTTAGTACAATGTCCTTGAGATCCGTGTCAACTGTTACATGTATTGATAATTCTTTTTTAAAAACTGCTGAGTAGTATTCCACAGTGTAGATGTACCACAGTGCCTAACCGTTCACGTATTGAGGGACTCTTCAGTCGTTTCCAGGTTTGGGCTGTTACAAACAAAGCTTCTATGTGTAGCAATGTGCAGGTTTTGGTGTGGGCATAAGTTTTCATTGTTCTGGGATAAATGCTGGATAGTATGACAAGTGTACTTCTTCTAAGAAACTGCCCAACTATTTTCCAGAGTGTCTGTAGCATTTACAAGGTGTGACAGATACAGTGTCTCTGCATCTTTGTGCCATTGTCAGTGTCATCATTTCTTAATTTATCTCTTCTAACAGGTGTGTGATGATAGCTCATCATGGTTTTAATTTACATTTCCCAAATGACTAGTGATATTGAACATCATTTCATGGGCTTACTTCCCTTCTGTATACCCTGTTTGGTGGAACGTCTCTTCATGCCTTTTGCTCATTTTCTAATTGAATTGATCATTGTTTTAGTGTTGAGTCTTGAGAGTTCTTTGTATATTCTAGTATGAGCCCTTTGTCACATATATTGTTTGCAAATATTTTCTGCCAGTCTGTACCTTGCCTTCTCATCTTCTTAACAGGGTCCTTTGCAGAGCAAAAGTTTTTAATTTTGATGAAATCCAATTAGTCAAAATTGTCTTTTATGGATTGTGTTTTTGGTGTCATGTCTAAGAACTCTCCACCAAGCCCCAGACTCCCAAATTTTCTATGCTTTTTTCTAAAAGTTTTATGTTTTACTTACATTTATGAACCATTTCAGCTAATTTTTAAATAATATAAAGGGTTTTCTTTTTGCCAGTGGATATCCAATTGTTTAACTACCACTTTTTTGAAAAGACTAAGACTTTTCTTACTCTACTGAATTGCTTTGAATCTTTTGTCAAAAACAACTCAGTGTACTTGTATGTAGTGATTTCTGGGTTCTCTATACTGTTTCACTGACTTATAAGCCTATCACTCTGCCACTGGTGCACAGTCTTTATTACTGGGCTCTATAAGTTCTGAAATCACAAGTGATTTTTTTCACTCTATCCCTCTTTTTCAGAGTCATTTTAGTTATTCAAACCCATTTGTATTTCCATTTTGGAATACTTATGTCTATTTCTACAAAAGAAAAACTCGCCTGGGTTTTTATGAGAATTGTGTTAAACTTACGTCATTTTGAAGAGAGTTGGCACCTTTACTATCCTGAGTCTTCAGATCAATGAACACAGAATACTGCCCTCTTTATTTAGGTCTTTGACTTCTTTCATCAGTATTTTGTAGTTTTTAGCATGAAAGGTCCCAGTAGATTTGCATCTAATATTTCCTCTCTCTCTCTCCCTCTCTCTCTCTCTCTCTCTCTGTAGATGTAAGTGGTACTGTGTTTTAAGTCTGGTGCCCATGTGTTTATTGCTCGTATAGAAATACAATTGATTTTTGCATTTTGATCTTGTATTCTGTGACTTTGCTGAGCATACTTATTAGTTCTAGGTATTTTGTTTGTTTTTAAGTTCCTTGGGATTTTCTACATAGACCACAGTTCTATCTTCAACTGGAATGGGAAGTACAATCTTTCAGCAGAGAAGGAGGGGAAAATGCATATTTCTAAAGAAAAATGCAATCCACTGAGCAGTCACCTGCACCATCAACGCACAATTGGCCAAAACTGCAAAATGGTACAGTGTTCTCATATTTCTGGATAGGCTATTTCACCTAAAGACCATACTGCAGTATTGGTCAAACGACTCCCTACTATTGTGCTTGCCACTAGAATGTGACATCACCATGAGTGTGGGAAAGCTTTCCCCAACTGCCAAGTAGCTCAGTTGTGAGAGTGAAGAGCTAAAAATCTAAAAGTGCTGGGTTTTGTCAGGGTGAATACTTTACTCAATAAATACAGTTTTCAGTTCCTTTTTTAAAACACCCTAGTCTACAGGGTGTAAGAACGCTAGGGATAGCATTCTTACATGCCATGGACTGTAAGCCTGTTGTGCTATGTTCCTTAGGAAATCTCCATTATTAAAAAACTGCTTAAATCACCTTCTGCTTGGACTAGAGTAGCAAATCTCAGCTACCGGTTAAGATTGAAGATAATTGATTTCTTGGCATTTCCTCACTCTAGGCAGGTACAAGTCTTGAAACTTTAACCCAAATTTCCTTTAGTCAAAAATTAAGCACCCTTTGAACCAGGAGGAGCAAGAAGATAAGTGCCCGGACATGACAGGGGCTTGAGCCCTAGACCCCAGACTAAAAGTCAAGTGTTCTGCCATCTGAGCTACTTAGATCCCAAGGAAATGTTCTCGACTCTGCACAGGAATGGGATCAATGACCCTTTCAGTTTCAGAGTGCGGCAGATTCATTCTTGAACTCAGGAAAGGTAACCAAGCAGATATTTAAGCCCCACAGAACCAATTCATCCAGCACCTGTTGACGTTCAGTGCATGTCAGTAGAGAAGGAATGCAAATACCACTGAAAAAGCAATCCTTGTTTTCATACAGTTGTGCCAGGAAAAATAAACAGAATGCAACGGATTATTTCCATTAAATAGCTATGGAATAGTTGGTTAAATCTGTCAGCCCTTATTTACTGGGCACCAGGAAAAAACAAACAAACAAACAAACAAACAGGGCAGTGAAAAGCAACCAGTGGAGAACAATGGTAAGAATCTGACAAACTTTTTCTTGGAAAAAGGAAAAACGCTTGTCATTACATAGAGAAATGTTGTGGTGACCGTGTGTGGCCCTGCTGTACACTTCACTGCCTTAGGGTTTTCTTACCCCCCTAAAAGTATTTTCACAAACTTGGTATTCCCTGTCATATTTTTCAGTGAACATGTAACATTTTTCTTCATAAGTGTAAATTCCCCTGAAGGATATCATGCCTTCTATCAAAAGAATCTAAAAACTATAGTAATTAACACTTACCCACGTCCTGGGGTGGAGAGGACTTGTTCAATCTTTAGTGGAAGATTTTATATTGATACTTTGTTTCTTTGAATTTGTTACTTCTGTTCCATGTCTCCCATAGAATTTTATCCAAACACAACCTCATTTTGTGTTTAGTCTTTTTAAAACCTTCCTGCCATACTTCTCTCTACCAAATAGTTATACACACTGAAAACTGATGTTTTTCCTGTGACCCCAAATCTACAAGTTAAAAATACTTCTTGTAGATTGTGTTATATTTGCATTTGCTTGTAGTGCACAATCAATCGAGGCATAGTACATGGACAATAATCTGAAAATCCCTTTAATGGAAGTAAATGTGGAATTTATCACCCCCTTCTCCATGAAATAGTGTAGGAGACAAATGAAGGAGGAGGCATCTCTGACTCAGTATTTTAACTGTTCCCCTGATGGGAATCCTGGGGAAGGGCATTTTACCCCAGGGGCAATGTGCCACAGTCAGTGAGTCTTAATTTATTAGACATGTCTTAATTTTTCTAGTAGAAGGCAAGATCTTTGTGTGGAAGGAGAGGACATGGGACTTGTGCACCACACTTGCATGGCAGACTGATCCTCAGGCGAATCTTGGGAAGGTTTACCTGTATAAGCTCTCGAAGGAGATTTAGCTCAGCTGCTGAATACAGTTTAGCAGCGGATTTGCTACAAAATCCACAATGAAGGACGGTCCGCGCGCTCCAGCTGCGCTCTGCGTACACACGGAGGCCCCTCGCTGAGGTCCAGCTCCATCATCACACCTTGTGTTTCCAAAAGGAGAACGTTTCAGTTTTCCTCGTCTTTTCCCCTGCTCCCCTTCCGTCTCTTTTCCCAGCGTTTTACAATCACCCTTCACCCCCAATCTCCTGAGAATCGGCTGGTTATAGCGGTGCCTTGAGTCCCGACAGCCTCTGACCCCGCCTCTTCCAAGGCTGTCCGGGCTGGTGAGGAAGAGCAGAGGGAACCGAGGATGCGCCGCAGAAGTAGGCCCGAGGAAACCGCCACTGGAGAAGAACCTGGGGGCGTGGGGTTAGCACACCTGCCTCAGGTGGAAATGTCCTGACCCATCCTGTCCCATCCCATCCCCTCTCCAAGACGTGGTTCTTTGCCTGCGAGGGAGCCAGGCTTTCAGAATCCCACTTCCAATCGAATGCCTCTGGATCCGTTCCCACAAGGATCAGGAGTTCTATTGTGCTTTGGGGCTGATTCCCGGGACTAGGGTTCTGGAAGCCTCCGCACACCAAGGCTCCTGTGTTTCCCGTACGTTCAGGAACCACCCAGACAGATGCAGTTGCATTTTGCACCTCCCACAAATATGACATTGCACTTTCACTCCACACAGAAGCGATCAGAAGCCACATAAATATTGCCCTCCGAATCCAAATTTTGAATCTCTCCAATGTAACTTCCCCCAAATGTGTCTGTAGTCGCTCCCCCCTCAGGAGTTTCGCAACGGACAGGAAACTCAATTTTATCTGAGAAGATAGCAGAGGGCCAAGAGATGACCCTCGCGAGCAGGCAAAGCTGTGAAGAGGCGCAAACGTGAGACTTGCGAAGTGCAGGCGTGATCATTAAACAGAAACGTTGACGATCGCTGAACAGCAGAGTGTTATTTAAGCCTCACAAAAACCAGTAGGGCGGATCCTTTTATTGTCCACACTCATTTTGACTAGCTCTCGGGACACGCTACTTAAAACTACCTAAAAAGCGTGGGCCGACGGCTGGGCGTTCGCCTCCGGGGACTCGGAGGACGAGCTCAAGGTTTCAGCACCGCCCGAAAGCCGCTCTCTGCGCATGCGCAGCGGGCGTACAAGCCCCGAGTTCTCTAACGGGGCGTCTTCGCCTGGAGCATTAGTCCCCGCGGCTGAACGGCGTGGACCTGCTCTGACCACCACGCAGGAAGTACCAGGGGTCTGAACGAAGAGTGTGAAGAGCGGCTGGGACCCCGGGAACTCGGCTAGCGCTGGAGAAGACGGTCCGTGCAGTTTCTGCTAATGCTTCCGGCTTCCCCACACGCCGAGCACTTAGGTTCCGGGAGAGCGCGGGTCCCCCGGTGACTGAGGCGACGCTAGTGGGAAGGCGGTCGGTGAGTGGGGCGAGCAAGACTCTGTGGCGGGGCCGGGCAGGTGGGCCGGGGCTCTGGGAAGTGGTCTTGAGGGGACACAGGGTTCCCTGAGGCAGCGGGCGATGGCCCGGGGGATCTGTCTGCAGATCGGCCCGGATCGCTATGCATGTGGGCGGGGTGTCTCCGAGCGCGGCGCTGGCCTCACGAGCGGGCTCGGCCGGGTCCCTGCCCCACCGACGCGGGTGCTGGTCCTGGGCATCCCCGGGAGATGCGTTCCTCTCCCCTCCGGCAGGGCCAGGATGGCTTCTTCACTGGGCAGTTTGCCAGGCTCTGTCTGCAGAGTTTTTACCAGCGCTACCTCGTGAAATCCTTGCACTAACTCCCTGAAATGTACCGTCATCATCCCCCAGGCAGATGAGGAAACTGAGGCACAGAGATAAAGCACCTTACTTGGAGCTACAGAACCTTTATTTTATGGTTCTGATGATGAGGGTTGGTACTTGACTATAATAGGTGTTATTTGTTGGTGGAGGTGTTGACAAATTCTGTACATCAAATTCTGTGAATTTGTCGTGTTTTTGAGCCCATTTCCATGTACACTTGTCTGAAGCCCGTCTTTGCTAGACCTGGGGATGTGGTCATCTCTCTCCAAGGGCCAATTCCTCTGTGCAAAGGCCCCAGGAAGCTGGCAGCCCAGAGAAGAGCTGCTCCCTAACCTTCAGAACATGCTTCCTTCTGAATGACATGATTTTTTCATGTTGAAGACAGCAGAGAAAAGGGAGACTTCTTCTCAGATCAGGAATTCTTTATAAGAGGAAGTGGTGCGGGCAAAGGAGTTTCAGATGGTGAGGACAGGAGGTGGCCAGCACTGTTGGAAAGTTAGTCACTTAAGAGCAGGTGGCGTTTGCTGGTGCCCCAGTACTTGGTTACTGCTGGACTTCAGACCTTTGGTAGGGACACAGAGGTCGTAGAGCAGTAAGGTGATGTAGATAAGGAAGTATGACAAAGAAAGCAGGGTAAAAAGGGAAGGAGAGGCAATGTTTCACACCGTGGTAGAGGAACCCTGGGTGAAACCTGGAGAAGGGCATGGCCCTAAGCTTGTGGAGATCATGATCACCTGGCCTCGCTGAAATATATCTGGGGGCTCACCTGAGACGTTGGTCACATCCGCCAGGCCTCTCGTCACCATTTCATGTGCATCCTCCACTTCCAGGAAAAGAATGCCTCTGTCCAACCGTGGAGCAGCACCTGCTGAAGGGAGCCTCTCAGATCCTCTTCAAGCATCTTTCCTTAAACGTACCCCATTACAATTTTAAAATAATTCATTTGCAGTAACCACAGCAATAATATAATCTCCTTTTGTTTTATATGACATTCCTTGTCGTCTGCCATCTTTTAACTCATAGCATTCACAGAAGCTTTGTGAAGAAAGACAAGCAAGCCCCAGTAGTGCCATTTTGCAGTGTGGGGCCAGGTTTTTATAAAGGTGAGTGACTTGCCAGAGGATCAACAGCCCTACGGTAGTGGAAGAGTCAGCTTCCTTCTGTTTTCACCCTCAGGAGAAAGCTATACCCCCTGTGAACACATACCCAATGTGAGGAGTTTGACAAGGAGGCTGGATAGATGCCTCAGCTCACCTAGAGAGTTTGGACTTGGCACAGCTCCATCCCCTTTACCTTTTATCATGAAAGAACTAGGGACTTACCCAGGCATAAATGTCTATTGTCCTTTACTTTGTATCTGGGAAGAGTTGGGATAAGACCTATTCCCAGCTTTGCCTTTGACCAGAAAGAAAGCCAAGAGGAGGGGGAATACAGAAAGGTAACTGTCTAATTTGTCATTATATCTATAGCCCACATATATTAAGGGATCTTCCTTCTTTTCTGAAAGTTGAGTCATCTTGCTGAGCAGAGACACATTTCTCTTTTTTATAGAACTTCCCTTTCTAGGTGAGTTTGCCAAATTTTGCCTAGTACAGGACTATTTCCAATTTGCCTGCCAACTGCTCTCAATGTCCTCCACACTCCCCTATCTACTCTTTCCTAGGCCATTGCAGAACACAGCCCTATTGGCCTGTTTCTCGAGTGGTTTCATCTGAAACACAGACATGGGGCTGTCATGTGACTCTGGGTATTTGAGTCTGTTCATTCTAGTCTCATTTCAAGTTAGGTAGACAGTATGTGCCTGAGTTGGGACCTAAAATTAAACTGTAGGAACCATAGCTTTGGACCAGATCATCGAGTCACACATCTTTTTACAGTTCAGGGTACATAAAACCAGATTGGTTATTTCCTTCTTGTTTTTATATAGTTACCAACAGACCTATGCTGAAAATCCAGATTACTCTTCCACTGCCTCATTTTATTTTCTCTCCATATAAATTTGCTAGTGTGCATGAAGAACAAATTAGTTGTCTTTGCTCTCCACACTAGACAGAGGTGACATCTGCACTTTAAATGTCTTTCAGATATAGGAAGATTTGAACTGAAGCAAAGCACCAACAGCAGTCAGGCTATTTCTGAAGAACTACAATTCTCAGGGTCAGCAATGGAAAATCTCATAGGGAGTACTACTCCAGGTCCTACAAAAGCAGAAGCCTGTGGAAATGAGGGCCAGCTGTCAATGAAGATAACATGTCCTTCACTGAAGAAATCTTCTGAGAAAACAGCTGTCAGAAGACTGTCAGTGACTGTCAAGGAGCTCGTCATTGGGAAGAGAGGCCCAGAATCCAGTGACCTTAGTCTCAGATCAAAACTTAATACACAGCATATTCCAAAGGCAGCTAGATTCCCCACATCCAGGAAAAACTCCAAAGATAATTCAGACTTAATTAAACACCAAAAAGTCTTCCCACAAAAGGAACCTTGTAAGTGCAATGAATGCAGGAAAGCCTTTAACTACCAATCAGAACTTTTTACCCACAGTAGAATTCATGGTGGAGAAAAACCTTTTGAATGCAAACAATGTGGCAAAACTTTTAGCCGAAGTACACACCTGATTGAACATCAAAGAACTCACACTGGAGAGAAACCTTATGAATGCAGTGAGTGTGGGAAAGCTTTCAGCCGGAGCACCCACCTTGCGCTACATCAGAGGATCCACACTGGAGAAAAGCCGTATGAATGTAGTGAATGTGGAAAAGCCTTCAGCCGAAGCACAAACCTTAGTCAACATCAGCGAACTCACACTCAAGAAAAACCTTACAAATGTAAAGAATGTGGGAAAGCCTTCAGTGACCGTTCAACCGTAATTCAGCATCAACGAATACACACGGGAGAAAACCCCTATGAGTGCAGTGAATGCGGAAAAACTTTCAGCTGGGTCTCATCCCTCGTTGAACATCAGAGAACACACACAGGAGAGAACCCCTACGAGTGCAGGGACTGTGGGAAGGTGTTCAGTCGAAGCTCATCCCTCACTGAACATCAGAGAGTCCACACTGGAGAAAAGCTGCATGCATGCAGAGAATGTGGAAAGGGCTTCGGTCGGAGCTCATCCCTTGCTATTCACCAGAGAATTCACACCGGAGAGAAGCCTTACAAGTGTAATGGCTGTGGGAAAGCCTTCAGTCAGAGCTCAACACTCATCAGACATCAGCAGCTCCACACTAAAGAGTGAGCTTGTGTGAATGTTAGTGCAAAAGCACATTGCATGACTTCCTGCAGCTGAAAAGAAAAATGAATGTGTGTTGGATTTTCCTTTCCCACTAGCTAGCGATAAGCCAGTTTCATGCCAGCCTTCCTTTCTTTCTGTAAACTAAATGCTGAAGTGAGCGATCCATACAATAAGGAGATGACTTCAAACACCTAACATCAATCTAATAATATTTGGGAGGGCTCCGATTTTAGAGTGTACAACTACCTGCCACCTTGCATTTCCACACCTTGTCTCGTCATTCCATGGGGCTTGGGTCCCTGGGCAGCCGGTGAACCCTGTTTTCCATCCGCATCAGCCCCTTCACTCACTTAGGAAATCCTGTGTGTGTTTGTTCATGGTTTCTGGTGCCAGTCGCAGAAGAAGAGGAACTGGCTTCAGATCGGGACAAAAAACTTCCCACCAGTTTGGCGGTAACAGTGTTGAGGCAAATGCAGTCTCTGCACTAAGGGCAGATCTTTCTCTTCATCTTTTTTTGCTGTAGCATATTTTTTCAAGTTCTCCTAATGTGCCTGATTAATCCCAGTGTTATTTTATCTCATCCTTACCAAGACTGTCCTTAAACTTTTTTACAAACATTTAATTCCTCAGTTTTCTTGGAAAACCATTGCTGCCCCGGTTTTTAAACTTTTGTTTACAGACTTCATGAAACCAATTCCCTCTGGCTCTGACCAACCTTGTACAACTAAGGACAAACTCAGTGCTTATGTGTCCATTCTTTTCCTACTTGACATTTGTAGAATTGGCACTTTTGGCCATTCTTATGCCTTAAAAGTTGAGCTTCTGGGACCCATGATTCTGTCCTGAACCACACTTTTCCTACCTCCTAGCATTTGTTTGATTAACAATGATTAGCTCAGTGACTTTGGGCAAGAGTTGTACCAGATAATCTCATTTTTGCAGGCTATAAGATGAGGTTATTCAATTGGATTGTAAGCTTCTCAAAGACAGAAGTCTTGTTTGAGCTCCCTATAAAACTGAGATTTTCAACTGGTGTACTGCAAGGATTTTTAAAATATGCAATAATACCTGACTATTTAGTCAGGGGTACTGTCTTCTTTTTCCTTAGATTGTCAAATAAAGAAATGACAATGACCAACACACTAGACATCTGGTGTGGATGAATAACCAATTATACCTTTCTTTTTTTTTTAGTCAGATTGGCAAAAATTTTTGGTGTGCGACAGAATTTTAGTAATTTATGTGTACAAAGAGCTCCTCTGACACTTTCGGTCTGCCACCTTCTCAGAAATCCTTGTTAGTGGCAGTTTGCATTATTCTGATTCGCACTCTGATGTCTGATTCTTTCAGGTGCTTTTTTCCATGATTTTTTTGAAGTTAGAATTGTCTTAAATTTCGTAGAGGTCGCATCTAACACATAATGCAATGCAGGCCTGGGCTCTGGTTTTAATACAAACCAGGAGAATTTAATTTAACAGCAAAACCTCCTTAGTCTCTTGAATGGCAAGAGACCTTCCTCCATGGGTTGGTCCTTTCTGTGCTACCCAAGTTACGTCCTTGCCTCGGGACAAGCTCGTCCGCGCTCCGGAGAGGCCGGCAGCTGGGCTTCCCGGCGCGCGGAGCGACGAGAGCAGCTCCAGCTGCGCGGTCAAGGCCCAGCTCGCCCCGTCGCTGCGCGCAGGCGCCCCGTCCCCCGCGGCCTCTCCCTTCCCCGGCGCGGGCCTGTGACTCCGTGACCGGAAATGGAGAACCGGGGGCACAATCCCGAAGCTGGGAGGTGTTTCCTCCAGCCGCCACCTCCGTCGCGTGTCACCAACGCCTCACGATAGCCTACAGGAGGACAGACAGACCAGCGGGCAGGTTCTAGTCGCACCGGAGTGAGGTCGAGGCCAGGACAAGCCCGCGGTTCGCCCTCGGGCTCCTCAGTGCGAGGGGCAAACCAGGCGCCTGGCGACGGGCGCGCGTGGGTCCTGCACGTTTGGACAGCAGAGGTCCGTTTTTTGAGGAAAGCAAGGCTTTTCCCACAGGGAGGATTTCCGGGGGGGAGGTGGAGTCAGGGCCCAGTGCTGGGGGGTGGGGTCGGCTTCCTTTGATGGAGAAAGTCAGGGCGACTTGGCCAGCGCTTCCGGACAACTTCAAGAGGGCCTGCCCCAGCCCGCCCGCGTCCAGGCGCCGGGTGCGGCCCTGCCGCGGGGGACGCGGCGCGCGAACGCGGAACTCGGCGCTGAGCGCGCGCTTGGCCCTGCGCGCCGCCCCCCCCGCCCCCGCCGTCTGGCACGCCCCCTTGGCTGCGGCCGCGTCCTGAGCGCCGTTTTCCTCACAGGGCCGCGGGGCCGCTCCGGAAAGTCGCCGGGTGGATCCACCAGCCGCCCCCAAACTCCATTCTTTCCGCCGCCGGGGGTCTGCGCTGAGGATCACTGGCCGGCAGGCCGTGGTGGCCGGGGCAGGGTTGGGGGGCGGGACCCCCGCGTAGGGCGCCCGCTGGGTAGCGTCGCCCGCCTTGGCCCCCTTCTGCGTGGGGAGCGGGCCCTCCCAACACGGGGCCCGCTGCTGTTTCTCTTCCTTTCCAAATAATGTCTGGCTTTATTTTTTTAAAGATTTATTTATTTTTAGAGAGAGAAACATCATTGTGTGGTCGACTGTCGCTGACGTTTTAACGTCCGGACCCTGGCTCTCGGTGGCTCCGAGGAAGGGTGTGAACGCGGCTGACGCTCGGGCGGAGCAGGGCCTGCGGGGGAGCGAGCCGGGTCCCACGCCCGCTCGGGGACCCCGGCGCGGGGACCGCAGTGAGTCGGTCGCGTCGCTCTTTGAAAAGGACAGTTGCGTCACATTCGCTGATTTCTTCTGTAATGAAAACTACTCGTTAGTGGTACACGGTACCTGACTATGCGCCAACCGTTTTTAACGTTCGTTTAATGCTCTCTGATAGAGCAATTTGGAGAATTGACTAAATTCAGTTTAATAGTTGGTTTTAATGAGAAAATAAGTGCCGTGTTGGCTATGCTTGCTGATCATTATATTCATTTTTAAATCCCAGCTTTAGGCAATGGTTTGTGTTGAAATTCTGCTAGTGATTTTTCTTTTCTTCCTGGTATGAAATTTGTTGTTCTTACAAACCAGTTAGAGCATGTTGTATTTTAAAATTTTTAAGTTAAAAACAGAAAACAGAAATAGATGGTTATGAACCCTAGGTGTCTGAAACAGTGTAAACATGGACTTTTGAATTTGCTGGCTTTGCCCTAATTCCTAGTTGATGGCTTTTTATGAAGTTCTGGGAGGTGGAGGGGCAGCTGGTGATAAATTTTTTATACTCCATCAAAGCCGCATCTGTCTTTCTTTGTGAAATATTTTATTTATTTTTAGAGGGAAGGGAAAGGAGGGAGAGAGGGACCGGATCATTGCCTGTACTACACACCAGACCAGGGACCAAATCCGAAACCCAGGCAGTGCCCCGAGGGGGAATCAAGGTGTGATTCCAGGGACCTTTCGCTTTAGAGTACAGCAGGGACGCTCCAACTGAGCCACACAAGTGAGGCACAGCCATCTTTTTTTTTTTTTTCTTTCCACCTTTAGCCTTTACTCTCTCAACACACTGTCTTTTACACTTTTACCTCTGCTGGTGAGAGGAAATGGAGTTGGAAAGACAGGGCCATCAGAGATTGGTAAGATTTAAGAAAAGGGGCTGGAGGGCCATCAAGACACCAAGACCATACCTTTTGAGGACTTAACAACTTTAATATGTGGCCCAACACGTGCATTTTTTTGTGATTTAAACTATGAAGCTGTTTACCAGGCAAGACTTGGCTCTCTGGGACTCTGAAGCTGCCTGGAGGGCAGACACATCCTCTCTGCACTGCAGGTCCCATCAACCCTGGCTCCCTGAGCTGAAATGGGTTGACCAAATCTCTCCTGCAGTCGTGAACTGAGACTTACACAATGATAAATGTTAAACCATAGGTTTCTCGTTGCTGTCTCATAACCCTATTTGCTGACCACTGAGTCAGATGAACATTGAAGGTCCAGCTGCCTCCTGCAGTCAGAAAATTAATGACTTAATTTTTCTCTGGAACTTTTTAATACATTTTAAATAACCATTTTGAAGATTTTTTAATCTCAAAAAATCATACAGTCAAATCTATTTTAAACTCGTTAAGAAATAATTGATAAGACATAATGTTCTTATTAAAATAACAAATTTAAAACATGTAAAATTAGAGAATAGTATAATGAACTCCCATATGCCAATTGTAATGATTCTACAACTATTAAAATTTGCCACATTAGCTCTGTTAGTCCTTTTTTCTTCCTTTGTTTTGTTCATTTGCTGAAATATTTTAAACAAAACTGAGACATGTAATTTCATCCCTAGATAGTTCATTATGCATTTCTAAAAATCATGGTCTCTAAAATAGACTACTATCATACCTAACAAAATTACTTCTGTGAACACCCTTTATTTTACAGATGAAACATAAGTAGGAGTTAAAAAAATATTTTGATGCCTGTGTCCCACCCCTTAGGTCAGTTAAATTAGTCTCTGGAGGTGGAGCTTAGCAATAAAATGTTACAGTTCCGGAAGTGATTCCACTATGCAGCTATGGTCAGGTAACACTGGTTTAGGCTGTAGAAGAGAATCTCTGTAGTTGTAATAAACTAGAATGTTAAAACATACTAGAGGAGAAAACAATAGGAAAGTTCAACACTTGTGCTCAGTTAAGCCATTATATGCTACTGAATTATTAATGTAAGGGTATTTTATACTTCTTTTTATTAGGAACCGGTTACTTAAACAATTTAAATGCATTAGAACAGAAGCTTAATAGATCTCCAGTCTAGTTACTGAAGCATAAATGCTTCCTATTAGCAAAACATGCATAAATATATTTTAGATGCAACACAGCAAAATCTGACAGGTAGCAATCCTATTCAAGAATATATTATGAATAGACCTCCAAACAACATTTAAAATCATCTACTCCAAATCTCTCATTTCACAGAGAAAGTGAAGCTTGGGGTAGCTGAATTTTCCAATGTTACAAAGTTGCTTAACACAGTTGATTACCTCAGCCCAATGCACTTCCCATTCTGTAGTGTGACAGTGAAAAGTTAAAATGATTTAAGCAGTTTCTCAGGTCATTCTGGTTCTGCAGTACTTAGCAGAAGGACAAAGTAGAGTAAATGCATCGCCTACGTTTATGATGCTCCTGAAACAGTCATATGCCAGGGTGCAGCCTTTGATGCTTGTTGAGAGCAGAGCGGTACCTGAAGGCTTTTCCACAGTCATTACATCCAAAAGGCTTCTCTCCTGAATGAACTCTCTGATGCTGAACGAGGTAAGTGCTCTGGCTGAATGTCTTCCTGCATTCATCACAGTTGTACAGCTTCTCCCCAGTGTGAGTGCTCTGATGTTCAGTCAGATGAGTGCTCCGACTGAAGGCTTTGTCACATTCATTACACTTATACGGCTTCTCTCCAGTGTGAATTCTTTGATGCTGAGTCAGATGGGAACTCTGACTAAAAGCCTTTTCACATTTATTACACTGGTATGGCTTTTCTTCTGTGTGAGTTTTTTGATGTTGAGCAAGAGATGAACAGTGTCGAAAGGCTTTGCCACACTCACCACACTCATAAGGCTTTGCTCCTGTGTGAATTCTCTTATGTTGTGTAAGGTGTATGTTCTGGTTGAAGGCTCTTCCACACTCGTTACACTTGTAAGGTCTTTCTCCAGTATGTATTTTCCTGTGCTGAATAAGGGATGAGCCGTAACTGAAGGTTTTCCCACATTCATGACACTGATAGGGTTTCTCGCCAGTATGAATTCTTTCATGTTTAGCAAGAGATGAACTCCGAATAAAGGCTTTCCCACATTCCTTACACTTGTAAGCTTTCTCTTGGGTATGCGTCTTCTGATGCTGATTAAGATTTGAGAGGTAACTGAAAGCCTTCCCACATTCACTGCATTCAAAGGGCTTTTCTCGGGTGTGAATTCTGCGATGCTGAGTAAGGGAAGAGCAGTAACTGAAGGCCTTTCCACATTCACTGCATTTGTAAGGTTTTTCTCCAGTATGAATTTTCAGATGTTGAGCCAGGGATGACCAGTAACTAAAGGATTTTCCACATTCAGCACAATCGTAAGGCTTCTCCCCAGTGTGAGTTTTCTGGTGTTGAGTGAGGTTGGAGTGCTGACTGAAGGCTTTCCCACATTCATTGCACTCATACGGTTTTTCACCAGTGTGAATCATATGATGACGGATAAATGTTGAGGGCCCATTGAAGGCCTTCCCACATTCATTACATTTATAGGTTTTCTCGCCAGTATGAATTTTTTGATGTTGAGTAAGGTGAGTGCTCCTGGTGAAGGTTTTATCACATTCATCACATTTAAAAGGTTTTTCCCCTGTATGAATTTTCTGATGTTCCATAAAGTGGCCTCTCTGGCTAAAGGCTTTTCCACATTCATTACAAGTATATGGTTTCTCACCAGTGTGAATTCTCTGATGCTGAACAAGATGGGTCCTCTGACTAAAGGCTTTCCCACATTCATCACATTTATAGGGTTTTTCTCCAGTGTGAATTCTTTGATGTTGAGCAAGAGATGGACCCTCAATGAAGCCTTTGCCACACTGATCACATTTATATGGTTTATCTCCAGTATGAATTCTTTGATGGTTTATAAGGTTTTCACTCCTGCTGAAGGCTTTCTCGCATTCATTACACTTGTAGGGTTTTTCTCCAGTATGTGTTCTCTGATGGCGAATAAGTGCTGAACAATAACTAAAAGCTTTCCCACATTCATTGCACTTACAAGATTTCTCTTTTTTAACTGGTTTTAAATTCCGTTTGATGCTTGTTTTAGTAGCCGATTCTTCTGGAGATATGTCTTGTTGTGTTACTGGGTTTGAACTAATATTGATACTTTTCTCAAAGTTATGATTTACATGGTCTTTCTCCAAAGTGGGTATTGTTTTCTCAATTATTTTTATTTTCCTTGGCAATGTCAGTTCATCTGCCTGCTGCCTCTGTGGACTGCCTTTAGACACCCAGGACTCTGAGACATCATCACTTTTGTGTTTCTCCACTACTGCCTCTGGAGAGGGCTCTTCTTCAGGAGTGTCTGGCTCTGGGACTGATATGTTATTTTCTAGTCTTGTTTCCCAGTCTGAAAGAAAAAATGATGCCAGTATTCTCTGAGTAGAGGGGGAAAACAACAACAACAAAAACCCAGAAGAAAAAACTGCTGTTCTGGGAATGACCTAATGAAATTAAATATAAAGCCCTCAGGAAATTCTGAGGATTTTCAAAAACAGCCCTATTATTTTGGGAGAAATTTGGAAGGAGCTAAGGAGAATGATAAATAAGTAAAAGTTAAAAATAGTATGAGAATATTTCATTCAATTCCATAGATCATCTCTAAGAACCAGTAAGAGGACTGCCTTTAAGGAAATAGCGAGTTTAACAAGTGACACGGAGATGGCTAAGAGGAGACACGTGGCCTGAGAGGAGGCAGTCTGAGCTGAGATTTCTGACTGATGAACAACAACACAAAAATCCAAGAACTCTGATTTCAGTAAGAGTAAACAAGAAAGGCCTGGCTACAGCTGCATGGTTTTTAGCCTGGAACACTGACGTAACAGTCATATCATTGCTAAAAATGGGAACGTTGTAAACAGTACAGGAAATCATTTAAGAGGAGAATTAGGAACAGAAAGGGAAACGATAGTAGTGTTTGTAGGGAAGGAAGATGCCAAAAGTAGCAGAATAACCAAGATATTCAAATATAGGTTGGGAAGTATCAGCTCCAAAAAGAAGGAAAAGAATAGCTGAAGCCATAGGAATGTATGTGCGAAAGGAACAGAGGTTACTGTGTAGGATAATGGGATGAATAAAATATACTAATGAAAGGAGACAGTTTATCAGCAAACAAAATATAAGAAACAAGACAAAAATACATAACCAGGAAGCTGACTTTTCTAATCTACTTTCTACTCTGAGGAAGTTTGTCTTGTCCCAAGAAAAGAAAGGTGGCAAGGAAATGAAGCAGGACAGCCAATGCTGGCAGATTTGGTAAAGAAAAAAGGCCATGTTTAAAAACTGGTAACAGGAGAGTACAGCAGACCCCCGAGAACCCTGAGCCCCTGAGCTGCCAGCCCTGTCACTATCACTGTGGTCACTGCAATAGCAAGCGTGGCAGAGACCCAGCACTGCTGCCTCCCACCACACCTAGTGCCATAGGAGCGGTCAGCCTATGCAAGTGCAGCCTCACACCACAGTGCTGCTCCAGCAAGGACAGAAGATCTAAGCAACACAGGTTTGTGGAAACAGCCAATTGTTCAATATAGGAAGTGACACTAAGAAAGATATATTTGTACAGTGGATGGCCACAAAGATGACCTCCTACAAGTACTTTGCAGTGAAGAACTGGAGACCCTGACATCTGAAGCTCTTTAGAAAAAGCAGAGGAAACATCTGATCTCCAGCCCTCACTGGAATTCCAGTTGAAGTCAATAAACATGCAACAGACTGTAACCTATGTCATCCACAGTCATGACACTGATAGGGTTCCACACACTAAGCAGCAGAGTTACCAGAATATCAGGGGTGGGCACAGAATGAAGGTCATCCTGGAGAAAGTTCCAGAAGGCAAGAATGAACAGCACCATAGGAATTGCACAAAGCATTCCCCACTTCACCACATGGGGAGCCTATGGGCATCAGCCAGTTTTCCAACACCTTTGCACAGAGAAAACCAGCTGCAAAAGAACTCTGTGAGCCAGTGAGACAGAAGACACATGAGCATATGGCAATGGCTCTGCAGGGGCCAGGTCACAAGAAAGCCTAGAGAAGGTGTCAAGAAAGAGGATAAGGAAAATGATGCAGACAGGGCCCAGGGCCAGTGCCCACCTCAGTGTAGGTACCTTCACAACCTCAGTTACCTGTACAGATGCCTGTAGAACTATATACCACATTGTAGAGATGAGAGCAGCCAAGTTACCAGCTAAGAATAAGTCTGCTCCCAGTGCTAAGGATGGCAGGACCAGGGCCTGGCTTACCAGGACTGTTAGTACCAGGTCACATTCCAGCAACAGAAAGTAAACAAGAGACTAGAACTAAACAGTTCAAGTGACTGACTAAAGCATTAAAAAAAAAACCAAAACAGGATTATTTCAATACATTCTAGGTATTTTAAAATTGATTTCTATCTGCTCAAGTTGGGATTTTAAAAAATTCATCTTTAATTCATAATAAAACTTAAAAACTCATTTTTTCCAAAAGTTAATAAACTAAGCACAAGTTAATAAAGCTCTTATTTTAGAAATATTAGTTTTCTAAATTATGTTTCATGAAATCATGTTCTAAGAGAAAGGGCATAGCCCTGGCTGGTATAACTCAGAGGATTAAGCACGGGCTGTGAATCAAAGGGTCGCTGATTCGATCCCCAGCCAGGGCACATGCTTGGGTTGTGGGCCAGGTTTCCAGTTGGGGCCATGTGAGAGGCAACCACACGATGATGTTTCTCTCCCTCTCTGTCTCCCTCCCTTCCCCTCTCTCTAAAAATAAATATAAAGAAATAAGAGGGAGAACCAAGATGGCGGCGTAGGTAGACACACTGCGCCTCCTCGCACAACCAGAACTGACAGAGAATCGAACAGCAAGGGGGACCAACACCAAGGAAATAGAAAATAAACATTCATCCAGACTGGTAGGAGGGGCGGAGACGGGCACCGGGGTGGAGAGGACTCACGTGGCTGTGGCGGGAGTGAGACTGGCGGAGTGTGGGGCAAATGGCGCAGGCAGTCTGAGCACTAGCAGACCCTGCGGCCCCACATTTGCACAGATAAACCCAGAGGGCCGGACTCAGAGTGGCGGAGAACGGGGCAGGCAGAGCAGTGGGTAGCACCCCGGGGCCCCACATTCGCACACAGATAAACCAGGCGAATGGCGGGGATCGAAGCAGACTGCGCAACCCAGGGCTCCAGCTCGGGGAAATAAAGCCTCAAACCTCTGATTGAAAGCGCCCCTGGGGGTTGGGGCGGCAGCAGGAGAGACTCCCAGCCTCACAGGAGAGGTTGTTGCAGAGACCCACAGGGGCCTAGAGTGTGCACAGGCCCACTTACTCGGGAACCAGCACCAGAGTGGCCCAGTTTGATTGTGGGTAGCGGAGTGAAAGATTGAAATCCACAGGAGAGTGAGGCAGGCGCCATTGCTCCCACTCGGCCTCTCCCCCACGTACAGCCTCACAGCGCTGTGACCAGCATTACCCTGCCCCGGTGAACACCTAAGGCTCCGCCCCTTAAAGTAACAGAGGCGCCAAGACAAAAAAAAAAAAAAGGCCCAAATGACAGAACACTTCAAAGCTCCAGAAAAAATACAACTAAGCGACGAAGAGATAGCCAACTTATCGGATGCACAGTTCAAAGCACTGGTTATCAATATGCTCACAGACTTGGTTGAATCTATTTGAAAAACAGATGAAAAAATGAAGCCTATGCTAAGAGAAACAAAGGAAAATGTACAGGGAACCAATAGTGATGAGAAGGAAACTGGGACTCAAATCAAAGGTGTGGACCAGAAGGAAGAAACAAACATCCAACCAGAAAAGAATGAAGAAACAAGAACTTGGAAAAATGAGGAGAGGCTTAGGAACCTCCAGGACACCTTGAAACGTTCCAATATCCGAATTACAGGGGTGCCAGAAGGAGAAGAGGAAGAACAAAAAATTGAAAACTTATTTGAACAAATAATGAAGGAGACCTTCCCTAATCTGGCAAAGGAAATAGACTTCCGGGAAGTCCAGGAAGCTCAGAGAGTCCCAAAGAAGCTGGACCCAAGGAGGAACACGCCAAGGCACATCATAATTACATTACCCAAGATTAAACGCAAGGACCTACATCCAAGATTACTGTATCCAGCAAAGCTATCACTTAGAATGGAAGGGAAGATAAAGTGCTTCTCAGATAAGGTCAAGTTAAAGAAGTTCATCATCACCAAGCCCTTATTATATGAAATGTTAAAGGGAGTTACCTAAGAAAAAGAAGATCAAAAATAGGAACAGTAAAAATGACAGCAAACTCACAGTTATTAACGGCCACACATAAAACAAAAACGAGAGCAAACTAGGCAAACAACTAGAACATGAGGGTTGTCATTAAGGGAGTGGGAGGGGGAGGGGGGGAAGGTACAGAGAATAAGTAGCATAGATGATAGGTGGAAAATAGACAGGGGGAGGGTAAAAATAGTGTAGGAAATGTAGAAGCCAAAGAACTTATAAGTATGACCTATGGTCATGAACTATAGGGGGGGAATGTGGGAGGGAGGGGGGTGGGCAGGATGGAGTGGAGTAGCGGGGGAAATGGGACAACTGTAATAGCATAATCAATAAATATATTTAAAAAAAAAAAGAAAGAAGAGAAAGGTCATAAAGGTGCAGGGTGAAAAAGGATTCATGGCTGGGGGAGGAGAAATGTTATATCCCAAGCAACCCTGCTGGAAATTCATAATGCCCGACTATATATTTTAAAAATCACTGACTGGTTCTCCTGTAAGTAACTTGCTAAAATTTAAGCTAATCCAGCACTTCCCAAATTTGAACATGGCACACTTTTTTTTTTCTCCAGAAAAAAGAACCCCCACTCTCATCTAATTCACCCTAGAGTGTTCTCTGTTACATAGAGTAACTAAGGTTGCACATTTTTCCAGGATCTAGTCTTTAAAGAGGTCTTTCTGTGCAGTTTGGGAATTAATGCCTTACAAGAAAGTATTTATAATTTCAAGAATAGTCTGGTAAAGTGACAGGATCAGAAGCTACACACTGAGATTAAGACAGGTATGTAACTACTTTTGAAAAGTGTGGTTGGGAAAGCAAGGAGGCAGATTGGATGGTAACCAAATTACCAGCTTGGTGTGAAAGTGCTTGGAAATTTAGGTTACCTGCTTCTGTTTGAAGGTACTAATGATAGAGCCTATAGACCCAAAAAGAAAACTCTAAGGGCTGAAAAGTGAGGTGATAATTATGAGCTAAGGTTCTCAAAGGAGGTGGGAAAAGATGGAATCCAGAGTCCAGGGCAAGAGGTTGCCTTTACAAAAAGGCAGGAAGGAGGAGGAAAGGCATAAAACTGTACTTGAACAACAATAAAACTTTTTTAAAAAAGAAGGCAGGAAGGGACCTTGTCTTAAAGGAGTATAAAAATAGAATATGTGTCAAGATAGTTAGTGTTTTGACAAAGCATGAGGGAGTCCAGATCATCTCATTTCCCTATGAGTGGCAGGTACATGTGCATTTCGGACAGGAAGCCCTTTCATCAGGCTGGTGTCTGAGTCAGTGACCCTCATCTCCCCAGCCCAAGACTTACCTCCAGAGCCACCCACTGGAATGCCTGGCTCCACGATCCACGGCTCTGTCCCTTGCTCTAACTGGAAGATTACATCAGGTTTGGAAACTTGGAGTCCTGCTCATGGACAAGAAAAAAAAAAAAGGCACCTGTCTGCAGGAAGGGAAAAGTGCCCTATCAGAAGTCAGTTTCACCACTTTGTCTTCAGAAGAAAGGATATGTAGGCCCAGTGGGAATGAACAGCATGTCAAGCTCCAATATTGCAAGTTCCCTGACATGATATAATCTGGGATCTGTTCTGGATGCAGAAAAATTACTAGTCTGTATTACTTGCTAGGAGAGAGAAACCTTGTCAAAGTCCTTCAACATTTAGGAATCCTTGGATCCTTAATTAAAGGGCAAAACTCCCTAAGCATGAGAAAACCCTCTTCCTCCTTTATACCCCCAGATATTAACTCAGAGAAGTCATCCTTACCTATAGAGACCAGGTGTGTATAATTTTCCAATGTCACATCCCTGAATAAATCTCTCTGTACGGGATCTAGCTGTTTCCATTCTTCCTGGGTAAAGTCCACTACTACATCCTTGAAGGTCACCGATTCCTGAAATACAAAACACGCTTCTGCTGAGCCATAAAATCTATGCCTATGAAAGGGGAGGAGTCAGCAATGCTGACAGTTAGGCGAGCCACAGACTATCTGAAAAGTGATATTTCCTCTTTTGTAAAATGAATATGAAAACAGAATCTGACTGATAGGATTATTGTAAGAAGTAAATAAGAAATGTTCCATATGAAGTGTCTAATTTAGAGTGTGGCACATAACAGGTTCTCAGTTGGTCAGTGTTGGCCATTGTTATTATTCATTATTATCAACTCTGTATTCCAGGCATTAATAGTAAATCTAGTAACACCAATAATATGCTTTACTACCCCAAATGTGCAAAAATGACCAGCAATGTTTTTCCAAGAATTTGGAGAGAAGACTTGCTCTAACACATTTCAAAATACACCTAGAAATATACCAAAATATATCAAACGATAAATATAAACTAAAACAGAGTGGCCTAGCCCTAGCTGGGTAGCTCAGTTGGTTAGAGCATCGTCCTATACACCTTGAACAAGCTCTAAAAGCTAATGCTTAGTCACCAACTGATGATGTTATTGTGTGCCTGGAGAACCAGGGCAGGATGTACCAGAAGTCAGCACGGTTTAAAGTACATACGCAGATTGGTGATGCACAGTGGTGCCTAGTTTGGGGTCTGCGCCACAGCTGGTAAATGCCAACGTGATCCATTTCCTTTCAGAGCTGTGGACTCCAAGACTCAAGCAGGCTTCCTGGGTAGAGACATTTCTCATGTCTCTGTGGATCACAGCTAGAGAGAAAGGGAGGATCTGGAAGACTACCTGATTTCTGTGCGTGCCACTTATGCACATCTTTCCTCTTGATCCTGCTATGTATCCTTTGTTGTAATAATTGTTAGCCAAGTTATGCTACCAGGTTGGGTGAGTCCTTCTAGCAAACCATTGAACTAAAGAGTGGTCATAGGGCCCCCGGAAACAATCCTACAGTAAGGCTAGTCCCTAACAAGGCTTAGATTTCAAAGACAAACTTCAAAAGGATCACCCTGTGGCCAAGATGGGATTAACAAGGTTTGGATTTACCCTCCTACATAAATTAACCAATACAATTCCAGACAAACAGAGCAGCAGTTTCTCAGACACTGAATCCGTGATGACAAAAAATGGTGGTTCCCAAAAATCAGGAAACTGATTAGGTGAGCCCTCTGGTTGCTCTGATTTACTGCCTGAGAGTCTCCAAGCAGTGAGTTAGGAGCGGGGACCCAGGAGCTGCCCAGTAGGCTCTCTGAACTAGAGAGATAACACAGAGTCTGGTGAAGTCAGGGTGACCAGTATTCACAGGAGACAGCTACACAGAAAGGAAACAAGGAGAACTGAAGCCTAGTGCCAGTCAGCACGTGGGTGTGTTGAGACTATTGGAAGCAGGGAAAGAAACATCCAAAAGGATTCAAGGGAGCAGTACTGGTGCTCCAAAAGGGCTGCAAAGAATCTTTGAACCCATTACTCTGGGAACCCATTAGTCAAAGTGGAAAACTTCATAATTCATTAGGCATTGGGTAGACTTGCTTCACGTTGGAGACTAAATGGCATTAAACTAAATGCTGTTCTGGGATCACCTAATAAACATTAAAAGCAGGATCTGAAAGAAGCATACTGTTTTCAAGTAACAACTGCATTCTAGAAAAAGGATCGAGAATGTTTTTTAGAAATACAGAAGTATGCAGAACTCTGTAAAGTAAAATTCATAGTGTTTGGAATTCAGTCAAAGATTATCAAGCATGCAGAAAAGCATGAAAATACAACCTATAAGGAGGAAACAAATCAATCAATTGAACCCAACCCAGAACTGACACAGATACTAGAATAATCAGTTAAGAACATTAAACATTATAACTGTGTTCCATATGTTTAAAAAGTAGAGACACGAAAGACATTTTTAAAAACTGAAATGGAAATTATAGAGCTGAAAATGAGAAGAAAAATACACTAGGTGGTATTAACAGATTAGGCATCAAAGAAGAAAAGATGAACACATTCAAAGACATGGAAATAGAAACTACTGGGTTGGACAAAAAGTTCATTTAGTTTTTTCTGTACAATGGCTCTAGTAGCGCTTGGCTGTCTTTAACTTCATTCAAAACAATTTTGTTAGATTGTAGTGTGACAGCTGTCATATCAGCATGCATCAAGAAAAACTTATCAAAATTGGTGAATTTTTGTGCAGCCATTTTACTACTGAAGATAGAAGAACATAAACAGCATTTTCAGCATATTATGCTTTATTATTTCGCGAACGGTAAAAACACAACTGAAATGCAAAAAAGATTTGTGCAGTATATGGAGAAGGTGCTATGACTGATCAAATGTGTCAAAAGTGGTTTGTGAAGTTTCTTGGTACTACTGACATTCTGGCCAAATAATTCTTTATTGTGTGGCTGTCTTATGCATTGGAAGATGTTTAGCAGCACCCCTGGCCTCTACCCACTAGAAGCCAATAGCGGGAGATAGCTAACATACGTAAAATACCCAAATCAATAAAGTTATTGGTGAAAATGAAAAATGTGTTTTTTATTTTACGGAAAAAACTAAATGGATTTTGTGGCCAACCCCATATCAAAAATGAAACAGATAAGAAAAAACAATTTTTTAAAGAGATAACATCAGGGAGCTATGGGACTTCAAGAGGCTCAATATATGTGCAACTGGCATCCCTGGACCATAAAGAGAAAGAGAGAAGAGAAAAAATATTTGAAGAAATAATAGCACATTGTTTTTGAAACTTGATGAAAATTATAAACCCACAGATCCAAGAAATTCAAACTGCAAGCATAAGGAAGACAAAGAAAACTATACCAAGGTATATCTTAAATATGCTAGCTCAGTTCTAGTAATAGAGAAAAATCTTACAAACACCCACAGATAAAAGGGCATAAATATAAAAGAACAATGATAAAAATGACAGATTTGTTTTTATTGGAAAACATGGAAACAAAAAGAGAATGGAACAACACCACTGAATACTAAAAAGAAACTAGAATTGAAAAACAAAAGCAAAATACTTTCTCAGACATAAAAACTTGAAAGATTTCATCGCTAGCAGAATGCACTATAAAAAAAACTTAAGGAAGTCCTTCATGAAGAAAAAAAGATACCAAATGAAATAAGGATCTACACCAGGTTTCTCAACCTTGGCACTATTGATATTCAGAGCAGAGAATTATTTCAAATGATTGTGAGGGGCTGTCATGTGTAATGTAGGTATTATTGCTGGCATCGTACCCATTCACTGTATGCTCCTGTCACTTCCCACTAAGTCATGACAATCAAAAAGGTCCCCTGGGAGCAGAAACACCCCCAGCTGTGAATCACTGGTGTATATAAAGGATAAAGAACATCAGAAATAGTAACCAATAGACACATGCATACAATTTTTCCTCATCATTTAGATCCCTTTAAAAGATAATTAACTGCTGAAACAAAAGTAACAAGTATTATGGAACTTATGACAAGTATATAAGTAAAATATATGGCAATAGTAGCATTAAAAACTGGAGGGGAGAAATGGATGCATACTATTGTGAGGTTCTTGTATTATTCATGAGGTGGTATACCACCAGAAGGTAAATGGCAATAAATAAATAAATAAATATATATATATACATATATATATATAAAGCTACAATTAAAATAACTAAAGAGTTATGGCTAATAAGCCAATGAAGAAAATAAAAGGGAATCACAAAAAGTATTCAGTCCAAAAGAAGGAAAGAATAGAGGCAAAGGAAATACAGGCAATAAAAATAGAAAACAGCAAGATTACTGACAAATGGCATATATCAAAGAACACATTGAATGTGACTGTACCATATGAAACGTAGAATCACATTAAATGTAAATGCTCCAAACAACCCAATTAAAAGGCAGAGACTGCCAGATTAGACTGATAAAAAGTAAAACCTAACTACATGTTTGTTGCCTATAAATAAGTACTCACTTTAAGTATAAAGGCAGAAGTCAGTTAAAAGCAAAAGGATGGAAAAAGATAAACCATGCTGACACTAATCAAATATCAAAGTAAAATTCAAGGCAAACACTATTACCAGGTATAAAAAGGTCATTTCTCAATGATAAGGGGTCAGTTGATTAAGGGTACATAATCCTAAATGTTTATGCACCTAATAACAGAGCTTCAAAATATATGAAGCAAAAACTGATAGAATTTTAAGAAAAAAAAGACACCCACATAATTACAGCCAAAAATGTCAATATCTCTATCACAATAGTTGATAAGACCAGTCGACAGAAAATCAATAAATATATAAAGCACTTGAATGATCCTATCAACAAGCGTGACCAAATTTACATCTGTGGTATACAGAATAGTGGCCCTCCCAAAGATGTCCATATTTTAATCCTTGAAACCTGTGAAACTACCTAATATGGCAGGAGAGTTTACAGATGTGATCCATTAAGGACTTTGAGATAGGGGAATTATCCTTGAGTATTATGTGTGGGCCCAATATAATCACAGAGTCCCTATAAGGGGATGGCAAGAAGGTCAGAACAGAGTCAGAGCAGGAGCTATGAAGAGGGAAGACAAGTCAGAGTCAGAGAAAGAGGGAACTGAAGGTACCACACTGATGACTTGATGATGGAGAAAGGGGACACAAATCAAAGAATACAGGTGCCCTCTAGAAGCTGGAAAAGGCAAGAGAACAGTCTGCCTTAGAGCCTTCAGAGGAATGCAGCCTGCCAACCCATTCTGACCTCTGAAATCGTAAGATAATAACTATGTTGTTTTAAGACACTAAGCATGTGGTAGTTAATTACAGCAGCAATAGAAATATAATACGTTCATACAGCATTCCACTCAACAACAACGAAAATACATTCTTTTCAAGTGCTCAATGATCACTTACCAAGACAGGACATATTCTGGGCAAAAGAATGTCTCAATAAATTCAAAATGACTCAAGTCATACAAAGGATACTCTCTGAATATGAACATGTCCATTATCTTGATTGTGATGGTGTCATGAGTATACATATGTCAAAACCTAATATGTTATACACTTTAAATTTGTTGTCACAATTTCCTTCAATAAAAAATAAACTGATACCAAAAGTACTTGAGCTGATAATTGGAAAAACTGGGACCAGATGATTAAGTTGCAGGACAGGACCTAAGTAGGGGGAAACAGCCTAAAAAGAAGTGCCAACAGACGCGTGAAAAGCTGCTCAACATCACTGATTATCAGAGAAATGCAAAGTAAAACCACCATGAGCTAGCACCTCACACCTATCAGAATGGCTGTCATCAACAAACCACAAGCGCTGGTGAGAATGCGGAGAAAAGAGAACCCTTTTGCACTGTTGTGGGGAATGCAGACTGGCTCCAATATGAAGTTACCTCAAAAAATTAAAACTGGATCTGCCTTTTGACCCAGCGAATCCACTACCGGTAATATATCCGAAGAAACCTATAACACTAATTTGAAAGAACATTGCAGAGTCATTTACAATCATCAAGATATGGACACAGCCCAAGTGTCCATCAGTAGATAAGTGGATAAAATAGCTATGGTACATGTTCATAACGGAATGCAACTCAGCCATAAAAAAGAAAATTTTACCCTCTGTGACAGCATGAATGGACCTAGAGATCATTATGCTAAGTGAAATAAGCCAGTCAGAGGAATACAAATACCATATGATTTCACTTATATGTGGAATCTAATGAGCAAACTGAAGTAACAAGCAAAATAGAGACAGACTCATAGATGGAAAATGGACATGAAAAACAGTATAGTGATTGCTGGGGGAGGTGGTTATAAGGGGGTTAAATGGTAAAGGAAAAAATACAATAAAAAAAAGAAGTATCCTGATTAAAGGAAGGCTTGGATCAATTATACTGTATGGAACAACTGCTAACCCTTTTTGTTTTAAGTTCACATTCAGTTAGTGGTTCATCTTAAAACATTAAGCAACATGTCACTTTCTTCATGAAAACCAATTAATCGTTCTCAAATGGTCTACAGAATAACACCTGGAACTTCTCATCTAGACATTCAAGGACTTTCATATTCTGACTTTATTCTACCAGTTGTTTACCGTCTGCCAAAATAAACCCTCTCCTCCAAATTTTTCTGAATCCTATATAACACCTGCTAATTCTTATCTGTTAACCTTTGCTCATAATCTTTTTCCATACACAGAATCCACCCTAACCCTCCCAACTTACTTATCCAAATATCCATCCTTTGAGAGGTAGTAAAAAATCCTACATCCTCTGTGAAACTCTCCTAACCCCTCCAGAGTACAATTTTTGCCATTCTCTATTTTCCATGACACCCATTTCACCTTTTTAATATTTACCTGCCACACTGGAACATGACAAGATACTAAGCAAGAGGTAAGTGGTGAATGCATTAGTTAAGCTGGAGAGGCAGAACTAAGAACAATGTCAGATGGGAGCCCAGAATGAAATGTCAACACTGTTTTTGTATAAATATACCCCACAGCAAAAGAATATACAATCCCACTCTAAGGGCTGAAATGGCATTGCAGCAAATCCCAACTTACCTGAACACTGACTGATGGGAGTAGAGTATGTCCCCCTTGGAGAAGGGCAGAAACTGCAGAGGACAGATCTAGGGAGGAAGAAGAAACCACAGTGAATCCTGTCCAACAAAGCTGCTCCCAGCAATCAGTAAGATCCACTTATTCTTATTTTTTCTATTTGAAAACAACAGGCACTCTGTGATTTCCTTTCATTCACAGAATCCAAAACAGAATCAAGGTAACTGCTGACTGCTGACTAGGCCCCTGATAGTCTCATTGGAGGTTCAGAAGGTAAATCAATGTGTGTGTGTGTTTTTTTAAGATTTTATTTATTTTTAGACAGGGAAAGGGAGGGGGAAAGAGAGGGAAAGAAACATCAATGTGTGGTTGCCTCTCATGCACCCCCTACTAGGGACCTGGCCCGCAACCCAGGCATGTGCCCTGACTGGGAATAGAACTAGTGACCCTTTGGTTCACAAGCCATGATCAATCCACTGAGCCACACCAGACAGGGCTAAATCAATGCTTTAACATTCACAATCATATGGATCATACAATCTATGTTTTTGAGGCAAAATATTTCTGTTGCCTCCTCTGTTACATAGAAAATACAAATCATCAGACTACTTTCCAAAAGTCTCCACCAGGCCTTTTGAAACTTTGCTAGTAATGAAAATTAAATACCACAGTTAAATGACTTATACTACTTATACTACCTACAAGAATATCTAAAATTAAATAGCCATGGTCAATCCAACTGCTGGCAAGAATGCAGAGAAATACAATGGATTGTAATTGAACAGTCATACATCAAAAATTGGATAACCTAGAAGGAATGGATAAATTCCTAGAAACATGGAACCGACTGAGACTGAATCATGAAGAAACGTAACAGTAGGGAGAAAGCAGACTGAATCAGTAATCAAAGGCCTCCAACAAAGACAAACCCTGGACCAGATGGTTTCACTGGTGAACTCCACAAAACATTGCAAGAATTAACGCCAATCCTTCTTAAGCTCTTCCAAAAAACTGAAAAGGATGGAACACTTCCCACACTCATTTTACACAGCCAGCATTACTATGATACCAAGCCAAATAAGAACACTACAAGGAAAGAAAACTACTGACCAATATCCCTGATGAACACATGCAAAAAATCCTCAACCAAATATTACCAAGCTGAATTCAATAGCACATTAAATGGATCACACATCACGATCAAGTAGGATTTATTCCTGGGGTGTAAGGATGGTTCAACATACCCAAATTAATAAATGTGGAACACCACATTAACAAAATGAAAGATAAAGTTCATATGACCGTCTCATAGAAATGTAGAAAAAGCATTTGATAAAGTTCAACATCCTTTCATTAAAAAAGTTTTTAACAAATTGGTGTAGAAGGAATGTACCTCAGCATCATAAACCATATATGACAAGCCCACAGCTAATACACTCGATGATGAAAGTCTGAAAGCTTTTCCTCTAAGCAAGAGGAAGGCACCACTCTCACTGTCTAATCACCATAGTAATGGAATTCCTAGCCAGAACAGTTATGCAAGAAAAATAAATAAAAGGCACCCAAATTAGAAGGGAAGAAGTATAATTGTTTCTGTTTGCAGGTAACTATATAGAAAATCCTATGGACTCCACCTAAAAATAAACTTAGAACTAATAATAAATTCAGTAAAGTTGCAGAAAACAACATAGAGAAGTCAGTGGTATTTCTATACACTATGAGGAAATATCTGCAAAGTAAATAAAACAATCCCATTTAGCATCCAAACCAATAAAATACTTAGGGAAAATTTTAACCAAGGAGGTGAAAGATCTGTATACTGAAAACTATTCAACAATGATGAAAGAAATTGAAGATACAAATAAATTTAAAGATATTCTGTACTCGTGGATCAGAACAATATATATTAAAATGTCCATACTACTCAAAGCCAGCTATAGATTTAATGTAATCCCTATCAAAATTCCAATGGCATTTTTCACAAAAATAGAAAAAATATCCTAAAATTCATATAGAATCATAAAAGACCTCAAAATAGTAAAGCAATCCTGAGAAACAAAACTGAAGGCATCACACTTTTTGATTACAAACTACATTACAGAGTGATCCTAGTCAAAACAATATGGTAGTATTATAAAAACAGACAGAATCGTGAGCCCAGAAATAAACCCTCTTAAATACAATGCACTAATAGTTGACAAGAGAGCCAAGAATAACCAATGGGTAAGGATAGTTTCTTTGATAAATTGTGTTGGGAAGACTGGATAATCACACGCAGATGAATGAAATTAAACCCCTATTTTTATACCAGCCATGAAAATTGACTTGAAATGAATTAAAAACTTGAACAAGACATAAAACTGTTAAACTCCAAGAAGAAAACCTAGGGAAAAAGTTCCTTGACATTGATCTTTGCAATGATGTTTTTTGATATGACACAAAAAACCACAAGCAACAAAAGCAAAAATCAACAAGTGCGTCTACATCAAACTGAAAGCTTCGACACAGCAAAAGAAACCATCAACAAAATGAAAAGGTAAGGTATGGGAGAAAATATTTGCAAATCATATATCTCATAAGGGGTTAATATCCAAAATATATAAGGAACTCAAAAATACAGCTCAACAAATAATCTACTTTAAAAATGTACAGGGTAACTTCCCTCTGGGACCCCTTCCCCACATACAACATCACAGCACAGCACCCTGGGTTGCCCTGCCAGGGTGAATACCTAAGGCTCCACCCCTTTATGTAACAGGTGCGCCAAGACAAAAAAAAAATGGCCCAAAGGAAAGAACAGATCAAAGCTCCAGAAAAAATACAACTAAGAGAGGAAGAGACAGCCAACCTATCAGATGCAGAATTCAAAACACTGGTAATCAGGATGCTCACAGAATTGGTTGAATTTGGTTGCAAATTAGATGAAAAAATGAAGGATATGCTAAGTGAAATAAAGGAAAATGTACAGGGAACCAATAGTGATGGGAAGGAAAGCAGGACTCAAATCAACAGTATGGACCTGAAGGATGAAAGAAACATCCAACCAGAAAAGTATGAAGAAACAAGAATTTTAAAAAATGAGGAGAGGCTTAGGAACCTCCAGGACATCTTTAAACGTTCCAACATAGGGGTACCAGAAGGAGAAGAGGAAGAACAAGAAATTGAAATTTTATTTAAAAAAATAATGAACAAGAACTTCCCTAATCTGGCAAAGGAAATAGACTTCCAGGAATTCCAGGAAGCTCAGAGAGTCCCAAAGAAGTTGGGCCCAAGGAAGCACACACCAAGGTACATCATCATCACATTACCCAAAATTAAACAGAAGGAGAGAATCTTAGAAGCAGCAAGAGAAAAGGACACAGTTACCTACAAAGGACTTCCCATAAGACAGCTGATTTCTCCAAAGAGACCTTACAGGCCAGAAGGGGCTGGAAAGAAGTATTCCAAGTCTTGAAAGGCAAGGACCTACATCCAAGATTGCTCCACCCAGCAAAGCTTTCATTTAGAATGGAAGGGAAGATAAAGTGCTTCTCAGATAAGGCCAAGTTAAAGGAGTTCATCATCACCAAGCCCTTATTATATGAAATGTTAAAGGGACTTATCTAAGAAAAAGAAGATAACAAATATGAACAGTAAAATGACAGCAAACTCACAGTTAATAACAACCACACCTAAAACAAACACAAAAGCAAACTAAGCAAAGAACTAGAACAGGAACAGAACCACAGAAATGGAGATCATGAGGAGGGTTATCAACAGGGGAGTTGGAGGGTAAGAGAGAGGGAAAAGGTACAGAGAATAAGTAGCATAAATGGTAGGTAGAAAATAGGGGGAGGATAAGAATAGTATAGGAAATGTAGAAGCCAAAGGACTTATATGTATGACCCATGGACATAAACTAAAGGGGGGGAATGTGGGCGGGTGGGGGTGTGCAGTAAGGAGGGGAGTGAAGGGGGGAAAATGGGATAACTGTAATAACATAATCAATAAAATATATTTTAAAAAAATGTACAGGGTACCTGCATAGTCATTTTTCCAAAGAAAACATACAGTGGCCAACAGGTACCTGAAAAGGTACTCAGCAGCACTAATCCTCAGGAAAATGCAAATTAAAACCACAATGAGTTGCCAACCCAGACCTGTTAGAATGATATTATCAAAAAGATAGGATCTGTTTGGTGAGGATGTGAAGAAAAGGGAACCAATATAAAAGTCTGGCAGAAACAATGCCCCTTTTTTATGAGCTGGTAATCTATACCAAAACTTTTATTACAAAGTCATAAGCATGTATTTCAGGAACAAGACAATATCACACTCAAGCACACCATAGGACATTTTAGATGAAATGCTCAAATTGCTGCCCATTTTGTACAAGACATTCACGTACCCGACCAACCACACTCAATGGCGTTACTTCTGCCAGACCCTGTATATTGTTGGTGTGAATGTAAATTGGTATAGCAACTATGGAAATACACATACCACATTTTCTTAATCCCTTCATCCATTGACGGATGCTTAGGTTGCTTCCATGTCTTGATTATTGTAAATAATGCTGCAATAAGCTGGGCTGGGTTGAAGGGGATGCAGATATCTTTCTGAGATAGCAATTTCATTTCCTTTGGATAAATACCCAGACATGGGATTGCTGGATCAGATGGTAGTTCTATTTTTAATTTCTTGAGGAACCTCAATATTGTTTTCGATGGTGGGAATACCAATTTACAGTCACATCAACAGTGGGAATAGGTGTATATATGTATACAGTCACAAAATAGAATTTCAGCCATAAAATAGAAAGAAATCCTGTCATTTGTGACATTGATGGACCTTGAAGGCATTATGTGAAGTGAAATAAGGAAGACAAATACTCCAAGATCTCACATGAGGAATCTAAAAAAGCTCAACACATGGAAACAAAGAGTAGAATGGTGGCTTCCAGGGGCCAGGACAGGGGTGTGGGGTGGTGAGGGAGATGTTGGTCAAAGGATATAAACTTCCAGTTACTAATTAGTTCTGGGGATCTAATTTACAGCATGGTGACTGTAGTTAACTACATTATATACTTAAAGTTGCTAAGAATTAATCTTAAATGTTCTCACCACACAAACACACAAAAGGCAAATATGTGAGATGACAGATGTGTTAATTGGCCTTATTGTAATCATTTTGCAATATACAGGTGTATCAAATTATCCCATTGGGCTACTTAAACTTACACAATATTATGGGTCAATTATATCTCAGTAAAGCTGGAAAAAAATTTTCTTAGCAATGTTTTATAGCTTTCAGTGTACAGATCTTGAATATTTAGATATGTTCCTATTTCATATTTTGGTTCTATTATAAATGAAATTATTTTTATTATGATTTCCAATTGTTCATTAGTAATATAATGGGAGAGCTGATTTTTAATTAAACATTTTTTGAGATAACTGTAGATACACATGCAGATCTAAGAAATAAAACTGATTCTTTGTACCCTTTAAAAAACAGAATTGAGACAAATATAAGGTATAGCTCAACATATATAATATAAATAATACTAAGATTTCTAATGATCTTAAAGAAATGCAAGGAAAAAGCCTGTATAATAATAGGTTAAACCAAACCTGACTGCATAACCATACCTAAAAAATGTAAAGACAGTGACAATGCAGTGGAAAGTCTAAAAGGACATGTCACTAAGGTCTTTCCTTACCCTGATCTGTTCAATGACATGTAGGAAGAAATACAAGGAATACTCATTAAACATACTAGTTACATAAAGTTGGAAAAGATAGTTAAAACAGTGAATAACTAAATTATATTCTGACAAGCTGGAGCTCTTGGCCAAAATATTAAACAATCATAAATGTGAAAACCTGACATTAAGGATAAAAAACAGTTCTATTAACCAAAGATGGCAAGAATCTAGTTCACTGCAATTTATGTAAAAAGAAAAGATCTAGGGTATTTAGCCTAATAGCGCTACTTTTTTTTTAAAGCAAATAGAATCTGATATTAAACAGCAGAAGTATAATCCAAATTGTAAGTAGTTAGTACATCATACTTTTCTTAAGGCATTTTTCAAAGCATATCACTGAACTATGTTTAGTTTTTAACAAGCATGCTGTCATGCAATAGTTTTCAGAGAAGACGTCTTAGTACATCACATGAACGTGCATCAAAGGAACTGAGGTTATTTTGCTTAGAAAAGAATTTGTGAATAGGAGCTGTAACAGCTGATTTGACATATCTGAAGGACAGCAGTGTGAGAGCAAGAAGAATTTTTTTGCTTTGGGGGACTAAGAACTAAGATCGATGCAGAAGTTAAAGAACAGGCACTTCTGCTTAATATAAGGAACTAAAAAAAGAAAGAGTCACAAGGGAAAAGTCTGCTCACAAAATGGAGAGTTTAATGCCACACTTGTTCAAGCAGAGGCTTAACAGGCGGCCATCTCCCAGAAATTAAAAAACAACAACAACAAAAAAAACCCTGATTCTGGCATTGAAAGGATGATTACCAAGATTTTGTTTTTCTGACTGCAAGAATTATCGTTCTGATATTTAAAAAACAAGTCACGTGAGGATCACAGACATTCTGAATCATTGCTCCTTTTCATTCCAGAGACAGTTAACTCTTCCTCCAGGTCTCTCCCTGTAATGTAATCCGCTCTCTTTTGTTGGCCATTAAATAAATATAAGGTTTCCTCCTTCCACCTCTTCCGGCTGTCAAGTATTTGATCTTCAAGTTACACTGTTCTTTTGCCTCCATCATCGCTCTCTCCCCCCAGTCGTCCCCACTACCTTCCATCTCAGGAGCTCATCCCGTTCCTCTGGAACCTGGTCACCAGGGTTTCCCAAGCTGGGTCCTCCGTCTGGGGCTGAGATGTCCAGGCAAGGACTCTGAACCTTAACACAGGGTGAGGATGGCTGGCCTAAAAGACACAGGATGGGTCAGCAGCATGCGTCGCGATCAAACCACAGAGTTTTGCGTAGTGGCCAAGAGCTCCTTGGGAAAGAGAAGTGCCCGGAGAGAGCACTAACAGGCAAGAGGCACTCCCGCTGAAAAAGACCAGTGGAGCTCGAGTGAAGGTTCGGCCCGGATTAAGAAAACCCTTGGTGCCTCCCCTAGAATCAGGCCAGAGGCGTCCACAGGACCGCCAGTTACCTCCTCACACGCTCGCGGGCTGGGATTTGGGAACACACACCTGTTGCGGGGGCGGAAAGCTGGAAGGTGGCGGGGCGGGGCCCAGCTGCCGTCCTTCCACCCAGAGCGGAACAAAAGAACAAAGCCCTCCACGGGATCAGGGCGGAACCGCCCGCGCTCTGAGCGGCGAGGGGCTCCCCCTTCCAGGACTCCCCCTCTCCCTCCCGCAGAGACCGTTCCCAACAAGGCGAGGAGGGTGACGTCACGAGACCGGAGGCCTTGCGGTTGCCATGGTGATACCTGGGCTTCCCCCCCCCCCCCGCCCCCCCACGGCGATTCACACACTCCGATCGCGCGTCCGGAAGATCCGGGACCGTCAACAAATCTAGGGAAAGGTACCAGAGCGGATGAACTTCTCCAGCACCGAACTGTTTCCCCGCCTACAGGGGCTTCAACGTACACTTCCGGTCGCGAGCAGAGAGCCCCGCCCCCGCTCGCGGGTGCTTTAAAGCACCGGGTGGACACGCGGAACTACGATTCCCAGAATGCTTCACGCGCTAAACTTCACTTCCCAGAGGCCTCCGCCACCTTTGTAACTCCGGCCTGGAAGACCTAGCTGCCAGTGTTCCGGCCCTGAACCGCTCAGGTGGAGGTGTACGCCGGAGAGTTGACTGTGGCGTTTGTATGACTGGACGGATCGTTAGAAATACACATTTTCACACGTATAATTGTAAAAAGCAAACAAGTATTACCCATGCAGTGCTTACCTTTATGACCTGTCCAACACTCGATTCAGTGTTCTATTCCTTTGTTTAAAAATACTGGCTGTGACTTCTATTCAGTGTATTGCTCTTACGACTCCCAAATGGGTCACAACCCACTTTTGAAGAAATGCTGAAGGAATCAGGAAGTGACGTAACCATGTTTTGCTCCACTATAGAGCTGTGTATGCCTGCGTTCGCCAGCATGTAGATGTGAATGAAGCCAATGCCAGTCACCCAGCGTGTCCTTGGCAGGAAAGAATCCAACAGAAGTTAGTAGGTTTTTCTATTTTTAAATATGTGGCCCACGCATTTTACTGTGCTGCTCTATGTCCCCAGCATTTGGACAGGGGCTAAGATCAAGTCATTCAACCTGTTAGTTGGAAATCCTAATATTGAGTATGTGAAACAAAGTGGGATATAGTCAAAGGAAAAGGAACGATATCTAGAAATCTCTTAAGAGCAGATTTCTGGAAAGATCTAAAGGAACTAGAGAATGTAAAAAAACAATTTGGTATTCTCAGTGGATTGCAAGAAAACACGGCTTAAATGAAACGGGAAAGAAAGCTGTGAGAGAACACGTGGAAATAAAGATATTAAATGAAAAGGGATAAAGACATATAGCAAACATATTTAAAACTCAGCAACATAAAGTTATACTAGAGAAGAATTCAACTGATGCAGTGGCAAAGTGAATCAGTTATGTATCTGATATTCTTTTAAAGCTCCTTCATGATTCAAAAGAGGCTTGATGAATAAAGACCAGGAAAGAAAGCCAATATGTGGGTAATTGGCCTTCAGAGAGGTGAGACCACAGAAAATCAGCTATCATTTAACACTCTGTGTGTGCCAGGCAGTGTTTTAGAGCATTATGTCTATTTATTCAAGTCTTGAAACAACCTAATGAAGTTATTTCTGTATTATTGTTCCTACTTTACAACAAAAGAAAATGGAGCACAGATTAGTTGAATAATCTGCCCAGGGTCACATAGCCAGGCAATGGGGAAGCGAGGACTTCAATTAGTAATGATCCCAAACTCTCACTTTTAATCTCTAACATTAGACTCCTTAGTAAAGAGATCAGTAATTTTTTGAGTTTAAGAAATAATACACCTCTCATTCATTGCTGGTGGGCGTGCAAAGTGGTATAGCCATGATGGAAGACAGTTTGGCAGTTTTTTACAAAACTAAATAGGAGAGGATGGAAATACACAGCATATACATAAGTTAATAACTGAAGATAGAACCCTGCCTTAGTTATTTGCACAGTGAGTTAGATTTTGGTAATAATTTGTTATTTTTTAACTTAAAATAGGTAATGAATATATTAGTATGTCATCAATAAATATTCATGTATAACATACCTTTCAGTGACAGCAAAAGTATTACATGCTGTGGATGGATTTTTTTTAAAGAAAAATATTTACTAAAGTTTAATAGATACACAAAAAATCATATGAAGGTGAACGACTCAATATATTTACACAAAGCAAGCACGCCCCTTTACTCAGCACCCAATGTGCAAGCCAAAATCATTATTAGATTCCCAGAAACTTCTCCCAGCAGTAATGGGACCTCCCAGTCTTTACCTTCCAAGGGTAATTATTACTCTGATTTCCAACACCAGAGATTAGTTACACCTGTTTTCAAACTTTTAAAAAAAATGTAATGCACTATAGTATGTATTCTTTTGTGTCTGGCTTTATCAGTTTGTGAGCTTACATTTATGTGGTTGTGTGTACTTACAGTCCCTTCACTCTCCTTGTGGTGTGATATTCCATTGTGTGGGGAAATTTTTTTTTTCCCTACTGCAGTGAACATTTGGTTTGTCTCCAGTTTAGGGCTAAAATAATAACTGAATTAATTTTTTCCCCTTGCAACTCAAGCCTTACTCTCTTCCTTTACTGAAATCCTTTCTGCCAAATTTTTTTTTGAGCCAATAAAACAAAGTTGCAGCTGTGTTCAGTCCCTGTTCATTGTGACCCTAAAACAAACAAGCAGTTGATTAATAATTTTAGTTCCAATGCATCACTAATCGCTATTTTTCCAGTTTTATTCAATACAGAGAATTTAGTATTTGGTATCTAACATCAATTAAACTGTGTGTTCCAACTGACTTGGGAGGTGGGGTGATCATATATGCTTGATTAAATAAAAATCGATACGCATAAATAATGGACAACAATCATTTCACCTGACAGTTTGTATTCACCTCACAAAGCCTACGTCTTACCCTTGTTTGTATACTTTATTATCTATAACCCAAAATATCTCGCAGGTGTGTAGTCGTGGCCGAGTGGTTAAGGCGATGGACTAGAAATCCATTGGGGTTTCCCCGCGCAGGTTCGAATCCTGCCGACTACGGTTAGAGGGTAACTTTTTCCCCTTAGAGAGCAAGGGGGTGGAAATAGAGCACAGTGCCCTTGGTTACATTTGCCAGAGCGAAGCCCCACAGCAATGGGGATGGAAGTTACAATCACCCTTTCATTTACTGAAAGGCGCGCGATCACTGCTCGGTCGGCGTTGCCTCCGCGCACGTGTGGGGATATCCCGCACATTCTCACGGGCGTTTTCTTCCCCCGCAAAAATGGCCCTGTTCCTCTTTGCGGTCTCGGGTCAGTGAAGGATTCCTGGGACCGGTGGTACAGACAGGGGTCGTCCTCGCTGGCCCAGTGGTGAGTCGCTCACTGCCTTCCCGCGTCGCGCGGGAGGCCGGGTTTCAGATCCTCCAGGAGCTGGAAGGACCTGTTTTGTACTCAGTCCCCGCTTTACACTTTCTGGCAATGCTTCGGATTAAGTGTTGTATCCCACCTTCTTTAACGTGAAAGCTGCAGAACTCGCGGGTGCCTCAGATTCTGCCGCGCAGCTGCCGCTCCTCTGCCTCCTGGAATGCGCGGGGCGACCGGCCGCTGCGGGGCTCTGGGAGGTGAGCTGCAGGGGACCCGCACCTCTCCTGCTGGCGTCGCTCCCAGTCCGGCGCGCTGACCAGAGAAACACTAAAGTGTCATTCTAAGAGATGAAAGACGCAGCTACTTTAAGGCCCAGAGGAGAACCTGGGTTTAAATCACAAGGGACTTAGAAGACTCCGTGGAAGTTAATACGAACATGGTTGTCTGGCCTTTCCTCCCATTTGCATGCCCGAAGAGCTACTGGGGCCACATGCCAAGGTCGAAGAGGCCATACAAGTGCTTTAAGTCCTCCATCCTCTTAGACATCAAATCCTAGACCCTCGAGTCCATGGCACGGCTGGGGGCCATGTGCGCTCTATCCGGCTGCACTGGCTCACCTGGGCATCTCCAAGCTGATGCCCCTGGACTCGAGCCTCCACAAGATCAGATGTGTGGAGGCCAATGGCAAAATGGTCACACACCTGCGGGAAGAGGAGACCCCAACTTCCAGGAGCATTTGAAGAGTGTCAACACTGCTCCTTTCAACAAGATCTGAAGCTCCAAGCAACGTGCTTGTGAATGTATGTTAGACTTTATGAATTTTTTTCTGAAAGGAAAAAAAATTGCTATTATAAAGCCATGGCAATCAAGACAGTGTGGCACTTCCTTGGATGGATAACTAAACATTGAAATTGAAGAACACATCCTAAACAGACCCACTCATACAGTCATTTGATTTAAAACAAAGATGATCCTGCAGTGCTTTAGGGAAAGACTGTTTTTGTTTCCAATAAATTGAAATTCAATAAATTGGGGGCTCATTTGTATATAGATATGGAAGTAAATGAATTACAACATACACAAAACTTAATCACATGAAATGTATATTTAAACATGAAAGGTAAGGCAATAATGTTTCTGAAAGATAACTTAGGGTAATTTCTTCATGACTTTGGAGGATGCAAGAATTTCTAAAACAGCACAAAAGAAAATATTTATGCATAAATTAGACTTCACCAACATTGGAAAATTTTGTTCATTAGCTACCAGTAAGCAAGTACAAGGCAAATCTTAGAGAAAATACTTATATTACATATGGCTAAAAAAAGACTGTGTCCATAGAGTTCTCCAGGGGAACAGAACCAATAGGATGTGTACGTATATAGATTTATTTTGAGTGAATGACAGGCAATTAATTACAGAGGATGGCAAGTTCAGATCTGCAGAACTAGTCGAAATCCAACCTGAGCGCAGGTACAGGTGCAAGAGTAGGAAGGGTCTAAGAGCTGAAGGAAATGATCCTGGAAGAACTCATCCCTCAGGAAAACCTCTCCTCTTCACCTTCCCCAGAGAAGGCAGCTGCAGCCCAGGGACCAGGTGAATAGGGAGAAGCTATTGCAAACCCCTTTTCCGTCTGGAACAAGGCCCTTGTTGCCACTTTAACAACTTCTAAATTCCACCATGGAAGCTAATTTTGGAGAAAACTCTTCTAGGGAAGCAATCCAAACTAAAGGATACTATTTATGTACACATTTATGATACTTTTAGTTATAATAATAAAATAATTAAAATAACACACATGTTCAACAATGGGGGAAGGGAATGATTATTTAACTTAGGTTGTACACAGCTGGAAGATTATTATAAAGTATTAAAAACAATATTTTGGAAGTTTGTGATAGCACAGGGAAGAAGCACATGATATAATGTTAAATGATAAGAGTAGGATGAAAAATGTATATACTGTATTCCTTCAATTAGGTAAAATATTTGCATTATAAATATTTGGGTGGTGGGAGAGAATACACCAAAGTATTGCTAGTGTGGTTTCTGAGTTGTGGGGTTGTGGGGGTTTTTCTTTTGTTTTCTATGATGTGAAGCAGACATTATTACTCAAGTATTTTTTAATTTTTTTACTTACTGATTTTTAGAGAGAGAGAAGAAGGGAAGGGGAGAGAGGGAGAAAGAGACATTGCTTTGTTGTTACACTTATTTATGCATTCATTGGTTGACTTGCATGTCATTGTTGACATATATTTAAAGTCTATATTCATCTTATCCTGTATAAGACATTCAGATGATTTTATTCAGGCAATATTCATTTAGACTTACCCACATGTACAATTTTTAGTCACATTTTCTTCATCTCCAAACTTGAGATTTCATCCCATTTGACCAATGATTTCCCTTTAAATTACCCTGTGATTAAAATGAGCCTATTCCTCTCCATTCCATCTGACCTACCTATGTCTGAGTCATCTCCCCAAACAGCATATCCAGAATCTGCACCTCAAGAGCCCTCTGAGAACCGGTTTAGCTTGTACCTTGGCTTCAGTCATGGATGCAACGTCGACCTAATTTACAAGACCCAGATTACCGAAACTTTCAGCCACGATTAAGAGATGATTTTACTTTAGCAATATAATGCTTCATTTCTTATAGAATTTGTTTCTTATTTAGTTAAAACTTAGGTTATGACATAGAGAAGAAAGTCCAATGCAGAAGATTCTTAGCTTGAGGAATTCAAGTGTTCCAGGAGCCCTCTGAAATAATTTGCAACATGATATGTGTGTGCCCCTAGGGGCACATTGGTGAAAAAGGGGTTTCATAGATTTTATTCAATATGATACAGAGCCAAAAGATATGGTATAATCTTTGCTCTAATAAATTCTTTATCTTGGGGGAAGCGGGGGAAGAATTAGCCAGCAGTATTTTGTTTGGGAGAAAATAAATAAAATGCGTATGAGTGAACATGAAGACTTCGATCCAATTCCCAGAGACTGACCAGCACCTCCTGAGATGTGGAATGGACCTCAGTCCACACTCACAATTATACTGAGGGCGGAAGCCCAGGTAATCTCCAGTGTTCCTTGAAGTCACCCGTGGTGCTCCCTGCCTTTCACAGTTCAAAGCGGGCACGTGGGACCCTAAAGCCCTAGTTTAGACAGGGGTCCCTTCATCAGAGTTCCCGCCACTCCTCTTTGACTTTCACTATGCAATTGCCGCCCCTGCAACCAGTCCATCGACTGTGCTCCTATCTTGTATGTCCAATCTCTGCTCAAAATTGAACATCCAGTTTTTATTCTTATTTGAAGAATATGCTATCAGCCCCCCGTTACCTTCAGTACCCCTAAGACTTCCAATGTGGGTGTTATTTTATTAATACTTTCTGGCTTTCCCATCATTATAAACCAAAATCTCCAAGGGCAGAGCCAGTGCTTGGCGTCCTGCTTAATTCTGTGTCCATAGCACGGACACAGCAGTCGGCATGGAATTTCTCCTTCCTAATTGCTAGTCTTCATGGTCTTAGGCGCGGGGTGCGCCACGCAGGCTGCATCACTGGGTCTGATCTTGTGGCTCATTAGTTAACAGAGGAGGGGCTTGCACATTGCAAGCCAGAGTTCTGAATTCACGTGAAGAAATAATTTCCTGTGGTCACGTTCTTGTTTTTACTTCAGGTAGCTCCTCCCAGTCACTGTGGCCTCTCAGGGAGTGAGCGCATGAGAAGCCGCGCGTGGGGGAAGCAGCCGGAGCTGTCCTAGGTCACTCACGGGCAGAGCGCACCCTGCGCCCCGCCGGCGTTAACAAGCGGTTCGTTCCTGCGGAGGAATTCCCTTCCGCGGAGCAGCTGTCTCCGTGCGGTGAAAACGTCCTAGCGGCTCGCGCCCCTCTCCCAGGGGCCGTGTGGAGGCCCCCCGTACCGTCTTCTGCCGCGGTTACCCTCAGGCCAGACGCCTGCTCCGCTGCTCAGCGCTCCGGTCCGCCGGTCCCCATCCTTCCGGTCCGGCCTTGTGCCCTCCATCCCCGGCGGTGTCCCCACCACCGCTAGGCGGCGGCGGACAGGCCCGGATACTCCGTCCCCTTCTGGACCCAAGGACTCTCACTGCCGAGGAGCCTGGGAGAGGCAGATCGAAGCTTTATCAGACAAGCCCCGGTCTGAGACACTGGAGCTTTTAGTCGCGCGTCATCCTCTGGCCCACACGTGGCCGAGCGTTTCCGGGAAACGATGCCAGCCTTCCCGGCGTCCCGGCGTGGGGTCGGGAGCGGCCGCGGGTCCCCCCGCGGCGCAGCGGACGATGCGCGTGGAGCCGCCCTGCGGCCGGGCGGCCGCGCCCGCGAGCTGCGGAGAAGCGCCGGCTGCTTTCTGCGCCCTCGGAACCCGAAAAGCTGTAGGATTTGGCCCTGGGAGCCAGTGCTCACAAGAAAGGGGCGGCGGCCTAGGAGGCAGAGGGCGGGAGCCTGGATGCGAGTCTCCGCCCCTGAAGGGAGGACTTCTCTCGAGTTCAGATATGATGACACCTCCTACCAGGAAGGATGCTGACAGCACCCCTACCTGTGGGGTCCTGTGGTGTAATGGTTACCACAATGGGCTACCAACCGAGTGGTTGGGGTCCAAAACTTGGCGGGACTTACTCTTCTTTCCGCCGTTATTTCTAGTTGTTTTCTTGCCCCCCTTTCAGGGATGGTTGGCTGGGAATCCCCGGCTCACATGAACCCAAAGTGGGATCTGGAAGGGGAAAACGACACTGACTCTGTGGACCCCAATGACTCCGCGGTCTTTTCAGAGCAGGAACTATCCCTCCCCCGCCCTGCCCCCCCCCCCCCACTGTACAAAAACGTTTACTTGCAACTTTGTGTTCTCAATAGTAGAATAAGTCAGAGGACTGTGCCGTGTTCTTACAATGGAATGCTGTATGGCAATACAAGTCAACAAATCCCTGATATACTACTAAGTGAAGAAAACAGACACAAATAGTAAATTTGGACACTTGTACTTATACACATTTTTTTAATGCGAAAGTTTCCTGTGCTATTAGATAAGAAGATAGTGTTTATCTTGGTGCGAAGTGTTTGGGGTCCTGTGGGAGCTTCTGGCTGCTGGTTGTGACCTACTTTACTCTGGGTCACACTGGTGTTTGGACATCGTGAAAAGTCACAGAGCCAAACGTTAGAGAATTGTGCACATTTTTTTTGCACCTGTCTTACTTTCGTAAAAAAACCAACAAAAACCATTCTTTGCCTTCATTGAGATATTTATCTAGCAAAAGATATAAAATCCAGCCTTTAATGTAGAGGTTGCTCTCTGCTAAGGATGTTTTCTAAGCACTTTGAAACATATTAAACCATTGCATTCTCATTGTAAAGGATAAGAAACTGATACAGAAATCTTAAGTAACTCACTCAAATCACAGTTAGTAAGTAGCAGAGTTGATGTTTGAACCCCCTAGCGAGCCAGGGGAGTCTTGCTGCACAGTCTGGGTGTGTAATTCTCAATCTCTACTAAACAGAAAAAGAGTTTTCAACGCCATTCTCCCACAAAGTAATTCCCAGACTGAGAATGGTAACGGACGTGGGGAAGGATCCGTCCAGGACTGGAGACCTGCATGGACTGAATATTTGCTGGAAGCTGTGTGGCAATGATACTGATGGTGATGTGCAATGTAGGGTGGGAAAGAAGACAAAACTCAGAGCAGATGGACACAGGGAAGAAAGAAATAATGAAGACAGAAACCACATTCAGAATGGAAATGCAGGTGTTGGGCAAGTGGGTAAGATTTGAAACTATAAAATACTAATGTGCTTACAGGTTTGAGCAGAGTGGCGCAGCGGAGGCGTGCTGGGCCCATAACCCAGAGGTCGATGGATCGAAACCATCCTCTGCTAGGGTTTTTCTTCTCACGTGCAGACTCTGCTTCCTTCACCGTAAAGCAAAAATTCTACTAGAAGGGGTACACATCTGTCCACACAACCTTCCTGTCCTCTTTCTGGGGCACAGATGGCCTCGTTTTCATGGCTCCAACTACGTTCAAAGCTCCCAAAATAGAGGAAGATGTCCTCAGGTTCATTTAACTTCTGCCTCTCAACTGGCTGCTCCCTCACTGCTTGCTGGACTCTCAGAGATGTTTAGAAATACATGATGAAGCAGGGGAGCATGACCACGAATGACCATGACCGTGGCCGTGCACATTTCTCTACTGCAGGGCATCCGGTCCTTAAAGGAATTGGAGTCCCCGTCCACTGTGGAGGAGAGGGTCAGAGAAGAACCGAGAATAAGGGTATTTCCATGTGTGGGAGGAGGTAGGCAGTGGGTTTACGTGATTCTACCTTGTCCTGGAGGAAGGGAAAGGGAGGGAAAAGTGTTCAACTTGGAGATGCTGGAAGAGGAGGAGCAGGGAGAGGATGGGAGAGACGAGGGTGGACACCCATGGGCATAGCCACAGGGAAGGAGAAGAGATGGTGGGATAAGGAAGGACAAATACAGGGCTGGACAATGTGGGGTTTGAGGAAGATGGTCCTTGTCCACTGTAACAACATACCAGTAAATGGTACGATCATCACTGTAGATGATCCAAGATTTCCTGGAATTTTCTACATGCTTGTAGAAGGGTCCAGCTACTTGGAGAGCAAACACTGTTTTCTGTAGGAAAGGCTGCCTTCAATGCAGGGTTTTGACTGCAGGAAACACGAAGGCACCACTAAAGCCTAGGCTTTCTTGGGGGTGGTAGGGGAGAAAAAAACACTATTAGGACTGTGGTCTAATTCCTTTTTTAAAAAGTAGCAAATGGTGGAGAAGTACTATTCAGAGGGACATATGGAGTTTTTCACTGAGACCAAGAACTATCACCTCGGGAGATTTTCCTTCCTGGGAACCACAGCCAGTTCTCACACGAGTGACATGTTGACCATACCACGCAGAATTGGAACTGGTGTAAAGACATCCCAACAGACTTTTAGTTCACCAGCTCAACCACTCGGCCATGGCTAAACAGTGAATCTCTGGCTCCTTAACACAAGTAGTCCTCACCGAACTTCATCTCTCTCTTCAAAACAGGTCAAATATTCTATCACAAGGTGTATTTTCTGTCAATGTTTCTTACTCTGACATCATGATGCTCTTTTCTTCCTTATAAAATAAATTCCATTAAACCAGGGTGGAATTCTATTCCTGCATCCTCACAGATGTAGGTGTGTGGGGACTTAAGGAACTCAGGAGATGTCAGGAGATATCAGGTCATTTAACCTGGAGAATAATTTTTCCCAGAGACGGGGAAAGAAAAAAAAAGGTTAAGTGTAGGTTCCACCGAGATTTGAACTCGGATCGCTGGATTCAGAGTCCAGAGTGCTGACCATTACACCATGGAACCTCACATGGCATGAGGGTTCCCATAATTCTGTATGATGAGTTAGAGTAATTCTACTGACCGTAGTATGTCAGTTAACATTTTCAATCTACACCCACTCGCGACACTCTTTTGAAGAAAATCATTAGGGATTTTATCTTATTTTTCTAATTTCTTTTTTGCTGAGTACCCGAACCTATGAAGTCTACCCTCCCCCTGCAATTAACTCGGAAAGTTAGTAGTTCTAGTCCTTGCTTTCTTCATTGAGCAAATGAAACAATGAGCAAGCGTTTCTTAGATATAACATCCCTGGATTGAACGTCTTTTATTGATGATGTGATTTAATATTTAAAAACTTGGTGAAGTTGGTATTTTTAGTTCCTACTTAGACAGATAGGTAAACTGACTTTAGAGATTTCATATCTCTTATCTACAAGTCTGCTGAATCTCAGCCATGAGATATTTTTCTCCATCTAGATTACGTAATTATCAGGTCTAATTCCTGTAAGAAAGCGAGCTTTAATGTATCGATTTCTGGCAAATTCACAGAAGAAAACCTGCAATAGAAATGTGTTTGAGACAAAATGGGAAAGTTGTGCGTGAAGAAAAAATCTGAATTTTGTTACGTGTAGCGATGGGTAAAGAGTGTATCAGGGACGCCGCATTTCAAGGTCATCCGCTCGCCTCCGTCGCGAGGCAGGTGCTCAGCGAAGGCTCCCAACTGCACTGAAGATGTCCTTACTGCTGTTGCACAGACCTTTTCCTGGACCCAGTTACAGAACAGGTTTCCAGGTCCTGAACGCGGTTTCCCCGGAGTCCACCCTCCGCCGCCCTGCACAGTCCCGCCCCCGTCAGCATAGTCTCCGCTGCTGCGCGCACCCAGGACGCTCCACAGCTTTGGCCAGATGCTCCTGGAAGTCCGTGCTGGTGGGATTCCCAGCGGGTATGCGGCATCTCCCAGGACGGCAGAACGACTTCCTACTCAGTGGAAGAGAACCTGCAGCTGAGCTAGGCGACGCTGGGCAAGTCCGCTGCACGAACACCCGCCGGTGCTCTGCGCGCGCTGCGCTCGGCCACCGCTGCGCTCGGGGGCGCTGGTCGAAGGAGGAGACCGCAGAAGCGAACTTGCCTGCTAACCCGGATGACCTAAAGTGCAAAGGACGCACCTCTCCTTCCAATTGTCCTGGGGATTAAAAACGAATAAATAAATACAAGGAACTTGCAAAACATCTACTCCGTGCAAAACCCTTATAGTGCACACCTTCTATGGCCTGGGACCTTGTACCAGACTGGGCTATGTTCTCCCAATACAACTCCAGCGCCTGAAGAAAACGTTATCCTGCAACTCACGGGAGTTCAGAGCCAAAACATAGCCAAAGGAAGTAATTTTAAAGAAATGTCTAAGTAGAACTTGCAAAATATAGAGATAAAACCTCGTAAACAAGCTATTCTCTCTGGTGGGTTATAGCCGGTGTCCTGGGTAGTCTTAATAACTTTTTTTTAAAAATCATATTCTTTATTTCCAAGAGATCTTGATTTCTTCATCATCATAAAAATATTTTCCTGAGATCCTATTACCAATTTTACACTATGAAACATTTTAAAATAAAATAAAAACAGCTTCTCTCTTGAGACTTTGACTAACTATTCTCTCCTAAGTAACACAAGAAACTCTCTTTTAGAAATAGCTTACTTCATAGGGTTTGGGAGAAGCTTGGAGACAGCCTTGAGCCCTGCCCTTCCAGCAAAGTTTTTGAGGGAACAACCCTATTCCTTTGGCTTTTTATGGGCAACACGTGGCAGGGAACGGGCTCTGGAGTGTTGCGGAGACGTGACAGGACACGTTTAGGTAAGAAACCGGCAGCCACAGTGGTCCGAGGACAGGTAACAGGTGCTCTCTGGTCCTGCAGGAACTCCACGGTGAGCGGATTAGCAAAACGCAGCTAATCGTAGTCGGCAGGATTCGAACCTGCGCGAGGAAACCCCAATGGATTTCTAGTCCATCGCCTTAACCACTCGGCCACGACTACGGACGAAAGAGATACTATCTTAAATTCTGAAAGGGAATAGATAGATGCGACTTCTGTGTAGCAAGTTGGGCAAGTTCCTCAGGTGAACAAGAGGTAGGGTGGGAGGTCACATTCTCCGACAGCCCCACATTAGAAGCACTAGGCTGAGAGCACAGTAATGCACTGTACATCTTCGTTTTCGGGCAAAGTTAGGGGCAGTTCATCGACCAGCTCCTGCTTCCTCGCGGATGAGTTGGGCTCGTGCTGAATGCTGGATTCTCTGAAATGGAGCTGAAATCACTGAGCACCGAGGTGGAGTCAGGGTGACTCTGGTTTTAGGCCTGGGTGGGACCAACCCCTGTGGTAGGACTTGCAGGAGGCCAGCCTCCTGGCTGAACTAACTGCACAGCGCTTTATGGTCTCCAGAGAAACCCGTGCTCCCGCTGATTCAAGGGTCCAAGGTGGAGGGAGAGAAAAACAATGCTATAAACCAACCCTAGTCCCCTTACCCACCCTTCCTCGACAAGTGGGCTGACACCATAAGTACCCATTTCGTCGTGTTTGGTGAAACGCCAACACGCTTTCACTTTCTAGGCGTGCTAAGATGAAACTTACAGGAAGAGTGAGTCCGTGAGCTTCACTTCCTGTGCGATCCTTCTACCCTCTCCTTTACCCCCCGCTACTGCAGCTGGCCCCGCAAGAACAAAACATCTTGTCAGAAGTGGGATTCGAACCCACGCCTCCATGCGGAGACCAGAAAGCCCAAACACGGGAAGCGAAAGCTTGAGTCTGGCGCCTTAGACCACTCGGCCATCCTGACAAGCTCGCTTTCCTAGCCTGAATGATGACTGATGTGGGTTTCTTCACGTCCAGAACGTACGCGATGATGTAAGTCTGAGAAACCCAGAAGGGGAAAAGACCAGTTTTCATACATGCGGGATGCTGGCTCTGTGGCGCTGGCGCAAGCAGCCCACAAATCAAGGAGCCTCTCCTGCCCCGTCGGCCAGCTCATTTCTGACTTTGAATGAGTTAGAAAAATTTTGGGTTGGGGGCAGTTAGGGAAAGCCCTGGAAACAGAGCCACTTTAAAATGGAGTCAGAGCTGCCTCTCCAGAGGAACTGCCTTTACCCGTTTCAGGTCTCAAATCTTTGGATACTAAAACAGGACAAAATAACCTTAGACTGGGCCTAAAGCAACATTGTGCCCCAAAGAACTGTTTTCAAAGATAACAAAAAAGCAGATATGATGACTACTAGACTGAAAATAGAACATATTGTTTAGAATCAGCATCACTAGATTAGCTTTTCTGCACCAATAGCGACGCCTTCCTTCTATTGACGTCATTGTTCCCCTTCTCTTGCTCATAAATACGTCTTGCCTTTGTCTCCTAGTCGGAACACTATTTGGGCTTCTGCCTGAGCCATTGCATCCCAAATAGCTATTCTTAATTGATCTCAAATAAATGCTTGTTGCCTCTCACTTTGAAGGACCTTTTATTCCTAGGTTAACAGAACCTACGCGCTCCATTCTGAAGCTGCAGGAAAAATATGGAAGGGGACCCTGGACTTGATTACGCTGCATTGTGTCAAAGTTACAAGCTTCTTCTTTTCATTCTCTGGAAGATTCATGTCCTCGGCGTCCCCCTGAAGCTTGGTGAGAGAGCCTGAGCGTCGCTCTTCAAACCTATATGAGGAGTAAATATGGTTTCCGAAGACACTTGTGCCCAGACTGAAGAATGCCCTTTGGCAATAATTGACTCTGAGAATAATTTTCATTCTCCCCCAAACTGTGCACATTAATTGCCTGTTTAATGAATGCAATGTGGAGGTTAAACTGTCTGCTTAGTGATTAACAGCCCAGTTGGCCGAGCCACACTCTTGGAAGATCCTGCGAGTTTTTGAAGCTATGGGTGTCCCCAGCCCTTTCTAAAGATATAAATTATTTAAGGAACTTAGTTATTTATGGGACGAGTTATCACTTATGGTGGGATACTGGATAGCTCTGTGGGTATAGCATCAGAGCTTTAGTCTGAGGGCCCAGAATTCAAGTTCCTGTCCAGGCAGGATTTTAATTGTTACTTCAGCCAGCTGTAGCTGAGCCAGGAGAACTCATCGTCTTTACCGAGTTTAAGGTCTAATCTAGCTTCATTTAATTACTGCATTCCTGCTAAAGACCAACTAAGACATGTATTCACAAAAATAATACAATGAACAAGGATGGGGCAGAGAGTCTAAATGGTATGGACCTAATTATTTCAAATTAATAATATAGTGAGCAAGAGAGAAAGAACTAACACAATGGATTTTGTGTTAGTGCAGTATTTTGACTGCATATTGTTTGGCTAAACACAAAGAATTAAACAACACACTGAAGTCTCAGTACCTGCATGGCCCAGCGGCATGATTTAAGGCACAGCCCACAGACACCATGCACTAGAAGGCCATGATTGGGGTCTTCAACCATAACCCAACCCCCTGGATAACAACAGGAACTGTTTAATGTCAACACAAAGCATGATAGCTAAGACAATTTCAAAATGTTTTCCAACCAGGGTGACACCAATTTCCCATGGAGGAAGAGTTTGTTGAGACTGTGGGGAATCTCAGAGAACCTAGAAGTCACTGCTCTCTCACATTCTGGTCGGGTCCACCCAAACTGCTCCCCTCCACTCCCAGATTAATGAATCATTTCAAGGGAACTTTAAATTGACTTATTTTTCAATCATCCTATCACTAGTTTATTTCTATATGGTGACTTTTTTCGACTCCTCTCTAGAAACTTGGGGAAGTGTTTCCCTTAGTAGTGGGAAAGGATAATTAATGAAAACATTGGAACTTAAAGTATTTTAGGGCAATGCCTTTGTCTGCTGTGGTTTCCCACTTGTGGAAATGTTCATAAACATGCTCTGTTACCTGGACTTTGTTAACTAGGATAAAATGAAGAGGATTCGCCTGGACAGGGACTTGAACCCTGGGCCCTCAGATTAAAAGTCTGATGCTCTACCAACTGAGCTACCCAGGCTCTCAGTTCATAGTTCCCATTATTTTGTAAATCAATACAGTCTTCTAGGAACACTGGTCCCATCCTCTGGTTTCAGTGCTGCCGCTGAGTTTGATTATATTGAGCATTCCATTTAACCCTAAGTTCTCTCCTCATTACACGGGCAGTTGGTAGGGAGTATTTCTTGCAGGGGGAAGACTAGGGAAGTTGTGCCCCAGTAGGGTGGGGAATATTTCTGCAATTAATGCTGTGGACAGAGCCTTGGAGACTGTTCATCTGTGGAACACACAGGCCTCTGACCCTGGATTTCAGTAAGTGGGAAGAGCTACCTTTGGGAGCATCTAAAATTTGGCAGGAGGGTCGATTCGCATTTTTTTCTCTGTTGTTTTCTTTCAGAGTTGGGGTTTCCTAGAATCTTTATTGTCGTGCCTCTGTCTGGAAAATGAACTCCCTGAAAACCCACTTCAACATTTGTGTACCTCGCACTTTCAGCATGCCCACCTTTCTTCCCCTTTCCCGAAGTCTCCTCTCCTCTTCTTCACCCCCCTCATTTCTCCACCTGCATTTGCCATTTCAGCCATGTCTCTGCCCACTCTTGCCTCCCATGAAAGTGGAGACGTAGGCAACATGGAGAGCCCACTTTTACCCTTGTCCTATTTTGTTTTTTTTAATTTCACACTTTATCTTGAGCTCCATCTGATTTAAAGACAGGAAGGATCAGGCAGGTGGCCTCTGTCATGGTGGGTCTTCTATTCATGAGACATGTTTGCACCGCAGCAAAGAAGCAGTGATAGGATTGCAGCATATAGAAAATTAGCAAGATGCTACATTGTTTCCCAATGCAATATTGCTTTAAAAAAGTTAATAAAGACACAATTTTGATAAAGGCTGATTTTCATCAACATGCAAAAGAGGACAAGAAATACAAAGCAACAGCATCACTGTCATGAGTGATAGAATTTGTTTTTTCTGCCTGGTGTTCTTGTGTGAATCTTGGAATCTAACAAGACAATACGTGTTGACTGGACACTAGCAGAGTATGGTTTCAATCCATTGACCTCTGGGTTATGACTTCCACTGGGCCACTCTGCTCTTCAGGAGTGGACACCTTCTTGTTTATTATTAATTTGAATATGCCTTAACAGACATTCAGCTCTGTCACAACTTTCTTTTCCCCCTTTTCTACCCATCTAGCCTAACCCCTGTCTTTCATTCTGGGTCTGCCCCCAGAATTTCTTTCTTGAAATCTCTAAGTGTGTCTTTGCAACTTATTCAAGAAAACCGAAGCTCTGAAACTCTTTCTCAGGAACATGGAATTCAGCCATCTCGTGTTTCCTGCACAGATTTGTAGGGATGGGTTTTTGTCAGAGAAGCCCGGTTCTTCCAAACAAGGAATCCTTCAGAGCCGGTTTGAAGCATTTCCATTTTTCTTCATTTCTTAGATAACGCCCAAGCACTCACTAGCTGCCTTTCTTCCCTTATTTCCAAGGATGTTCCTAGGAGCATGCTTGAAAAAGTGACCATCTTTCTTTTATTCAGATGTATTTGAAGCTCTTCTCAGTTCATTCCAGTCATTTTCCCTCTTCATCTCTGGGAAATTGGCCTGATAATTATCAAAATCCAAGATGGTCTTTCCTTGATGAAATCTCTTCACACCTGAGCTCATGGCCACCAGCTGCCTGCTAATTCAAAACCAGATTTCTCCTTTCTCAGCTTCATGGTTACAGGCTACATTCTTTTGTATGATTTGGGTTGTTCTAATGTAAAAAAAAAAAAAAATCTTGGACATAGAAGGTGCTACTGGAGAGGTGAAACATTTAAGCAGATTTTTACAAAGATGGGATATCAATATTCCAAACTTCTTAAGAAACCAGATATCATTATTCTCCAAATGCAGAGGTGGAAAAAAAAAGTTACTTTGGGATAAACCTAGCCACCAATATTTTGAATGCAGAAGGGTGGTTTTTACTGCATAAACTCCAACCTCACAAGATGCAGATTGGTTCCTTTTCTGAGCGGTTCTTTTCCTCTCAGTTTCCCCTCGGTGTCCTGCGGGGCACGGCTTCTACTCTTTTTCATTTTTGCTGCTACAGAAGCTGCCGACATTGTGTTGACCTCCTAACCCAGAAGCCTTTCCCCCAGATGGCTTCACTCCCAGTAACCTCCCCGTCTGCATTAACAGAGTAAAACCATGGCCTTCCAAAAGAGAAGCACTGGCTTCTGGTCTTGTAAACCAGTGACTTTTAGTCCTATGTAGGTTCTCCTGCAGGAAAGTCTTGAAAAGAAGGTTTGGAAATGTGATGAGGACTTGTGGTCTAGACCTTGGCATGTTAGGGGCCTTCTATAAAACCATTCGAAAGCTCACTGCAAATGCTATTCCTGGAAAACTAACCTGAGGCCTGTGGGTGGGCCCCTCTAGTGAAATGCGGCGGTTTTCTTGTATCTTTGCCAGGACTCCCGTGGACAGAGCTCCTGTGTCTGGATCAAGTGACGCAGTGGAGGGAGAAGCAGGCCCGGACCCACCGTCCAGCTCAGGAAGAGCTTTGTACCGGCCAGCTGCCCCCCTGGCTGCCTGAACCTCGTCCTGTCCTCGCTCTCGGCCTCGCTCCTGACACCTGACGGAGATTTGAGACCAGGCACCGGGAACTGAAGCCTGGAGACCTGGGCGACCATCAGAGCGACCAGCGCTGCCGCAGGAAGGGCGTGAGGGGAAGGAAGCAGCTGCACCTGGTCCTCGCTCCAACCCCGCATCTCGGCAGGTGGGCCAGGCTCTGCTTCCCGTTGACACCCCATCTCACCCCACGTCACACCCCCGCACCCCCCACCCCCAGCCCCGCGCCTCTGCTCTGGTCCCCGCCAAACCCTCCCAGGCGGGTTGGGGGGCGCTACTCTTCCTTTGACAAAACCAATTGAACGGGATGTTGAGACTCTTAGAGAGCGTAGTAATATCTTTGTCCACAGCCCAGAAAATTGGAAAGGGGCTGAGGGTGAAACGTTAGATTTCCTCAAAAGCAATTAAAAAAAAAAAAAAAATCCCTAAATATTAGACCGTGTGATCAACTTTAAGAGGAGGAAAAAAGGATGGCGAGCTTGGGCTCTGTAGCTCAGGGGTTAGAGCACTGGTCTCGTAAATCAGGGGTCGTGAGTTCGAATCTCACCGGAGCCTTACAAAGTGGGGTCCTTTCACCAGAAGTGCAAGCAATGCTGACAGTGTAGTATTCCCCTTATTCCCTCTGAAATCCTACGGTTAAAAAGTAGCTTTACATTTTACACACATACCTGTGATAATGCTTAATCTAGAAATTAGGCACAGTAAGAAATTAATAATAATAAAATAGAACAATTATAATGTTACCTATGATAACTTTTAATTTATAAATTAGGCACAGTAAGAAATTCATGGTAATAAAATACAATTATAACAATGTACTGTAATAAAAGCTATGTAAATGTGGTGTGTCTCTCAACACATCTCGTGCTGACGTGAGATGACAAAACGCCTGGTGAGATGAGTTGAGGGGAATGACGCAGGTATTGTGATGTAGGCTGATGTGGACCTTCTGACGACATGTCAGAAAGAGGACTCTGTGCTTCAGGTGATCCTGGATTGTGGAGCCGTAACTGTGGATTGTTGGATGTCAGGAGTACACCACGCCCACAGGTGAAGATCCTTCGTAGTCGACGGTTTTCTTCCCCCGAAACCTTTTGAAAGAACATTGTAATTGGAAGTGGTCTCTTTTTCACGATCAAAGTCTTGCTACAGAGGCTGTAATCCTTCAGCGGTCGTGTGGGTGGCTTTAATGCTGCGATTTCATCACTCTACTTAGAACAGCGCCCAGTTCAAAAGTTATGGATTATTTATTTCAGGAATTTTACATTTAATATTTTCAGACTGTGGTTGACCACAGGTAACTGAAACAGTGGAAATCAAAACTTCGCATAAGGGGGTACTACTGTGTAAACCAGCTGATAAACCAATTTGTTTTGAGTTTCAACCACTTGCAACATAAAGAGTCCTGACTATTTAGCCACTGGAAGCCAACAGAGAATATGTTATAATGATCAGTTTTATCAGACTTACCTAAATGGACGCTAAGCTCCCCTGGAATCACATCTTACTTGATATTCTCTCTCAAAGCCTTGCAGAGTATGGACGCTGGTCTGTGCTCAGTAACTGTTGAATGAAGCCTCGCTAAAGAAACGTAACCAGAGTGTAGTGAGTTTGCAGACACCTTATGAGGCATATAAATTACCTGAAGGCCAAGGAACCAATGCCAACTAAGAGAGAAAAACAAAGAAAGTAACTCAGCCCTGACGAATATCCTACCTAACTATGAAGTGATGGATCCTCCTGGTCTCAGTGTGTTATCATATAATTGGAATTAGCTGCCCCCCCAAAAAGCCCTTGATAATATCTAAATGGCTCACATAACAATTACAAAAATCAATAATCTATCAAAGATTAAAATGATGGAATTTTTTTCCTACACCACATCTGCATTAAATAATAATATAAGAGTACCCATAAGACACAGATAGTTTCTCAAAAATTACTCTGGATTCCTAAAAAAACCCAACATGTTTTAAATTGTACCATGTTTGAAAATTTTACTGTAAGTTGGCAAAGACTCAAGACAGGCACAGGTGATTCACCTCCATTAAAATCAACCAGGGCAGCTGCCTACTGCTGGCAACTACAACTCCGGTTGCTCTTCAGTCTTCAGGGTTCTTTATGCTTCCACAAGCTCAGGACACTGCTCTCTCTGCTCGAAATATAGCTCCATCCTTCTAGCAAAGTCTTACTCGTCCTTCAGAATTCAGTTGTGATTCACATTACCCTCAGTGTAGGTAAGAGGTAATTTTTCATAGCACCATTTGTTCACCTATATTATAGCATATATCACTTAATAACTAATAAAGAATTGATGTAATTTTCATCCTTTCCTTACTAAAATCACATTTCATAGTAGGGACAAAGCTTTCTTTATGACTGTATCACCACAAGCCAGTCGGAATTCAAATATGTGTGATTAATAAAAAATTTAAAAAATGAATGAATGCTACTGTAACTACAGAACCAGCTCGAAGTGGCCCTATTCTGTCTCTTAAGAAATACTGAGTTGTTTTCAGAGACGGCAGAACAAAACTGCAAGCCATGCAGCTGAAGCATCTGCAGAGGAGAGAATATTGCAAATTATCCCTGGACGTGACCGGAACCTGAACGCAGGAACCCTTTCAGAAGTGACGGCTGCGCTGTCCAGGGAGATCTGGTGCTGAAACCCCTAAAATCTTGCCTGGAGCGCTGAATCAGAAAGACAGATTCTAGCCTTCTCCTGTCTCCTTGCCAGTGGGTTTCAAAATAAGGCCTTTTCTTTGCAGAAGCAGGTGCCATAGCACTGGGGTTTGTGTCCATCGGGCAGTGGACCCCTGCTTGGTAACACTGCATTTCCAAACCTGCATGAGCTCTACAGCAAGATGAAGTTCTCAGGAAATTATTTAACCTGGTGTTAAAAGAAAATAACGTAAAAAACTAAAGTCATCTTTTTAATAATTTTACTCTGGTAATGTCTATAATATTTCAGTTCATCCATTGAAATTCAGGGGTATGATTTTGACTACATTGATAAAAAGCTGTTAATTACAGAGTGCTGTGTTCAGGAATTAAAAAAAAACTTAACACAAGATTTCCAGTTCCTCAGGTAAGGAGCTTGGAAGTCACCTGTCCATCTTAGCAACAATTAAAAAGCTGAACAGACTGAAAAATCAACAACTCTGTTGACACCATAAGAGAGGGGAGCTCATAGGGAAACCCCTTTCCCCGAGACTGGAGACAGACCTAGGTGAGTACAGGGAGTCATGGGCTTGCTGGAGCAGAGACCCCAAGACACAGTCTAGTTCCTTCTCTGCACAATTCTCCCCAGTGACAAGAATCAGTCCATAGATGCCAGAAGACTTCATATCTCGCGTGTCTGTGTGGTTTGACAGCTGCACTTGCCCCAAGCCCAAAACAATCAAGCCAACAAACCAACAAGCAAAACTGGCCTTTATAATTAGAGTCTCCGAGGAGGAAACTTGGATACTGGGGTGGACATTCCGTCGCAGAGGCGGACTATCTGTAATGACTCCCTAGAGGCCCACACAGGGGGAGGGGGTGGGGGCGGGGCGAGGAGGGGGCGAGGGGTGGGGACACCGCCGTCCAAGGCGACGCGCGCAAAGCAGAAGTGGTCACTTCTCTAGCGTTTTCCCGCAGGAGATGCCGGGCCTGCGGGCTCTGACTTCCAAGGAGCTTTTCCGGCGCGCTCGGGAGCTTTCCGGCGCTCGGAGCGCGGCACGGTGGCGCGAGGGCGGTGCGCTCAGCTTTCCGCTCCCAGGTCCCTGGGAAATGCTGCTTCCGCGCGGCGCGGAGGAAGCATCGCCTCGTTCTTCCCGGAGATTTGGCAGTGCCGGTGCCAAAACGTGTCCTTTACGTGCCGGGCCAGCCCCTGGGAGGAAAGGGTGCAGGTGCGGGGAGCGCGGGTCCGGGGTGTCTGGCTCCCGCCTCCGCGACGCGCTGGGCGTGCTGCGTGTCACTCTCCGTAGAGCGCGCGCGGGCGGCCTGGCGAAAGCATGCTCCAGTGGCGCAATCGGTTAGCGCGCGGTACTTATACAGCAGTATATGTGCGGGTGATGCCGAGGTTGTGAGTTCGAGCCTCACCTGGAGCATGTTTTCTTCCCTTTCCGGTGTGAGGAAAGGATTTCCTTCTTACGTGTTTCCCCCGTGTCTTTGAAGAAAAAGCTAAAAAGAGGTCGTTATATTTTCGCGGGTTAGGCAGCTCAGTCCCCCGTCTCCCGCTGCTTTCTCTAAAGCATTCCTTGGCTCTCTGGGGACTAGGTCTTGCGCTCTGCGATTTTGTGCAGGGTCACCCGGCTCATTGCCGTGCGGAGGCTGCTCCCCGCACCCTAGCTTTGACATCCACAGGTTTGCGGTGAGGTTGCCGAACCCCACCTGTGAAATCTGAACGCGCATAGGTGGCGCGGCGTTTATTTCTCCCTAATGTCATCAGAAAATAAACAGACGGCCTTGTCTGGAGAACTACGGGCGTCTGAAATAGTCACTGAGGGTTGCTTTGCTTTCATCCAGCCCCTCCCTGGTTCCATCCTGTCTCTTGTCTCTTAAATATGGATATTCTCCCAGTTTGTCCTCAGCTTTCCTCTCATCTACATTCTTTGCATTATTTACTGTGATGCAGCATCTTTACTTTGGTTGTAACATTTCTCTCCCACTCAGTCCTGTTGCTTTAATGCAGAGCGATGCATCCTGCTGACCACTGGACACTCCTGACGGGAAATTCCCGCAGGTGTGCAACATCAACACGTGGAGAACGATCAACCTCAAATCCACTGGTCCTGAGGTTACCCCCGTGAAAGAAACAGCCTCTGATCTCTGGCTCCTCAGTTCTCGTAGGGAGAAATAAATAATAAACAATGAAAAATAAATACATAATTACATAAAGTGGAGATACTTTTTATAGAGAAAAATAAAAATATGATAAGAGGTGTAGGGAAACCCAAGGTCTGTGCTGGGGATGCTATTTTACATTAAGTTGTCATAGAAGTTCTCTCTAAGCAAGTGACATTTAAGCAGACGCCTGAAGGGAATAGGAGAGAAAGCCTTGGACATGTAAGGTGAAAGCCAGGTCTAGGCGGAGGCAAGAACAAATGCACAGGCCTGGGTGTGGGTATGGCCCCAGAATCACAGAGAAGAGTGAGGAAAGCAGTCAGCATTTCACCATTACACATAAGATTAGCTGTAGGGTGTTGTTTTTTTCCTGGACACTCTTTATGAGTCTAAAGAAGATACTTTCCCCCCTAGTTTGCATTAGTTGTAATTATAAATGGGAATTGAATTTTATTCAATTATTTTTCTACAGCTACTGAGACATACATATAATATTTTCCTATAGTGTTTAGTGTGCTGATTATATTGATTTTATATTTAAGCCAATCATATTTATAGAGCAAGGTCATGTGGTCATGATAGATTACTCTTTTAATATGTTGCTGGATTCAATTTGCTAATATCTTGTTTAGGATTTTTCATCTGTTTCACTGAGATGTCTTGGCCTGTGTTTTTCTTGTTTTATAACATCCTAGTCAAATTGTGATGTCAGCATCATACTGATTTCATTAAATAAGCTGGCAAGCTTTCTCCTTTAATGCTAATATTGGTAATTTGTGTTTTCCTTCATTTTTTAATCATTTGCTAGTGATTTACTGATTTAATAGATTTATCTCTTATTTTTGGTGTTTTCTTTCTTTTACTATCTTAGGATCAGTTTGCTCTTTTTTATCTAGTTTTTCGAGATGGAAGCTTACATATTTAATTTTCAGACCCCCTCCCCCCCCCCCCCCGCCACAAACATGTACATTTAGAGGCAGGGGTTCAAAGTGAGAAATTTCCACGGTGTTCAGGCTGAGTTTGCCCTCCGGGCAGTAATGTGTGACTGCGCGAAGAGTAGCTCCAGCTCAGGAAGCTCACCCAAGCCTCCATGTCCACTGCTTCTATTGCGACTTCATTACATAGACACGAGTGACTGATTATGCTGTTATCAGATATTATTACTTATTTTAAGGTATAGAAATTAAGATTGTATGATGTTGGTGTAAAGATAGACAAACAGACTAACAGGACAGAGTAGCCGAAAACCAAACCAAAACAAAAAACACCCAGATGCTATATAGTTCCCTGTTTTACGACAAGGAGACATTGCAATTCAGTGGGGACAGGCCTGACTGTTAAATAAATAATACTGACTCAATTGAAATCATATAGGAAAAAATAAAGTCAATTCTTACTCCGTATATAAACTCAAGATGGAATAAAACTTACTGATTAAAAGTAAAACTTCTAGAAGAAAACATAGGAAAACAACTTCACAACATTAGTGTAGGCAACTATTTGTGAAATAGAATACAGAAATCAGTAACCATGAAGATTGATAAATTGGAATTAATTAAAATGTAAAACTTCAAATACAAAATGAGGAGTGCTTAAAGCATGCCACAAACTAGGAGAAGATATTTGCAACACATATATCTGACACAGAACTCTATTTACAGTATTTAGTGAACTATGAATCTATATTTTAAAGAACTATAGAAATGATCCCTAAAAGTATAGTCTTTGAATCTATATTTTAAAAAAAAAACCTGGTAACCAACCTAATTTTTAACTGGAAAAAGCATATGAAAATGTGTAAACTATCATTAGTCATCAAAAAATACAATTTAAAATACTAAAATAATATCACTACATCCTAGTCAAATACCTAAAATTAAAATGACTGGCAATACCTAGTATTGACCAGGCTGTGAAACCACCAGCAGCCTCATAAATTGTCGATAGTGGTATTAACTGGTACGTTTATTTTTGAAAACTATTTTAGAGCATCTAATAGAGTTAAACATACACATACCATACAGCCCAGCAATTCTTTCTTTCTATCTATCTGTCTATCTATCTATGTATCTACCTACCATCTATCTATCTGATAAATGAGTGTTTGTGTTCACCTGAACCCATGCACAAGAAAGCTAGTGCTTTTTATAATAACTCCAAATTGGAAACCATGCAAATGCACATCAACATGGAATGGTAAGTACATGATGGTATATCCGTTAAATGGAACAGTGAACACAAACAAACTGCTTTTACACATAAAAACATAGGTGAATCTCAAAGATACAATAATATTGAGTGAAAGAAGCCAGACATCAGAGCAGATTCTAGCTGATTCAGTGTGTGTGAAGTTAAAACAAGTGACATTCCATGAGTGAATGAGTTTGAAACAGTGGCTCATTTTTGGAAGTAATCAGCTAGGTAGCTGGTGGTGGATCCACAGGGATGTAAACTTGCAAAGTTCACCAAGCTGTACTCTTACGACCTGCATGCTTTACCGGATGCAACTTATACCTAACAGAACAGAAAGGGAAGGAATGCAAACACCTGAAAGAATAAAATAAATATGAGCGTGAACTAGACATGATCCCAAATGGATTCTAGGGGGCGTCCACTCCAGCGGGCAGCTCTGAACCTCGGCCAGCCACTGGGTACCCTGAGGAACCACCTGTAGTTTCCTTTATCATTCTGGGTTTTTTGTTCTTCCTATCATACTCAGTAAACTTTTGTGGGTTCCCCCAGTTCGATGTTACGTTGGTACACTTATTTTTTAAATGGGCAAAGTGCCACTTTTTCAGGAAACAAGACAAAAATTAATCTTCACTTTCTAATAGATGACATCCAAAAGAAGAAACTAAGGCGCTGAAAAGACTATTTAAAAGTAATTGACACGACCAATGGCACCACCTCCAGCTGAAATAACTCAATTGGGAGAGCGTTAGACTGAAGATCTAAAGGTCCCTGGTTCGATCCCGGGTTTCGGCAAAGCAAAGGGTCACTTTTGCGGGAGCCGTTATATTCACACCTTCACTGCGCGCTGCGCGAACAAGAAATAGTGACTTAAAGAAAAGTCTTACTTTAATGTAAATGGAAAAGGGTGGAAGGTATGGAAGGTATGGAAAAAAGTCCTCTTATTTTTTCAACACAAACTTCTTTTCAAAGTTATCATTCCACTAAGAGAAAAGGGTGCTGCCAAGTGGTCAGCGAGTTCAGGTGGTTAGAGCGTGGGCGTAGTAACTCCAAAATCATGGGTTCCATCTCGGTACTGGCCATTCACCTTTTTTTTCTTAATTTTAATTTATCCTCTCCCAGACAGAGTGGACCCTCCAATTTCAGCCAACAATTTAAGATCACTTCCCTTCAGAACTGGAAGTTCGCACCTTCTCCCTCTAATGGAACATGAGGGCTATAAGTAGTATTGCTATTGTTTTCTTAAAAACTAATATAAAAGAGTTAGGAAGAGTTTATTGAAAATTGGAGGCATAGAGTGGGAGTGAGGTGGGTGCGTTTTAGGGAAGGGGAAACTAAGAGGTAGGAGAAGTTCCCTTTATTTTTACTTAGACAAACACAAAAATGTCAAGGAATTTATTTTTTTCTGAAAAGATGGTGTCTCGTTGAGTGGCTAGTTGACTCAGCTGGTTAGACTGATACTACCCAACTTCAAGACTTGCTATAAAGCTATAGTGATCTAGACAGCATGGCACTGGCGAAACAATGAACAAATAGACTAATGGAACAGAACGGAGAGCCTACATAGAGACCTGTACCAACTGACCTGTAGTCAACTGACCTTTGACAGAGGAGCAAAGGCAGTTCAGCAAAGAAAGAATAGTCTTTTCAACAACAGGTCTGGAACAACTAGGCATCATCACGCTAAGAGAGAGACTAGACACAGACCTTACAAATTTTCCCAAAATTAACTCAAATTAACATATCAGAACTAAATATAAAACTTTAAAATTCTCTAGATTACTTAGGAGAAAACTAGTTTGTTTGGGTTTGGCGATGACTCCTTTAGATACAACACCAAGAGTATCATCTATGAAAGAAAAAAATATAAGTTGAACTCCATTAAAATTAAAATCTTCTACTCTGTAAAGACCCTTGAAAAGAATGCAAAGATAAGCCACAGTCTGGACAAAATATTTGCAAAGCACATGTCTGATAAAGGCCTGTTTTCCAAAATAGATGAAAGAATAACCCAGGTGATAGAATATTATTCAGCACTAAAAAGAAATGCATTATCACGCCAAGAAAGAACATGTTGCTAAGTGAAAAAAAAGCCCGTCTGAGAAGTCCACAATGACATTATGGAAAGTGCAGAGAGACAGATAAAAGATCAATGATTGCCAGGGGTTTGGGGGGTGAATAGGCAATGAACAGGGGAGCATGGGGGGTTTTTAGGGCAGCGAAACTATTGTATGTACTGTAATGGTGCATATATGAGGTTATCCATTTCTCAAAGTCCATAGACCCTAATGTGAACTACGAACTGTAGGTAGTAATAATGTATCGGTGTTGGTTCATCCATTGTATCACATTAATGCAAGATGTTAATAATAGGAGAGAGTATGAGGTGGGGGGAAAGAGAGTAGATGGTAACTCTCTACTTCCTGCACAATGTTTATGTAATCCTAAAAATATTCTACAAAATAAAGTCTGTTTCAAAAAGTAAGCATCGATTCAAAAATGGAAAGACTTCAAGTAAAAAAAAAAAAAAAAGATTAAAAGAGAGAATCCCAGTAGTTAAATTAGGCCATTTTTGGAGGTAATGAACTAAATTGTCATAGTGCCAAAGCATTAATGGGGGGCGCTTTTGAAAGGGGTTGTCGGGTACATTTAGAGTTATTCATCATACCAAGTTTCAAAGAAAGCCAACAACGTAGCAACACCAAAAGAATGCTCAAACCAAGCATCGAAATCAAATCTTTACCAAGCTGCTGCAGACAGACGCCTGGGCACAGGGACAAGGAACTGGACTCTCTGTGGCATTCCCAGATTGCCACCAGGCCAGAACCACAGCACACCTGAGAGAACTCAGTGCCTGGGTGGAGAAGATGAGTGTCCAGGGTGGGCTTCCCTCCTAAGCGAGTCATGGCACCAAACTGCCAAAGACAAGCATCTGGTAAAGGAGCATCTGATTTTCCTCAGGGGATTGTAACAGGGAGCGAGCCCTGCAGGTTCAAATATCAGAGTGTCTCTGCAAGGCGGTGTGCCTTAGACTTCCACAGGGAATAGCAGGCAAGTCACAAGTGAGGTGGTTTACATTTCAGGGAAGTCTCATTCACATGAATGGAAAATATCTATCTCTGTGTCTAGCTACTTCAAAGAGGATTGCACAGAAAAGGGTTAACATAGCAGGCCTGAGATTGCTATCCTTAGAAAGACCGCTTTAAGATTGGCCTTTAGCTACCAACCGAGAACTGAGAGCTCGCGCCATTCCTTAGATGACATGGGGCTTCCCGTGCCTGAACCATTTGTGAAAAAAATGTGGAAGAGTCTCTGATGAACTTCCCTGATGAACATTCCCCACGTGTTGTCACGACTTTTGGCTGAAGGAAGAAAGCACGTCCTGTGTGACTTGGGCCTGGTCTCCCCAGACCTTGCCCATGGGCGTTTCCCCTTTGCTGAATTTGCTTTGTGTCCTTTGCTGTAATAAATTGTACCTGTGAGGACGACTATATGCTGAGTTCTTCTAGTGAATCATAGAACCAAGAGGTGCACAGGGGACCTCCAGCACCCCCCAGCACAGGGAAAAACAGTTCTCATCTTAGCTAATTATTCATGAGATGAAGAACAGGAAGTTGGCCAGGAGTGAGAGGGGAAGACTCTGGGTCTGCCCTTTTCACCAGTTTCAGGCAGAGAGGAAAGGCTTGTGTTTGGCCTTGTCCATACCTGAGTATTATAACCTTTTGCATTATGTAGGAATTCAGGCTTGTTGACTTCAAATGCCTTATGAAATTTTTTAATATAAGCTACACTAATGAATTGCAATGTCTCTTTGTCATAAAACAGAGAACTGTGTAGTGTCTGGGTCACCTCCCTCCCACTAACCCTCTGTTCTCTGCCCGCCCCCCCGTCTATGTGTCTCTCTTTACCCCAATATCACCATGTCTTAATTTTTTTACCTTTAAAATAAGTAATAATTCTGGATAATCTGAAAATGTAGGAAAATTCAGTAGGGAAAGATGGACTCTTCCATACATAGAAAACCAGACAAAAATAATCTTAATTTTTCTGAGATGGGACATTTAAAAGAGAAACTAAGAAGCTAAAAAAGACTATTTAAAAGTAATTGAAAAGCATTGGGCCCGACCAAAATAGCTTAGTTGGGAGAGCATTAGGCTGAAGATCTAAAGTCTACTGCTTCAAACCTGGCTTTTGACAGCTGCTTTTGTGAATGTATTGTACTATATCTTTATTTCTCAATTATAACTTACATTCAACATTACTTTGTGTTAGTTTCAGGTGTACAGCATAGCGGTTAGACGATCATATATAATACTTTACAAAGTGTTCCTCCTGATATTTCTAGTGCTCACCTGGTTCCATACACAGTTATTAAATATTATTGACTATATTTCCTATCCTGTATTTTATATCCCCATGACTATTTTGTAACTACCGATTTGTAAGTTTTAATTTCTTCATATTTTTCACCCACTCTTCCTACCCTCCTCCCTTCTGGCAACCATCAGTCTGTTCTCTAGCTATGGGTCCGTTTCTATTTTGTTTGTTCATTTATATTGTTCTTTATTTTATTTTTTTTATATCATTTTCTTTCCCTTTCTTCCTCTCCCACCCCCCTTTTCTAGACAAGGTGGTTTTGAAAGTCCACCTTGTGGGAAATAAGCAAGGAAAAAAATGCTAGGAAAACTGAGGAAAGAAAAAAGAGAAAGTTATGTACAGTCTCAATAATTTGAAGAGTGTGGTGCCTATTTTGGTAGACAAAGTATGTGGCTATTTGTTACATTTATTTTTTCAACAGTTCATTTTTTATTGTATTTTTTCAATTACCATTTATCTCCCCATACCTTCTTCCACCTCCACCCACCCCTCTCCCTACTACAATCACCACAACTGTTGTTCGTCTCCATGGATTTTTTAAAAATATATTTTATTGATTATGCTATTACAGTTGTCCCATTTCCCCCCCTTTATTCCCCTCTGCCCTGCACACTCCCTCCAACCCGCATTCCCCCCCTTTAGTTCATATCCACGGGTTGTACATATAAGTTCTTCGGCTTCTACATTTCCCATACTATTCTTACTCTCCCCCTGTCTATTTTGTACCTACCATTTATGCTTATTGTCTGTACCTTTCCCCTCTCTCCCCCTCCCACTCCCTTGCTGATAACCCACCATGTGATCTCTATTTCTGTGATTCTGTTCCTGTTCTAGTTGTTTTCCTAGTTTGTTTTTGTTTTTTTTTTAGGTTCAGTTGTTAATAACTGTGAGTTTGTTGTCATTTACTGTTCATGTTTTTTATCTTTTTCTTAGATAAGTCCCTTTAACATTTCATATAATAAGGGCTGGATGATGATGAACTCCTTTAACTTGACCTTATCTGAGAAGCACTTTATCTGCCCTTCCATTCTAAATGATAGCTTTGCTGGATAGAGTAATCTTGGATGTAATCTTGGATGCCTTTCATGACTTGGAATACTCCTATCCAGCCCCTTCTTGCCTGCAAGGTTTCTTTTGGGAAATCAGCTGACAGTCGTATGGGAACTCCTTTGTAGGTAACTGTCTCCTTTTCTCTTGCTGCTTTTAAGATTCTCTCCTTATCTTTAATCTTGGCTAATGTAATTATGATACACCTTGGTGTGTTCCTCCTTGGGTCCAACTTCTTTGGGACTCTCTGAGTTTCCTGGACTTCCTGGAAGTCTATTTCCTTTGCCAGATTGGGGAAAGTTCTCCTTCATTATTTGTTCAAATAAGTTTTCAATTTCTTGCTCTTCCTCTTCTCCTTCTGGCACCCCTATGATTTGGATGTTGGAATGTTTAAAGATGTCCTGGAGGTTCCTAAGCCTCCCCTCATTTTTTTTCAATTCTTGTTTCTTCATTCTGTTCTGGTTGATTGTTTATTTCTTCCTTCTGCTCCAAGCTGTTGATGTGAGTCCTGGTTTCCTTCCTGTCACTGTTGGTTCCCTGTATATTTTCCTTTATTTCACTTTTCATAGCCTTCATTTTTTTCCTCTAATTTGCAACCAAATTCAGCCAATTCTGTGAGCATCCTAATTACTAGTGTTTTGAACTGTGCATCTCTGATAGATTGGCTATCTCTTCGTCACTTAGTTGTATTTTTCTGAAACTTTGATTTGTTCTTTCATTTGGGCCATTTTTTTGTTGTTGTTTTGGCGCGCCCATTAGGTAGTAAGGGGCGGAGCCTTAGGTGTTCACCGGGTTGGGGCAACCCATGTGGCTGCTTTGTGACTCTGTATGTGGCACAGGGGTCTGAGAGAGAACAGTGCCGCTTGCTCCGCTCTCAGCCAGCTGTCAGTCACTTCCCCCACTACCCACAAGCAAAGTGGGCCCCTCTGGTGCTGGTTCCCTGGTGGGTGGGTTCGTGCACCCTCTAGTCCCCTGTGGGTCTCTCCAACGACCTCTCCTGTGAGACTGGGAGTTTCTCCTGCTGCCGCCTCAACCCCCACGGGCGTTTTCAATCAGACGTTTGCGGCTACATTTCCCTGCGCTGGAGCCCTGAGTTGTAACATCTGTCTCGTCCCCAGTTGCTCCTCCTGGTTTATCTGCACGCGAATGTGCGGCCGCCTAGTCTGCCAGCTGCTGCCTATCCCACCCGGTTCTCCAGCCGCCACCTTTTCGCCAGTGCTCTCTGCCTGGCTGCCAGTCTGTGCCCCTCCTACCAGTCTGGATGAATGTTTCTTCTTTATCTCCTTGGTTGTTGGACTTCCATACAGTTAGATTTTCTGTCAGTTCTGGTTGTTTTTTGTTTTTAAATTGTTGTTGTCCTTCTTTTGGTTGTGCAAGGAGGCACAGTGTGTCTACCTATGCCTCCATCTTGGCCGGAAGTCCTATATTGTTCTTTAGATTCCACATATAAATGATATGGTATGGTATTTGTCTTTCTGTTTCTGCTTTATTTCACTGAACATAATACCCTCCATGTCCATCCATGCTGTCATAAGTGGTAAGATTTTATTTTTTATGGCCAAGTAATATTCCATTATGTGTATGTACCACAGCTTTTTTATTTACTCATCTATTGATGGGCACTTAGGTTGCTTTTATAGCTTGGCTACTGTAAATGATGGTGCAATGACCATAGGTGTGCATATATTCTATCGAATTAGTATTTGTTTGTTTGTTTTCAGATAAGTCCCCAGAAGTGGAATTAACAAGGCAGTTCCATTTTCAATTTTTCAAGGACCCTCCATACTGTTTTCCACAGTGGCTGCACCAATATGCATTCCCACCAACAGTGCACTAGGGTTCCCTTTTCTCCACATCCTCTCCAACATGTGTTCTTTGTTCATTTATTGATGGTAGCCATTCTGACAAGTAGGATATCTCATTGTGGTTTTACTTTGCATTTCCCTCATGATTTGTGACATTGAGTATATTTTCCTATGTCTTCAGACCATAGGTATGTCCTTTCTGGAGAAATGCCTATTCAAGCCCTTTGTCCATTTTTTAATTAGATTTTTTGCTCTTTTGGTGTTGAGTTGTATGAGTTCTTTGATTTTGGGTATTAATCATTTATCAGACATATCATTGGCAAATATGTTCTCCCATTCAATGGATTGTCTTTTCATTGTGTTGATGGTTTCATTTCCTGTGCAAAAACTTTTAGTTTGATGTAGTCCCATTTGTTTATTTTTTCTTTCATTTCCCTTGCTCAAGGAGATATGTCAGAAAAAAATATTACTAAGAGAAATGTCCGAGATTTTACTGGCTGTGCCGTCTTGTAGAAGTTTTATGGTTTCAATGGTTACTTTTGTATTTAATCCATTTTGAGTTTGTTTATGGTGTAAGATGGTGGTCTAGTTTCATTTTTTTATGGCACGTATCTAATTTTCCCAACAAGATATATTGAATAGGAATGTCTTCCAGTTTTAATACTTATCTGGGGCCCTGAGAATCTGGCATTTCTGCAAAGCACGCAGCCTTTCCCCACCACCCCAGAAATTCGCCAGTTTTTGCTGTGACCCAGGCTCTGCAGGAGCCTCTGTTCCAGCCACCACTGCCCACAACGTCACTGCCTGTGTGGGATCCTCAGAGACTCTGAACACGTGTTTCCTCAACCCCACAGGACCAACCTGAAAATAACAGGCCCTTAAGTCACAGGTCCTTAAGAAGTTTGCAGTTTGCAGTCCAGCAAAGACTGGATTCAACCTCTACAAAAAATTTTCCTGTGGATTTTTAGTCCAAATCAGAGCCCTTACTGAAATCTGTGAATACGGCTCAAAGGTGTTTTTTGAGAGAGGTGGCAAGCGGGTGCCAGGGAGAGAAGTTGTCTTCATATTTGCACAACGTCAACAAACAATATCATTTGCTTAAAACACAGTGTTGTCGTGGCCGGGCAGTTCAGCTGGCTGGATAATGACCGTCACGGTCGCGGTCCCCTCTTCGTACACAGGCTATTGTACTGAACACCTTCGCCTTCCAAATTGAGCCACCGAAAATTCAAGATTTGGGGGCCAGTGATCACAATTAGAATTTCCGACTTTCTTCTGCCAATGGAATACACATGCTCTCGGGTTTTTTTCTTCTTTTACATAAAAACTAACATACAAACGTCAGGAAGGGTTTCATGAAGAAAATCGAGGAACTACAGTGGGAGAGAGGCGGGTGTTAGGGAAGGGAAAATTAAGAAGAGTCACGAAATTTGCCTGCTTACGGTAGTTTTTACTGCAACTTCAGGAGATGATATTATTTTGGCGCTTTGAGCGGGTTTCCGTGGAGAAAAGGCAGTGGACCTGGGCCTTATTCCCTCGGTTTCCAAGGTCAGCGCGAGGCTGCCCCAGGCTTTCCTGGGGAACCCCCTGCGCCTCCAGATGGAAGGACTGGGCCCCGGCGCCGTCCCAGGAGCCGCCAGGGGTCCTCCCCACCTGTCAGAACGCTGGGCGCCGGGAGGGGGCGCTCTGGTCCGCGCAGCCGTCCTGCGCGCCTGGAGCGCGCACGGGTTGCTTCAGCCCGGACACCTGCGAGGCCGAGAGAGGACACGGCTATACCCTCGCAAAGTCGCGCACACGTGGAGATGCTCGTGCGGTTTGTTTTGAGGAATCTCCCGCTCTCGGTCACGGTTTCCCCGGCCTCTCCGCCCGGCCTCCACGCGGATACAGGAGGCCGCCGCCCTCATCCTCTCGTGTCCTCACCTTTCCCCAAGTCTTATCTTTTTAAAAAGGGGTTCTCCCGTTGGTTCTGCTGTCCGCCGATGCCGGTTTCTCAGCTCCAGGCCGGGCAGCTGCGAGCACGTCGGGCTGAGGTGTGCAGTCGGGGGTTTCAGGAGCAGCCAGGACCCGCGTCCCCACGCCGAGCCCTCCGGGACTCGACATTTCCTGGCTCCCCGCCCCGCGATGCCCCCGTTCTTGCTGGGGGTCCCGTGTCTGATAAACACAGCGTGTTCTTGAAAGCTTCTTTGATTTTAAAACCTTCCTTTTAGTGATCTTTTTCAGGCCAACACCTCTTTCAAGTGCAGGGAGAGATGAAAGGCAGGGAGATGAAAGGCAGGCAGAAAATGCTGCAGGATGGCTTCTTCGACGCTTCTGAGGTCTCCATCGGACTCAGACAGCTGAGGGGAGCGGGGAGAGCAACTCAGGTCAGTTCCAGAAAAATACATTCGAAGGATTGCAAGGATTGTTTGAACAGCTATTCGGAAAAAGTGCGGGGAGCAAAACGAGCGAGCCAGCCAGGAGTCGAACCTAGAATCTTCTGATCCGTAGTCAGACGCGTTATCCATTGCGCCACTGGCCCGCACCTCGAGTGGGTTACCTTCAATACCACTACTTTTATTACTATCAATATAAGTAGTTTGTATCTCACCAAGAAGTGGTTTTCTTATTTAGAAATGAATTAGAACCGAAAATAATACTGATCCTGGGAAAGCTTGATTTATTTTGTGATTTGTTTGCATAATATAGATGTATATTAAAATTTTTTAAACAGTAGTCAGTCTTCATTTTCCTGAGTCTGCATTGGAAACTTGTTTGGGGTTCAAGTAAAAAGAGTAGCTGCTTCTGTTGCTTGAACAAATCTCCACGGGCTCAGTCATCTGTTCCCTGTTCCTCGCCCCATTTAACATCCTGTCTTCCTTATCCAGTTTATATTAGTGCCCATTTTCAGCTCTTATTGCTACTGTTTTTGAAAATATTCGCCAAATGCAATACACCCAAAACGTAATAAGAAGGCAAGAATTCAATAAAAGTATACATTTTAAGAATCACATGTGACAAAAAAAGAAAAACTCTTAGAAACCAGGAACTAATTTTCTAACACATATAAAATTGACCTAAATTTACTTGAGTGTGCAAAGTAGGTGAAATAGCTGAAAATGCAAAATTGCTTATAAAAAATGTTTTGGTCCGTTGAGAAGGAGATGAGGTTTCGTTTGGGCTTGAAATTCAAGGTCAGAAGTCATAGTATATCCTGTCTGTGCCTTAGTTTCCTCGTTTGTATAAAGCGTTTCAAAGAGCTCTTGGCAGATATGATGCAGTATTCTTCTAAATATTTATGGCTCTCGCCAGCCTCTGATGAGCAGCCTCTGATGACGAACACTGAAGGCTGCTGCTGGAGAACACTGTAAGGGATCATCAGAAAGCAAAACTGCTCCCAAGATTTTCAACGTCTCCTCTGTCCTCAGCTGCTGTGATCAGAAAACTATCAGACTCAACTTCATCTCAACACAGCCAGTATTTTCAGCGTGCTCTACAGCTGGTGCTCCGTGTGGGGATAGTGAAGTAGGGGTGAGGAAGGAAGGGGAGGAAGAGGAGGGAGGGGAGGAAGGGGAGGGAGGGGAGGAAGGCTAGGTGCAGGAGCTTCACAGACGCCCAGAGAAGGAAAGGGAAATAACCGAGCTCACAGCTGGCTGGGACCCCAGCTCCCCTAAAATATTCGAGTTATAAATTGGAACTGCCGCAGTCTTCCGCACTCATTTCTCTGCGTGTTGGGCGGACTTAAGTTTTTCAGAAGTTTCATATCGTAGAATCTACATGGGAAAAAAAAATCCTGAGCGCTGTGAGCAGCATTTGAACATGCACGGGGAGACCCCATTGGGTTTCAAGTCGAACACCTTCAACACTCGGCCGACACAGCCCCTCAGAAGGGTGTGTAGATCATTTGTCAGAGCACATAAAGAAGGGATGGGACAGCTCATTCCTTAGTGTCCCCAACAAAGCCTTTAAATCCAAGCTTACATATTTTATTTAATGGTAATTTCAACTTTTTAGATAGACAAAGAAAATCTTGGCAACATCTTTGACTTAAATTATTCTTTCATTCCACAAAGGTGAGGGAATTCTTTATTGCTCGACCTTCAAAATATAGCTATATCTGAAAAACTCACTACCTAACATCTACTATCTGGTCCAAGACACCTTTCATCTCTAACAGGAAATATTGCAAAAACCTTTTAATAGGTTTCCGTTCTTCCTCACTTTTCAGCTTTCCAAAGCATTCTATGAAAAGTAGTCAGAGAAATCTTTTTGAACTTAGAACACCTTACGGCACAGCTTTACTCAAAACTCCACAGCATCTTGGTATCTGTATTGGGAACGATGTTGTTCAACCTTCTAGTTTGTTGTCCTCTATAAAGTTCTCCTTCCCCTAGCAAAGCGTGAGGACTGAATATTAGAACACTAGCCCAAGGTAAATTCAAACTGGTTCCTATTCATCTAAAGAAAATATCTTGTATTGGATTAGGATCACAAAAAGCAAGTAGAAGATAGGCCCTGCTTTAATTTATATTTAATTTAATTTAATTTAATTTAATTTAAAGGTGGGTACTGAGCACCAGGCCTATAATTCTTTAGTAAACGCTTATCTTTGCCTTAAGCATGCCCTGTCTATTATGCATCTAGGTGAACATGCCTTTGAAAGGTCAGAAGTAATCTTTTCCAGACCAGTGGGAGGCCTAAGCACTTTCCAGAGAGCACACGTTCCTGTTAAGTCTCCTGTTATCCAATCCCATCCTTGCTTTCTCCCACCTGTATGTAATCTTCTTCACATCACCTCCTTTATTGCAAATGTATGAAAGATGCTGCAAAACTGTCATTCTCTGGAAGCATTTGAGATCTTGCTTCCCAACAATTGTGATTAGTTTGGCTCAAATAAAATCTTATAAAAACTCTTTACCGGTTTGGACGTTCTTAGGTCAACAACGTATCAAGTACTTTACATTCTAGTAGTACTTTTCCAAAAGCTCTCTCATATATGTAGATATACGAGAGAGCTTTTAAAATGTGCACAGGTCAATTAACTTCTGCAAATATCACTACCTCTAACTGAGAAACGGTAGTGCTGGGAGGAGGGGAGAGGAACCCAGCGAAGGGAGCAGAGGTGACTCACGAATGAGTGCCCTGCTGGCCCCTGCTCGCCTGTCAGCAGGTGGTCAGCCCCGGCTGGGAGGGGCATATCCTCTGCGATCCCGGGTTTTTCTTGGTTCAGACAACTGCCCTGACTCTGGACGCTCCTGGCCATGGGTTTGGGGGTCCTAGAGCTTTTCCTCCTTCCCCTACTCCGCCACCCGTCTTCCTTCGCCAGAAGAGAACAGGCAGAAGGGGGGAGCAATTAACTCTTCTCCCCAGATGGATGGAAAGAACACTACTGTGTGACCATAGATTACAACTCGACCACACTGGTGTAAAGTAGGCCGGTTAGCTCAGTTGGCTGGAGTGTAGTGCTGATAACGCCAAGGCCGAGGGTTCGAACCCCGTACTGGCCATAAAGGGCAAACGGTGGTCTTACTGTTTAAGAACCTCCAGCAAGAGCCTCCAAGTTAAGCAAGTCTTCCACTTTCTCCAAACTTCCTTGCTGGGTCCTGGACTGATGGGAGAATACCCTCTTGTAAGGGTGCAAGTCTTCCACTTTCTCCAAACTTCCTTGCTGGGTCCTGGACTGATGGGAGAATACCCTCTTGTAAGGGTTCAGGGTTCATGGGCTCAGGCCTCAGACTCCACCTCATTCCCAAAGCAAAATAGTGACAGAGGTCCCCACTTCTACTTATTTTGTTTTCATTCCCAAAGCAAAATAGTGACAGAGGTCCCCACTTTTACTTATTTTGTTTTCCTGTGAGACTTCCTTAGAGAAAGAACCTGAATTATGTTATTGCTTCTTCTCAAAACATTGTACTGCTCATGTACCACTCACCTGTCATATGACACAACCCCCAGTTCAGTCTAACAAAACAAGATTAAAAACTAAAAGAAAAAATTTCCGAAACTTCAACAGTAGGAATGACACAGATCTTTCTTTTGTACACTCTACACACTTGTTCCAAAATAAAAGGGGTACACATGTTAAACATTTTTAAATTTTAAGCCTTTTTCACATACATCATACAGTCATGTGTTTTCAAAAGCAGGAACTAAAAGATAAAAAAGATACATTGAAGTTTTCCTTCCATCCTCATCCCCCATCAGCCCACTTCTCACCATCACCTCCCAGAAGTAAGCTCTGTCCTTAATTTCTCTTTTATCTTTGCACATATGTGTAGTATTTGTGTCAATTATTTTTTTCATACAAAAATAGCATAATTATTATTTGCACTTTTCTCTTAGTATATGTTTGATATTTTAAATTTCACTTTCAACTTTCTACACTATAAAAATCAGAGCTTGTTTTCAAATCACTTGGTCCTTCCACCCAAGAGTTGAATCTGGAAACTTTTAACCGTTTTACCAAGTATAGGCATACCCAACCCAGAGAAGGACGTGATGGTGATGATATCCTTAATTTTGTCTGACAATATGAACAAAGCACTTTCTTAAGCCAGATGATATTCAGAGAGGTTTGAATATGGACCCTACGCTGTTCAAAACAGAAGAGTGGGCTAGGGAGTTGTTTGGGATTACAGGGTGGGGAGTACTAAGGGCTCACTCTAGGTTACTCATCGTGTGTGTTTTTCTCCAGTTTCCTTCACCTGCAAGGGTGTAGGCCACAAATATATAAACCACCAACACCAAGAAGGAACAGGAGAATCAAAGTTCAGTTTGGATCTATTGAATTCCTCCCATCCCCAGAGGATTGACACATTTGCCTTCACACAGTAACATTATTATTGCTTCATGTTTTAAAACAAGTAGCATACATTGAGATAAAAATATTTTCAAAGAATCTTAGATGAATGGGAAAGGAGTGTGACGGAACCAGTGCTTCTCTGAGTTCAGCCGCCTGTGATTTCCATCTGTCCGACATGAATGGATGCCTGAGAATGGGTACTTAAAAAAAAAAAAAAAAAGATGAATACAAGCCTGTCTTCCCCCTCAGGAGTTTCTCATGTGTGAGTGGAATTTCTATGTATAGATGTCTGTTTGTAGATACTAATATATCAAATACATAATGTAATAACAACTACCATTTATTTATTCAACACAATTTTTTTCCCCAGCAGTCTGTGAGACAGCACTGTTTCTGACACTAGGGATATAGCACTGAGTCCATGGATACAATTCACAAATAGCCAAAGATGGTCTAGGGCACAAGGATGGTTAAGATTCTTTCCCAAAAGCAGTCTACTCAGTAAAGCTGTTTAATTCCACCACACAGAGTCCTCAGAATATACACTCAAAGGAAACCTGAGTAGTAAACAGAATTACTGTCAAGCACACAGGAGGCAGGTGCTGCCACAGCCACGGTCTGACTGATGTAGCTGGTAGAGACAACCCCGTTTTAGTTTCAGTGAGCTTATTGTTTACACAGACAGGAAAAGGAAGAGTAACCAAAGGTGCCAGCTCCCTTGGCCCTTGTCCTATACACCAAGATAGGAGAGACCATAGGGGAAGGAAGCTGGTAGAGCATGTGGCCTGTGTGCCATCCATCTTTCCAAAGCTCAGACTTTAACAGTTACACCTGCTCCTCCGTGTACCCCTTGCCCAAGCCCAGAATTTGTCAGTCACTTGCCGCTCTCACTAAATCCTCTAATATCTTTTAGCAGCGGAATGTGGACCTCCTCCAGACTTTGACGTATTGTTGCTACCCAGCCAAGGTGGGGAAAAAAGTTAGATGCTAAGTTTCGACACCAGAAATACTTCCAAAAATACCAACTTTCGGTCGTTTAAACAGATGTCAGGCAAACACTAAATTTATCTTGTTACTTTATAAGATGCTGTCCCCAAGACACACCAGCCACCACCCAAAACACACAACTAAAGGGCAAAGCACACCAGTTCCTTCTTGGCAGGTGAGTGGCTCTGAAAAGAGCCTTTGTGGATAGAAGTGGAGCTGCTTCCTTGAGAGTCTACTTGGCGCTGGTATACTTGGTGACGGCCTTGGTGCCCTCGGATACGGCGTGCTTGGCCAGCTCCCCGGGCAGCAGCAGGCGCACGGCCGTCTGGATCTCCCGGGACGTGATGGTCGAGCGCTTGTTGTAATGCGCCAGGCGCGACGCCTCGCCCGCGATGCGCTCGAAGATGTCGTTGACGAACGAGTTCATGATGCCCATGGCCTTGGACGAGATGCCCGTGTCCGGGTGCACCTGCTTGAGCACCTTGTACACGTACACCGAGTAGCTCTCCTTGCGGCTGCGCTTGCGCTTCTTGCCGTCCTTCTTCTGAGCCTTGGTCACGGCCTTCTTGGAGCCCTTCTTAGGGGAGGGCACGGATTTGGCCGGCTCGGGCATGGCCGGGAGGAAGCGACAAAGAAACGGGGAAAAAGGAGCGTGAGGCTGCGAGTGTCCTCTCCGCTCACAGCCTCTTAATGAGGCGGTGAGCAAAGTCGAGTCTGACTGGCGGGAACTCCAGAAACGTCACATGAATATTGTCCAGTCAAAGTAAGGGTATTTCAGAACGAGGATCCTATTGGTTTAGGTGAAAAGGCTGTAACTTTTCGCCAATGACAGAGGTTCACTTTCGAGCCCGGGAACGACTATAAACAAGGAATCTCTGGGTCTCTTAATTCATTCTAACCCGAGATTGTTTTCCAATCCAACATGTCTGGACGCGGGAAGCAGGGCGGCAAGGCGCGCGCCAAGGCCAAGACGCGCTCGTCGCGGGCCGGACTCCAGTTCCCCGTGGGCCGCGTGCACCGCCTGCTCCGCAAGGGCAACTACGCCGAGCGGGTGGGCGCCGGCGCGCCCGTGTACCTGGCGGCCGTGCTGGAGTACCTGACGGCCGAGATCCTGGAGCTGGCGGGCAACGCGGCGCGGGACAACAAGAAGACGCGCATCATCCCGCGCCACCTGCAGCTGGCCATCCGCAACGACGAGGAACTCAACAAGCTGCTGGGCAAGGTGACCATCGCGCAGGGTGGCGTCCTGCCCAACATCCAGGCCGTGCTGCTTCCCAAGAAGACCGAGAGCCACCACAAGGCCAAGGGCAAGTGAACTGGAAGACCAGAACATGTGTGTCTTTAGTAAACCAAAGGCTCTTTTCAGAGCCACCCATGTTTTTCTAAAAGGGCTTGCCTTTTCCGCATTGTATAGAAGCTACTTGAAAACATTCACCATAATTTATCAACCGACCAGTAGGTGGCACTGTGTGAACACTCCTGGAAAGGTGAAAGTTACTCCGGTAAGGCAAAACCTGGCATCAGCAAATTAGAGATCCTTTGCATCACATGTAAACAATGTTGCAGGCCCTTATTTAAATGCAAATTTTCTTACTGACCGACAGCAATAAAGGCAAGCCATTCAAGGGTCTCTCCTTCAAGAATTTTGCGTCATAATGGGACACATCCTCTGCAACTTGCCCATCTACAACTCTGAGGGGCCCTAGTCGGTTGCAAATAGAATAATACTTCATGCCCCCAGAGTCATGTCCTTTAGGCAGAACTCAACACTGCGTAGCGTAACTTTAAAAGGGCACACAATTTTTTGTGCCACTTATACATTTGAGGATATTTTCCTTAACCCCATTTTACACAAATCTCATTTAAAATTGTAAAATGTGGAGGAAAGCTTTCTATTAGAATTCTAGCTAGTGAAAAAGTAAATATCAAGTGTTGAGTTAAATAGAGGAAAAGCGTGTAAAACATTGTAAAAGTCTCAAGTTTAAATAGAGAAATCAACATTTCCACGTGAAAGTAGCCTTAAACTTGCATGAAGCTAAAAAAATCCCTTAGCCAATCACATGTAGCGCGCGCCTTTTCAAAAAGATCAAAGGAAAACCAGTTTCAAGTGCCAAAATGAAAATTTTTATTCAGCAAACAAGGTATATCATTGTAATATTTACATTAAATTCTGCAGAGAAAGGCCAAAGAACGTTTTAAGGAAAAGGGGCAAAGATGGTACACAGAAGAGTAGAAAACAGTCGCTGCAGAACGGGTGTGTGGGAGGAAGTTCGTTTCCGGTCTAAACGTCCCGGAGGCTCATGAGATCGGAAAGTGTGTGCCACGTCCAATACCTTCACTGCGTGACTTGATGGGCAGATGCCTGGTCCAATGAGGACTGGACTTGCCTTATATATACCGGTCGAGCTATTGCGGCAGGACTGTTTTTAGTTCCCTTCGGTATGGCTCGTACGAAGCAGACTGCCCGCAAGTCCACGGGCGGGAAGGCCCCGCGCAAACAGCTGGCCACCAAGGCGGCCCGCAAGAGCGCGCCGGCCACGGGCGGCGTCAAGAAGCCGCACCGCTACCGGCCCGGCACGGTGGCCCTGCGCGAGATCCGCCGCTACCAGAAGTCCACCGAGCTGCTGATCCGCAAGCTGCCCTTCCAGCGCCTGGTGCGCGAGATCGCGCAGGACTTCAAGACCGACCTGCGCTTCCAGAGCTCGGCCGTCATGGCGCTGCAGGAGGCGTGCGAGGCCTACCTGGTGGGCCTGTTCGAGGACACCAACCTGTGCGCCATCCACGCCAAGCGTGTCACCATCATGCCCAAGGACATCCAGCTGGCGCGCCGCATTCGCGGAGAGAGGGCGTAAACTTAACGGGACTACCAGTCTTGAATCCAAAGGCTCTTTTCAGAGCCACTTCATTCTCTCTGATTGGCTGTTGCACTACTCGGGCGTTGATATCGCAGAACTCAAAACCGGGAAGCTGGGCCATGGCTCCTGCCAATACTAAGAGTATTGTTTGCCTCGCGCAAAGTAGAATGAAGTATCGGCAAGATCTCGTGGGTAGTGTTAATAATAGAAAACTCCAGATGTTAAGTAGCAGGTTGAAAGAATAACGCCTCTACACAGTTGAACTGACCTCTTGGATCCTTAGGTTACCCAGGTGTGAAGAGTAGAAAACGGGTCCTCATGCATAGATGGGGTTGAGCTTATAGGTAACCAGCACCTCCCTTCCCCACCTTGGATATTTACAATCTGGCAGAGTTCTGCTTAACTGCTTTCTGGTGTCTTTCCCACACGGGGAAGGGCACCTTGCACGTTAATTGTCCCATGAAGAGCTGACTCATTTGAATTCGCCAAAAGAAACTGGGTTAGTGCTCATACTGATAGTTTCAGCAGTAGTACCTGGTGATCCTACAGGATAAAGTTCTGAAATTTTTCTTTCACATCCATTTAAAGGCTGCTTGATAGAAAATTAGCAAGTGAGCCCTCTGCTTTTTTTTTTTTTTCCCTAGGTTCCGGGATCGTGGTAGTGCAGACCTGTGTGAGCAGCAGTCCTAGGCACCATGCCAGGGAGATCTGGTTGCTGAGACCTGGAAACCAACATATGACGTCCTGGTGACTTCCCTGAGGTTGAAGCCACAGGGAGACCACACCACTGGGGCCTTTCCTATGACTAATTATGCCTTACATGACACTCACATGTATGAAATACTAGCTCCAAGAGAGCGTTCAAGGTCAAATACTATTTGTTCTATTTGCTGTTGTATCCTTAGAATTTAAAATAAAAATGCCTAATACATGGCAGGAGGTCAATAAATTGTAGTGAAATGAATGTTGCTAATGTGCCACCTTTTACACAGAAAATGCCTCCCGCTCAGTCGCAGGTAGTCAGTGAGTGCTACCTACCTCCTGTATTGCACGTTTCATCCCAGATGTTTTTTGTCACCACTTTTGTCACATGGGGAATAGATATAATACTGACATTTGTATAGAGCTTTACAGTTTTCAAGGTATTTTCACATGTATGTGAACCTAACAATAGCTCCCAGGGTCTAGAACAAGGTGTTGCTATTCTATCTAGCTCTAGAAGAGTTTGTTTTTTCCAAAGGCCTTTGGGTGATAAAGCCGATGCAGGTTCCTTTTAATTAACACACCTGGGGAGGGGAGGCGGTGGCGAGATTAAGCCCCAATGGTCGTAGGAAAACAGGAGAGTTAGGGTTTCTGTTTTTCACTTACCTAAGTGGCCTGGCAGAGGACTTATAGGAAATGTCGGTGCTGTGTTAGAAACTATGCTTCAAGTGTAGTAGTTTATTCCGACCTTGAAGGAAAAAAGTCTTCGTATTTAAATGGAGACAACTGAATGGCTAGCAATTACATGAAGAGTTTTCAAATTTCACCTTTAATCAGAAACGGTAAATTAAAACAACAGTGAAATACTAGACAACACCCAGCAGATTATCAAAGTCAGAAAGTTGGGTTTACCAAGTGTTGCATGAGAGGTGGAGGAACTTTTACGTGGTGGTTACTGATGGCAGTTTTACACGAATGTTTTGAAGTACATTTTTTAAAATTTAATCTTCATTGTATTTTTCCCATTACCATTTAGTACCCTATACCCCTCTCCTTCCAAAGAACTTTCTAACTTACCTAGTAAAACTGTGCTTTACTAAGGCCTGTGCCACAAGGAAATTCTCCTACAGAACCACAAGAGGATAAATGAAGAATATTCATCAAAATGTTATTTGTGATAGCAAAACAATAGAGATAATTTAAGGGAGTAAATTCATAAAATATTCCCTTCTGAGGTCAAGAAACAAATAAATGGCAAAAGCAAGAGCTGAACCCAAAGCCCAGTCAATCTTGCTGCTGTTATTCAGGGCACACCTGGACATCTGAGCCAGCATCTCCAACCATTTTCTGTCTTGACTTCCAAATAAGCTGGAATAAACACCAAAACCAAAGGCACCAAATCCGAGTACTTTTTACATATGGCTTGCCGAACAGAACACCAGTCGCTGAGCCCAGTCGGGCTTCTATACCAGAATTCCACAGACAGGGCAGCTTAAACAGCAGAAAGTTTTTCTCACAGTTCTGCCAGGTGGGAAGTCCAAGAGCAGCGCCCTGTCAGATTCAGTGTCTGGTGAGAGCCCGCTTCCTGGTTCACAGATGGTCGTCTCTCACTATGTCCTCGTAGTGTGGAAGAGATGATGGATGGCCAGATCCTGTTATGGGGCTCTAATCCCAGGCAAACGGCTATGAGTTGATGACCTAAGCACCTCGCAATGGCCCCACCTCCAAACACCGTCACTTTAGGGATTAGGTTTCAACGTAGGACTTGCTGGAACACAAATATTGCCTATAGCAACCAATCTGATTTCAAAGAACAGAAGTTTAGGAACTGTATTCTTAACCGCTGTCCCTGTTCTAAAGCCAGGAGGCTGAGACAACAGAAGACCCCTACCTACATCAGGGAATCTCCTTTCCATCCTGATTCTTGTGCTGTCAAAATCCAACCCTGAAGATACTAGTAAGGGGAGGTGACTGCAAGAAAATCAAAGTTTCTGGCAGGTATTTGATATGTTTCAGGCGTGGAAATCAGATAAATTAAGGGAGGCTTACAAGGGATCATAAAGACCAGTAGTGGTCATATATACTAAACTGCAGAAACATGGTAGAGTTTTAGGTAAAACAAGGAGGGAGTGTCAGGCATGAAAAACTTTGTAAATTCAATACTTTTGGGTCTTGAGAAAGTTTCTGGAGGAAGTAAGGGGTACCTCTGGAAATCAGTTTTGAGGCCATGAGCAGACAAGAACATGACAGAGGAAACCTCAGAAAAGGGGTGGTAAGATGAGGGGAGGAGTCCAGGGAAGGCACTGGATTCTGTGTCTCCACATTTCTTTTATTGATATTTATAGCACATGGAGACACTAGAAGCTCAGGGAAGTTTAAGGATCAGAGCCGAGGTGGTGATTGCCCCCAGGTGGGAGCAAGAAGAAGGTATGTTCCGTGCTTCTACGCCTCACAGTTCAGTTTCTGACCTGGACACAGGGTTGAGAGGAGAGAGCTGAGGGTGTAAATTCATGCAGCAGAAACTTCTCCAAAGGGCTTATGTGTGAGTGTGGTTGTGTTTTGGGGACAGAAAAAAATGAGAGTTAGAAGAGGTATTAATTACTGGTAAGTAAAATAATCTTGAATGAAGAACAAGAGATAAGTACAAAAGACATACAACACACCTACCAGCCAATTCCAAAGCCTCAACCCAAACACACAAAATAAAATCAGGTGTCAAAAAAAAATATATGAGGAATAACAAATTAAAAATATAACACTATTGAAAATATTGACTCTTAACACTTGAAACTAAGAACGTTAAAAAATTTTCAAGTAGACAAGTGTGGATCAGTAAGCAACTTTCAGAACACTGCAAAGGAAACTATAGCTCATTTACTTATCCGGTTAAAGAAGAGAATTCTATGAAATTTAAAACACTGCCAAATTTCTCTCGGAAAGACTATGTCTCCTGTTGTGAGAGGGGGAGAAATAAACAACCCCAGTTACTCAACAAGAATTTATTGGGCAACTCATGTCAATTAGCATTATTATTTGCTGAGAAAGACAAAAAGAAAACATCTCAAATAGTACTTAATTTATTTTTAAAAGATTGTATTTATTTATTTTTAGAGAGAGGGGGAGAGAGGGAGAAAGAGAGGGAGAGAAACACTGATGTGAGAAAGGCATCCATCTTTGCTTCCCGCATTCCCCCAGCTCGGGAGAGAGCCACAGTCCAGGTATGCACCCTGATTGGAAATCAAACAAGAGACCTTTCCTTTTGTGAGATGATACCCAAGCAAGCCACATCAGTCAGGGCAATAGTACTTAATTTAAATAAACTGAGATTCTCAAAGATTTTCTTAAGGTAAGAAATGTGCAGAGCCAGTCTATTTGTCCTCCATGAAGGTGGAGGTAGAGAATTAACAAAGTCTCTACTTCAACAGAGAGAATGACACCTGTGAGAAACATAGATGTGAATGTCAGTATCATACCCAGAGCAAAGCATTGTTACGTCACCAGATAATGAAGCATTGGTAAATTTTCTCAGTGTTTCCAGAAACAACAATTGTAGCCCCCCCCCCTTATCCTGGGAGGACACCCTTCTAGACACCCCAGTAGATGCCTGAGTTGTGAGACACATATTTACCTGCTCTTCTACTCTCTAAGGAAACAGTGTATAAAAGCTGACCTTCCTCAAACAACTTTAGAAACCTGAAGTGTTTCTAAGCAAGATGAAAAAATATATAAAAGTTGTCCCTCTCTCCCCTCAAGTCAGGGAAGAAAGGGAAAAGAAGGCGAAAGAATGCAGAGCAGGGAAGGAAAAGGGTAGACAAGCAGAGCTGAGAAGTGAGGATCCCCACCTTGAAGCGCTCCATAATCAGGGACATGACATGCGGTCTGATGTAATCAGACTTTACAGGCCGGTTCAGTTAAGTTTAAACAGAAAGCACCTTGCATACGAGCCGTCACAAAGAACCCAGAAGACACAACCACAGCTGTTGGGATAGGCCCCTCAAGTCCAGCAATAACAGTCAGTAGTGCTGTGGATGCTAAAAGATGACAGAAAAAGAGAGCAAGGCCTGGCCCAGACAACAGAATGGCCTTCCAGGGCTGGGGAAGCACAAACACTGTAGAAGGAGCAGCTGGACTGAGGAGTTTTTAATTAGGCTTTTGCATTTGTTTTATTTTTCAATTACAGTTGACAAACAATATTATATGAGTTTCAGGTGTACAACATAGTGATTATACATTTACACGCCTTATGAACTGATCACCCTGATAAGTCTAGTTACCCATCTGACACAACGAATAGTTATTGCAATGTTATGGACCATAATCCCTCAGCTATATTTACATCCCGGTATTTTTATAACTGGCAATTCACATTTCTTTGCTTTTTAAAAGGTTTTATTTATTTACTTTTAGAGAGAGGGGAAGGGAGGGAGAGAAACATCAATGAGTGAGAGATACATTGATTGTTTGCCTGTCACATTCCCCCAACTGCAGACCTGGACCCACAGCCCAGGCATGGGAACTGACTGCGGATGGAACTGGCAGCCTTTCAATTCACAGGCCAGTGCTCAGTCCACTGAGCCACACCAGCCAGGGCACAATTGTATTTCTTAATCCTTTTGTCTCCAATCGCCCAAATCCCCTCCCCTCTGGCAACTATCAATTTTCCTCTGTATCTAGGAGTTGTTTCTGTTTTATTTATTTATTTATTTTAATTCCACATATAAATGAAATCGTATTTGGCTTTTTCTGACTTATTTCACTGAGCATAATACCATCTGGGTCCATCCATGTTGTCACAGATGGCAAGACTGCATTTTTTTTTTAATGGTTGAGTAATTGTCCATTATATAATGTACCACATAGTAATCCAGTTGTCTTTTGATGGACACTTATGTTGCTTCATGTCTTGGCTATTGTAAATAATGCCTCAATGAACATAAAAGGATACATATATGTTTTGAATTAGTGTTTCAGATTTCTTCACACAAATACTCAGAAGTGGGATTGCTGTGTCATATGATAGTTATACTTTAAATTTTTTGAGGCACCTCCATAACTTTTCCCACAGTGGCTGCACCAGTTTACAATCCCGCCATCAGTGCACGAGGGTTCCCTTTTCTTCACATCCTCACCAACATTTGCTGTTTGTTGATTTATTGATGATTGCCATTCTAACAGGTGCCAGGTGACATCTTATTGTGGTTTTAATTTCTTTTTGATAGTGTAATTGGTGTATGCAAATGCAACTGATTTCTGAATATTAATTCTGTATTCTGCTACGTTACTAAATTTATTCGTTAATTCTAATAGCTTTTAGGTGTAATCATTAGGGGTCTCTGTATATAGTATCTTGTCATGTGCAGACTATGAGTTTTACTTCTTACTTTCCAGTTGGGATACCTTTAACTTCTTGTCTGACTGTGGTAGCTAAGACTACTTACACTACATCGAATAAAAATGGTGAGAGTGGACATCCTTGTCTTCTTCCTGAAAGTAAAGAAAAAGTTTTCAGTTTTTCATTGTTGAATACGATGTTAGCTGTAGTTTTTTCTAAACCAAGCAGTTTAATAAAGCACCACCCTTTTCATTTTCGGAAAAAGCGCGGGGCGGGAGGAAGCTGGCCAGATACGTTCCCAAACAGGTCCGCTAAAGAACTATATAAACCACTGCGCGCAAGTCTGAAAAGGTTGTCCTACTCGCAAACATGTCTGGTAGAGGCAAGGGCGGGAAGGGTCTTGGCAAGGGAGGCGCTAAGCGTCACCGGAAGGTGCTGCGCGACAACATCCAGGGCATCACCAAGCCCGCCATCCGGCGCCTGGCCCGTCGCGGCGGCGTCAAGCGCATCTCCGGGCTCATCTACGAGGAGACCCGCGGGGTGCTCAAGGTCTTCCTGGAGAACGTGATCCGGGACGCCGTCACCTACACGGAGCACGCCAAGCGCAAGACGGTCACGGCCATGGACGTGGTCTATGCGCTCAAGCGTCAGGGCCGCACTCTCTATGGCTTTGGCGGCTGAGACACACCCGTCACCATCATCTTTTTTCCCCCCAAAGGCCCTTTTCAGGGCCGCCCACTTTTCTCTGGGAAAGAGCTGTGTGTTCTCTGGCCTTTGTAGGGGTATGTGCTGAGATAAAGGCAGCCGGCGTTTCTTGCTCTGGCAGTGGAGGGTACGGAGATAAGGCGGCCATCTCGCCCTCCAGCAGATACCTTAACCTCTCTTGTACTCTTGTCGAAGGATATCCACCACTGGGGTGGTTGGTGAGTGGGCAGTTTAGTAGCGCTGATCCTTGGAAGCATCTCTGCTTCCGAGCTCGTTGTTACTGTGAGAGCGCAGCAGCGTAGAGGTTGTAATAAATAGAAATGAGTCGCCGTCCCCAGAAACCCACAGTAACTAGAGCAGGTCACTGCTAGCAAAGTGATGGGTGGTAATTTCTAACGTGTTTGCTCCGGGTGACGTCACAACATCGGCACGCTTAGGATTGCCCTCTAGCTGCTTTCCAAAACTGTCCTGGCTCCGTAGCGGAGTGTCGCCACTACCCCCCTCACCGCGCTCGGCTAAATGAGGTGAGTTTGGGTTTAAAAAGAACCAGCGGGGTTCGCTGATTTCCATTCCCAGGCTGGGACTCCACCTAAACCCGAGGCTACCCAGTTTGTAAGACAAAGGAGTCAGTGTTCTAATTCGGGTACCTAGCTTCCTCTGAGCCCCGAGGCCTCACTTTGCTTTTGTGAAGGGGGAACTTTCTCCCGAGGTCACAGCCTCTCCGCCTTCTCCTCCTAACTCACCGCCAGGGTCGCTGTTTGCGCGCTCAGACTCCCTCTGCGGCCATTTCATTATGTAAAGGTCCTTCCAGCCACCCTGAAAATCTACTTAAGAGCTGTGGGCATTTCAAACTTTGGGAATTCAGTTAGGAACTTAAATTGTGTAACTTCCCCAGTTCAGGTGCATTTTGGTACCACCCTGCCTCCTCCATGCCCAGCATGTCTATCACCCACTAATGTGGGAAAGTCCGACTCAAATCTACACCTCCTGTTTTGATACCTTTATTGAAAGCTTATTGTGTCCTCTAAGTTCACGCTAGTATCAAAGGCTGAGTAAATATCATGACTTTTTAGAGAAAAAGTTGGCCGGCCTTTGTTTTAAAATGAGCGATTCTTAAGCACGCTCAAGTTTGAGAAGGCTGGCGCGGCACACCGTGGCTAAAAGTTGAAACTACTTCAATGCCTCCTTTTAGCTTATTCTTTTTCCCTTTTACGTTCATCAAACTATTATCGAGAAAACCATTATGATACCTCTTATTTAAAACACTGCAAGGAATTTTCCAAGTTTCAAGACATTTCCTTAAGAACTTTAAATGCATTCTAGAGGATTTTTAAAAACCAGTAAGCTATTTTCTTAGTACACTCTCGCAGAGACCTAACAGGAGGGAAAACGTTTCCTTTGCTGAAAAGTAAACCGAGGACTAAACCGGCGGGGAGGAAGTGGGAGGAGCAGGTCCCGTCGAATCAGAGCGCGGGAGTCGCTATAAATATTGCGTTGGCCGGTCCTTCTGCTCTTTGCCATTAAGACTGCTGCTTCTGTGTAGGTATGGCACGGACCAAGCAGACGGCGCGCAAGTCCACGGGCGGGAAGGCCCCGCGCAAACAGCTGGCCACCAAGGCGGCCCGCAAGAGCGCGCCGGCCACGGGCGGCGTCAAGAAGCCGCACCGCTACCGGCCCGGCACGGTGGCCCTGCGCGAGATCCGCCGCTACCAGAAGTCCACCGAGCTGCTGATCCGCAAGCTGCCCTTCCAGCGCCTGGTGCGCGAGATCGCGCAGGACTTCAAGACCGACCTGCGCTTCCAGAGCTCGGCCGTCATGGCGCTGCAGGAGGCGTGCGAGGCCTACCTGGTGGGCCTGTTCGAGGACACCAACCTGTGCGCCATCCACGCCAAGCGTGTCACCATCATGCCCAAGGACATCCAGCTTGCGCGCCGCATCCGCGGGGAGCGGGCCTAAGTTTTTGAGTGTCCCACAACTGCTCCACCCCTAAAAGGCTCTTTTCAGAGCCCGTCAATTCTTATCGATAAAGAGCTGTTGGCTTGTAGTAAATATGGTCGCTTTGTGGAAAGCTGCTTTTGAATTCTAGATTGCGAGGTTCAGAATGTGCTGGCTACCGGCAGCCGGCTGTGTCTGTAAACTTGGCTTCGACAGTGATCCGCGGCTAGACTTCTCATTCTCTTCACCCGTGAAGACTGTTTTCTGAATAACCACTTTTAACAATTATTGGATCAGTGTATAACTTTAACATACTCGGCTAAGAAGTGAAGGACAAACCATGATTTTGAGAGGTTTAGTTCATTATTGTGGGTTACGCAGTTGGAATGCACTCTAGTTTTTACAAAGTGTTTTGGTGCCTTCATTTGAGAGGTGTGCTTATTTGCTTTTCTGTCAGTGTTCTGAGTGTTCAAAACCTTGTTTCAATTTGTTTCAATGTAGTGGTGACAAATGCTGTGGGCTTTGTGCATGCGACTGGGAAAAGGGGAGACGACCTTCAGCATCTGCAGGCTGTCCTCTGTAAAATGTGTTCCCAATATCCCCCTCAGTTGTAAGAACTTTGCCTAAGTGTTTCAAATATGTGTTTGTCAGTCTGTGTTGGAGTTTCATGATTTTTTTTTTCAACTAGAGATTAAATCTGAGATGTCACTTTTAAAGCTCTTTTTGGTTTCCAGTCATAATTTGCTTTTTAAACCAAACTCAGCTGTTTATTTTGTCCAATATTTTCAGTTTTTTAGTCTCCTCACGTTTTCTTCATATATAACTATCAATACCTCATTGCTGCTCACGTTTTGGGGGGCACATCCTAACTCCAGGAGGGAGTGGAGTTATATACAGGGTATTTTTCTCCATAGAATTTCCAGACAGGTCAGACATCCGGGCCACTTCTTCCTGTTTTTGTGCTTGCCCACTCAGAGAGGCTTTGTCGGTATATCCCAACTATTGGCGCCTTTAGCTTTTTGAACGGTCTCTGAATTGATTCACCAAAAACTCTGCCGATGGGGCCGGGAGCTTTTTCCTACAGATTAGTTTGGAGCTCTGTTTGTAGCTGTCAGGAGTAGGGACAACTGGCTGTTTCCAGCTTCAGAGACCTCTCTGCTCACCCTCTGGGGTTTTCCCATCATAACAGTCCCAGCTGGTCTGTGTTCAAACCTCAGAGCCACCAATGATTAGCTGTGTGACCTTTGACAAGTTACCCATCCTCTCTCCCGGCCTCAGCTTGTGTAGGTATAAAAGGCAGCAAATGAGTTAAAAGCTGTAGAGCATCCTTAGATTAGCTCCCGGCATTTAGTGAACGCTCAGTGTGCATTAGCTCTTATTACACCTGTCTGTCTCCTGCCCCTAAAGCATGGAGGAATCCACCTTCTAACCACCTAGATTTTCTAAAAGTTTTGGGATTTAAATAGTGGAAAGTGCTTGGTTAGAACATCTTCTTAAGATCTTTTCATTATATCGTAATTCACATTGTTCTGAAAGAGGCTGGTTTGTAGCAATATACCACAATGTATGTCTCTGTGGATGAGTTCAGAACACAGTAAAAGGGCTACATAGTAATTATTTCAGGTTTTGCTGGCCACATGTGGTCTTTTTCACATTTTTTTCGAACACAAAAATCCAAACACCACTTTCAGTTTGAGGATTTTACAAAAACAGGCCTCTGTCCAGATATGGCCATCCGTGGCTATAGCTTCAACTCCAGGATGCCCTGGAGAGAAGTATGTTGGGTATTTCATTACAAAGTATTTCACAGAGAACATGAAGTGCTGTGGATTGCATCGGAGGTCACAGTTCTCATTTGATGTCCCTTATCATCCAGTTTGGGCATAAATTATTGTCCATTCCCCACCCTACATTCCTCCTAAGCAAATAGCGAACTTCTCCACCTTCCTTTTCAAACTTATGGTTGTTGCATCAGTTCCATGGTATGTCAAGTTTTCCTGAATTCTGAGTTCAGGAAATGCGCTTTTTTCATAGTCAATAGCCAATTGTTTTTTGGTTTTTGGTTTTTGTTTTTTACAAAATACAGGCCAATCGTTGCTTAAAATGATACTCACATTGATGTCTCCTGTCTGCTTACAGGCAAGGGTGTTCCTAACGGCACAATTTGGTAATGTTGATGGACATGAGAAGCTGATGGACATGATGGATGGGAGAAGCTCCTTGGAAATAGGAAAGTCCCAATCATGCTTTTGATAGCTACTGGAAGCCTTTAAGAATTTTTTTTGGCAGGTTGGAGTGTTTTCTAAAACATTTACTGGTCTAAACATTTTTTATCTTTGTTTTAATAGATCTCGGTAGGAACTAAGGAGAGAATGCACCTCAATCAACTACACCAAATTTAAGATTTAATTTGAATATAGGTCTTTCGATCCTGGCACCTAAGTAATTTCTATTCCCCCTGCTGCAGCTAAACTTTTCTAAACTGCAAAATACCTGTCTCTAGAGACATAGGTGCATGGAAACTCCTAGGAAGTAGGACCAGTCTTCAAAGTAAGGTCTAGGGGGTTAATGTGGGGCTGTAGGCCACAGCGGCCCTGAGCCTTTGTTCCTTGCTGTGGTTAGATACAAAGTTTATGCCTACACCAATTACCCTAGTGTCTTTCCTCTTGTAAAAATCAAAGGCCAAACTTAGGAACAAAGCTTTCTTTTAAAAAAGAAAAGTTCACTTGATACTTAGTAGAAATTTTTGTCCCATGGAACTAAATAGAATGATGCCCTAAACCAGGTGGACTTCTATGGAAGACCGAAGAGATTTTTTAAAATATCCTTCATCGGTTATACGTGATTCATAAAAGCACAAACAAGTAAGTGTCCGGGAGACTGCTTTCCTACTTTGGTGTTTTAAATCGTCCCATTCCGTACCTCTGTTTTCAGCATTTAATCAGATTTTGGGGATTAAGAAACACAATTAGAAACACAAGTTGGAAGTCCAACCGCTAAAGGCGGCCGCCCGAGGGCGGTGGATAGGACGCCCCACCAATCACAGCGCAGCCCTGGCTTATATAAGCCCGGACCCGAGGCGGGCGACACTACAAACTCGCTGTTTGGATTTTGAGTCTCTCTTTCTCGTCTAGCAGCTCCTCCAATCGTCATGTCGGAAACTGCTCCCGCGGAGACCGCCGCCCCAGCGCCGGTGGAGAAGTCCCCAGCCAAGAAGAAAGCGGCTAAGAAGGCGGCGGGAGGGGGCGCAGCGAAACGCAAAGCATCTGGGCCGCCGGTGTCTGAACTCATCACCAAAGCCGTGGCAGCCTCCAAAGAGCGCAATGGCCTTTCTCTGGCGGCGCTCAAGAAGGCGTTGGCTGCCGCGGGCTACGACGTGGACAAGAACAACAGCCGAATCAAGCTTGGCCTCAAGAGTTTGGTGAGCAAGGGCACTTTAGTGCAGACCAAGGGCACCGGTGCCTCGGGCTCCTTCAAGCTCAACAAGAAGGCGGCCTCTGGTGAGGCCAAGCCCAAGGCTAAGAAGTCGGGCGCGGCCAAACCCCGGAAGCCTACAGGGTCGACCCCCAAGAAACCCAAAAAGACCGCAGGGGCCAAGAAACCCGTCAAGAAGACTCCTAAGAAAGCGAAGAAGTCTGCGGCTGGCAGTGTCAAGAAGGTGGCTAAGAGCCCTAAGAAAGCCAAGGCCGCCTCAAAGCCCAAGAAGGCAGCAAAGAGTCCGGCCAAGCCCAAGGCTGTGAAGCCTAAGGCGGCCAAGCCCAAAGCCGCTAAACCCAAGGCAGCTAAGCCCAAGGCAGCAAAGGCTAAGAAGGCGACTCCGAAAAAGAAGTAGGAGGTGGGCCTTTTCAAAGGCATAGAAACCCAAAGGCTCTTTTCAGAGCCACCCCAGAGGTCTCTGGAAACAGCTGAGCACTCGAGCACTTAACCTTGTTATCTAACCGTCCAGTTTGGGTGTAGGATTTGGGCTTTAGACCTACGCGCTTGCAGAGAGAAATAGAAGTGGCAGATACCAACACCAAGTAATTTCCTCATAAACACGACACCCAAGTTTCTCCCCTATTTAAAAGCATGAATTCCTAGCTCTTCCTAAGTTTATAAGTTGGCGCGTTTACTTTCGTTCTTCCTGGGGCAGCAGCACGGGTTGGATGTAGGGTAGGATGCTGTGAGGCACAATTGTCACCTTGCCCAGCAGCCTGTTGAGCTACTCCTTGTGGATGGCGAACTTCAGGTGGCGCGGGATAATATGAGCCTTCTTCCGTGCGCAGCGTTTTCTGCCAGCTCCAGGATCGCGGCCGTCAGGTACCTAGGCGTGCCAGCCACAACCCTGTCGGCGTAGTCGCCCTTTTGGATCAGGCGGTACACACCGCCTATGTAGAAGTGCAGCGCGCCCTGCAAGGAGCGCGTCTTGGCCTTGGCGCGCACCCTGCCGCCGTGTTGGCCGCCTGCGGACATTTCGACTGCAGGATTCTAATTTACAACTATCTATAAAAATAAGTCACTTTTTAATTAAAAACCTTTTTTCGGTACGAAGAAGCAGATGTGTCCCTGATTAAGATGTCTGCTTAATCTTAACCAGTGAAAATGCAAACTTGGGATTCTTCCGTTCTGATTGGACAGCTAAAAATTTACGTTATTCTGAATAACCACCAATCAGACACTGCACTTACATTTATCACCTTATTTGCATGCGAGATTCTATATAAAATTGGACAGGTCACGCACTTTTCAATTTCTTTAATTTTTCTCTTCTTGAGTTTTTATCTACCATGCCTGAGCCAGCCAAGTCCGCGCCCGCGCCGAAGAAGGGCTCCAAGAAGGCCGTGACCAAGGCGCAGAAGAAGGACGGCAAGAAGCGCAAGCGCAGCCGCAAGGAGAGCTACTCGGTGTACGTGTACAAGGTGCTCAAGCAGGTGCACCCGGACACGGGCATCTCGTCCAAAGCCATGGGCATCATGAACTCGTTCGTGAACGACATCTTCGAGCGCATCGCGGGCGAGGCGTCGCGCCTGGCGCATTACAACAAGCGCTCGACCATCACGTCGCGGGAGATCCAGACGGCCGTGCGCCTGCTGCTGCCCGGGGAGCTGGCCAAGCACGCCGTGTCCGAGGGCACCAAGGCCGTCACCAAGTATACCAGCTCCAAGTAGACTGGGACGTACCGGTTTTTCTGTTAACACCAAAGGCTCTTTTAAGAGCCACTTAAGTCTTCTGAAGAGAACTGTTACTTTATATATTGGGGAACTGTGTATCTGCTGCAAAGAGAAGTTGCCCAGTTTCTTTATTTGATTTTGTTACCAATATCCCCTTACAATGTAGTGTATGCTGCGGCAACCTTCCATGTATTTTTCATGGATCTATGCCAATAAGGACGAAGTTCACTAGCAAACAAGTGCAATAAAGAAAAGTACCCTTCGTCTCAAAACAATCTAGTCACCTTCAAAAAATGGCAACCTGGCTTCTGGTGTCTTCATACTGTTTTCGAGTGCTCTATCCCTGATTTGATGTATACCTAATAAAATTAGAGCTTGACACACACTAAAAATAGTCTTAGTCATCCGTTTTTAGGGGTGGGGTTGGGATAAGGTAGGGCAATACTGGTTCTTCTCCCCTTCTGCTGAGTGTTGATTTCCCAACTACTAAATTAGAAAATACAAAAGAAAAGCAAATGAAAGTGAGAAAACAAGTTCCGCATAATTGGGTGATAATCCAACACAGACACTGCACGTATAGTTTGAAATAAAACACGGATTCCCTGTGCGATTCTGTCCTGACTAGAGAATTCTGGGCAGTGAGGCTTTGTGGGAGGGACCGACATTTTACCCACTTTCTCATTTCTGAGTGAAACTTCTTTATGGGAGGAATTAGGTTTATTCCCTATTTTCCTGTCTAATCTGCTCCATGTGTTTTTCTCTATTTCTCTAGCATGCACTGTTTCTCTACTAATTGGAAGAAATTTTAAAAATTAGGAAATAGAGCAAAAGGGCGGTGGGGCGGTGGGGGTGGGGGGAGGCACTGGGCAGGATTTGATAGCTGCTGCTGACTGTATCCCTGCCCTGGGACTGTTCCTGTCCCTGTGGCGGTGGCAGCTGTCATTCAATGGCACAAAGAGAAAAATAAACTCAAGAAGAGCAGATGAGCCATTATGTATTCCCAATCGTGAGTCAAAATCCATCTGTCCATATTAAGTCCTTAGAAATCGCATAGAAACTTAAAACTATTTTGGTCTTTGCTCAGGATCAGCATGGAAAGGCTTCCACATCAAATTGTTTTTGCCGAAAGTTCTTGATGATGCCCTTTATTCAATTACGGTCCTCCAGTGGCTCAACAGTTTTACTCCCAGATGTTTACGTGAAAATATCCTGCATGCTTGTAACTGGAGACATGCAACAGAGCAGTGCTGTTTTTAATAGCAAAAACTAGAAGAAAGCACACGTTCATGGCCAAAGGAAGAAATACATTTATTGAGGTGCATTCACACAGTGGGAGAGCATATAGCAGAGAAAATGATTGAAATACACACACTCTGTTGAATTTTAGAAACAAATCTCAGAAGGTTGACATGTGGTACCTTTTTATAAAGCTAGAAAATAAAGCCAAATTTCTATTATGTAAGCACATATAGAAGCACATGTGTATGATTCAAAAATTTTTAAGAGGTAGCTTCATGAATAAATGTTTTAAAATATGTGGCAGTGGATACCTCTGTGATACAGGCAGGGTAAGGGAGGGGAGAAAGGCTCAGAGATAAATGCGAGTTGTACATAAGAACTTTCAAGCTTCGTCTACGTTGTCATAAGGAAACCTGATGACAACTCCAAACCTAAGGGTATTTCTCCAGGTGGTATCTCTTCCTTTTAGAGAGTAGGGTATAAAAGACTGACAGAGGCCAGGAAGAGATTTAGAAACTTAAGATTTCAGCTACAGTTAGTCAGCATTCAGTCTTCTCCATGTCTTGTAAACTCCCCTTTTACTCAGCTTCTCACAAAGCCTTTGACAGCTCTGTGCAGGCGACATGTACGTGTTTGTGTGCATATGCAGATATTCTATAACTTCATGTATTTACGGAACTGTGGCGTCTGACCCTCCCTCAATTCTGTTAGAAGGGAAATTACACTTTTTAAAATGTGTCTTCTCTCTTTCCACATCTCTCTCCCAAGATATTTGAGGACAGTGAAGTTACCATCACATTTGGGATTTTTAAATCACTAATTTTCAAAACATATGTGCCTTTGATACTATCCATTAGTGCACTAACGCAGATAATAAGCACCCAAATCTGGTACTGTTTTGCTTTTCAGAATGAGGGAAACAGAAGATAATATCCGGGGAGGAAAAGGGAACAGGATTCAGAGGGAGTAAGTTACCTAAACCCATATCCTGGGCCTGGAGAATGGGTATACATGGGTACTTTGTACCAGGGACTGCTTGAATAACCTCGAATTGTCAGCAGGGAACACGTCTAGAAGAATATGGAGGAGGGTGCCCAAAATCTACAGAATGAGAGGCACGTGCAGAAGGCATTTTGGTCCCTCTAGACGAGGTTCACCTGTCAGGTCCCTTTCATTGCAGTATTTAGAAAGTTAAAATTCCTAAAATAAAGGGGAGAAAAAGAAAATAAACTCAGTCATCTAAATTAATTTATGCCATTTTTCATCTGCCTTGGGAACTGATTTCAGCCAGTCCCAACTGGGATTGTCACTTGTTGTTTTCCATTGGAATTTATACCTGGTAGCTCCAAGAATTCACATGATTTGCCCCAAGTAATTTCTGTCAATATTTTTTTACATGAAGAACAATTTATAGAACAGAAAGAAACTGGAGCATAGAAATAGATGAGAAAATCCGATCCTCAAGGACAGCTTTCTCCCAGCTATGCCACCTGAGTAGACATGTTCTGCTCCATGCTTGCTAGCTGGGTACTTCAGTGAGCCTGTGATTCTCTTAACGATCTGCAAAATAGAAACGACAACAGCAAGGTCCCAGTATTTTTTAGGACATTTTGAGATGATGTACACGGATTCCAAGCATGTTTTGGGACCTGGGTGAGGTACCTGTGGAAAAGTTACGATGAACAATGTATTACATAGATGTTCTTTTCTTTCAAAGAAATAATTATTAAAGAGTCAGAGAAACAAGTATGACTATAAATAGTTTCCACAATGTGAGCTTCTTGAGTTATATATATTTATATTTTCTGACAGACACATCACAGTGGCTCAATGAAATAATACATTAATTAAACCAACAGTTTCCTGGATCTGTACCAAGTACCATGGAGATCCCAGGAAATTATGGTAAATAGTATGTAAATTCTGGTGTTTAAAATGTTGAAATAGAAAGTGAAGATGTCATTCTCTTTTCTACACCCCTTAAATCTTTCTGTCTCAGTAGCCGGTAAAGTGTCAATCAGGTACCGGCAGGCCATGAAATCTCCACTGACACCCACCCTGTCCCTTTTGAACTTTATAACAAAGAGCAGTTCTCAAGCTCAAGGCAAGAGGCAGTAAATAGTATATAACTGGAACTGAATAATGTTTTTTAAAAAATATTGTTCCATAGTTACTTTCTGTCCATGGTCAGAGGTAGAAATTTTCATTAGGGTAGTGATGTAAAGTTGTCTTTTAAAATATTGTTTTCTAAAGAAAAAAACTAAGTAAATGACAATTTAGATTATAGCCAGATACAGCAAAAAGAAAACAATTGTATAAGTGGAACCTAAATGACTGAAGTTTGAACAATACTGAATAAGATATATGCAACCTCATAAAACAGGCAGAATAATACTTTTGTTATATTTCTATACAAATTATATATCTATGTCTATTACATAATTATATGGCTATTGCATATAATGAAATATTAAAATATTATCCAAATACATATTACATATAATGTCAAATATAGCTAATATGACATTAATTTAATGTTAACTACTTGTAGCAATTTGGAGTAAATATGGATCTGGAATGTGACAATCTGGGAAAGTTTCTTGAAAGAGGTGCAACAAGGTTGGAGCTTGAAAGAAAAGATTTTAGTTGGCATATTATCAACGAAGTACGTCGCTCCGGAATTTAGCAGTTTAAGACAGCAAACGTGTATTACCCCACGGAGTTTCGGAGGGTCAGGAATGTGCAAGCAGCTTGGCTGGATGGCTCTGGTGCCAGGTCTCTTAGGAGGTTGCAGTCAAGGACTCCGATCATCTAAAGGCTTGACTGGGACTGGAGCTTCCAAGGTCTAAGAAGAGGCTTCCTTCTAACGTTATTGGCTGGAGGCCTCAATTCCTCCCTGCGTGAGTGTCTGAAGGATCACCCATGCCAAGGGTCGGCTTATGGAAGTCTCTCATCTAACCTTGGAAGTGACCTACCATCGATTCCCCCACATGTGCAGGAAAGGCTCTGCAAGGGAGCAATTTGCACGAGGTGGGTTGCTGCATGCTTTAGAGGCTGCTTCCCACAGATCAACCCTCCCAGCCACCACACCACCTGGGGGATTTCAAATATCCTTGATGCCCAGGTGCTTCTGTGATCAATTAAATCAGAATCTCTGGGGTTGGGATAGGTAGTGATATTTTTTTCAAAATTCCATCAGCAATTCTGGTGCACGATTAAAGCTAAGAACCACTGGATGCAAGAGTGAGAAACTGGGGGCATAAAACTGATCAACTGAGAGCAACCATTTCTTTATTACATTGTATGGCCAATGAAGAACAGCCATAAGGTAAATTTTAGGTAATAATCACACCATTGTGCTGCATCATAACAGTGCCAACTTAGAAGCAGTGTTGACTCACGTAAAAAAGAAATGGACTAATATTAAGTCCTATAAACATTCCGTGTGTGCTCCCAGCCACCTCCTCCGGGCCAGAGGGAACAGTTACAGCCTTTGCAAAACTGTCTTTTGCTCCCTGAGCTCATAAATCCAGTCCAAATTGTGCGCTTTTTGTTCCCACAAGTCTGAGGCCGTCTGTCTTTCGTGGAAAAAGACTGAGCAATATCAAGAAATACAGTAAAGGTATTGGGATTGAAAATCTTACCTGATGGTCTGTCGAATGCTAGGAACTTGTATTTCTACATGAATCCCTGAACAAGTGGAGTCAGATCTGGAGTGCCAGCCTGTACACTAGGAGACTGCGCTTCCCTCTGGAAGAAAATGCCTTCCTGCCTCTCCTTCTCAAGTCCAAAAGGTTACCTTTTCATTTAGAATTTCTCCCTAACTAGAGAAGGGGGAAAGGGATTAAGAGATGAAATGTGGAGCTGACCTACATTCTAAACTTTCTCCCCAAGAACACGTTGACAGTGTTAAAATAGCAGTGAACTGGAACTCCATCCCGGAAGCAGGTAAAACATTAAAACATGAGTGAAGGTCAGGAAGCAGGATTAAACCACTCCTCGGTGTTACCTCACCATGAAGGAAATGGGGATGGGGTGAGGGATTGTGCAGACCTTGCCCAGGTCCTGGCACGTGTACAGAAAGCACCGGTAGAGAATTTAAAATTGCTCATCCCTAACTGGTGAAAAGAGGTGATTAATTTTTTTAACTTCCTTTTTCTTCAACTTTATCCCAACACCACTAGGTTATTTCGTGCGAATATAGGCATAGAGCGAGGCGTATACCACCACAGATGTTACAAAAGAATAAGCGAAAGGAAACGGGAACTGGGGAGTTTCCCTTAATTCCATTTACGTCACCATCACAAAGCAGGGGGTGGGGGATGAAAATGGCGGCGTAAGCTGTAAAGGAAGTTATCATTCAGCCAACGATTCGCACTAGAGTTGGTAATTTTTCTCACCTTAAAGAACACCTGAAATTTTCTAGTTAACAAACTTTCTCAAAGGAGGATTCTCAAAAGCAATTGGAGCATGAATGTTAAGTGAAATCAGCTTAAAAATAATTAAGCTTCAGTGTTTGCCGTTTCTTACAATTTCCTAAAGTATTGATAGCATTCTTAACCACACAATGCCAAATAGGGCTTTTTGTCCAAATTAAGAACCATTTCCCAAAGAGTTCAGATTAAAAACTTCCTTTCCTACTTCTTATACAAGACTGAGTGCCAGTCCTCTCTTGAAAACCTGCGTGGCTCTGAAAAGAACCTTTGGGTGTGAACGAGCCTGATCAGTCTGTTCGAGGAGGGCTCGCTTCGCGCTGGTGTACTTGGTGACGGCCTTGGTGCCCTCGGACACGGCGTGCTTGGCCAGCTCCCCGGGCAGCAGCAGGCGCACGGCCGTCTGGATCTCCCGCGACGTGATGGTCGAGCGCTTGTTGTAATGCGCCAGGCGCGACGCCTCGCCCGCGATGCGCTCGAAGATGTCGTTCACGAACGAGTTCATGATGCCCATGGCCTTGGACGAGATGCCCGTGTCCGGGTGCACCTGCTTGAGCACCTTGTACACGTACACCGAGTAGCTCTCCTTGCGGCTGCGCTTGCGCTTCTTGCCGTCCTTCTTCTGCGCCTTGGTCACGGCCTTCTTGGAGCCCTTCTTCGGGGCGGGCGCGGACTTGGCTGGCTCGGGCATGGCCGGGAGGAAGCGCCAAAGAAACGGGAAAGAGGAGCGTGAGGCTGTGAGTGTCCTCTCGGTTCACAGTCTCTTAAGGAGGCGGTGAGCAAAGTCGCGTCTGACTGGCGGGAACTCCAGAAACGTCACATGAATATTGTCCAGTCAAAGTAAGCGTATTTCAGAGCGAGGATCCCATTGGTTGAAGTGAAAGGGCCTGTAACTTTTCGCCAATGGTACAGGTTCCCTTTCGCGCCCAGGAACGACTGACTATAAATAAGGACGCTCCGGGCTCCTCAACTTCTCCTCAAGTTAGAGCCAAAGTATTCTTTCCGTCATGTCTGGACGCGGGAAGCAGGGCGGCAAAGCGCGCGCCAAGGCCAAGACGCGCTCGTCGCGGGCCGGACTCCAGTTCCCCGTGGGCCGCGTGCACCGTCTGCTCCGCAAGGGCAACTACGCCGAGCGGGTGGGCGCCGGCGCGCCCGTGTACCTGGCGGCCGTGCTGGAGTACCTGACGGCCGAGATCCTGGAGCTGGCGGGCAACGCGGCGCGGGACAACAAGAAGACGCGCATCATCCCGCGCCACCTGCAGCTGGCCATCCGCAACGACGAGGAGCTCAACAAGCTGCTGGGCAAGGTGACCATCGCGCAGGGTGGCGTCCTGCCCAACATCCAGGCCGTGCTGCTGCCCAAAAAGACCGAGAGCCACCACAAGGCCAAATAAGCAAGTATGGGAGCGAGTAATCAAAAGGCTCTTTTCAGAGCCACTTTCCTTGTCATTGAAAAGGTAGCACGACTCTATTGCATCTCTGACCACTTCTTAGTTAGTAACGTTTATGACAAGACTACTCGTAATTCCTAGTGAGACTTTTTTGCGGCCTTTTATTTCAGAAATCGGTTTCAAAGCTTTTTAAGGAAGGGAATTGATATGTTGGTGTTTTAAATAGGCCATAATTTCAAGTTAATGTTGGACCTAGAAGATATTTTTGACTCAAGGTAGTCACCCAAATCTTCCTGGAAATCAGCTGTAGCTTAAGTGAGGAGTTACATCAAATCCAAACATTCTTTCAGAGGGCATAAGGGTGATTTCCACAGACAATCCACTGTCAGCAGGAAGTCTGCAGGTTCAGTAATATTTCAGGTGTTTCTGACAGCACTTGGTTAATTCATCCTGACAGTACGTTTATTACCATACTGGCATGACTAGATGTCCACGTTTTGTAACCACGATCACACTAGTTGCTCCTAAGTGGATTCCAAGAGCACTGATGATAGATACCTGTATTTTGAAAAATGTGAACAATTTTGATTAAACCTGAGGCTGTTTTGACAACAGAGAGACCAGAGATTCTGGTATGTTTCTTATTTCTAAATTGGCATAGAAAGGTCTTTTTATTCTGGGCCTTGGAAACGAACATTTATGCCACTCCCCAGTTTGCCATGTCAAGTGTAGGGTAAATGGAGGCAGTCCTGCTTCCTCACCCAGGTGTCCAGGTAGCTTAGGGTTGCAGTGTTCCTATAGCCTTGGAGGCGCCTGGTAACTAGTGTTCTTGTAACCTTGAGACTGGGTCTGTTGAACTGTTCGCATAACATGAACTGGGCTTGCATGGGCAGAATTACGTTATATAGTTTTCTGGCATTTTGCCGGCCTTGTTCACCTCTAGTACTTAAAGCAGTAGGGGCTTCCCACTAGTGACACACAGGGGCACAGGTGCCACAAAAGGTGCCATGCTGGGGAGCAAGGGCCATGACGTGTGTCATGCAGGGAAACTCGTACCTTGCAGGTTGCATGACTCAGCCACCCGCGAATGAACATGTGCCAGACATCCCAACGGCTACATGAGTATTTTTCTGTGCAGGAATACCATGAACTTGCCTGGCCTTGAAGGGTCATAATACATGAAGCATGCAGGCACAACGAATGTCCTATTTTCTTTTTCCTAATGTATTTATGCTTTCAACAAGTGTTTATTTCACACTTAGGTACCAAGTATTAGGAATACGTTAGTTAGTAAGACACTGGTTGTTCTAAAGAAACAATGTAACAGGTAGTAACAAAAGTAAGTACAGCACTATGTAGCAAGAAATGTAGACACAGGATATTAGGGGAGCACAGAGGAGGAGTGACATCTGTGAGAGGCAACATCGGGTCTGAGGGTTAAAAGAAACTGGGAATTGCAGGAAAGGGTAGGAATTCCATCACCAGACCGTTTGTGATATACACAGCAAGTTCAAGACGTTCGATATTGGCATGAAGGCGGAGGTTAAAAGAGGTAGGCAGGAGCTGGAAGGGATCTATGGGCCATTCCTTTCCCTTAAATATTTTTATATACTAATGACACCAAAAATTTTTTTTTAATTTTAATCCCTTCACCTTTTTCATTCAGCTCCCCAAACCTCTCCCCTCGGGCAGCTGTCAGTCTGTTCTCTATATCTGAGTCTGGTTCTATTTTGTGAATTTATTTTGTTCATTATATTCCACACATAAGTAAAATCATACGGTATTTGTCTTTCTCTGGCTGGCTGATTTCACTCAGCTTAATACTCTCAAAAAACTACAGAACACGTTACCTATTTGGGTACCGTCCTTCCATAGGGGCAATGTTAATCTCCGTATCATTCCAGTTTAGTATGTGTGCTGCCGAAGTGAGCGCAGTGACTCCCAACTCTACGCCCACCCAGACTTATCTCCTGAAATCAGACGTGCACATTCATCTACAACTTTCTGAAGCTCTTGGAGATCCCCAGGAAACTCAAAATGAACATCCCAGACTGATTGTTCTCACAACTTCCCCTGTGATCTCTTATCTTAAACTTAGTACTTGGCTTGCCATCTGCCCATTATCATGATCCAAATGGTCTGGTGCTGGCTGAATATCACTGTGCGCTGGCCATCCCTAGAATGAAACTCAGTTCCTTGTATAGGGTGATGAAAGCATGATTAAAGTCCCGAACGAGCTTACGTGTAAGGCCAGCAGACCATCGTTGTTCAGCACAAGGGGTGTTTTGAGAGATGTGGAGTATCCGTAGCCACATAATTAGAAATGTCCACGTAACTAGAACTTCTCACTGCCCCTGAATAAAATTTTCATGTAATGAAAGATTCATTTGGATAATTATATTTACTGTCCATTTCCAGGAAAGGGTGCCCTTCCCAGTCAGTAAGAGTATGGGTCAGTGTAGACAGATCATCTCTTGTGGGCCCTTCCTGGCTAATTAATAGCTGTTTCCCAACTCAGAAGGCATTGTTTACACACTCAAGAATACCCATCTGTTTAGAAATTGCTGGATCATCAGGCAGAGTGGGAGGGTGGTGTCAAAGGGCCATTATTCCCCTCCAAATATTTTCTGTCTTCCCAGAGGAAAGCTGACTCCTGAGAGAAGATAATCAGCACTTTATTTTACTAAAGGTTTTGATTCAAATAAAAATATTTAAATTCGGTAAAATATTGCCATCAACCTAAATTCTGTTACATGGTAATCATAGGTGCTCCTTCCCATGAACCACAAGGTGATGCACATGATTGTGAGCAGAGTATAGTGTTTGCAGTAATGACCTTATCTAATTTTTTAAAGAATTAAGAATGTAAAGAGTTTTTTCATTTGTTTCACAAACTTGTGAGGACACAGTGTACACAAGCCAATTTGTCAAGTAAAGTCTTGAATGCTTAGGTCAGTATTGTTTCCATTTTCTCTATCAGGGAGGGAGGGTAATGTACACGAGCTGTACACAAGTCAACAGGAAGGGTAAAATGAGGTGCTAGCCTGTCAAGAAAACTGATGAAAAGCACTTGTAAGGAACTGCTAGACCCAACCCATACTGGAGAACCTAGAACATTAAGGCCCAGTTGAGCATAGTCTTTGGTATTTAGAAAACCACAAGTATCAGATACAGGGAAAGAGTCCTATCCAACCTGGGAACTGCTGCTCACACAGGTCTGCCCTTCCAGGATGCTGGAAGCTGGCAAAGACAAGCCCAGAGGGCTCATTTGCTAATTTTCTTACCAAATTTGGAACATGTGTGAAGGAAACATTTCGGAGCTTTATCCTATAGGGTTACCAGGTGCTACTGCTGAACAATGAAAAACACAACTCTCATAAGAACAAAAAAGATCCATGTAAACACTAACCCATTTTCTGAAGTAACAGCTAGTTTCGGCCAGTCGGTTTTTGTCTTACAGAGTCGTGAAAGAGCAATTATCAGTAAGAAAACCTGAGGTCTGTCCACTAATGCTAGACACTAGACACGATACCACTATTGCCCAACTTAAGTCTACTTGTGCCCTTCCCTGGGACTGGAGAGTTCAAGTTAGTCTGCGTGCAAGGTGCCCTTCCCTGTGCAGTGAGGCCGTCAGGGGATCCAGTTAAGCACACCCCTGCTACTAGATTAACCGAAGTGGGAAGAGAGGTTTTGGTTATCCACGTGCTAAGCCCCATCTCTACGTGGTGGGCAGTTTTTCCGTTTTGCCGGATCACTTTCTGCTTACACGCGTTTTTCTCACGAGACCCAGGTACTGACTTTATGCCCAAGAAGTTGTCTTTCCAAGTGGTGTTTAGCAACTCGTTTCAAGTACCTATCAGACACTGCACGTCGGACCTTCCCAACACTTGATTCTACTTCCCTTGAGAAAAACGAGACCCCCATTTTGGTAAGAACCCCGGCTCCCCTTCCCCATTTGTTAGCCCTACGCGAAATTTATGGTAGTAACACCTAGCGAAATAATGCAACAGCCACTGTCAGTGAGAGTGAAGTGGCTCTGAAAAGAGCCTTTGGGTTCAAGACTAGCACTTGCTTAAGAGTTTACGCCCTCTCGCCACGAATGCGGCGCGCCAGCTGGATGTCCTTGGGCATGATAGTGACACGCTTGGCGTGGATGGCGCACAGGTTGGTGTCCTCGAACAGGCCCACCAGGTAGGCCTCGCACGCCTCCTGCAGCGCCATGACGGCCGAGCTCTGGAAGCGCAGGTCGGTCTTGAAGTCCTGCGCGATCTCGCGCACCAGGCGCTGGAAGGGCAGCTTGCGGATGAGCAGCTCGGTGGACTTCTGGTAGCGGCGGATCTCGCGCAGGGCCACCGTGCCGGGCCGGTAGCGGTGCGGCTTCTTGACGCCGCCCGTGGCCGGCGCGCTCTTGCGGGCCGCCTTGGTGGCCAGCTGTTTGCGCGGGGCTTTCCCGCCCGTGGACTTGCGCGCTGTCTGCTTGGTCCGGGCCATCCCGAAAGTAACGAAGAACCGAGCTCGAACAGCAGTATGAGACCGACTCCTGGACTGCTGTGCATATATGTATAAGACAAGTCCAGCTCTGATTGGACCAGGCATCTGCCCATCGAGTCTCGCAGTGAAGGTATTGGACGCCGCACATATTTTGTGATCGCAGGAGCCTCTGGGACACTCAGACCGGAAACTTCTTCCTCCCACCCACCCTTCCAAAACAGCGGCTTTTTTTCTACCCTTTCTTCCCTGTACCGTCTTTACGCCTTTTCCTTACAACGTTCTTTGGCCTTTCTCCGCAGAATTTAATATAAATATTACAACGATATATCTTGTTTGCTGAATAAAAATGTTTAATTTTGGCACTTGAAATTGCTTTTCCTTTGATCTTTTTGAAAAGGCGCGCGCTACATGGGATTGGCTAAGGGAAATTTTTTAGCCTCGTTCAAGTTTAAGAAGGCTAATTTCATGTTGAAATCTTGATTTCTCTATTTAAACTTAGAGACTTTTACAGTGTAGTATAGGCTTTTTTTTTCTGTATCAGACTTAATTGAACAATTGTTACTTTTTCACTAGATAGTATTCTAATATAAAGAATTCTGCGTTTTACAATTTCAACTGAGGTTTGGGTACAATAGGGTTAAGGAAAAAATCCTCAAGCATGTAAATGGTGCAAAAAAAAAAAATTTGTGTGCCTTTTTAAAGTCACGTAGGACCCTTTAACGAGTTCTGCCTAAAGGACATGAGTCGAGGGCATGAAGTTTTGTTATTTACAATCCACTAGAGCCAAGCAAGAATTGTAATTGGGCGAATTGCAATGAAGTATCGCATTATGATGCAAGCCAGCTCTTGAACAGGGAACTGAAGTGTCGGTTTATTTCCCTTTCACTAACTAGACTTGCACTTATCTTTCAGCAAGTATTATTCTTTTCATGTTTCTCTTGGTTCAACCCTGAGGTCCTGCAGCATTGACAGCCTGAAGTTACCTACGTAAAGAATCCCCAGTGGTTTTACCTAATACAAACTTGTTTTATTGGGAGTCACTTTTGCATTCCTGTGAGTGTTCGGTGACACCTATTGGCTAATTGAGGTATAAGTAGCTACTACAATACGGAAAAGGCAAGCCCTTTTAGAAAAACATGGGTGGCTCTGAAAAGAGCCTTTGGTTAAAGTTGAGAAAGACCCAAATCTTCCAGTTCACTTGCCCTTGGCCTTGTGGTGGCTCTCGGTCTTCTTGGGCAGCAGCACGGCCTGGATGTTGGGCAGGACGCCACCCTGCGCGATGGTCACCTTGCCCAGCAGCTTGTTGAGCTCCTCGTCGTTGCGGATGGCCAGCTGCAGGTGGCGCGGGATGATGCGCGTCTTCTTGTTGTCCCGCGCCGCGTTGCCCGCCAGCTCCAGGATCTCGGCAGTCAGGTACTCCAGCACGGCCGCCAGGTACACGGGCGCGCCGGCGCCCACCCGCTCGGCGTAGTTGCCCTTGCGGAGCAGACGGTGCACGCGGCCCACGGGGAACTGGAGTCCGGCCCGCGACGAGCGCGTCTTGGCCTTGGCGCGCGCTTTGCCGCCCTGCTTCCCGCGTCCAGACATGACGGAAAGAATACTTTGGCTCTAACTTGAGGAGAAGTTGAGGAGCCCGGAGCGTCCTTATTTATAGTCAGTCGTTCCTGGGCGCGAAAGGGAACCTGTGCCATTGGCGAAAAGTTACAGGCCCTTTCACTTCAACCAATGGGATCCTCGCTCTGAAATACGCTTACTTTGACTGGACAATATTCATGTGACGTTTCTGGAGTTCCCGCCAGTCAGACGCGACTTTGCTCACCGCCTCCTTAGGAGGCTGTGAACCGAGAGGACACTCACAGCCTCACGCTCCTCTTTCCCGTTTCTTTGGCGCTTCCTCCCGGCCATGCCCGAGCCAGCCAAGTCCGCGCCCGCCCCGAAGAAGGGCTCCAAGAAGGCCGTGACCAAGGCGCAGAAGAAGGACGGCAAGAAGCGCAAGCGCAGCCGCAAGGAGAGCTACTCGGTGTACGTGTACAAGGTGTTCAAGCAGGTGCACCCGGACACGGGCATCTCGTCCAAGACCATGGGCATCATGAACTCGTTCGTCAACGACATCTTCGAGCGCATCGCGGGCGAGGCGGTGCGCGTGCTGCTGCCCGGGGAGCTGGCCAAGCACGCCGTGTCCGAGGGCAGCAAGGCCGTCACCAAGTACACCAGCGCCAAGTGAGCCCTCCTCGAACAGACTGATCAGGCTCGTTCACACCCAAAGGCTCTTTTCAGAGTCACCTACTTTATCACAGAAGCAGCTGGCTCATTTTTTTCCTATATTCTCTTTTTTCTTCTTTTTAAATTAGTGTTGTGGTATGGGTTTGGAGAGGAAAATACCTGGAAACAAGGACCAAATGTTTTTTAAAAAATCTCCGTAGGCGTTTTGGGGTAAGCATTGGGCGCAGTGTATACTAATTCATTGTGGGTTTTTTAAGGGCTTTTGAAAGAGGCTTTCCCTTTTGCCTTCTGCCAGAACATACTTCCCTTTCGTTTGCACGGTCAGTGCCAGTAATAGCCCCGTTTCTAATTGGGCATCGTCACTATTTGAAAAGCCCGCCATGGGCTCCGATTTGCTAGATGACTTATCCTGTGTGTTTTTCCTAGGTATTCTGTGGAATGTGTGTGACCCCTGCGCCGTGTGCGGTAGTCACCGGTGTCCACAGCCAGAGCCATAAACTGAACGACGGTTAGGAGGCTCCCCAAACATAAAATGTTGAGTAAAGAATCCAGCAACCTGGAGAGCTGCCTTCCTGTTTTATCAGGATGAGTGGGTGGGAGGCAGGGATGCCGGGACTCGCTAGGACGGGCGGCGCTCAAGCTGGGATTTGAGAGTCCACGAGGGGAAATTCTGCCACAGAAGTCAGAACCTCGCCTGTAATAAGTGAAGCGGACCCCAGAGGTGGCAAGTGGGCTGAACGCTAGGTAGCCAGGAATCCGAGAGTGGACTGAAGGCCCTAAGGAAACTCCTTTAACTTCACAGTATCCTCCAGTTGTGCCCAATCTTCTCCTTTCTCGCATAAATCCTTTGTCACCCTTTTAACCCCTTTGTATAGATGTAGGTGTGAACAAAACAAACACCATTTCTGTGTCCCGCGGATTTCGTTTCATTTTTTCTTTTTATTTATTTATTTATATTGTTATTCAGTTACAATTGTCCGCATTTTCTCCCCATCCCTCCACCCCACCCCAGCCAACCCCACCTCCCTCCCCCCCCCTCTACCCTCCCCCTTGATTTTGCCCTTGTGTCCTTTATAGTAGTTCCTGTAGACCCCTCTCCCCACTATCCCCTCCCCACTCCCCTCTGGCTATTTCAATATTTTTGGTTATATTTTGTTTGCTTTTTTCTTCTGTTGATTATGTTCCAGTTAAAGGTGAGATCATATGGTATTTGTCCCTCACCGCCTGGCTTATTTCACTTAGCATAATGCTCTCCAGTTCCATCCATGCTGTTGCAAAGGGTATAAGCTCCTTCTTTCTCTCTGCTGCATAGAATTCCATTGTGTCATTTCATTTTTAAGTTTCATGCTGTGACTTCTGTCCTTAGCAAGCATATCAAAGCTTTCTAGTTGATGGTTCTCTGTATTCCTTAAAATATAGCCATAAATATATTTTTTATCAACAGCATGTATTGAAAACCAAGATAAATATCAAACAGGTGGAGAAGTGCCTATAGTATGTCCCCAGCACTGCTACATTCTTTGTCCCTTTGTCTTGTCAGTCATCGGTGCCCGACTTATTTAAAAAGGTAGTATAACGGTACAGACTAAAAATGTTTTGTGCAGAATTGCTGGGTGTCTGTCCACACTGGCCCAATCTTCCCCTAAGTAAATTACCTATGATAAATTGGTACATTCTGTGGAGTTGCCTGCTTGGACTTTCTGAAGATACCTTCTCCTTTGGGAGGCCATTACACTCTTGCCCACCAGGAGACATAAATATTCATAAAATGCAATGGTTTCAGCTGAGGAGTGTAGAAAGTGAGGTGGGGACAGGTAAGCTGATCTCAGTCCTGTTCTCCTCCTCCCAACCTCATCAGTAGACCCTCAGCTCTCTGTCAGAGGAATATTGCCCCACACAAGGAGTTTCTAGGCCTCTTGGGGGAATTCTGAAGTTTGGAAATCTCTATAGTGAGCATCCAAAGCTGTAAAGGGAAGACTGTAATTGGAGAGACTCATACTTGAGGAATCCTGGCTGCCACTGCCACCGTGTTCTGTGCCATTCACTGCATTGTCTTATATTCCTGGCCTTTGGGCAACTGAAAGTGATCCCCGATGTCCCTTCCCACAGAAATAATCTGTCTAAAAATAAATCCTCTTGTGGGTCACTTGAAGCTATTGCTAACAGTGTTACATATAAGAAAGCTTCATTTCAATCTTAGAAAAAACAACGCAAGTCCCCTTTATTCCAGAGGGATACGTTCCAAGACTTCTGGTGGATGCCTGAAACTATAGGTAGTACTGAACCCTCTATGTACCATTTTTTCCTATACATACATGTGGTAAAGTTTAATTTATCAATTAGGCACAGTAAGAGATTAATAACAATAATAATGAAATAGAACAGTTATACCAATATAATAGAAGGTATGTGAATGAGATCAGTTGTTTCAGAGATCCTTTGCTGAAGTCTTCCTGGAGGCTCAGTGCTTTCTGGTGCAAGACATTGTGGCCAATCAGAGCACATTTTCTGTTCATGCCTCCCGCTGCAAATTAATCCCTTTTCTTCTTAACTAGGCACTTATCACACACTGTGGCCGAACTTTTTGCAGTCTGAGGTGCAACAGCAAAGTAGCACAGATTTCTCTTTCCTTCTTCACAATTTCACAGACACAAATTTATTCTTACTTCGATCTTAGCAACTTCAGCCTACAATTTTTTCTTTCCTTATTAAGACAAGAACTTTAATCTTTTCACTTAAGAAAGCATTTTACCCCTTCTCTTTGTCATATCTGAATTGCTAGCATCGCTACTCTTAGGATTTGGGGCAATTATTAAGTAAAATAAGGGTCACCTGAACACAAGCACCATGATACCATTAACCCAGATGGCTACAAGAGACTAATGGGCAAAGAGCATCAGGCCTGGACACATGGGACAAAGGGATGATTCACCTCCCCACCAGGACTGAGCAGGATAGCAGATTTCATCACACTACTCAGAACAGCTCGCAGTTTAAAACTTATGAATGGTTTATTGAATTATGTCTGAAATTTTTCATTTAATGTTTTTGCAACCTGTTGGCCCACAGGTAACTGAAACCTCAAAAAGTGAAACCACAGATAAGGGGAGGAGCTATTCTACGACACAGAGTGCTTTGAAGCCTCAGTCTCTGGTTCTTTTTAAAATGACGGCCTTGTTATATGCGAGAGCGAGATCTCTCGTTCCAGGAACTGACGGACTCAGACTCTTAAGAGATTTATAGATGGTTTATTGGCCAAACAAAGTTTTTACCTGCGCAGGGGCGAACTCTCCGATGAGAGCCGCGCCAAACGCTCACAGGCTAGCTCTTTTATAGGGTGAGAAGCAAGCAAGCAAGTTACAAAAGCAGGAGTTGCTGTTATCTCTGCATAGCTCTTGGCTCTGGAGGAACATTAACCAAATGTTAAAATTTTCTTTTGAAACCCTGTCTCCTGTCGATAAGAACCACCTGTCCCACTTAATTTGTACCCTCAGTTTAAAGATAAGGGTCCAGACCCGAGATGAGTCCGGCACCCAAAGTTTTATGGCCCTCTAACTAATTGGCTATAACTCAGAATGAGCCCTCTGCAAATCACGTATTGTTTACCTTTACTTTGGCCGACAATGTTGTTTCTCTCCCCTATCTATTCTGGTGACCTTCAAGAGGTTTTCTGCTTAGCAATGCCTATAATTGCCTAGCTCTCTTGCCTAGCTCTCAACATTCCCCCATTTCCTTGTTGGCACTTATGAGTCAAATCCTTGAATCATCTTCTTCATGGGGAAGGATAGTGTAGGGCTGGGCCAATACTATCAGCTTGACGGTCTCTATCCTTTCCTTAATAAAAGACGTAAGCTTATTAATGACGATGGGGCTACAAGTTAAACAGGAGTATAATTAATAAAGGCCTACTAATAGAGGAAATCAGGGTAGTCAGCTATGGGGACATCTTATAGATTCCTGTGTACTACGTTGGTTTTTCTAGCTTTTCTTGTTCTTTCAGTCTCTGGGTTAAGACCTTAATACTATCTCTAATTATCCCTGAATGATTAGCATAAAAGCAACAAGTTTCTCCTAATGCTGCGCATAATCCTTCTTTCCTTAAGAACAATAAATCTAATCCTCTCCGATTTTGGAGAGCTACCTCTGCCAATGAATCTACCTGTCTTTCTAAATAAGCTACTTGATCTTGCAGCAGAGATATGTCCTTAGAGAAAATCTGCAAAAGCTGTCTCAACTCTAATTCTCCCTGAATGAGGGCTGCAGCACTGAGTGCGGTGGACCCTAAGATCCTCACAGTGGCTACTATGGGTATAAGGGGAACTCTCTTCTCCCTAGTCCTGGAGGGGAGAACAAAATCTGGGTTTCCTGCATAGATACACTTGGGGAATTATGTACCCAGTTACACAAAACTCTGGATAAGAAATTGGTGGCAAACAATGGTACACCTTGAGTTCTGGATCCTATTACAAATCCCTTCTTGGGGCCCTCCTCTTGGCTGCACCCTGCTTCAATCCTTCCTTTCAGATATATAACCCCTTTATAATTATATAAAGGACAATGGACGAAGGTCTCATCTTCTTGTAACTGCTTCCGGCTGGACATGGACGTTGTCCTACCTAACCTTGGGTCAGGGGTGCCCTGAAAGGGGGTGCAGCATGGAGGGAGTCCTTTCCTGTAAGGGGAAGGACCTTACAGAATCCAAGTCAGTTGGCTGTCACTGCAAAGTTGCAGGCTCGGTGTCCAAAGGCTGGCCTTACTGGACAGTTGACATCCTCGTGGTATTCTGGAGGTGAAAACAGACTTGGCAAGAGAGTTGGAAGGCACAATTAAATCATAATTACTGAATAACAAAGGCAGGCACCTAGGTAAAGAATGGCTCATCTGGAGGAAGGTGTATGAGACATGCTACACCTATCCAAAACCCTGTGGCTCACTACACTTCGCTCTGGCTGAGGGGAATATACCAGGATTTCCCTCCTTTCAGATCTCTGGGCCCTTTCTGTCTTGGCTATTAGGACAGAAAAGGGAAGATAAGCTCTGAAGTGAAGCCTACAGACCGCTCAAACCCTTTAAAATTTCCCATGTCCTGCATTACTTGCTGTGCTAATTTTAACCCTCCGCCGACCATACTGAGTTCATTGTAGCCCGGCTTCCTTCTAAGTTCATAACAGGAAACCTGGTGATTGTTTTGCTGCAACAGCACTAATTTCTTCAAGCCTGGCCTCAACATTCCCCCCTTTCTCTTGGACGATGGGTCAAACCCTTGACCAGTCGGTCTGGGGTAACTTAGTATATGGTTGGGACAACACTATAAGCTTTATAGTATCAATTCTGTCCCTAATGAAATTAAGAAGCTTGTTTATTTGCATAAACACACTAAGAGCAGCCTGGATCGCCTATGATCTTTAAGTTCGCTTCGCTGGAACTCACTCAGGGAACCTTTAGACTGACTTTTAGTCCGCCCCTCGGGGCACAGAAGCAGAGCCACACATCTGCCACCTGGCTTTGCCTGTACCAGCTATTTCACTTAAGTCCTTGAGGCTTCCGTTGTGCCTACAGGTTCCTTTTAGCCGTCTTTCAGGAAAGCAACCTCTGTTCCTTCCCTGGAAAGACTGCCATGAACCGCACAATCAACCAAGGTACCAGGCTTCTTCTCGTGGGCTTTTGCTAGCTTCACAAGTCAATCCCAGTTCCTCAGGGCTTCCTGGTGACAACCAGAACCCAGACATGCCTCCTTCAGGCGTGACATTCCAGTCAAAGCATCGGTTAACAAACTATTAATGACTGGTCTTAATGGATTTATGCAGAGAAACCTTATGTTATTACTCACTCCTTCAGAATGCCAAATTCTGGAGGGATCAAGTAGGGAGAAAAATACTAAGTGCGAAGGAAAATCCTTTTCCTTCTGATATCTACTAAGATTGCATCTCTATGCCTTATACCTTCTATTACTGGCCCTACACACTTTCTTTCCAAAACTTTCATAAACTTTTATAACCTTTTATACACCTTTTCACAAACCCTCTTCTATCTTCACAGCTTCCCACAGACCTTCTGCAACATCTACTAACCTTCTGTATCCTTTCATACATCTTTATTTATATATCTTGCACTTTCCCTTGTTCACTTTCCTACAGAGTGTGAAGTTTTAACTATCCCTGGAATCCTCAATTTTCTTTTTAGAGAAGATACAGAACAAAATCTAAAACATAGACAGAGTTCTATAAGAACAGCACACAGGTAGAGGCATCCTCTTGCACCAGTGCGTCTACTGGGGCCTCCGCAGAGACATGCTATTTAGGTCCCGTCTCTTGGCAGAGACATGCTCCTTTGCCTCAGGCTGAAACACATATCAGGCCTAAATGACCCTTCCTGGGTCCTAAGTGGCAAAGGCATTCTCTCCAACCGGTTACAGGCGACCTTCACTAGGTCTTCAGGTGACCCTAACTAGGTCTTCAGATACAGGGGGTTTCTGATTAGAAACGGAAGCAAAATGAAACTACATTACCATAAAACCAGAAAACAAGTAGTTGAGGTTTCCTTTCCTCCAGGTTTAAAACTTTCACAACCTTTCTACATATTTTTGCCTATCCAGATTTAACTACAGTTTACCTTTAATTCCTGCTCCTTTCCCACCCTGGGAAGGACTGTAACCTTTTACTCAGCACTTAAACTCAGTACGTGGCAGCCAAAAGTCCCTACCAGTACAGGCATCTTCTACTCAAAGTTCCTAGATATGCAGGGATATCCTGCAGCTTTTTGAAGATTAGACCTTGCAAATGCCCCATCAACTCCGCCCTCTGGGCTGAAGTTCCTTTTGGCAGGGCTTGCTGCCAAATGACTTCAGTTTCCGTGGTTACCGCAGCCCCGCGTACCGCTGCCCTTCCCTAAGGAAACTACTGCTATCCGAGAACAGAGTGAGCCCTGGTTTTTCGTATGCCTCATCCCGCAAGTCTGGGCGCACGCCTGTGACCCGCTCTAATATTTCATGGCAGCTATGCATGATGGTTGGATCAGGGGCTGGCAGCAGGGTGGCTGGATTCAAGGCGGCGCTTTTCAGGAACTGGACTGCTGGGGGATTCAGCAACTGCACCTGGTACGGAGTTAGCCGTGCATTAGACAACCAGCAATCAGGAGAGGATTTCAAAATTCTCTCTATATGATGCTTCCCAATTATCTGCAAATTCTGTCCAAGGGTGAGCTTGCTGTCCTTCACTAGCATGGCTGTGACAGCTAAGCTCGTAAGCAGGCTGGCTACCCTGAGGCTACTGGGTCCAATCTCTTGGACAAATAGGCCACGGGCCTTCTCCAGGGTCCTAAAGCCTGGCTCAGCACTCCCTTTGCAATGCCTCCGTTTTCTGCCATGGCTGGAACAGCTTTCCTAAATCTGGCAAAGCCAATGCAGGTGCAGATACTAAAGCTGCCTTAAGCACCTCAAAGGCTCGGTTCTCTTTTTCAGTTCAAGTTATATTTCCCTCTTTTCACCTCCTAAGTTCATGGAGAGGCTTAGCCAATTCTGCAAACCCTAGAATCCAGAAGTGGCAATATCCTATTGCTCCCAAGAACTCCCACACCTGCCTCTAGTAATCTTTCTAGGAAAGCAGCGGGAGATTCCTCCCTCCCCTGGATCACTTCACTAATCTTCCTAAAATTGGTGGGCTTCCTAGCGGCTGCCTTTAATCCCCTCAACAGAGCCCTGCGATACTGAAGGAGCGCGTCCCTTCCCCCGCTCGTGTTAGGGTCTCAGTCAGGGGGCTGACTGGGCAGGATATCCTCCCCCTCCCTCCTTCCCCGCCGCAGTCTCTCCCTCTTCCCCCATAACTGCCTTGGCGGCCCCTGAGAGTATTCTATCCCTCTCCTCTGAGGTAAAGAGGGTCTGTAAGATCTGCTGGCAATCATCCCAAGTGGGCTGGTGCGTTCTAAAAATGGTCTCCAGGAGGGAGATTAAACCCTGAGGTTTCTCAGAAAACGGGGGGTTCTGATGTTTCCAATTATATAGATCACTAGTGGAGAAAGGAACATATAGCAACTGAGAGGGTGCTCCGGCAGGGGCACCCGGTCCAGGCGGTGCCTCACGGAGTGGCAGAAGTGCCGGAGGTGCTGGGGACACTGGAGCCTCCTCCCCTTCCCTAGTTCCCCCTCGGGTGTGAGGAAGGCTCCCGAGTGTCCCTCCCTCCTCCGGCTGGGCAGAATGCGGCACCTCCCTCCTAGGGTAGGGAGGGAGCGCATTCAAGGGATCTAACATGTCCTCCCCAGGATCTGGGAGTGGGGGGTAGAGTTCAGGCACCCTCCGCCCTCACAGCGAGGAGGGCTCCAGGAATTTCTTTTGCTTCCTCTTCCCGCGGCTAACAGAGCCGTTCTTCCGCGGGAGGCACTCCTTCTTAGACATTTCTGAATATAGCCTGGCTTGTCTGGGGCTATGTCTACCCACACATCGATGTAAACTATCTGATCGGGGTGTGGGGCTCTATAAACTGTGGCCTGAACTGCAAACAATACCGGGAGGTCGAAAATTCCCTCTGCAGGCCATCCAACACCAAAAGTCGGCCACTCTAGCTGGCAAAGAGTCTGCAGGAACTCCGGATTGAACTGCACGCTCCCGTAGCCGCGTGCACGATGCTGGAAATCAGAAAAGTTATTCAAGATGCAATCAAGCGGGGAGTTCAGGGGTGGACTCCCGCTGGCCCATTTTCATGTTAGTTTCACATAACTGAGACAAACACACAAAACAAAACAAACAGAAATGACAATTTACTTGCACTTCGTCCGCCTGGCCTCTCCTCTCGCGAGGACTTAGGTCTGTCTTAGCTAAGGCTGCCCGCGTAGAGTCCGGGTTAAACTCCCAGCCGTTATGCCATATGACAGACTAAGGAACCGCAGGTTAGGACCCACGCACGCTCCGTAGGCTGTTGCCTGTGGAGCCACACACTCTGTCCTCACACAATCAAACACAATGTTCACACTCCTATTTAGACATACCGCGGTTGTCACATTCACACATCGCAGCGCAGCGCAGCGCAAAACGAAACTAGTTCCAGATGCGACGGCGCGCAAAATGAAACTGTTACCAGACGCGACAAAAAACCCTTGTCGCGGGGAGCCGAGCTCCCCCTCCCCGGGGAGCCAAGCTCCCCCTCCCGAGGGCGTCCCCTCGTCTCTGACTCCCGAGGGCGTCCCCTCCTTGGGAGTCCCCTGGGTGGAATTCCAGTGGCGTCCCACCTACCACCTCAGGGCCCAGACCCCCTGGCCAGGTGTTATACCGGACGGACCATCTCCCGGCCCAAATCCAAACCGGTCTAGACCTCTAAAACTCAGAATGAGGATCCTCGTTGTCGCTTACCCAGTCTCCCTTTCAGTTCCCAGATGGAGAATCTCGCTGGGGCCTCCAAATGTTATATGCGAGAGCGAGATCTCTCGTTCCAGGAACTGACGGACTCAGACTCTTAAGAGATTTATAGATGGTTTATTGGCCAAACAAAGTTTTTACCTGCGCAGGGGCGAACTCTCCGATGAGAGCCGCGCCAAACGCTCACAGGCTAGCTCTTTTATAGGGTGAGAAGCAAGCAAGCAAGTTACAAAAGCAGGAGTTGCTGTTATCTCTGCATAGCTCTTGGCTCTGGAGGAACATTAACCAAATGTTAAAATTTTCTTTTGAAACCCTGTCTCCTGTCGATAAGAACCACCTGTCCCACTTAATTTGTACCCTCAGTTTAAAGATAAGGGTCCAGACCCGAGATGAGTCCGGCACCCAAAGTTTTATGGCCCTCTAACTAATTGGCTATAACTCAGAATGAGCCCTCTGCAAATCACGTATTGTTTACCTTTACTTTGGCCGACAATGTTGTTTCTCTCCCCTATCTATTCTGGTGACCTTCAAGAGGTTTTCTGCTTAGCAATGCCTATAATTGCCTAGCTCTCTTGCCTAGCTCTCAACAGGCCTCAATATAGCAGTTCCCTTTTTATTGTTATGCATGTTAATAAGAAACTCTTCACATAGAGAGAACAATGAATGCCTTCTAAAAGATTAGGAGGTAAACTGCATTTACCCCTTTGAGGAGATGCTCAGTCGATGGTGACGATCTCCCAGAACAAACTGAACATCCATTTCTTAAATAGAACCCAGGAGAAAATAGTAATGTTTTATCTTTGTTGGCAAATTTTTTCTTTCAGAGAATCACATGTGCTTCTGGTGGTTTGTGAGATTAGAAGGCTTGTTACTTAGAACAGTGTTTTAAAATTCACCTCAGAAATTGTATTTGCAAGGGACTCATTTGTAGGCCAGAGAGACAGTGGAATGACACCTCACCAAGCACCTAAACTGAGAACTGTGGTTCTTTACTGTGACAGGAATTTCGTGTTGAAAAAATTACAGTCAATAAAAGAACTTTAATGACAGGAGTTCTAAAACCTCTGTTGCCAAGTGGATAAAGATGTTGCCTTCATTTTGAAACCAAGTGAAAATCAAATATAGCCCTTCAGCTGCCCATTCCAGACATTGGCTATGCTTGTATGTTTGGACATAGATTAACACAGAGAACTAAGTATAATACCAAGGGTATTATGAAGGAAAGCTTTTTGTGTGGATATTCATAAAGTGAATGTTTTTTTAAATCATCATTGTAGTATTTAAATGAAAACTGAGTGTGAGCTGTTTCCAGACTCTTTGCAAAGAAAATTATTCATTAAAAAAAAAGAAAAAAGAAATAGAGATGCATATCAAATTCATGATACAGTTGCCTTCATAAAGGGGATATTAGGGTTGAGGATGCTGTTGAAAAATACTTTGATTTTATGTGGGTCTTTTTCTTTAAATATAAAGGAGATTTGTAATTAATATGCCCTAATATTAAATAGTAGATCCATTCTGTGTTGTCATTTTTGTACTCATTCATGATTTTTTTTAAAGGTAAAAGAGAAAGGTGAAGACTAATGTCAAATACTGGTGTTTGCTGTGGTAAAAATTGTGGCCTTTAACATACAATATTTACCAAATCACCAGTGACTGAGATGTTCCAGACGGTGTTCTAGATACAACAGCAACCACAGTGGGAAAACAGATAAAAAAACTCTTTTCTTGTGAATTTGCAATCCACAGGAAGAAAATACTAAATAAATAAATAAAATATATATACAATGGAAAGTGCTAATAAAATATGTATACGATGGAAAGTGCTAAAGAGAAAAACAGCAAAAGTTTCAGATTATTGGGAGAATTATTAAGTACTCCAAACTCCCTCTAACTGAATCTCTAAACCTGACAATAGGTATACAGAGTCCTTTCAAATTCTAAACTTACATTCTTGTTTACAGTATGGTGGTAAGTAGAGATGGACAACTTCCAGCTGATGGATTACTATTCTCTGCTCTCAGAGAGGGTAAATATGCAATTTCTTGATTAGAAACCACCAGATTTGTAAATTTTTTGTGTGTGTCAAAATTTTCCTAGACTGAAAATATTTCCCCTACAGTTGTCCAAGATTTCGGTAGGTACAGACACCACAGTTGGGACAAGACACACAAACACACACACCACACACGCGCACGCTGTTCCAGATATTTCCCAAATTTGGGGGTAAAAGACAAAAGAGTGTACCACCTAGCAGAGGATGGTTTCGATCCATCGACCTCTGGGTTATGGGCCCAGCACGCTTCCGCTGCGCCACTCTGCTGGAGCTAAAAATACCATGCAATTTTATGTCCTTATGTCTTTTATTATTAAAAGTTGGTTTTGAATGTCAGAAAATGATTTTTTTGAAGTCCTTTGTTGATTTCACTTCTCCTTCAAACAGAAGAATCATTCCACAATATATTGAGTCCAAACATTCTGAACGCAAAAAACTCGATGTTTCTGTCAGAAAACAGCCCGGTGCCAGCCTGCCCCTAGCCTAGCAGAAAACACTGCAGCCATGCAGTCAGAATGTGTGAAGAACCCGAAGTTCGAGTGCAGAACGTACCCGACCTCTGAACTGGAGCATTTCAACGTGGTTGGAAGAATTTTGAAAACAAATACGGATGCATTGGCCGGGAATCGAACCCGGGCCTCCCGCGTGGCAGGCGAGAATTCTACCACTGAACCACCAATGCATGGTTGCTAGGGTGATATTACTGGCCTTAAGAATGTGATTTTTTTTCCTGCTATATTTATTGAACTAGTCATTTATTTTAATTTTTTCAAAAGACACTTATAGTTTTTCGTTCTTTAAGAATATAACCTCATAATACTTCCTCTCCCTTCAGGAACACCCATTCTTACCGCATGTTCAGAGGATACCCTCCTATGTGGAGGTCCCGCCCCTTTCAAAAAATAAAATTTCTCTATCACTGACATAATGTATCAGATAATTCAAAGAAATAGAAGCTTCTATTTCTTAAAATAGAAGCACATATAGTAATCTGTCATTAGCCAGGGCATCACTGCGATGAAGTTACTAATCACAAGTGAGGAAATCGAGTACGGAGAGGTTGCAAAATTTCCGTGCATCACACAACTAGTGAGAGACCAAGGGCTGGGACCGGGGTGCAGGATTCTCTCAAGCAGTCGACTCCTTTTTCAAAGAGATGTTGTCTGTAGAAATTGTGGAAAACACAACAATGTACAATGAGGGAAATGAAAGGCCAGTGTAATCTTATCACACAGAGATAACGGATATTCTGGTGGTATCAGCATTTTTTCCATTGCCCATGTACATGTAGGGCTCTATGTGAGCATGCTTACATAGCTTCCACCTGGTTAGACGCACTCAGAAAACGTTCGATGCAACGGACACAGAACAAAGAAACGCAGAAGACGGTGAGACTTTCTGGGTTAAAAGGGATCTCCCAAGTCATGTGGTCCAGTTTTCCTCCAGTATTTGAAAATCACATCTCCACAGAAATAGTTACCCGTTCAAGCTATTCCATTTTCCAGTGTTAGCTTCCCCATATGTTGAATGAGAGCATCTCCCACCCAGCTTTTTCCTGAGAAGCCACAAGAATCAGCTCAACTCCTTCTACCTGGCTTTTCCCCAAAGGCTTGGCGATAGCTATCATTTTCCCTGTGTCTGCTTTAGTTCTGTCTGCTTTTGTTCCTTTGGTCATTAACAGAGATGGTTACAACAAATGTGATTTCACTTTGTCATACCAGAGAATTTAAAAAGGAAAGGCATTAAGCAGAGTACTTAATTAAATCTCTGTTTCATAGAGATTTCTATTTTCCCCCTTGCCAGAAATGCTCAAATTTGTGATGAATCCTTTCTTATATCATGCTAAAATCGGCTTTATTTTTACCTATTAGTAGGGAATTCTAACCTTTATGGAAATTGTGCTTGACTGCCCTTTAAAAACTTGATGAGAACTCTTGCATCACACTTTGATGAAGCATTTTCTACTCCATGTTCAACAAACCTATGCTTTCAGTAATTCTCCAAGAGCCATGATGTCGTGACTCTTCAATTCTCTAGTCATTATCCTGTAGAAGCATTTTAGTTTTATAAGGTTTTCCTTAAAATGTGAATCCTAGACCTGAAACCCATAATCTACATGTTTTATTATCAGTATGGTCCCTCTTGAGATTTTGTGGAACTCAACCACTTTTGCCAAATAGATAAGAGTACAGTGTTCTTTATCAGTATTGGTGTTTTGTCTCAGGCAGAAATCTCAAACACTGAGTTCCAAAGTGCTTCCCTGTGGTTTGTAGGAATTAACCACACACCCAATGGGAGAGCAGCCGGGCAGCTCTGAGTGGTGTCCTTGGGGCCATTGCCTTGCTCAGCAAACTCTTCTTCTGGGCCTAAATCCTCCACTCATTGTAAGACCTAGAAGGGTAATTTTAAATAATATAACAATTACAATTTTAATGATAGAATTATTAACAAAAATATTAAACATTAGTTACAATTGAGTGTTCTAATGGTTAACATTGTCAATCCAATTTTATTAACATTATATCATCTGGGCTCCTATTATGGATGCTGGGTTATGAAATAATTATTAATAATAAATAATTCTATTTTGCAATACAATTATGTAGTACTATTAAAATATTGATGAATAGAAATTTAATTTTGAATTAAAAATTATTACTAATAAAAAAGGAATGACAATGGGGACAAAAGGTCTTAGCAAAGAAAGTTTGCATTTTGTGCTATGGAATTGGGTTTAGTTTTGTTTTTGCTTTGTTTTTTTGTAAACTACTCATTGAATTCTCTAAAGCCACGTAATTACTTCTACCAGGGAGAAATTTTTATTCCATTTGTAAATTCTCTAAGCAACCACCTGAGGTCATTTTACCAAGTCTGATTTCTATGTCAGAAAATAGACCTTTATATAATTTATCTTCAGAAAATCACTTTTTAAGTTGGTTTATTATACATTTTCCATGAAGCAGTCTTTAAACATTTATATAGAACTACTTATCTACCTCTTCTTTCATGGATTTTTTTTAATTTCTAGACTTGGTTACTAAGTTCTTCAACTCAGGAGTGTGTAGTTTGTCTTCTAAGATTAAAAAATTTATTTATTACATTATTTAATCCAGCCAGAATAGATATTCATTTTTTATGTGCTATAATATACAGGTTTAAAACTTTTTTTTTCAGATGAAGAAAGGCATTTACAATTCTGAAAAAGATTAGGGTCTATTAAATAGGGGGGAAAGCATTTAACAAATTTGAAAAAAGAAAACCACAAATATCCCCATAGGAAAATGACAAATTATAAGAATAGTCAATTTAGAGAACAGCAAATCCAAATGATCGGCAGCTGTAAGAAAATATGTCGAAATTCTCAAACAGAGAAGGACAGATTAAAGTAATGATGATAAAGCTCTGCATACTCACCAGATTGGAAACAAAAGGAGAATTGAATTCCGTTGCTAATGAGAATGAAGGAAAAGGCCACTCATAGATTTCTGTTGGGTGTTCAGTGTTACAGGCTGTCTCGTGGAGACGTGGAGGGGGCGTTCCGAAGACTACACCTGCTCCCAGTGTTGTCTGCAATGATCCTTCGAAGCCCCCAACTCCTCACCGCATCCTAAGCTCGGGATGTGTTTCATCCCCATTTTCCCTCTTGGTCTCCCAACCTCTTCTGCACGTGGGGTCTCTGACTCTCTTGTGCATGCAGGGTTCTCACACATATGTATGTATCAAGTCTGGTGGTTACTTCTTCCTAATTTGCCTCATGTCTATTTGAGTATTAGACTAGTCGGAGGAAACTTGAGGGTAGAGAAAAGTTTGTTTCTCCCACAACTCTATAGGTAAGTAACATGAATAAACTGGAGAGATGCAAAGGGTAATACGAGATATTAGAGAAGGAAGGGTCATGAAGAAGAACTGGAAAAGAAAACAAATTAAGACTCAGTGTACATTAAAAATATTTTAAATAAATTAATAGCAGTGGTTAGTTACATCTGGATAGAAAAATAAGAGTAAGGGTAGGGATGGCCAGAGGACAACTGTACTAGTGTGTGAATTTTTTAAACAATGTTTTTAATAGGTTGTAATTTATTTGGTTTTTAATAGGTTATAATTTAAATGAACAAAATTGCAGCTTAAAAAGGAAGTAAATAAAGGACTAAACAAAAATATGAATGAAGGTAAATATTTATTTTGCAGAATGGATCAAATATGGGTTAGTTGAAATTGGTTCAGAAGTCCTTAAACTTAGGAATTGCCCAGTAGTGCCCACTTATCCCGGGCCTGAGAGTTGAGAAAGATCTACTGAGTTTGTTTTTTGTTATCTGGATGCTGTGCTGAGTCCTTTGAAAGGATTATTTCATTCAGTTGTCATAAGTGCCCCTTGAGATAGCAACTCATCATCTCCACAGATTACACAGGGGGAAACGCACCTAGAGAGGTGAAAATTAAATGCCTTGGTCCTTGAACCTCTGGCGCATTTGAACTGAGAAAATAACCTTTAGTTTGGGCCAAATCAACATTGTCTTACAAACAACTGTAGAGCTAACCGGACCACAAGGATGATGACTGTGGACGCTCTTTAGAATCAGTAGGAACCACGCACAACTGAAGAGCAACTTAGTAGCTTGCTGGCACCGATGGAAATTCCTTTCTTCTACTCATGTCATTATTTCCCTTCCCTTTCTCACAAAAATCCTGCCGTTAGAACCCAATTTGGGTTTCTCCCTGAATCTGTGCCCCAGATAGCAATTTGGTGATTTTAAATAAACACTTGTTGCCTCTCATTTTTGGCCTTTAATTTTTAGGTTAATACTGGTTATGTAATTTAGAAGTCCCACATTTGTTTAATCTTTGTTAATTTTTTCTGGGTATTGTTACCCAGAGTCACTTGCCTCCCTTCTTACCGTTAGGACTTATTTCTTAGGAATTTACTTATTAGCATAGCTCCCTCCTTTTGCTTGGGAGAACCTTATTCGATATGTTACTCTCTGACCATCTGACTTTTAATGGAAAATGTAGTGAATATTGGAACCAAACTCTGCTTAGTAAGGTAGGCAAACCAGCTGTGTTTTCTGTGACAAGACCAAGTTGGAGACCGTGGCTTATCTAGAAGTAAATGGGGGTGGGGGGTAGGGACATATTCAAACTCCCCTGGTGTTGAACAGGAGCTTTGGTACTAGAGTTCCAAGAGTTGCCGTATTCTAAGAAATCAAAGCGAATGCTAAACCTGCTCCAAACAAGGACAGTTCTTGACACTGTTCTCTCACCTTTTGGAAGACAATGGGCCACATATTCACCTGACAAGCTCAGGGGAGGCCAGCGAGGCAGCCTGACAAACTCAAGACACCTAAAGTAACCACATAGGATGGTCTAAAATTAAAATTTATTAATTAAAGCAATTCATGGTGGGTAGTTCTGGTCTAGGCGAGTATTTTTCCCTAACAAAGGTCAATCTTTACCTTAACTGAGCCTATCATTTTTTTGCATCTAGGATAATAGGCCTTTGGAATGTCCAGGTAATTTCCCTTTTCCCCAAGCCCCTTGGGGCACAAGCTGAGACTACAAACCCCCTTACTGTCATTTTTAAGTTAATTGCTGACTGTTAAGGAACCCTCACCCACCTGTGTAAAGAAGCACGTGTCTATCGTTGAACCTTTCACCCAATCCCAGCGATTTCCCGGCTTCGCTTTCTCCCACCTCCCTGATCTATCACCAATGCACTTCAAGTAATCCCCATATGGCTCCTCCTTGGATTCTAATGTATAAAATAAGGCGCTAAACTGCCAATCCCCGGAGCATTTCTCAGTCCGCTGAGATGAGATGTTGCTTCCCAGCAATTGTCCTCAGTTTGGCTCAAACAAACTCACCGAAAATTCTCTATAGGTTTGAATGTTTCCTATGTTGACACCTAATTGCCTCCTTTTAGACATGTAATTTGTGTGATCTCTTTTCTAATCCTAAGAAAATAGCGATTCTTCTATCTACTTTTGATTGGTAATTTTGTATTTATTTTATCAAGGAGGCCGTCCAAGATGGTATAGACTGCAGGCCTCCCCAAGCCTGGATCTGTGCCTGTGGGTAATAGAAGTCCGCGGGACTGGAAGTGACAACAGCAGTTTCCCAACTACACAGTCAACCGACAGGGCTCCAGGGGTTCCAGGGACAGTGACCGCAGCTCTTGGCCCCAGAACCTTCCTGACTCCCATGGAGGCAGCGTGACACAGCAGGAACAGACCCCGGCATGTTCGCTGGGCCCACAGCCCTGGGAGCTGCTTCTGGGAGCTCAGCAGGGAACAGCTCACGAGCTGGCAAACGTTCGGGGACATCCTGCGAACTCCTTTACCTCTGCGGTGAACTACAAGGGGGACGTTGCTGGGCACTGGGGAGCTTTGGACGTGGTGGTTGGTAGCGGGAACGGCCACAGGCGTCTGACCTCAGGGACGCGGGGACCTGGTCTTGGTTATCTGCCTCGGTCCCTCGCCTGGCAAGACTGGGAAGCATCAGGGATGGGAAGGGGGTAGTCTGAGGTCTTCAGGGGAGAAAGATGCATGCTGAATGCCCTCCTGTGATGTGTGGAATGGAGCCTTGAGTCCAAGGCTTGTTGCCAGAAATCAGGATGGCGGGCCGGGGAGTAGGTGGCCCGCGGGGAGGAGAGTGGCTCCAGTCCTCCTGGAGCGCTTGAGGAAATGCACCGTAGCTCAAGTCATGACCAGAGTTCCAGGAGCTTTTAAAAGTCTGTCTCAAGCGAATATTTTTTTTTATTTATTGTCGTTTTAGGGTTACATATGAAAAATAAGTTTCAGGGTATAATGCTGCGGGTTTCTGAATCATAATGTAAATACATGTATAGCCCTTATGATATTGCGCTCTAACAGATATATATTTGGTCTTAGTCCCTGGTTCCTGACACAAGAACTTCTAAAACCCTAGGAATTTTCTGAGTGTTGGGATTGCAGAGTCTTCTGTTATTCATAATGAACATTTTACAACCACACCTGAGTTTATGCTAATGAGCTCACTCTGGGCGGGGCCCTAGATGGCCTCAGGATGCAGGCTGGTGGCCGCAGGAGGAACGGACCTCATGATGAGAGTATTAGAAGTTTCAGCCCCACATCCTCACCTCCAGGGAGGGCGAGAAGGGCTGCACACTGAGTTAATCACCAGTGGCTAATTTTTTAGCCAATCAAGCCTAACGACTGGCATTTGGACAGCTTCTGGGTTGGTACATACGTGGAGGTTCTGGGAGAGGGTGTGAAAGCTCCCCCCGCCCCCCGCCCCCAAAGCCTTGCTCTGTGCATGTCTGCCATGTGGCTCTTTCTAAGTTGTGTTCTTTACAGTAAACCAGTAATAGTCCCTGAGCTGCTTTCCTGAGTTCTGTGAGATGCTCTAGCAAATTATCAAACCTGAGAGCAGGTTAGGGGAACCCTGATTCACAGCCAGTCAGTCAGGACAGAAGGACCAGACTTGCAATTTGTATTTGAGGCGGGGGCAACCTTGTGAGACTGAGCCCCTTAATCTGCGGTTTGATGCTAACTCTGAGTTACTGACATATGGAATTGAATCTCCTTTGAGGACTTTTTTCATCTACAGAAACAAAAAAGTTGCTCAGGGCCAGATCAGGTGAATCGGGATGGTGGGGCACAGGGAGGGGTCTTGCTGTTTTCGGTCAAAAACTGCGGCACACTCAGTGAGGAGTGAGCAAGTGGGCTTGTAAATCACGCATCGTGAAATGGGCAAAGGTGTTGAAAGACTCTTCAAAAACTTCACTGAAGCCAAATGTAGCCTCTCACAACAACGCCAGCTGGTCCACTGATCCAGATGGGTTCCTAGGACACTCACCTAGAGGGTGAAGACCCGCCCTCCAGAAGATAGTTGTGGGGTTTTTGGGTCCCCCCCTTGTATGTTGATAAAATTAATGAGTGTCCTGGGGAAAGTGCCCATGTCTGTGCTCTGTAATCAAAGGATGAAAGAAGTCGGCATTAAGGTGGATTCCCAATTTCAGCGGGATACTTGGGCTCTCACAATGTCAGCCCTTTAGATGACGAGACCTAAGTCAGGTGGATCGCAGGGGTCATCAGAACGGTTGGATCAGGTGGGTTAAAAACAATAGCTAGTTGATTTTAGGTCCCTAAGACTAGCTTGATGGGCATAAAGGTCCTGTTTGTTCTGTAAAACCTAGAGGACTCCCAGGCTGACAACCAGAGAGCTGATTGGAGTCTCCATGAGGGGGTCAGGGACACTCACCCACATTCCCCATTGCCTCCATCTGAGGCCCAGAACCCCGTGAAGGATGGGAAGCTATGTGCTCTCCAGGATGAATCCTGCAATCGTATCACAAATCCCTCCTCTCACTATCTGTCCTGTCTTCCTACAGGGAGAGCTCCAGACAATTCTCGGGTACCAGTGCTTGGAAAAGGAATTCCCCTTTTGTAGGATTATTGGATCCTAGCTCTGAGCTAAACTTAACCCCCCAGGGGACTCTGGCTACGTAGTCAACCATTAAGTGTGGAGATTTGAATTTGAATTGTGCTAGTTGAATTGTATTGTTTTTGTCCAATTTTATCTTACAGGGTCTCAGGGAGTCCACAAACTCCATCTGTAGTCATTTTCCCTGATTCTGGATGTATCAACCACACGTACTCAACCCCCGAAACAACCTCTACGTTGCTTCCCCGACTCACGGAGCAACAACCATTATGGTAGGAAGGGCAAGTGGGCGCTCTGGGAATTGTTCATTTCCAAAAGTGGGGGCAAAAAAGAGCAAATCAACATCACCTCCTGAGAGAATTTCAGAGACTAATGCTTCCGTTAAAGTCCTGAAAGATGTATTGGACCTTATATACATTTTCTGTTCGGCCCGTGCATGAGACAAATGAGTCTAGTGAATGAAATGGATCATTGTCAGCCTAATCCAGTGGCAATTTTAGCTGAAATTGATCTTGAAGTTGTGGTCTTCTCATGGTAAGAAGTACTCCAGCTTCTGGGTTCTGGCATGTACCTATTGATGTGGCTATTCCATTTCACTGAGCAGATAACACCAACGGGGGAGGAACAGAGCATGTCTTTACCAGGTTCCCTCATGGCTGTGTCAGCTCTCAAGCTGCCTGACACAATTTAGACTACGGGATCCTCGATTGTCTTACCACCTAACAGGACTTCCTGGTGACTCGCTATACTGATGGCCTCATGCTGAGAGGACTTATGAGCTGAAAACAACCAATTCTTTATACTTCAGTAAGACAATATGGTCTTACAGATTGGGGGACATTATTCCCATGAAGACTGAGGGGACTGTTACCATAGTGAAATTTCTGGAAGTGCTGTGGTCTTCCTGTGGGAGGGTACCTCCAAACCAAAAGGCAGGGTGCTAACTCTTGTGTCCAGCCTGTGAAAATGAAACCCAATAGTGAACGTGGTCGACAGAACGATGGCCCCACAGGCGCCCGCATCCTAACCCCCGGAATCTGTGAATATGTTGCCTTCTAGAACAAAAAGGACTTTGCAGGTGTGATTAAATAAGGATCTTAAGATGGGGAGATCCTCCTGGATCACCTGGGTGAGCCTGATGTAATCACAAGGGTTTTATAAGAGGGAGTCAGGAAAAGTCAGTCAGAAGAAGGGACTGGAAAATGTTAATGCTATTGGCTTCATGTTTCTGGGATGAATGTCCAGAGGTGTGATTGCTCCGTCACATGACAAGTGTATGTTTAGTTTCTTAATCTGTTTCCCACAGGGGTTGTACTATTTACATTCCCACCAACAATGTGTGAGATCTCCAGGTTCTCTGCACCCTTGTCGGCATTTGGTGTGATCAGTATTTTAAATTTTAGCTCTTTTACATAAGTGTACAGTGCTATCTCCTCTGATTTTAATTAGCATTTTCCTAATGGCAGGTGATGTTGAACCCGTTTTCACATGCTTGTTTGCCAGCAATGTTTCTACTGTGGTAAAATGCCAGTAATGTCTTTTGCATACTTTCGAATTATTTGTGTATTATTTGTTTTCACTGTTGAGTTTTGAGAGTTCTTCGCATATTCTAACTAGGAGTCTTTGGATAGATATATATAGCTTGCACGCATTTTCTCCTAGTCTGTAAGCTGGTCTTTTATACTCTTAACAGGGTCTTTCACAAAACAAATGTTTCCAATTTTGATGAAATTTATTGATTTTTTTTCTCTTATGAATCATCCTGTGGGCATCATTTCTAAGAAAACAAACCTTTATGCATCTCTAACTTTCTGTTTGACAGAGCTTCCTGGAATTCTCGAATGTGTTAGTTGATATTTTCCATTAGTTTTGGAAAATTCTTAGGCGTTATCTTTCATGTTTTGCTTCTGCCCCATTCTCTGTCACTTCTGACGCCTGATGATTTGCGTCTGAAATATTTGTGTAGACATGTGTGTCATTGTGTTCCCAATGTGTTTCCATTTCTTTTCTCTTTCTTGGTGTTGCTTTTGTCTTTTTTTTCTTACTTGTCTGCCGGTCACTATTCCTATGTTATAACATTACATACGTTCAGACTGAGTTCTTAATTTCAGTTATTTTACTTTTCATTTCTAGAATTTGTGTTTTCTTCTTATTTATGTGTCAGTCTCTGGTGAAATTCTCCTGAGTTCATGAGAGTTTTGTCCATATTTTCCTCCTTCAACAAAGTAATCATATTTATGTTCCAATGTTGGTCTACTAACTCCAAATCTAGATTATCTGGGGATCTCCTGCTATGACCTATATATTTTTTTTTAATTCTTGATTACTGATCATATATATGGTCTTGCCTCTTTTCATGACTAGTAACTTCACTGTATACTTGACTTTGCGTAAATAAACATCAGAGACACTATTTTCCATGATGCTGTTTACGAAGGTCAGGTAAAGGGCTTCTTTCTCTTCCCTTTGCCGTCCTCTACCCCCATGATTGTGCCGGCCACAACTAACATTTCAATTCTTTCATTTTGCTCAACTCAAAATGCTCCATTCTCCTCTCTCTATGTATATGTTATTCTCTTCATCATAATTCACCGCTTTCAGTTTTCTTTAAAATAAACTAAGCCCTGGATGGTGTGGCTCAGTGGATTGAGTGTTGGCCTGCAAGCTGAAAAGTCGCCAGTTCGATTCCCAGTCAGGGCACATGCCTGGGTTGCAGGCCAGGTCCCCAGATGGGAGCCATGTGAGAGGCAACCAATAGAGATATCTCTTGCACATTGATGTTTCTCTCTCTCTCTCCCTCCCTTCCCCTCTAAACATAAATAAAACCTTTAAAAAAATAAAATAAAATCCAATATAGAGTGTAACAGGTGCTAAAACACAACTGCAAATAAAGAGCCTCTAGAACCCAGATGAAAGAATAGCCAACTCTAAAAAAGGGGAAATCAGCGTGTTTTGTAGGAAGGCTATTTGAACTGAGCCTTCATTATTTTACTGTTATTTTTAATAGAGTAAACATTTCTATCTGAGAGAACACTTAAGTAAGGAGACATATAGTTGGCAAAATCACAGTGAACAAAGTTCTACTTTATGTCAGGAGCAGTGCTAGATATTTAATACTTCTTACCTTTTTTACTTTTTCAAAAACCCTCCTAAGTAATTTCTTCCTCATGATAGTAAATGAGGCTTTCCAGTTTGTAAGTGTGCATGATTTTTTCTGAGCTGGAGTTCTAGCCGTTCTCTCTCCATGGCTACTCACCTTCCCCTTTACTCCAAATTGTTTTCCAGAGAAGATTCCATTTTTCACTGTTTAGGGAAATTGGTGAATAGTTTTGTGCACTAGGAGTATTAAATAAATAGAAGCTCTTAGATAGAACTGGAAATGTAGGTTGGTTTCGAGCCAGCCTCGAGAGTAAGGAAGGCACGCATTTCTCGAGGCAGCCAGGCTCAGTCCAGGGCTGGCCACGTGCTGGCAAACAGCGCTCGCAACCACCTGCAACACTTGAATTGTGTTACTTTATTTCACAGTAACAGCTTTCCACAACTATAATATTTCTATCAGTTACACATGTGTATTTGTGATGCATTATGGATAGCTTAGGGTGTGAGTACAAGTCAGGTGGCAAAAAAAATTTCAGGATTGCTTCTGAAACGTCTTCATTGGCTAAGAAATCCACACCTTCCATTGAGTTAACTCCCCACGAGCACCTCATCCGCTCATTTCTGAAGGGACTCTTGATCTCAGGTGGGGAATTCTCCAGAGCATCAAATTCTCCAGGTATTTCCCCCAGTTTCCAAGAGAAAATATTATTAGGCTGAGAGGGCTTAATGACTTAAGTATAAGGGACCACTCTCAGGGGAAGCGATCCTCTAATTGTGCCAAGAAGTTTGCCTGTATACAGAATTAACATTGACTAGTTTTGATTGATCATCTATATATTTCTGTATTTCTGTTGCCAAAAAAATCATTGCATGCCATTTGTTTGCAAATCAATTTAGATGATAGTGTCATTTTTTTCTATTTTTCTTCTATTTCCACCAATATAATTGGTGGCGTTAAGATTATAGTATATGAATAAACAAAAAAAAGTTTTTAAACAAAGATTATAGTACAGGACTATAATAATAAAGTTTAAATTTAAAACATAGCATTTGACATAGTAACGGCCGGATATGTTTTGTTTCTACTTGACAAAATTATCTACAAATAGCCGCCGAAGTTAGTCATCCATATGCTAGTAATAATAATAATTACTAAAGTCTAAATAATAGTTTAAATGTACAAAACACATTTTTATGTGTTATCTCATGTGTATCAACTAAAATCTCTGGGTATAGAGATGAAATGTGAAATCCATCTCCCTCAGAAGTCTTGGACAGGTAGATATAAAAGTATGCTTTTGCTATGCACCTGTTTCTACCTCATTGACCTAGGGCCATAACGGATCATGAAGCAATCCGAGGCGCACAGGCATTCTATTGTTCTTTGTCTTTCTTAGAAAACCAACCCTGTTCATTTACTCTACCGACAGCTGAAGTCATTTGTCAGTCAGATGCATAGTAAATTTCTTGAAATAATCTTAATAATTTTACACCAAACTTGGCAAATTGAAATAAGATTATTTTAATATTTTTGGACTCTTTCTTGTTTTTCTATTAATTTTAAATGTCAAAGTCAATCTTCTTTTATCCACTGTCCTCTTGATATAGCTGTCTTAAGTAGAAAATATTCAAGTTCAGCTTTACTATTATAGACCTTAAAATCACACAGAAAACTCATCTGAAGGAAACAGAATGGTGAAGGCCTGTGACCAGCTCTTGTCTGCACTGTGTGCCCCGAGCAGGTGGCAGAGGACACGTGTCACTAAGGAGACCAGCAGACCCTTGCACATCTTTCTTTGGTTCTGGGCTCTGTTCTGAATGAAGAGTGAGGCAGCCACTCTGCACCTTAAAGCTCTTTGCTGATTCCTGGGCTCAGTGAGGCCCAGTGAGAAGGGTCTGGTGTGCTCTCTCCACCTCTCTCTCACAACAGGTGAACCTGGTGTGTGTGTGTGTGTGTGTGTGTGTGTGTGTGTGTTGGGAAGAGTAGTATTTCCTCTGAGACCTCATGCTCTCCCAGCCCTTGTTAGAAATAATTAGTTCAGGGAATTTTTGAAAAGAAAGTTTTACTCCACTGGGGGAGGCCAAAAAGGAAGTGTCCAATCCTATATCAACTCTGAAACCCGTAAGAAGTTCTTTCTTTTCACACTAGACCCCATGAGCCCCTGCTGTGTTCCCTTCGCTGTGTGCACATCTGAGGTGCCTCCAGCTTCCTCACCTGGGGCAGGAGGGGGATGTGGGTGCTCAGGGCCCTCAGGCGGTGTAACTGCTGTTTGTTCATTGACATTCTCCCTTCACGCATCCATATTCAGCTGCTGAATCTGGCCTCTTTATTGTCTTTCTTTTCTCACAGATTTCCTGAACGTCATCTTTCTTTTCTCCTTGTTTTCACTCTGGTCATCTCACTGGGGCTCCTGAGGGAAGTCCCAAGAAGGAGAGAGAACAGTGGACATGGCATGTCTGAGATTGCCGTCAAATTGGGTAAGTTAAGGATCCTGGGTAGGAAGAAATGGGACCTCCTCTATCCAGTCATCTGGTTTTGGTTTGTTTTTGTTTTTTTTAACCGCAGACTATAGCTGACTTATGGGCAGTTGGACATATTATGAACCTTAACGTAGGCTTAATCAAGTGGTAAAGATGGTGGTTAAATATCACTCATTCAGTGAGAAAGCAGGAGAGATTCTGAACTCATTTAATGGAGTTCTTACCAAAGACATGAATTTAAAAACTAGTGGAATATACTGAACGGGAAAACCCGAAGAACAAAATACTAATTATGGTCCTGCATCGCCTGAGAGGATATTGAATAATGGGCTCTCAGTAATCGTGCTGTTGAGTATTCACGGTGGGACTTCGGACTCCAGCATGGAGGGTTCTGGGTCCCCCATGGCTCTTCGTTTACCTCGAGTGCCACTGGCACAGACGAGCAGCTTTCCAGCTGTGAGACACCAGCACTGCTCTTAGCCCTGGGATGTGACGGGTCGTCCCTCCAGTCAGCCTGAGTGGTAAATCCCCATCCTGGCTCCTTGTAAAAGATGTAGGTGATGGTTGATACTGGGGCATTCTTTGGTTCAATTTTTTTTAAACCTTGTGAAATTGAAATTAGCTGGTCAAGGATCCAGAAGTCATAGAGGAGATGCACATTCATCTTATTTTCCAAACAATAAAAATTTACTTAAATGTGGTAAGCAAGCAATTGCATCATACAATTAAATAATTTAAGTGCTTGACTCCTGTGAGAAATCTGTCCTTTCCTGTGTTGAGAAGCCATCCTATTCAGTTTAAAGAAGGGGAGACACACAGATCACTTAAAAGACTGTTCTTGGCAAACCAAGGAGTTAGCCATTCATTATTTAAAGCTCAGAAATATAAAGATGCAGTGCTCGCAAAGGGAAGACATGGAAAAGGAAAACAGCAGTTGGATTTTGATGTGATAAAATGAGGGGAAAAGTGGGAAGTGAACAGATAGTTTAGCCACCAGAAAAACTTTCAACCAGAATAAAAAACTCATGAGAATAATCCTAGTTAAATAATGTCATGCTTTGTGGGTCCTTTGGTTGATTTGAGAAACAAGAAAAAAATAAAACATTGTGCTCTCCCTCCAGAAGCACACCCACACCTTTCCCTTCTTCCCACCCCCACACTGGGGTGCATCTCCTAAACTCTAAGGGCCCCCAGGAGACTTACAACCAGGGGACCAATAGGCAGTGGCAGCTCATCCCAGGCTGATGCCCTGAATCTGCCCCTAAGGGCCCCTTTTCTCTGACTCTCCAGTGAGCTGACAGCAACCCTGCCTAGGCTCTCCCATTGCTCCTTCCATGCTCAGCCCTTCCTTGTTTCCCTGTCTCCAGCTCTAATAAACACATCCTCGAAGTCACCTAAACTCGTGTTGTGAAATCTTTCCTGCACAAAGTCAAGAACCACACACTACAGGCCAGCCTGAGGCAGACCGGCTCCGGGCCTGGTTCCTGTCCGGTAACACTCGCACGGTGGAACTACTCACCTTCTCTCCCTCCTCCACCCCATGAGCAAAACAGATCCTGCTATTGCTCCATTCAATAGATAGTGTATTTTTCAGACCATAAGATGCATCTAGGTTTTAGAGGAGGAAAATAGGAAAAGAAATTTTGAAGCAAAAAATGTGGTGAAATATTTAATAACATAAATAACATGATATTTCACCAATGTAAATGTAAGCTACATTCTGACTATACGACGCACCCCCATTTTCCTCCCAAATTTTGGGGGGGAAAGTGCATCTTATAGTCCGAAAAATATGGTAATGTCCAATGACATTGCATTAATTTCCATGTGACCTGGGGCTGCTTCACTTCTGTGCCTTATTCATGAAGTCACTAAACACTGGCTATTTTGATATTTAAATGATTTTAGGTCATGTTATTTTTTCTTTCATAATTTTTAAGAAATGTTTTAATTATTTTTAGAAAGAGGGAAAGAGGGAGGGAAACATCAATGTGTGGTTGCCTCTCAAGTGCCCCCTACTGGGGACCTGGCCCGCAACCCAGGCATGTGCCCTGACTGGGAATCAATCTGGAGACCCTTTGGTTTACAGACTGGTGCTCAATCCACTGGGCCACTCCAGCCAGGGTTTCTTTCATAATTTGAAATCATTTAAAATTAGGGAAATTGACAAAGATGAGCCCAAAATCTGATTCTATTTCCCCTCCAGAGACATTCATTATCAACCATGTGCTGTGTACCCTCCCAGTTTGCTGTATATACATTTGTTCTTTCTTAACCATTTTGTGTATAGTTTTAAATTTCCACTTTACAGGAGGTGGAGGAAAAGCCGCCAGGCTGACTGGGTTGTAACTGCTGGTCCCCAGTTATCTAATCACCAAGCTGCCTGTCCCCTCAGACAGTGTCACGTACATCTGTGACCCCTGCAGAAGCCTGATGTGGCCTCTGCACTGAGGACTGTGATAATCCTACAATTTCCCGTAAGTGTCCGTTTCAAGGTGCAGAATCTTAGAACTGCTGTTGGGAACACACACCACAACGTGATCTGATTCCAGCAAAACTGTCTGAGAGCAGTGGAACCTATTCTGCACCCCAGTCACCTTGGAGATGGAACTCGTTTCCTTTTCCTGAGAGTCACAACTCTATTACTTCTTAGTGACTGCTTAGGAAAATATGCGACAATATCAGAATAAGACCTTGCACTTGGTTAACTTACAGTCCCCAGTACACTCCCCCTAAGATATACAAATACTGCCTAATAATTGAAAGTATAAAGTATCATAAAGATTAAAAAAATCTTTCATTTCTATGGGTTCATAAGGGATACATAAATAAAATAATCATATAGTTTTCCCAAAAGTGGAGTTCTCTGTGAGAATAAATGTGAGTAAGAGGGAAGGAAAAGCTATTTTTTTAAAAACACTGAATATTAGTTCCTGAGATTGAGTCCTGGCAATTGTTTTATTTCTATGTTTCTCATCTTTATAGCAAAGCATTCTCAACTTCAGAAAAGTCACCCAACCCCGGGGTTAAAGTACATCGTGTGGATAAAAAACATGATATCAGAGGTTTAGGTCAGGGCTGGACTGGGGTGGGGCGGGGCGGGGGCGTGCCCAGGTAAAGAGAATGGATGGAATTGTGTGCATCTATAACAGTAACAAGATCATCTTCTTCCTAAGATTTGCTTGATTGCTTTTACCCTTAGGTTGGATTTGACTCTGGGTTTCCCAGTGTTGACGAGACATTCATTGATTAGAATGAGATTTCAGCGGACAGCAAGCTGGGTTCTCTGATGTAGAGACACAAGCCACCACTCCTAACCATGGGTTGCATATTACTGGAAGATTTTGTGCTTCCTCGTTTAAAAAAAAAAAAAGTGGACAATTTGGAGTGTTGATTCCTTATAAAATAATCAGTTTCTTACATCCTACCAATCTGAAAAGAACGATGCAAAAGGCTGGTCGATAATCACAGCCAAGAGCCTGGAAAACTCCCAAATATTGTACTCCTCAGCCCGCACAGTGACTTAACACCGATTGAAATTCTGGGTGGGACACCAGCATTTCCAAGGAAGTTCCCATGGTACCATTCTACCAGCCATCCCTTTTGAGGAGTACACCTACACTTTTCACAGAAACTCCTCTCTCTCCTAACAGGCAACATGTGGTCAGAGGTGATGGAAAAGGACAATGTAAGTTCTCCTGAAGGCTTCATCCTGGTGGGCTTCTCGGACCGTCCCCTCCTGGAGCTGGTCCTCTTCGTGGTTGTCCTCACTTTCTATCTGCTGACTCTCTTTGGCAACATAACCATCATCTTGCTTTCAGCTCTGGACTCCCGGCTGCACACACCTATGTATTTCTTTTTGGCCAACCTCTCGTTCCTAGACATGTGTTTCACCACGGGCTCCATTCCTCAGATGCTCTACAACCTGTGGAGCCCCGATAAGACCATCAGCTACCTGGGTTGTGCCACCCAGCTCTACTTCGTCCTGGCTCTAGGGGGAGTGGAGTGTGTCCTCCTGGCGGTCATGGCCTATGACCGCTATGTTGCCATCTGCAGGCCCCTGCACTACACGGTCATCATGCACCCACGCCTCTGTGGGAAGCTGGCTTCCGTGGCTTGGTTGAGTGGCTTTGGCAATTCTCTCATAATGACACCCCAGACGTTGCTGTTGCCCCGCTGTGGGCACCGGCGGGTCGACCACTTTCTCTGTGAGATGCCAGCGCTCATTGGCATGGCCTGTGTCGATACTGCGGCCCTGGAGGCATTGGAATTCGCTTTGGCGGTCTTTATCATTCTGGTACCCCTCAGCCTCATCCTCACCTCGTACGGGTACATTGTGCGGGCTGTGCTTGCAATAAAGTCTGCTGCCGGGCAAAAGAAAGCCTTCAACACCTGCAGCTCCCACCTAACTGTTGTCTCCCTCTTCTATGGTACGATCATATACATGTACCTCCAGCCGGCAAACACTTATTCCCAGGACCAGGGCAAGTTCCTCACTCTTTTCTACACAATTGTCACTCCCAGCGTTAACCCCCTCATATACACACTGAGAAACAAAGACGTCAGAGAGGCCGTGAAGAAGGTTCTAAGGAAGGGGGATGCGGACACATAGTAAAAAGTGATCAAACTAGGGGCTTTTAAAAAATGTTTATGCATTTATTTTTAGAGAGAGGGGAAGGGATAGAGAAAGAGAGAGAAACGTGTGAGAGACACATCGGTTGCCTCCCCAACCGGGAGACCTGGTCTGCAACCCAGGCATGTTCTCCGACCAGGAATCAAACCAGTTTGCGGGCTGATGCCCAACCCACTGAGCCACACCAGTCAGGGTGGAGATTCTCTCTTGACCAATGTTCTGTATATATTGTTACACCTGGCAAGTAAAGGAATACTCTGACATTATGGGCCGAAGAGACACCTACTGAGACAGGGAATTTGATGGGCTAGCTGGGCTGAGAAAATGCATTGCTCCAGAGCTGACACTCACTGGCATTGCTCTCAAGTCCCTCTAAGTCTTTCCTCGCTGGCGGGGCTCCAGTCCCAGACTCGATGGTGAGCTCTGCTTGCAAAACGCCAGCTGTGAATGTGGACACCAGGCATTTCTGCACCTGTGCCAGCTTCCATCACAATGATTTGTACTTAGTGGGTCCTCAGTATACATGAAAAGAAACCACTTAGAAGTAAGAAAGTACTTATTCTCTCTAGAAAATTCAAGTGTACTTATTTTATAATAAGTGTCAAATGCCTGAATGAAAGGCAAAATAAATTGTTTGTTTATCTAGCACTCGGGACCTCCAACAGTAATGTGGGTTATGCAGATTTTTAATCATGTGTGTAACTGAGTTTAATGATATTTATGTTTGACTTTCTGAGGCAATAGAGAATGGCAAAGAAAGGATGTAGAGCAAGACCATGAGGTGTTTGCTTTATAGAACAGGAAGAATGTATTGCTTATATTCAATGCTTAATACTCCATTAATGACAAAAGAAGACTAAGGGTCTTCTTGCTTAAAATGTTTGAAGATGGTTCATCTCCACTTTCCCCATGTTATCAGCACAATCTTGGACGAAGGCAGAGAAGTGAGAGATGAGCTCTGGGCAGCTGTTGGAATGTTTATGATTGGGTGACGTCAGCTTCTTCATGTTCACATGGGTGACTGCAGCCCCTCCCCACCCACAACAGAAATTGATTTGAATGGTTTGTGTCAAATAAACGAGTCTTAAAGGCAGGCACTCTTCAGGCCTGAAATAGTATCTGTTGGATGAATCCCATCTCATAACCTGGGAAAACACGTTATGTTAAAATTTCTGCGAGTGAACGAGGAATCCAACGTTGGGGAGTGCTGCCAGCAGGACTGTGGGGAACTGGATGGGCTTAGCAGTTTCTCATTCACACTCCCTCAAAAGCTGCAAAAAAATTTAGGTCAATCTAGAGTCCTCCAAAGAATAGCAAATGCTTAATAAATTGTTCTCAGAATACATCACTTTCAGATACACTATTTTCCTATTTTGAGTACTAATTCTTATGCTTTGTTCAGATAGAATGGGTTTTATTTTAGATTAGTTAGGGCTTGTTCAAAAGGGTTTTGGGTTTAATTTTCATAATAGAAAACATTCTGTTATTTTCTAAAGAAAATAGAAAAATTAGAACACGGTTGGTTCTTCCTACTTTGTAAACTCAATAAGAGTTGATTCTGAGTCATGATGATATTTATTAAGGGCATAATTAATGCAGCCAATATCCCCAATTTGGTTCCTCATAGCACCTTTTCCACTGAAAAAAAATTTATGTGTCCTACTGACATAAAAAGATGCTATACATTTCTAAGTTAGTAAAAACCCTTTTAGAATCAACCTCCAGCAAACAATGATTGCAATAAATCTGTCTCATCTCTGTGTTCTTTAAATATTACTATAGAACCAATAATAGCTTGGAGTGGGGGCAAGATATCAACAGAAAGCATATAAATTTCTATCTATTTTGAAAGCCTCCCATGGAATTTCCAACTAATTTTCTTCAAAACTTCCCCTTTACTACACAAGGGGTAAGTTTTATCACACTCTTCTCTAAAAATTTTAGAACCGTTATTACAGGTTACAGGGAATAACGAGTGTTAGATATCAAGGGGGGAAGGTCACTATGTCTTTAAAAAGCACCACCTTTTACTTAATTTATAAAGTAGTTTACTAAGATTACTTCACTTACTTGGGCATGTAGCAGGAAGACTCAAATATATTGCAACCATTCTGCCATCTAATGGGAAAAACAGAATAACCTCCACAGAAAAAATAATGGAAGCATTCACTTTTTATCCTCTGTAGGGTCTTCCTCTCTCTAACACATGTTTCATCCGTACAGACTGGCCTTTACAGAGGTGGAGGTTCAGGTGGAAATAGACATCGGGGTTCAGCCTACTGTGCACACCGTGTACCTCTTAGCCATGGCACTCAAACTTCCTGCAAGAGAAATAAATATTCCATACATGCTCATGTGTAATTTTATACTTACTGCAATTTTAAATAAGAGTTCTGAGAAGATAGCTCAATAAATGCTTCTTAATCCAATTATCAGAGATCACTCTCCATCTTGTTTCCATGGGTGGTACAAGACAAACTGGGTCTATTTTATATTTTTTTCTAGATTCACATTTTTTCCTCCTCATTCATTCATTCAGAAAATATATATTGTGCCAGTCATTTTTCTGGGTACAGGAACAAATACACAAACAATCCCCATGGCATTGAGCATGCATTTTAGTGGATAAGAGGGAAAACAAGGAAGTGAAAGAATAGAACTTGTGATAGCAATGTTTATAAGTGTTGTGAAGATAAGTGTGATGGGCAGGTGCTAGGAAATAGGGGAGGGCTGTGATTTTAAACACAGAGGGTCAAGGAAGAGCTTGGAAAATATGCTGGAGATACGGGCGCAGGCAGTGCATGAGTGTGGGGCAAGAGACTCCCAGCAGCCAGCGCAACATGTAGGTCAGGAGGGTGAGGAGGCACCAGGGAGGACTGAGATGTGTTCAGTGAGTCGGAGAAGGATCAGTGGTTATCCTGGAAGGACAGAGCAGAAAGTGTTTCCAAAAGGAATCAGTGACCAACTGTCTAGAATGTTGCTGAGTCCAGTGAGGCTGGGATGGAAAACCGACCAGAAGATTCTGTAACGCGGGGCTCTCCCTCGCAGGCCTGCAAAGAGTTGTGTCGGCAGAGTGAGGGGTAAGTCGTGACTGGAGTGAGCACAGGAGACAGAAGCGGACCTGACATGGAAGTAGTGAATCAAATCAAATCAAATCTCACAGGGAGTCTCACTCTAAAGAGAAGCAGAGGAACGGATGTTACCGGAAGAAGAAAGTATGATATGTTTATAAACTGGAGGGAAGGGGATGAGGCAACAATAAAATGAACACGCAGGAAGGAAAGAAGAAAGTGGGTATGTGAAAAGAAAAAGCATTCAGTCCATGAGGGGTGGTTCAGAGTGAGAGCTCAGAGTAACAGGGGGACCGAGGGGCATGAGCCCAGACACCTGTGGTCAGGGAGGTCTGACCTGAGCTTGTTCTTTTCCAAATGCTTTCCTTTTACTGTAAAATGGGAAGAAGGCATTGCAATCTTATTAACACTTCAAATATATTGAAACAATGAAATAAGCAAACTACTAAAATTCTTTAAAGGAATATTTCATTTGATGTTGCAGTTTAACTTCTTAGATGAAAGTAACTGTTCACTGACTATTTATTATTTTAGCTGGAATATTCTATCCTGCTTTTCCTAATTTTTTCTTGCTATCATTTGCTTCCTACATACTAAGTAATAGGGAATATGCAAAACTGCACAGCAGGCTTTCATGCGCATCACAAGTGCTCCTTAGGTGTTTTCTGCCTGCCTGCCTGTTTGTCAGTAAATCTGGGCATAAAGTTTATCAGCAGAGAGTGAGAGTGAGCAAGCAGGTATTGGTGATCTGATGAACCAGAAGATGTGAAGTAGTTACCTGTGAGAGTAGAACAGGGAGGACTAAGGAAGTATAATACAATTGTCTGGCAACATTAAGAATTTACATTGAGAACTTCTAATAAACCACTAACCATACCTTAAAAAAAAAAAAAAAAAAGAGTTTACTTGAGGTACGTGGTTGTGGCTTTGAATGAAATTGAGTTTTGTGCAGTCTTATTAAACTGCATTAGGAGACGTATGGGGTTGGTAGAGAGCTGAACTTGACGTAAGTTGTGCTATTGCTATTTATTGCAAATGTTGGTTAAGGAAGAAAGAGAAAGATAGGAATGAGTCCAGTAAGAAAAAGTGGTAAACTCAATGGGCAGGAGAGGTTGAAGGATCAAGAGTACGTCAGCTGGAAAACTAGACAGAAATGTTTGAAATTGGGATTATGAAGAGGATTCAGTTGGTCAAAACAGAAGTTCAAGCATTACCCAGGAGCCAGTCCTTTTTCTCTTTGTTCGCATGCAGTAAATACTCTGTGAGTGTATCCTCCTCGGTGTCTCAGTATTTCTTGAATTTGTTTTTGCTTTCCATTGCCATGGCTCACCCACAATACTGCAACAATTTCCTAATTTCTCTCTTGGCCTCTAGTCTTATTCCCCTCAAATTTATTCCCATGCACCGGAACAAAAATATACATCTGTTAATCGCACACCCAGGTTTAAACCACAGCAGCACTCACTTCTGCCCAAGCCCTCCGTGGCACTTATTGTCAAGGTTAAATGGCTAACAGGGCTCCCAGCTCCCTGCGTGGTCACTCCAACTGATGCAAAACTTTCTTCACCTTCATTTAATGTCATTGGGTTGTATCTCTTTAGATACATCCTGCACTGTAATATACTCCTTTATATGAATGCACCACAGGGTCCTCATCTGATCTCTAATTGATATTCATTTAGGTGACTTCTGGTTCCCTGCCATTACAAATAAAGCTATCCTCAACATTCCTGGCTCGTGGGGAAGAGTTTTCCTATATGTATAAAATTTCTTGGACATAGGATATGTGACTCTTCAGTTTTATCATATATCACCTGATCCTATATCTTCATATTTATTCTTTTGGTTTATTTTTAAGCTACATGTACATAGTTGTCAAAACCTAAGGAATGTGGACTAATGGTAAATAGAGACACATGAAGAAGTAGAGTCACCGTTTTACTGTCAATATAAAGTCAGTATCTTTGCCCTCAGAGTTTACTCCATCAAAAAGTACCTCTGCTGGGACAACTGTAATAGCATAAACAATAAAATCTATTTTTAAAGAAATTACCTATGCCCATTTTTTTCAAAATGTTTATTTTAAAAGATAGGAAGTCTTCACCATGGCCTGTTTACTATCCTTTATAAATTAACACGTATAATCAACATATATTGACTTACCATGTACTAGCACTTTGCTAGGAACATGGCAGTGAACACAATACTCATGGGAAGTGAAGATATCGTGGAGTGGAGAATAGGGAGCCATTAAACACAGCAGAATCAACAACACAGTGTCACTGGCCAGAGGCAGCTCTCCTAGATGTGCCGGTTAAGTCCCTGCTGGACAAAGTGCCGTCCCGAGGCGAAGGGTGATTGTTCCAGTTGTGTTTGGGAAGTTGGGGTGTGATGGTGCAGAAGATATTGTTGGGTGAATCCCAGGGCTGCTGAGCAGCTCTGAGGAAGCAGTGCACCCCACAGTGAGGGGGGCTAACACCATCCGCTCCCAGGGCAATCAGTCCTTACACAAGGGCTTCTCCTCTAAGACAGACAGTCCTAGAGATTGCTCCATTTTGTGAATTCTAATGAAACCCTTTTGAAACTTTTTAATAGCTGTGTGTCTGTGGAGAACATGTTAATGAGTTCCACTCTTCTAAGAGCCAGATCCCCGTGGACGCAGAGAAAACAAGACCCTTGCTGTCAGGGGCTCCTTTCTAATAATTGGTCTAATGAGATCTCTAGGGCTTTGTTCTCCAACTCCTGGTTGTTCTCCAACTTCTGTGAAGAGCTGCAGAAGTTGAAAATCGCTCTCCCACCAACTCTAGTTTTAAATGTTACTCATTGTCTACATCACCAAGGATCTCTTAAAACTTTCCACAGTTATCCAAAGAGAACCAATGAGTAAACGTAGCCATATTCCAACTTTACCAGAAAGCAGAAATGGCCTAAGAAAAACTACTTTTATCAATAGATCCAAACATTTCTCATTCCTCGGTTTATCCAACCTATAATCTCATCTGTCCTTTCTCATCTTTAGAACATAACTGTCAGTGTAGTCACCTACTGTGGCGATCATTTTCTTTGGTACAGCTGTCTCCACTGACCTCCAGCCTCCCTGCAGTTATTCACAGGATACAACAGCCCCTGCTGAGCCCCCTGATTTATACTCAGGAACCAGGAAGTCCCGGGGCCACTAAGGAAACTACTGAGGAGAACTATTATTGGCTTGAGAGGGAGCTAATGCAGGGCTTGAGCACTTCTGAGTGGCTAAAAACTAGTCTTTTTTAAAGGTTTTACTTATTCATTTTTAGAAAGATGAGAAGGGAGGAAGAAAGAGGGAGCAAAACTTCCATGTGCGAGAGATAGGCATGCCCCCCAGTGGGGACATGGCCAGCAACCCAGGCATGTGCCCCGACAGGGAATCCAACCAGAGACCTTTGGTTTGCAGGCCGGCACCCAGTCCACTGAGCCATGCCAGCCAGGGCAAAACCTAAAATTCAACTTAACTCAGCAAATTCTACTAGAGCACCCATGGTAGAGGGGATATATCAGTAATCAAAAGCTCCTGTCTCCATGTAGCTAACCTTCTAGTGGGAAATTATAAATTAAATAAAAGGAGCTAAAAATAAACTATAGTATTGCTTATATTGAAATACTATACAATAGTGACAATAAACAAATTATTAGTACACTCAACAACATAAATGATTCTCACAAATACAATGTTGAGTGAAATAAGTCAGATACAAAACAGTTCATACCATATGATTTCATTGACATAAAATTTGAAACCAGGCAAATGAATCTGCGGTGTTGGCAGTCCATGGTGTGGCTCCCTGGGGAGCAGTGTCTGCAAGGAGAGATCGAGGGTGCTTCTGGGGTTCCGGTCACAATCTGATTCTTCCTTTGAATGTTCGTCAGATAAGGTTTACAACGTAATGAATTGATCCCTTTATCACTATATAATGATGTTCTTTGTCTCTTGTTACCATTTTTTGCTTTAAGACTATTTTGTGGAATAACCATGTTATACTCCTGAAACTCACATAATACTGTATTTCAATTACATCTTTATTTTCAAAACGTCTATTTTGTCTGATATTAAGTACAGCTACCCCTCCCGCCCCAAACATGTAAAAAATTAACATCAGCGCTTCTCAAACTTTCAAAAAAAAATGGAAGAGGAAGTACGCTTCCAAACTCATTTTACAAGACAAATATCCTGATAACCCAGATAAACACTACAAAAAAAACCCCTACAAACAAAAAATCGCAAACCAAACTCCAATACACATTAGCAGGATCACGCAGCGTGATCAAGAGGTATTTCTCCCAGGGATGAAGGAGGAGCTATCATATGCAAGTCAATGAAAGTGATATGTGACTTCATTACAGCAATTTGCAACCAGTGTGCCTCAAGAGTTTTTAAAACATGCAATAGCTGACTATTTAGGGATACTAACTTCTTTTTCCTCAGACTATCAAATTAAAAAAATGGCAACCACCAACACAATAGCCATCTGGTGTGAGTGAATCAAAATCATACTCACTTTTTGTCAGATTGTCAAAAAATATTTTTTTTGGTGTGCCACAGACTTCTAGTAATGACTTCGCGTGTGCCATGAAATGAGAAAGGTTGAAAATTAGTGCTTTAATAGAATGAAAGAAAAACAAGATGAGCACTATTTGCAATAAAGAGTTGGCAAAACCAGTGAGCCTTGAAGCAGCAGCCACCAGGGCCCAGAGACGGGGCAGTGTGAGCACCACGCAGCAGAGGGGCCTGCAATCAGCTATGAGCAGTCAAGTGCCATAACTCCCAAGAGAATGTGTTCTGTAGATCCCAACCCCAGAGACGTACGCAGCTGGACCACACAGCAACCACGGGTGAGAGACCTGTCTGCACTCTGAGGTTAACCAGGAGCAGTGGAGCAGAGCTGGTGGTGTAACAAGCATCCAGAAAACTTAGGTTGGAGAGGAAAAGGTGCATAGGCGGGTGAGATGTGGGCCCAGGTGGGATGATGTGGTGATGTGTTTTCCAGCAAAGTGAAGACAAAGAAGATCAAAAGAACCACAGAGAGGACCAGCTCCAGTTGAGGCCTGTCAGAAAAACCTAGTAGGATAAGCTCTGTGAAAGAACTCCCATTTTTCTGCTCCAACCTCTGTTAGCCCATGTTTCCTGTCAAGACCAAGCATTTAGCAATTCAAACAGTATATTAAAAGAGGGAGGAATCTAGCATGTCAAAAGACATGGGTTTGGCATGCAACTATTTGAATAAATGGCATACTCATTAAAATTGATATATCTCGTACCAGTTTAGTTCCACATTATAACAAAAAGTAATATCTTTGATATTTAATATACAAATAAAATAATGTCCCTTGTGTTTCTATCAATCATAGGTATAAAAGGTCTGCTTTCAGAGAAAATAAGGGTGAAGTAAAGACAGCAATCAGAAAGAACAAGAAAGAGATGCAGAGGGAGAGAGGTTATTTTAAATATGTATCATAATTTTACAGAACTGGATTTGCACATGCAATAGAATATAATTTTGAAATCCATAAAATACATTCAGATGTAGAAATTTATGCCCTAGGATATACTTACATTCAAAACATCACTAGTAATGCTGCCTGTACACAATGTTGGCAGTTTGTCTCTCTACCCCACCTAACACATTATATTTGCTACCTTGGTCTTTTCATAGGGTCGTAAAACAATTAAATACAGAGACTAAGCCTGAAAATACCATCACTCAATTATATTGCTTAACTCTTGCCCTCAAGATCCCTAAAGTTACTCCAACAACTTAACAAGAACTCTGAAAATTCACTGGCTGTGCGTAGTGAGTTGGTATCAGCATTCTAAAATTCGGTGCCAATACATTCCCTTTCCTTGTGTTAATTTTTTTTTCACATTTACCAACAACTGGAGTGTGTGGAATTCCTGGACAGGTGGGATTATTCCCTGTGAACATTTTAATCAGGCTAAAAAATTTTTAAGAAGACTATCCAAGAGTATTCTGTTATCTATGTACATCACTCCCTACGGTAAAATAATTAAATGGATAAATACTTAGAGATAAAGACAGATACATTGTCAAGGCAATGACAGGTCAAAAGATATAATGTAAAACTAAAAGTAGTACAGGGAAAAGCATAAGGAAAAGGATATTTCTGTACTATAAAAATCTAAGAACATCCATCTACATTAGGTTAGCTCTATATGCTCTCCTTTCGGGGAGCGATCTTAAAGAGTTAGTTACATTCGTCCAAACAGGTTGCGAGCTCTCAGGTTACTGGATTGCCACGTTCGTCCTGCTGTTTAGTATTTATTGCTTGAGCGCAGTCTGACAGCAGCATCACAAAATGAATAACTCGGTTCTCTCCTATTCAAAATGTTAGACATATAGAAAATTTTAATTCCCTTTATTTTCAATCACCTGTGACAATCTTCCCTGGTGGAAGAAATTCCCCAAGAGGGGATTTATGACCATTGAATTGCTTTTGGACACTCTGTCTTTAGGCAGGTTAGGAGAGTTCAGAGAAAGCCTCTCTGTTTGCTGTTTTCCAGGTGCATGTGTCAAGGAGGCCTATTCTGCTTCCCTTCAGGAAATGATGGAACTTAGGCTGCTTTATTGATAACAGATTGTGGGAACACTGGTAGAAGCAGGGAGACCACTGACCAGGTTATTGCAGTAATCCAGGAGCGAAATGACAGTGCATCCACCCATCTTGAGAAGAATGGACAAATGCAATGCTATATTCACAAATGGATTATACAGTAATGAACACTCATTTTAACTCAACAATATGGATAAGTCTTAGTAACATATTGTTGAGTGAAAAGAAGCAAATATAGTACCTGTGACATGATACCTTTTAGATCAAACCATGTGTTCTTTGGACATGCATTTGTATCCAACAGAATTTTCTTTTTCAAAAATCAGTTTACATTCAACACTATTTTGTATTACTTTTATGTGTACAACATAGAGATTGGACAATCATATACTTTACAAAAAGTGTAGAACTATCTTTTAAAAGAAAGAGGACAATAAACACAAAATTTGTAACGGTTACTTATGACGGGAGGACGAGAGTAGTAAATGCAAATTATTGTTAACGTTGTAGTTCTCTGGATTGGGAAGTGGATCCAAGAATGTCCACATTTTAGAGCCAAGGGTTGTGATTAATCCCACTGAGTACACGTGCGTCCCCGGGGTTGGGGATGAACCGAGGGATCGGGGAAAGTCCAGGCAGGCTTTGCAAAAGCTGAGTGCCTGCAGTGCGGGCTTCCACTACCCGCCCCAGGCTGAGGTCGAAGCCCGGCCGCGGTGCCGCAGAAGCGCCCGCCCAGGACAGGAACGCAGCCTTCACGCCCCGAGACCTTCAGGACCGAGGCCAAGGCTCCTGGGAAATGGAGTCCGAGCGCCGAGGAGGCTTCTGGGAATCAAAAAACCCAAGGCTGGCGCATCTTCTGCGCAGACTCGGAAAAGTCCGCGGACCGAAACGCGGACAGGCGGCGCAGCGCCGTCCTTTCACCGGCAGTGTCCGATCGGAACTGGCCTCGTGGGAGAGGTGAGTCCGGGCTTGGGGACCAGGGTGTCCGGCCCTTTGTGTCCTGCAAACTTCCAGTCCCCGCCAAGTTCCCTTCGGGGCCGCGGCAGCCCTGCGGCGCCCTGGGCCCGGAACTCAGAGGAGTCCCGAGGAAAGGTGGAAGTGGGTTCGGCGTCCGGGGGACCTTCGCACCCGCCCCTTTTGGAGAGGAGCCTGTGTTTTCCATAGTTACCCGCCTTGCTGACGTCACCGCGAGGGGTGTGGTGCGGCGCGGCGTGCTCTCCAGCCAGCGCGGTTCCGGGGTGTCCGTGGCGGGGAGCGGCTTGGCTTGGGGAGACCGATGGGCGGCGTCTGCCCCTGTCCGCGGCGCCTACTTCTCCTGGGAGGAGTCGCCCTTTCGCAGGAACTTGCGCCGTGGTGACTCCTGTCAGACGCTGTGGGTTTGTAGTCCTCCACCTGACGGACCCTGCGGGCCGCTCCGGCCCCTCCCCTTTTGCTTTTCTGCATCTTTCTCACCCTTTAGCGTCCAGTTTAAGCTCCCCCACCTGCAGGAAATATTTGCTACGACGTGTACACACGCGTTCCTCCCCACCTCACACCCGTTAGGATATGCAGCGGCTCCACCGTGCGGCGTGTTTAGTCCTTCAGCTTTCAGCGTTTAGCAAGTGTTTCCAGTGTGTGGTGTGGAGTGTGTCTTGCGCTTTAAATGTTTTACATCCATGTGTGTTTTATGTCATTTCTTTTCAAAATCTTTGTAAATTTCTTGCAAACTCAAATGCTATTTTTCTCATTCCTTATACTTGTACTTCAAGAGTACAGGTTTTCCAGGCGCACAGCATAACAACCCAGTGGGCATCTCCGGAGCAGGGCCAGGAACCCGCTTCTGACAAAGTTCCCACGTGAGGATTACCCCTAAACCCGGACTTCCTCGGGAGCCCCTGCAGCACCGCTCCCAGCCCAGTGCTTGGCGTGTGTTAAGATTGTTAATAAAGTGCGTGTCAGTGCGACGATCAGTAGCAAACTGGATGGAATGTTTCGTAGACAGACCTGAAGGATTGATGTTTGCATTTCCCTGTTGTACTCCAGGCTTCAACTCTAAATTCCTGTCATTCTGTTTTTCTGTTCAGAAACCAGACGGACCGTTCGCCCGTGATGACAAGTCTGAGGGACCTGACTTTTAATAACTAGACTCACACAAAACATGCGAACGCGATGTTGCTGGTTTATATTTCTTTTCATTGGTGAGATGAGTGCCTCAATGTCCGAGACCTTCACTGAGTGGTGAAACTGGGAAGGCGGAGAAGGGCCTGTGGGCACAAAAGTATTTGTGAAGTCATTCTGCCCAAAGCTTTTATTGGTTCCCAGGTGCCTGAAAGACAAAAGTCTGAACCAGGCTGTGACATCTGAGGCTTTCAGGGCCTCTGTGACCTCCTCGTACAAACTTACTCACCTGTCGCTTTCCCACTTCTGTGTCGCTGCCATAACCAGTTGTTCATGTCGTTCATTGCTTGTAATTTCCTGTGTCTCCCACATCCTACTCAGGCCCCACCCACTCTTCAGTCAGTTTTTAAGTAGCTTCCCCTGACCAAAGAACACCCTCTTGTGCCCTTTCTGTCTCCAGCCTCATGAAGCACTGCGGTCATTTTCCTCTGGTCCTTCATTTCTGTGCAACTTAAAATAATTTAACTGCATGTGGCATGTTGACATTCAGTATTGCCTTGTATTTATATTTAATGTTCCTTATTTAAGTTATCTTGGGGATTTTTTTGTTGTTGTTGTTTTTATAACAGTATTTGAGCCAAACTGATGACATAGGCTGGGAGTAAGATCTCAGATGCTCCCCCAAGTTATCTTGTTTTTAAGTTTAAATTTTAAGCTGCTTCGAGGTAGAAATTATGTAACAGTTGCACTCACAAAGCAGGTATTTCGGTGCTTTTACACGTAGTAATTGCCCAGTGCATTGTTGTGTCATAGAAAATGACTGTTTCTATAATGTGATCTTTCATCTTCCTATGCAGTAATAGTAATTTTTTTTTTTACCCCCCAGGAGAGTACTTAAAACTAAATAAGACCCTTCACAAAGCAGAAGTGGGTTTTCTGATTCTATCCCGAGATGACGACAGAATCAAAGAAAGCTGCAGCCCAGAGCCATCAGCTGGATGAAGGGTCTCTGAGCGTGAAGCGGAAGAAGGAAGATTTTGTCTGGAGCGAGGATACCCTCTCGCAGAAAAACGATTCCCTCCTGCAGTAGCTGTGCTGGAAGCTCTTCACGCGGCTCGGCTACCGGGATGCACCTGGGCCCCACCTTGCGGTGAGCCAGCTCTGCGAGCTCTGCCGGCTGTTGCTGCAGCCCCAGACGCTTAGCAAGGAGCAGATGCTGGAGCTGCTCATGCTCGAGCAGTTCCTGCACTTCCTGCCTGCGGGGCTATGCGGCTGTGTGCGGGAGCGGCACTCACAGAGCGGTGAGGAGGCCATGACCGCACTGGAGGACACGGAGAGAAGCGGCGAGGAAGTGGCGCTCTAGGTGCAGAGGGGACGGGGAGCTAAGGCCTCCCCAGTGGATGGCTCCCGTGAAGGGAGACTTGAAGAGGCTCATAGTTCAGGGTGCATTTATGTCTCCTTTGCTCTCTGATTGGTGCTATACCACACCTTACGGCTGAGTCAGACTCAGTTATCCTTTCTGGGGTTTGTGTTCCCACAGGAGGCTCTCTTTGGGGGAGATGTTTAATTCCAACAGGGACTCTCTCCTAGCCCAGATGTACTTTATTCTCCTCAGGTTCTAGTCCCTGAATGTGGGCGAGAAATATTCAGAAGAAAGGCAGCTCCTCCTGGACCAGCGCTTACTGTCCAGGTCCAGCCGGTGGAGACCAGAGACCCGCGTGGTTCTTCAGAACCCTGTCACCCGTGGTCCTGCGGTAAGGGGCACTGGGACAGTGACTCTCCCTTCTCAGACTGTCATAGCAGCTGTCAGTGGTCCTTTACTTGTTACCCAGTGAGAACTAGAGAGCGTTTTCCTATGTGTTGCTGGCCCACTTAGAAGAGAGAAAATTTTCTTCCTTATCTGAGATAGTCACAGTTTTCCATTGGTTCTGTATCCAGAATATTTCCAGAACATGGGATATTTTTCATCTATGAACAAATTAAAGGAAAGAAAAATGAACGAGTTGAGAAAATGTCAGGGGATGAGGGAAGACAAAGAGGAAGAAACATCAAGAATCAAACATGTTAATAGAGAAGAGAGGCAGATGCATGATGCCACAGTCAGAACATAATTCTGAACAATATCCATATTGTGTGTTTTATTATACTTTTTAAAAAGAGATTTTATTTACTTATTTTTAGAGAGAGGGGAAGGGAGGCAACATCAATGTGTAGTTCCTCTCAGGTGCCCCCTACTGGGGACCTGGCCTGCAATACTGTCTGTTGCAACCAGGGCTTGCTTGCAAGTCAGAAAGTTAGCAAATGACAGTATCTAAGAAACAGGAACAGCCAAGGTGCCCAACAATAATCCTTCTGATTCGTGTCACCTCCCTGTATTAGGCAACTTCACCAAAATGGCAGCACAGGTGAAGGAGAGCCGCCCCCTGTTCTCTGTCCTCTCGGTCTTTGCTCATCAGGTAGAATGTGTGTCAAGAGCGACTGGTCAGTTTTACAGCGTTTCCAGTGAGCATTCCACGTGGGCAAACAGAGCGTTCCAGTTGTGAGTACGCGAAAGTCTAGTATTCCCTTTTAATAATTGTATTATTTGTGTTAGAATTGTAAACCTACTTTTGCCCACCTCTGTGTGGGAGGCTCAGGTATGAACTGTGTGTAATTTGGGTGTTTCCACGTGCAATTTAAATGCTTTTATATTTGCATTTAAACTGGCATTGCACAATATCTTTGCCAATAGTAAAATTCATAGTCATCATTTAAAATTGAATTTTTCTTTGCTTCAAATGAAATTAAATAACAAAAATATGACAACAAATCTAGAGAGAGCCGATGGCATGGGGGATAAAAAGGTTTTGTAGTTTAACATCTTTAAGAGGATGCCGTGCTTTTGCCCAAATCCGTACCAGAAGCTTCTAAGCGCCAGATATCATTTCCCCGGACGGACTGTGGGCTCCTCTGGCCAAGACCCATCTCCTAACACTTTCCTTGGATTCCTGCCGTGTGTTCCCGCTGTTCCCCCGGTGCCCTAGCACAGTAAAACAGCTGTGTTTTGCGGGCATCTGGCCATGCTTTTCCCAAATACTCTGAGCATCGCCCCCGCCACCAGCGTGCTCTCCGAGTCCTGGGACCCGGTGGTCTGGTTCGGTCAGGATCACGGCCGGCTGGTGACTGAGTCTGGACCCTATCCACGCCCCTGCGAATTCCTGGGTTCTTTCTTTTATATCTCTTTCTGATAATGAAAATGTGCTTGGGTAGACTTAGGAAACTAAAGTTAAACGTTTCCAAACACGCTGAGGTCACTTTAACAATTCAAAGGACGTGAAACATTTGCCCTGGGGATGGGGAAAGCCCGTTCACTCTGCCGTCCCGCTTTGGAAGTGCCGGCCTCCAGCGGTGACCCACAAGTGACAACTGGGGCGGAACGAACACTGTCCCCATCCTCTCCTTTGCCCACAAGACAGCGCTCAGGCACGCAGCCCACTCAGCACTGGTCCGGCCCTCCCCGCTCCATGCGATTGGCTGCGTGGCGGCCAGGAGGCGTGAGGAGTGGGAGAGGGCCGGGTTGGTAGGGAAGTGAGCAGGACCAAGCGACTTCGCTGGTGCACTTCAGCGGAGCTGAGTCCGGTCAGAATTTACTGAATACTTCCTTGGGACAGGTTTCCTAAGTGCACTGTCTGCGGGCCCAATTTCCGTGAGCACTTCCTCCTGACAGAATTCTTGAGTGCACTGCCAGCGGTCTGAAATTAAGTGAGCACTTCCTCCGGACCGGATTATTGGATGCACTTCCTCGGGCCCAACAGGTGCGGGATTGTGTTCTTGAGTGCATTCCTACAGACAGAGTTTACGTGAGAAATTTCTATGGATTGGAATGGTCAGTGCACTTCTTCCAGGTTGGGTTTGCGTTATGCTTTTTGAGGGTGGGTTTTGGGGTTGCACTTCAGCTGGGCCGGTTGGTGGTCGCACTTTCTACTAACTGGCTCCGCTAACGCACTTCCGCGGTGTTGGCGAGGAGAGGGGCTAGTTAGGGTTCGGCCGCCGTCTCACTGGCCCTACTAAGACTGGTGGAAGGAGTGGGGCGTGGTGGCCCGGGACTCATAGAGCCACAGGTGCAGGAGCCGTCGCCTTGTTAAGCCCTCGTTGGGAGCGCTGCGCCTACTCCCACGTGCTTTGTGGTCTGTCAGGTCCGTGTGGCTTAGAGCACAGGGACGACCAAACTTCCCTGATTGCGGCGCTTGTGGTGGTTCTGTTCGATGATGTGCCAGTTCGATTTGCGTTCAGGATGAATGGAGAAGGCTGTGTAGGCTGGTTGGTTAACTCACTATATTTTATTGTCTATAAGATCTAAACTAGCGGAAAGCAACATTTAGAAGCGGCCTCGTGTTCTTTTCGTGACTGATTCCTGAAAGAGCCTTTCCTCAAAGGCTAGGGAGGTTGAAGGTGTGTTTGAAAGATGCCGGGTGGAAGCAAGGGCAGGGAGAACACTAGAGGGCGCCCTTGCACTGTCCGAAGTGCTGTGCCCAGGAACCGAGGGGCCAGCGCTTGGATGGCCAGGTCACAGAGCAGCTGCAGCCCTTTACTGGGTTTTACTAAGCACCAGGCATGGAATTTAATGCTCTTCGTAGTTATTCTAAAAACGCTCTATATAATAAGGCCTATAGTTTAGTTAGTCACATTGTAACACTTCTTCTGTTTTTGTAATTGTGCTATGATTATGGATAAAGAGTATAGAACTGTTCTGTACCTTTCAGGGAAATTTTCTCTAAGATATTTTGATGGGGGACATAAAAGTTTAGAGAGGTTAACCCACGTCATGTAAAAGAACGTGACAGGATTTCAGCTGGGTCCTTAACCACAGCCCATGCTGATCGGTGGGTAATCCACGTGTCCTTAAACCAGTGGCCCTGCTAAGTCTAATGTTAACGGAAAACTGAAACCAGGTACATCAGCTGTCTTCACTAATGCGACGCTGCTGTTCCGGTCCTTGTCACCATGACTCTCCTGTGCCAGGAAAGTCTTGTGTAGAAGGTAAAAGTTGTAAATAATCATGCTGCGGTCAGGAACTTGCCCTCTTCTTTTTTTTTTTTTTTTAAGATTTTATTTATTTATTTTTAGAGATAGGAGAAGGGAGGGAGAAAGACAGGGAGAGAAACATTGATCAGGACAGGGGGCCAAACCCACAACCCAGACATGTGCCCTGACTGGGAATCAAACCTGTGACCCTTTGCTTTGCAGGAGGACACATAACTGCACTGAGCCACCCTAGCCAGGGCTCCTCTGCCCTTGACAATGTTCCTTCTTGGCCTTGTGTCTGGTCATCCTTCATGGACCCCGTGCGTTCTATCTGTCATTACACTCTCCGATTGGAGTCCCTGACTCCTCTGCCCAGATTAGGTCTGACTCTACTGTGCCCTCCTTCATCAGTTGTCCAGATGGTCGCCTTTTCCTCAGTTTTTTCTTTTAATGTCTGTAATCAACACAAAGTATACTGTTTTTACCTGCACTATCCCTGTAAAGTTACAAATTTGCTTTTCACTCTGAGTCCTAAAATGGGGTTACTTCAGGGGAAATATTCTTGAGTGGAGCAATCTCACTTTTTTCAGAAACTACTAACCATTAAGGAAGTGGCCACGAGTCCAGCCTGGGATGTTGGAACTCTGCCCAGAGGACCCTCACAGGAGACAGAGGCAGAGGAATTCTGGGGTCAGGAGAGGGGGGCATGTCGGATCTGGTGAAGGACCTTCTCTGGCAAGTCTTGAATGACCTACAATGTGGCTTCATGCTGACAGGTTCCTGGTGTCTCCTTTGTGAGAACAGTTGTGATGTTTGTCTGTCCCCACATCCCTGCACTGTCACCTCCATCCTCCCAGTCTGTTCTTCCATCCCTGTCCTCTGGACATCTGGCCTCCCTGCTGAACCCATTCTCGGGCCTTTGATTCTCTTCCATGCTGTACTTGTTCATTGGGTCACTCTTGTTCCTGACTTTTCTTCACCCTTTTCTGGTATCACGTCACCTAGTCCTCTTGTTTGCCATCTTCCAGTGTCCTCCTCAAACGTTGTCAGACCATTTTGTTGATGTATGTGAGCCATGTGCCTCTAGTATGTGCGTTGTACAGCGATGGAGTACAGCACAGTGTGGTGCCGTAACGATGTTATTTCCTGTGTACTTCAGTGACGTTCAAATACTGTGCTTTTCATTTCAGACGATGGGATCAGAAATTAAAAAGGACAATTGATTCAAAAACAGGATCTTCCTATAGATGTGGATCCCAAGAAAATTTATGTGGCCAAACCAACAGAGAGGTCCCTGGATGTGGGGACACCCTAGACCCCAAAGGGTGGACAGAAAGACATCAGAGAAACACTTTGAAGGAGAGAAGATGTAAGTGTGACGAATGTGGGAAAAGACTTGCTCAATACTCAAGCCTCATGGGACCTGAGAATTCATCCTGGAGAGAGATCCTGTCCTTGCAGCGTCTGTGGCAAAACTTCCACTGGGAGCCCACCTCGCTCAGCATCTGGGACCTGTCCTGGACCGAGTAGTTCTGGGGCAGTGAGTGTGGTGGAGCTTTTCCTCACAGCTTAGCCTCAGTAGGCAGGAGGCGACCTGCACCGGGACAGGCCACACGGAGCAACCACTGTGGAAAACGCTTCAGCCTGAGCTTAGGCCTCGTCCACCCCCAGAGGACATGCAGCGTGAGGGGCCCCATCCGTGTGCCCAGGGCGGGTTGGCCTCCGGTCACTGCGAACATCGCACATCTGGGAACAGAGGAGTCCATGTGGGGGAGGGGCCCTGGCGACGTGGGTGGAGCTGCTCCTAGCTCTGCTTCCCCGGGACACCAGGTTGCAGGCTGCAGACCTGATGGTGACAGCTCTGAGCCCCCTGCCATGCCCGCCAGAGTCACTTAAACAAAGCTTCCAAGCCCGTGACTGCTGGACTGGCCGCTGGTCATTTTGTGAAATTTCTCAGAAATAAGTGGCTCAGGAAATTGGAGTGTTTACCTTCCTCTTCCCCGTCCCTTGCTCTCCTCCTCTCCTCCCTACTTTTCATGCAGTTGGAGGAATAATCTCCTCCGAAGTGTGAATTTAGAGTTAAGGTATGAACTACTTTGGGGGAAAAAAACCCTAAATTGCTGATTAATGGTGAAATATATTAACCTATCAATTATTCACACTAAAAACATGGTGAAACACAAAAACTATTTTATGATACTGGAACGAATTATGGTGGACGGGAGGTGACTAGACTGCCGATTCCCAGGGCTGCTCACATCGTGGACCAGAGATGGTAGTCGCGCCCCATGTAGGTTTGTTTTGTCTTGTTTCTAATAGAAAATTATAGCAACTCTTTAAGAATCAGCATATTTCACACACAATCTGACTTTCCAGGCTCCCTTACAAAGATAGTGTACGCCATTTTTGTCTATTAATATTTGTGTTCTATAAGTAAATGTTTACTTAAATCTTTTGCGATGTTTCTATTGGTTTAGTCATATTTTTCTTGTTTTTTTATAAGAGGTGCCAGCATGTTAGGAAGATCAGCCCTGTGTCTTTTAGATCTGTGGCATGTTTTACTCTGAGCTTATATTCTAACTTCTTGCATCACCAGTTGTACAAATCTTTTCCTTTATGGCTTTTCAGTTATGTCCTTAGGGTTTCATGTCATGCTTAGGCAGGTCTGCCTAAGGTAGCAATATCTGCAAGGTATTGCAGATACCTTGGTAAGGTAGCAATATCCTCCCAGCCTGTCTCTCACCTCTGCCCCTGCCCAGACCCCTCACTTACGAGTTTATTTGTAACACAGCAGCCAGAAAAACCTGTTCGGTACCTAGGTCTGATCGTGTTACTCCTCTCCTTAGAAATTCCAAATGGCTTTCTGTCTTGCAATAAAAAACAGTGACCTTGTACTCACCCAAGGCCCTGGTACCTGTCCTCCTTTACACTTCCCGCAGCCTTTTTGCTCCCTCAGCTCCAGATGCGTCCTTCCTGTTCCTACAGTGTCTCAGACACTCTACTCGGGCCTTTGCATTCGCAGTCTTTCTCCCCAAAGCACCTTCCCTCCAAATGCTCAGTGCCCCCAGGCTTCGCGTCAGTGTCAGTGTCAGTGTCAGTGAGAGCCTCAGTACTCCGCCCCTCCCCCCACGTTTACAATCACAGACCCCATATGTCCTTTATTTTTCTCCTTAGTACTGACATTCACCATCTAGTACACTCTGTTTTTCTTCATTGCTTGCCTCCCGTCTGTTACACACAAATCCCATGAAGGCAAGAGCTTTGTTTCGCTTTAACGTGTAGCTGCAGGTTCCAGAACAGTGCCTGGCATAGTAGGTGAATGATAAATATTTGTGTGAGAAAGGCAAGCATTACTCACCCATCAGATTGGCAAAGGTGAAAACGTAACGTGTTGACAAGCGTATAAGTGGCATCGCAGTGGGTTCTATGTTTGGTAACTTGGCCCTATAAGCGCAGATAGGGGTACCCTGCTCGGTGATTCTGTCTCTGGAATGTGTGCGGCGGGTCGGCCCTCGTATACGAGAAATGTGTGGCTCAAGTTTACCGTGGCTGCGTCTGAAAAGGCAAAGATTGGGACGACCAACATGAACACCAACGGGCCAGTTATTAAAATTTGCAGCACATACGATTGAATGTTATGTTGTTTAAAAAAAAAAAAGAGCAAGACTGAGGATGTCTTTTATGTACAATCCCCCAAATCAGTCCAGAGGGGGAAAGGAGCGGAAACGCTGTCTTTTTCTGTAGAAGACGGTGAAGATGATCCGCATAATGAAAAGCTGGTCGAAACCAGGTGCTAGGTAGGGGACACTTATTCTTTTTAAATGTTGAACTTTGTGAATGCTTTCCTTATTCACATTGCTTTTTAAATGAGTAAACCGGAAAGACCTTGAGAGGGGAAAAGATTTTTAAAGCCGGGCTCGCGGGCCTCACGCTCCAGTCAGTCAACGGACGCCGGCTGGGTCCTCCAGCGGAGGGCTGCCGCCGAGACGGCCGAGACGGGCTTCCTAGAGCAGCCGGAAGTGCCGCTTGGTCTTCGGAGGGCGGCCTTTATCCCGCCCACCGAGGACACTGTCTCTGGTTCCTCCTTGCGCCTGCGGCGTAGGGGGCAGGCCGTGTTGGGGGTAGCAGCGGGGAGGCGGGTGACGGTGACGGTCCCGGTCCTGGGTAGAGACTGGGTCCGGGCTGCAGTCAGTGGACACCCCTTCCCGCTTCCCCCGCCCCCCCGCAGGTGGGGAGCGCCGGGCGACCTCCCGGAGAGGACCCAGCGCACTGCGGCTGCGAGCAGTCCTGGGTCAGCGCGAACGAGCCCGCTGAGCGGGGTGTCCGGCTCACAGGTGCTCCTGAGAGTTCGCCGGACCAGACCGGACCGAAAGTCTGACTTGCACTGAGTTAGACTGGGATCCGTGTTCTCGCGTCAGTCCCGCTGTATTCGGGTTCTCAGCCGCTCGTTATTTCTCTGAGACGAGATTCCAAGATTTTCCTGGAATCGATCCCAATAGAGGACTGATCTCCTGAGAGTCAGCACAGAATGGCCACAGCCCTGGCCTCCGGGGGACAGCAAGACCCGGCAGCGGTGGGGGAAGGAGAGCGCTGCGGGGGCTGGGGTTGCGCCAGGCCGCGGGGACGGGAGCTCTGCCGGCAGCTGTTCAGGACGCTCTGCTACCGGGACGCCCCGGGGCCCCGAGAGGCCCTGGCCCAGCTCTGCGAGCTCTGCCGGCTGTGGCTGCGGCCAGAACGCCACACGAAGGAGCAGATTCTAGACCTGCTGGTGCTGGAGCAGTTCCTGAGCATCCTGCCCGCGGACCTGCGAGCGTGGGTGCAGGCGCAGCGCCCCGAGACCGGGGAGCAGGCGGTGGCTGTGCTGGAGGATCTGGAGAGGGAGCTCGATGAACCTCCGGAGCAGGTGGGAAGGGGCGTCGAGCTGTGAGGGGCAGGGCGTGTGGAGCAGCCAAGAAAAGGCATCTGGAAGAACGGCCCGAGTTACTTAACTTATGACCCTGGAGAAGAACAGGCTGGGGGGCGGGGCACAGTAAAGCGACGTCAGACTGTCAGAGGAACGCGCGCGTATCAAGAAAACAATTTTCTAACATCCACACGTAAAGGATGGGTTACCTTGTAATAAGAAATCTAGCTTCCCAGAGGAGTACTCAGCTTGGGGTTAGTGAATGTCAAGGATATTACAGAACAGCACTGTCCAACAGAAATATGAGCTACATTTAAATAAAAACAAGTGAAATTAAATAGTATGTTTTGTGTAACCTAAAATATGTAATCAATATAAAATTGAGACATTTTACCTTTTTTGTATTATGTACAATATTTGGCATGTATTTTACACTGCAGATCTGTTTTTACTGGCCCTGTTTGAAGTGCTCAGCAACCACATAGTGCTGGTGGCTGGTGGTCAGCAGTGACCGGAGAAACGCCCGCTTGGTGGGAGCTGGTCTACATTCCGAGGTGCAGGACTGAAGTCCTGGGCCTCAGCACATCGCCGTGAAAAGAGACACTGAATGTCACTCTCGGTATCTAGAATGGTGGAGATTAGACTCTAGGGTTCTCTTTTTAGTCATTATTGCCATTTGTAACCTAACAAGAATTTGTCCCTTTATCTACATCCATGGTCCCTGGCAGATGTTCTTTTTGATCTTTTCTCTGGAGTTCTTGCAGTTCTTTCAGGAAAATCTACCTTACGAGCCCAATCATGCTTCCTTGTTCCCAGGTCCGAGCCCAGTCAGAAACACAGGACACATTCCTGGACAAGTTGGCCGCATCGAGGAGGCCACATGAGTCACTGGCTGCCCAGCTCCTCCCCAAGAAGACCCAACAGGAGCCCCAGGCGAATGGTAAGGAGCAGGTTTCACGTGTGAGGGAAGAGGTGCCTCGTATGTTAGAGGAGCCTGCTCACTGTCTCCTCCTTTCCAGCTTTCCCTCATTGTCCTCTGCCTCCCTGTGGGAGATGTCATCCCCCTTCTACCCTTGCCCTGTCACAGAAATTATATTTTTGTTTTCCATTAGACTTACAAGCATTCTTTGGTTTAACAGGTGGAGGGTGATACTTAAGTATTCATTCAAGTTAATACCTGTTGGTATCTGGTGATCCTGTCCAGATCACCTTTCATTTCCATTATGAGCAGGGGGACTTGTGCGACCCCTTGCATTAGTCTGTGAGGGCGACTGGAACAGAACACTGCAGACTGGAACTCTGTTTTCTCACAGTTTCAAAGGCTAGAAAGTTCAAGACCAAGGGGCTCCTCTGGTGAGGGCTCCCTTGTGTCTCCACATGGCCTTTCTCTGTGCCCACCCACACCCGGTGTCTCTCCCTCTTCTTGTACCTGCTGGGTTAGGGCCCCGCCCTTACCACCTCCTTTATCCCTAATTACCTGTGTAAAGGCTCTTTTTCCAAATGCAGCCCCAGTGGGGTGAAAACTACAACGTATGATTTGGGGGAGCACAGTTCAATCCATAACACACCCCCAAGCTGGAGGAAGTGGAGCGGAGAAGAGTCAGTCAGCAAAGCAGGTGTTTGGTTTGTTTGTGTCTGCCTGTCAGGCTGACGGGGTTTTGGTTGTGGTTTGCTCCGCATCCCACTAAGTAGCTCACGAATTAAAACCAGGCTGTCCCATGCATCTTCAGGCCACACTGAAAAGGACACAGATCGCACCCAGTTCACCCAAACTCTGCTCCCAGTGCCCCAACCCTCTGTGGAGACACTCGTGTCCCGGACGCCTCCCTGACTCCATTCTCACTACCCTAATCTCCCCGGTGTGGCTCTCTCATTCTCCGGGGTCCCTGCCCGGTGGTTTGCCTCATCTGAAAAATTATTTTAGGCTCAGATATTCCTGGCCAATATCTGGAAAGCACAGCATTCACTTGTGTATAATTTAAAGGAGGCTGTTAGTGCTTTAATGTGGAACATTGGCTATTGTTTGCTTTAGAGGTGAGGTTGAGACTCTGTTCTGTTCACACCTCTTTTCACTGAACATTTGTTGAGCAGCAGCTCTGTGCCAGGTATCTGAGAAAAGGAATAAAAGGCAAGATGCTTGAGTTCTTCAGGTAGCTCCCTGAGGCAGGCCTGTGAGGCATCGGTGTGTTTGTGTGAGCTGAGATGGGGGATGTTCCAGGCAGAGAGAACCGTGGGGGAAAGAAGCAGAAGAGCATCACACACCCTAAGAGCAGTACCTGCTCTGAGTTTGGTTTTAATTTGGAGAATTTTGTGGGCAGGAAAATCGAAGGCCAGTGGTAAAGATTCCTGAACACCATGCGGAATAAATGAACTTCATGCCATCAGATGGAAATCTGTTAGTGTTTTACGTAGAGACGTGGCTGACACAAAAATCATTATCTGTGATTCCGTTTCTTAAAAATGACATAGAAAAAGATTGGAAGGATTATATGCCAAATAGACAAAGGATATTTCAAGATAATTAAATCATTTTCTTCTCTATTTTTTGAAGTCTGTAAGTGAAATAACAGCTATAGTAGAGAGGAAAGATGTTCATACCAGGGGTGGAGGTAGACCCCTCTCAAATATAGAGGGTGGTCTGCCAGAGCAGGAATAAGGCTGGGGAGAGAAAAGGGAGAAATCAAGAGATACTTACTTACTATAGAATGAACGATCTGATTGGATGTTGGGGGGGTGGGTATTTTAATACAGCCCACATCTGTGTCTTGGGCTACTTGGCAGATAATGGCGTCAGCAACAAGAAAAATCACAAGGGGCTGTATAGGCAGACCTCGTTTTATTGCACCTAGTGTTATTGTGTTCCACAGATGTGTTTTTTACAAATAGAAGGCATGACCCTCCACCAGCAAAAAGGTTACAACTTGCTTGATTGTAGTCATCGCTTTATGGTGGTGGTCTGGAACCAAACCTCAGTATCTCCGAGATCTGCCTGTATCTGTGTTGGAAGAAGAGCTGGTGTGGATTCAGGCTTTTGTTTGGTTGGTTTTTTTTTTAATCCTCACCAGAGGATAAGCTTATCGATTTTAGAGAGAGGGGGAGGGAGTAAAAGAGGGAGAGAAAAAGTGATGCAAGAGAGAAACTGATCAGTTGTCTCTCGCATGCACCCCAACTGGGGACTGAACCCGCAATCCAGGTGTGTGCCCTGACCAGGAATCAAACCTGTGACCTTTTGGTTTACAGGGAGACATTCCAGCTAACAGAGCCACACTGGCCAGGGCTGAATTCAGTTTTTATATTGTGGATTTGCAGTGCCTGTGAAACATCCAAGTAAGTAAAGTCCAGCAGGCGATGTAGTTTAAATTAATTTTCTAAATCTGGGAGAAAGGTGTAGGAGGAGGTGGAGATTTGGGAGTCATCTGGGTAGATGACAGAAGACATGGGTACAGCAAGGTTGATCAGGAAGAATATACAATCCAGTGAAAGAACCTCAGTTAAGTTTGGGAGGGGGATTTCATCTAGAGTGTATTTTATTTCCTGCCGCTACTGCAGCCTCCTTAAGTGTCTCTTTGGCTGCCTCCCTGATCTCAGAGTCACAGTGTCAGAGCTGGAAGGTATCTCACCTGTGGTTGACTGAGACAGCAGTGCCCTTTACAACTGGATGATGAAAATGGTCTCGGTCTGTGCTGTCCAACACAGATTCTGTAAAGGATGTAGGAGACATAGAAAAGCAGAAGAGGGTGTCAACTGAAGCCAAGGAAAGAGTGAGCCAGACGTAGTTGCTTTTCCCGACAGAACACAGGTAAGGACTGATAGTCTCAGAAAAAAGGATTCAACCCAGCACATGCACAAGGTCACCCACCATCCTCCTGCTTCTCCCTCTCCCTCTGATTGTTCACCACGTGCCTCCCACGCCCCTCTTATTTATCCTGGGTGTGTCTGTAGTCCCTGTTTACATTTGCTACTCTGCCTTTGCACAGGTTTGCCAGGTGACCCCTGGATCCACATTTTTGCCTTTTCCTCTCTTCTTAATCTATTCCCAAATATTGTATCCTGCTGCTCTCTTCCTCCCTGGCCTCTTGCTGCCTTCCCTTCATCTTCGTAATCTTTTGATAGTGCCAAGTACCTCATTTGTGTGACTTTTTAACGACACATTTGTAACACTTGTATGTTCTGTCTTCCATAGGCTCTTTGCTTCTCAAACCTAAAAGAGGGCCTGTTTGTTTCAGGTGATAAAACCAGGACTGAGAATGAAAAGTTATCGCGGAAGGAAGATGTGCCCGAGGACACAGAAGTTCTTGGGAAGGTAAACAACAGAGTGAACAAAGACGTTCCTCAACATCCCAAATCCAAAGATGCCTCTGAAAGTGAGGGCAGGCTAGAGAGGCGGCAGAGGGAAAGAAGACACTATAAGTGTGATGACTGTGGGAAAAGCTTTGGTCATAGCTCCGCCCTTAGTAAGCACAGGAGAACTCACACTGGAGAGAAACCCTATAAATGTGACGAATGCGGGAAAGCCTTCAACCAACGCTCACATCTCGTCGGACATCACCGAGTGCACACTGGAGTGAAGCCCTATAAATGTGACAAATGTGGGAAAGATTTTAGTGGGCGCTCAGGTCTTGTTCAGCATCAGAGAATCCACACAGGTGAAAAACCCTACGAGTGCCAGGAGTGTGGGAGGCCCTTTCGGGTAAGTTCAGCCCTTATCAGACATCAAAGAATTCATGCAGCAAAAAGATTGTACTAGAAAGGGCTCAGTAACACCAGTTGCTTCGCTGCTCAGGTCTGATTAGAGACCTATGAGTATCCTGAATGTAGTCAAAGCTTCGATCATCATTAAAAATTTCCCTGGCACCACAGAATCAGGCAAAGACTTTTCAGTTCTTTTCTGTGAGGTACCAACGGTGGAACCAGCCCACCACATATGTAATTATGTTGAAATGGATGAAAACTGCTTTTGAAATTAATACTATCTGTAGTATACAAAAACAGTACTATCTGTTTACCATCATTGTTTATAGAATGACCTAAATACCTAAATATTTATTCCTTTTTTAATCTTCAGTAGGGGATATAATCATTTTGTGCAATATTTTTCTTTGCCAATGATAAAAAAGAGGAAACCATAAGAAAAGTCAGCAGGCGAAAGAAAAAACGGGAGGGAAAGCAGTAAGTGAGGAACAGGAGCTGCCGGCCTGGGCGGTGGCGGGTGTAGTGTGTTCGGGATCCGTAACACCAGACATGTCGCTTCTCCTCTGAGTACAAACCAGTGATGTTCAGCCACTTGCCACGGGAATTTTTAAAACATGCAGTACCTGCTATTTAGTAAGGGACACTGACCTCTTTTCCCTTAGACTGTCAAATAAAAAAATGACAACAGCCAACACAACAATAGCTGCCTGGTGTGAATGAATCAAAATTATACTCACTTTTTGTCAGATCAGCAAAAAATATATTTTTGATGTGCCGCAGAGTTTCAGTACTTAATTCCTGTGCACCTCCAGATGGAAAAGGTTGGAAGTCACTGCTGTAACCTGAGGGACGTGGGAGAGGTTGGTCTGGAGCTGCACTCTTCAGTGTGGTAACCGGTCCCATGGGTGGTCGTATAAATTCACACTGAACACAAGGAGCATGGGAAGTTCAGTTCCTTAGTGACATCACCACGTTTCAGTGCTCAGTAGCCACATGCAGCAAGCAGCACCTGTGTTGGACAGCATAGCCGAGACCATTTTCATCACTGAGTTGTAAAAGGCACTGCTGTCTCAGTCAACCACAGGTGAGATACCTTCCAGCTCTGACACTGTGACTGAGTTCAGGGAGGCAGCCAAAGAGACACCCGTGGAGGTTGCAGTAGCAGCAGGAAATAGAATATACTCCAGAAGAAAACAGTTTAATAATAATGGCACTTTTTGGCCATAAAAAGGGGGTTTATTCTAATTGGAGTAAGGTGATTAGTAAGTGTAACAGCCTAATAATTTAAATTGAAAGCTTACGTTACTACCTTATCTCTATGAAGAGTGTAATTTCAAGGTAGCATCCATGTCAGGTAACCTACACCAACAGGAGACCGGGAGGTCTGGGACACCAGTACTGTGAGGTGTGTTAGCACTTTATGGACTTGAACAGAGTGATGTGGCGGGAATTGTGGCCACAGGCCAGGCACCTTCAAACGTGCAACACTGTCCAACTCTCAGGACCCATGAGTTCTAGGAACAGCCAGCACCAGAACGATCAGGGAGTGACCTAATTTCTCATTAACAGACAATTATGCACTTGCTTTTGCATTGTGTTTTTTGTGACTGCTACTGTTGGTATTGATTCCAAAGTGCCACCCTAGTGTCCATTACCCGGTGTGACCAGAGAGGCAATGACAGGAGTCAGGGGATAGAACATTGTGGAGCCAGGGACCTCTGGGGGGATGTAGGCAGGAGAGGAGAGTCCAGTGGGATCCGGATAACAGCAGGCATGAGACAGGAGGCACGAGGCCAACGGATGGCAGGGAAGAGCAGGACCTGTCCTCACGGGCCTGTAGAACCCACAGGAAACCAGTTGGAAAAAAGAGCTCATGTGTCAGACACTAATCAGAACCACTGGGTTCTAGCAGAGCCATCCTGGGTGGGCAACATCTGCTCTGAACCCCAAACGTGGAAAGCAGTTACTCAATTAGTTGTGTCAAAAACATGCATTGCTCTCCCGTCCCGTCTTTTTGGAGGGAGTTTTTAAGGGAAGCAAAAACTCAAGATTGTAGATTTCCTGAACTAACTGAACAGGTGTGATTGGAGGAGGCAGGTAACACAGTGTGGGGGCAGCTCGTAGACGCAGACGGGGATGCTGGTGACTAGTTCTGAGTGAGGAGCCAACAGCCAGGAGGGGAGGAAACAGATGAGTGAGGGATGTGTGGGCACTGGAGAAGGGACACGAAGGAATAGGGAACAAGGGTACAGGGAAAGGCACGAGGAGTAAGTGGAAAAGAAGAGAATGGCGAGTAATTCTAAGATTGGCATTAACCATTTTTGAGACAAAGGGTCACAGGACAGAAGCCATGCGAAGAGGCACAGATCGGCTCCTCACCCCAAGGTGCTGAGAAGTCTCAGGTGCACAGCACAAGCTCCTGATGTTACCGTCGCCGAACGTGTTACCTACACGTTCAGCCTGAGCATGATCTCTTAGTCTAGCCAAAAAGCCCATCAACAGTGACCACTCGACTAAAAACTTTGTCTCCGGCGCCGGGTCTCGGGGACACAGTCTCAAGCCCGGGCGCTGGGCCGTCGGACGTGCCGCTGTACGAGGACTGGCCGCGGTCGCCACGTTCGGCACCGTCCCCCCCTCAACGCGGCGTGATCGTTGCCGTTAGTTGAGAATTCAATGCGTCATCGTTGTCGTCTGTTTAAAACAATTCCCCTAAGGTTCACAATTACCACCATTCTAAGCTCCCTAGATAGTTAACCCCAGTCCCACCCGCGGGGAACACGCCCCCTGGCCTCACGCCCCACCTCCCCCGCCAGCCCAACCCACTGCCTCCGGCCTCCGCGCTCCCGAATCCGTAGCAACCGGAAGTGGGCGGGGTCGCGAGAGCCATGAGAAAGGGGGCCGGCCTTTCCCGCGTCCGGAAACGCTGGAGTTCCCGCCTGGAAAAGGGCCGAGGCCGGGACTTGAAGGAAGAGCAGGTCTGTCGCGGGGATCCGGGAACGGGGTCCGGCAGGTGGTTTGTCGCCCAACCGCGGACCTGCGGACCCTCCAGGATTCCACTCGGGGCGGAAAGGGACGGGGGACAAGCCTCGCTGCGGTCCGCAACTCCCTGCCCCGGGATCCCGCGGTGGTCGGCTGGTCTGTGCTTCCCGTGCGGGTCCGGCGGGCGAGCTCCGGGGAGGGGCGGCCGGACGTAGGTGGCCTTGGGTCCCACCCGCGAGGGTGCGGGGTCTGTGCCGGTCACTGCTTCGGGACCTGGCAACACCTCGCAGACGAAGGGAGACGAAAACTGGCCTCTGTTTGAACTTATCCGCCCCTTAGGGAACGCGGGGACTGGAGTAGGGTGAAGCATCCTGCCGCTACTAACCTGTAGACCCGGTTCGGGTGCTGGCTCCACCAGCCCTGTTAACCAGGACCATAATATGGTACCTGCCTCATTGGGTGGTTGTGATGAGTGACAGGATGCATGTAAAAAACTTAGTCTTTAGTTAGACATTGTCTTTCTCCCGTGTCGTCCGTCGTCCGTGTTATGCAAATGAGACTAATTAACCAACTGTCGATTTTCTGGAGGCCGTGTGAAGAAAAGTAAAGTAAAGCGGGTACGGGAGAAACCGTGAAGAATGAAAACACTGACGTCACCGTGAGCTTCACCTGGCACCTGGTGAGCTGGCACAAGTTGGGATCACGGGGAAGGAACTAAAAATGGAAGGGGAAGGGGAGTCACGCCGACTAAATTGAGCTAAACGGCAAAACGAATCAAACCACCATTCCTGTCAGAGAGGTGTGGCATATTTGTATATTTAAAGGGCCACCTAGTACTGGAACTCGGAAATCTCAGAATAAATATTGGACACCTAAACCGAGGGAGCTTATAATCTGTTTGAAGAGCAAGTGTAACAGTAGCCACTAATGTGACACAGAATGTGGTGAGTGACACATAGGACGATAAATCTGAGAAGTGAGAGAAATGTGTTATTAGAATAATAGGCCAGTGCCTGGAGCAATGAGACAAGTCCTTTGACCCGAGACCGTGGGGAAGTGTGGCAGTGCCCGAGACCGTGGGGAAGTGTGGCAGTGCCCGGGGAGAGGGACTTTATGGAAGGCTGTGAGAGGCAGGCAAGGTTGCTGCTGGTGGAACAGGATAGTGCTCAGCCATGAACACGATAGAGTGCCAATGACAGAAGCAGTGTCAGAACACTGGGTACTCCGTATTTCTTGGAAGACAGCTATGCGTATAAAGGTGTGAGTGATCATATGCACGAGTGTGGGACTCGTGCATATAAGGGAAAAGGATACACTCCACACTGAACAGTGATCACTGGTATTGAGAATGGTGAAGATTTTACAGTATTTGCAAGCTAATGATTTAAGTTTCCCACAGTTTGGTGGTTGCTGCAAAAGTCACTAAACTCCTATGTCAGAGACGAAGGTCTTTATTTAACGACACAAGCATCATGAGTTTCATGTTCCCCTTGTCCTCAAAGCGAACAGGGGCCTCGAGTGCCCAGGTGGGTGCTGCTCACATGATGGGTTTGCATTCGGCAGAGAAACCCCAAGCTTAGAAAACCCAATCTTTGCCCAAAGGGAGGCATTGTCTTCATTATCCTGGTTGGAAAACAAATCTGCTTCAAGAGAGATGCAAACATCTTTGCAAAGATAATCAGAGAGAAAACTAGCCAGAAGACCTGGAGAAATATGAGATCCTTGGAGAATTGTTTCCCAACCCTTTAGGTAACAGCTAGTGGGGGTTAGAGGAGATGTCAGCTATTTTTACTTTATATACGTCTAGATTCTAATATTCTGTCGTGTTTTATTTTGATTGTTTTTCTCTTTCTTAAAAAAAAATCTTGATTTTTAAAAATGTAGTGAGAAATAACCCTGGTCGGGTGGTTCAGTAGGTTGGAGCATCGTCCCAAACACCAAAAGTTTGCAGGTTCGATTCCTGCTCAGGGCACATAACTGGGTTGCGGGTTCCATCCCTGGTTGGGGTGCATATGGGAGGCAACCGATCAATGTTTCTCTCTCTCTCTCTCTCTCCCTCTCCCCCTCACCCTCCCTTTCTCTCTCTAAAATCAATAAACATATCCTCAGATGAGGATTGAAATAAATATATATACACACAAAAAATAAGGGGCAAATAGAGAGGTTTCGTTTGTTCTAGTAAGACACAAGGAGCCCTCGGGTCAGTAGTTGGGGGAATGGTAAGGACATTTCAGGAACACAAATGCAGTGACCCTGTCTGGGTGGACTGGAGTTAGGAGGGCCATCTCAAGGCGGCAGAAATGCAGGTGTGAGGTAATTAGAACCGAGGGTGGTGGTTTATTAATGGAGAAGAACAACATTTTAAAGGAGGAATCTGCTGGCTCACGACTTTTCCTTCGTGTCCACATTTCATCAGGATAAATTAAGGAAGCCTCTTAAGACTTTATGACTTGGCAGTTGGTGATATTGTTAACAACATCCAATGGTGTTTTAATGGGGAGTTGAATTTAAGAAAGAGAAAGAAAATCCCAGGTCCAGGAGGTTTAATTGGAGAGTTCTACCAAACATTCAAGGGATAAATAAGTCCTATATTATATAATCCTTTCCAGAGAACAAAAATGAGGTTACACTCCACCCATTTCATGAGGCTAGCAAACCTTACCCTTTCTTTCATGTTCTGCTCTTGATTTTCATGAAATGTCCTCCAGTGCTGGAGCCTGTCCATACTTAGGTATGAAACCCTGAGCTGGTTAACCTAGGTTGTGTGAGTTCCTGCACCTTTAGGAGGCTGCTCGTGCTGCTGGTCTTACCCCAGTGGGAAGTCTGGGTGCAGGTGATAGATAAGCAGGCTACAGGCAGGCCTTCCCTTAGACTGAGGGGACAGGGAGCAAGCTCACTGGCTGGGGACCTACACAATTAACACAGCAAGAGCCACCTTCTTGGAGGGGGAAAGCTTCAATGTGCTCCCTCTTAGGCAGTGCTGTCTATTTCTCCTCCTCCTGTTCTATTGCAGAAGTCCAGAGTCATCTCCTAGTTTGCTATGCTTCTCTCTTAGGCCTCCGTTTTCCTAGTAAAGCTCCCCCCACCCCCAATTTGTTTTAGAGAGCAGATATCAACTCATAACTAGAGGACAGAAGCCCCAACTACTAGTTAGAAAGGGGAGCTATTTCACCATCCCAAACACGTTTCTTAGATTAATGGCCCTCCCTTGTCCTTTGCAGCTGTTGGCCTGAGGTTAGACCTTTTTCAGGGTTTCTCTGGAGATGCACACCTGGCCTTGAGGGCTTGCATAGCAATTTCCTCTGCTTCTCCAACAACCTGTGATCCCAATTGCTGATTCGTTTCCAGAAATTCCTCAAAATTTTTGACCTACTCTTTGTTTTCTACCACATTAATTTCTGTACTTATTTGTTAGTTTTTCGGTCATGTAAGTAGGTTTTTGGGAGGGAGAGGAAGTAGAAAAATATGTGGCTCTTCCAACGTGAACTTGAAACAAGCCGTGCTTTTTCCAGTGTACCACCTTCTCTCCCATTTTCTCATTTTTACATACCCCACTTTTGGGTTCTTGAAGACTTTCTGACTAACGTGAAATTCGGAGTGGCAGGTACAGGGAAGTGGAGAGGAGAAGGAGGTGCCCTGCGAGAGAGGACAGTGAGCAAACACTGAAGAAAGATGTGAGAGTCCAGCCACCTTGTATTACGATAGACGTTGAAGAGATTTGCAAAACTGAATTAACTCCACTCCTCTCACTGACTTATTTTGTTTTGAAAAGTATAGTTGATGTCACAAAATATGTTATATAACATGTAATGGGCATGCTCTTATTTTTTAAAGAATGTTTTTTAATTCCTCAGTTTTAATTTTGAACGCAGCAAGTTTTGACTATCATGACCCACGTAAGCTCTCCAGGCCTTCCCTAGGTTTTCATTTGTTTGTTTTGTTTTGTTTCTTTTCAAATTTTGTTTTATTGATTCTACAGAGAGGGGAAGGGAGGGAGAAAGAGGGAGAAAATCACGGATGGGTCCCCCCGGAGATGGAACCTGCAGCCCCGGCACGTGCATTGAACCCATGACCTTTTTGTTTGTGTGAGGACACCCAACCAACTGAGCCACACTGGCCAGGGCTCTTCATAGTTCCTAAGAACATAAAAGGAGTCATTAGAAAATATTTGAGAAGTACTGTGCTATTTCATATACCTGTATAAAGTGGACCTTCTGAAACTAAAATTCAGAACTACATAGGTGGATCCAGGAACACCTTTGAGGCCCTAGGTAGGGAAAATATTTGGTGTCTTATTAGTGACATGTCCCCTGCTTGTACAAATAGGGGGAATGCCAGTAACCGGAGTCACTGTGTTTGTGCTGTGGTGCAGTGGCTATTGTTGGACCCTGCTACTCTGGGAAACTTTAGATGTGTCCTCTAACCCCTGGTGTGGCTAATTCCCGTAGTGGTTAGAAGAATTAAATGCTTGTTTTTCCCTGTTAGGAAGTCAGTAGATGACAGAGATTATCTATACACAGAGAATCAAGAAATGGCAGTGTTAGCATGTTATTTATAAATAAATATGAAGGTTAATAACAGTAAAAGGAGAGAGTTGAAGTGGTCATCTCTGGGGAGGCGTGTGGTCTGGTGTTTTTTACGCCATAATCCTGAGTGTGTATTTAATTTTTATTTTTTAAATTCATTTTTACATATGTATGCATCCATGTAACCACAACCCCTATCAAAGATAAACTTTTTGTCTTCTGTCACCACAGGTTAATTTTACTTCTTTTTGAACATGTTCTTGTAAGACCACATATTTTTGAGATTCCTGCAAATTGTTCATCTGTCAGTAGCTCATTTTTATTGCTGGTAGTATTTCATTGTATGAACATAACACTGTTCTGTTGATGACCTTTTGGATTTGTTCCGCTTGGTCCTACTGTGAATGAATGAAGCTGCCCTGGACTTAGCTTTTCATCTCTCTTAGGTTAATACCTAGGAGTGAGACTGCTGGGTCCTAAGGTAGATATTACTTAACTTCGTTAAAAACTGCCATTTTTCTGAACTGCTTGTACCAATACACTCGCACAGGTAGCGTGTAGTTCCCGTTGCCTCACATCCGCATCAGCACTTGATGTTAGTCACTGTGGTGTTAGCGGTTATACCTCACTGTGGTCTTGATTTTGCATGTCCCTAATGAATAGTGATGTTGAATACCCTTTCATGTACTTACTGGCCATTCATATATATTCTTTGGTAAAGCATGTAATAAATTCTTTGTTAATGTTGGTTTGTCCTATGACTGAGTTATAAGAGTTCTTTATATATCCTGAAATGTGTATTGCATGTCTTTTGCAGTTTGTAGCCTCTTTACACTTTTCTTAATGTTTTTTGTTGAGCAGATTATTAAAATTTTTATGAAATCAACTTTTTCAATTTTATGTTATCATTAGTGCCTTTTGAGAAATAATTGCAAAGATCATGGTGCCGTTTTACTTCAGAACTACAACTTGGGTTTTAAAAATTATTTTTTTTAATGTAAAAGCAGAAACAGCAGAGTTCTAGTCTGTCAGCAGCTGGGCGTCAGGAGCTGTGAGATGAAGGGCGAAGACTAGTGCTTTGAGAGTCTAGAAGCGTTTGTTCTGTCGTGATGATTAGATGACAGGACCCTCAAGACAAATCAGAACTAGTATCTGGACAGGACATTCCCGGGGTAGCGCTGGGGACTGGATGGAAACTTTCCTGTGTTCATCAGCAGGAACGGAAAGGGGAAATGAAGGTGAAGATTGGAGGTGCACCTGAGCACTGAGAATAGATGGGTGATTAGGAAAGGTGCTGAAGGAATAAAAATGTGGGACCAAAACAAGAGAAGTAAAAGACATTTTTTCATAACCTCCACCCGCGAGATCCTACTTAGTCTGAAAAAACTAATACAGTGGATACATAAAGAATGAACACTGATTTCCCGAACTCTGGTGTTAAAACCGAGGTCAACCACTGAGGCTTACGTCCTGCATTTAGAGTTAAAAAGGCGAAACTGCAAACGTAAGCTTTGTAAGGTAGTGCAACTCGTTGCAATAGGAAGAGGTGGAAGATCCGTGAAGTTACATTCAGTGAATTATTTTTTAATTTTAATAGTATAAGGTGTACTATTAGTAGGTGCCGTAGGGACACTTTATACTATAAACGATGATTAACAGGAATTCCTCAAGGACCGAGTCTTTGGAAAAGACAGCTGACTACAGGGGCATCTAACCCGCCTGACCGGAGCCCAAGGAACCAGTCTTGCCGACCCAGCACGTGCGCGCTCGGACAGGGTCTCGGGAGCCGCGCAGGCGCGGGAGGAGCCCGGGGCGCCGACCATAGAGCTTTCAGACCACCAGGGTTCCTAGAGAGCTGCCGGAAGTGCCGTTGGCCAAAATGCGCTCTGGCCAGTGTCGTCCCCTGGCTGGTGTCGAAGCGGGGGCCGGAGGGGCCTGGTTGGGTTGCAGCTTTCGACCCCTCTTCTCCCCGCTTCTGCCCTGGGGCCGTCCGCTGGCCTCCCTTCCCCACGGCCCCAGGACTCACGGTGAGTACTCTTCGGCCCGGGCCCCAGGGCGCTTTGTGGCCAGAGCGGCCGCCGCCGGGACGGACCTGCAGGTCCGAGCGGGGCGGGGCCGGGTGGAGCCCTGGCTGCTCCGCGCCCCTAAACTTTCGCGAGGGAACCTTTTGTAAGGGCTCGTTTTCTTCCTCGGTCACGGATTAGTGGTGTTATTTGCAGTCGAGCTTGTTTGTTGTCTTAAAATAGGAGACGGCCCCCACATTATCTTTTTACAGGTGTTTCCACCAAGTGAATAGCTTTTACGCAGCAATTTTGCTTTTCCGTCACAATAAAATTCTCATGTTTTAAAAAGATGTATTTTGCTTTGAGAAGCCCCAATTATACCTGGATACTTATCTTTGTTGTGAAGTTATTCTGCTCTTTGTAGTGCAGTATTCAGAAAATGGTGGTGTTGGCTGGACAGTTGTATAAAACGAAACACTTCTGGCGACTTCGGGGCGGTGTGGAGTTCAGCCTCGTTCAGAATCCCTCTGCCGTTAGAAGAGCTCACTGAAGCAGGTGCCCTGTTTCCTCACATCGGGTCACTCGTCCGGCAGCAGCGACTGCCGCCCCCGCCGAGCAGGACCCAGGTTTTGTCGCTTGGTCAGAGACGCGTGCTTGTGCAGTAGTCACTGTTGAAGCAGATGCAGGCATACTTTGAATTTCTGTTGTGATTAAGCGTGAAGCGCGGTGGGTGCCAAAGCATTCAGCCTGTGCCGCCAGAGACACTCCAGAGGGCCTCTTCTTGATCTTATAAGCCTGGAAAGTATCTTTCTTGTTTTATTTTCAGTTCCCAAACATCCCAAGTTAGACTTAATTCGTTTGAAAGAAAAAAACATTTCTTCTACATCTGTTAAAAAAATAATGCAGTTAAAAGCTGAGTTGCCCCTCAGTAGTTCTCAGGGTTATAGGGTTTGAGGTCAGAAGAAGCCTTAAAGGTTGACTGTTGTGACATCCTGAGTCAATGAACAAAGGGACCAGAGTTGTCAAAGGAGGTGCAAGAAGCCGCCTTTATCCACAAGGAGCTTCCCAACCTAGTGCCGGTGTGTGCTCACAGACTGTTAAAGAGGGAGGCACAGTGGATTAATTTTGTAGCACATCTCTTTGTATTTGTTTAGTTATGGACTGGGATTGTCAAAAACTGATCGAGAGGGCAAGAGACTAAAAAGAAAGGACAATAGTTGTTTGCTGATTTGGTATAAAATGTGAATATACCAGATAATTAAATGACTTCCATCAAAGCTTTGCTGTTGAGACTTTATTTAATATTATGATATTAATATTTTAATTTAATGTTTTAACATACAACAATATAAAGTTCTTGAATGGTGCACACTTAATATTGAAATAGTTTGTAGTTGGTATTGATGAGGATTAATTTTAAGGAGAACATGGCTGATTGTTCAGTAAAGATGGGCACTGGCTTTAGGAAAATTCAAAAGAGGACATGGCTGGGTGGCCCAGTTGGGAGCCTCATCTTAAACATGAAAGGTTGCAGGTTTGATCCCTGCAACGGAAGGCGACTAGTGGATGCTTCTGTCTCGCATCAATGTTTCTCTCTCTCCCTTCCTCTCTCTCTAAAAGCAATTTTAAAAATATCGTCAGATGAGGATTAAAAAAAAAAAACTCAGAAGGAAACGTGGTCAAACTGGGCCTCTGGAGCATCCTGTTCAAAACAGTGAGAGGTCAGTGTGCATGTCCCATGGCGATGGCCTTTCAAGTTTTTAAACTATAGGCGGCTTTTTTAAGAAAATTTAAGAATTTATTAAATTGTCGTTGATTTTTTGAATACATTATTTTAAAACCATGGATATTAATCCTGTCTGTTCAAAACAAACTTGCTTACCCCTTGTCTTAAATCCACCTCTTACCCAAACTCCCACACTATTCCAGGAAATCCCCCCTCTTCTCTGTAAAGTCATCATCTGTGAATTAAACTCTGATGTCAATCACCAGATTGAACCTTGTCTCTTGCTCCTTGGTTCTTCCTAGCTGTAGTTTACTCTCCAAACTCTTGTTCCCAGCCTTGTCTCATTTCAAAGATAATTTTCAAATTCTCTTCCTTTTCTAAGTAGGGTTCATAACCTTGTTCTTGGTGGGTGTCAGGTCTGCGAACTCTGCTGAAATTGACTGTAAACTTTTGTGCCTGTGGGCTTTTTTCTTGGGAGAAGTTCTCTGTTTTCATTAGATTGTAGAGACTGAACCCCCGTCCCCCCATCCCCAGCAAAAGAAGTCTTGGAAGATAGAGACGCTGTTTTGAAGATTGTCCTTCTGACTGCCTGTCTTGTTCTGTCCCTCATGGACTGTAGGTCTGTGGTTCTGTGCTGATGTTGGCATCTCTTGCCGACTGCATTTGGATATTCTGCCTTCAGTAATGTTCTTCAGTCCATTGTGTGCTGTTGTGCTATTATGATCTTTCTGGCAAACAAACATGTGATATAATGTCCATGCTTAAAAAAAGGAAAAACTCACTGCTACAAACAAGCATTTGTGAGAAAACCATGGCCGTGGGCAGACAGTTCTGGTACTCTACACAATTGATAAACCCTGTATTTGGACCATGTGATGAATACCTGGACAAGAATGAGCACCTTAATCTGCTTCCGGGGGTGGGGGCGAGCAGGAAAGGTACAGAGTGGGGACAACAGAGAGGCCTTGTGAGAAAAGGTAATATAGTCAAGCTGAGACTTTCAAGTAAGACTTGAATGGTTTCAGCTGGACCAGGGTTTATCGCCCTTGGCGTGGACACTTTGGGGCTGTGTTTTGCATTGTACAATGTCTAGTAGCATCTCTGGCCTCTACCCACTAGATACTAGTAGCATCCCTTCCCCTCAGTTGTGACAACAAAGAAATGCTTCTAGACATTGCTGAGTGTCTCTTGGTGAAAGGGGTAAAATTGCCCTCAGTCAAGAACCACTGAGCTAGAGTAAAGAGCTCTGCAGCAGAATTTTAAAAATAAACAACCCTGCTTTTAAAAACATGCAACAGTTTTGAAGAGATATTTCACCAAAGAATATATACAGATGGCAAAGAAACCCATGAAAGCATGCTGAACATTATTCGTCAATAGGGAAATGCAAATGAAAACCATAGCGAGACCCCCCTACGTACCTATTAGAATATCTTAATTTTTTAAAAAACCAGCATCAGATGCTGGTCCAGATACGGAGCAACTGCAATTCTCACATGTTGCTAGAGGAATGTGAAGTGTTGCAGCCACTTTGGAAAACAGTTTGGCAGTTTCTTGTAAAGTTGTATATCACTTTCCATGAAGCTTACCACAGTTACTTCTGGATATGTACCCAGAAGGTGAACTCACTATGTCACTTCATAGTGGCTTTGTTTGTAACCGTCAAAAACTGGAATCAACTGAGATGACTTAACTGGAGGATGGATAAACATACTGATAACATTCACCCACATTGATGATCTCCGATGTATCATGCTGAGTGAAGATGCCAGATTCCAAAGGCCTCATCCTGTATGATTTCATTTATAAAACATTCTGGAAGGTTATTTGGGTTTGCTGGTAGTGATGGAGCATCCAGGTTCCTTGGAGATGCAGGACCAGTGTTCCGAAGAGGAAAGGATCGCGATAAGGTCCACAGTAGACGTTAGCCTTGAAGTCGGAGGGAAGACGGGCTCCCAGGCAGGATAGCGGATGTTAGGTGGGGGACAGTCCTTGACAGAACCTTGAGCTGAACTATTTGGAAACTAGTCTCATCTGTTGCAAGCGAGGGATGGGTTGAGAGCTAAAGTGTGTAGAAGCAGTACAGCTAGTGTAGCAAACTCTGAAAGAAGTTAAGTCAGCAGCTCTGGGGGCCAGAACTTTAATTAGACACAGTGCACCTGGTTTCTTGACTTTGTTTACCCAAGTCTACATCCCCAAGGAGGGAAAACAGAGGGTTGGTATGAGAAAAGGCTGCCGAGGTAAGCTTCTGGAGGTAAGGGGTTGCTTCTGGAAGATGGGAGGGGAAGACTTACCAACAACCAAGCTGTGAAGTCCATGGCAGAGTAGGGAGCTTGTTAATATGTCTTCATAAATCACTATGACCTTTGACTCCCCTTAATACTGTTATTTTCTCTTCTAAAGAAGTCCCCTTAAAGAGGAGGCCCTCAGAAGGTTCTCTCTTAAGAAGATAAAGAAGGGAGTGGAAACAAGGCTCCTGAGCTCTTCCAGCCCTACATGGCTACAGAATCAAGAAAGTGTTTAGCCCCATCCCCACCCAGCCGGGCTCCCGAAGAGGACCTTGTGATTGTCAAGGTCGAGGAAGATCATGGTTGGGACCAGGAATCCAGTCGACATGAACACAACCCTCCTGGCCAAGAGGCGTTCCGCCTGCGATTCAGGAAGCTATGCTACCAGGAGACCCGAGGACCCCGAGAAGCCCTGATCCAGCTGCGGGCACTTTGCCACCAGTGGCTGAGGCCGGATTTGAACAGCAAGGAGCAGATCCTGGAGCTGCTGGTGCTGGAGCAATTCCTGAGCATCCTGCCTGCAGAGCTGCAAGCCCTGGTGAAGGAGCATCAGCTGGAGAGTGGGGAGGAGGTGGTCACCCTGTTGGAGGATCTGGAGAGGCAGATTGATATACTGGGACGACCAGTAAGTAGCAGGAGGTGTGTGTGCTGGGCCTGGGCATCCTGGGGGCTGGGTGGAGGGTGGTGGGCATAAATGCTGGGCAAGAGTTTCTGCTGTTGGAGGAAAACACGGTGTTGCATAGCTTGTGTTGACAGAGTTCTTTATTTTAAGGTTATAAATCCATGTTTTATCCTTTTAACACCCCTGTACTCTGTTATTGCTCCCGTTTGCCAGATGCATAGAGAGCTGAAAGTACTTTTTCAGGGGCACCCAAGCATTAAAGGTAGATCTGAGACCAGAACTCAGGTTTCCTAGTTCCTCATCAAAAGTTTTTTCCCACGGAGTGGCCCTGCTCTGTTCGTGTGTACCGCCCCTCTTCCCCGACCTTGGGAGTGCAGAGTATTCGTGTTGGGCCCGGGGAAGGCTCAGCAGATCCTTTCCTTCAGTTTCAACGCTAATAGACATGGTTGTGAGCATTGCCGGCAGAGGAAGGCAGCACATACCCCGTAAATATGCTCTTGGTCCTCTCACACCCTCACCTCGTTTCTCAGAGGGATTCCTCCTAATGCACCTGCCCGTTGTGTCCAGGTCCCGGCTCGTGCACACGGACACAGGGTCCCCTGGGAGGAGGTGGTGCGCTCGGAACCTGCACCAGAGCCCCTAGACACTCAGCTCCAGCCTGCGGAAACTCGGCTCACAGCTCCCGTGCTCCACGGGCCCCGAGACAGAGGTGAGGAGGCAATTTCACTGGTGGGGAGGAAGGAGGAAGGAACCCCACCTCCTTCCTGGGAACCACTCTTTCCAGACTATTCTTGGGTCTGGTGTAAATGTTTGTCTGGGCTTCACATGTGGACTGTCAGTCCCAAGGCTAAACTCATGAGCAAATTAAAGAATTGGGGGGTTTTGTGTGTGCACATGTTCTGTTAACCCAGCGTGTTTCCAAGAAGGCATTTTTGAGGTTGTCTGGTTTCACCATGCCACTGTCTTTGTAAAATACTCAGTGTGTGTTCCTCACCCAGTCAGATGCTTCACTGGCACACTGCTCAGGTCGTCCACGGTTCTCCTGCAGGTGTTGCCAGTGGTCCCAGTAGTGTTCGTCCCAGACAGCACTTCAGTTACTCGGCCTCTCTGCTTTTCATGATCTTGACATTTTTGAAGGGTGCAGGTCACTTATTTTGTAAAGTGGCAGCAATTTGGATCTGTATGACGTTTCCTCATGTTTAGGTTCAATTGTGTCTGTTTGGCAGGAGCACCCCAGAAGTGAGGTTGTGTCGTCCTCAGGGTTACAGCAGGAATTTGTCCTGTTACTGCTGATGGTAACTTCGATGACTTGGTTAAGGTCTTGCTGGGTTAATTGGCAGTAAAGTTACCGTTTTCCTCTTTATAATTAATAAGTAATTTGTGGGAAGGTACTCTTAAGTCTGTGTAAATAGCCTGGTCCTCATCATACTATTGTTGCTAAAATACTGATTTTAGTATGAATTGGTGCTTCTTCCCTGGATCAGTAAGTGCTTACTGAGACAGTTACACAGTGATCATTTTCTAACTGTTATTTTACATTTATTTGTTTATTGTAATGGAGACTGTTCCCTTCTCCCTATTTTATTTTACTATTTTTTTAATTTATTAGTATGGACTCAATTCTTATTTTATTCCATAAATATACTGTTACTATGTTTATTTTGATGCCTCAATTGTCTCATATTTGTCAGAGAGTCTGGCTCCTATGTCCTTTTGACATTTCCTATCATTTTTTGAGAACTTACTTTCTTACAGAACAAGTTATTTTTTTGGGCTCATCTCATACTTGCCCTGCATTTATTCTGTTTTTATTTATGTGGGTTATAGTAGTTTGTTTTATATAGATGGGTTTTTAATGTTTCTAGAGAAAACATACGGAAACATTTTCAATCACTAATATAACTCTCATCTGAATTTCTAAGGCCTGTTGCCGATTTTGGTTTTGTGCTGTCTGGTGTCTGTAGGAGACAGCTGCTGGAAGTTGTGGTAGACGTTTCGGAAGGTAGCAGAGGAACTGCAGGGAGGCTGCCAAGAGACCAGGAGCTGCAGGGACCCTGACAGGCACAGGGATAGCCCGCAGCTCCGGTCGGGGCAGAAACTGTACAGCCGCTCCTGTTAGGAAACTGTATGCTTTGTATGCTCAACCTGCACTGCAGGCTGAGTGGAATATCACAGCGTGGGGGTTTGGGCACAGAGCCCAGGCTTTCAGCATTTCACAAGTACAATCTCTGGCATGCACTCCTGCGAAAATACAGATAATTTAGACTGGATTACTGCTGGCTCCCGCAAGCACAGAGCAAGGTTGGCTTCCATCACGTCTCCTTTCTCCTCCTCAGCTGCATCTGCATCTCAGAGTCCCACCCCTTCCCAGGAAGGAAGTCCTGGAGACCAGATGACCGCATCACTTCTTACAGCAGGGTTCCAGGTGAGTTGTGCTCCTTCTCACTGAAACCCTGTAGCTGTCTGTGGTCCTGTTTGTGACATCGGCCCCTTGTGTGCAGACTGCCTGTGGCGGTACTCATCCAAGAACTTGCCCTGAATTACTTTGAATAGAGACATATTAATCCTTGACTTGGCACATTTTCTTCTTCCCAGCTGTTCAAATTCCTTCATACAGCATGTCCCCAGCTCTTGGCCCTGTCCGACTCTGGTGGGTCTGTGAGACTCTGGGTTTGAACTGTGGAACAATCCCAATCCTCAAGTGGTTGCTCGTTTTGTTTCAGACTTTGGAGAAGATTGAAGACATGGCTGTGTCCCTGATTCGAGAGGAGTGGCTTCTCGATCCATCCCAGAAGGATCTGAGTAGAGAAGACAGGCCAGAGAATTACAGAAATGTGTTCACCCTGGGTAAGGAGATCTCTGGTTGTTGTTGTTGTTGTTATCAGTTAAGAGGGTTTTTTTTGTTATTTGTTTGTGTTTTATGTGTACTTAATTGTGAGCTTTCTGAAAGATATAGTTGAGTTTAAATCCAGGATCCACAGAGAAATACAATGTTGAGTCTTCTTGAGGTCTAAAACGAAACTTTCATTCTCCAGCCCTGGATGGACTTACTGACTCTTTCACTGCTCCCCGAGTTCATGTGTTGCTTCTGTCCCCGGTTCCCATGAGACGTTTACGCAGATTGCTCTCACTTAGGCCAGTTGTGCTCCTCCCTGTCAATGACTGTTTGGGGCTTATTTCCATTTCTGTCCCACTCATTAGATCTTTTCGTCATCCACATTCCTTCTCACTCCCCGACTTCCACTTCTCCTCAGCTCACCCCTTCCCTGCTTTAGTCTGCCTTACAACAACCTCTTTTTCATGGCACTTCTTTGCCCAGGTAGCTGGTGGTGCTTGGGTTTGACCTGCACCACCCACCTCCCCCTGTCAGGAAGGCATTTTGGAGACAGATGGAAGCTTTGCATTTCTTGTAGCTGTTCCCTGTGTGTTTTCCTTTTTCCCTATCTTTGATTCCTTTTTCCTAACAGATGGTCTAGGAAGTGACATTGGCTTGATGTTTATTTATTACATTTTTATTTCAGGTGGTGAGACCAGGAATGAGAAAAGAGAATTAGCTTCGAAACAGGTAATGTCTACCGGAGTCCAATTACATGTAGAGAGAGCTGCCAAATGCAATGGGGATGCTATCAGGAGTCCTGAGCATGGAGAAGCCCAAGACCTGGGCAGATTGGACAGACCACGGGGAAACCCCACCCAGGAGAGACGACACAAATGTGATGAGTGTGGGAAGAGCTTTGCTCAGAGCTCAGGCCTCGTTCGCCACTGGAGAATCCACACTGGGGAGAAGCCCTATCAGTGCAACGTGTGTGGGAAAGCCTTCAGTTACAGGTCAGCCCTTCTGTCCCATCAGGACATCCACAACAAAGTGAAACGCTATCACTGTAAGGAGTGTGGCAAAGCCTTCAGTCAAAACACAGGCCTGATCCTGCACCAGAGAATCCACACTGGGGAGAAGCCATATCAGTGCAACCAGTGTGGGAAGGCTTTCAGTCAGAGTGCGGGCCTTATTCTGCACCAGAGAATCCACAGTGGGGAGAGACCCTATGAATGTAATGAGTGTGGGAAAGCCTTCAGTCATAGCTCACACCTCATTGGACATCAGCGAATCCACACGGGGGAGAAGCCCTATGAGTGTGATGAGTGTGGGAAAACCTTCAGGCGGAGCTCACATCTTATTGGCCACCAGAGAAGCCACACTGGGGAGAAACCCTACAAATGCAATGAGTGTGGGAGAGCCTTCAGTCAGAAGTCAGGCCTTATTGAACATCAGAGAATCCACACTGGAGAGCGGCCCTATAAATGCAAAGAATGTGGGAAAGCCTTCAACGGGAACACTGGCCTCATTCAGCATCTGAGAATCCACACAGGGGAGAAGCCCTATCAGTGTAATGAGTGTGGGAAAGCCTTTATTCAGAGGTCTAGTCTCATTCGACACCAGAGAATCCACAGTGGAGAAAAACCTGAGTCCACAGGAGTTTAGGGGAAAACTTGAGGCTTAGTTTGGGCATTATTCAACGTTAAAGTAACCACATGCAGGTGACAGTTCTTTCAGTGCAGTAAAAAGGCAGAAAGTTTATCGTCATTGCAGCCTGACGCAGGGTCAGTATCGATAGTGGTGGCAGTTAAAATAGCTCTTGAGTAGTTCTTGAGTAGCCTTGATGCAGATTGATTAGCTTGACTGTCCTGGGCCAGCCCTGATGGCCCAGTGTACCCTTTAGAAGCTTAAAGAGCATCAGAGCGAGTTGTTTGTGGCTGGAGGCACCTAACTCTGTCTTCTGGGTGAGTAGCTGTAGATTTGAGCAAGGCTTCTCTGGGCTCCTCTGCTTCTCCCACCCTTAGGACCCCTCCCCGGTTATTCCCCTGGAGGGACATGTGCTCCTCGTCTACCTAGGAGGCTGCTTTAGGGTTCAAAGCAGGCTTTTTGTGACTTAGATTTGTATTTAGCTTTCTAAGAGCCTAGTTCTAGGGAAATTTTTACAGACACAATGTATTAATGCTTAAGTGTGCATTTTATTCTGATGTTCCCGGTGGTCCGTGGAAACTCATTCCCACGCAGACTCAGAACAGCACTCCAGCATTTTTCTTCCATCACCTCCACTGACTCCACGGAGTCATGGCACGCCCCACACGTCCCTGTCCAGCCCCAGGCCCCGTGGGGGTTGTGGGACTCTGCAGAGAAAGGTGAGTGCAGAGAGCCCAGCTGCTCTTCAGTGTGGGTGATAGTCCCTTGTGGTGACATCTGGCTCTTTTCACCTCCACTCTGCACACTCTGGTACAGGTAGATGTTTCACACCGTCCTAGTTAGGGCATCACGTGGGAGGAGAGAGGCTTGAGGAAGACATACCAATCCTTACCCAGAATGTGCACCTGCCCCTCTGGCCTGTGCCAGCACACTCCTGCAGGTTCCCAACTAGATGGCCAGTCCCCTTGTCATCCCCTTGGACCCCCTTTTCAGCTGGCCAGCACCTCCCTCTTTCTCCATCCGCTTCCTGCCGTGAGCTTGTATGTCACAGTGGTGACCTCTCACATCCCACCTGCAGTCCAGCAAAGACAACGTTTAACTCATAGTCGCCAGGACTGCCTTTGGTCTCAGAGCCTGGTTTAACAGCATCAGGGCTCCCGTGTCCACACAGGCGCCATCCTTTCAGTCGGGCGGTCGTAGTTACTCTGGTGGTGCTATTGTTGCAGTGACCCCCGCTGCAGATACCCCATTTGATAAACCACACAGGAGTACTCTACTTGAGAATCACAGTCATTTTGACTGTTCGATTACCCACTTACCAGATTTGGAATTGAGTAACTTTTGGTGAATTCCAAAGTCATCTTTCATAATTCCATCAATTCCATTAATCCTACTCAGAAGAAGAAGATGCAAGTCCTGCTGAAAACTCCAAGAAAAGTTACGTAACTTATGACACTGTGACTATTCTGAACAGGGGTATCACTTATTATTTTATGATCGATGTTTTAAAACACCAGTCATAAAATCTCACATCATAGAGATCCCCCTTTGGGATCATAAATTCCTTGTAGCATCCTTTCTCTCCTGCCCTTTGGCTTACCTGCACTGCGAACACCAAGGTTTCCTACACCTATTGCACTGTTACTGGTCCCTGCTGTCATTCATCATCCCAGTTCTCTTGGTGAACTTTTCAAGACAGTGCTTTCTGTTGTCTTTTTTTTTTTTTTTTTTTGTGCCAGTACAAAGAGGTTTATTTTGGTAGATGTCCTTTATTTTCTTGTTCTCTCTCGCTCTCCACCCTGCTCCCCGTCTCTCTCTCTCTCTTCTGTGGATTATAGTTCCTGATTCCCTTGTACTTGAAATTTCGAGAAACCAGAAACTAATAAATCTGGTTGTCTCTAGATCCTTGCTCTCTGCTTCAGCTGTGCCTTATGCTCTGTAAGAGACTAATTCTGCCTGAGACCAGTGCCACCTGTGTGCAAACATCCCCTAGGATGGATATGGGAGAACATGTGTAGCATCCGGCAGAAATTCAGAGAAAAATATGACCAGAAGGATCAGTGTTATACTGGGTGAGTGTGAAAAAGGGTGACTCAGCACGTACAGAAAGGGCCTGGTAGTAAAATACATTGAGACACACCAAGTTCCTTTATCCTGCAGATTCTGTTTTTATGCTCTTAATCTGAAGTGAGCTGCTCGCCTGTACTTCCTCTGCCTCCTGGGCTCTCCCATTTAAACTGACCTTGAATGACACAGTGGTTATTCCAGAACTCCACTGCCACCCAGCGTAGTTGGGAGATTTCCTCCCTTGAACAAGGTGGCGGCGCTGGAATGTGGTGGTTAAGTCTCCTGTGGAGCCATGAGCTTCACTTGTTCTGAGGCTCCAGGTAGTATGACTGATGTTTACTGAGCACTTACTGTGCACCAGACCCTACATGAAGCATTTCTCACACTGTGGTGGATACTCTGTCCCCCGTGGCATAGGTGAGAAAACCGAGGCTTAGAGAGTGAAATAGGTTGACCAAGACTACGTAGCTGGTAAGTGACAGCAGAATTCTGACCTTCACAGCCTGGTTCTCGAGCCTGCGCTCCCAACTACGGTGCTGCTGTGGCTGATGAACACCCTCCCCCTGTCCAGCCGTGTCGAATTGTGTGTCCCTGGAACAGAAAGGTACAGGATAATGCAAATCCATTAAAATTCCTAGAAGATTGCTTGAAAATGCTATTTTGCTTTACATCATTATTAAATGGTGATACTTTGGGTGCTTTGTAGTAGTAGCAAACTAAAACGTGTAAGTAAACATGTTTAAAAGAGTAACTGGGAGGATAAAGCAGGAACTTACAGACTCATACATTTCTCTCTGAACTACCCCAGGGAAAGTAGAGATGCGGAGGGAAATGAAATGTCCGTGCAGCAGGCCAGACAGATGGACAGTTAGGGGACGATAGCAAGTTTATCTGCAGCATGGAATGTGGGAAACCTATTCACCTCACATTTCCCATGACCACTCCATTTTCAGCATTTATGATTTTTCAGACATATCAACCATTGTTCAACCCATTTCCTCAGTAATCTACTCTTAAAACTTCTTAGCTGGCTTTATGCCCAGCACTCCACTGAAGTGTCCTCAGACTCAACAGTGGATGAATATTGTGTCTCATCTTAGTTCTTGTCCTGACCCATATTTCATACTGTTGAATTTACCCTGTATCTCAGGAATTCTCTTCATTGGCTTGTGGGACCCTTTTTGGTCATTGTCCTCCAGTTTCTAACTTTATTGGGGGGGGGGGTTCCCTTGCCTTCCACCAGGCATATTCACTATTTTTTCTGTCCTCACCCTTGCGTACCCACTCGTCAGTAACAATATTTGCCACCGTCTCTCTGCACACCTTGGTATTTGAAAACAGAGCTCATCATTCTTGTCCCCCAAAATACCGTTTTCCTTTTAAATAGATATCACTATTTAATTTCTTTACCCTAAACAGCCTTCTTACCCTTTATGTTTCTTCTCCCAATCTTGCTTTGGAGTTGTCTTATTTTGGTCTCCACTCTGCATGTCCAAAATCTTGGTAAGTTGTTCCAATTCGTGGTTTTCTCCTTGAGGCTGGATGATTACATTTCTGACATCCCCTCGGCGCTTGGTTCAGATCTGCATTTGGGGCCCGGGTTATTGTAGTTCTTTCCAGTGCCCTTGCCCTCAAGAGCCTCGTCTTGTAGACATTTGAGATGACCTCCTGAAACTCCATTTGCATGACATCTCACTTTCACTCAAGAACACCCAGCACGTGATTCCAATTGGAGCAGTGATGTTCGAGAGCTCTGTTACCTGCCTTCCACGCTCAGTCTGCTGCAGTCTCTTCTCCGGCATATTCTCTTACATCGTCACAGGATACTTCCTGTGGCCTTCACTGCTGTCTTACAAGCCCTTGACCTTGCCTCTGTGCCTTTCTCATACTGTTTCTTTTGCTTAGATCGTTCTTTGGCCCCAGCTCATGTTCATCACCCCCTTCAAAGTCTGGTTTCCTTTCTGTCTTCTGAGTGAGCCCACCCTGACTGACTGCACCCACACCAAGACCCCCCCTTCTGTGCTGCCTCAGCACTGATCCTTCAAGTTTGTACTGTGGTCTGTGCACTTACTAATACGTAGCTTTGTAATTATTTTCTAGCACTCTATTGTAGTTTCACACTTGTATTTATTTCTAAAATTAAATTGTAAGCTCCTTGAGGGCAGGAATAATAATTTTACATTTGTATCTCTGCACCCCTAGTGCCTAGTATGGTGCTGAGCACACAGTAGGCGTTTAATAAATGCTTGTTGAATTATTGTGTGGATTACTTATGGTGTATGGTGTTACCTACAGAAATTTTTATACTGTCTTCAAGGATGTGTATCTCTTACCAGTTTGTGCACAGACCTATGTCCACAGTACAGTAACTGCTTCTACCTAAGACTAAGGCCTAAAATTCCAATTTTAGGAGGGTATGTGTGAAAAGTTGAAATATGAACTCTCCATTTGCTTGGCCAGACTTATGTGTTACAAAAGAAACTAGTAAACACTAAAGATTACTGTGTTACTGCAGAAGTGCTTGAGAATAGGCTTTTGTATCAGCTCAGTGGTTCTCAGCTGGAGAAACTTGGCATTGTCTGGACACATTGTTTGGTGGCTGGGATGCTGCAGGCATCTAGTGGGTAGAGGCCAGAGACACTGCTGAACATCTTGCCTGCACAGGACAACAACAAAAAATATCCCAATTGAGAAACACTGGTCTAGATATATTTAAGATATATAGAGAAACACTAGCATTGCAATTAGAAAAACTAGTTATTCCAAGCTTTACGAAAATCCTAAGTCTGTATATATTTTACAGTTTGTAAAATTATAAAAGGAAAAGGCCCTAACGTTTGGCATTCACTGCAATGTACATGCCAGGGTGATGGGAAGCTTTAAATTGTTGGCCTTCTCAGCTGCTTTCAGCATCAGACCTGCTTCCACCCTTAACACCAGGTGGGAGGTGTTGGCAGAGAACAAGGCTAGTTCTAGCTTCTGCATCTTGGTTTATTACATGGAATGAAAGGTAAAGCCCTGGGGTGTATCTCTCTAGCAGGGGACCCATAACTTACCTAAGATTCATTCTTTTGAGGACAACACATGACCCTCAGCAGTCCTTTGGGCACTCATAGTCTGTAATAACCAACTCCCCAAGGATTTACCAAGTAAAGTGCCCCAACAGGGAATTGAACTGACCACCCTTTGGTTCGCAGGCTGGCGCACAATCCACTGAGCCACACCAGCCAGGGCCCACTTTAAAATTTTTAACATTCATTTAATCCTACTTAGGAAAGCAAATTTGTAGGGGGAAATGTGATTTCCTAAATTAAATAGTTTAAAAGACCTTTTAAAAACTGGTCTTCTGTAACTCAATGGGATTTCCTTCAACAGGTTTAAAGAGGATCAACCCTAGAGTTAGAAAATCAGTGTAAATGTAACACACCAAAGAAATAACCGTGTTGCTCTGTTGTTTAATTATTCATATAGTCCATAGAATAAGTTGGGGATCATTCGTTCCCCAACCCATTGTTCTGTAAATGGAAGCCCGAAAAGGTCGTGCGGCTTGGATGGGGTCGCCCATTAGGTTGATGGTAATGAAATCCAGGGTTCCAGAGGCTTTGCCCACTGAGAGGGGCCTCCAGCATCCTAGACGGGACCGCCAGGTGCCCAGGGCGGGATTCCGGGATGTCGCCTCTCCAGGCCACTGCGGGCCTCAGTTCGTTTCCTCTGGCCTCCGAGAACCAGATGAGTCCACTCGCTCCCTTCTGCTAGGGTTTGAGTGGCTCTGCGGGTCCCCTGCCCTACCCCGCCACCCCCGCCTTTCCCACGCACCTCCCTTTCGCCCTTTCCTCGTCGCCACCACCGGCCGCACCCCCGGACGCTGCACCTCCCAGGACCCCGAGACTCTTCTTGAGGCAGCAGCACGGTCCTGCTGCGTTGAGACCTGGGCGGCTGAGGGACACTTGGAAATTGTATGCACGTGTTCTTGAGATACTCCAATTTTGCCTCAGTGAAAAAAGCGGAGCTGAATGTTTTACTCACGAAAGCACCTTTCTTTTGGTGTCTGGCATTTTCTCCCCCCTCAACCTTTTTCTTCTGAAAAGATCAAAGCACATGTCCCTCTCTCTTCTTGATAGTTTTTCTTTGAAATTAAAAATGTTAACTGAGCCCTGGCCGGGTGGCTCGGTGGAGCATCTCGGGTACCCCGCAGGGTTGCGCGCCCATGCTCAGCGGGACGCACGCGGGAGGCAACCTATTGATGTTTGTCTCTCACGTCCATATGTCACTCTCTCCCTTCCTCTGCCCCTAAAATCAATTAACATATCCTCAGGTGAGGATTTTTAAAAAGTTAACTCAAAGGTATCTGATAACAGCCCAGCTTTAAGGTAATTTATTTAGAAAAAAAATTATACTTATTCTTTGTAGTTACCTGAAGTCAATCCCAGCAGTTCGGGGCTGTGAGGGGAATATTTTGAGGAAGAGAAGGCACCTTGGAGCAAGGACAGGGGAGGGTAATTCCAGCGTGACCAGCCACCGACTGGGTAAGAATTTGTGTGCATGTGACCCCTGCACCATGAACCTTTTCAGACACCTGATAGAACAGCGTCGGTGGAAATGGTTCAGCTCCTAAGCCTTGGAGGATGCAAGGTGCATGAGACAGCAGACCCACAGCTGGACCCCACAACTGGAGCGAGAAATCAGAGGCATAAAAAATGCATGTTGTACACAGAAATTGGAAAAACACAAGAAACAAGTGATTATCTGCGGATGCGGTAAATTGAAGGGGGTTCAGGGAAGAAACAAGACATCCATTTGTGTCTTTGTGGAGTGTTTTGACTTTTTAATAAAGAACTTGGACAAATTTTTAAATAAAATGTTTAGAATAGTTTCTACACACTCTGAGCAAAAATGAAAGTATATTCCTACAATTGTCAACCAAAAACGTTCCCAGGAAAATAGTCAATCTGAAACATTTCTGTAGTAGCAACTCCACTTGAAATGGATGAAATAGCTACTACATGTACAAAGCGGACTGAGAAAGTTTCCTCCGTTGAATTTTTCAGAGGCAATTCGGCTGTCATTCGGGAGTAAAAACAAAAGACTGAAAAGAATGTAGAGATGAGTAGATTAGTTGAGTTTACATAGTGGGTGAAGTTCTCATTATGAACAATCAAGATGGAACCACTCACAATTTGAGATCTCATCACACCGTCAACACTGTCGGATACAGGACACTTGTTAAAGGTGGTCTTTATTATTAAACAGTTGTCACCCCGGCATATTGCAGTTTTGACTAACAACATCAGCGCCGTTCCTTGGCAGTGTCCACATTCTCAGGTTATTTACACAGAATGTACTTGTCTAAGCAGATCCTCAAACCCTGTGAGCTATGCTGTCACGCCTCCTATTTTTTTTCCACTAAAATCCCTAAAAACAATTTTAAAAGGCATAAAAATTGTCATTTTATTCCACTTGATATATTGCTTATATCTCAACTAAGCAGCTTGTTTTACTGGATCTAATTTCATCTGAACATATTTTTTTCTTTTTTGCCCTCCTTTTAAATAGGCTAGAGTTAAACTCATTTTAGAATTCACTTATTAATAAACATAACTTCGTTTTACACACAAGGGGCACATCTAAGACTAGCAGCAAATTAATTATTTTATTTGAAATTACACAAATACAGTTTTTTAGATAACATTTTCATCATAAAATGTCAGGGTGCTTACTGAATAAAATTTAAACTCCTTACTCCAGCACTGAAGGATTTTACAATGTACCGACCTCTTCAAACTTGCCTTCTTTACTAAATTTGAGAAACTCCTTCAGTCTTTCAACTAACATGTCACCTGTCCATGGAGTAAACGCAGATCAGAGCCAGAAGAGACCTTTCCCTCCTCTGAACTGCCACGGCTCACCTGCCATCGTTTACCACTCACGTCGCTTATCCCGGCACTGCCTCACTTACGTGCCTGTCTTAGCGCCATGACCGTACAGGAAGCCTAAGCTCCAGTGTGAGTGTGCGTGGGTGTGCATGTGTGTGCACTTTACCCCTTTTATTGTCAGGAAAGCTGGTACTCAAAAGTGTTTTTCTTCCACACTTCCCTTTTCTACAGAGAAGTGTTTTGTGTGCAGAAGGGGCAGAATGAGTAAAATGAGGCACAGTGGTCCTTTGTTAACCTCAGTAAGTTATACTCGTGTACTCCTTTCTGGTTTATAAGAGGATTTCACACATATCTCTCCACATGATATAAGAAACAAACACCAAAGAAAAATGAACAGTGTTTAAGATCAAGGCCATTAGCAAATATTTAGGAAAAATAAGGAGTTCAAAGGAAATGACTGCTTTGTGGAGGTAACAAAAAAAGGTTAATTTAAAAGAAAATTTTAAAAGGCTAGGAATGATTAAACGGAGAAGGTCTATAGGGTTGTGAGAAGTAAAGGGTCAAGTTGGACTGCAGTAGGGGACTGAAGGCAAAGGTGGCAGGACTGACCAAGGGAGAGCCCTGTGGTTTGCAAAGGCCCTGGTCAGCCTGTGCTCCGGCAGAGCAGGAATCCAGGAAGGCAGCCGAACAAGACATGGCCAGGGTTTCATCAGAAGCTGAATCCGTGCTTGGCAGAACCTGGTGTAGCTGGAAGCAAGTGATAGGCACTCAGCACCTAAGAGAAGATACCAGTCTTGGAAGAACTCACAGAAGGTGATTTGGGTGAAAACAGGGATATCACACAATTCTTGCTGTGAGTAACTCACAGCATAGTCTTGACTTCACACGCTGGCACCTGAATCTTGTGGAATCAGTTTGGGCAGTCACGGCTCCCAGTGTGCTTCTCTGCTGCCCATAGTCGGGTCCTGCTATCGGCTGTCTCCCGATCCATCTTCCTGTCCTCCACCACAGGGCAGGTTTGAAAGCATGAATCATACTGGTTATAAATATTTGGTGCGAATCCTCCGCCCTGGAGGAAGCTTAAGCTCAGCTGGCATAAGCCGTGGCAAACGGATGGCTCCTGTTTGGGAGGGAGAGATGCAGATGGTGTCCTGACACTTGGTTATGCCCAAGAAAAGCAAAGACTGAGAAACACACCATTGAACATCAGAGAGTTTGTGTCCAATTCATAGTCGTTTTGATCTGAATTGATAAATTGATCTTTATTTACCTGATTGTGAACAGTTGCCCCCTAAAGAGCAACAGAATTAATGTGAACTAAGGTGACTGACATTAACTACAGAATGGCGTTCTGTGGATAGAACAGTCTCACAATGTCTTAATGATAAGGAAGCTCTTTAAGACATTCTTAACTGGAAGTGAAGAATATGCCAGTGAAGAAACATGGATTCCTCCTCCCCAACTCTCCTGGTCCTAAGTACTTGGAAATAAATACACTAGATTGACCTCTAAATCTAGAACCTCAGAGAATTCGACACAAACACAGATGGCCATAGTCAGCAGTTCCTCAGAGTTCCAGACATCAGACTTCCAGGGAAGTGAGGGTCATTCTCATACAGCACCTACAGGCAAGGCACCGTGGGGGACGAGACGCCACTGACCCGGCGCAGTGGTGGAGGAGGCAACATGGGCAGAACGAGCAGTCAGAGCAGCTGCCCCTCAGTCAGAACCACCAACCCAGGAAAGGTGGCGGCCCAGGGGATGAGCCAGTCTGGAAGCCCCGGAAGTCCAACGGGTGAGGACAAACTTGTGTCAGGTCCTAGGTCTCCCAGAAAACAATCCAGAGCCTCCTTTCAAACAAGGTTTTCTCCAGTCACCCTCTAGAAAGGGGAAGATCTAACACCTGCCTGAGGACGTGTGGTACCCAAAGCCCGGGCCCACAACGTCTTGGTCCGGAAGGGCTCCAGGGAGGCTTCGTTCAACGAGGAAGGAGCAGACACTTGAGCACCTAAGACACGGGTCACCGAGACACAATTTTTTTCACAACGTGGCTCCTCTGATGTTGTACGAGGTATGAAGTCCGGGTGAAGCCTTTTCCACATGCATCACACTCGTGGGGTTTCTCCCCAGTGTGGATTTTCTGATGCTCAATGAGGCTTCTGCTCCTACTGAAAGTTCTCTTGCACTCACTACACTTATAAGAAACGGGAGCCTGGACATCCCCCTCCTGGCTCGCCATCTTCCCCGAGCCAAACCTCTCCCAAATCTCTCTCTGCTCAGGATCCTGGACATGTCCATCGCCGTGGACCCTCTGGTGTCTCAGGAGATGGGAATTCCGCCTAAAGGCTTTGCCACACACGCGGCACTGGTACGGCTTCTCCCCGGTGTGGATTCTGTGATGTTCGAGGAGGCTGCAGCTCTGGCTAAAGGTCTTCCCACAGTCCTCACACTCGTAGGGCTTCTCCCCAGTGTGCGTTCTTTGGTGCTTGATAAGGTTTGAGCTGTGACTGAAGACCTTGCCGCATTCTTCACACGCATAGGGTTTCTCCCCAGTGTGGACTCTCTGGTGAATGACGAGGGCCGAGCTGCCGATGAAGGACTTGCCGCAGTCTTCACACGCATACGGTTTCTCCCCAGTGTGGATTCTCCTATGCTTAGTCAGGCCTGAACTCTGGGCAAAGCTCTTTCCACACTCGTGGCAAATGTGCCGCCTCCTCCCACTGGTGTTTTTCTGCTTTCTCAGTGACTTGCCCTCCTGTTCACCTGCTTCTGCATGTAGGGGTGTCTGGTCAATGGCTTCACCCAGGTGGCACCGCATCTGCCCCGGCCCCTGTTCTGGATGCTCCTTAGCTAGAGGCATGTCTCTGGTCTTCGTCTGTATTTCACCACCTGAAATAACAAAGGGCCAGCAACTGTCAGTCATGCCCTGCCTCCTCAGAAAGCTCCCTGCTAGTCTGGGGAAGACAAGAACAGCAGTGGTCTAGCTCCAGTGTGGACGAGGGTTTAGGTATGAGAATCAGGATGGAGGCACAGAGGGAGAACAGGGGTACTAGGGGAAGGAGACCTGGGCACGGGAACGGGTCCATCGGGAGAAGAGTACAAACTAAGACTGGAGGGAAGGGGTGAGACCGGCACTGGGCCCTAAGTTCTGGGGATGGTCAGACAGGGCCTTGCACCCCGGAGAGGAGAATAAAGGGCTGGGCAGGATTGTATGCAAGGCAAGTGAACAGACTTCAGAGCGTTCAGTACAAATCAGAGTAAGAAGGAGCCAGGAAAGCAGAGTCCCGTCTGCTTATCCCAGGCAGAGTTGGGCTCCCCACACACAACTGGCCTCTGTACTGGGCAATCCTAGTTGGAGCCCCACAGGAACTCAGACAAGCCCGGCCTCCTGTGAGTCCCTGCGCCCTCATCTCTGAATCCGGCTCCCTCATCGTCGCTAAGTGGCTTCCAGCTTTCCTGTTCTGGTCCTGTGGCCCAAGAGACCCCTCAGCTCTCCCCTCTCTGGGCTAAGCCACAGGAGGGGAATCAACTTGGACTGAGTGTCGGCTCCAAGCCAGACCTGTCCTGCCTCTTCACTCCACTTCACCCAACTAGAGCACAAGACAGTTAAGGTGCTGGTGGGTGACAAGGGTTAGACACCGTGATTCTGAACCCAAACACAACGGGTCCCAGTGGCTTCTAACAGCCTGGCTGGTTCTAAGATACCAAGGAAGCCAGGAAACCTCGTGAGCCTCCGGTGCCCATCCATCTTACCCAGGGAGGTCAGAGCTCCACCGGCCTCCTGCCTGTCATCTCGGCACACGTTTGCCTGCAGTGACTCCAGCTCTGTCCATGCTGGGGAGACAGTCAGAGCCACCTCTTCCATTTTCAGCAGCCCCTGAAACAACAGGTAACCCCCTAGCCCCTCTGCCCTGGATCATCCCAGAGCTGGGCATGTGCAGGAATGCACATTCCTCCCTCACCAACTTAATCCTCCCTCTCATGGCCTGTTTGTCAAGGAAACAACCGCTAAAGAAGGAAATACCTCACGTTAGGGGAAGCGCTTTCCTTTCATCCTAAACAGTCCAGGACGTGAAAAGGTTCAATAAGGGCCAGCGCAGTGAAAGCAGCAAAGCTGTATTCAGACCTTTTCAGCTATAGGGTTTGGGGACCCAAAATACACAGTATGTGAAATGACCTCACAAGCCCCTGCACGTGGCGTGTCCCTGTGGAATGCAGACTTCCCTCCAGACGTTTATAGTTTAGTTTCCAAGTTACCTTCTCAGGTGCAGCTCAGGTTTACCCACATCCACCACTGCCCTCCCACCCTCTCCTGCAGAGAATCTGCCCCTTGGTTCTAGTGTGGGGGAAAATGCGGTTCACATCTGGGAGAGCCCAGGACCTGTTCTTCGTTCAGTGTCACTTTTTGGCAGGAGCAGAGTGAGGAGCCACCCAGTGACTGCACCGCACTGCGGGCCCGTGGGCTGGCTGGAAGTTTTGTTGTGCTCCGTCGAAGGTGCCATTTTAAATATTTGTTATACGTCTTTTTTTATGAACTGAAGCTCTGTAATTTACACCTTTACACCGCTGGCTGCGCGGAATGTTAGGATCCGCGCAGCCAGCGTCTGACCAACCTGCCTGGTGGGGTTGACCCCTTGTCTTTTCAACTAATTTTTTAAAAGATTTTATTTATTTATTTACTTACTTATTTACTTATTTATTTATTTTTAGACGGGGGAGGGAAACATCTATGTGTGGGGGCTTCTGCAGCGCCCCCTACTGGGGACCTGACCCCGCAATGTACCCTGATTAATTTTTTATATTTAAAAAAAAAAAAAGGAAAAAATACTCATTAACAAGAAAAAGAATGAAAAGCGTGAGGATGAGCCATTTGAAATGATTTCACTGTTAGAGAGCTGAGGGGCACTCCCTCCCAAATATTCTAACAGTTAAATGGGGGCGGGGGAGTATTTATTTATTTTTTACTAGCCTCTAAGAGAGATTTAGCATTTCCTTCCACTATAAATGGAAACAACAAAGCCAAGTGGCATAAGCACACCCGGGTAGTTGTGAGAGAGATTACCGGGTTTTTCGCGTCACGTTGCAACCCGGCAAATGTCCTCACCATCACTCAGACTTGTAACCGTTTGTAGTGACCAGTGATTAGGCCCGTCCCTGGATCTCGCTATTTGGCGCATTCATTTAGAGAAGCGCATCCATAGCCTTGTCACTCATTTATAGACGCCCTGCAACTGCATTTCCACGTAATCGAGCTCTTCTGTGATCCTTAATATGTTTAAAGACGTTATTGTGAAAACGAGCCTGGGCTTCACCTGACCGCCGAGGAGGCTCCGGCGGGAACGCCCACGCTCCACGCGCGAGTGTCGGGCTTTTAGTTGCCGCGCCCACCCTCTACCTGCGCCTGGGGCTCCGCCAGCGGCCCCTGCAGATCCTCTAGCAGCGCCACGGCCTCGTCGCCGCTCTGCGGGCGCCGCTCCCGCACCCGGGCGCGCAGCCCCGCGGGCAGGATGCGCAGGAACTGCTCGAGCACCAGCAGCTCCAGCATCTGCTCCTTGCTGTGCGTCTCGGGCCGCAGCCACAGCCGGCAGAGCTCGCGGAGCCGGCGCAGCGCGCGGCGGGGACCCCAGGCCTCGGGGTAGCGGAAGCTGCGGAAGCGCTGGCGCGAGCGCTCGGGGCCCGGGCCCTCCTCGTCCTCCGCCTTCACGGCCCGGATCCCGGCCGAGTCCTCGGCCGCCCGGGCGTCCAGGGCCGCGCTCGCCCCCGACTCTCTCGCCATCCTGGGCCCGGGCCGCGCTCGGGCCTCCCTGCACCGCAGCTGTTTCGGCAGAAGATTCTCGGCGGTGGGGGGTCGTCGTCCGCCGGTCCCACGGCAGGGAACCCCCTGGCCGTAGCTGCACGGGTTGCTCCCGCAGCCGCGCCTTTGCAGCGCCCCGAATCCCGAGGATGCGCGCTGAAGATGGAGCAACGCCGGCTCGCGGGAGACGCCTTCCCGGGCTCTCTAGGAAAAGCCTCTCGGTGGCTGTTCCCGGATTAACCCCTTTGCTCCGCGGCCTCACCTCCACTCCGGGAGGAAGTCGCGGGAGAGGAAGAGTGACGAGTTCTGTACCGCGAGAAACCCCCTGTAAGGGTCGCGCTGGGCCCCCAGGGCTCGGACCTCAGCGGGAGTAAAGAGCTGGCGCTCGCTCGACACAAACTCAGAAGAAAGCGGAGCTTCCTCGGCGCTCTTGGCGCTCTTGGCGTTCTGGGCCGGCGGACCCTCCTTCCCCTGAGAAACCTCACCAGGCAGTTGCTGTGCGGGAGCAAGGGCAGCCCCCGGGCTGCGCCCCTCCAGCGGCCTTTGTCTCTCCTCTCCTCGGAGGCCAAACTGCACACTCACCTGACTGTAGTCCTCACCGTCCACGTACCCTTAACACACCGTAGGCCGCAAACTGCCAACAAAGCCATTGCCACTGCTCCCTGAGAAGTAACTGTAGCTCCCTCCACCCCCATCCCTAGCCGCGGCCCGCTACCACTTTCCATTTCCCGGGCTTCCTCACAGGCATCCCGCTTCCCGAAGCTCTGCTCCCTGGCTTCAAGGACCTGTTTTCCTGCGTCCTTTCTTCTGGTTTTTCCCAGTCCTCATTTACAGTCTAGCATTGCGGTTAGATCCAAAGACTTTCAAGCCAAGTTACCTGGGTTCATAAACCTGGTTTTACCACATTCTAGCTGGGTAACCTTAGTAAATTACTTAACTTCTTTCTGCCTGACTTTCTCAACCTATAGTAAAAGGGAATAGTGATCGTAGATAAAGATGTTGTGAGCAGCAGGTGGGTTTTTTATGTAAAGTGTTTAGAGCAATGGCCGGCCTATAATAAGCTAGGCCTCCCCTAAAGTGGAAGGAAGCCCTGAGACTCCTTTGAACCAGATGGGACTAGATTTTAAGCCACAGGTGACTCCAGTTATTTTGCTGGACAAGATATCAGTAAGTCGCCTTTCCACCCCACGGAATGAATGCAAGTTTGATAGAAGTTTTAAGTGGAAGAATACCCTGCTGACAAGTTCCTGTGTTTTTTTTATTTTATTTTTCAATTACAGTCGACATTCAATATTTTATCAGTTTCAGGTGTACAGCACAGTGGCTAGACAGTCATACATAATACTTTGCAAACTCTTCCCCCTGGTATTTCTAGTGCCCACCCGGCACCATAGTTATTACAATACTATTGACAATATTTCCTATGCTGTATTTTACATCCCCGTGACCGATTTGTAACTACCAATCTGTACTGCTTAATGCCTTCACTTTTTTTCTCCCAGTCCCCCAACACCCCTCCCCTCTGGCAAACACCAGTCTGCTCTCTGTGTCTATGAGTCTGTTTCTATTTGGTTTGTTCATTTGTTTTGTTCTTTAGACTCCACACATAAGTGATATCGTACGATACAATATTTGTATTCCTCTGACTCACTTCACTGAGCATTATACCCTCCAGGCCCATCCATGTTGTAGCAAATGGTAAGATATTGTTCTTTTTTATTGCCAAATAATGTTCCATTGTATATACGTACCACAGCCTCATTATACAATCATCAATTGATGGGCACTTGGGTTGCTTCCATACCTTGGTTATTATAATGCTGCAATGATCCCTGAGTTTTTATTCCTCAGTCTATCCCTCTGCAGTTCAAAGAATAACAAGGAAGGGATAGAATTTAAGAAAATGAAAGGTCACAAAGGCTGTCACAAATGAAAACTTTTAGAAAATATTTTTCTCTTGATGAACTGCCACAGGAGGTAGCAGGGCACTGCCCTGAAGTATTGTTGGCATAATAAGAGAATCTAAATCTAATTCATTTCCTAGATGCGAATGCCTGTGTGTCAGTGACATAGAGAAGCAAGTTAGCAGTTTCTAATCCTTGCAGCACAAAAGAATCATTGCGGAGCTTTTTAAAACATCCTGAGCCCTGGCTGGTTTGTTTCATTGGGTTGGGCATTATCCTGCAAACCAAAAGGTTACTGGTTCAATTCCCAGTCAGGGCATATGTCTGGGTTGCGGGCCAGGCCCTCAGTTGCAAGAGGCAACTGATCAACCTTTCTCTTCCTCTTTCTCCTTCCCTACTCTTCTCTCTAAAAATAAATAATTTTAAAAAAACATCCTGATACATTGGCTACAACCAAGATCAATTAAATCAAAATGTCAGAGGGTGAGTGGGACTCAGGTATGAAAAACTTTAAAATTCTGTACGTGATTTCAATATGCAGGTGAATTTGAGAATTAATGAGTTAAATGATACTTAAAAGAAGTAATCAGGAAAGGGCATTCCAAGATGGCGGCGTAGGTAGACACACTGCACCTCCTCGCACAAACAGAACTGAGAATCGAACAGCAAGGGGGACCAACACCAAGGAAATAGAAAATAAACATTCATCCAGACTGGTAGGAGGGGCGGAGACGGGCACCGGGGTGGAGAGGACTTGCGTGGCTGTGGCGGGACTGAGACTGGCGGAGTGTGGGACAAATGGCGCAGGCAGTCCGAGCACTAGCAGACCCTGCGGCCCCACATTTGCACAGATAAACCCAGAGGGCCGGACTCAGAGTGGCGGAGAGCGGGGCAGGCAGAGCAGCGGGTAGCGCCCCACGGCACCACATTCGCCCACAGATAAACCGGGCGAAGGGCGGGGAGCGAAGCGGATAGCGCAACCCAGGGCTCCAGCTCGGGGAAATAAAGCCTCAAACCTCTGATTGAAAGTGCCCCTGGGGGTTGGGGCGGCAGCAGGAGAGACTCCCAGCCTCACAGGAGAGGTTGTTGGAGAGACCCACAGGGGCCTGGAGTGTGCACAGGCCCACTTACTCGGGAACCAGCACCAGAGGGGCCCAGTTTGATTGTGGGTGTCGGAGTGAAAGATTGAAATCCGGAGGAGAGTGAGGCGGGTGCCATTGCTCCCACTCGGCCCCTCACCCACGTACAGCGTCACAGCGCAGCGACCAGCGTTACCCCGCCCCGGTGAACACCTAAGGCTCCGCCCCTTGAAGTAACAGACGCGCCAAGACAAACAAACAAAAAAATGGCCCAAATGACAGAACACTTCAAAGCTCCAGAAAAAATACAACTAAGCGACGAAGAGATAGCCAACCTATCGGACGCACAGTTCAAAGCACTGGTTATCAATATGCTCACAGACTTGGTTGAATCTGTTCGAAAAACAGATGAAAAAATGAGGCCTATGCTAAGAGAAACAAAGGAAAATGTACAGGGAACCAATAGCGATGAGAAGGAAACTGGGACTCAAATCAATGGTATGGACCAGAAAGAAGAAACAAACATCCAACCAGAAAAGAATGAAGAAACAAGAACTTGGAAAAATTAGGAGAGGCTTAGGAACCTCCCGGACGCCTTGAAACGTTCCAACATCCGAATTATAGGGGTGCCAGAGGAGAAGAGGAAGAACAAAAAATTGAAAACTTATTTGAACAAATAATGAAGGAGAACTTCCCCGATCTGGCAAAGGAAATAGACTTCCAGGAAGTCCAGGAAGCTCAGAGAGTCCCAAAGAAGCTGGACCCAAGGAGGAACACACCAAGGCACATCATAATTACATTACCCAAGATTAAACGCAAGGACCTACATCCAAGATTACTGTATCCAGCAAAGCTATCATTTAGAATGGAAGGGAAGATAAAGTGCTTCTCAGATAAGGTCAAGTTAAAGAAGCTCATCATCACCAAGCCCTTATTATATGAAATGTTAAAGGGAGTTACCTAAGAAAAAGAAGATCAAAAATAGGAACAGTAAAAATGACAGCAAACTCACAGTTATTAACAACCACACATAAAACAAAAACGAGAGCAAACTAGGCAAACAACTAGAACATGAGGGTTATCAATAGGGGAGTGGGGGGGGAGAGAGGGGGGAAAGGTACAGAGAATAAGTAGCATAGATGATAGGTGGAAAATAGACAGGGGGAGGGTAAGAATAGTGTAGGAAATGTAGAAGCCAAAGAACTTATAAGTATGACCCATGGACATGAACTATGGGGGGGGGGGGAATGTGGGAGGGAGGGGGGTGGGCAGGATGGAGTGGAGTGGGGGGGGGGGAAATGGGACAACTGTAATAGCATAATCAATAAATATATTTTAAAAAAAAAGAAGTAATCAAACAAACCCAAAATGTGGGACAGAAGAGCCAGGTTCTTCATCAAATAAATGGCATCTTTTTAAAAGACAGCAGAGAAAGGTGAACTATCATGAATTAAAAGAGACCGACTAGCTATATCAAGCAAATGCAACAGTAAACCTTGTTTGGACCTGATCAGAACAAAGCAACTATTAAAAAAAGATGTATTTGAAACAACTGGAAAAACTAGAACATAATGACATTAAATAATTACCGTGAATGTAGTTGCCCTATGATAATATGGTTAAAACAAAAGTCTTCATTTGTTAGAAATTCATAATAAAGTATTTGAGGGTGAAATGACATAATGTCTGGATTTGCTTTGAAATATTCTGAAAGAACTAGAGGCACAAAAGAAATGGTACAAAGATGATTGCTGAAGTTGGATGAGAGGCATGGTGGGTTCATTGTAATATTCTCTTTACACTTGTTTATGTTTGAATTTTTCCATAGTAATTTTTTAATTAAATAAAAAAGTTGCCTTCCATTCTGAGTAATTCAGCCCAAAAGCCTTCTGGTGGAGCCAGAGGAAGCGGGAGAGGAGGCAGCAGCCCGGCCCAGAGCAAGTCTGGAGCCCAGGAGGAATGAGGGGATTGTGTTCACAGGGGCGGGGAGGGACGCCGCGGTGGGCGAACTGACGCTGAGACAGCGCCATCGTGTGTGCCACAGACCCCACTCGAGGGTCCGAACCTTTGAGACTGGAGCCCACCGGAGCCCAGCCTTTCATCTGAGGTCTGAGCAAGAAGACATACAAGAAGGATTCGTGAAATAGGTGGATACACTTAACATGTTAGGAACCATATTAGTGAACAAAGTGTGTAGGGGAAGTGGTTCCAAAACCACAATGTTTCTGAAAAAAATAACTAGAGATGGAGACATCTACGAGACTGAGTTGAATGCTTGCCTGTGCCTGGGTAGAACATCTGTGAATTTAAGAATAAAATCATGACTCCGGCCCTCACTTAGCTAAGAGGTTGAGTTCAAACTTTGATTCCAAAAGAAGTCCTGACTCTGGCTCCCAGGTGGAACCAGTGGGATCGGGAGTCGTCAATGAGCCTATTTCCGCCGTGAGGCTGGTGCGCGGGCTCCCCCCTGCGGACGCCGAGGGGAAGGACCGGAAGTGGATACAGGGGGAGCGAAGGGTAGGTTACACGTGGGGAAAGCGCGACAAGCTAAGAGGGACGTTTCCACAGGGAGGGGTTCACTGGTGCGCATTCGTCTTCTTGTGTTCCCGCAGGGCTCGGGTTCGGGAAAGTGAGCCCCAAACACAGGGGCGGCCGTGCCTGGGACCCATTCGGGAAAACACCTCAGACTGCCTCGGCCCACCGGCGGTCGGGGCGTCGCCTGGTCAGCGGCCGGAGGCGGAAGCGGAAGCGGGACTGCGGTGGCGCGCCTGTGCGAGTGGAAGTCGTCGCCCGCCACGTTCCTTGAGGTAACGGCCCCTGTTGACCCAACTGGTCACCCGTGAAAGCGCGGGCCATGGCGCCAGTGTCCCGGTCCCGCTCTCCCGAGGACACCCCGGGCTCCCGGAGAAGGCGACGCAGCTCGCCAGGGAGCAGCCGTTCCTGCTCTCAGGCCCGCGGCCGCGAGGGCCTCGGACCTCCGTGGGGTCCGTCGGCCAGCGCTCCTTACCTCCGCAGTGACCCGGGGTCTCGAGAGCCCCCTGGGCTCAGCAACTACACCTTCTGGTCCCCTCCCTCCACGTACTGGGGAGGACACCGGTACCATCACCGCGACTACCCGGGCGACCGGCAGTGGGCGGAGCACTACGAGGTGAAGGAGAGCTACCGGCAGAGGAGGCTGAAAGAGAGGGAAAGGATCGGGGAGCTGGGGGCTCCCGAGGTGTGGGGCCTGTCTCCCAAGTACCCGGAGCCGGATTCTGACGAGCACAGCCCAGCTGAAGGGGAAGACGTGAAAACTCAGAAGACCAGCAGCAGTTCAGAGTCCAGCTCCGAAGAAAAAAGGAAAAAGAAGGCCAGTCATTCAAAAAACAAGAGAAGAAAGAAAAAGTCCAAAAGAAAATACAAGAAATATTATGGTAATAGTGACAGTAATTCAGACCCTGACACTAATTGTAGCTCTGATGAAGGGAAAAAGAGAGCCAAAAAAGCCAAGAACAAAGACAAGAAAAAGAAACGCAGAGGTGGAAGTACCAAGAAAAAGAAGAGTAAAAAGACTAGAAAAGAACCAAACGACTCAAGTTACAAGGATTGTGAAGGGGAGCTGCCAACAGATAACTGGTTTGAGCACTCGGACATTACAGATACCATGGATCTCATCGGTCCAGACGCGCCTGCAATTCACGCCTCTCAAGATGAGAAACCTTTGAACTATGGCCATGCTCTGCTCCCAGGTGAAGGCGCAGCCATGGCAGAGTATGTAAAAGCTGGAAAGCGTATCCCTCGAAGAGGTGAAATTGGTCTGACAAGTGAAGAAATTGCTTCCTTTGAATGCTCAGGCTATGTTATGAGTGGCAGCAGGCATCGCAGAATGGAGGCTGTGCGACTGCGTAAAGAGAACCAGATCTACAGTGCAGATGAGAAGAGAGCCCTCGCATCCTTTAACCAAGAAGAGAGGCGGAAGAGAGAGAATAATATTCTGGCCAGTTTCAGAGAGATGGTGTACAGGAAGACAAAAGGGAAAGATGACAAATAAGGACTTTTGTTCTACAGCTGGACTTTGAACAACAATTTTCTATGACCAAAGTAGTTTTTAAAGGCTTTATGGTGCTACTGTACTTATGTTAGTAAGTTGTTGAAGAAAAACCTGCTTTTTGAGATCTCTTTAGCAATTTATTTTCAACTTAAAAGGTAATATGTGCACATGGTTTTAAAGATATTCAAACACTACAGGAGAGTCAGTAAAATGTGAGCCTTTACTGAAATCCCTGATCATCCTTCTCCCCAAAGAAATCTCTCTCTCTGTCTCTCTCTCTCTCTCTCTCTCTTTATCTTTCTTTTTGGTGTATTCTATATCTGTCCATGAGTTCTTTGTACATACAAGCATAATGTTGCAAAATAAAGGTTGGAGCTATTAACCCAAAGGGGTTTTGTTTCCCTGACTGCTCTCTGTGAAGGCTTCATTTATTTGCCCCAAGGGGAACCACGAAAACTCCACAAAGAACAAAGGATTCAATTGATTGAATACCTTTAGTTTCATTTAACAGACTGAATTTTTAAAAATAGAGGTTTACCGGCATACAACAGAAGTGCAGCAGGAGGACAGTTTTCCTGCGTGGCTTTAATAGGACATTGGCTTCTTTCTTCTTTGTTCTCTATGAATCATTTTCCTCTTCAGGCTGGTTTCTCTCAAATAAGCAAAAGCTCCTGAGTTATGTTATATATTTTCTGGTCCACCTCTAAAAAGAGAAAACATTTTTTGTCTTGGCATTGCAAACAATCCTGAGGTTCAGCCTAATTGGATTACATTAGGTCACATGCCCATCATAAAAAGATGTTGCTGCCAGGGAAATAGAATAGCTTACTCCTGGAGCTGTTGGTTTCGTCTGCTTATGGGCTATGTGGGGAAGGAAAGGATTCCTAAATGAAAATCAGGGTAACATTGGGGAGGGGGATAGGCAACCAATAAGTGCCCACTACAATTTTGAATGATTTCTAAATATATTTTATTGATTATGCTATTATAGTTGTCCCATTGTTTCTTTCCTTTGTTCCCCTCCACCCTGCACCCCTCCCACCCCCACCAGCATTCTCTTCCCTTAGTTCATGTCCATGGATCATACATATAAGTTCTTTGGCTTCTCTATTTCCTATACTATTCTTTTTTAAAAATACATATTTTATTGATTATGCTCTTACAGTTGTCTGGATTTTGTTCTCCCCTTTATTCTCCTCTGTCCTGTACCACCCCCCATCCCACCAGCATTCCCCCCACCTTAGTTCATGTTCATGGGTCATACAAACAAGTTCTTTGGCTTCTCCACTTCCCATACTATTCTTAACCCCCCCATCTATTTTTTACCTACCATTTATGCTTCTTATTCTCTGTACCTTTTTCCCCATTCCCCCCCACACACACACTGTTAACCCTCCATGTGATCTCCCTTCTGTGGTTCTGTTCCTCTTCTAGTTGTTTGCTTAGTTTGTTTTTGTTTTTGTTTTAGGTGTGGTCATTAATAACTGTGAGTTTGCTGTCATTTTTACTGTTCCTATTTTTTATCTTCTTTTTCTTAGGTAACTCCCTTTAACATTTCATATAATAAGGGCTTGGTGATGATGAACTCCTTTAACTTGACCTTATCTGGGAAGTGCTTTATCTGCCCTCCCATTCTAAATGATAGCTTTGCTGGATACAGTAATCTTGGATGTAGGTCCTTGCCTTTCATGACTTGGAATACTTGTTTCCAGCCACTTATTGCCTGTAAGTTTTCTTTTGAGAAATCAGCTGACAGTCTTATGAGAACTCCTTTGTAGGTAACTGTCTCCTTTTCTCTTGATGCTTTTAATTCTCTCCTTATCTTTAATCTTGAGTAACTTGATGATGATGTGCCTTGGCGTGTGCTTCCTTGGGTCCAACTTCTTTGGAACTCTGAGCTTCCTGGACTTCCTGGAAGTCTATTTCCTTTGCCAGATTAGGGAAGTTCTCCTTCATTATTTTTTCAAATAAGTTTTCAATTTCTTGCTCTTCCTCTTCTCCTTCTGGCATCCCTATGATTCGGATGTTGTAACGTTCAAAGTTGTCCCAGAGTTTCCTAAGCCTCTCCTCATTTTTTTGAATTCTCATTTCTTCATTCTGTTCTGATTGAATGTTTATTTCATCCTTCTGCTCCAAACCATTGATTCGAGTCCCAGTTTCCTTCCTGTCACTGTTGGTTCCCTGTACATTTTCCTTTATTTCACTTTGCATAGCCTTCATTTCTTCCTCCATCTTGTGACCATACTCAATCATTTCTGTGAGCATCCTGATTACCAGTGTTTTGAATTCTGCATCTGATAGGTTGGCTATCTCTTCATTACTTAGTTTTATTTTTGGAGCTTTGATATGTTCTTTCATTTTTCTTTTTCTTGACCATATTTCTTTGTCTTGGCAAAGAAATTGCAATTGTAAGGGGTGGGGCCTTAGGTATTTGCCATGGCAGGGCAACCTACCTGCATGCATTTTGGTGCTGTATGTGGGGAGGGGTTCCGGAGGGAACAGTGCTGCTTCCTAGGCTCTCCTCTGGCTTTCAGTCACCTCTCTGGTACCTACAAGCAAATTGAGCCCTTCTGGTTGCTGGGTGGGTGGGTAGGTTTGTGTACGTTCTAGGACCCTGTGAGTCTCTCCAACGAACTCTCCTGTGAGGCTGGGAGTTTGTCCTGCTGCTGCAACCCCCACAGGTTTTCAGTCAGAGGTTTTGAGGCTTTATTTCCCTGCGCTGGAGCCCTGGGTTGCTCAGTCTGTCTCGCTCCCCAGTTGTTCCTTCCAGTTTATCTGCACACAAATATGGGACCGCCCTCTCCACCAGCTGCCAGCTTGCCGAGAGTCCTCTCCATCCCAGCTTCGTCTCTCTATTAACTTCTAACTAGTAAAATATTTTCATTAACTGGATTTGTTAGCCTAAGGAAAAGTTTTAAAGTAAATATACTTAACTTTTACTTTATAAATATATTTTCAAGCTTTAGACAGTCAAAATGAAAAAGATAACTCTCCTTGTGATGACGAAATATTCTTTGTGTTATTGTGGGGGCCTCCCACACTGCCACGGATGAGAATAAGTGTACGAAGACATGACCTGCTTGGGGAGGAAAGGTAGCCAATCTCTCAAAGGAGAAGGGCCAGGAGCCTGTCCCTCAATGGGCTTTTATTGGGTTCAATTTGCACAGGAATTCAGGTAAAGCTCATTAGTCATGGTCAGACAGTCAGGATCAAACAATAGATAACATACAAAGAACTATGAGGGCTTATTCTGAGTCAGGGTCAGTTAGCTAAAGGGCCATAAAACTTTGGGAAACAAACTCATTTCATGCCTGGGCCCTTATGAAAAAATTGAGGGCATTCTTAGCAAAGCAGGTTTCACAGGATTTTATGCATTCTTTCTTAGGCCTGATCTCCGAGAAACTGTCCGTTCCTGCCCAGGGCTACACCACCCTCAGCCCTCTGTCATAGTTCCAGCTTAAGTCAGGTGGGGGAGGGGGGAGTAAAGCAGCCAAGAGATTAGGAGACTTCTTTCAGACAGAATGAGGACTCAGGCTATGTCAAAGCTGAGGGATGAGGGTCCATCACCCCCTTTTTCTATAGCCCCTCAAGTCCTTCCCTTAGGACCCCTTCACAACCATTGCCTGTTTTAGGTAGTCCCTCCCTTGAGGAAGCTTACTCCTTATTGGCTAACCAGTCATCTGCCTGGGGCCAAGCAGGATGAAGTAAAAGAGGGCAGAGGTGGCATCCTAGCCAGGAAGATAAGCTTTGTCTCCTTAATGGCTTATGGTCCCAAGGTGTCTTTACTCAGTCTTAGGGGATTACAGCTTCTGAAACCAGACAGGGCGGTTCCCAGAATGTTATAACTTCAGCGCTTGAAATACTGAATAAATTATGTCATAAAATTGTTAGTATGATATCTAATGAAGTTTCAAAACTGTCAAATGGTTAAAGTTTGTTCATATTTTTAAAGGGTTTATTCTATTCAAAGACTATAAAAAATACAGTTCGTCATAAGGTAAGCAAAAGAGGAAATATTTGTTTTCTTCAAATTTATTTTGGCAAAGTGATTATTTGATGCTTATCCTCCCTCCTCCAACCTATATTCATTACAAAGTATTGATTATTCTCTCCCACGGCAATGTTATTACCTTAAACTTTTCAATACAAATGTATGCTCATTGTTCAATACAATCTTCAAAATACTTTGACAGTTATTTTTGCCACTGGGTTTGATGGCTTTCTAAACTGGGGAGAAATGGTAAACCATGAGTCTGTGTTTTAATAACATGAGTGAGCAAAGTGGAAATGCCGGCTGTTTGTGATAACAGTAAAGTAGCTGGCTAGATTTTACATGAATAAAATAAATGTCGGCTTGAAAATGAAAACACACCTCAGGCCGTGTCTCTCCACATTCCAACCTCCGCCTCCCCCTTGCCCCCTCCCCCAGCCCGCAGGGCCCGCTGCGCCCAGACCCTCTGCTGACGCAGCGCACCACCGAGCAGAGGTCCTCCCGCGTTCCTAGAGCGGCGTTCCTGGGGCCGCTGACCTCGGGCGTTCCGGGAACCCTGATGCCGGTCCAGCTCAGATGTGGGTTGAGCGTCCACTGTCCACTCCTCCGGCGGGCCGCTGCTGGGTAGCGGGAGACTGCGCTCCAGGCTGGGGAGGCTCCGCGGCCCAGGGCGTGCGAGCGGCGCGTTCCCCTCGGGCGCTGAGGAGCCTTCCTGACGGCGGGGCAGCGCGCGGCTCGTCCGGGGCCTGGACGGCGGTGCGGCTGTGGACGTCGTTCAGTGGCCGCCGTGGTGGTGGTCGGCTGCAGCTCTCCGGGAGTTGGGTGCGATTTCACACGTGCTAAGGTAAGTCATAGAAGGTAGTATTTGAGCAGAAACCTGAAGGAGCCGAGAAGACCTACGTGGCTTTGGGGGCCGCAGCTTTCTAGGTAGAGGAAGCGGCCAGTGCTAAGGCTCCAAGGCGGGAGCCTGGTTGACACATTGGAGGAAGAGCAGGGAGACTGGAGTGAGCAGGGCGCGGTTTGCGGAGGATGGATGCAGAGATCGGGAGTGCGGGGAGGCATTGTATTTATTGGTCGTTTCTTGGTGTGAAAAGAGTTTTTGGAAAATTTTGAGCAGAGAAACACCTGGTTTATGTTTTAAAGCCGCTATAGCTGGACAAGAGTGGAATCGGGGGAACTGAAAAGTTAGGAGACTATTGCAAGTAATTTAGGTGGGAGAAAAATGGTGTCCTGGGCGAGTATTGTGGTAGAAGCGGTTGGAAGTGCTCGGAGGAATGATCTGCTTTGAAGGTAGAGCCAATGGGGTTTGCTCTGGATCAGATGTGGGCCGTGAGAGTATGAGAGAAGACAGATAAATTTCAGGTTTTCAGCCTGTGGCTACAAGAGATATCGGAGGGAAGATCTGAGGTTCAGCTTTGAGACCTTGAATACATCATTTAACCCGCTAAACTCTCTATGTCTGGGTTTCCTTCTCCCTACATTGAAGATAGTAATGTCTTCGTGATAGGGTTGCGTTAACGCATGTAAAGCACATACACAGTTGTGCTGGCTTATTGTTTTTCTGTGCTGAGGCATGAAGAGTGAAGGGCACTAATGAGAAGAAAATTGGAAGGTTGGAGATGTTCCAGGCAGAGGAGTAAGAGCAGAAAGGACCCAAGAGCAAGAAAGGGTATTGCAAGTTTGAGAGACTGAAAGTTCATTACATCATAAGGAAATTTTAATCCTGTTAGATGTTTTGAACTTGATCCTGAGAGTAGTGATGAGCCATTAAATGTAATATGCACAGCAAAGACCTAACCGTATTTTCTCTTTAGGAAGATCACTGACTGCAGTGAGAAAGCCACTTGCAGTAGTCGGACGGGAGAAGACGGCAGAGAGGAAGAGAAGTGGGTGGTTTGGGAGGTGTTTAGGTAGACTCAGTAGAACTTGATTGACCTGATATATGAGATATGAAAGGGGGCTGGAAAGGTCAGTTTTCAAATCGTCTGTTATACATTGTGTTAGGTATATGTAGTCACATCATAGAAACAAGCCACCACTAATTCACTATTCTACACTGCATATCTCTGTTCCCCAGGTTCTCTAGAGAAGCAGAACCAATAGCAATATATAGATACAGAAATACACATAGAAGAAGATTTATTATAAGGGATTGGCTCACACAGTGATGGAGGCTGGCAAGTCCTAAGATCTGCACAGTGAGTTGTCCAGCTGGAGACTCAGGAGAGCTGATGACTAAGTTCCTGCCTGAGTCCAAAGGCCTGAGAACCAGGAGATTCAATGAGGTAGTTGTAGTTGGAAGGCCAGCACATTCAAGACCCAGGAAGAGCCACTGTTTCTAGTCGAGTTCAAAGGCAGGAAGAAATCTGATATCCAAGTTTGAAGCTTGTCAAGCCGGAAGAAATCTCTCTTACTTGGTGGAGAGCCTGCTGTTTTTTTTCCTTTTTTTTTTTTTTTCATTCAGACCTTCAACTGATTGGATTGAGGGTACCCACATTATGGAGGGTAGTCTGCTTCAGTCAGTATACTGATTTAAATATTAATCTCATTCAGAAACACCCAGAAAAATGTCTGGACCCTGTAGTCCAGTCAAGTTGTTAGATAAAAATAACCATCACAATACCAAACTTTTATTTCTGGCTAATAACCATCACTCATCACTTTCTTGGACTTTTTCACTTCCATTTAGAATAGTAGTATTTGGTGAGGGGGAAGAATAGTAGGATTTTGCTTTTTAAATTTGAAGTCCATTTTTGATGCAGAAAAGTATACACCAGCTGGGAGTGTTCATACGTGCACATCCAGGAGTGTGCAACCGCAAGCTGCACTCGGAGCTTAGCCAGGCAGAGCCACTAACTGAGTGAGCCCCCGGGCATGCTGATTCAAAGGCAAGTGTCAGCTGTTGGCACATGCGACTCCATGGATCCTTCCAGTCACTTTAGGAGGACTCCAGATCAAGAATGCAAAGGCCCCATACAGCAGCGGCCTGCTCCAAAGGACAATGGTGACACATTGGGTTTGAGAGGCTTCTACAAGGTATCCAGGTACCAGGTGGCTGGAAGGAAATTTGGATGTGTCACTCTTGAGATATCTGGGCTAGACAACAAGGAAAACTTTGGATCAAGATAGGAATTAAGTTACAAACACACCTGTCCTCTACATCCCCCCTTCCTAGCTTCTGCCCTATTTTATCCTTCCATAGAATGTCTTAGTTTTTGAAAAAGGAATTTTTGCCCGATGGTTTTATGTTCCCATTTTCCTGTGGCAGGCTGACTGCTTGGCCTAACCCACAATCTGAATTGCCTTCGCAGAAGTCAGTGACCTCTGTGTTTTTGTTGTTGTTTGTATTTTGTTTTTTTAAACTGTTTTGTTAACTTCATAATGTGTAATGAGCATCTTTCCATGCAATAGGTAAAACTCACCTTCTGATAGAAACTAACAAATTGGTCCAGACACAGTGTTTAGTTAAAAGCTGGTAATGGGAGACTCAGAGGAAGCAAGTTAACACCAGAAGGTTTACAAGGCACACCACGAACACATCAAGTTTAGGGAGCAGCTGTGTCTTCCTGTTAACTTCAGGGAAAACACTGGGATTCGAGGCGTAAGGCAAAACTCGTGACGGTCATGGTGAGGGGCAACTGCCCGCAGACTCTGACCGAACTGCTGTCCCTCAGCTTTTCAGTCAGCTCTCTCGTCTCCCCACCCTTACCACTCCTCTTGTCTCATCCTTGCCTGTGGCTGCCTAACATGGAGCCACCTACGAAGTCCTCCAGGCTCACAACATTCACCAGCTTCCAAACAGAGGGACAAGGGCTCTCCTTCTTTAGCATCTGGCTCCTTTTCATCCTTTTTCATTATTTGTTTTCCTGGTTGGCATTTTCCATGTTGAGATTTTTTTACTCTTTGGACGCCATTGCTCCTGGCCCTATCCTTGCTGTCTGCTCCTCCCAATTCTCACCACAAGTGCACTGCCCCAATACTTGGACCCGAAGACCTGCTCCCCTTTCGCCTCCTCCTCCTACTGTTGGGCCACCATCTCCTACTCAGGCCACCGCAAGCAGGAACCTAGAAGGGTGCGAGTGACCGCCAGGCCTGACTTGTGTTAATTGACTGCACGTGCCAGGTCCTGGACTCGTACACCTTCCTGTGGCGTTTCACACTCCCAAACACTGTGTTTTTATGTGACCCCAGTTACAGATCAGTGAGTTTGTGTCCTTTACAGTTATTATCTCGTTCACCTCAAAACATCTCTGTGAACCAGGTGTTACCTTCATTCTTCAGGTGAGTAAACTAAGTCTCCAAGAGGATAAGGAACTTGCCCCAGGTCACTGCTGGCAAGTGACAGAGCTGGATCGAAACATGTACGGAAATGGCTCCTCCTGGCCTTCCGGTCGCCGTTCCTTCTCACCTCTCTTCCATATGCTTGGAGTTTCCTGGGTTCCAGCCACCACTACTGCTGCGCCGCCCTGAATCCACCAGGCTTTCCTTCCCCAACAGCTCTATGCTCAGCCTTTGCTCTGACGGAAAAACCCTTTCTCTGTTTTCTTGTCTGCTTTGCTTTCACTTGTCTTTTAGGACTCAGAAGGACCTGCCTCCAGGAAGGAGCCTCACCACCGTGCCCCGCTAACACCCTGTGCTTCCCTCCACTGTGGCCCTGTGAGTGCTGCATTGTGACCTCTTGAGAAGCAGAGAGCGGTGGAGGCCGGGAGCTGGGTCCCTCTCTGTGTTCCCGGCAACTGAGGGTCTAGCACGTCAGCACGGAAGGTGAGCTGTGAAGACCGCATCCTTGTAGTTGATCCTGATACTGGCTTTAATGAACATGTAGGCAGTTTTGTTTATTTTGTGTCTTTTGTCCCTTAATGTTTTGAGACTTTTCAAATCTACACAACAGTTGAGAGAGCAGCCCAGTTGGTACTGTGGCCTGTCGTGCAGCAGCCAAGGTTAACTCCCCGCTGTGTGTGCTCGCTCGCTGCGCCACGCACACACACTGTCCTCCTGAAACACCTGAAGGTAAATTTCGGCATCACCTCCTGAGAATAAGGATACATGACCACGAAACGTTCATCTCACCTGAGCAAATTCTCAGTCGGCATCTGTAAACGTTTTCTGTAAAGGGCCCGTCAGTACATGTTTTCGGCATTGCAGGTGAGATGATCTCTGTGGAAGCCACTCAGCCCTGCCAGTGTTGTGCAAACGCAGCTGGAACGAGACCTGAACGAGTGGGCGAGTGAGTGCGGAATTCCAGTAAAGCTCTAGGCCCGACAACGGGCTTTGGGCTCCATTCTGTTCTCTGGGCCATAGTTTGCTTATTTAGATTTCTGAATTCTTCAAACCACAACATTTGTATCTTTTTAAAACTCCAGCCAATTTTACACATTACATTTTACTGTGTTGCTTTAATCTAGACCAGGGGTGTCAAACTCATTTTCACCAGGGGCCACATCAGCCTTGAGGTTGCCTTCAAAGGGCCGAATGTAATTTTAGGACTCCATAAATGTAACTACTCTTAACTAGGGGAAAGGAGCTCGGTGCTGCCGCTGGGTAGAAACAACGGGGAGGGCCGGATTCGGCCTGCGGGCCTTGTGTTTGCCACCTGTGATCTAGACCCATACCTTCCCCACACCTTGTTATTTTCGTGAAATTGATTGTTTTGAAGAGCCAATGCCTATTAGAGATGAATTGCACGCTGGATTCATCTAAAAGGTTCCTTGTTATTAGGTTCACATTAAACACTTCCGGTGACAATGCCATGCAGGTGGGAAGGCACAAGGTCAGTTGTCTCACTGTTGGAGCAGCTAGATTCGATCACTACCCTAAGTGTGTGACGTCTCCATTTTTCCTGTTGTCATTAATAAGTGGCGAGAGTGGAGGGCCATTGAGACTGAGAATGTCCCCCCTACCATCCCCCGATTTCACCCAGTGGCTCTACCTATTTGTGGTCCTTGATTGAATCAATTATTTCACCAAGAGCTACAAGATGGGGAATTTTCAAATGTATTTTTCCTATGTCAGCTGGCGGTCTTGTGTAAAACAGAGTTTTCTCATTTTGTATGTGTTCCTTTTTTAGGAATTAAAAAAATTTTTTTTAAGATTTTTAAATTTATTTTTAGAGAGAGGGAAAGGGAGGGAGAAAGACAGGGAGATAAACATCAATGTGTGGTCACCTCTCGAGCACTCCCTGCAGGGGGCCTGGCCTGCAATCCAGGCGTGTGCCCTGACTGGGAATCAACAGGCCACCCTTTGGTTCGCAGGCTGGCGCTCAATCCACTGAGCCACACCAACCAGGGCTAGGGACTTTTTTTTCCAGAGGGAACAAAATGGATAGTAATTGTTGAAAATGTACCCACCCAACACAGGGATATTGTTATTGCTCTCATTATCGTTGCTATTGCTATCACTGTTTCTGTGATTCTTGTTGTTAAATTTCCAGGACTGTCCCTGAGGAGATAGTCCAAAAGAAAGTTCTCCAAGACAGAGCAGTCTGAAGCTGGAGATGGCCACAGTGTCCGTCGGTGCTCCTTCCCTGGCTCCTCTGAATCTGAAGAAGGATTCAGGAAGGCCAGTGAAAGATGGTCACCACGCTGCTAGGGAAGAGGGATTCAGACATCCAGGAAATGGCACTGGCCTTGAACGAGAGCCGCTGTGCAGACAGTTCAGGCAGCTGCGGTATGAAGAGACCACTGGACCTCGAGAGGCGCTGCGCCGGCTCCATGAGCTCTGCCGGCTGTGGCTGCGGCCCGAGACGCACAGCAAGGAGCAGATGCTGGAGCTGCTGGTGCTCGAGCAGTTCCTGCGCATCCTTCCCACAGGGCTGCGAGCCTGGGTGCGGGAGCGGCGCCCGCAGAGCGGCGAGGAGGCCGTGGTTGTACTGGAGGACCTGCATCCAGAGCTGCGAGAAACTGGACAGCAGGTGGGAAAGGTAAGATGTGTGCTCTTTTTCAAGAAGGCTGGATTGGAGACCCGCTGGAGAGGCAGAAGGAAAGGAGCCGAGTAGTGGCAGGAGAATTGCCCAGTCCTCTTTCAGTTTTCCTGTCGATTTGGCTGTTCATTGCTGTAGGTTTCACCTTTTCTCTGCTGGGAGGAAACGTGCTTTTCGTTGCCCCTGTGGGGTTTCTCTTTGCTCTCTTTTCTAATGTTAGAGTATTCTCCTGAACATCAGTTCTCTCCTGTACCCACTTGTACCCAATTGTCCCTAGGGCCTAGGACAGGCAGAGAAACAGCACGTGTGTGTGGAAGAGACAGTGGCCCTGAATGCTCTGCAGGCCCAGCAGGTCCCACCTGAGCGAGCAGATCCAAAGCCTGAAACAGAACAAGGTAAGAAACAGACTGTCTTCTGCGTGGGAGAAGCCTGCACAGCAGCCCTTTCGTTTTGTTCTTCGTTTTTGTGTGGAATCAGGTTTATTGAGGTATAGTGTACACACTGCAAACCCACTTTTTGTAAGTGTGCAGTTCAGTGAATTTCACAAACAGGAAGTAATTAAAGTTGTCTGTTCACCACCATAATGAAGATGTAAAAGATTCTGTCACCCCAGACATTTCACTTCATTCAATTAAAACTGAAGCCTCCTGTGCGAGTGCTGCTTCCTCCCCAAGGCACAGAACTCCGGCCCCAGGCTGCATTGCTCATCTCTTCTTCCTGCCTTCCCGCCACTGCGAGTGGCTTTTGTCTTTGGTTTCTAAATGTCACCTGGATTGGGTTTTTTTGCTCTGCTGTTTTCTTGGACTCTGAAATAGATCTTTCTGATTTCTATGCCTTTCATTTTCTTTTCTTCTTTCCAGTCTGATACAAGCCCTGCTTGTCATCTTGGTGCCTCCATGGAAGCACTGTCTGCCATTGCAACACACTCATTGATGTTGCTCCCTCCTTAGATCCCTTCAGTTAGTGAGTGATGTTATTCTTTCAACCTTTTTTTGATGTTTGAAAAACTCTATAATGAAGAGTAAAAACCAAGAAAAAACCGCCACTTTCAGTGACTTCCAGTGGCTGTTAACAAAGGTCTCATATGCATATTCTGGCATCTGCTGACCTCACAGCCAAGTAATGTCAACGAACAACCAACGTGTTCTGCTTTGCTGGGCCTGGAGCACTGACTGTTCTGTGTCCTGGGAAAACCCCTGTCCCTGGGCAGATTGGGACAGTGAGTCACCCTCTGTCCCATCCTGCCCAGCTGTATTTTGTTTCTCTGAGTCTTCCATCTGGAATGGCTGTTCCTCACTCTCCCTAAGCCCTACCCCCCATCAGGACCTAGCTGAGACGCCACTTTCTCCGTCATTTCCTAAGTCCTCTAAATCTGGGTGAGGTTCCCCACCGGGTGTTCTCCTGTCACAGAACTGATCCCATTATAGTATAGTCGCTGCTTAACATCTCCATTTTTCCTGCCAGAAAAATCGGCAGGGCCTTTGTTTTATTTCCTGAGTTTGTTACCGTTCCTGGCTTAGAGCCGGCCGTCAGTAAGTGTCTCCTTGTTGAATGGTCGGTGTTGATTCTAAAGCTTTCCTTTGCCCACTACCTCCTCTTTCAGTTTTGGATGTCACTACAAAAGCGCTCTTATGTTGGAAAGTTTGAGGCTTAATTTACATTTCTACATTTACACAGCGAGTCAACATTAAAATCGGTACCGTGTCCACTTTTCTTCATTTTCAGTTAAAGGGCCATTGCTTTCTTACTGCCCCGGGGTCCTCAGTGGACGTTTCTTTTTCATTTTCCATGTGACAGGCCATTTTCAAGAATACAGCCATTCCCTCTGAGACAGTCTGCTAGCGCACACACACGCGCACGTCGTACAATAAAGTTCAAACCATGTGTGTAAGCATGTCCCACCACCACCCGCTTCCTTCCACAAAGGCTGCCACTGCTAACACTTTCCTGTGTATCATTCCATGTGTGATCTATACAAACACAAACAGCCACAGTATTTCCACTTTACCCACATGGCTAGATTTAAAATGTTTCCTACTAATTGCAGATTTCTTTCCCCAAGCACCAAAAAACTAGTCATTGTTGGTGTATATTTGATGTTTCAGGTGAAGAGACAGTGACTGAGAATGAGACTCCAGCTGTAGAAACAGACACGTGTGGAGTATCGGAATCGACTGGGAAAGTATCTGAGCTTGGAGGGCCGCATTGTGAGGGCTCTCGCTTGGAAAGGCAGCAGGCCAAGCCCGAGGGGAAGACCGACTGTAACCGCTCAGCATGTGGGGATGGATTCCTGCAGCACTCAGACCTGGTAGGACATGAAGGTACGCACAGCGCAGGAAGGCTCTGTGAATCCAGTCCTCCCGGGCGTCAGAAAATCCGCTCTAGAGAGAAAAGCCATCAGTGTCACGAGTGTGGGAAAGCCTTTCAGAGAAGCTCACACCTTGTCAGACATCAGAAAATCCATCTTGGTGAGAAGCCTTATCAGTGCAAGGAGTGTGGGAAAGTGTTTAGCCAGAATGCAGGCCTTTTGGAGCATCTCAGAATCCATACTGGAGAGAAACCTTTCCTCTGTATCCACTGTGGGAAGAACTTCAGGCGCAGCTCTCACTTGAACCGGCACCAGAGGATTCACAGTCAGGAGGAGCCCTGTGAGTGCAGGGAGTGTGGGAAGACCTTTAGCCAGGCCCTGCTCCTCACCCACCATCAGAGAACCCACAGCCATGCCAGGGGCCACCAGTGTCACGCATGCGGGAAGGCCTTCAGCTTAACCTCAGACCTTATTCGGCATCACAGGATTCACACTGGAGAAAAACCTTTCACGTGCAACATATGCCAGAAGGCCTTCCGACTGAACTCCCACCTCGCTCAGCACATGCGAATTCACAATGAAGAAAAGCCCTATGAATGCAGTGAGTGCGGGGAAGCCTTCAGACAGAGGTCAGGCCTTTCTCAACATCGGAGATACCACCACAAAGACAGACCGGCTCACTGAGGTGTCCTCCCCCCATGGGACGTCGGAGACAGAACGTGAACAAACAAGCTTCATTTTAGGACAGTTCCCTCTAGCCAATCCCGGCATCAGAGAATCCTTGGAGGGGGGACTTAGAGACTCTCTGCCCGCACTCTTCCTCCTCTGTTTCCCTTGAAGTCAGCCGTGTACTACGATAACTGACCAAGATGGTGCTGGGGGTCAGAGTTGAAGAGCGTTCTTGACGGCAGGACTTCCCAGAGCCTTTGATGTGGTGCGGACACGGTGCTGCATCTCCCGGTAGCGGAGAACCTCGTGACTGAGTGAGGGCTTCGAAGCCAGCAGCAAGTCAGGTAGCCACAGATGCACAGGCTGAAGCAGAACAAGAGCAGGTCGATATTTTTTGCATATGCTACAGCAAGAGACGCCTATAAAATAAAACAGGTGTCTTAAAGTGCGGGTTAATGGTGACTGTTCCCCAGTGGCTTTACTAACTAACCCCACTCCTACCACCCCCAACCAGCAGAGGCATTTTGGAAAGCCAAGATCCCCTAATTTTACCATTCCCCACCCCATCCCTGCCGTGACATCTCATTGAATCAAGTTAGAAATTAAACTGGAGAAAAGATTCCTAAGTCATTCAAATGAACCGTGCTGAATTCGTGTAGCTGCTGTCCCTCTTTGTAACCCCAGTGCGGGGTAGTGACTGCCGCGTAGCCAATTGAGTAAATGTCTAGTGCCGTTTTTAAATGTTGCTTGTTCTGGAATTCTTTGAAAGTCATATAATAAACAGTCAGCTTGGAGATTATGATCTCCATGTCGTGAACACAACACTGTCCTCGTCATGATGAAGAGCATTAAGCATGGGGACTCCACCTGCGGACACATCACTTGTTGAGTGATAGCAGCTGCCTGGGCTCTGCTGTATGGAAAAGGCTTCACATGCCACCACGGAGTGGGAAGATTGGTTAAGCATCGTGGTTTTCCAAGGATTTGGTTCTGCTGTGTGTGGTTGAAAGACAAAAAGAGTAGGAGTGAGCCCTGGCTGGTATGGCTCAGTGGATTGGGCACTGGCCTGCAAAGCAGGGGGTCACTGGTTTGGCTCCTGGTCAGGATGCAGCCTGGGTCGTGAGCTGGGTCCCCAGTGGCGGGCACGTGGGAGGCAACCACACATTGGTGTTTCTCTCCCTTTCCTCCTCCCTTCCCCTCTAAAAATGAATAAATAAAATATTTTTTAAAAAGTAGGAGTGACCTAATCAAAGTCTCTTTTTCTCCTAAATAAGAGAGGCTGGAGATAAGCAGTCCAGGACTGGTAAGGTGGTTCAGTGATGTTACCGGGTCCCCTGGCCCCTGCTTCCCTGCACCACCGTCATGGTGCATGCTGTGGGTCCTGACGGTCATCACGTGACCCTTGGTGGCTGCTCCAGCTCCAGCCATCACATGCAAAATGTAGACACAAGGCAGAAGGACATAAAGAAGCACCTCCAAAATCTCCCAGCTCCCTGTGAGCAGCCTTCCCATAGACACTGCCTCACGATGTCATAGGTCAAAATGTGGGACAGGGAGGCTGGGAAGTGTGTGCCCAGCTGAAAAGTAGGCTTCTGTCGCTAACGGTAAGGGGGATGCATGCTGGAATGAACTCTGGCGGTCTAACCCACTCCTGTTCCTTCCCACTCGGGTGGGACTGGTGAGAGCTGACGGGCAACCACAGTGATGGTTGACCAATCTGTAGGAGAAGCAGCTGTAACTTTTTGAGAAATTGAAAGTATTGCATGGAAAGCCACGTTCCACTGCTTGGGTAGTCATAATGCCCTGTCATTTTCATCCTGCCTTTATGAGTAAACGAAGTTGATGTCAGGTCCCCCACTACAAGTGTTTGGAGGCCTGTGCTGTGGTCAGCACCTAAACATGTAGCTGTGCCTCAGAGTTTAAACTTGTTTCTGTTCAGTTTAGGAAAGAAAGAACACGGAATATCTTCCTTCTCGTTAAAAAGCAATGACATATCCCCCAGCCAGTGTGGCTCAGCTGTTGGGCATCGTCCTGCCTGGGCTGTGGGCTCTGTCCCTGGTTGGGGTGCGTAAGGAAGGCAACCGGATGGATCTTTCTCTCCCTCTCGGTCTCCCTCCCTTCCCCTGTCTCCAAAATTAAAAAAAAAAAAAAGAAAAAGCAATGACAAAAGATTCCAAGTGTGAAGAATTAAATGAATATATCCTTAAATATCTGGAAAATTGATCTTGGCTCTCTCTCATGATTCTATAATACAGGTATTGTAAGTATTCCAGATTCATTGACACCACAGTACCCTGAGGTCAGACCCATAACCACTGGGCACAAATGTCGGATACAGGTATATGTAAAATAACATTTTTTCTTACACACATAATTTATAAAAAACTTTGAACGAAGGACAAATGTCATACAAGATCCCAGTTACAGTTTTGCTTGCATGTAGGACGCCATGGACACCCTACAGGTGAGTTAAAAGTCTGTTGAGGCGAGAACCCGGAGAGGATGGACTGTCGCAACACCTTCTGAGCAGGGTTCTGTGTGGGCGCACAAAACATGCTGGACGGCTGAGAGTGAGGCACTCCATTTCACAGTCTCTGCAGCCTGCGTTCCTGTGCACGTATGCTCTGTATGTTTAAGTTAAAACAAAAAAAAAAAAAAATTTAAAAACGGTGCTGTTTGCTGTATTGTAATCGATCATTCACTTGTTCTCCCACCCCTCAATCACCGCAGCCTGTGAAGACCCTAGAGAGACTCAGTTTCGGCCTTCCCCTTTTTGGTTTCGAATGCAAAGGTTTACACAAACGAGGGCCCTGCGGGGTCTGGGCGGGTGAGGGTCCTCCCGACGCACCAGAGAGATGCGCCGCCCCGTCCTAGAGAGGCCTGGCACCGGGTGCGCAGGCTGCCCCCTCCCGCCCATCGCCCCCTGCCCTCCGCCCCCAGCACCCGGTAGGGAGGGCTCCTCTGCGCTCCCCGAGCCTTTCAGGGGCCTGTCTGGCCTGCCTTTGTTGTGCGCGGCCACCCCGCCTGCTGCCCCACCGCTGCGCTGTGGGCGACCACAGCGGGGGTCTGAGGAACAGATGCTCCCTGTACCGCCTGCCGGCGCACCAGGCTCACCAAGCCCTCCAGGTGCTCTGGGGGCCAGGTGGCACCCTGCCCGGTGGGGTGGGGGGGGCGGTGGAGGATGAGGGCGCCGCGCTGGGGTGTGGTCTGGACCCACGGGGACACCCGCCTCCCTGTGTAGCTTGGAGGACAGACTTTTCTGGCTATCCACAGGGTTCGGGCGGCATTGGCGCTGGGCCTTGGGCAGTGACTGGGCTGCAGGGGGTCCCAGCCTGAGAGACCTCGTGCGCGCTGGGTGCGCGGAGAGGTTTGAGCTGCGGGACAGGAGCAGCACCACGCTTTCTCGGAGGTCGGGACTGTGGGTTGGATTCATTCCAGGGTTAGTGCGGTGTCCGCAAAATATTGACATGTCCATAAATGCCTGTTGATTGACAAACGCACCAGCACGACCCAGCAGAATCGGATCTGGCGGGGTTTGGATTTAGTTCAAGGAGCAGCGATTGAAACCTGGTGTTTGGGAAGGGAGCGTGTGGAATATGGGCCGAGTTGTGCTGAAGAAATAGTGGGGGGCAGGGGGGGGGATGGCAGAGAAGATGGTAGTAGTGATGATTTTACGCGGTGACAACAGAGGGGTCGGAGGGGTCGTGCCGGGCACCTGCAGAGGTGGAGAGGCAGCGAGGGCGGCTCTGAGCGGCTCTGGCGCGCGGTGGGGCCGCGGGGTTACGGGCGGAGGGGCGGGCCTGGGTCTGCAAAGGGAAAGGCAGGTTCCGGCGTATTCTTGGGGTGGAGACACATTGTAATTGTGAAGAATGAGATCACAGAAGGAAGACGGAGAGGGACGAAAGGAACTTGGAGCTTGTCTACTGTTTCAGTGATCTATTGCTACATTAAAAGCCTGAATGAAAATCTCAGCTTTAGTGGGAACCCCCCCGCTGATTGCTTGCTGTGGTTGTGTGGGCTGACTGCAGTCCTGCCAGCCTGGCCTGAGTGACAGGGGATGGGGGGGGGGGGCGCAGCCCCAGTCCCGGCCGAGCCTCGCTGGGCTTAGGCGCCTTGTTTCATCGCCTCACCTGCCAGCTCAGGCCCCGCAGGGCAGGGCGGCGCAGTCAGCGGCTGGGTCCAGGAGCTGCAGGATCGCTCCCTCTTAGCGTCCTTTCTAACGTATTCTGTCCTTCAAAGCAAGTCATAGTCCAGAGTAGATTCAAGGGGAGAAGGGCAGAGTCTTGTCACAAATGGTATTTGGGGGAAGACTTTGGAAATGGTCTACCTCGCCTACATGTAAGGTGGAATTTTCTGTTAGAAATACTGAGAGAGATGATCTTGGAGAGAATATTCATCTGATGTGAAATTATCGCTTCTCCCCAGGTGCAGTACCAGCTGCGCAGGCATCCTTGTTAAGCCCCTCCCGTGGGGCACAGGTCCCCGGTGCTGCGGACAAGCCGCCTCTGCAGTGAGGACAGGCATGCCGGTGTGGTCCGTGGCGTCCTGATGCGCTAACACTTTTCCCTTAGGATCGATGCCTGAAGCATCATCGGTCATAGCTGAGTGAGGCTGTTCCTAGCCTTCTTTGGTATGTTGTATGTATTATATACTAGGTTCTTAAATAAAGTAAGCTAGAGAAAAGACATGCTAACAAACTCATAAGGAAGAGAAAATACACTTACAGTGTCTACTGAAAAAAAATCTGCATGTAAATGAACAGACACCTTTCAAACCGTGTCGTTCAAGGGTCCGCTGCCCATGACTCCGTCCTGGAAATCCTAGCGCTGAAGCTCAACATGGATGAAGCTTTGTGGAGCCCCGCTCCTGAAAACAGGGGCAGTCCTGTGAAAGTCAAGGTGGAAGATTCCGCATGGGAGCAGGTGTGCGGCACACAGGAGCTTTGCCGCCTGCGCTTCCGGCGCTTCAGCTACCAGGAGGTGACTGGACCTCGGGAGGCTCTGTCCCGGCTGCGCGAGCTTTGCCGGCTGTGGCTGCGGCCCGAGACGCACAGCAAGGAGCAGATGCTGGAGCTGCTGGTGCTCGAGCAGTTCCTGCACATCCTGCCCGCGGGGCTGCGCGCCCGGGTGCGGGAGCAGTTCCCGCAGAGTGGCGAGGAGGCCGTGACAGTGCTGGAGGTTGCAGGGAAAAACACAGGAGACACAGCGCAGCAGGTGGGAAGAGAACACTTTTATCGTTTATTTTGGAGTTATTCGCAACCTAGATAAGTACTGGGAGAGCAGGACGGAGAACCCCGGTCCCTCTTCACCAGACTCCCATGTGGCCAGCATTGGTGTCCTGACGTGCTCCGCCCCCCACCCTGCACCGAGTGCATGTGTTCGTGCCCGCGCAGCGTTGAGATTGGTTGCAGATATTGTGCCCCTTTACCTCTAACACTTCAGTCCGTATTTCTGAAGAACAAGCACTTGTCTCGTGCAAACAGAAAGATACTATCGTCCTAAAGGAAGTCTTTATTCAGGTTTTGCCACATTATCCCAATTGTGTTCTTTATGTCAGCCCCACCCCCCCAGTTCAGGGGACAGTCCAGCATCACAGGCTGCATTTAGTGCCCACATCCCCTCAGTTCCCTTGAGTGTGGGGGCGGGGCTCAGCCTTTGTTACGACATTGACAGCTGGGCTCACCTGGTGTTTCTCACCACCAGTCCAGGTTGTGCGTTTTGGCTGGAATTCCACACTGGTGACAAGTGTCCCCAGTGCACTCCGTCAGGTGGCACGAGGGCTGTCCCATTACTGGTGATGTCAAGGTGGCCTCTGTCAGGTTCCTCACTAGGAAGTTACCGCTGGTCCCTATGTGATAAGTAACCTGTGGGAGACGCTCTCAGAACGTGCCTATCACGTTCCCCAGGAAGCTTCCACGCACCGGTTTAAGCCTCCCTCCAGGGATTAGTGTTTCATTTAGTTCTTTGCGGGAATGTCTCTTCTCTCTCACTTGCTGCCTGCGTGCGTCCACCTGTGCTGAAGGAAGGACTGTCTCTGTCTCGTTCTCTGTCTCACCTGCTGCTCTAGCGGATTGAATAGGACTTGTCTTGTGTCCCCTGGAGGATGTCCCTTACTGCTGTTCGGTCCAGTTCCCACCAGGATGCCTTCTCAAGGTGACTCTTTTGTCCCCAGGCCTCCATCTACACTCAGGGACAGGACACGCAGCTCCTGGTGACAGACTGTCAAGGGGCCTCTCTGGAGTGCCAGAGCCTCCACCTCCAGCCTGGGGCGACCAGTGTGAAGTGTGAGCCTCCAGAGATTCTCCACGAGAGCGTTCAAGCTGTGAGCCTGAGCGCCAGGGGTGAGTTCGGGTCACCAAGCAGGTGTGTGGTCCTTTTGGTAAAAGTTCGTGTATCTGTATCCTTGAGTTTTGTTTTTGTCTAACTCTGTACTTAAGCAAGCTTTTTAAATCCCTTGAAATTATGAAACATTACAACTGTAAGATCTTGCCCAATAGCCTCAGTTAATAATCGGGACAGCCAACACTCGGGCTTTAAATGAGTTGCCCAGGATCTGCGGAGGCAGAGCAGCATCTAGATTTTAAGTCACCCGACCTTCGGCCAGAATTCTCTCTTTACTGTACGTCTTCTCTACTCTATACTCACGGGCATTTAAATACTTACGTGGCAGCTTTCCACAAATGCGTCTTCCCCCTGATAACATTTTCTTGAATACCCTCCCAGCCTGATCTGATCGTTCAGTCATTTTAAATGCAGCTTTGGGATCACACAGTTTGTCTTCTTTTCCACTTGGAATGCACCCAGTGTGTGCAGGGCTCTCTCGCTTTCCGTATCCAGGCTCCATCTCTGGGGAGCCTGTCCCAGCTCTCCCTTACCCGTCAGCTTTGCACAGTGCTCTGCCGTGGGACAGGCCTCACACCTGAATGCCGAGGGATTGAGGAGAACAGGCAGAAGCCCCCAGACAGTTCAAAGAGGAGGCCGCAAAGCAAGGGATCATCGGTTCTATTCCCGGTCAGGGCACATGCCTGGGTTCAGTCCCCAGTCGGGGTGCATACGAGAGGCAACTGGTCAGTGTTTCTCTCCCTCCTTCCCCTGCCTCTAAAATTAAATAAAATCATTAAAAAAAGAGGAGATCTTACAACTGCACAGTGTAGTAACTTTCATGGTGAGGGTGCTACCACTCCCCGGAATTGGTTGAAAATTATTAACTCTCCTCCCTACAAAGTCATGGACACTAGTCCCCCCTTATCTGAGGTTTCAATTATTCACAGTCAATTGCAGTCCAAAAATATTGAAGGGGGGATTCCAGAAATTATTTATTTTTATTTTTCAATTAAAGTTTACTTTCAACAATTCATGAGTTTTACATTGCAAGCTGTTCTGAGTAGCGTGATAAAATTTTGTGTTTTTAGTTCAGTGTGTCCACTGCCCCCGGCTCAGTCACTGAGGAGCCAGCTCAGGTGACCATCCTGGTGTCTCAGTGTGACCCTTATTGTACATAATCGGGGCCCCAAAGTGCAAGAGCAGTAATGCTGGCAATTCAGACATGCCAGAGAGAAGCGAAAAGGTGAATGTGTGCAGGGAAAACACAGTGGGTACAGGGTTCAGCACCGTCTGTGGTTTCAGGCACACACTGGGGGTTTCGCAATGTGCCCCCTGTGGTTGGTGGGGGTGGCTACTGTCCAGACATAGTTCTGCACGTGAGCTCAGAGGGCTCGTGATTCACCCCGTCCTCGTTTGCCAGTCAGTACGTTGGCGATCTGTGAATATCGATGTTCTGACAGAGCGTGCAGATCAGATGGTCCTGTAATAAATGGCAGGAGAACGTGAAAGGGAGGTGAAGTGTACAGGACTCAGCTACTAGTGATGTTCGCGCATCGTGGCACAAATAGAACTTGCTATTTCCTTACTTTCTTGGCTGATGGTTTTATCACGTTTCTTCCGTTATGGGAAACCACCACCACATGAAGCTTTAAATGTTTTGTGTGTGTGTGTGTGTGTGCGTGCAGAAGTTTAGAGGAGGGAGGGAGCTCTACGGTCCTGGGGGCCAAGAGAGGTTTCCAGGGTTAGGGGAGCCTGTGTGGAGCCTGGAAAGATGAAAGGGTTTGCAGCGGCTCATGCGGAAGGCGGGGGGGGGGGGGGGGGGGGGGGGAGGGGCAGGGGGAGAAGGAGGGAACTTCCCATCTACCTGTGAAGTGATGAGCACATCTGCTCACCCTGATTTTGGTTCCTTTAGACTGCAGAACGGGGGTTGGGTGGTGAAGAACGGGGGTGAGTCAATAGGGTGGCGATACCTAACAGTGGTTGCAGCCATAAGATTCTTTAACCTGGGTGGAGGCTTGAAGAACTGCCTGTGGTGTCTCAGAGAGTCAGAGAGCTGGACTCCAGAGCTGGGCCCTCTGAGCACCACCGCAGACTCGCTGCTGCGGGTGTGTGGTTGGGATGGGGATGCTCTCCTGTCCTTTTTCCTAAGGGCTGCTTCTGTCCTCTTAGGCCCTCCCAAATATTGTGGAGACTGCCTGCTAGTTACAACCCCAGCACCTTCCCTGGGTTTCCTGAGACAGGTGAACTAGAGATCCCTTTCCCAGGCTGTCTGCATCCCCCACCTCCTGCTGGTATTTTCCAGCTCATGGCTATTATCTCTTCTCTCTGTGTCTGCGTGTTTGGGTTTATTTTTCTAGAACAGGTTCAGGTTCACAGCGCAGTTGAAAGGAAGGTAGAGAGGTTTCCTGTATTGTGGGGGGCTCTGCCCACAGGGCCCCCCCTTGCCCTGGCCACCAGGGATGAGAATAAGTCTTCCAAGACATGATCTGCTTGAGGAGGAAAGGTGGCCGATCTCTCAAAGGAGAAGGGCCAGGAGCCTGTTCCTCAATGGGCTTTTATTGGGTTCAATTTGCACAGGAATACAGGTAAAGCTCATCAGTCATGGTCAGGCAGTCAGGATCAAACAATAGATAACACACAAAGAACTCTGAGGGCTTATTCTCAGTCAGGGTCAGTTAGCTAAGGGGCTATAAAACTTTGGGAAACAAACTCATTTCCTGCTTGGACTCTTATGAGAAAACTGAGGGCATTCTTAGCAAAGCAGGTTTCACAGGGTTTTATGTATTCTTTCTTAGGCCTGATCCCCCGGGGGCGGGGGGGTGGGATGGAATCCACCCTTTCCAGCACAGGGCTGCACTGCCCTCTGTCATTGTTTCAGGCTTAAGTCAGGCAGGGGAAGTAAGGCAGCCAAGAGATTAGGAGACTTCTTGCAGACAGAATGAGGACTCAGGCTATTTCAAAGCCGAGGGGCGAGGGTCCATCCCCCCCTTTTTCTATAGCCCCCCAAGTCCTTCCCCGAGGTCTCTTCGTGACCATGCCTGTCTTAGGTCATCCCTCCCTTGAGGAATCTTACCCATCATTGGCTAACTGGTCACACACTGGGGGCCAAGCAGGGTGAAGTAAAATGGGCAGAGGTGGCACCCCTGCCAGGGAGATAAGCTTTGTCTCCTTAATGGCTTATGGTCCCAAGGTCTCTCACTCAGCCTTAGCCATGGGGGTTTACAGCTTCTGAAACCAGGCAGGGTGGTTCCCAACACTGTATACCCCCTAATCCCACACACACAGGGCCTTCCCATTAGTCACTCCTGTTGTTTTTATATCTTTATTTCCTCTCTTTTCATCTTCCTCTTTTCTGCCTTCTGGTTTCCCCTTTGCCTGTCTCTCGATTCTCCACTTCTTTTCTTCCATTTCTGTGTCTGTGCCTCATGTTTCCTTTACCACCAGCTGCTGCTCTCTCTCTGTTTTCAGGTGTAAAGCACCTTATGGGTTCATAAACACCACTCAATTTTAGGGGCTTCTAGGGGTAGGAGATCCTGAACTTTAAGAACTGCGGCATCCTGACAAAACAGTAGTGCTGCTACGTGTAGCAAACATAAGAAGACCTGTGGGGCTGGGTCCCCTCAAGGGCATTTGTCTCACTCACTCTCATCTCCCCCTTCACAGGGCCTGCTCCCCAGGGACCAGCTCCTCTCCTGGAAGAAGCCCCCGGAGACAAGGCAGCAGCACCTGGATTCAAGTCGGCCAGGCCCCAGGTGAGCGGGGGGCCCTTGTGGGAACCTCTGCAGCAGCCCCTCTGGGCCTCTCACCCCCTCTTGACCCCCACCTCTCACCCCTGAGTCCTCCCCTCATCCCAAAATGTCACAGGCTGTGGCCTTCTGAGGAGCGGATTGTGATTGTGTGGGAGTGCCCCACTCAGCACCGCGTGTAGGAGGCACATCCAAGTGTCAGGCGTGTCAGAAAGTGCCTCCAGGCATTGACGCCTAGTGGCTGATGTTTTAGCCTCTGCGGATCTCCGGTTGTTGTCCTGAGCCTGAGAACCGAACTGCTCCTCACCGTGCTCCACGGTCCAGCGTCCCGCTCACACCCAGTTGAGACCTGGCGATGGAAATGGAAATTCTGTGTATGCAAGACACTGCCTCACGTCTTGGGTCTTTTGTTTTTGCTTTCTCTTTAAATTCTCTCAGTGGTTCAATAAATTTCCTAGCCATTCAGTTAAAAAACAATGAAGTCTCCCATTTAACCCTCTGCGGCTGCATCAGTTTTCTCAGGACACGGTCTTTGTGGGGTCTTCTCCTCGCTCAGTCCTTTTCTGTGTCTGTAACTGGTTCTTCATCCTGTCCAACCTGGCACCCTCAGTTTTTAACAAATACTTTACTTTCTTGTAAAGTAATGCATAGAAACTGAAACTTACTTGTACATCTTTGTAACCAACATAATTGTCTTCAGTGTAATGTACTAGAGAAACAATGAAAGAGCAATTTATTTAAACAGCGCTGTGTGTTTCAAAATGACCATGGGCAAGATTACACCAGAACAGAGTAACTAAACGCTTGCTCTGGTGCATAATCAATGTTTGAATTACAGAGAAATAAGATAATAGGAAAACGAAACAACAGGGTTGGATGGACAATAGAATAGGAACAAATATTGAGTCAAACCATGAAAGACCAGACAGAAAAGGAGAACCAGCCTCACTGGAGGCAGAGCTGGGGTGGTGTGGGCTGGGCTGCCCCGACGGATGGGCCCTGACCCCGGGTGCCTGTGGGTGCGATCTGACACGGGCGTAGACTCTGTAGATGTCACGAAGTTAGGCTGAGGTCATGTTGGATTGGAGCGGGCCCCAAATCCAGTGCTTGGTGTCCGCTGAGACGGCCATCTGACAACACTGGCTGGGGCGGGAGTGAAGCGCCTGCCGGCCGAGGAAACCTGGTGAACTGCACGGAGCGCGATGCCCTTCACCAGCGGACCGCTCACGCTCAGCACAGCGAAAGCTAAGAGGCTGTTCTTGCCTTTGTAGACATCGGTGAAGACCAAGGACGAAGCAGCCCAGGCCCTTGTCCCAGAGGAGTGTCCACATGTGTGTCTGGCTCAGAGGAACCTCTGTGGAGACTCCGCTCAGGAGGTGACAGACCTCAGTCTGAGGAGTAAGGACAGGCTTCTGGCTGGTCCCTCTCTGTGCTCACCTTTGCCCGTCACTGACCCAAACCTGGGCCTGGTGAGCCCACATTTCCTGAAACCCTGACCCTCCCCCGGTTTTCTGGCCTCTGCGGTCCGCCTTTTTTCAGCCCCCATCCTGCTGCATCCCTGTGCCCCTACGTCCCATCTCTGCCGCTGTCGCTGATCACTCAGGCTCCTATCTTCTCTGATCCTCCCTCCGCATTCCCCAACTCCCTCCACAGCCCCTCCTCTGCTTCCCCTTCTCTCCCTTTTCAAGGGTCCCAGGTGCTTTCTCATCTTCAGACGCCACTTCATAGAGAGAAGATCCCTGAACTCCTGCTCACCCTTCTTTGCCTCAGGAAGTTCTGGTCACCGAGAGCACTACTGTCCCTGGGTCATTTTCTTCAGCTTTGCTTTGCCTGTGAGCCCCTCTCGCTGGCTGAGTGACCTCTCTTAACATCTTCCTGTATGGACACATGTTGTGTGGTTGCTCAGTCTGCACTTTGGGGACACCTGTCAAGTTCCTGTTTGTTTGTTTTAATTTGGAACATTCTGTCCCTGCTCCGAAGGCTGTTTTTTCTAAAAATCAAACAACAGATGGCATTTAATTTATTTCTGTATTGTTTTAGCTGAAGAAGTTGTAACTAGAGATGAATTGTTTAATGCAAAGCAAGAAGCACCTGAAGAGATGGACCAAGGCGCTGAGGCCTCAGGAACACCCAAAAGGTGAGTGTCTGTGGCTCCAAGTGCAACAAACCCTGCAAATGTAAGAAGAAATTTGAATGGAACCAGAAAAACCAATTGTCAAAATCCTGCTTCCCTGGAATAATACAGGAAGGGATGTCGGCAGGAAAGTCACAGAGTCTGCCACTGTCACACGGCCGAGCAGTAGGGATCTGAAGCTTCCTCTGGATGTCACAGGCTCAGGCGAACTAGGCAGAGGGAGGAGGGATCAAGAATTTGGGAGATAGTCTTCCTTCCTCTCACAGCAAGCGTTCTGTCAGCCCTAGTTAGTCGTAGGTCGACCCCTGCCCCCAGTAAGGGGCGCAGCAGGCGGGAAACAGCTGCCCTGCTGCGGGCTCTGGGAGAACATGGAGGCGAGGCACCCAGCTGAAATCGGGAGGGTTGGAGAAGGTGTCCCAGCAGAGGTGACACTGAAACGAGACTTGATGAGCAAACAGGAACTTGTTAGACGAAGAGGCGATGGGAAGGAAGGAGGCGGAAACAGAAGACACGGATGCACAGAGAGGGCAGGAGAGAGCTCCGAGGGCAGCGTCTGTGGAAGGGACGTTTCACAGACCCAGTTCCAGCTTGAAAAGTTCTGGTCTTTGGTGTCGAATAAGGGGTCGTGTCTGAAGATACCAGGAATTGGGCACAAGACTGGAAAAGAGTGATGAAGACTTGAAACACGTGCTCTGGGGAACTGGGAAGGGAGGACGAGAGGAAGGGGAAGGCTTTGGGGGCAGCACGGCGTATCTGACTGAATTTCGAGACCATCCTTTCTAGTGGGTGTCTGCCTGGCTGTGCGAGGGCCCAGCGCCCGCACTCTGGGGGGAGAGCAGAGCAGGCCAGGACACTGCCCTGCAGGCCCACTGGTGGGGCACCGGTGGTGATGGGTCACAGGGTCAGGACTCAATAGGGAGGAAGGGGGAGGGAGGGATGAGGGAAGAGTGAGGGTGCGGAAGAACAGTCTCGGGTGACTTCTCGAGAGTTTAGGTTTCAGCTGTGAAAAGACTGGGCGTGATGACCGGACTCGGGGAGGGTCCCTGAAGGTAAGACAGTCGGGGGCTCTGACTGATGTGGCGAGTGGGTCGTATGTGGAGACGGAAGACAGCCAGGGTGGTACACGCTTTAGGCAAATACATAAATGTGTGTAAATTACATTACAACATACCCTTGTCCACTGCTTCCCCTCTATGTCTTCTGAAGCCACACTATGCACCAATAGGACAGTAGTGTATGAAATGTCAATTTCTACAACTAGAAACGTTTATATAAAATAACACTCTTCATCTCAGTGACTGCAGTTACTTCCTTATGAGCCCCATAAAAATCAGTCCGAGGGCAGTAAGTCTGACCTTCCCTGTTGTTTCTCCTCAGAACAGTGTGTCCCCCAGGTGAACATGGAGCTAGGAGAGGTTAGTCCTCCCACAAGCAGGCTGTGACAGAGAGGGCCGCAGCCACCCCCTTCCTTGTACAAGTTCAGAACCTCTTCATAGAGACCCAGAAGTAAAGCAGGTGGTTGAGGAAACCTCAGCGCTGTTACTGCCCAGCAGTTCAGAGGCAGAGCTGGTGGGCGCCTCGTGGCAGGGCGGGCGGCCGACCTCCCACTGCAGACGTGCCTGATAGAGCCCAGGGCAACAAGGAGCATGTCACGTCTGCCCCTTGCTGCAGAAGAAGATGGCCCAATTCCTTCTCCCAGATTCAACAGTTGAGGAGTGAGTGGGGTGGGGAGGTCTGGCCAACGTTGTCCTCACAGAGACGTGAGTGAGAAGTAGCTGAGCGCCGCCGAAGCGCCCTGGGGCTGTGTGCTGGCGAAGGACACCGAGTCTCAGAGCATGTGTTCCTTTTCCGTCCCCAGGGACCGTGTGCCCCAGGTCACGTGTGGCACTCCTGTCGCTGCTGCCAGGCCAGCTGCACATTTGAACACCCTGAAGCATCGTCACCCGGGCGGCCTGTGGGCCCGCACCCACATCTCACCCCTGGACTATGCTGCAGGAGACATCACCCGGAAAGGGAGGAAAAAAGACAAAGCCCGAGTGAGTGAGCTGCTCCAAGGCCTTGCATTTTCTGGTGACTCAGACGTGGAAGAAAATAATGAGCCAGAGGCCCAGCCGGCTCCCAAAAAGCTAAAGGCATCAAGTGAGCCAGAGAGGACTTGGACCCAAAGAGACATTAAACCCAGCTTTCCAAGCTGGTCAGTGCTGGATTCTGGCCTGTTGAATCTCAAGAGTGAAAAGTTGAGTCCAGTAGAGCTCTTTGAATTATTTTTTGATGATGAAACATTCAACCTGATTGTCAGTGAGACTAATAAGTATGCCTCTCAGAAAAATGTCAGGCTGGAAGTCACAGTTCAGGAAATGAGGTGCGTGTTTGGGGTCCTGCTTTGGAGTGGAATTGTGAGGCGACCCAGAAGGGGAATGTACTGGGAGATCTCGGACGCGGGTCAGAGCCAGGTCCGAGAGTCCATTTCAAGAGACAGATTTGAACTGATTTTCTCACACATGCATTTTGCAGATAATAGCCACCTAGATCCAAAAGACAAGTTTACAAAATTGAGGCCTCTCATAAAGCAAATGAATAAGAACTTCCTCCTGTATGCGCCGCTCCAAGAATACTACTGTTTTGATAAGACAATGTGTGAATGCTTTGACAGTGGCCTGTCCCTGAGCGGGAGGCCTGTAAGGATTGGCTACAAACTGTGGTGCGGCGCCACCACTCAGGGCTATCTGGTTTGGTTTGAGCCCCATCAGGAAGAATCCACGATGACGGCAGAGAAGGATCTCGATCTTGGTTTGGGGGGAAACCTAGTGATGCGTTTTGCTGATGCTCTTTTAGAGAAAGGTCAGCACCCCTATCACCTGTGTTTCAATGGCTTCTTCACAAGCGTCCAGTTAGTGTCAGCCTTGAAGAAGAAAGGCGTGAGGGCAACAGGGACAATCCGTGAGAACAGGATGGAAAAATGTCCCCTAATGAATGCAGCGCATATGAAAACAATGAAGAAGGGGTATTTTGATTTCCGAGTGGAAGAAAACGATGAGATCATCTTGTGCCGTTGGCATGGCGACGGCGTTTCCAGCCTGTGCTCCAGCGCCGTTGGCATCGAGCCCATCGGTGAGGTCAGCTGCTTTGTGGATGACGAGATCTCTCAGATGAGCCGCCCATCCATAGTGAAATTGTACGATGAATGCAGGGAGGGTGTAGCTAACATGGATCAAATCATCGCCAAATATAGGGTGAGAATAAGAAGCAAGAAGTGGTACTCGGTTTTGGTGAGCTTCATGGTTGATGTAGCCGTGAACAACGCCTGGCAGCTGCACCGAGCCTGTAACCCAGGCACCTCTCTGGACCTCTTGCACTTTCGGAGGCACGTTGCGCACGCCTACCTGGAGCACAGCGCCAGTCTGTCCGATTAAGGCAGATAGGAGAGATACTAGGCGGACAGTAAGAAGACAGAAAAATCACAAGCACACATCAGTTTGCACTTTCCCCAAACAAATCTGATATAGGCAATGAAATTACAGAACTAATATTTCAAAAGTCAGAAGTTCACATGGATTCTCAAAGACTATTATAACAAGTAATGTATCTTTTAAAATGTTGAACTCCAGTGGTACCTTTTTCTGTGTCTAATTTGGGTGTCAGACATGTGGGAACATACTTGCTGAATTATTTTGTGCATTGAAGGAATGAAGTACTGCCCTTTTCCGGTAATTTTCTCTGGAGGATGCCATTTTTTAAGTGCAGGCAATGCCACAGGAACCACGGAATGGCACTGAATCCATAGCTGAAGACCGAGACAGAGCCCATGAGACAAGGGTGGTCTAAACCGAATGGGGCTGGCGAGCAGCTGGAGACAGCGCTGCTGGAGGCTGGTTCCCACTGTGCAGGCCGGAGCCGGTGGAGGAGAAACGGGGAGTGTGTCCTGTTGGGGTCAGGGTTAGGTGTCCTGCTGTGATGGTGGAAGTCAGCCGCAGTAGCCAAGACTACAGAAGACCGAGGAAATAGGGAGCGAATCAGAGTAACAATAGAATTGCCGTGAAAAGAAAGGAGAGAATAGCAGTCACTCCGACATGCAGCCCATGTTGAAGTCAACTGAGGAGATAAATGAGTCCAGGACGACAGTCGTCAGGATGGAGAACGCAAGGAGCAGTACTTGAAGCAGCGACTGGTGGGACCTGTGACTCCTCGGTGTTCAAGTCCAGGGCCGGTGAGTCAGTCCAGAGCGTGAAGAGAAGACGGACCACCCCTCACATCCGTGGGTCACAACCATGTGTCCATGTGTTCCTTTCACATCCCAACAGTTGCAGTCCCGTTGCAGGGTGGAGGGTGGACAGCATTCCCAAAGTTCCTTGAGATCTGAACCGAGAGAATGACCATTTCTGTTTGTCCTGAACGTGCCAAACACCTCCGGGACCTCTGTCCACCCACTTCTGTGGTGCCTACAGGTCAGCTCTGTGTTAAGGTCATATCCTTTACTAACCAGTAAGCTTCTAGAGAATCTCTTTTGTACCCAAAGCAGGACCTGAAGTTAGTCTATTTGCTATGCCATTCTGGATCCTGAGAATGTATTGCAGCTGGATGGGGAAAGGCAGCTGTGCTGTGAAGTGTACTTCAGGACAGCGGAGTATGGCAGCAACCTGGATGGGAAAACAGTGCAGAATAATTAGTGCTGGACTCTTGCGGGGACCAAGCTGAAGTTCGGTATGTGAGTCAGGCAGCACCTGATGGTAGGACACCTCAGCGGCCACCCTGTCCTGTGTCCTGAGATGCTCGGAGAGCCCAGAGGGGGCTGGGGCTCAGCACATGGTCCAGGCCCATTCCCTTCTCCCTGGAGTTCATGGGACGAGGGAGAGCAGAAGCTCTGGAACAGTTGCTTTTTCCTAACGCAGACATTTACAGGAATTATGGAGACATCCTTGTTAAAGATTTGGTTGAATTTGCTGGGCCAGGGCAGCTGACACCACCCTGCTTCCCAAACCCACCAGCCCACTGGCTCATGGCACTCCCAGCAGCTCTCGCCTCCTAGGCTGGGCAGCCCCAGGTCCAGGGCATCTGGCCACGGCCATGACCTGTGCTAGGGGGCCTGTGTGGGTCTGCACTACCTTCTCCCCTTCCTCCCTCCCAGGACAGTAACTCTGCACCTAATGCTGTCACACTCCATCATCCTTTCACGTGACAACAGCCAGCTTACTCTGCGTTTGCGTGTGTCAGGCCCCAGGGACACAAAAATGACTTAGCTAACGACAGCTGTTTTCAGGACACTCGTCCAGCAGGGTAGAGAACGAGGACGCACCGGCACTTTCGTTTTCTAGTGCGAAGTTTGTGGAGTGCTGTCAGGGCACTCTTTCTGTAAGCGCTCTCGTTTATTTTGCAAAGAAGGTAGGAAATGTCATTCGGCCTAAGGGGGTGACAAAGGCTGTTCAGAGGAGGGGAAGTTTAGCGGGACTGCTGTTGGCCCTGCAGAGACAGAGAGGAAATCTTTGCTGCTCCTCCCGGGGGACGTCCTCGGCCCCTGAGCGCACAGGTGGGCTGCTGGCAGAGTGACCTACTGGCAGGCGGACAGTGACCTCCCACTGCCACGAATCTTCTGCGGAAACAGCTGCGGTGCAGGGAGGCCCGAGTGCGGCCACAGCCCTGGACACCCGGGCTGGGATCCTGGCTGTGAAGGTGGAGGACGAGGAGGCCCCGGGCCCTGAGCACTTGCAGAGAAACTATGCGTGTGTAGAATGCGGCAAGGTCTTCAGTCACAGCTCAAACCTTATCAAGCACCAAAGAACGCACACTGGGGAGAAGCCCTACGAGTGTGAGGACTGTGGGAAGACCTTTAGCCAGAGCTGCAGCCTCCTCGAGCATCACAGAATCCACACCGGGGAGAAGCCGTACCAGTGCCGCGTGTGTGGCAAAGCCTTTAGGCGGAATTCCCATCTCCTGAGACACCAGAGGGTCCACGGCGATGGACATGTCCAGGATCCTGAGCAGAGAGAGATTTGGGAGAGGTTTGGCTCGGGGAAGATGGCGAGCCAGGAGGGGGATGTCCAGGCTCCCGTTTCTTATAAGTGTAGTGAGTGCAAGAGAACTTTCAGTAGGAGCAGAAGCCTCATTGAGCATCAGAAAATCCACACTGGGGAGAAACCCCACGAGTGTGATGCATGTGGAAAAGGCTTCACCCGGACTTCATACCTCGTACAGCATCAGAGGAGCCACGTTGTGAAAAAAATTGTGTCTCGGTGACCCGTGTCTTAGGTGCTCAAGTGTCTGCTCCTTCCTCGTTGAACGAAGCCTCCCTGGAGCCCTTCCGGACCAAGACGTTGTGGGCCCGGGCTTTGGGTACCACACGTCCTCAGGCAGGTGTTAGATCTTCCCCTTTCTAGAGGGTGACTGGAGAAAACCTTGTTTGAAAGGAGGCTCTGGATTGTTTTCTGGGAGACCTAGGACCTGACACAAGTTTGTCCTCACCCGTTGGACTTCCGGGGCTTCCAGACTGGCTCATCCCCTGGGCCGCCACCTTTCCTGGGTTGGTGGTTCTGACTGAGGGGCAGCTGCTCTGACTGCTCGTTCTGCCCATGTTGCCTCCTCCACCACTGTGCCGGGTCAGTGGCGTCTCGTCCCCCACGGTGCCTTGCCTGTAGGTGCTATATGAGAATGACCCTCACTTCTCTGGAAGTCTGATGTCTGGAACTCTGAGGAACTGCTGACCATGGCCATCTGTGTTTGTGTTGAATTCTCTGAGGTTCTAGATTTCGGGTCCATGTAATCCATTTTTTGTTAAGCCCTTCGGGTTGGCAGAATGGGGGTGAGGACTGCATACTGTGATAGAAAGAAACCAAAAATTTTTTTAAATGACTATGCTTTCCAGTGTGAATTCTGTAAACATCTTTTATATTCTTAAGTAATTGTGAGCATGTGCCAACCATGCAATTTCATTCTTTTTAAAAATGTTTTCATGACATTCATTTGCTACTCTTTGGGGAGATAATATTATAATTCAGACAGTGCAAAAGTCAGTCATGGAGTGAGAATAAAATACAGATAAATTACGTAATACTCAGCATCTTGATTCTCACCTTTTATTTCTCTTGGGCAACCAGGTGCTCTGGAAAGCTGCACTGCCTGCCGGGAAACCCCGCCCCCTACCTGCAGCGTGCCAGGGGTGTCCATCCTGCAGCCCCCAGGCCACATGCAGCCCAACACAAAATTGTAAATGTACTTAAAACATTATGAGATTATTTGTGATTATGTGGCGCAATGTATTTAATGTGCGGCCCAAGACAACTCTTTTTCATCCAGGGTGGCCCAGAGATGCCAAAAGGTTGGACACCCCTGGTAGACGGTGCATCGCGACTTACACTCCAGGTCAGTGGATATTTCGTTAAGTATCACTCATGGCTTCAAAAGCCATTATTAGTGCGTGACCCCCTTGGCCTTCTTATGTATTGATTTCCGAAGCAGCATCTGGTACTGTCCCCCCCCCCCCGCGCCCCCCCCACAGTTAACCGTGAGGAGCACTGTAACCATTAAGTTGACTCCTCCGGCTATCTGCTTTCCTTTACACATCTTTTGTAGACCACCTTTCCTTCTTCATGTTAGTCAAAGTTTCAGTCCTGTGAATTCCGGGGAGAAAACTTCCTAGTCAGCTGTATGCAAGAAGTATTATGTATGTTTCGAATGCAGCTGCGTCTACAAAAGTATGTCTGGGTAACTACTTCCTACACTAACTTTGTTAGTGTATCACTTTTATTTATTATAGAAATAGGCTTTTGTTGTTTCATCTGCTTGTATTTCTCACTTGATTTCTGGTACCAGCAGCCACTTCCCTATTTACAGTATCATTGTGAGACTCTGGAATTCCTATATAGCAAGCAAGGTTTTCCGGTCACTTTTCACAATTAATTAATTTGCATGGTGATATATTCTTTCCTGTTTATCCCGAAGCCTTTGCAGGTGTATCCAAATTCCTGTTTTTCTCTCAGTTTCCAAGCCTTAGTACTTAGAGTAAATTATTTGTTTTATACTAATAAACCATATGCTTATTTAAAATGTTTGAGTGAATTCTTTTTTTAAAAAAATATATTTATTGATTATGCTATTACGGTTGTCCCATTTCCCGCCCCCCTCACTCCACTCCATCCTGCCCACCCCCTCCCTCCCACATTCCCCCCCTGTAGTTCATGTCCATGGGTCATACTTATAAGTTCTTTGGCTTCTACATTTCCTACACTATTCTTAACCTCCCCCTGTCTATTTTCCACCCATCATCTATGCTACTTATTCTCTGTACCTTTCCCCCCCTCTCCCCCTCCCACTCCCCTATTGACAGCCCTCCATGTGATCTCCATCTCTATGGTTCTGTTCCTGTTCTAGTTGTTTGCCTAGTTTGCTCTTGTTTTTGTTTTAGGTGTGGTCGTTAATAACTGAATTTGCTGTCATTTTTACTGTTCATATTTTTTTATCTTCTTTTTCTTAGGTAACTCCCTTTAACATTTCATATAATAAGGGCTTGGTGATGATGAACTTCTTTAACTTGACCTTATCTGAGAAGCACTTTATCTTCCCTTTCATTCTAAGTGATAGCTTTGCTGGATACAGTAATCTTGGATGTAGGTCCTTGCCTTTCATGACTTGGAATACTTCTTGCCAGCCCCTTCTTGCCTGTAAGGTCTCTTTGGAGAAATCAGCTGACAGTCTTATGGGAAGTCCTTTGTAGGTAACTGTCTCCTTTTCTCTTGCTGCTTCTAAGATTCTCTCCTTATCTTTAATCTTGGGTAATGTAATTATGATGTGCCTTGGTGTGTTCCTCCTTGGGTCCAGCTTCTTGGGGACTCTGAGCTTCCTGGACTTCCTGGAAGTCTATTTCCTTTGCCAGACTGGGGGAGTTCTCCTTCATTATTTGTTCAAATAAGTTTTCAATTTTTTGTTCTTCCTCTTCTCCTTCTGGCACCCCTATAATTTGGATGTTGGAACGTTTCAGGATGTCCTGGAGGTTCCTAAGCCTCTCCTCATTTTTCTGAATTCTTGTTTCTTCATTCTTTTCTGGTTGGATGTTTATTTCTTCCTTCTGGTCCACACCATTGATTGGAGTCCCAGTTTCCTTCGCATCACTATTGGTTCCCTGTACATTTTCTTTTGTTTCTCTTAGCATAGGCTTCATTTTTTCATCTGGTTTTCGAACAAATTCAACCAATTCTGTGAGCGTCTTGATAACCACTGTTTTGAACTGTGCATCTGATAGGTTGGCTATCTCTTCCTCGCTTAGTTGTATTTTTTCTGGAGCTTTGAAGTGTTCTGTCATTTGGGCATTTTTTTTTTTCTCTTGGTGCGGCTGTTACTTAAAGGGGTGGAGCCTTAGGTGTTCCCTGGGGCGGGGTAACGCTGGTTGCTGTACTGTGATGCTGTATGTGGGGGAGGGGCCGAGAGGGAGCAATGGTGCCCGCTCCCCTCTCCACCGGACCTCAGTCTTTCCCTCTGCTACCCACAATCAAACTGAGCCCCTCTGGTGCTGGTTCCTGAGTGGGTAGGCTTGTGCACGCCTTAGGCCCCTGTGGGTCTCTCCAACGACCTCTCCCGTGAGGCTGGGAGTTTCTCCTGCTGCCGCCCCAACCCCCACGGGCATTTTCAATCAGAGGTTTGAGGCTTTATTTCCCCGTGCTGGAGCCCTGGGTTGCGTGGTCTGCTTTGCTCCCCGCCGTTTGTCCGGTTTATCTGTGGGCGAATGTGGTGGCGCAGGGTGCTACCCGCTGCTCTGCCTGCCCCGTTCTCTGCCACTCTGAGTCTGGCCCTCTCGGTTTATCTGCGCAAATGTTGGGCTGCAGGGTCTGCTAGTGGTCAGACTGCCTGCCCTGTTGATCCCACACTCTGCCAGTCTCAGTCCCGCCAGGGCAACGCGAGTCCTCTCCGCCCCAGTGCCCATCTCCGCCCCTCCTACCAGTCTGGATGAATGTTTATTTTTTATTTCCTTGGTGTCGGACTTCCTTGCCGTTGGATTTTCTGTCAGTTCTGGTTGTGCGAGGAGGCACAGTGTGTCTACCTACGCTGCCATCTTGGTTCTCAATGTTTGAGTGAATTCTTAAACTGATAAAAACACGGTGCATAGTTCCCAAACTTTCTTCACATACTTGTGTTAGCCATGGTTCTTCAGAGGAACAGGAGGATTCAATATAAGGAGTTGGCTGACATGAGACGTCTAAACATCTGCAGACGGTGAGCTGCAGATACAGGAGAGCTGGCAGGGCAGCTGCAGGACACTCCATCCCTAAAGTGTGTACTTTGACTTTGGTGGCTTATGAAAGTGTCTTTCAGTGATAATATTAGCTCTTCTATTCATGGGCAGATTCCACAGAATTCACAGATTCCACCTTCTGTTTAGTTATAGAGTCAAATGTTCTCTCTCTCTCTCTCTCTCTCTCTCCCCCCTCCCCCCCTCATTTTAGTGCAGAGTGGTCCAGGAAAATGTGGTCTTTGCTGCCACCTCGTCGGCATTTTAGGAATAATACTTCAGTCGATGAGACTGGGAAAAACTATTCTCTGCTACCCTCTCGTATGCACCTTTAGAATAGCACCCGAATGGAAGGAATCAGGGAACACTCTTCTCTGCTGCTAGTGTGCACCTTGGGAATACAAGTGGAGTGAAGGCCACCAAGAAAAGCTCTGCTACTTCCTGTGCATCTTGAGAACAACACCCAAAAGCAAGTTGCCAGAAAACGTTTTTCTCTGCTGCCGTGTAGTGTTTACTAGTGGATGACAACTGACCGTTCGTCATAAAAAGTTGCTCTCTGCTTCCACCTAGTGTGCATCTTGGGAGTAACACCTGTGTGCCGTTCACGAGGAAAAGCGCTTCTTGCTGCTGAATCCTGTGGCGCTACTGAGTAACAGCCGAATGTGTGAAAGAACAACCTTTGCAACCGAGGCCTGGAGACCTCCGTCCTTTAACAAACACGTGCGCTGCCAGTTTGCTCCAAAGGAGCGTGGCCGCTGGTCCGCGTTCTCTGCGCCCGGGTGGAGCCTCCCGCACCCCGACGGCCCGCGACCGTGACCCTACTTGAACGGTGCTCAGCCCAGCCTCCCTGCGGTCCTGGCGCAGCACCGGCCGGCCCGGTCCCGGAGCCCTTCTCAGATCGCAGCCTGTCCGCCCGTTGCCCGCGCGTCTCCTGTCTTCCCTCCCAGCGGCCGCAGGACCGGACGCACCGCATGGGTGAACCCGCGTGGGCAGAAGGGCTGTTGGTGAGCGCATCCCGCGGGGCGTCGGAGGGCTGCGGGGGCAAAGGTCTCAGGACCGAGAGTGGAGGGGGGAGCGGGCGGCCTCCGTCCGGGAACTTCGAGAGCTTCGAGGGAAGAGTTATTTGGACGCTGCCCGGTGCAGGACGGAGGGGCCGGGCTTAAACATGGGCCTATTCCGGGCCGGGAGGGGCGGTGGGGCGGCGGAGGTGCAGGCGGGGTGCGATCCCGGAGGGTCGGGGTTCGGGGCTCTAAGCCCCGGGGAGAAGGGGAGAGCGTGTCTGGAAGGAGGACCGGACCCTGGTGCGCGAAGCGGTGAGTACTGGAGAGGGTTGGCCCGGACACGCCTGGGAGAGGCTTGAACGGGTTACTTTGGGGGCAGGAGCAGGAAGGGCGCGCGAAGAATTTGGATGGAACGGAGAAAACTGATGTTTTGACGGGGACCTGCGGATGAGCGGAGTTGCTTGATACCGTGAGAGACTCGAGGAGGGTTTGGGGAAAAGGGCGATGGGGTGGGAGACGGGACACGGGACCGCGCGCTTACGCAGGTTTGGGGGAATCTCTCTCCCCCGTTGGAAGGAAGGAGAGCGGAGAGTACCGGCCTCACCGTGAACGACAACGCGCGCCCGGCCTCCAGCCTCTCACGGGCGGGCGGAGCGCAGGGCGGGTCAGGGGGTTTGTGGAGCGGAGCGGACTGAGGGTTCGCGAGGATGCGCTCACAAAGGCCGCCCAGCTCACCCCTCTCTTTCCTGGTTATGAAAAGAAGAAAAATCGGGAAAGTCGGCGTCCTGGGGGTGTGGTAAAGGAGCGAAGGACTTTTTCCGTTTTCCGCGGTGCGAGAACAGGGAGAGGGTCGCGCTGCGGTGGACCCCACGTGCAGACGCGGAGGCTCCGGAAGCCTGAGCCAGGGCCCAGCGCGCACGGGCGGCCTCCGGGCAGCAGGCTCGTTACTGCAGCGCTTGTCTCTCCTGACCTTTTTTCGGCTGTTTAGGTGCCAGTAGGGCGGGGGGGTCAGCATTTACACGTCAGAGATGTCCCTGGTGAGACAAACGTCCCTGTCTTGAGTGGACGCCGCCCCAGTGGACGTGTTGTGCTCACTGTGTGCTGGGCAAGGGGAAGGACTGAGACAGAGTTTGGGGACAGTTCTGGTCCGGTAAGTGACCTGATTGGTGGAAAGGGTCTTCTTTGCTGTAGCCACGGTGACCTAAAGACGCAAGTTAACGCTAATATTGTAACAAAATTAGGCGGGTCCCAAATGGACTTGAGGGATCAGGTAGAAAGTGTCGGAGGATAATTGCTCCCCCGCCCTCCGTTGCTGAACTTGGGACTTTTATTGCCATGAGTTACGGAGTCTAGAAGTCTTCGGAGTTGGTGCTGTTCTGCGACCTGCTGAGTAATGGGGGTCACGGCGTTGGGGGCTTTCTGCCCGGTTTTCCAGTGGCGAGTGACGTGGACACACGACGCTTCATGTCCTCGGAGGCCTATACTTTCCAACTCCATTGTAACTATTTTAGGAGAAGTTATGGAATGTGTGGCCTCATTTCTGCTGCAATTTTCCCAAATGTAATGGATTTAAGCAGGACGGCTAGAAGGGTCCCCGGGGCTGGCCCTTGAGCTGTGAGGTGCGGGCTGCAGGGCCCCTCTGCGCGGGGGGCACTCAAGCTGCTTCCATGTCCCACGTGGCACTTGGGCACCTGTACCGGGTGGTGGCGTCACGCGGACGCCCAGGACAGCTGTGTCTGGTCAGGAAGCAGGTAGTGGCTTTGTGTGGCGCCCTTTCCTTTCACTGAGACGGGTTAAGTGGCTTCAGCAGCCCCAGAAAGGCCGTGTCTCCTGGGACCAGGAGGAACAGGTGAGGTGAAGGAAGCGTCGGTCTGCAGAGGACCAGCAGAGGTCGTCTCAGTGTGGAAAATTGTGGATTTTTAGGTTTTTGTGTGGTGTAAGGCAGTGAGAGTTTGGGTGAGGATCAAGTTGATGGAACTCAGGGTTATTTGTGTTTTGCCGCAAATTATAGAGAACCAGGAATATTTGATACGTTTAGTAAATGTGTCTTGTAGAATATTTAAAAATTTGTGCTGTGAATAAGTATATCTCTAGAAGTGATTTAATTTGTTTATAAATATCAATCTAAGGAATACTGGCATAACAGAACCCACAATTTCTTACTCTTAGTTTTCACTAGAAATTAAGGCTTTTTTTTTCAAGGTTAGGAATTCTAACTAAAGGTACAGAAAAAATAGCAATAGAGAACAGAACGGTGTATAAGAGAAAACCAAGATCTGTTTTGACTGAATAAAAAGGCGTGAGGTCTGGGCACATGGTTTTCAGAGAAAGGGAATTAACTTTGTCCTAAGAGAGGCTGGTTGTTCTAGAGTGAGGCGGAGGAAGAGCAGGACAAAAGCTGAATGTAAAAAGGAAATTGGTAGAAGATCCTGTGAAGGGAAATGCAGAGAGAGGAAATTTTATATATGGTTCAGCTGAATCAGATGGGAATCAGGGGTGTCAATCTCATTTTCACCAGGGGCCACATCAGCCTCGCCGTTGCCTTCAAATGGCTGAATGTAACTTTAGGACTGTATAAATGTAACTACTCCTTAACTCAGGGCAAGGAGCTCAGCTCTCCCGCCGGGTAGAAATCAGGTGCCAGGCCAGATAAAACATGGTGGAGGGCGGGATTCAGCCTGCGGGCCTTGTGTTTGCCACTTGCAGAGTAAATGTAATTAGGTAAATGAGTGTAAATGGGAAAAGTAAGCTGATGTAGAAGCACAGTTTGGTTCTATTTTACTTTGTTAAAAAGACAAAGTTTTGCTGTATTGCACAGCACCAGGTACTATAGCATGAGACATTTTCTGCCCATACAGCAAAGATACAATGTTTCCTTAAAACATGTTTCTGTCTCATATTGTTTTAACTAGGTCTTTGATTACTCAAGAAGACAATCTTTTCAGTCCTAAGAACCAAAGACGTGACAACCACATCTAGACCCAGAGCCGATGTGGCTGGAGCCTGCTCTCCCAGGTGAGAGCCCTCCCGGCACGCACAGGACTCCGAGCGGCAGTGACTGGACGCCTCACTCTCACGCACAGGACTCGGCGCCAACATCCCAAAACCCCCAATCTCTTGACTCCTCCACACAGTCCCAAGACCCAGAGGTGATGTCAAAGGACCCCATACTCCTTCAGGCGGGTCCACATTCCACACTAAATGGACCCAGAGGGATGGGAAAGGATCCCCAACTCTAACATGAGGGAACCTGTCCCCATCATCAGAGGACTCAGAGGTGACACGACAGACCCCCTTACTCTCTCAGGCAGGTCCCCTCCCCTAACCACAGGGCCCCGATCTGATGTGTAGGGCCCCGATCTGATGTGTACGGCCCCATACTCTCTCCAGTAAGACCCCTCCCAGCACTCAAGAGAACCCAGAGCTGGTAGGACCCTCCGTGCTGGTAGAGTGGACCCCGCCTGCTCCCAGATGCCCACTGCCCAGAAATGCTCTTCTCTGCTGCAGTCTAGTGCCCATCCTGGGAACGGCACTTACTTACTCAGCAGCTGCTTTTACTGTTTTGCAAGGACACTTTGAAGCCCCAAAGCCCCTCACATCATCGCTGCCCCATTTATGCTCTTCTGCGTGTGGGGTTTCTGACTCTCTCCTATGAGTGAGGTTCTCCTGTCTATGTATGTCTTACGTTTGGCCATTTTCATTTGCTAATCTGTGTCATCCCTATTGGATTATTAGACCAGCCCAAAGATTCTTGTGGTCACAGGAAAGGTTGTTTCCCCACCACGTAAGCAAGCACTCAGGTATGTAATACAAGGTGAATTGGGGGAGTGCATCTATGTCAACATTTACTTAAGTAAGGTTTAACAATTTAAGTGGCTTATTCTCAAAACTGAATGATTATGTCAGTGAAATGTGGAACAATGTACTAATGTAGCTTGTGGATATACAACTTGTATTTAAAGTTTCAAAGGTGGCAATGAAGATGGCCAACATTTTGCACTTGGCACGTTGATTTTAAACTGGCTGTTAAGAAAGGGAAGACTGAGAAATTACGTAGGATTGTCATCTCATTTCTTCCTAAGAGGTTCAGTTGCCACAGTTTGGTCTAGGAAGAGAGCTTCAGCACCATCACCTCAGCTTCAGACAGTGGCACTCCTAGCAAGAGCTTGTTGACCCTCTTACCGTCTCCTCGTGTCTTAAAGTTTTGGGAGCTGCCCAACAGAAATTAACCTGCCAGGTATGCTGCCCTTTTTTCTAAATTACCTGCATGTCCCCCATTTCACCTTTGAAATCCAAGACTCTATTATTCAATTTTCCAAAGTACCCTATATACCCAATATCACCTCATTATGTTTAGTATTCATTTGAGTATGAATTCCCCTTGCCCATGTATTAGACTTGAATATCTCATGTTTATATGATTATGTTAATTTGATTGTTATCCCAGCTGTTAGAACTTAGAAGGTATGGCAAAATACTTTTTAAATTTCCCACAGGTTTGGTTACCCAACCATGTGACAAGCATGGCCAGGACAGTAACTTCTGGAAAGTGCAGCATCTGACAGATCATAGACATCTCCTGGTGAAAGTAAGCATTAATATTATTTTTTGCTGTGTCAGCCTTTTTGGTCTATTTCTGCAGGGCTTGGTGTAATTTAGTAGTGCCAGGAGTTACTTTCTTCTCTTGTACACTTACATTGGCATGAAAAGCTATTTCTGAGCCAGCTGCTTGTGTTGACGGGAGAGACCTGGTTCTTCTTGCTGATGCACGTAAAGAATTATGGATCAGCAAATCTGTTAGCATGTAGTCAGTTTATTAGTGGCCCGTTCCCATGGAAGAGAACAGGACTGGGTAGAGTGGGGGGTGAAAGGCAAAGTTTCAGGACAAAGCAGGGCGGCAAAAGTAAGAGCAGCTGAAGACCAGGGTGGCCAGCCCCCAGGCAGCCTAAGGCCAGGTGGCCAGAAGTCCAGTGGCCAGAGAGCCAAGAGCTCCCTGAGCCCCCAAGAGAGAGCGAGTCCTTTGTTCTGAGGACTTACACAGTTGGTGGGATGGGAGAAAAAAAGTTATGTATTGCTTATTGGGTAGATGTGGTGCCACCTCTCCCCCGGGGGATGTGACTACCCAGACTTAGGCATGTGTGGGGTCTGTTAGCCTTCTCTTGCTCCAGACTCCATTTGTTCATCTTGTTGTAAAACAGATACCTGACAAGAGAGTTGATTAAAATTGGGGCACTTTCCAAAGTTGTTTATGGGCTCTGTCTGTAAGCATCAGGGTCTCCCAAGTAAAACAGACAGTGACCAGAGGTAGACGATTAACCAAAGCTGTTTTCCAGGCTTCTTCTGTGGGCACCATGGGCCCTCTCCCGCATTCCAGGCCCTGGGGTGAAAGCACAGTTTCAAGGCTTTCTTTCCCAGATGGTGGAAATGCTACATAGAATTTGAAGGACTTCCCTTCTTTCCTGCTAACAGTGTTTCTTATGATGTTGGAACACCTGGTGATATTATCAGACCAGGCTCAGGCCTGCTGAGTTAGCGTGTGAGACCTGTCTCCTTCCTCCTACCTGCCTCGGTTTACTACTTAATCTACCTAAGTGGTAAAAGGCGTTTTCTGGCAATCAGGATGCTAGACGCTGACCAGTAGCAGTACTGCAGTCTCGGAGTTCTTCCTATGCTGTCTCCTGCCTCCCTTGGACTTAGAGAGTCAGGATTGTTCTTCATGGGCTCCTGGCTCTGTTTACATTGTGAGGACTCGGTCCTGCTCCTGCATCTGACAACTGGGCTCCATTGTCCAGCTCCAGCTCTGGAGTCTGGCTGTGGGGACCTGGTTACAGATCTGGGTTCTGTCTCCAGGGTCTGTGGCCTGGGGTTGAATCTGTGTCTGTGTGTCTGTGTGTCTGGGATATGGGGTTTCTTCAGGTGTGGCTTTGTGTCCTGGGTTGGTATGTGGGGTCCGTGTGCAGCTCTGGCTCCAGGGTCTGATGTACAGAACCTGGTGTCCAGGGTTCTGTCAGCCTCTGGTGTCATGTGTCTGGCATTCAGGGTCCATGGCCTGGCCTGGGTCATGGGGACAGTTTTGGGATTGGGGCCGGGGTCTGGGGTTCAGCTTTTGGTTCTGGGTCTGCTTTGGGGTCCAGGTTCTGGACTCCAGGGCCTGTGTTCTGTCCTGAGTCTGTCTATGGCATCTGGCATGTGTGCAGTGACAGTCATTGGCTCCAATTCAATGGCAGCAGGAGTTCCAGAGTTGGGGTGTGGGGAAGAAGGAAACGTTATTATTGCAAGTAGCTCCATTTTGGTACAGAACAGCTGTGAGTGCAGCATGGCTACTAGGAGGCTCAGTAGTGTTCCAGGTGAATCATGAAGCAGCACCTCTGTGGGTCAGGTGTGTAGTGTTGGTGCTTAGTTGTGAAGCATCATGGTTCTGAGGGGGCCCTGAAGTGAGGCAGCCCCAGGGCAAGTTCCCTCTCAGGCTGTGCTGCTCAGCGTTTCTCTGCTCTTTCTGGTCTGGTCCCGTCATTTCCTCTCTGCTCAGCTGCATTTGCACACAAAGAAACGCACTCTGGAAAAGGGGTCCCTCTGAGTGCGGAGATCCGGCTGGTGAGCAGAGAAAAGGCCTCTGGTAATGTCACCACAGCAGTCTAGGTTATTTTTATTCTTAAATTTTTCCATGTTTCCCTCTCCTACTGTTTCATTACCCAAACTGAGAATCCCTTTTTTGTTGCAGCTTACTTAAATTATACAGAAAAATAAAAATTAATTGAAAATCCTATCCAAACAGGTAATAACTGCTATCGTTTTAAATATATACCCTTCCAGATACATCTACTTGTGTATTTCCATTCTTCTACTTTCTGGATGTAATTTATTATTCTGGGATTGTGATATGGATGCAAAGCTTGTGAATTTTCAGCTGTGTCCCCCTAAGGTGTAGATTTATCACTACATTTTCCCATAGGTTTTTAATGTATTATTTTTTATTATTAAGTTCCAATTATTTTTAACTCCAATTATGATTCATTTTGAGGGTTATTTAGAAGTGTATTTCATCACTTTTTTTCATTAGGGGAGAGCGCGAACGCAGTCCCCCATCCCCACAAAGTACACGGTCCAGCTTCCAGTTTCCCGCATTTGGGGAAATGGCAGGGGTCAGCACATCCTTCGTGATCACGGTATCTCCCCTGACAGGTAAGTATATTATTTCATAACCTCTAAATGTAAGAACTTTCTAGTTACCTTTTACAACCGATGTCTAGCTTAGCTACAATGAGAGCAAGAAACATACTTCATATAATTTCAATCCTTTGAATTGTTCTGAAACTTGCTTCACTACACTATGGTCACTGTAAAAAAATGTTCCAAGCGTGCATCTCTGCTGCCATCTCGTGTTCATTTTGGGAATAACACCTTAGTGCAGGTCTTGGAAAAGTCGTGTATAGTCGGTTGGTTATTTGCAAATGTTGAATCCAATTTGCTGCTCATGGTGTTTCTTCTACCCTTACTGAATTTTTCGAGGTGGTCTCTTGTTTCTGAAAGATGAATTCTGTATTCCTTATGAGAGACACTTGTGAAATCTATTATGATTATAAGTTTTTCTTTGTGCCTCTGTTCTATATGGTTTAAGTTTATGACATTAAGTACATGGAGAGTTTGGATCTTCTGAGTAAATTAAACTTTTTGATAGGAAGTACTCATCATCTCTAGTCACGTGTTTTCCCTTGAAGTCTACTGCATGTTATTATGTAATTCTCGTGTGGTTTATGTTTGGATAATACAGGGTGGGCAAAAGTAGGTTTAGAGTTGTGAGTAGGAGAAACAAAGTTTATTGTTGTCTTATTATTTAATAATGACGATATTATTTTCCATGTGAACAACTGTACAGCTGCTTTTGCAGCATCTGTGTATCTTCTCCCATTCTTTCACTTTCGATCTTCTTTCACCCTATGTTTTAGGTGATTCATATTTTCTCCCAGTTTGTATCTTTTCTTTTTATTGTCTGAACAAGTTCTTTTTCAGAGTTGTCCTTAATTTTATAAAGTATATGCTCTTAATGTATTTGTTCATTAAACTGCATGTTCACAAGAATACTTGATTCCCGGCTATTTTTGTTGAAATGGACCACTAAAAATGAAACCTACAGATGAGGGGCGGGGCCTGTCTAAGGTCAGAGGCAGGACTGGGCTGGAGGTGAAAGGGGGCCACAGATGTGAACGGGGCTGGGTGGGAGGCAAATTGAGGCTGGGGGGCGTGAGGGGCGGGCAGTTCTGGTGGAGAGATGAGCAACTACGCGGACTGGAAGTTAGGTGCTGACAGCTGCCGGTCTCTGGTCTCCGTGGTCACAAGGTGTAGCTCACAGCCTAACTGATGCAAGCAAGGCAATCCAGGGACAGGAGCTGAGCTGCGTCGCAACTATGAGGTGAGGGGGGGTGGGAGGTAGGTATAGCCATCCTATGGGGAGCAGAAAAGGGGAGCCAGACTGTTTCTGGGGTACATGTCTCAGGTCCCAATTTAGCTGACCACTTCCTGTGGAACAACTTTCCTGTATTTATCTAGATTATATTTCATTTATAGATAACTTTGGAAAATGGGTATACAATGATACCCATTTCTTAACCCCAAAACAAGATCATATTTTTCATTTGTTACAGTTTCTGTTATTGAGTAACATTTTCCAATTATATTCATACAGATCCTTTACATTGTTGTTAAGTTTATTCCCAGGTTTTGGGGTTTTTTTACCTGTGTTGTTGTTATTGAGTCTTGTTAAAAAATTCTATCATTACTGTACATTTTCTACAATTTCTGCATGTTATTTCCCCATCATTGTACTAAATTCTATTTGTGATACTTTCAGTTGATTCTCATGAGTTATGAAGGTAAATATGCTCTCGCGGAATAATGATCATTATATGGTTGTAGCTGCAGGTGATTAGAAATAGTTAAATCTTGAAAGAAAATGAAGAAGTGAGGTAATGTGAGGAGCTGGAAAAATCCTCTTTGTTAATCATAAATATATTAATGACTAAATAAAAGACTAACTTCATTCTTAGTATTTTAAATGAGTTTAGGGCCTCCAAGTATGGTGTTCTAGAAATCAGAAGTATTTTGTTACAGGGAATGTGCCCCGGGTGGGTAATCTGAGGAACACACAAGGTAGCAAATGTCCATGTTTTCAAAGAGGAAAACTTTAGATGGTGAATTCTGGAATCTAAAAGAGCAAGATTATTTGTTCTAAGTGACATTATGAAACAGTTATTAATGTGACTTATGAAGAATGAAAAGAAGCAGGGATCCTCAGATGCTGACTCAGTTTTATCACAGTGTGACTCAGTCTCCTAAGTCGTCAGATTGTCCTTTGCCCCCTGACCTTTTGCCTAGGACCCTCTTCCCCAATATTTGCAAGATGGCCGGCATTTTTTGTTCTTCAAGTTTCAGCTTCCACGCTGCCTGTTCCAAGAAAGGCTGCATTTCAGATGTAGGATGCAAAGGGACATGCTGTTTGTATTCTAATCGACTCTTCAGGATACAGAGCAGGGTTTGTCACTTTCAGCACTGTGGACCTTTTTGGTCACATAATTCATTCTCCTGGGGGATTGTCCTCTGCATTGTAGGTGCTTTTTAGCATCCAGTACCTCTATTCACTGCCCACACCCTTGCTTCCCTTCCCCTCAGGACAGTCTAAAATGGCTCAGCACATTGCCTAAAGCCCCCCGGGGGCAAAAATCACATTGGGTTGAGAAACAGAGTTTGAAGCTTTTATCATTTTTGAAACCAGAAAGATCTTTCTCTGTAGTATTTTTATTATTTTTCTATGCAAATTATTTTCCACTCCAACTGTGATTTATTTTGGAAAGGTATTTAGAAGTGTACTTTAACACACCTAAATATAGGGACTTTCTATTTACTTTGTGACTGGTTTCCAGATGAATGGCAAAGAGAGCAATAAACACAGTGAGACATTAGTTGAAACCGGCTTTATAGCTAAATATAGTCAGTTTTTAAGAAGTTCCAAGTGTGCTTCAAAAGCATTTTTAATTTACTTTGTTGGTGCTTACTTTAACAATGAGAAAAAATTATTCAAAATTGTACCCCAAGAGTTAAAAAGAACTGCTATGTATATATACTTGCAGATATGTCGATGTGCACATTTCTGTCTACTTTTTCTGGATTTAATTTACTATTTTTGGTTCCAAATATGTGTACAAATCTTGTATATTTTCAGCTTTTATTTTTGAGACTGTACATTTAAGGGTGAAGATTTTTTAAAATAAGTTTTGCTATGTAGGTATCTTTATCACCATTCACTTTAAATTATTTTGTAATTCAAATTGCTTTATTTTTGAGGTTATTTAGAAGTGTATTACACAACTACTATATATAAGGACTTTCCAATCACCCATTTTTAGAGAATTGTAGCGTAAGTGCAATAGGAGCACTTAAGAAACATATTGTATATAATTTCAATGCTGTGATGCTTATTGAAACTGGCTTTATACTGGCTTGGCCAAAAAAGAAAAACTTTTTGGAAGATGGAATTATGAAGATGCCTGAAAGTTTTCAGAAGGCAGTGGAACAAAGCGGTTAATACATTGTTCAGTGAAATTATTGGTGAAAATGAAAAACGTCTCTTTTATTGTCTTTACCGAAAAACCGAACAAACTTTCTGGCCAAGCAAATAGTAGTGTTTCAAGTGTGTGTCTCTGCTGCCATCTCGTGGGAATTTTGGGAATAACATGTTAGTGGCAGGTGAGCAGGAAAAGTGGTTGAGTGTAGTAGAACATCAATGAATGTTGATTGTAATGTTCTTTAGACATGTATTTAGTAACTTAAATATCAGGACTTACTAGTTATCTTTTGTTCGCAATTTCTATATTAACAGCCATGACAATAAGAAACATACTGTATACAATTTCAGCCCTTTGAAATTTGCTGCAACTTGATTTATAGCTTATTATGGTCACTTAGCCAAATGTCCTAAGTGTGGCTCTCTGCTGCCATCTCATGTGCACCTTGGGAATAACACCTTAGTGCAGGCCAGCAGGAAAGGTTGTCAGCAGTGGTGAATTATCTACAAATGTTGAGTGGAATGGTACTTGGTCGTGGACGTTATTACTTTCATATAAATGGACTTTGTAGTTCATTTTTCCTTCTCTCCCCCACATACAACAGCTGTGTCTTTACGTCAGGTAACTAGGCTCCTCTTGTGGGCCACACCTGTGTCCATGTTTCAGCCGTGTCCACATCCTTCTGGTCCAATGTCCCGTGTGTGTCGACATCCTGGCAGCATCGATGTTCCTCCTGTCTCCACGTCCCCGCCACGCTAATGTCCCAGCCTTGCTGATATCGTGATTGTGTCTAGGTCCCCAGTGTCTTGATGTCCTGGCCATGCTGCCATCCTGTCTGTGTTTGTGTCCCTCCACGTCACTGTTCCGTCTGTGTCGATGTAGAGGTCATGCTGCTGTGTTGCCTGCATGTCAGTGTCCCATTGGCCTTGATGTCCCGGCTGCTCATGTTCAATAATTGAACAAGATTATTGAATATAATCATGTATATTCAATAATCATATATGAATGTACATGATTATTCATGAGTGCTGTTATTAATAATCATGTATAAGTTTGTTATAACATCTGTTTTCAATTTCTCAGCTATATATTTTGAAGTAGAGTTATTGAACACAGGAGGGTAATTTTTTCAAGGAAATGCCAAACCATTTTATACACAGTCTGCAATATTTTACATTTACAAAAGAAATGGTCAACCGTTCTAATATTTGTTTGTGATCATAAACATTTCTCAGTTTTGCTTTCTCATTATAGCCTTTGTTGTCGTGTCTGGGGAAGGGAATTGCGCCATGATGTAGTCATTGAACATCTTCTCTGGTGTTTTTCTCTTTTTACCACTTGCATGAATGTCTTCTCTTTAGAAGGGACTATTTGAGTTCTTTAAAAATATAGATATCTGTTCTGGGGTGGTAGTGCTCAGTGGGTTGAGCACTGGACTGTGAACCAAAGGGTCACTGGTTCGATTCCCAGTCAGGGCACATGCCTGGGTTGCAGGTCAGGTCCCCAGTAGGGGGCGAGTGAGAGGCAGCCAGACATTGATGTTTCTCTCCCTCTCTTTCTGCTTCACTCCCCTTCTCTAAAAATAAATAAATAAAATGTTTAAAATAATATAGGTGTCTCTTCATTGTTGAGTCATAAAGTTCTTTGTTGTGGAGGAAAGAGTCATATTGAAAGTATAATGTGCGACCATTTTCTTCAATTCTGTGCGTGCTCTTCTAACTCTGTGAATAGCTTACCCTGCTACCCAGAATGTTTTGATCAGGAAGATGCCACATTTACTCATTTACTTTAATCGATTTTGCTTTGGAAGAGTCTGCCTGGATATGCCAGCAGCAGCCTCCTACATCTCATGTCTAATGTGTGTCATCATTGCATCATTTACTTTGTTTGATTTAATATAACTTTTTAAAATCAGAAACCTGTTTTATGTTTTTAGATGTTAGATGCTTAGGTTGCAAGGGTTTACAGGTTTAAATAGGAGACAGACTGTTCTCTGGAGTGTGATGTCCAGAGTCAGGCATCTGGAGTCAGGGCCAGGCTTTGGACACCTGGTCGGGTGTCGGGTGCGTGGCAAGGTTAGGGGTTAGAGTTAGGGGCTGGGGTGCGGTTGCTAGCATGAGTTGTTTTTAACTACATTTGAAACCTTTTTTTTGGACTTTGTTGTGACAGCTGTCGTCTCAGCGTGTTGTAAAAAAACTAACCAGAACTGGTGAATATTTGTGTGGTCATTTTTGTGTTGAAGATGGATGAACATAGTAACATTATTGGCACATTAGGCTTTGTCATTTCAAGAAAGGTAGAAACACAACTGAAGTGCAAAAAACAGTTTATGATGTGTATGGAGAAGGTGCTGTGACTGACAGAATATGTCAGAAGTGGGTTGAGAAGTTTCATGCTGGAGACTTCTCCCGTGCAGTTGCCCCCTGGGTCATATAGACCAGGTGCAGTGGAGAGCCATCCAGTCCAGATGTTAACTGGGGACAGACCATGTTATGGCATGCGGGATCAGGTGACATACTCAAAGTATCCTAATCAAGTGTCAAAAATCATCTGCACCAGCATGGTTACGTTAATTGCTTTGATGTTTGGGTTCCACAGAAGTTAAGCAGGGAGGAGGGGGGAACCCTTCTTGATCGCATTTCCAAACCCAGTTCTCTACTGAAACATAAGGAAAACCTTCCAATTCCAAGACAAATTGGTGGGGGAGGAATGAACTGTTGATATTTGGTACTAATGTGGAACCAGAGAGATTGTGGGAACACGGAGGGAACTACCACCATCCACTCCAAAGTGTGGTCTGCATCCAAAGGAGGCGATGCTGTGTATATGGTGGGATCATTAGGGAGTCCTGTGGTAGGAGCTCCTTTGCTGAAAACCAGGCAGTTACTTCCAACAAGTGCCGCTCCCCATCAGACCAATGGAAAGCACCACCGGAGGGAAAGAGTCCTGAATTTGTTAGCAGAAGACCCATAATCTTCAGACAGTGTTTCTCTGTGGTGACCAGGAAGAAACAGTTGCAGCCTGGCTGTTCTGATTCATCTGCAGCTCTCACCCACCCTCCCCCTTTGGATTGCCATTTATTTCAGCCTTTCCAAAATTCTCTTAATGGAGAAAAATTTCCATTCTGTGGAATGGCACCTGGGAGATTTCTCTGCTCCAAAATATAAAATGTTGTGGGGAGATGCAATGGTGAAGTATCCTGAAAGATGGCAGAGGGCAGTGGAACAAAGCGGTGAATATGCTGTCTAGTCACGTTGTTGCGGAGAATGAAAACTGTGCCTGCCACTGCATCTCACAGTAAAAACGGAAGGAACCTTGTGGCCAGGCCTGCGTTCTGAGTGTGCATCTCTTCTGCCATCTCGTGGTCACTTTGGGGAATGACACCTCACTGCAGGTCAGCAGGAGAAGTGATTGATTCCAGTGGAATATCAGTGAGTTTTGATGGCAGTGGTATTTCCAGGTGCATTTGAAAACGTCTAAATGAAAGGACTGTCCGGGTACCTTGTGACTGGTTTCCAGATTGAGGGTGAAGGAGGAATAAGCGTGTCTAATATGAAATTTGTTGGAACTGGCTGTGTAGCATAATAAAGTCAGGTTTTTAAAAGTTCCAAGTGTGCTTGAAAATTGGTTGTAATTGTCTGCTGCATCTTCCTTAAACAATGAGAAAAGTAAAATTTATTCAAAATTTTCCACCCAGAGGTAAAAAAATAATAAAAGCGCTATCATTTTATGTACGTGCCCCTCTGGACGTGTCTGCGGGCTCCTTTCCTCCACTTTGCCTGGACTTCATTTACTGTTTTAGGTTCCTCGTATGGGTGCAAAACTTGTACATTTCTGCTTCTGTTTCTAACATGTGCATTTAAGGGTGAAGATTTCTTTCTGAAGTTTTGGTATGTAGTGTTTTTAGAATCATTCAGCTCAAATTATTTTGTAACTGAAATAGTGGTTCATTTTGGAGGTTATTTATGAGTCTATTTCATAAGTACCAAACAGCAGAACTTTCCAGTCGCCCACTTTCAGTGAATCCCAGCTGAAGTGCTGTGAGAGCAAAGCACACTCTACGTGATCTCAGTGCTGCGATGCCGGGGACGCCTGCTTTATACCCGGCTGGCCGAAAAGTGAGTTTGGCCCCCACGGCCCCGCCTTCATCCCCCATCTCCCCACCCCGTCACTTGGCTCTGGTTCACGTACTTGTCTTTAACTTCATTTGAAACCATCTTGTTATACTGTATCATGACAAATGCCATATCAGTGTGAGTTAAGAAAAACTCATCAAAATTGTTGAGTGTTTGTGTGACCATTTTCATATTTAAGGTGGATGAACATAAGTAATATTTTTGGTACATTAGGCTTTGGTATTTCGAGAAGGGTGAAAATGCCGGTAAACAGAAGAAAAGATTTGTGGCATGTACGGGAAGGTGTCATGACAGATCAAACATGTCGGGAGTGGTTTGCAGCATTTCGTGCGGGAGGTTTCTCACGCGAAGATGCCCCAGGGGCGAACAGACCAGTTGCAGTGGAGAGCCATCAAGTCCAGATGTTCACTGAGGACAGACCACGTGAGGCCACTCGGGAGACAGGCCACATGCTCAAAATACCCAAATCAATTGTCGAAAATCATTTGCACCAGGATGGTAACGGACCAGTTAGGGTAACTGTTTTGGTGTTTGGGTTCCACACTAGTGAAGGGGGAAAAAAAACCAACCACCATTCTTGACAGCATTTCCATGTGGGATTTTCTTCAGAAACATAAGGAAATTCTGCTTCTGTTTCCAAGACCAGTTGTGAGGGTGGATGAACACTTGATACTTTACAGTAATGTGGAACTGGAGAGATCATGGGGCAAAAGAATGGAACCATCATCTGCCATTCAAAAGGGTGGTCTTCATGCAAAGAAAGTGTTGTGTAAAGGCCAGCCCATGGAAAATTCGGTGAGTGGTGGGTGGATGTAGGGTGGGGTGGGGGGTGTTTGAAGTGAGCGGGGGCAGGGAGCAGCTGCAGGTGGTCTGTGAGGAGCTGAGGAGGGTGCTCAGACTCTTTGTGGGGTACGAGTGTGAGGTCTCTATGTAAGTGAGCCATTCCTGTGGGACCGGTTCTCGTGAGCATCATCTAGACTGTGTACCAGGTTTGGGAGCCCACGACTTCTGGTCCCAGTTCGCTGAGCATTGCCAGGTGCAGCCTCGCAGGCTGACAGGGGGCAAAGCCGAGTGTGAAGTCTAGGTACTTCAGGGGTAAGTGTTGTAAGCTATAAAAACGAGAAATGTTGCACGTGACAACGCAAAGATCCTGGGAGGCTTCTTCCACGTCCAAAGCAATGTAGCTTGTAAATGGCAGACCCAGGCTCTCATCACTTGCAGAGACGAAAAGGTTAGGAGTTTCCTCTATCAGAACTGCTGCAATGCACACGAAGAAGTGCAGATAAGAAAAGGAGCCATTTTGGGCTAAACAGTTAGAATGTTTCCCCTGCTGACTGTCAAGAGACCCGGCTGGATGAGTAAAGAAAAGGCCTCTGGTGTCCCTACGACAGTCTAGATGATTACAATTCAATTATTACAAATATTCTATATAGAATTATTTACAATTCTATAAAACTATTCCATGTTTTTCTCTGGTACTTTCTTCCTAAAACGTAAAGGGCTTTGTTTGCTGCAGTTCACCGAACCTGTGCAGAAAAATGAAGTTAATTGAAACCCCTACCCCAGGGAGCATGAGCTGCTACCACGTTTAGTGTAAACCCTCCCGGCCATCTGTACGTGCACATTTCCTGCCTGCTGCTCTCTCCGGACTGGACTCACTACGCCGGGTCCTTTGTGTGGGTTCAGAGCCCTTGAAGCGCCAGCTTCTGTCCTTTCCTACTGTGTTCACTGAAGACGGCTCGTTTCCCTGTAGCTTTTGGTATGTAGTGCCTTTCAGTTCAAATTATTTTCCGACTGCAGTAGTGACTTATTTGGGGGTTAACTACAAGTGCCTTTCATAACTTATAAATATAAGGACTTTCCAGTTACCTTTTGTTACTGAATTCTAGATTAACTGCAATGAGAGCAAGAAACGTTACTGTATTTAATTTCAATCCTTTGAAGTTTGTTGAAACTTGCTTCATAGCAACAATGTGCTTCTCTGCTGCCACCTGGTGTTCAATTTGGGAATAACGCAGTTTCAGGTCTGCAGGAAAAGTTGTGGGTATAGTGGATCATCCCTAAATGTTGAATCCAATTTCGCTGCTCATGTTAAGTTTATTTTTTAAAGATTTTACTTATTTATTTTTAGAGAGAGGGAAGGGGAGGGAGAGAAACATCGATATGTCGATGTGGGTAAGAGATACATCGATCTGTTGCCTCTCACATGCCCCAAACTGAGAATCTGGCCCGCAACCCAGCCATGAGCCCTGAGTGGGAATCCAGCCGTGACCGTTTGGATCGCAAGCCGGTGCTCACTCTGCTGATCCGCACCAGCCAGGGCTCATGTGAAGTTTTTCATATCTCTACAGGGATTTTGGGGGTTTTCAGGAAACAAGGTTGCAGGTTTGATCCCTGGTCAAGGCACATGCAGGACTCAAGCAATGGCTCTGACTGGGCGTCCGCCTGCCAGCCAAAGGGTCGCCAGTTCCATTCCCAGTCAGAGCACATGCCTGGGTTTGAGGCAGGAGATACTCAGGAGGAAACTCCAGAGCTAAGATAAAGGACATCGACACAGGACAGAGATCTGTTCTAAGACCAGTTGCTCCTGCTTTCTGGAAAAGCGCTGAATCATGGTGAATCCTAACCTCACCTGTGCAGAAGATGCTACGTGACCCCTGCTCCATTGTAATATTATAATAAATCAGCATTTTGGGACCCCCTTCTGTGGTGGTCAGTCAAGGGAGATCATGGGAGACCACATGTACAGTAGCTTTAAAGTAACATAATTGCTTGTACATGGGCAGTAAAACCCTGCCAAAACTAGCCAGGAAATACTGCCCTATAGCATAGAATCCCTCCAGCCCCTGAGATCAACCTCTGCTTGGAGTCAGCCCGCTCCCGTGTTCTGTGGAGTGTACTATCGCTTAATAAATCTGCGCTCTGTCTGTCTGCTATAAGCTCCTGTGTTCAGTTGAATTCTTTGTCTGTGATCACCAAGAACCTGGTTACCTGTGCCCACCTGTGACGGGTTGTGGGCCAGGTCCCCAGTTGGAAGCATGTGAGAGGCAAATGGTAGATGTTCCAAATAAAAAATAAATCAATAAATTTAAAAAATTAAAACAAAACACAATTTCCACGTGGATCTGTATGTATTAATGTACCTTATTCTTTTCCATCAATTTGTCTAGTCACAGGGCATCTCTCCACTGTTTTACTTACTGTAGCTTCATAATACAATACAACTTTTAATTCTTCCTTATTTTAACAAGTGAACTTAAGTTGAGCTTGTTTTACTTTAAATTTTTTTGCTGAGCCCTGGCCAATGTGGCTCAGTTGGTTGGAGCATTGTCCTGTAAGGTAGGATAGATAGCAAACCAAGGAAAGGAGGAGGAGGGAGACTTGTCTCACCCAGGACTCAGCTGTCCGGACCCTGGTCTGATAACAGTGCCAGGTGTTCGGAACATCGCAAGAAACACCATGGAAGCATAGGAGGAGGGAACCCTTGAAATTCTATGTATCATTCCCACTGTCTGGGAAAGACAGCCTTTGAAACTGTTGTTAATCCCAAGGTCCGGTTGGTAGGTGGGAGGGGGTCCACAGCACACAAAACAACTTTGGTTACGTGACTACCTCTGGTCACTGTCTGTTTTACGAGGGAGTCCCTAATGTTTACAGAAGGAGTCCGTAAATAACTGGGTGACTGCCCCAGCTTTAACTGGCTCCTGGCCCGTATCTGTTTTAAAACAAGATGAACAAATGGGGTCTGGAGTGAGATAAGGATTCGGGCTATCAGTCCCCCACACGTACCTAAGTTTGGGTAGTCACGTCCCCCGTGGAAGCTGGCACCACCTTTACCCCCCAATCAATGTTACTTCTTCACCCCCATCCTGCCAACTACATAAGTCCTCAGGATCAAGGACCTGAGGCTCTTGCCACCCTTGGCCTTGCCTGTTGCCACCCTTACCTTGCCCTGCCTGGATCTATGCCTTTCATGCCCCCTCAGCAAGGCCCATTCTTTTCCGAGATAACGTATCACTAGTAAACCCTACGAGTTTCTCCCATAGACTGAAAGGTTGTAGCTCGAGCTGCAGTCAGGGCACGTGCCTAGGTTGCAGGTTCGGTCCCCAGTGGAGACACACATGAGAGGCAACCCTTCGGTGTCTCTCTCTCACATCGATGTTTCTCTCCCTCTCTCTCTCTCCCTCCCTTCCCTTCTCTCTGAAATCAATAAGCATGTCCTCAGGTGAGGATTAAAAATTTTTTGGCTGATATTTTAATCTAGATCATATTACATTTATAGGTAACTGTGGGAAATTTAGATCATTATATATTTTTCTATCTAAGAACATGCTGTTACTTCCCTGTTGCTCAAGTGTCTTTTTGAAAAAAAGATTTTATTTATTTTTAGAGAGAGGGGATGGGAGGGGCAGGGGGAGAGAGAGAGAGAGAGAGAGAGAGAGATCTATTAGTTGCATCTCTCACACCCCCAACTGGGGACCGAACCCTCAACCCAGGCACGTGCCCAGATCGGTAGTCAAGCCGGTGACCTTTAGGTCTGCGGCATGGTGCCCAAGCCACAGAGACACCCAGTTCAGGTGTCTTTGCTGGGTAGCATGTTATGAATTGGTTCATATGGATCTTGCACTTTCTTGTTAAGTTTATTCCCAGGCATTTTACCTGTTTTGTTGCTATTGGGTCTTTTTAAAAATTATATGTTTAACTTACTCTTGTGTATATAAAGGATAGTTAATTATGCATGTAATTTCTCCCACACATTAGTTAATTCCATTATTTGTAGTAATGTAAAAGTTGATTCTAATGAGTTTCAAGGTAAGTAAGCTCTATCATGTAATAATAATCATCACATTATTTTAGTTATATATAACTTAAAAATAGCTAAAGCTTGACAGAAAACATGAAGAAGTAAGATAATGTGAAGAGTTAGAAAAATTGTATTTGTTAGTTGCAAGTTCGTTAGTGACTAAATAAAGTAGTAACGGCATTCTTAGCATTTTCAACGAGCTGGGGCCTAGATGCACGGGGCTCCAGTGCTCCGGAATCAGAAGTGTCCTGTAAGTGATGGTGTGCCCCTTGCAGGTAATCTAAGGAACTTACAAGATGGCACATGTCCACATTTTCAACAGGGAAATATTAGATGGTGAATTCTGGGAACTAAAAGACTAAGATTATTGATTCTAGTTACAGTGCAGAACAGCTATCGACAGCTATTAACGAGAATGAAAAGAAGCAGCGACCCTCGGATGTGTGCTGTGGAGTATCACAGTGTGGTTCCGTCTCCTAAGGTGACCTTTTTGCCTCCTGACTTTTTAGGGTGTCTTCTCAGCCTAGGACACTCGCCATTCTTTGCAAGATGGCGAGCTTTTGTCGTTGTCGTTGTTCTTTATGCCTCAGTCTGCATGCTGTCTGTGTGAAGAGAGAGGCGTTGTTTCAGATCTAGGGAGCAAAGTGCCGTGCGGCTTCCATCCTGGTGGACTCTTCATTGAGTTCCATGCAGAGCAGGGCTTCTCATTCTCAGCACTGCTAAGCAGGATAGACAGCAGACCAAGGCAGGGAGGGGGATGGGGACACGCCCCACCCAGTAATTCAGCAGTCCTGAGTGAGGTCAGGTAAGATTTTCAGAGACCACAAGAGAGACCAGCAGCTGGAGGGGAGCCTTTGAAAGTCTGTGTAGCATTTTCTCTATCTGGGCAATGAAGCCTTTGAAAATGTATTTTGCTTCCAAGAACCAAGATGGCGGTGTAGGTAGACACACTGCGCCTCCTCGCACAACCAGAACTGACAGAAAATCGAATGGCAAGGAAGTCCAACACCAAGGAAATAAAAAAATAAACATTCATCCAGACCGGTAGGAGGGGCGGAGACGGGCAGCTGGGGCAGAGAGGACTCGCGTTGCCCTGGCAGGACCAAGACTGGCGGAGTGTGGGACGAACGGGGCAGGCAGTCTGAGCACTAGCAGACCCTGCGGCCCCACATTCGCGCAGATAAACCGAGAGGGCCGGACTCCGAGTGGCGGAGAACAGGGCAGGCAGAGCAGCGGGTAGTACCCTACGGCCCCACATTCACGCACAGATAAACCGGACAAAAGGCAGGGAGCAAAGCAGACTGCGCAACCCAGGGCTCCAGCGCCGGGAAATAAAGCCTCAAACCTCTGATTGAAAACGCCCGTGGGGTTTGGGGTGGCAGCAGGAGAAACTCCCAGCCTCACGGGAGAGGTCGTTGGAGAGACCCACAGGGGCCTAGGGCGTGCACAAGCCCACCCACTCAGGAACCAGCACCAGAGGGGCCCAGTTTGATTGTGGGTAGCAGAGGGAAAGACTGAGGTCCGGTGGAGAGGGGAGCGGGCGCCATTGCTCCCTCTCGGCCCCTCCCCCATGTACAGCATCACAGTACAGCAACCAGCGTTACCCCGCCCCAGGGAACACCTGAGGCTCCACCCCTTTAAGTAACAGCCGCACCAAGAGGAAAAAAAAAAATGGCCCAAATGACAGAACACTTCAAAGCTCCAGAAAAAATACAACTAAGCGACAAAGAGATAGCCAACCTATCGGATGCACAGTTCAAAACACTGGTTATCAAGACGCTCACAGAATTGGTTGAATTTGTTCGAAAACCAGATGAAAAAATGAAGCCTATGCTAAGAGAAACAAAGGAAAATGTACAGGGAACCAATAGTGATGCGAAGGAAACTGGGACTCAAATCAATGGTGTGGGCCAGAAGGAAGAAATAAACATTCAACCAGAACAGAATGAAGAAACAAGAATTCAAAAAATGAGGAGAGGCTTAGGAACCTCCAGGACAACTTTAAATATTCCAACATCTGAATCATATGAGTGCCAGAAGGAGAAGAGGAAGAGCAAGAAATTGAAATCTTATTTGAACAAATAGTGAAGGAGAACTTCCCCAGTCTGGCAAAGGAAATAGACTTCCAGGAAGTCCAGGAAGCTCAGAGTCCCCAAGAAGCTGGACCCAAGGAGGAACACACCAAGGCACATCATAATTACATTACCCAAGATTAAAGATAAGGAGAGAATCTTAGAAGCAGCAAGAGAAAAGGAGACAGTTACCTACAAAGGACTTCCCATAAGACTGTCAGCTGATTTCTCCAAAGAGACCTTACAGGCAAGAAGGGGCTCGCAAGAAGTATTCCAAGTCCTGAAAGGCAAGGACCTACATCCAAGATTACTGTATCCTGCAAAACTATCACTTAGAATGGAAGGGAAGATAAAGTGCTTCTCAGATAAGGTCAAGTTAAAGAAGTTCATCATCACCAAGCCCTTATTATATGAAATGTTAAAGAGACTTATCTAAGAAAAAGAAGATCAAAAATAGGAACAGTAAAAATGACAGCAAACTCACAGTTATTAATGACCACACCTAAAACAAAAACGAGAGCAAACTAGGCAAACAACTAGAACAGGAACAGAACCATGGAGATGGAGATCACATGGAGGGTTGTCAATAGGGGAGTGGGAGGGGGAGAAGGGGGGAAAGGTACAGAGAATAAGTAGCATAGATGATGGGTGGAAAATAGACAGGGGGAGGTTAAGAATAGTGTAGGAAATGTAGAAGCCAAAGAACTTATAAGTATGACCCATGGACATGAACTACAGGGGGGGAATGTGGGAGGGAGGGGGTGGGCAGGATGGAGTGGAGTGAGGGGGGGGAATGGGACAACTGTAATAGCATAATCAATAAATATATTTTAAAAAAATAAAAAGACAAAAAAAAAGAAAGAAAATGTATGTTAATCCCAAGGTCGGGAGAAGGGCGAGGAGGGGAAGCCTGGAGGCTTGCTGCAAGCAAAAGCCCTGAAACCCCAGCAGGAGGGGCACTCAGACTAGCTGGGCGCAAGAGCACAGGTTCCTGTCAAGTGCATTTCACAAATGACCCTGCTACCTCACTGTCACTGTGCTTGTTGTCCCTTGCCTGAATCCACTCTTTCGAGCAGGACAAGAACAGAGGAGGGGAAGCTCCCTAGCTCCCCTAACTTGGGTGTTCCAGGTCATGGTACTGCAGACCTTTTGGCCACAAAAGTCTTTCTCCAATGCAGAAAGAGGTTTTCCTGCATTGTAGGTGCTAATCAGCATCCATGACCTCTATTCTCTGCTGCCCAGTAACACCCTCCCTCACCTCCGCCCTCATGACAATCTGAAATGTGTCCCTGCTTTACCTAATGTCCCCCTGGGGGCAAAACTGAAGCAGGGTGCAGCCAAGAGGAGGGCCCCAAGAAGGGATTTGTGATGGGGTCCAGGACTCGGGATGTCCAGGAAATATTAGAAAAATGTATGTAGGATGTCCTCACCCCCACAAGCCTGAGCCAGGGGGGATGGGACACATGGAACAGGGCCATTCAGAGCTGTTTGGGGTAGCAAGAGCTTTGCAGCTAACCCCTGGCACAGTCATTTAACATATCTATAACCTTTAACTGGTTTCATGGATGTGTTAAGTAGCTGTGGCCATGCTTTGAGCCAGGGGGATGGGACCAAATTCCACCCAAGGTGGGACTGGGAAGCAACTCCCCCTGGTTACAGGGCCTGCGTGAGAGCTTGGAGATGATTGGCTCCATGCCATGGGGCCACACCTGCCCAGACTTACTATGGCAGCCCAGAAAAGCTGGAAGAATACAGGGATGCTGGCAGGTGTAACTGACTGTAGGAGGAGTCAGAAATGGGGCTGCAAAGGAAGATGGGCACTGGGATTTAAACCTAGGCGTGGCAGCCATAAAGAGGAGAGAACCACGAGGTTCTGAGGGAAAAGGAAGAGGGCCATGTGGTTCTGAAGTAAAAGAGGAGAGGACCACGCAGTTCTGAGGAGAAAGGGAGAGGGCCACGAGGATCTGGAGTAAATAGGAAGGACCATGCGGTTCTGAGGGGAAAGGAAGAGGACCATGAGGTTCTGAAATGGGGAAAAGGACCACACGGTTCTGAAGGAGAGTAGAGAGGACCATGTGGCTCTGGGGTGCTTCTTTTTGCCACGTCGCTTAGGCAGCAGGAGAGACTTTGCCAAGAAGAAAAGGGGAGAAAGGACTCTTGCTGGTGGGCCATGAGAAGGTGCCACATGGTTTTGGATTAACTGGAGATTGCAGCAGCCACACAGCTGATGGTGCCGGGAGCCTGAATCATGGACTTGTACTTCTTTTTCTGAGACACGGTACCCCGGACTGGGCAGAGGGAGGGGGAAGGACTGTGCATCTGTGGGCATTCTAAAGGACTTTAGTATCTTATTGAAGACATTAAGTCATTACTCTAAGTCTGTGTAACTTTTAAATAAACAATTCCTTTCCTTTTCAACAGTCTCTGGCATTGAGAGACATCTTTCCTCTAGCGGCGGGCATTCCGAACCTAGCAGGTGGGCGTGGGGGGGGGGGAGGAACCTCCAGAGACAGAAAGAGGGAATCCTTTCTGTAATAATTTATTGTGAACCACTCCCTGCCCTGCTCTGTAACAGTTTCCCGCCAGGAGCGGGCCCCGGGCAGGCGGGACCCACGCCCACCGACCGTGGGGAGTCTGGCCTGCGATCGGCCATGGGGGCTAAGAGTCTAGCTTTGGCGGAAACTCCCCCACCCTTCCCTGAGGTGGCAGACTTGGACCAGGCTGCTTCAACTATGTAAAGTCTGAGCTAAACCACCCAAGAAGGGAGTGTGACCGCTTGGACCTCAGTCCCCCAGAGCTCGAACCCTGTTCTCCATGAAAGAATCACAGACCTCCTGTCCTTAGTGTCCGCAAAAGGCATTCACCTGGGGTGAACATGGGCCCGGGCAAGCAGGACCAGGCCCCATGGCAGGAGCCCGGGGAGGCTAAAGTAGCCCCTGTGGCCAGTCCCCGGGCTTTCCCGGGGGCTCTCCTGAGGCCAAGGCGCCCTGTCCGCCTAGAGAGTGCCCACCGCTTCCCTTGACCACGCAGGACACCTGCATCCCGAGATAAGCGGCCCTCAGACTCCATTGGGCTGGGAGCCCTGGGTCCGGGGTGCTAGTCACAGCCTAAGTTGCGGGAAACCCTCAGATTCCTCCGCCTGATCCTCCCCAAAGGGAAGATCCCCCTGTTCTTCCATCTGTAAGGGGGGTCCCCCTTTCGGATGGAAGAACAGGGGGAAGGTCCCCAGGAGATGGCTTTTGTCCGAGCCGCAGCTTGCTGGTTTCAGGCCAAGATGTCGAGCCGGGAAGGAACAGGGCAGTCCCCCACCACAAGCCTTCCTCGAGGCAACATACCCCACCCTTGACATATCAGACCAGGTACACAGGGTCCCTGAGGTCGTGTCCGTGGAACTCGACCCTCTCCCTGCAAACCAGAGGACCGCGGGTTTTCCCATGAACTACACTTCCAGGCAGGTCTCCCACCCCCACAGAGGCAGAGAGCCCAGGGAAGAACTAGGGACCAGGGGCCTGCACACAGGGCCGACCACGATTCTGCGCCAGGTGGAGCGGGCCTGGGCAGGCGGGACCCACGTCCATGGACCGGTTCTCCCGTGGGGTGTCTTCCCTGCGCTCGGCCAAGGAGACTAAGACACTGGCTTTGGCGGAAACTCCCCCTCCCTGCCCGGAGACAGCAGACTTGGACCAGGCGGCTTCAACTCTGTAAAGTCTGTGCTAAACCACCCAAGAAGGGAGTGTGACCACCTCGACCTCAGTCCCCCAGAGCTCAACCCCGTTCTCCAAGAAGGAAATGCAAACCTCCTGTCCTTGGTATCCGCATAAGGCATTCACCTGTGGAGAACCAGGCCCCATGGCAGGAGCCTGCGGAGGCCACAAGAGCCACCGGGGCGAGGGCTGGGTATTTTCCAGGGGGCTCTCTCGGGGCGCAGGCGCCCTCTCTCGCCCGGGCAGTGCCCACCCTGTCACTGGACCCCCACAGACACCTGCATCCCTCGATAAGCGGCCCTCTGCCTCTATGGGGCTCGGACCTGGGGGGCCAGGGTGCGAGCAACTGGCCCACGTGGCGACAATCCCGAAGACCCGTCCGTCCCATCCCCACTACTGCGAAGATCCCCCTGTCCTTCCATCCGTAAAGGGGACCCCCTTTACGGATGGAAGGACAGGGGGGAGGCCCCCAGGAGATGGCTTTTCTCCAAACCACGGCTGACTGGTTTCCGGCTCAGAGGCGGGGCCGCACAGGCAGGCCCCGCCACCACAAACCTCCCTCAGGACAACGTGCCCCACCCTTGAGATTTCAGGCCAGGTTCACAGGGTCCCTGGGCTCGTGTCCAGGGGAACTAGAAGCCCTCCCTGCCCCCCAGAGGACCCCGCTTTTTCCCGTGGACCACACTTCCCAGCAGGCCTCCCACTCCCGCAGAGGCAGAGTGCCCCGGGAAGACCCGGGGACCTGGGGCCGGGGCGGAGGGCCGGCCACGATTCCACGCCAGCTGGAGATGGATCGGGCGGCCGGACACACATCCATGGACGGGTTCTCCCCTGGGGACTCAGACCTGCGCCCGCCTGGATGGCCAAGAGTCTTGCTTGGGCTCAAACTGCCCCACCATGCCCCGAGGCGGCAAACTACAACGCAGCGGCTTCAACTCTCTAAAGTCTGGGCTAAACTACGCCAGAAGGGACCGTGACCGCTGCGACCCCGGTCCCCCAGAGCTCGAACCCCCTTCCCCGTGAAGGCATCCGCGGCCCCTTGTCCCTGGTGTCCGCAAAAGGCATTCACCTGCGGCGCACCTGGGCCCGGGTGAGCAGGACCAGGCCCCATGGCAGGAGCCTGGGGAGGCCACTGGAGCCAGGGGGGCCAGGGCTGGGGATTTCCCCAGGGGCTCTCTCGGGGCCCAGGCGCCCTCTCTCACCCAGTTAGTGCCCACGCCGTCCCTTGATCCCCGCAGGACACCCGCATCCCGCGAGAAGCGGCCCTCTGCCTATCTCGAGCTCAGACCCCGGTGGGCCATGGTGTACGTCCCTCGCCTATCTTGCAGATAAAGTGCAATCTCCTGCACTCCGGGCCTCCTCACTGTGAAGGTCCTCCTGTCCTTCCATCCCTAAGGGGGTTCCCTTAGGGATGGAGGAACAGCGGAGCGTCCCAGGAGATGGCTTATTCAGAGACTCGGCTAGTTCATTTCAGGGCAGGCCTGAGTCCAGGTACATGCAGGGTCCCTAGTTCCAGATGCCTCCCCAGAGACAATGCCTGTCTTGTCCAGGGCCATGCCCCTTACTCCTGAGTCATCTTCCCACGTTCATAGGGTCACTGGGACTGTGTTCCTAGAACTGTATGTGGGGGAGCTTTCCTGGCAGATCTCCCATTGTGCTGGGATGAAATTAAGTCTACCAAGACATGATCTGCTTGGGGAGGAAAGGTGGTTTATCTGTCAAAGGGGTAGGGGAAGGGTAAGAGCCTTTTGCTCAGTGGGCTTTTATTGGGTTCAATTTGCAGGGGAATATAGGCAAAGCTCATCAGTCATTGTCAGGCAGTAAGGATCAAACAATAGGTAATATACAAAGAACTCTGAGGGCTTATTCTCAGTCAGGGTCAGTTAGCTAAAGGGCTATAAAACTTTGGGAAACAAACTCATTTCATGCTTGGACCCTTATGAGAAAACTGAGCACATTCTTAGCAAAGCAGTTTTCACAGGGTTTCATGTATTCTGTCTTAGGCCTGATCGTCCCCAGGGAATCTGCCCTTTCCAGCACAGGGCTGCACCGCCCTCTGTCATTGTTTCAGGCTTAAGTCAGGCAGGGGAAGTAAGGCAGTCAAGAGATTAGGAGACTTTTTACAGACAGAATGAGGACTCAAGTCTATGTCAAAGCTGAGGGGCAAGGGGCCATCCCCCCCCCTTTTACTATAGCCCCCCAAGTCCTTCCCTGAGGGCCTCTTCCTGACCATGCCTGTCATAGGTCATCCCTCCCTTGAGGAATCTTACCTGTCATTGGCTAACTGGTCAGGCTCAGGGCCAAGCAGGGTAAACTAAATTGGGCAGGGGCAGTGCCCCTGCCAGGGAGATAAGCTTTGTCTCCTTAATGGCTTATGGTCCCAAGGACTTTCACTCAGCCTTAGCCATGGGGGTTTACAGCTTCTGAAACCAGGCAGGGCACTTCCCAACATCTCCCCACTTTTTGTTTGTGAAATCAATTGTAGTTGTCAAGCCTGTGAAACCAGTATTTGCTGTTTCCGAATGCGATCTCAAGAAAATAACCTCCATATACATTGTAAGGCACAAATAAGAATTAAGACAAGGAGGCGCCTGACGGCTGCCGTGACCCAAACTCATAAATTCAGTCCATTGAACCAGTTCTTAGGGTTCAGCTATTGTAGATTATCATGGAGGGTCTGGAACACTTTCTGTTCAGTTAAGCTTTTGATGTCACTGAGCTGCGGTGGAGCTCATGCTGGAGCTGATCGGTTTGTCCTTTGAGATCGCTAGAGAACGCGTCCTGCAGGCGATGACAAATATCTGCCCAGCAATGCTGACTGGAATTCCACTTCAAGGGGGTGACCCACAGCTTAGAGAAATCTGGATCGGGGGAGTCCAATGGAGTGGAGGTGGGTTGCCGCCAAGGAAGCCTTTTCTGTGATATGTCTTCCCCCTCTTCACGGCCAGCTCCAAAGTCCGTTCTGGAGAGGAAACACAAGCATACCCTCTTCCCCGAGTCAATAGTTCAACTGGGCCTTTCTAGCTTCCTTCCCCTAACGGGTCTTTGTACAAGACCAAGGGGTGTGGGCGTGCAGGCCTGTTTTGCACAAGGTGTTTGTCTATGGGTGACTTTAAACTATCATCACGGTTCCAAAAATTGTACGTATATATTGCTAGCGTGGTGAAATTCCTGGGAGGTATTTCCTGACTCCCCCTTTTTTGTTTGTTTAATAATGTTTTAAAGGTCTGGTGAGCTCTTTCAACAATTGCTTGGCCTGTGGGGTTATAGGGGATACCTGTTTTATGCCGAATTCCCCATTTTTCTAAGAAAGCCTGAGTGGCTTGTGGAATGTATCCTGGGCCATTATCGGTCTTGATTTCTTGTGGACGGCCTAAGTGGCTGAAGGCCTCGAGCCAATGAGCTCTAGTGTGCTTTGCTGACTCCCTGGGGAGGGGAGTGGCGTGTAGAGCACCTGAGTAGTGCTACAGGTAATTGTAAATATTTCAATCTTCCCAAAGGGGCGTAGTGAGTAACACCTGTCTGCCAAATCATTCGAGGCTGCAACCCTCCAGGGTTAATTCCAAGAGTAGGGGGTGCTTTTGAAAGCGCTTGACGATCTGGACATTCTCTGATCATCTATTTTGCTTGGGCTTGTGGAATACTAAATTCTTTACGTAGGGCCTGACTATTTTGGTGAAAATATTGATGAGGCATCGCCGCAGATTGAAAAATATCCACTAGGCTGACAAGGGCATCAGCCAGAGAATTACCCTCTGCCATAGGTCCAGGCAAGCCTGAATGAGATCAGATATGGGTAGCAAATAAGGGGTGCTTCCTTTGATCTAAAAGACTTTGCAGGGTTACAAATAGACTTAGGAACTGAGGCTCAATGGACCCTTTGAACAGAGCCTGATCTATATGAAGGAGTGTATATACAGTATAACCAGAGTCACAAACTAAGTCAAGAGGCTCTTTGGGCCAATGCTGGAGGGCAAGGATAGCCCCTAAAATTCCTGCCCGTTGGGTGGAAGAGTGCCCTCTGGAAAGAAAGTGTTTCCACTCATCCCCTTCTTTCCAGGTGACAGCAGCTTTCGCCGTTTTTCCTGAACCATCAATAAAGATGGTTTTAGCTTTGGGAATAGGAGTGGCGCTGAATTTTTCCCCTATGTGGATATTAAGAGTGGGGAGGTTTTGGAGAAGTTTATCAGAAGGTAAATTAATATTAAACCCCCTACAAATCAGCGACTGCACACTGAAATTCTAAAGATTGACTAGAAAGTTGTTGTAGATACACTTGGGTGAGTGGAACATCTCTAACAGCTGGGTCGTGGCCAAAAAGCTGAATGACTCTATCACAGCCTTTGATAATAAGCTGACATAGCGCAGTAATGTAGGTGGTAATAGTGTGTTGGATTGGCTGTGATAAAAAGAACCATTGAATCATTTCTAAATTAGGTGACAACTGTCCCATTAAGGCAGTAGGCGTCCCCAGTGTGCAGAAGCAAAAAAGTCTTACAGGTAGTTGTCCGTTTACCCTAGTGAGCTGCCTGGAAGAAAGGCATTGGTTAACTAAATCTAATTCCTGTCTAGCCTGATCACTTAAGGATCTAGGAGAATTTAGGTCTGAATGTGTGCAGTCGCCACTAAGGAAAAGGCGGCAGGGTGATTTGTATTCCCCACTGAGTGAGGAGGTCCCTGCCCCAGATAAAAGTTTGGGCAGGGAGGATGTAAGGCTGAATCCATCCAACTTGCCCATCCAGACCAAAACCTTTCAGAGTCCACATACTTTTGCGGGGCTCAGAAATGCCCCCTACTCCAGTTATAGAAATACAAATAAAATAGAAATTCCTTTCTTGAAATTAAGCATGCCAGCAGCCTCCCAAAGCACAGGGGCTGCTGTCCCTTACCTCAGAGATGACCTGGCTGGAACTCCCCTCCATGATGTGCTGTCTGCACCAGTTCTAAGTCTGCTGCTAGACGCTGTGTAACTGTACCCTGGGGGCAGACCCAACGGGCCAGGACCCGCACCTGGCTCTGGGCGCAGGGAAGGTTGCTCCCATGAGCATGGGGAGGAGAGGATGAGAGGGGCACCAGATCCCCCTCTGCCACTGTCACCCGTCCTGGTGGAAAGATGAGGCCCCATTGCGCTGTGAGTGTGCACACGCTGGCTCTCACCAGGCTCGGACATGATATCCGCCAGGGAAGGGCCTGGCTGGTGCCCATCTGTCCCTTCTCTTTTTGTCTAAGCTTCCCTGATTATGAAAGCATCTCTGCCCTGCTTTTTCCCCTATTTCCAAATCTAAAGATCCCTTATCTGGGAGACATCAGCAGCCTTAAAAAGCTGCTGAATTAGCCTGAAACATTGCTCCTGTTCCTTCGAGAGCCCGTTCCCCATGCTCGAGGATTTTCAGAAACATTTATAGAAATTCCTTAACAAATAAAAGGACCTTTTCTGAGATTCCTCCTGCCGCAAGTGTGGCCATTACAAAACCAGTTCCAGTTTCGCTTTCACTCTGTCTGCACCCTCAGATCCTGTTTCTTGTTAGTGAGGAGAGTGTAGTGGGTCAAAATGTGCTGCTGGTGGAAGACAGTCAGGGAGGGCTACCGGATATTTCGGGTACCCTAACCCTGCTTATGGGACTCGGTTTCTCTTCCCAGTCGTCTAGGCCAGCTGGGAGGGCTCGGAGTGCTGGCTGACCAATCCTTAAATTGCGCTTCCCCAAATGGGCCAAAAGTTAAATTATGTGAGATGGAATTCCCTGTGAGGCCCCTGCAGGTCTCAGGGATTTGACCCCAGACACCTCCATGAGGCCCCCACTCACGTAGGGACACCCAAAATCTTGAGCTGGAGGGAGGAAGTGCCTCTTTTCTTCGGCACTCAGCAAGAAGCTGAAATGCTCATAAATACCTCTCTAGGAAAGCTGATAAAAGGGAAAGTCTTTGCTTTCTCCTCCCCCAGCCTAAACCTAGACGGGGATCAAGCTGCAGGGGATGGGACTGTGAACGCTTTTACAGTGTGCCTCTCATTGCGTGGACTTTTGCTTGTGGCTGGCGGGAAACCTAGCGTTCTGTCCCGGTCCATGTTCCAGCTTATCCTCTCACAGGAGTCTCCTAGCAGTAAGAGCCCTAGTGGCCTTTAAATGCTTGACCCATGCACGCAAAATGCAGCAAATACTGGGAGAGAGAAAGCAAGACTCCTACTCTTGGAAGAGGGTGCAGGGGAGAGAAAGGAGAAGAAAACCGCTCAAGGGACGGCACACAGAAACCTTTCCTCTCATCTGTGATGTGCCTGAGGGGCCTTCCCGAGAGATGCCCTGTCCCTGGGGGGGATGAAAGCACTAATTTCTGTCCCCTTAGGCGTGCCATTCGTGATGATGGCTCCTAGCCTGTGGTCGAAGCAGGTCCCGACTTCTCAGATCCCTATGTGGGCACCAGATGTGTGGGAGCTTTGCCCACAGAGCCCCCCATCTGCCGCAGATGACAATAAGTCTACCGAGACATGATCTGCTGGGGGAGGAAAGGTGGCCCATCTCTCCAAGGAGAAGGGCTAAGAGCCTTTTCCTAAATGGGATTTTATTGGGTTCAATTTGCACAGGAATACAGGTAAAGCTCATCAATCATGGTCAGGCAGTCAGGATCAAACAATAACATTCAGAGAACTCTGAGGGCTTATTCTGAGTCAGGGTCAGCTAGCTAAAGGGCTATAAAACTTTGGGAAACAAACTCATTTCATGCTTGGACCCTTATGAGAAAACTGAGGGCATTCTTAGCAAAGCAGGTTTCACAGGGTTTTATGTATTTTTTCTTAGGCCTGATCAGCCCCAGGGAACCGCCCTTTCCAGCACAGGGCTGCACCGCCCTCTGTCATTGTTTTAGGCTTAAGTCAGGCAGGGGAAGTAGGGCAGTCAAGAGATTAGGAGACTTCTTGCAGACAGAATGAGCACTCAGTCTATGTCAAAGCTGAGGAGCGAGGGTCCATCCCCCCCTTTTTCTATAGCCCCCCCAAGTCTTTCCCTGAGGGCTTCTTCCTGACCATGCCTGTCTTAGGTCACTCCTCCCTTGAGGAATCTTACCCATCATTGGCTAACTGGTCAGGCTCAGGGCCAAGCAGGGTAAAGTAAAGTGGGCAGGGGCAGCGCCCCTGCCAGGGAGATATGCTTTGTCTCCTTATTGGCTTATGGTCCCAGGGTCTTTCACTCAGCCTTAGCCATGGGGGGGTTACAGATTCTGAACCCCCCCATGGCTAAGTGGGGGGGGGGGGGGGTTCTGAAACAGGGCAGGGCGCTTCCCAACAACTGTATGCTTTCCATACTGTCCAGAGGACCACACATTTTTCTGGAGACCACATTTCCAAGCATGTCTCCCACCCATATAAAGGGAGAGTGCAAAAGGGTAGAACCAGGGACTGCCGGCCAAGATGGAGTATAGGGAACTGTTCCACGTGGGGGAAATGTAGCCCAGCTCCCACTCGGAAAAGCCAGTGGGAGTGAGGTCTGGCAGGCAGGACCCACGCCCACAGACAGCTACTTCTGTGGAATCAGGCCTGCCCTGTACCTAGCTTGCTCTGAGACTTGCTTTCCCTGAAACTCCCTCACCCTGGATTGAGGCAGCAAATGTTTACTGAGTATCTTTAACTTCCTAAAGTCTGTGCTAAACCACCCAAGTATGAAGTGTAACCAGTTCAACCACTTTCCCCCTGGAGTTGTAACATCCTTCTCTTTGATGTAATTAGCAGTATTCTGGCCTTGGTTGTGTATAAAAGGTAATCACCTAGAGTGAACATGGGCATAGTAAATGTGGACCATCCTCTATGTAAACTGCCCAGAAAAGCAGTAAAAGCCTGTCCAGGCAGGGATCGGGCTTTCTCAGGGGCTCACTCTGGCCCTTACGCCCTCTCTCACTTAGAGAGTGGCCATGCCATCCCTTTTTCCCCCACAGGATTTTTGTAGTCCGTGTGAATTTGTCTATTGCTGCCACAGCACACAGATCCTGCAGGCCGGGATGTTCATCAAGTTCACAGACACCCGATGCCAAAACATACACAGGCCCTGGAGTCTAGAACCTGGACCCTTGAGTAGAGTCAGAACCAACAGCTGAATGCCAGACCTCCGCCCCAATCCTAAAACTGTCCCCACAACCCAGGACAGACCATGTACACTGAATGCCAGTCACTGGACACCAGAGACTGACAGAGAACCCTGGACACCAGATTCCATCCATCAGACCCTAGGGCCAGAGCTACATGTGGATCCCACACACCAACCCAGCATGCAAAGCCACACCTAAAGAGACTCCACATCCCAGACACACAGCCCCAGGCCACAGACCCTGGAGACAGAACCCAGATGTGTAACCAGGACCCCACAGCCACACTCCAGAGTTGGAGCTGGACAATAGAGCCCAGTTGCCACATGCAGGAGCAGAACCGAGTCCTCACAATGTAAACAGAGCCAGGACCCCATAAAGAACATTCCTGACTCTTTAAGTCTGAGCAGCTGGCCTCAGAAACACTTTTTCATGCCAATGTAATTGCACAACAGAGGAAAATAACTCTCGGCACTACTAAATTATACAAAACTCTGCAGAAATAGACCAAAAAAGCTGACAGAGCAAAAAAAATAATATTAATGCTTACTTTTTTTTAAAATATATTTATTGATTATGCTATTACAGTTGTCCCATTTCCCCACCCCACTCCACTCCATCCTGCCCACCCTCCCTCCCTCCCACATTCCCCCCCTATAGTTCATGTCCATAGGTCATACTTATAAGTTCTTTGGCTTCTACATTTCCTACACTATTTTTACCCTCCCCCTGTCTATTTTCCACCTATCATCTATGCTACTTATTCTCTATACCTTTCCCCTCCTCTCCCCCTCCCACTCCCTTAATGACAATCCTCATGTTCTAGTTGTTTGCCTAGTTTGCTCTCGTTTTTGTTTTAGGTGTGGCCGTTAATAACTGTGAGTTTGCTGTCATTTTTACTGTTCCTATTTTTGATCTTCTTTTTCTTAGGTAACTCCCTTTAACATTTCATATAATAAGGGCTTGGTGATGATGAGCTTCTTTAACTTGACCTTATCTGAGAAGCACTTTATCTTCCCTTCCATTCTAAGTGATAGCTTTGCTGGATACAATAATCTTGGATGTAGGTCCTTGCGTTTAATCTTGGGTAATGTAATTATGATGTGCCTTGGCGTGTTCCTCCTTGGGTCCAGCTTCTTGGGGACTCTCTGAGCTTCCTGGACTTCCCGGAAGTCTATTTCCTTTGCCAGATTAGGGAAATTCTCCTTCATTATTTGTTCAAATAAGTTTTCAATTTTTTGTTCTTCCTCTTCTCCTTCTGGCACCCCTGTAATTTGGATATTGGAACGTTTCAAGGTGTCCTGGAGATTCCTAAGCCTCTCCTCATTTTTCCAAGTTCTTGTTTCTTCATTCTTTTCTGGTTGGATGTTTGTTTCTTCCTTCTGGTCCACACCATTGATTTGAGTCCCAGTTTCCTTCTCATCACTATTGGTTCCCTGTACATTTTCCTTTGTTTCTCTTAGCATAGGCTTCATTTTTTCATCTGTTTTTCGAATAGATTCAACCAAGTCTGTGAGCATATTGATAACCAGTGCTTTGAACTGTGCATCCGATAGGTTGGCTATCTCTTCGTCGCTTAGCTGTATTTTTTCTGGAGCTTTGAAGTGTTCTGTCATTTGGGCCTTTTTTTTTTTTTTTTGTCTTGGCGCGTCTGTTACTTTAAGGGGCGGAGCCTTAGGTGTTCACCCGGGCGCTGGTCGCTACGCTGTGACGCTGTACGTGGGGGAGGGGTCGAGTGGGAGCAATGGCGCCCACCTCACTCTCCTCCCGCTTTCAATCTTTCACTCCGCTACCCACAATCAAACTGGGCCACTCTGGTGCTGGTTCCCAAGTAAGAGGGTCTGTGCACACTCTAGGCCCCTGTGGGTCTCTCCAACAACCTCTCCTGTGAGGCTGGGAGTCTCTCCTGCTGCCGCCCCAACCCCCACGGGCATTTTCAATCAGAGGTTTGAGGCTTTATTTCCCCGAGCTGGAGCCCTGGGTTGCGCGGTATGCTTCGCTCCCCACCTTTTGTCCGGTTTATCTGTGGGCGAATGTGGTGCCGTGGGGTGCTACCCGCTGCTCTGCCTGCCCCGCTCTCCGCCACTCTGAGTCCGGCCCTCTGGGTTTATCTGTGCAAATGTGGGGCCACAGGGTCTGCTAGTGCTCGGACTGCCTGCGCCATTTGTCCCACACTCCGCCAGTCTCAGTCCCGCCACAGCCACACAAGTCCTCTCCACCCCGGTGCCCATCTCCGCCCCTCCTACCAGTCTGGATGAATGTTTATTTTCTATTTCCTTGGTGTTGGTCCCCCTTGCTGTTCGATTCTCTGTCAGTTCTGGTTGTGCGAGGAGGCGCAGTGTGTCTACCTACGCCGCCATCTTGGTTCTCCTAATGCTTACTTTTGCCAGGAGATGTCCATGATCTGTCAGAGGCTGCACTTTCCAGAAGTTAGTGTCCCAGCCATGCATGTCACACGGCCAGCTCACCAACACTGTGGGGAATTAAAACATTATTTTTGCCATACCTTCTAAATTCTAACAGCTGGGATAACAATCAAATTAACATAATCTAATTAACGGGAGGTATTCAATGTCAAACACATGGGCAAGGGGAATTCATATGCAAATGAATACCAAACATAAGGAGGTGATATTGGGTATACAGGGTATTTTGGAAAATGGAAGAACAGAGTGTCAGATTTCAAAGGTGAAATGGGGGACACGCAGGTAATTTAGAAAAATGGGCAGCATACCTGGCAGGTTAATTTCTGTTGGGCAACTCCCAAAACTTTAAGACACAAGGAGATGGTAAGAGGGTCAACAAGCTCTTGCTAGGAGTGCCACTGTCTGAAGCTGAGGTGATGGTGCTGAAGCTCTCTTCCTAAACCAAACTGTGGCAACTAAACCTCTTAGGAAGAAATGAGATGACAATCCTATGTAATTTCTCAGTCTTCCCTTTCTTAACAGCCAGTTTCAAATCAACGTGCCAAGTGCAAAATGTTGGCCATCTTCATTGCCACCTTTGAAACTTTAAATACAAGTTGTATATCCACAAGCTACATTAGTACATTGTTCCACATTTCACTGACATAATCAGTTTTGAGAATAAGTTACTTTACTTAAATTGTTAAATCTTCCTTAAGTAAATGTTGACATAGATGCACTCCCCCAATTCACCTTGTATTACATACCTGAGTGCTTGCTTACGTGGTGGGGAAACAACCTTTCCTGTGACCTCAGGAATCTTTGGGCTGGTCTAATAATCCAACAGGTACAACACAGATTAGCAAATGAAAATGGAGAAATGTAAGATATGCATAGGTGGGAGAACCTCACTCACAGGAGAGAGTTGGAAACCCCACATGCAGAAGAGTGTAAATGAGGCAGCGATGATGTGAGGGGCCTTGGGGCTTCAAAGTATCTTCATAAAGAGGGTCAAGGACCAGCCCCAGGGCCCTCTTCTAGCCATCCTGCTTAAATCCATTAAATTTGGAAAAATTCCACCTGAAATGAATCTACATATTCCTTGACTTCTCCTAAAATAGTTAAAACTTGACTGGAGGCTACAGCCCCCAGGAAACCAATCGTTCCCATCTCCCCATCACTCACCACTGGAAAATAAGGGTGAAGGCAGCCAATGCTGTGGTCCCAGTTACTCAATAATGACAAGTCACAAACCAACACCAGCTCAGAGAACTTCCAGATGCAGTAACTCCTGGCAAGAAAGGTCCCAACTTTAACAACCAGAGAGAAAAGCAATTACCCTCTTGACACTTTCTACCTGATTCCCCCAGACCATGTGGGACCCGTCCAATTTGGTTACAATATCAACGTTAGCTTTGGTGTTTAGGGAGAACTGCTCACCGTGGCTACAGCAAAAAAGACCGGTTCCGTCAATCGTGTCACTTGATCGGACCAGAACTGTCCCCAAACTCTGTCTCAGCCCTTCCCCTGGCCGAGCACGCAGTGAGCACCAAAGTCCCCTGGGGCGGTGTCCGCTCGGATAGGGCCGTTTCTCTCACCAGGGACATTTCTGATGTATAAACGCTGACTCTCCCTACTGGCACCCGAACAGCCAAAGAAAGGTCTGGAGAGAAAAGGGCGTGTATAACGAGCCTGCTGCCCGGAGGCCGCCCGTGTGCAGGGGTCCCTGACTCGGGCGTCCCGAGCCTCCGCGTCTGCACGTGGGGTCCAGCGACCCTCTCCTTGTTGTCGCACCGCAGAAAACAGGTGAATGCCTTCCCTCCTTCACTACAGTACTGGGACGCCGGTTTTCCCGTTTCTTCTTCTTTCAGAACCAGGAGAGAGAGGCGTGAGCTCCGCGTTCTTGGAGAGCGCACCTGTGTGAACCCTCAGCCGGCTCCAGCTCTGCAAACCCCCGGACCCCGCGCTGCGCCCCGCGCCTGAGAGAGGCCAGAGGCCGTGTGCACAGCGTCGTCCGCGGTGAAGGCGCTCCACTCCGCTCTCCTTTCCTTCCCACCGGAGAGAGGACCCCCCAAAGTTGTGTTAGTGCGCGACTCCATTTCCCGTGTCCCGTCTCCCGCCTCATCGCTCTCCCCCCAAACCCTCCTGGAGTCTCTCACGGTCTCCATCACCTACACCCACCCGCAGGTCCCCGTCCCCAAACCTCCCTTCTCTGCGTTCCAGCAGAATTCTGGACGGGCCCTTCCCCCTCCTGCTCCCAAGGTGACCCGTTCAAACCTCCCGCAGGCGGCTCTGGTCCACCCTCTCCTGTCCCCATCGCGCACCAGGGTCCAGTCCTCTTTCCAGACACGCGCCGCCCTTCCCTTCTCACCCGGGCTTGTCCCCGAACCCCGAATCACGAGATCGCAGACCCACCGGCCTCTCCTGGCCCCTCCGTCCCTCACCAGCCCCTCTGTCCCTCGCCGGGCAGCGTCCTGGAGGCCCCTCCCCCCGTAGTTCCCGGGACAGATATCGCTGAGCCCCCTCCGCTGCATCCCAAGACATTCACCCCCGCGCGACCCTGCCAAAGCCCCTCCGCCCACACGGGTCCTCCGCCGGCGCGTCCCCGTCCTGTGGCCGCTGGAATGGAGGAGAGGGGACCGGCTGGCCAGCGTGGGGACGGGCTGGATCTGAGAAGGGCTCTGAACCGAAGGGTTCAGGGCCCCAGGGAGGCTGAGCGCAGCGCGGGGCAGGTGTGGCCCCACCCGGAGGCGGAGGACACAGGCCGGAGCCCGGTCTCGCCCCGGGAAGGGAGCGCGTTCACTCGGTGAACACGTGTGAAGCATTTGCTGGTGTCCGGCCGGGGCCGGGGGCAGGCGTCTCGTGTGTAATACGGGCCACACACTGGTGAGAGGGACACACGTGCCTTCCTGGGGTTCCCTGTTCAGGTAGGTGGCCAAGCCGCCGTGCAAGCGTCCAGGCTGGGTGGGCACCTGCCCGAGCGCAGCTGGCGGAAGGGACTGGACGCCTGGGGAGACGGAGTCACGGTGTTGCAGGCAACACCGGGGACCTGCGGAGGCATTGCAGGCGTCCCAGGATGATGGCTTTCCTGTCATCGCTCACACGTCACTCCTTAATACCTGTTCTGTGACGTCACTAACAGTAAACACTCTTGCTTTCCTGCATTTCCAAATTCACCATCTAAAATCTCCCAGACATTTGCCAGATCGTGAGTTCCTCAGACAACCTCCAGGGGGCGCGATTTCTCTTACAAAACACTTCTGCTTTCTGCAGGACCAGGGGTCCAAGCCCTGAACTCACTTAAAAGTATCCTGTTCCTGTTTTATTGCATCATTAATGAACTCACCGCCAACAAAATTTTCTCTCACTCCTCACATTACCTCATTTCTTCATAGTTTTTCAAGTGTTATCTACTTTAAATATTTTTACATAACTAAAGTAATATAATTGTATTATTGTACAATAGCTTATTTATTTAGATGAATCATGAAAAGCAACATAATGATTACAAGTAACAGAATTTGTTACAGTGAGAGGAAATAACACACAGAAATAAATATCCTTTCTATGTATATAGAAACAGGAAGTTAAAGACAGAATCGAAAAGAACAAATAGCAACAAAACAGATAAAACACCTAACGCTAACCTCAACAAGAATGTGCGTGATCTGTGTGGACAAATGTTGCAATGACGCCCAATGAAAGACGCTTGAACAACTGGAAAGTGACATCGTGTTCTTCAATAAAAAACATAAGAATGTCAATTTCCCAAAGTTGCTTATAAATTAATTGTGATACAGTTTAAAATATCAACATTTTAAAACTAAAACAAACTCATTTCCAGTTCACTTATTAAAATTAGGAAAGAAAAGGGAATCCTGGAAAAGCAAATTAATAAATAGAACCTAGCTCAACCAAACATAACTATGTATTGTGTTATAAACCTACGTTAATCTAAACAGTGGGGTAATAGCCTTTGAATAGACAAACTGATGGGACAAAATACAAAGTCCAATAGTAAATGAACAATCAGATGGAAATTTTCTATGACAAAGATATCTCCTTAGACTTGTGGGAAAATATTTATAATATAATAAAAGGTGTTGGAAGAAGTGAATGGGAAAAATATTGGGCCCCCTACATTATATCCTCTGACAAAATCAATTCTTTGATTGATTTTAATAGCCACTCATAACTAACATAAAACACTGAGAGGTATCTGAAATGTGCAAAAAGATCTAAACTGAAAGAATGTGGAAAATATACAAGTATTAACCAAATGAAAATTATATAATAACATAGTAGACTTGAAGACAAAAAAAACTACTAAAAATAAAGAGTACTTCATATCAGTAAGTTCAATCTACCAGTTAGTTCCACATTTTTATTCACTTAGTAACATAAACTCAAAATTATATAGAACAGAGATACATGGAAAATTATATAAATTAATAATCATAATAGAAGATTTAACAAACCTCTATCATTCAGGTTCTATTCCAGAACCAATAAAGACCAAAAAAATAATATTTAAAAAATGACATGAGAAGCAAATTGCATTCAACGTGGATAAGTACTTCACTACATCCCAAAACTGCAAATTACAGATGCTTTCCAAGCACCCTGGAAACTTTTTTAAACACTGACTATATAGTGATATAAAGCAAGTTTCAATAAATTTCAAGTATATATATATATGTTTTTTGCTTTCACTACTATTAATCAAAAAATCAGTAACAACAGATAACTAGAAAATACTTATATTTACAAATTATGAAATACACTTCTAAATAACCACCCAAAAATAAACCAATTGGAATTAAAAAATAATTTTCATGGACTGATAGTAAAAATACTGCATATCAAGGCCAGATCACTCAGGTTCCAAAGATGATCACAGCTTCAAGACCAGTGGTTTTCGCCCTGGCTTGTGCACCTCAGTAGATGGAGCACGGGCTGCAAACCAAAGGGTTGACAGTTGATTCCCAGGCAGGGTACATGCCCGGGTTGCAGTCCAGGTCCCCAGTGGGGGCCAGGGGAGACGCAACCACACATTAATGTTTCTTTCCCTCTCTTTCTCCCTTCCTTCCCCTCTCTCTAAAAATAAATAAATAAAAATTTTAAAAAATCAGTGGTTTTCAACCTAAGGTTGACTTTGCCCCTGAAGGGACATTTGGCACATTGTATGGAGACCTTTCAGATTGCCATTAGGGGGGTTAAGGTGGAAGTTACTGTCATGCACTGAATAGAGATAACTATATAGGTGCTTAATGGCTAGTAAGCACCTACAATGCATGGAAAATTCCCCCAATCTCATAGCAATGAGAAACCCTCCTCTATATGGAGCAGGATGAAGAGTCCATTAGAATACAAACAGCATGTGACTTTGCACCCTAGATCTGAAATCATGCCTCTCTCTGGACATGTGGACTGGAGGCTGAGAGCTAAATACCAACAACAAAAATAAATAAATAAAAATGCCAGCCATCGCGCAAAGACTGGGGAGGAATGTCCTCAGCTAAGAAGACACCCACAAAACCTCAGAAGCCAAGGAAGGTATGACACCTTAAGAGACTGCACCACACTGTGATAAACCACAGCACTGAGGCTCACTGTCCCTTTCCATTGCCCATAAATCACTCTTCAATAATTGTCTCTTAAAGTAACTTAGAATCTATAATCTTACTCTTTTAGATTCCAGAATTCACCATCTAACGTTCTCTGCTTTGAAAATGTGGACATTTGCCATATTGTGAGTTCCTCAGATAACCTAGAAGGGGCACAATTTTACTTACAAAATACTTCTGATTTCTAGAACACCATTGCTCCAGGTCCTGAACTCATTTACAATGCTAAGAATCATGTTACTATTTTATTTAATTATTAATGAACTTAAAACTAACAAATGTTTAACTCTTCATGTCTTCATGTTTTATTCCAAGCCTTAACTATTTTTTCATGGTCTATACAGCTAAACTAATGTAATTTTATTTTTGCATGATATCTTATTTACCTTGACAACTCATGAATATCAACTTAAAGTTATAAATAATACAACTTAGTAAATTGTGTGGTAAATAACATGCAGAAATAAATATCTATTATATACACAAAGAGTAATTTAAAGATATAATCAAAGAAAAGAACCCATGGTGCACTCCTAATTCCAGTGTCTGGTCTAGATGATGTGCTCATAAAGAGTTGTCCCAAGGAACTAGTCACTTACATTGGGACCTGAGACTTGTACCACCGAACAGTCTTAAAAAAATCAAGTCACCGATA